>NC_062214.1:66846173-68073256 GCF_902686445.1 Sciurus carolinensis
TAAGTTTTCTACATGGCTAACAGCTTGAGTTTTTAAAAAAAAGTGTGAAGTTTGAGGATGTAGAACATGAAGACTTGATTCATTTTGTTCTGCCAACCATTTTCGGGTCTTCAAGAACATGAAAATGCAAGTAGTCGAACTGCTTTGTCTTCATAAGCTATGGAAAACATCAAGACTCTCTGAACGTTTATTTTAATCTCAAGGACCTGAGAATGTTTGGGGTCCTGGAATCTGGAAATGTGGTTATCTTGGAGGAAGGAAATATCAGACAAGAATATGACAGAATTTTTTTTTTTAATAACAGAAAACATTCACTGTTTCTTACTTGAAGTATAGAGCACCAAGCAGTAGAAAACTAGTATTTTACTTAGTACATAAATCAAACTCTGCAAAGGCAAGGGACCCAGCCCCTCTCTTCCGATGAATCTCTGACTTTCTAAATCTGCACTGAGATCTTGGATTGGTCTCGGCAAGGAGCTACTTTGTTCCATGGGTTAAACCAGTGCTGCTTTAATCCACGGATCGACTATTGTGACCTTGGACCTTCAGGAACCTTCAGAAAGCTCTGCTGCTTTGAGGAGAGGGGTGGGGCATGTTTTTTGACAGCCATGACACTGGTTGAAAACCCTTCCAGTGCTTGCTCGGCTTGGGGTATAGTTGTGGGAAGCCTTGGTACCTCTGACCTTGGAGGCGGGAAGACTTACTTCACACAGGCCTGGCAGAGGAGGGGGTGCTCAGAAAGGGACAGGGGACAAGAGAGGCAAGCAGTCAGTGAGAGGCCCCTCTCTCAAGGGCTCACTCTTCCTGCCAGAACAGACTTCATTTCCTCCTTTGTTGCAAGCACGAGATGAGATCTAATTTTACCCACCCCAAGTTCCCTGTTTACATATTTATGAGTCCCTTCGATGCGGCCCATTTTAAGAGGAGCTGAAGTTGATGTGGCTTGGTGTTAATTCATTCAGCGTGGCATTAGACTTTTACTGACAATAATGATTGAGAGAGTCTGAGGTCTCAGCTCACTCTGCCTTAACAGATGGCCCCTAAAATCAAAACATGGGAGGAATTTCCATCCTACTGTTTTAGTGATTGAGCTTCTCCTTGGCCTCTCACTCTCCAGGGAAGAGATGCTGCTGTCTGGTGAATAGTCTTGAATTTCCAGGAAGAATGAGAAGGTAATCAATAGGATTTCTACAAATCCACCCATTCACCAAACTGCTCTTCAACATACCTTTCTTGTTTTTAATTAATTTTTAAAAAGACATTTATATAATATGTCACTTAAGATGAAAACAAATGCACAGAAAAAGGAAAGAAAGAAAGTCATTAAAAAGGGGATTCAAATTTCCATTATGCTTTTATATATTTTCTAAATTTCCTTCAATTTTAATGAGATTTTTAAAATAACATTTTCAACTCCATGTCCTCATTTGGACATACATAAAATTTTATATTTATTGATATCAGTTTGGTAAAATTCTATGCTTTTTATTTTTAAAATTCCAAAAATAACTTTGTGAAGCTAAAATTAACTTTTTCCCAGAGAAAATCTTAGAAGTACTAAAGAAGAGACTGGAATGCTGATGATCCATCATCTCTCCTTGGGTTTGTGCACGGTGACAGCAAGGGCAAGTCAACCCTACAGTGAGATGCCAACAGCACTGTTGCCTCTCCCGTAGCTTCCAATGACCCCCAGCCTTACACAGGAGATTTTGTCTTCCTCAACCAGATTCTCAACAGGCTGCTGCTTGTCAGGTGGCATTTTGAGAACCACCTTTTAGCAAGTCAAAAGAGTGACCACAGAAAAATACATCAGGGACAGTTGAGGGGTGAGGCCTGGAAAGGTTGAACTCAGTGGCCACCATGAAGCAAGATACCCTTTTAAATAGAAATACATACTTCCACCAGAAACTGTTGTGGGTTTTTTTTTGGTACTGGGGATTTAACCCAGGGAGCGCTTTACCACTGAGCTCTTACCCTTTCTCACTAAGTTGCTGAGGCTGGTTTCAAGGTATCCAGATAAATTTTAAGGAGTCCTTATATTGTTGTTCTTCTGACTTTGCATGTGGGAGCTGTAAGCCGTCACTTGTGTTTCTATTATTCCTTAAATGCCAAACAGGGAGCTTTTCCATCTCCTGTGGAAGACAACAGGGGATGTTGCCTCTCACACTAGCCAGTCAGCTGTCCCCACAAGGGGCTGCGTTTGTCCTGCTTACCTTGGTGTTCCAGGGCCTGGCACAGTTCCTGGAACACAAGTCGATGCAATATTTACTAAATGAACCAATATTAAATAAGTGAACAAGCAGATAAACTGAGGAAATTCTTATATGGAGCTTTGAGTTGAGATGTGGTTGGAGCCCTGGACTGCAGAGATTCATAAGTTATCGAACCTTCTGGTGAGGAAGCTCCATGGTGTGTGCAGGGTTGAAAACCTTCAAAATCATACTCCAAGTAAGCTCAGTAGTATGAAGAGTGCTGTCACTATTTGCTGGTTTCTCTTAGGAGTCATTTGAAAAGTTAAGAGATGAGTAAGTATTTGATGCAAATTTTTAAAATTATTATTATTATTTTTATGCAGGGGGTACTGGGGATTGGGCTCTGGGGCACTTGACCACCAAGACACATCCCCAGCCCTATTTTGTGTTTTATTTAGAGACAGGGTCTCATTGAGTTGCTTTTAAACTCAAAATCCTCCTGCCTCAGTCCTGAGCCACTGGGATTACAGGCTAAGAATTATTTCTGATGTGACTCTGAGGTTTGAAAGCTAGGTTTAAAAGGAATTCAGGAGCCCTGGAAGCTGGGATAGAGCCATTGGACTGCCGTCCTCCTAGCTGTGGCCTACCTCTGTGCTTCTAAGCTGATACCCTCCCACTGTAGACAGAGGGTGGCTCAGGGGCAGCTGGCACAGAGATTAGCTAACCTACTACACTCTGTAGTAGAAATAAAACACAAGAGTTAAATACCCAAACTCACAAGGAAGTATGTTTTCTGTTTTGGGGGATCTCTGAAAATGGACTGCCATGACTGTCTTCAAGGCAGGACCTCTGCAGAAGTATATTTCCTTCCTCTCTCACCCTCCAGTCCAAGGTCCCAGAGTCATAGCATGATTTCTATTAGGAAATTTCAGATAATGAAAGTGCTGATGAAACATATCCTGTTTATTAACAGAGGCAGTACAGCAAGGACTACGACTAAAAAGAGTCATCTAAATTACAAGGCTACATGACTCCATAAGAGAAAATCGAGAAAGACGAATTTTTTCATTTCTGGTAAGGGCCCAAGTCAAATTTGTCACACTATTACTTGTATTTTATTTACATGGAAAAAATAAAAGAGCCAGGGTAGTTGTGTGGACTACTCTAATGCTGAGGATCTGAAATCACTACTCTTTTTTTACACATATTATCTGATTGCCAGATTATTACATGGAGGAGAAACTCAATTCACAAATTGTGCTTCTGTTTTCATGTCAATTCCCAAGGCTACTATTAAGAGAGAAAGAGACTTGGAAACCATCAAACATGGAAGTGTGAAATGTTAAAGGCTTGAAGAAATATAAATAGGCTTTCATTTACAAATTGTTGCAAGGCAGACTGCAGCCGAGAACTCAGGGGAGTGGAAAGGGTCAAGCGGAGCACAGCTCATCACAGCACTCCACTATGGAGGCAGTCAGGGCGGGGGGCCCAGCCCAGGGCACGATCCTCCACATCCACTCCTGCTGGCAGCTTTGATTTTTGAGCACCTGCAATATACCTACCCTGTACCCACATTAGGATGTGGCAGGTAATAAACAGATGCGTGCCTTGCATTAGGGCTTCTAGTGCAATGGAAGGGAACGACATGTACAAATATGCAAATAAATATGACTTCTCAACTTGTGATAAGAACTACAAGAAGAAGAGGAGGGGGAGAAGGACTAACAGGCCAAGGGAAAGAATAAAAGGGATGTGAGTGGGTGGCAGAAGGCGCTTGGGTCAGGAAGGGACTCCGTGAGGAGGTGGCATTAGAGTTGAGAATGGCAGGATGGTGAGTCAGTCAGGTGAAGACCACAGGGAGGGAGGAGGTAGTGGTGATGGGGATCCCTGGGAGAAGGAATTCCAAGTGTCTGGGGAAACACTTTGTGTGTCTGTCTCTCACACACACGCCCACCCCATAGCTCCCTTCCTTGGAAGGTCACTAACCAAAGATCTGAGGTCTGATACACTGATGCGTGGGTAGGGAGTCTCCTGTGAGAAAAGCAGGCAAGGTGGGAGAGGGACCCTCAGCTGTGGAGAGAAGTGGGAGATGAGGGAGAGAGAGGCCCAGGCACAGCTGCCCGCACAGTGGCTCTGCGTGGACCCTCTGAGAAAGCTGTCATTGAGTACCTCCTGGGTGCCTGCCCGAGGGTGTGGACACCATCCTTGTGATTTCCTCTCTCTTCACCTCCAGGTTGCCAAGGACTGTGGGGTCTGTGTCCTTATCATCATACCTTGACTCCCCCATGATTTGTTCCACCCCTTGGCCACTGTCTTGAAGCAAGTTACCATCATCTTTCTCCAGGACAATTGCAACACATGTTTAGGAAACAGGGGCTGCGAGTGTGGCTCAGTGGTAGAGTGAATGCCTAACAACCATGAGGCACTGGGTTCGATCCTCAGTTCCACATAAAAATAAATAATATAAAGGTATTGTGTTCACCTACAACTAAAAAAATTAAAAAAAATATTTAGGAAACAGGTGCACCAGCAGGACATGCTATCGAGGTAGATCCTGCTGTGCACCCATGCAGAAAGAAGGGCTTCATTTGGAAAGTGGAGTGTCAGCGTGCTGTTTAAAGGTTGGACTGGCCTGTTTGAGCAGGCAGGGTGGGGAGGAGACTTTCCTAAGACAAGTCCTTTGTGCTGCTTTTTCTTGGCACATTTCCCTGGTGATGTGGAGCTCATCAATCTCAGTTGATCCTTCTGGAATTCATGCCATCTGTATCAGCCACTCTTGACCAACATTCTTTCAACTTGTTTAAGGTTACACTCATTTTATGCAGGAGGAGGTCTGGTTGCCTGGCCATCACCCAAAAAATCCTGTTCTCCGGTCATTTAGTGAAGCTCTGATGAGTTGCCAGATAGCTTCAGGCCAGGACTCATGGTTCTGTGTCCCTCCAGACAATGATGCCAACTGTGGAATTTGAAGGCACTGTGCACTTGTTCAGCCCCAGTAAGAGTCCTGATATTTGAGGAGCAAATGTAGCTGGATCTGTGGACAGTCCTTGTCCACTCTCCATTTGGGCTTTCTAAAGGACAGCAAAATAGGGGGCGGGGCACTGTGTCTGGGCTGCCAGGGTCCTGACCTCAGGAGAGCTCCTCCTTCCTGCAGCAGATGACACCAGAATGACCAGTATCCAGGGGACCTGGAATTCTTCCTTCCAACCAGGCTACAGCAGAGAAGGAAGACTCCACATTTTACCTTCAGAGAGTTAAGCATGAATGACTTGATCCCTTTATGTATCAGTTCTCATTTTCATATAGCTGATTTACAAACATCTTCAAACCTTTAAGTGCATTTCTCAGTCCAAGACAGGATTTTTTTTTATATGAAATCAACATTATCATGCTTCTTCTCTAAACACAATGGGCTGCTGCACCCAACAATGGATCAGTCAAAGACAATCAGAAGAATCAGTGTCAGGGACAAATGAGGTTCTACACATGAAGGTGAGGTGGCTGGCTTGGTGGTTCTCTGCTCCAGAATTTCCTTGTGGCTCCAGGGCCACAAGGAAAACACTAAATGTGCAAAAGGGAAAGTAAAATGAAGTGGACCACTGAGGGAATCATGGGCTATGAATTGTGTATAAAATATGACTGTCTCTAAGAAGGCTCTAGGTATGTAGCTGGTTGGAGGAATGACTGGACACCGTAAGGACCACACAACTTGTTCTTCAGCCTTGACCCAGGATCTCAAAAGACCAGTCTGGCATTGGTTTTCTTGTCTACAATCTATGAATACAAATCATGTTCCAGCTCCTTTCTTCAAAAGATTTGTTATAGCAGGCTTTAAGATTTTTAGAGAAAGAGGTCACATAAAATTATGTTACTCTTTTATGGTCATGTATAATGCTCACATTGCAAAATACAGAGGCAATGGACCAAACCCTGCCATGGACAGTACCTGCTGTGGAGGCCAGATCAAAGCTGGACCCCAGCCTGACTTCACATGGTACTCAGGCCCAGTAAGTTCCCAAGATGTTACTGACCTAGGAAACAGCCTCAAGAAATTCTCTTTGCAGCCTTTCACAGGGATGGAAATGATTTAGGATACCTATTCGAGAAGCAAACCAGGTTTCTATGTGAACTTTTGCTGTGGAAATTTCCATCTGGAGCCCACAGAGTTCTCCAATTTTCCCCTGCAGGCAGATGCCTTTAAAAGACAGATCAATAATATGGTTTCCTTTTCGGTAATTGAATAGTGCTGTCTGCTTTATTTCTCCAGCCTTCCTGTTTTCCATGCCTGCAGGCCTCTGCCTGGACCATTCAGCACAGGAGGGTACATCTGGAAACACCCCTATTCAGTGGCTTCCTGCTACTGAGTTGAAAACTCAGGCGATATATCTGTTGTTACATAAACAAGAGAAATATTCTCTGGTCCCTTTAGAAAGCTGCTAGTTCACAGAGCACAGCGCTAAACATGACATTTGAGAAACTCCAGTGAGCTGCAGATGTCAAAGCCATGTTTAAAGTCCCTGTCTGTGCCCTGGTGTTCTGGTGCAGCCAGCCCTGTCCTCAGATGGGTGCATGTGGAGAAGTGGAAACGAGAACCTCATGTACCACAGCGTGACAACATTCGTGCATACAAGTTCCAACGCTTTTCTCTCTGATTCTGGCAGAGGGCCAGGGAGCTTTAAGATGTCAGTCACTGTTTTCAGGACTGATGGTTAATGAGGTCAAATGAAAGGAAAAAGAGGTTTCCAACTTCCACTGCAGGTTTTACGGATGAAGCAACCTAAGAGTTTCTTGAAGCTGAGCTGATTTTCAGCCCTGTGAGTGACAGTATGGTCCAAAGCAATGAATCTCAGTCTCTCTTTCCCCAGGAAGCTGACAAACATAAAGATTTCCACAGAGAATGATTCACAAGGTAACCCCAATGCAGGAACTTTAAGACTTATAAAAAGCTGGATTTTATTTAAGAGTAAACTGCCCTGGGGACAATTGACAACTTTCAGGAGCCTCAGTCCCTTTCTCTATAAACTGGGCTGCAGGGAATGATGTATGAGCCGCCTCTGGCAGCCGTGGGTGGGGCCCTGCGGGGGGGTTGTGGTGGAGCCATGGGGGGGTGCAGAGTACCAGCCCAGACCCACTGCTTTGAAGTCCTGTGTAGCCCTGCTCCGGTTTCTGTGCACATCTTTGTTACAGTCTCAGAGATCTGTCCCCAAGCCTAACCCCAACTGTTTTTAGTTCCTTAAACATATTTTACTCTCTGCCCTGGAGCCTTCTTCTTCTATTCCACTTCCCAGTCAGTGAACTCGTTCTACTTGTCTCTACTCTTTCATGATTACTTATCTATATGCTTTCCCTAAAAGCCTTGTCTCCCATAGATCCCAGTATGAACTTGTAGCATGGGACTTTGCATAAAATATACTTGGGAGTTTACAGTCTATCACTCCCTCACTGGTCTGGGACATTCTTTACTTTGTGGGTGGGTGGATTCTGGGGATTGAACTCAGGGGCATTCACCACTAAGCTATATCCCCAGCCCTTTTTTGTATTTTATTTAGAGACAGGGTCTCACTGAGTTGCTTAGCACCTCGTTTTTGATGAAGGTGGTTTTGTACTCAGGATCCTCCTGCCTCAGCCTCCCAAGTTGCTGGGATTACGGGCATGCACCACTGCATCCAGCATGGTCTGGGACATTCTTAAAGGAAGGGACTGCTTCCTCCTATTTTATTGTTTGCATTTCCCCTTTCCTAAATAAGGAGGGGCTCTAGTGACCCTGTCCCAGGTTTTCTCACTTTGTATTTCTTATGCCACCTCTTCTAAGTCATTAGCTACCTTGGAAGCATCCTGCTCTCATAGTCTACTACTCTCCTGGCCTTGCTGACTGATCTAAGGGTGGGCACTGGATTCAAGACATACCCCACAGTCTTCCCTTAAGGTCTTTCAAGCTGAGGCAAAAAAAAAAAAAAAAAAAAAAAGGCACAGGGACAGAGGTATCACTCAGGAGTGCTGGAAGCCATGATTTCCATCTTGCGGGTAGATAGTGTTGTGACCGATGAGGAGGAGCATGTGCAGAGAGAGGCAGGGAGGAGTCCTGTGCATTAGAGCCCTCCTGGCAGTTCCTCCCAGGGTTTGGTTGCAGGTCTGTCTGCTGCTCATCTGGCTACTCCACCCTCTTTGGAAACCACAAGTCAATAGATACCCCTTCATACCTGATTTGGTCCCTAACTCTGGCCCCTCCCTCAGGTCTGGCTAGCTCAGCAACTGGTCCATACAGGGTACTCAATATTATTTGTTGACAAACTGATAAAAGAGATGTATCATCTCATTACAAACTGGTACCTTGGTACCACACATGTTACCAATCCTGTTATTTTTTGCAGTAGAGTCAGAAAAATTAGAAGAGAAAATGACTTAACTTATAGAACAACTTACTCAGAACAAAAGTAAGTTTTTTAGGTTTAACCAGTTATGTTACTGAGAGATTACCAGGATTTCCTCATTATAAAACTAATTAGTATAATGAAAACTTAACATAACAAAACTTAAGAGATATATTTTTAAAGCAGTGACAAGAAAAAAATTCATAGCTACAAACAGATCAATAAAAGTGAAAACAATTAAATTCTTAATTCATAAAGATAAGGGGAAAACTTCAATAAAGCAAAATAAAATAAGGCACAAGGACAGAAATGATTAAGATTTAAATAATAAATTAATGAAATGGAGAACAGGAAGACAATTGATCTATGGAATTAAAATCCTTATTTTTGGAAAAATTAACAGACAAACCAAGGAAAGAGGAGGAAAAAAAATAAAACCAAGGAATAACATTGGGGAAATAGTTATTAAAAAGTGGAAATTTTTAAAATTCATGAGATTACTCAGCAAATTTTATGCAAATAAATCTGAAAGTATAAGTTAAATGGATAATTACCTAGAAAAATACAATTTTCCAAAATGACTTCATTAGAGATAGAAAGTTTCAACAGATCACTTTTTTGTGTAAAAGTGGAAGAAATTTTAAAGGAATTGTCCCACAACCACAGAACCAAGCTTAAAGGATTTCGCAGGAGGTCTAACCCTTCAAATACCACGTGGTTTCAAAGTTGCATGAATTCTTTAAGTGCTTGAAAAATAAAGGTAACTTCCAAATTATTTTTTGGAAGTAAATGTAACACTGTTTATCAAATGGATACCACATACAAATATTAGTGCAAAAATCCTAGAATAAATATTAGTGAAGAGAAAAAATATCTGCTATGGTTTTAATGTGTCCCCTAAAAAGCATGTACTAGAAACTTAACTTCCAATGCAATGGTGTTGGGAAGTGGGATCTAATGAGAGGTATTGGGTCATGAGGGTTGTCCCCTTGTGAATGGATTAATGTTGTTGCCTTAGAAGTGTATTCATTATTATAGGAGAGGGTCCATTATAAAAGACTGAGCTCTACCATGGCATGCCCTGTAATCCCAGTTATATAGGAGGCTAAGGCAGGAGAATCTTGCAATTTAGACCAGTCTAGGCAATTTAGGGAGACACTGTCTCAAAACAAACAAATACATAAATAGGGCTAGGAATGTTCCTCAGTGGTAGAATTCCTTTGGGTTCCATCTCCAATATTACCAAAAGAAAAAAAAAAAGACTGAGTTCAACTCTCTTTTCTCTCACTCCCTTTCTCTCTGCCTTCTGCCAGGAAATGACACAGAAAGAAGACACTCAACAGATGTCAGTCCCTTGATCTTGGACTTCCCACCCTCCAAAACTATAAGAAATACATTTCTATTCTTTACAAATTAGTCTCTGTACTCTGTCACAGCAGCACAAAAAGGACTCAGACAATATTGTGTTAGGAAAATAATTAAACCTAAGGGAGATTTATTCCAGGAATGCAAAGTTAACTCAATATCATAGTAAAACACACCATTTCAGTGAGTTATGAAGAATAATCTCATAATCTCCATTGATGCTGAAAAAGCCTTTGATAAAATTCAAAATTTATTTCTAACTTAAAGAACACCCATGAAACTAGAAATTGATGTATACTTCCTTAACATGATAAAATACATAAACTTAAGTCCATATATTAAGTAAAGAATCATTATTGGTATTTCCACTAAGATCAGGAACGAGGCAAAAATACCTATTATTTCCACTCCTATTCATTATTGCCCTGGAGTCACGAGTCAATGCAAATAGACAAGAGAAATCAATATGAGGCAGAGAATTTGAAAACAAAGTAAAACTATGCCTATCTGCAGATAATGCAAGAGTATACCTCAATCTGAATCAATCCTCAAATTAACTTAAGCAATAAAAGAAGGTGGAGAAACCAATGATCTTCATAATCACAACAAATCAAAAGATAATAGAATAAATTGCTACTTATGATAATAATAATGAAACACTTTAGAAATAAATTTAATAAAAAATGTGCAGAGCCCTATAGGAGAAACACTTTCAAATGTACCCAAAAGATATAAAAGTTGACACGGACAAATGGAAAGATATCCCTTCTTCTTGGGTTGATGACTCACCATCATAAGAATGTTGGTTCTTTTAAAATTCATTTATATATATAATCTAATCAAAATGCCAGCAAACTCTTTATGCAGCTAAATACAGTGATATAAAAATCATGTAGAAAAATAAACATGCACATATCTAGAAACCTTGATATTTTAGGAAAAAAAAAAAGAGTCACAAGGGTTATCCAGTTCTATTTCGCATTAAATCATTATATAAAATCTCTATAGCTGAAAATGTGAGATACTGGCACATGAATAAACAGAGATTAGTTGACTAGAGTGCAAATCAGGGAATAGACTCAAGTATATGTGAAAATTTAGTATATGATGAATGTGCTATCTTAAATCCCTGGTGCATAGGTGGGCTCTTTAATAAATGAAACGATGCTGGACAATGAGGTTGTCATCTGGAAAAATGATAACATTAGACACATACCTTACATTACCACAGAAAAAAATTCCAAAGTAAAAATAAAAGGAGAATAGGAGAAAAGTATAAGAATTCCTCTATTAACTGAACATACAGAAAGAGTCCAATAAAAACAAAGGTTTGATAAATTACACCCTGTAAAATATTTGCAGGGTCAAACATAATTGATAATTCATTTAAAAAATGTATGTGTCTAAGAGGAAATTTTTACCTCAAGTGTTATCTTAGGTCTACAGCAAAAATATTGATATCTTACCTAAATAAACCACTTACATAGTTTAACTTGACAGGGGAGAGGAAGGGAGAGACTCATTTTGAGTTAGTATTGGCTTCTACTTTACCTTCTTCAGTTTCTTGTGGGCCCCCCTGTGGTTCCCCTGCACCAGGTCTGCCCCACCCAGGAGCCGGTATGTCTCTGCCACCTCAGGGCTGAAATCGCCAAATACTTCCACTTTGGCTTCCAGGGAATCTCTCAGGATTGAGGCTGCTCTCTGAGAAAGGGACAAAAAGCTGTCTGGTTAAAAAGTTCAAAGACTGATTAAGATCAGTGGTTTCTTAAGATAATTATTTAACTGTTATGGTTTGGATCTGAATTGTCCCTCAAAACTCATGTGTTAAAAGACTCGGCCCCCAGTGCAGCAATGTCCAGATGTCAGGTTTTGGAGAAGTGATTGGATCATGTAGGCTTTAACCTTTTCCGGGCATTAATCCACTTGATGGATTAATAATTTGAATGGACCACTGGAAGGAGGTGGAAACTTTAAGCAGGTGGAGCATGGTTGAAGGAAGTAGGTCTCTAGGGGCATGCCCTTGGGGATAATATCTTGTCCCTGACCCTTTGCTTGTTGTCTCTCTCTGCTTCCTTTGCCACCATGAGTTGACAGCTTTTCTCCACCATGATGTTCTGCCTCACCTGGAGCCAGCGAACCACAGACTGACACCTCTGAAATCATGAGCCAAAATAAACTTTTCCTCCTTTAAGTTGTTTATGTCAGGAATTTTGTTCACAGTGATGACAAGCTGACTAATATATAACTGATGTAGATTTTCATTTTTTAGAGGAATGGGCTTGGAGGTCTCATGGACTGGGGTTACTCTTCTCTGTTTTAAATAGGAGACAGAAAATAACTTTTTGGAGGGAGAAGGTTAAAGTGTGAAAAGAGCATGCACGAAGGCCACCTTGGGAAGGGAACTCACTTCAGCTATTACTGAAGTCCACTTCCACTGGGTAGTAAGAATAAAAGCTAACCTGTATTAATGGAGTCCTTATGTTTCAGGAATTGCACTGTACAGTTTGTATGTATGATCTCATTTAATTCTGTCTTATTTAAACAACTACAATTTTTTTTTTTTTTTTTTTTTTTTTTTTTTTTGCGGTGCTGGGGATTGAACCCAGGGCCTCGTGCTTGCAAGGCAAGCACTCTACCAACTGAGCTATCTCCCCAACCCACAACTACAATTTTAATCCTCATTTGTCAGAGGGGGAAACTGAAGCATAGGGCAGCAGAAATTTGCTCAAGCATCAGCTCATCAATGATGGAGCTAGGCTCTGTATCTGGCTGGTAATTTTAATACCTTTCAGATCCATGCTCTTCTTCCTCTATGATGTTCTTTATTACAAGAGAAAACTAAATAGAACATCCAGATCATGCTCTGGATTTTCTATTCTCAGGAAAAAATAGTTAAGGAAACCAAAAGTAAGCATTTCAACATGATGTGACATTTTGTTTGGTTTATTCAACTTATTTATGTCAACTTGGAAGAAAAAATGTTAGTTCGTCAGAAAACAATATTTCCTGACAATTTCTCCAGATACCAGGACTAAGACCCTGTTTAGGCATGCTGGTCTCCCACATTTCCTCCTGAAATTCTTCCATGAAATTCCACATGAAAGCACACTTACAGTTGCAAAGCAAAAATGCTGAATCCAACAGCCAAATAAAGCAGGGACTTGTGAAAGGGCTTCCCATAACACAGCCCCATAGGTGTCCTGATGGTGTCCCACAGATGGAAGGGATGAAGGGTTTCCATCCTTTTGTTGGCAGTAATATGAGTTAGGGGCTGGGCCGGAATGGTGGTGGTAGGGACACCACATTAAAGGTGCTGATGAGGCAGAAATCAAGTTCTTAGGAAGAAAGAAAAACTGCTTTAGGAGCAGAGTGATTGACTTGCCACGTATGGTCCACAGAAGAACATGAAGGACTAAGATTTCAATCCAGAACCTATCTGAGGGTAAGGACCATCGCATCCCCTTAAAACATCTGTGAGCAAGGGCACAGACTGATGGGAGTGTTCTGTTTTGTGGCTTTGTGATGGGAATTGAACTGTCAGTCTTTAGGGAACTATGGATGGAAAGAAGAGCTGAGATCCTTTTCCTAAATGAAGCTTTTGATGCTGTTTACAGCCTGACTGGGGAGACTAGAGATGGATGGCAAATCAAGATGACAATGGAAAGGATGACGCTGGGTTTAGAGGAAACAGGAAAAGCTTAACAGACAGGAGTGAAGAACAATTAGGACTTAGGTGAGAAGAGCTCCAGAAAAAAGGAGTACAGGAGAAGCACAGAACCTATTTAAGGCAAGTGAATAGGTTCATTTGACTGCAACAAACTATGAAGCAGAGAAGAGAGAGATGGGTCTGGTAGACGAGCTGCTTTGTGCCAGACTCAGGAAATTGGATTTTCTTACATGAAATAAGTCAGAGAACGTTCTTGAGAAGGAGAGTGGCACCACCAGAGGTGGCACCTCCTCCCTCCCCCTACATCTTAACCTGCAGTAGAGTGACCTTCACTTACATTTTATTGTAAAAGGTATTTCCCTCCCAAAGATCACTTTCCTGTTGATGCAAGCTTCTGACTCACATGTAGGCTGTGAGCACATCTGGGAACGTCTATGTATAGCCTCTTGCTTGTCTCTCTGATTGTCCTTGGGCCCAGCCCTTGTTGACTAACTCCTGCTAGACCCCACAGGGAGAAGTCTGTGAGAACAGTATGAGGTTCCCACGTTCAGCTGGGCAGGCTACACCATGCACAAGGGCATCTGACAGAGGAGAGAGGGCTGGAGCCAGCCCATGCTGCACCCTCTGTGCACTGTGCTCTGGCACAGCTGGGCTGTGTCCACCTGAGCAAGGGATAGCTTTTCTGTTTTTACGAGGGGCACTTGAAGGAATATCAGCGACCCTAGAATGAAAACGGTGTTTGCTAAAATCTCCAATGGCATCTTTTAATCAACACTACTGATTTGGGTAAACTGGGCAACCAATGGCAGAGAGGCACACCATCAGTGACACCTGGCATCAGTGCCTTAGTAGCAGACACCATGGCAGGAAAGCAGATGGGAATAGGAATGGGACACATGGCTGTGGCCATCAGAGAAGTCAGCTGGCCTGCAGTCAAGTAGTCACCCACCCATCTGCTCATCACTTCCCACAATAAATAAGAAGGTCCCTGTTCTCATGGAACTCAGTATAGTCACACAAGAGACACTGAATGTCTACATAAATTTATACATATGAATGCTTTTCAATAGCATACAGAATTCTGTAGACTCATGGGGAGAGTCAAATACAGGACTGGGGAGAAGAAGCAGGGAACCTGGTAAGAATTGAAGGATGCACTGGTGTTAACCTGAAATGGAAAAGGGCATCTTGGAGAAGAAAGCAGACACAGCCCAAAAATAGGAATTAGAAAAGGCCAGTGTCACAGGAAGACAGATTGGGGAGCAGGGGCAAATTGAGATCAGAAATGTCAGCAAAGTCCATGTCATAGAAGGTATTATGGGGCATAGAGGGCTTCTGGTTGATCCCAAAGGTACTGAGGGGCCAATGGAATATTTTACAAATGAGTGTTCACTAATCTGATTTGCTCTTTGAAAGGTCACTGGGGCTTCCTTGTTCTGAAGGGATTAGAAAGGGGCAAGCATAGAAGTAGCTAGAAGATAGGAGCTTGCTGGAATAGTCCAGGCAAGAGATGATGCCTGATGGGAGGAAAGGGGAAAACAATGGATGAACTCAAGATCTATTTTGGAGGGAAAAATGGCTGAGGAGTTAGGTGGGGTGAGCCATTAGGGCAGACTTACCCGGACTCTTTTTATCTGAGTACTCCTCATAGAATGTCTAAAGATAGACCTGAGGGTGGGAATCTGAGGTCTCTGGAAGGCCCCTCTCTCCTTGTTTGGGTGATCCAGAAAATCAGTGAAACTCCACTTGTTATGGTGACTGTGGCCTTACTTTGGCCTAAGAAACATGATGCATCTAGATTAAAAGCCTGGGTTCCTTAACAGATAGAGGATTAAGGATGAGGGAAGAGCTGAGGGGGAGGAGGTCTACAGATGGCAAGGAAAACAAAGTTTTCACCTCCAAGATTTGCTATGATAGGTTGGAAAAAAAAAAAAAGAGCTATGCACCGTGGCTTCCTGGTAGTTTTAGGTTTCACAGAGAATAAGTTCCCAAGGGTTTCATTACCAAAGAATACAAACTCTGGGTCTTATTTCAGTTTTAGAGTCCACGTCAAGCACGCCTGGATGGATCCATGGTAAAAGAGAGTGAGCTGAAACTTGTGCACTGTGTAGTTTTCACTAGATATGCAAATATCATTTATTACCCAAAGTGAGGAGAGAAGAATAGACACACTAGCTGTCTCACTCTATCCCAGCCTGAACTATAGTCTGTGGTAAGCAGGGTTTTGTCCAGCAGGTTCTCAAAGTTTCTAACCCTTCGTGAGCTTTTGTAAGTGAACGTGACATCTACATTCTCATTAACAGTTTTCTAGTTTCTTCCTGTAAGTTATTTAGAAGCTACCCAAAGTGGCCTCCTGGTCTTATTTATTTGTGTCTTTCCAGGATGAGAACATGCCTTGCACATAATAGGTAGTAATGGATACTTGCAGAGTAAGGAATAGCCCTTCAGATATCAGCTGAGTTGGCCATGTGAATAACTCAACATCTGAACTCACCTCCTTTTGTTCAGTGATTTGTAGAAAATGGCAAAAATCATCTTGAATTGAAAGAAATTTGGCTCTTCCTGTCCCTTCAGAATCCTTAAGAAGAGCCATGCTGTCTTGAAAATACTCTTCAGCCATATCTGAAGAAAAGCATCATAATAACAATCTTGACAATTTTTCACAGATTTGAAATGGAAACAGAACAAATATGCTTTTAATAGTGGTGAACTATTTGAAAATAATAAGTGTTTGGACAAGAGAAACCAGTTAAGGAGATTGCTCTTTCCCCATTAACCTGCCTATTTTACCAGAAAAGATTTAGGTCTCAGAAGGATATTGCAATTTCCTTTCCTTAATTTTCATACATTTTAGTTTTCCTTGTAATAGAAAAGGCAAACTTAATGCAAGAGGAGAAACCATCCCCCATAACCTGAGGACAGTGGTAAGTTTCCATGCCAATTGTTCAATAATTCTTCCTATAACTTCGGTTGCTCCTCACTGACATTAGGATCCTCAGGGCCCACTTATTTTAATGGACTCTAACTGTAATCTTGTTACATATTTCTACAACATGAAAAAATCTGGAAAATACAGTAGACATGCTGTTGAGGGAAAATCCCCAACCATTCTAAATCCTTAAAAATACTGGCTATAATTTAACAAAAATATTTTAAAATACATGCCAATCATGAAAGCAAAAAGGGAAAAGTTTAGGTATAAAGAGGGACTTGAAAGCCAGAGTAGTGAGTGGGTGTTCATTAGCTTTCCATTGCTGTAACAAATACCTGAGATAAACCAATTTAAAAAGAGGAAAGGTTTATTTTGTCTCATAGTTTTGGAAGGTTCAGTCCATGATCATTGGTTCTGTTGCTTTTGGGCCTGTGGTGAGGAAGAACATCAAAGTGACTGGGAAGCAAAGACAGAGATAGGAAGAGGCTTGGGTCTCAGTATTGCCTTCAAGAGCATGCCCCAAATGACCTAACTTCCTTCTACTAGGCCCCACCTTCAATAGTGCTACAGGATAGGGCCAAGACATGGGCCTTTGGAAGACACTTACCAAACTATACCATAAGGGAGCTGAGGTTGAATGGTCCATGAGCATATTAGAAAAAATGACATATTCTTTATTCTTTTCGAAGCTTGAGTAGGACTGGGGATAAGGCCTGAGGCCTGTCCGTGGTAGGAAACTGAATGGAGCTCCTGGCAAAAAGCCAGGGTAGCCAGTAGAATCCTAAAATGACCCCAGTAACCTTCACCCTTGTATAATCCCCTACCCTTTGTTTCTGGGTAGCACTTGTAAGTGTGATAAGTGTTTCTGTGATGAGTCATGCTATAGGGCACTGCACTGTTGGTCTTAAGAAAGCAAAATTATTCCTGGGGCCTGACTTAATCATACAGACCCTTTAAAGATAGAGAGATTCTCCAGGTGGTATTGGAAAAGGAAGTCAGATTGGAAACTTTTAAGATTTGGATCTGGAATGTCCCCTAAAGCTTAAAGGCTTGGTCCTCAGTCTGTGCTGCTATTGGGGGTGCAGAGCCTTTAAAAGGTCGGGACTAATTAGAGGAAGTAAGGTCACTGGCGGGCATGCCCTTCAAGGGGGCATTGGGAACACAGCCCTTTCTTCTTTGCTCCCTGGCCACCACAAAGGATCAGGGCCAAGTGACCATAGACTAAAAACTATATAATCATAAACCAAAACAAAAATTCCCACCTTTTAAGTTGTTTATCTCAGGTATGTTTTTGCAGCCACACAAATCTGACAAACACAGAAGTCTTAGAACGATATGACAAGAAGGAAGTTCTCCACTGCTATGGAGAGGGATGTGGTGCAAGGACTGAGAGCAACCAGTAGGAGCTAAGAGGGTCGCTGGCCAATGGTCACAAGAAAAGAGGGATTTAAGTCCTACAGCAGTAAGGAACTGAAATCTGCTAATAGCAGGAATGAGCTTATAAAAGAACCCAAACTCCAGGAGACGACGGAGATAGCCTAAGCAGAGAAGCCAACCTTATTGTGCCAGATTTATGATTTGCAAAGCTGAAAGCTAATAAATGGGTATTTAAACAGCTTTAATTCTATGAAGTAAAAGCAAACAAATAGCTTATATTGTGATCTGAACATTATGCTCCCTCAAACTTACATGTTGAAATCCTAACCTAAGGCATTAGGAGGTAGAGTCTTTCAGAGGTGATTAGGCACGAGAGTGGAGCCCTTATGAATGGAATTAGTGCCCTTATGAAAGGGACCGCAGAAAACTCTCCTTCCCTTTCTGCCATGTGAAGACACTGAAAAGTCTATAAACCAGGAAGCACGCCATCTTCAGGTACCAAATCTAGCACTTTGACCTTGGGCTTCCCAGTCTCTAACTTTTGAGAAGCACATTTCTGTTTTTTTTATCAGCCATCTGATCTATGGTATTTTGTTACAGCAGCTTGAACAGAATAGAACAGCCAAGAATCCCTAAAATGGTGATGAGAACCACTGCCCTGGTCTGAGGGGAGGTTGTAAGCCTGCCCATCCAGAGGCCTCAGCCGTAAAATAAATATTTGGAAGAAAGTAGGATTCTACAATTATGAAAATTGTCTTAAAAGTTAACATTTATTGAGAGTCAACTATATGTCCATTTTCTTTTTTATTTTTTGGTCCTTCTTTTTGGTATTGGGTATTGAACCCAGGGGTGCTTTACCACTGAGTTATATCCCAGTCCTTTTATTTACTTGTTTTTTTAAACTTTGAGACAGAGTCTTGTAAGTTACTCAGAGTCTTGCTAGGTTGCTAAGGCTGGCCTCCAGCTTGCAATCCTTCTGCCTCAGCCTCCTGAGTCACGGGGATTACAGTTGAGTGCCACCATACCCAGCTATATGTCAGTTTCATAATTGTTGCTATGGGTTTCTCCTCTATACCAGCCTGAAAAGCAGGTGCACTGGAGGCAGCAAGCAGCAGAGATGAACACTGAAAGGACAGAAATGTTATGAAAATGGACAGACTGGTCAAAGACACAGAAGTCTGAGATCATGTATAGATAAATGACCCTGCACACCTCAACAGCTCTGAAAACATGCTGGAAATTCACAGTGAGAGTCCTGAGTGTTGAGAAAAGATCCAAGTACATTCTGTGAGACCTCCTTTGGAAAGGAGAGAAGCAAACCTTGGGAAATATGTCTGCCAAGACTAGTCAACCTAAAGAAAACTTCAGTCTGAAAATAAGTTGTGTTCATCCACATCGTTCACTGTACTGATTCTAGGCAGATGCTAGACAGATGCAGGAATCCCTCTGCCAGGCATTTGCTCCCAGGGAGGTAGGTCTCCACCCAGGGTTTGTAGCTGGGCAGAAGTTTCCCTGTTCCTCTCTCTCAGACCAGCAGGTACATTCCTGCCATATTGCTCAAGTTTTTGTCCTGGTAGAAGAAAATTCCACCACATAGACAATATTACATCTCTTTTGCTCACAACTGACTCATAGGAGAAAACATTACAGGTTTAATGCTCAAACTAAGTTATTAACTTTGGCTACTTTGATAATCTGATGACAGCAAATGTTGGGGGTGATGTATCATTTGTTTTGTTAATTCTAAAAGCGTTTTAGAACGGGACATTCCATGTCTAAAGTGATAGAGGATATTCAGAAGTGGAGTACTTTTGATATTTTAAGTTTCTGAGTAATTGAGAATTAACTAAAAAATAAAACTCAGTCCTTCTTTAAGAGTAAAGATCTTGCTGGGTGCAGTGGTGCATGCCTGTAATCTCAGGAGGCTGAGGCAGGAGAATTGCAAGTTCAAAGACAACTTAGCGAGACCCTAAGCAACTTAGTGAGATCCTGTCTTAAAACAAAAAATATAAGGGTTGGGGATGTGGTTCAGTGGTTAAGTGTCCCTAGGATCAATCCCTGATACAAAAATAAATAAAAAAGTAAATCTCTTTCCACACCCAGTCCTATCCCCTTGGAGACAGGCCCTAACTGTGAAGGGTGGCAGATGTAAGGGGTGTGGGAAGGAGTTGTAGCTGGAATGCACTGAGTTTCAGACCCTGGCGTTAGCAGAAGTGGTGCTGCCTTGCACATGGAAAGGTGAAAACCAAAAGCACTGGGGGACATTTTCCTCCCCTCTCCTGGGTCAGGAGCCAGTCCCCCAGGCACAGTGGACAGCTGTGCTGGACACCTTTACCTTTAACATCCTCCCACCTCCCAGTGTTCCTCCCCTGGGTGGTCATGGGCTGGTGAATCATGCCCTAACGAACCCCATTTAGGTTCCAAGTGCAGCATGCTGCTTGCCCTCAATGCAGCTAAGCTCACAGAGACTTTGGGAAAGGAAGCTGCTGGGCTTAATTCAAACTCATGTGCAAATGACTTATAAAGAGGGCTCAGGAAGATCAATAATATATTTTCCAAAGAGGATGCCTGTAGGCAAATATGAATCTCTGAAAGAGGGAGTGGAAGTGATGAAGGAAGGAAGGAATGTATTACCTAAACTAAGACCATATAGCTTTCAGAGGCCTTGTGTGGGTAGGAGGGGACTGGCCCTGCCTAGGAATCTGCTCTCCAGGAACAGGCTCCTCAGGTCCTGCTTCCCTTCCTCCCTTTCTGAGCCCCCAATTTCTCTAAAGTCTGTGTGTTTTCCTACTTCTGTTCCTGGAAGCAATGTAGTCAAGTGGGGGCAGTGAAGCAAGGGAGAAGGGTTTTCCTGACAGCTGTTGTCACATGCCAGCTGTATCACACATCGGGCATCTATGACCTTGTGGTAGGACCTGTCTATATTAGGACAGCCTTGAATCAAGGGAACAAAAGTAGGTCTCAATCATCCACAGCGGTCCCCTTCCTGTCTGTACATTTGAAATCACTCTTATCTTTACCTGATTCAGGAAAACTTCTTCACTGTAAGACCCTGACTTACATTCCCCAAACCCTTCAACCTCCCAAATTAACTTTGTGAAGGACAATCCACAAGTCCGGCCTTTGGGGGAAAGTAAGTCCTATTCCCACAGCAAAGGAGCCATTTCCTGATAAACTGAGTTTGTCAGGGATGGGCATCCCAGAGGTCCCTCTGGGATAAGTGACAGCAGGATTTCCGGAGAGACAGGAAGTCATAGCCCCTGGGGCAGGAAGCCACCTCCCTCATGTCCCTGGGTCCTGGGTGTGGTTCACAGAGAGCCAGAAGTTTCTGTGTTCTTGCACATAACTGTCCCTACCTTTAAAAAACACTTCTAGAATCCTCTGCAACCTGATGCTGGTGGCCTGGGCGAAAGATGAGGTCACTTTCTAAAACACAGAAACACGACCTAGCTTGTAAATCTGAGCCCTGTGGCAGAGGTGTTCCAAGGCCACGAATTGCTTCCACTATCTACCCCAGCAGAAAGTTTTAGTTTCTGTGAGTCAGGGGGTGGGGGTGGTGTTGGGGAAAGAGTATGGCTGAGTGGGCAGAGTGGTTTACTATCTTTGTCTGGGATTCAAAGTCATGCCCTTTCCAGGCAGAATGTCGTCAAGATGTTCACATACAGGCAAGAGAAAAATGAGGCTTCCTTTAAAGAGGGCTTGCAATGTGGCCCACTGGAGGTCAGAGGCTTTAATTAAAATAAATTCTGGTAACCTGGGGCTTGCTTCCTGAGGCGATCCTGAGGCAAGAATTGGAACATTAAGGACAGCTTTCATTAAGAGGGAGGTCTCCGTGTACAATGTGATAATTATCTTTTTTTTAAAGCAGTCTTAGAAAATAGTCTTTATACTAACTGAAAAGACTTTAAAGATCCCAGGGAATTTAAAAATGGAAAGTCTCGAATCATGGCCTGGCATTCATCCAGCAAACAAACAGACTGAACTGTTTGGACCCTGCTGTGGCTGCTGCCCAATGCTACCTGCCATCTGTGGGGGCCACAAGGGAGGCCTGAGGACACACAAAGCCCAGCACACTCTCCTCTCATCCTTTCTGTGCAGCAGACCCTCTTTGGGAGGGATACTAGTGCTGACCTATGATATGGCTTCTGGGAGTAGCAGAGCTGCTGCTCACTGGCTATGTGATCTGAGGAAGTCCAAGGCTATCTATGGGGACAGGCGTGCGTCTGGAAAGGGAGGTGCCTAAGAGGGCAGCTGGTGGGGGAGGCTCAGGGCATAAAGGTGCCAAGTACCCACAAAGGGCCTTGCACCTGTGGGTCCTGGTGAGCAGTCCCATCAGATCTGCCTGTCTTAAATGTCTTCACTCTCAAGAAGCTGGCCACTACTCAGGGTCCCACCTGGGGCCACCCAGTGGCCTAGGACCTATGGCTCTAGTCACTTGTCTCGGTGAAGTATATGCCACCTTAAAAATCCTCTGCAGCCAAGTTAGGGCATAAATAACAGACTTTTCTGAAAAGTTCTGAATACAAATGATGAGACAGTGTCAAAGTAGAAGATGTGATCCTGGTGAAAGTGGCCACCACAATGCCCCTGCACTTTGCCTTCCCTAGAAGAGTCATGAGCAGGCTGCAGGCCTAGCTCCAGATACAGAGGAGAGAAAGCAGTTGATCAGCCAGGTTTGTTGGCTGCCCTTTGGGAAGAAAGGCCAACAGCACAGACTTGCACTGGGGAATGGGTCACCCATCTCCTCCTCTGCTGGCCTCAAGGGCTGCCTTCTGGGGCTTCTTGTCTCCCTGGACTTCTGGCAATCAGGTGGAGGCTTCCACAGCATGATTAACTCTCTGGTTTTAGAATATGGTATGAAGGCAGCACTTGAGCTCCATTCTAGGCCTAGCCATGCCTCTAACTTGCTGAGTGACCCTGGTCTCCAATCCTTTAGATTTGATGATTCCAAGTAACTTCCAGAAGTTTCTGAGAGGGGATACTTCTAACACTGGAACAAATTATAAAAAGTTTCTCCTGGCCTCACCCTCTGCACTGTCTTCCCCTCTCTAACTTGCTCCCTGTGGGGCACAGAGCCTGCATGGACACTGACACCTGCATGGGGAGCTCAGAGGCCGAGTTCAGAGACCCTGGAAACAGGGGTTGAGGAAGAGGGGGGCAGCATGAGGCAAGCTAAGGAGGAAGGACACAGGAGGAAGAATTGAGAGAAGGGAGGATATATAAGGTAAAAAGAGGAGACTTGGGTGAGACACAGTGCCTAGCCTCAGATTTGTGCATTTTTCATGTCTACTGTGTGAAAGTGTGGGGAGGCGAGGACTGGTGGGGGCTGGGGAGATACACATATTTGTGCATAGAGAATTATATGCCGGGAATCCACTTAGTCAGGGATCCCTGCTCCTATCCCCAGGCTCCAAGGGGGCAGAGCCCATTCCATCCACTGTCACTGGACCTGGCAGAACTCCCCAGGCTGCAGGAGCCCAGGCCGCAGATGGGGCCACTTCCAAACAAGGCTTTCTCCACTCAGCGGGCTCCGTTGCCCAAAGGTTTACTCTGAGATGTACTTGGCTTCAAACCATTTCATTTTCATATCCTTTAGAAGATTTATAAACACAAGGCCAAGGTCCTGAACACTTAGCCAGACTGGGAGAGCTGTTAATACCAAGTATGTCGATGGTTGCTCTGGGACATTGGCCAGGCTCAGGTTAGTGACATTCCAGGAGCCTGAATTGGGAATCTTTATGCAATCACAACCCTCCTGACTTCTAGGGCAGTTTCATCTGCATGAGGAATGCAGGGAAGGTACAAGGCAAAGGGATTATCTTGAGCATGGAGACTGAAATACTTGGTTTGTTAGAGGGCAATGCCTTCAATGGGCATCCAGCAAGCAAGCAGGCCAGCCTCAGAAAGTTCTCCAATGAGATTTTTTTCTCGTTAAAATTCTTTCCAGCCCCCCAAACCAAAACCCAAAAAGGTCTCTTACCCTGCACAGATGGGTTTAAATAACCCCTCCACATACACACACAACTTGAAAGAACTGTAGGTTTGCTTCTGTGGGATCTGGTCTGGGCTTCTGAACTAGAAGTGACCAAATTCCAGGTCAAAAAGTCCTATTTGGGTGAGAGCTGGGGTACCAGGTCTCCCCTTAGTTGTTAGACAAAGGTGAGTTCCAATTGTCTACTTTCATTTCCCCCTGCTGGAGGCAGCAGAGGCCTGAAGAAACCCTAGTCCTGGGTTGGTTTCTCTTACTCCTACTATAGGGGCTTCGACCACATGAGGGGACAGAAGAAAGATGACAATCAAGGATGGGGGAGTGTACACACCCAGGTTCCTGCAGCAGCCCCTGGCTGGGCTGTGTCTGTCTCATTCCTATTTCCAGAGGGAAGCTAATGCCTTACATGTTCCACAGCAGCACCCATTCTGCCCATAGCACATGTAGGTACTTGCAGGAAAGAGCTGGGACCATCTGCATCTCCATATGCTGGTCCAGCAGCCTCATTTTTTCAGCCTTTCCCACACTTGCCAGTAAGGGAGCAAGGATTCTGACAGCAATAGTTCTCAAACTAGAGTCACGAGGTAGGGATAACGTGGGGTTTCTCTTCTCTTTGACTCATCTGGTTTGCCCATTTAGGTGATCCACTGAGACCTTAGAAGGAGGGTCTGTGCTCCTTTCTGCCCCTGTTCCAGGGCTTCATGTTTCATGTTTCATGTGGGAGGATTCTCATCTATTTCTCTCCTGCTGCTTCTCTGCCCAACTGCCTTGCCTTCAGGGCTTTGGTAAATGTTCTCCCAGTGACACCAAAGTGACACATGTTTCAGCTGGTTGTGCTGAGTCTGAGAAGGGTCCACCTAGGAGCAGCCTATGGAATGAGCTGGACTTTATCCTTTTGGGGTAGAGCAGTAAGGAGAGAGAAAGTTGATGGAACTTTCTGGAAGGCAGACCTGGTTGTGTGAGCTCCTTTGTAGACTGGGAGGTAGTGTCCTGTTTCTAAGGGTTATTAAAGTCTTAAACAAGCCGTCTGTGAAAGTTCAGCACCTGCATACCAAAGATGCTCAAATGCTGCTGCTATTGTTCTTACTGTTATTATTACTACAATTCCCTGAGTCACATGCTGTCTATGCTCCAAGCAACTAATGCTCCAGCTTCAAGCAGAAGCCACCCCAGCTCCTAACCTGGAAAGCCATCAGCCCCAATGCTCAGTTCCTGGGAGAAGTCCTCTCCTCACTTTTCTACCTTCACATTCCTCATGCATTTCAATTCTAACTGGCAAGTGGCTTTCTGAGTGCAGGTTACCAGATGCCCTGAGCAGCAGCAGAGATGTGGAGCCGAGGGTGGAACTGAGACCCTGAACAGGCTCCTGGGCCCTGACCCTTCCTGAAGGCTTTCCAAACCCCCTTTCTGGGTTACCTTTGCTCTTCCTGGGTGCCTTGTCTGCCCTAAGCTCCAGTCTCTGCAAGTCTAAGCAGGCAGGTGTAGGAAGGAAAGGTGACATGTGCAATGCCCATTCTGACAAATGACAAATATGACACAATGACAAATGGCCTCTGGGGAGGACTGCCTGGGCTATAATCTCTACCATTCATTGGCTGTCAGCCCTTGGGAAAATCATCTAATCTCTTGATGCCTCAGTTTCTCTATCCAAAAACTGGGGATAATTGTACCTATGTAATAGATTGGTTGTAAGGATTTCTGAGCTAATAAATGTACCATGGTTAGAGTCATGGGCAGTTATGTCCTATGTAAGCATTAGTTACTATTACTGTCTGAGGTCATTTAATTCTCACATGGATTAATAACTATATCAAAAAGGTATTATTAATATTATTCTCAATTTATAGGGGAGGATATATCAATAACATATTTTAACTGGAAAAATGTAATTCGAATAGAATTTCCATCGATTCTATAAATTGTGCAGAGTAGCCTAACTTTACAGTTTTGGAGCAAAAACATCTTAGGGATGTTTCTATTGGTCCCCACCCAGTTGGCACACTCAACAAACGAGTATGCTGAGCGCTAAGTGAAGTGCTGGGGACCAGAATCCCTCTAGGCCTTAAAAAGAGGCTCTTTTGGCCTTTGCTTGGTATTATCTCAGGAACAGACCCTCCTCTCTTACCTCCTACCAATTTAAATATTGAGAACCTTCCAGTTGTCTTAACTCGGGATCCCCCAAGAAAATCAGGAAAATATTGACATCTACTTATTCACACTCCTGCTGCCCAGGTTATGAATCTGGTCCTAATGCTTGTTTTTGACTCACATAGAACCTGAAATATATTTGAGTTCATTACCATTAATTAAAATCTGGAGATTTCACATAAAAATCCAAATTTTTGCAGTCTCTTAAAAAAACCAGATCTGGGAATATAAGCCTGCCTGCCACATGGAGTGATGGGGTGGAGCTAAGGAGCAGGGTGTGGGCTTCTCTAGTTTGCCAAAGGCCTCACTCCATATTGTCTCTCATCTGTAGCTGATTATAAGTAGTCATTTATGATTATACCTGCCTCTGCTCTTGGTTTATACCCACTACAGTCACATTGCTTACTTGGTTCCTGTAGATGTTTGGATATGTGACTCCCGAATTCTAGGGGTTTCCAACAAAGATGCATTTGCATTTTAAGTGTTTTCTGAGTAGTTGTGGAATGGAAGTTTCTTTGCCTCTTTTAAAGGAGTTTTAGGCACCAAGAAACTGGTCAAAATGGTTATTTGACAGTTTTGAAGGCAGTTCTGATTGTTAAATGTGGAATGTTTTAGGGAGGGAGGGTCAGACAAGTCATCTCTCTCTGTCCTCTCTGTGTCCCTAGCCAGGTTGCTCCAAGCTCTAGGAGGACAGAATGAGGGGTCTGCAAGGTGGGGTGGTCAGGTGGATGAAAATGGAAGCTCTTTATCCATGGACAGAGTTCCCTGCTGGGCCTGTGGATCTGTTCAGACCATGCTGCTCATCCGGGCTTCCCCTTCATTTTCTCCCAAGCCTAGCCTGCTAGGCTGACTTCTGCTTAGTCTGATTCCTGCTTCCTGAGTCAGCCCCAAGCCTTCCAGGCACTGATTTTATGTTTTCTAGCACCTTATTTTACTTAGTATATAACTATTTTTCTCTGATTTCTTGGAATACACCCCTAGGCTTTCTTTATGAGTTGTATTCCATTTCTGAATATTCTGACCCAAACAACAGCAAAATCACTAGCATGTGTACTTCCTGTCAGTAGATGCTCTGAGCCTGGGATGATGGAGTAGAGAATTTCCGAAGTTTGCTGCGATACCTATTACACAAAGATAAGGAAAACCATATGAGCCATAGATGGCAACTTCCTTTTGGGATCCTGAAGCTGTGAAAGTGCATCCCAGTTGAAAGCTCTCACTGATACTCTGCAGGTCAGAGCTGTTGCTGCAGCAGTTCCACCACAATCATTGAAAACTGTCGCCTTTGAAAGCAGAGCAGATTTTCCTGTGAGCCCAGCACCAGTTCCCTTGGGTTCTTAATAGCTATGGATGAAGAGTAGCTATATTGAAGAGGAGAAGGTCGGAGGGAGGCTACAGGGAGATAGAAAGTGAAGGACACTGGGGAAGCAGCAGAGAAACAAAACTACAAATTAGAGGAAACAGTGAAGGTTCTCTGAAGGATCCTGTTGGGACCCCATCTACCTGTTCACCCACCACCTAGGTGCATATATGCGAGACAGGAGGAGGAAAGACTGGTTCTCACCATGGTGCTCGGGCCTCCCAGAAGCGACAGCAGCACGGGCAACAAAGTGTGAGGAGTCAGCTGCCTCCTCTTGAGAGGGATTTCTACTCAGGACGATGAGATGGGCCTGGTACCACAGAAAGAAAAAACAAGTTGTTTATATGCTTGGCAGCAGCAAACCCAAACTGTCCTTACAATGATAAGCAGAAAGTCAAGCAAGTTGGAAGCAATGATTGATGTGGAAGCACAATTGACTCTTAGGAGGGCTGGGTTTTAAAAGCATTGAGTGGTGGAGAGAACATTGGGTACTGAATCCATTTGGCTTAATGCTATGGCTGGGGTCTATCACTAAGTAAACCATTAAAAAGTCTATGATCATTTGAGTCAGCAAAGAGGATGGGGGTGGTGGTCAAGAAGTACAAAGCATCAGTGCTGTGCGGAGAAAGTGAACAAGCCCAGTGCTGTGCGGAGAAAGTGAACAAGCCCAGCCTACTGATCACCCTAGAAAGTGGGATCTACTCATAGGTGATGATCCGTGCCTGATCCACCAAGCCTGTGAGTCTGCACCCCCTGCAAACTCGCTAATGGGAGTTGCCTGAACATTTAGGTTCTTTGGAAATAGAGTTCATTTTTTTTTTTCTGAATAAAAGCAAACTTTACTTTGAATCAAATTAAGCTTTGGATTTGCAAAGTATAAAATCCCAAAGTTTTTCTGTGTCAAATTGGTATCAGGAATGTCCACCTTCACAATAAAAAAAAAAACAAAGAACAAAATCAAAATATTCAATATAAGGTTAAACAATATAATGTAAAATCTAGACTGAGTGACCAAAATTTTAAATTATCAATACAGCATTTGATGTATCTCACAGTAAACTTCAATTTGAAACAACAAAAAAGTACTATTTACCAACAGTAAGTGTAACACCAATATAGTTCATATCATCCAACTTGAGGATTTTAATCCATGTCAAGTTAAAAAATACAAACCATACACTGACCAAGGGAACAACAAAAAAAAAGGCAATTAACCTTTATAGGAATCAGGAGAACACCTACACTTATAAAACCTTCTTCAATCAGTACCATATTATGTATATGATGTGCAGAAAACTATAATTAAAGTGAGGTAGTTTTTTATTATTTGCAT
Source organism: Sciurus carolinensis (assembly GCF_902686445.1). Classification (NCBI taxonomy): domain Eukaryota; kingdom Metazoa; phylum Chordata; class Mammalia; order Rodentia; family Sciuridae; genus Sciurus; species Sciurus carolinensis. The sequence goes on from NC_062214.1 coordinate 66,874,908, forward strand.
AATTTTTAAAATATGAGGAAACTTCGAACTATATCTCTAAAAGACCAGAGTTATCACTGAAATATGCATGGAGATAAAGTTCATTTTAAAATTAAACACACACACTCACACATGACCCTGTGAACACCAAATAATAATAATCTTTCCAAGTAAAATAGAAAATACATCTACTCATCTCGTCAATAGTTTTAAAAATACTGTTAGTAATATTTTTACATTCATCCAATAAATAGTTACTTACAGATTGCCTACAACAGGAGAGGCATGGGCAAGAAGGTGTGGGCAGCTACAGAAAATGGAAATAAAATATGGTGAAGTAATATAATAAACTAATGTGAGATGGTAGGAAGTTTGTAATTAATTGCCAGAAAGTAATAGAAAGACTAAAATGCCATAAATTTAGAAGAGGGAAACACCAGGATGGGGTAGGCAAATTGTATTAGCAACAACTAAGATTCAAACAGCTATTAATACTTTTTTTGTGATACCACTTTTAATTCTCTTGATAATTTTTATGATCCTTATTTTATAGATGACAAAACTGAGAGTCCTGAATGGGTGAGTGCTATAGTTTGGATTTAGAATTCCTCAAAGGGCCACGTGTTAAAGCCTCAGTCCCCAGGTTGGCACTATTAGAAGGTAGTGGAAATCTTCAATAGGTGGGGCCTAGTGGGACATGTCCCTGAAGGGAACTGTGAGACTCCAGTCTCTTCTTCTTCCTCCTTTCTTTTGGTTTCTTAGCTGTCATGACTTGACCAACTTTGTCCTACAAAAGCTCCCTACCATGATGTGCTATAGACTCCAAAACAACAGGGCCACCCCATCATGAACTGAAATCTCCAAAACTATGAGCTAAAATAAAGCTTTCCTCTTTTTAAGTTGATGTATAACAGTAACATTATTAAAGTAATGGAAAGCTAATACAGTGAATGACCAAGATTCACAGCTAATAAGGAATGGAGATGATATTCTGACTTTGATACTCTGATTTCAAATTCTGCTTTCAGTACCATGTACCGAATGCTGCCATTTGTCTCTCCAACCCAAGATGGCAAATGTCACTAGCTGATACCAGCACACTCCTAGGAGCACACTGATCCAGCCTCCAGAAGCTCTAATGAATCCATGGAGCTGGTATAGGAGATAAAGTCATCCCCGTAGAGCCTTCTAGCCTGCACCAAGCAGCACTCGCTCCTCTGATGAACAGCTGAAACTATAATCAGGCTGGAATATAATCTCCAACTCTAGTCAAGTGTATCACTTGTCACGTGTTAAAATCTGGGTGGCTAGCTCTGTACTTCTGGTGAAGGGGCTACTCCAGATCAAGATTGCTGGCAGTAACTTCTATTGCTACATCAGAACAATCAGAATTCTTTATGCATAATGCTAACAATATCCTTTGCTTTAAAATTCCTTTTCTCATTATCGGATATGAAGAACTGAATGAGGGATTTTGGCAAGCCCACATTAGTCACTGTCCTTGATTTTCAAATCATGAGTACTTCAAATACAACTTCAGGAATGCACAGGCTATAGGAGCCAACCGAGAGTTAAATTGTCACATGTCCAGTGTTTGGAGAAGGGAAAAAAAGAGTGACACATCCCTCCCCTCACAAAACCCCTCAACTGCAAACCAAGCCATGTTTATTTGCATTTCCCCCTTGATTATCTATCTCTGCTATCTGCTATTTGAGAACAACCACTCTGTGATGCCAGGGAAGGTTTTCCTCAGACTGTTACAAAGACTCAACATACACTATTTTAGTTTAAGACTCAAATCCAAAAAATATTTCTATTTTGTTTCTACTCAAATTCAAGGAAATGTAATAAATACATGTCTATCAAAATTATTTTCAAATGAATAATTACATGTTCTGGAAGTATTGTGTTACATTTTGCCTTGGAGACAAAAAGCAATGTTTTTCTGACAGGAAAATAAATAAATAAATAAATAAATAGAAAGCTCATGATATTAAAAGCAAGTGGGTCCTGAAAGCTCAAGGGAATCTGAATTTATCACAGATTTTTCATGACCTCAATGTTTTTCTATGTGAGACGCTAATACTAGCATTAACAAACATTTATTATTTATTTCAGAAACTCATTTCCCTGATCTAATTTATTATTATTTGATGTTCATGAAACCACATACTGGAGGAAGAGGGAGTAGAGAACATCCAGGATATTTCAAATGTGCCAAATTAGTATCTTATTTATTCAGTAAAATTCCATTCAATTCTGGTTAGTGAAATTCATTCCTGTTTGATTCCTTTTTTTTTTTTTTTTTCATTTTTAAGTATCTTCAACTTGCCAGATATCGCACAAATACTAGGAATTCACCAAAAAAATCAAGCAGGAATTTTGATTTTAAAGGAGACCACAGATGAACTACAAAAAATGTGGGATAGTTTCATTTTCATGTAGTTATACAAACACCTTCCTGCACTAGGTTTAAGCACCGGGCTCACTAATTTCCTCTCTAGCCTCTTGTTTCCAGTGATTTCAGTATCCACATGATCAGCCTGTGCCTGTCAGGAAAGAAAGATGACACATGCATACAGATTAAAAGTGGTCAATGAAATGATTCTTCCCACAGATGAAATCCAGTGATGAGAGTCCAGGATCCCAGGGCAAAGTGCTTTAATGCCCTTGACCAGGTGAGCAAGATAAGGAACATTTGCTGTATCTGGAAAGATGAATTGCAGAGAGGTGAACGCTTTCAGGACAGGGATGCAACCTGCCTGCAGGGAGCCTCCTGGGAGGAACTTGGGATGCTGAAAACCCTGTCTCCACTCCCTCTGCATGGTCTGCAGTTCCTGTCATGTGGCTTTCAGCAGAGGCTTAATCTGGGACATAAAGGTCAGCATCTAGGGCACAGAGCAGGGCTGAGAAGCATGCAGAGAGGAGCGGAAGGAGCAAACTAAAGTCCAAGTTAACACCTTGGCCTCCTGGGTTTCTCACAGACTCATTTTCCTCTGTACGTTCAAATGCCCAGTCTCCAGGTCACACTCCTGGCCTTACTACTGGTTACTAGCTTGCTGACCATATTTTGTACAGGAGCCTGGCTCTATTACATCCACGTAGTTTGTAGCCTTCTACTCTGCTACCCACTCACCGTGCTCTCAATAGCCATCCAAACCCCCTCGTTTCCCTTCCCTTTCCATCTTGTCTAGCTTGGAGTGCACTGATCATTGTCTATGTGAAAAATGTCCTCACCTGCTTTGAAGAATATTTCAGGTGGTGATAATGGGAAATCATCTAAATACCTATTAGCAGGGGAACAGATATATTGTGATTCATTCATACAATGATGGAACTCTATATATCAACCTGGTAACATTTCAGAAACACCAGTGAGTAGAAAAAGTGACTTGCAAAAGGATGCAGACACCTTGGCACCGCTGACTTTCAAGTTTCTTTTTTGAAGGAAAAGTGCCCCTCTCATTCCAAACCAAATTTTCCATGGTTCTCTAATGCACACAGCAGTAAACAGAGTTCCTCGTACTGAAGCAGGTAGAGGGGGTCTAGAAGCACACCTACTCCCACACAGCTGCCCCAGAAGAACCTCCATGGAACATGAGGGCTCCAGGAGACACAGACTGAGAACCACTCTGGGCAGTGAGGCCCTCAGGGAGTGAGTGTGAAGGCTGTTGACAGGGTTGGTGATTAGATGATACAATCTTGCCAAACTTAACCACTGTTCACAATTTCAGAACATACTTTATTTGCTGAGAGAATAAATAAATAAATAAATACCCCAATTAGATGCAACCGAGAGCATTTAAGGAATAGGAATCATAGTGAACAGAATTGTAAGAACCCTGCTTGCTTCTCCTGGCTTTCCAGAAGAGCCTAAATAATGGGCCCTCCTGGGGCTCTGCAGCCTGATGGCACCCACTCTTCCACTGCATCATTTATTTATCTCCCGAGGGCTCTGGTTTCTCCTCATAACCTTTATTTTCAATATCTTATGGTTATATGCTTATCAACTGTAATCTTAAAGCTGAGGAAGAATGCTTAATATTCCCAAACCTTTTGGGCAGCTTCATGTTGGACTGAGTTAAAAAAACAAAACAAAACAAAAACAAATAAAAACCCTTTAATATACACATTGAACAAGATCATTAACTGAAAAAGGTCACTCACAAGACCAGCTACCTCAACCCTTGCCAAGGAACAGAGCAGCTGTTTCTTCTGCTGCCTTGTGTGCATTTCTGGGGGAACCATGGATTGCTCCATGCAAATCCAGCTGTCAATAACCACAGCCAGAGCCAGAGCTGGCAGACTCTTATCTAACTGGGCCTGTCTCCTTGGATTTGTAAAACATGCAATATTTCTTCAGGAGAAAGCTTGATGATAGTAAAAAGGATGAGGAAGTATTTCTGTTTATGCAAGCAGATCCCAGCATGTGAACACTCAATAACCAGAGTGTGCAACCGCAGCTCTCAGGGACAGGGTGTGTTGGAGGAGGGGAATATATTTCTCCCAACCTGGCAATGATTTGGGGATCATTGACTGGGAGGTCATCTCCTCTCCTATAGCAAGGTGAAGAATAAGTATACAAATAACTCACTGTATAATTTGTGGATCTAAAACTGAGTTATGCTTATCCCGGAGATGATATCACACTCATGGGGAAGACAGGGAAGTCCCAACTTGGTAATAAATAGCCAGGGTCTCAATGTAAAACTGAAGACTAGCACTACAGAAGGATAGCGGGAGAAGGGAACCAATACTGATTAAGCACCTACTTTTGCCAGGTGTGCTGCCAAGCAGATTATATATACCAGTTTGCAGAATCACAAAATGACCACTGAGTGATATTGAAAGCCCACTTTACAGATGGGGAAATGAAGCCTCAAGGTCACATGGCAGGTCAGTGGCAGAGCAGAGATTATAACTAAAGTCAGTAATTCTGAACAGCATGCTTTTCTAGACTGACACTTGGTAATCAAGATAGTAGAAGTTCCAGAAAGATGATTTTTTAAAACAACATAATGAAGGGCTATTTAAGGGCCAGTGAAAGAGGTTGCTGAATAGCAGACTCTCCCAGAAATGGAGTGGATTTCCAGAGAGAGAGTGAGAGACCCAGGTGGCCTCTGAGGACTTTAAAGGGACACCACAGAGGGGAGGAAAGCAGAGCATGTGAATGGAGCAGACATTAAGGTATCTTCCACCAAGAGTCCACCTTCTGCTTTAGTTCAAGCATTTTCTCAACAGAAGTCCAAGTCCTCTTGTCACTGAGCTGTGAGCTTGCTGTGTTTGTTTTATAACTGACCAGCTGTGAAGCTGCATAGCTTTCTCTCTCAGCCTTGCCAAAGCTGGCCAATCCACCCCTCAGCTTTGAGATGACACCCTTATGCAAGACAGGGTTACGTTGCAGCTCAAGGTTGCCACTTCCTTTCTTCTTCCATCTCTATCCAGTAGGGAACCCTTCCCTGGGATGGAGTAGAGGGCAGCTGGAGAGGCTCAGCTGAGAAAAAGAGGAGCTGGGAATCCCTGGGGGGGATTAGATGAACGAGTAGGCACTGGGGGCAGAGAGCATTTGAAAACTGAGGGCCCTGGACTAAGCCAGTTTCTTTTAATAGTCAGAGAAAGTACTCAGTGGCAGTTCTCCAGATATCAATTTTAGCTCTTCCAAAGGGCTGAGAGAACAAGCCCTACTCTTTATAAGAGTTAGCACTGAAATAGATGTGTCAGGGGCTTATACTGTTTTCTTTTTGTTGCATGAGTTTCCTTAAAACTTAACTAGATTTTAAAATGCATATAATTAAATCTTAAAATCTTTAAAAATCTTTAGTGGTAGAAAAGAACAACAGCAACAAAAATAAATAAATAAAAAATAAAAAGTACTCCCTCCCTTCTGTTTATGTGTTTCATCCTCTCTTCCCCCATTCCTACTCTAATTCCTAACTGCTAATCACTATGAACAGTTTCCTGAATATACTGATATGTGTATAGAAGTGCACACACACACACACACACACACACACACACACACGCATGCGCATGCACACACACATGGATCTTAACCTGGCCCTGTCCTTTCAGTTTTATTTCCCATGACTTGCTCTGGCCTCTGGCCACAGTGGGAAGATAGTTAAATTGTATTTCTTCAGCAATAATTGAGGCTGACAATTATTTTTACATTGTTATTGACCATTTGATTTCTCTTCTGTAATTGTTCAAGTCTTTTCTCCATGTTTCTATTATCTTTTTCATTTAGATTTTATAAGAATGATCTAAGATTTTATAAGAACTATTGCCATTTACAGTAGCATCAACATATTTTCCCTTTTTGACATTTTTTGACTTTATGATATATTGTCATAGTCTTTCATTTCCATACTGTCAAATTCATCACCTCTCCTTTCTTCCTTCCTTTTTTTTCTACACTCTGTCTCCTAATCTATACCCTTGTGCTCATATGCAGAGGAAAGGCATTTGACCAGGGTCAAAACTGGCTATTTCTGGGCAGGGAAGACTTAGGTGACTTGTGACTCATGTCTTTGTATTTTTATGTATGGTTTCATATTTTTTAAAAATAAAGATAATATATCAAATTTATAAAAAAGGTAGTTGTTACTTAAAAAGAAACAACAATCTTTCCATTTTCAGCACTGAGATTTATGTCATTCTTAGAAATTTTTTATAATTGTAAGATCGAATTACATTCTACATATTTTAAGATTTTAAACAAAAAGACTGGTATTTTCAGAGCTTTTAAAATTAAAAACAGCATTAGTCTGATGATTTATAATAAATGTATTTTGTATTATAGTAAATACACATTAGATAATCACTGCCATTTTTTCTGGGGAGAAAAAGACCTACTCTTTTTAATAGCACTCCGTACCTGCCCAGCATTACATATAAGCATGAGCAGTCATCATCCTAGGCCTGACCAAGGCCAATAACAAGCCCAGAGCAGGACCTCATATTAGTTTTTGAGGGCAACTGATAAATTCAGTGATTTTATCATACTTTGCAAATAAAAATTTCCTAAATTTGGGAATCAGTCAGACAGAGCAGCCCTGAAAACTGAAAAGAGATATGCAATTCAAGTGTCAGAGATGTGAAAACGCAATCCAAGCTCCAGTGTTAATTTATATCCCTTGGAAACACACACCATAAACATGCTTTTGCTCACATAAATGAAATCTTGGGATTTTCTTATTCTTTGGGTAGGAAAATAAGGTTTTATTGCCAAAATCTGCCAATAAGGAGTTTCAGAAACAATCTGTTTGCATGGTTTTCTCACGGACCCCTGCTGCAGAGGGATGGATGGAGGGGGTGAAGTCTCTTTCATCGGTCCCTGGGACTGCTGCCTTCCTTGTGTGGCTTTGTGGGACTTGGTTTATTTTTCTCCGTTTTTATGGTTCAGTTCCTAAAATACTGCAGAACTTTTCTACATTCTACAAGAAATAAAAGGTCTTTTCTCTCTGGGTGCTTCTCTCACTGGAAAGGAATGAAGAGCGAAAAACAACAGGGAAGATAACAAAACCCCTTTGTGTATACTTAATAAATGACTTTTATACATGGGTTCTCTTGGAGAGTGGTGGCTATCCTGTACCTTTCTGTATCTTAGGTAAATCTACTAAATAAAAGAAAGCATTTACAAATGTTTAATAATTACTGTTAAAAAAAATCAGCTTATACTGGCAGCAGGCCTAATAGTTCACAAAGCACTTTCCATTTTGAAACTTTGAGTAGTTCTGTGATGTGGATAGAGTCTTTTGTGGAGGTTATTATTAATTATTATTATTTGCAGGAAGTGGAGGTTAAATGACTTGCCTGTAATCAACCAGCTGGTAAACAGAATCTGTACTATAACCCAGATTTTCTGGCTTTAAACCCAAAGTTAGTCTCACTTCATCAAGCTATTTCTTTAATAATGATCAAAATGTATCTATTTAGAATACTCTAATCATTATTAATCTCAAGAAAAAAATAAAAAGAAGAGTCGCCCATCAAACTTTGTAGGTATTATGAAAATGAGTGAATTTTTCTTTGACCTGGGGACAGGGAAATCCTTTCAGCTTAGACTCAGAATTCAAACACAATAGAGGGAAAGATTGAAAATTTGAATGCACTACGAAAATTGCATGGCAAAAAGTTCTCATAGCAAGTTCAGTAAGGTTGCAGGAGACAAGATGAACATAAATAAATCATTTTTCTAGACAGTAGCAATGAACAATCAGAAAAGGTAGTAAGGAAAACTAACTAGCTATTTACAGTAGCATCAAAAGAACAAATACTTAGGAATGAATTTACCAAAAAATGTTTATACTTTTTTGAGCTTAAGCCCTAAAAAGTACAAAACACAGTTGAAAAAAAAAAAAAAAACCAAACAGAATCAAATACATAGAAAGATATCCCATGTTCATGGATTGAAAGAGTTAATATTGTTAAAATGTCAATGATCCCTAAATTGAAATACAGATTCAATATAATGCCTATCAAAATTCCAAAGGGTTTTTGTTGGTGTTTTGTTTTTCTTTTTGGCAGAAACTGAAAGACTGATTCTAAAATTCCTGTGAAAATGCAAGGGATCCAAAATAGTAAAAAATATTCTTGAAAAAGAAGGAAAAAGGGGATTCATGCTTACTGATTTCAAAACTTACTATGGAACAACAATGATTGAGATGATGTGATACTGGCAAAGCATAGACATACAGATTGATGGAATAGAGTTGAGAATTCAGAAATAAACCCTTACACTTATGGTCAGTTGATTTTGACAAGGGGTGCCAATGGTAAAAAAATGGTTAAAAACTTGATAAAAAATAATAAAAAGACATTTTTCAATAAATGGTGCTGGGACAACTGGATTGTCATATGCAAAAAAAAAATGATGTTGGATTTCTATGTTGCACCACATAAACAAATTAACAAAATGGATCAAAGGCCTTAACTGTAAGAGCTTAAAAACTATCAAATTCTTAGAAAAAAATATCAATGTAAGCCTTCATGAACTTGGATTAGGTAACAGTTCCTTAGATGTGAAGCCAAAAGCCCCAAGAAAAAGAGGAGGAAAAAACTAAACCGAGTGAACTTAATCAAAATTAATAACTTTTGGACTTCAAAGGACACTAGTAAGAGAGAAGATAATACACTGAAAGGATAAAAATGTTTACAAATCATACATCTGATGCACATTTAAAATCTAGCATTCAGAACATATAAATCCTAGGCAAACAATAAAGACAAATAATCCTATTTAAAATGGGGAAAAGATTGGAATCAATATTCACCCAAATAAAATATAGAAAGGTCAATAAACACATAAAAATGCACAACAGCATTAGTTATGAAAGAAATTAAAATAACAAAGTACAATAAGATATCACTTCACTCTTGCTAGACTGGCTAAAATAAAAAGACAGAAAATAAAATGTGTTGATGAGGATATGGAGAAGTTGGAATGTTCATGCATTGCGGATGGGAATATAAAATAGTGAGGTCACTTTGAATGTCAGCTTGGTGGTTCCTCAAAAAAGTTAAATACAGAGTAGTCACCATATGGGTCATAAATTCCACTCCTACTCTCACACTCAGGAGAAAAGAAAAGGTGTGTCCATGTAAAAAAAAACTTGAATACAAATGTTCATGGCAGCATTATTCAAAATAGCCAAAGTAGAAACAAGTCAAATGCCTATCAACTGATGAATCAGTAAAGAAATGTGGTATTATCTGTAGAATGGACTACTATTCAACCATAAAAGAGATGAAGTACTGATACATGCTAAACATCAATGAAACATAAACATATTACGCTAAATAGAAGATGCCACATATATCATGTGATTTCATTTGCATGAAACATCAAGAAGAGGCAAATTCATAGAGACAGAAAGGAAATTGGTAGTTGCTAGGACAAAGGACAGAGAAGAGATGGAAAAGGACTACTAATGGGTACATGGTTTCTTGAAAATGTTCTGGAATTAGAAAATAGTAATGGTTGCAAAAGTATGTAAATATAGCTAGGTGTGGTGGCACACACCTGAAATCTCAGTGGTTTGGGAGGCGGAGGCAGGAGGATAGCATGTTCAAAGTCAGCTTCAGCAATTTAGCAAGGCCCTGAGCAACTTAGTGAAGTCCTGAGCAACTTAGGGAGACCCTGTCTCAAAATGAAAAATAAAAAATGGGTGGGAATGTGGCTCAGTGGTCAAGCACCCCTAGGTTCAATCCCCAGTACCAAAAAAAAAAAAAAGTATGTAAACATAATAAAACCGTAAATTGGATACTTTAAAAAAATGAATTTCATGGTATATAAATTACCTCAATAAAAATGTGATGAGCAAAATTAAAAAACAAATGAGACCAAATTGGGTGAAAATATTTAGTACACATTATCATAGTAAAAGGGGCAATATGTGTAAGATATGGAGAACTTTTAACAGTTGAGGCAAAATAGATTTTAAAAAATTCTGTTCAAAAATTGGCAAGTGATAAGAATAATTCACAAAAAAAGACAATCCACAAAAATACTAACATGCCTTAAGCATCTGAAAAGATATTCAAAACTCCACTTAAAAAATAGAAATGCAAATTAAAACTATACTGAGATGTCATTTTTTTTTTTAACTCATCAGATTGGAACTAACTCAAAAGCTTGACAATACACTCTGTTGGAACAGGTTGTGCAGAAACTGGCATTCTCACACATCGCTTGTGGAAATACAAAGGGTATAGCCCAGTTGAAAGGCAATTTGGCAATATGATACAATAGCAATAAGACAAAATATTAATAAGTTATGCAATAATATGAAAATAACAAAGCATATTCTCTTTGACCTAACAGTCCCATGTCTAGGAATTTACTCTGAAGATACAATGCCAATAATATGAAAATAATTGCAAAATATTGATACCCATCTAAATGTCCAAACAGGAAATTATTTGGAAAGAAATCCACCCTATTAAACATGTATAAAATGTATTATTTATATACACAAGTCAATGATAGAGGTTTCTTAAACTGCTATAACATGATTTCTAGATATTCTAATAAGTGAAAAAAAGCAAACATACAAATAAACATAAATAACTTCATGGGGAGAGAAAAAGGGATATTTCTAATAGCAGAATGTCAACAATAAGTGTAGATGAAATACCAGAAAGGAAAATCATTATTTTACAATGATCACAATTAAGACTGGTTCCTTTCCAAGTTAATCAATGGATGCTAAAACTACAGGGGAAATTTTGATGGGAAGCAGAATATTTACATAGTCTAAAAATATATCATTATAAGCTAAGCTACGGAACCAATATAGGTGCCCCTCAACAGATGAATGAATAAAGAAAATGTGGTATATATACACGATGGAATATTACTCAGCCATAAAGAAGAATGAAATTATGGCATTTGCTGGTAAATGGATGAAACTGGAGACTATCATGCTAAGTGAAATAAACCGATCCCCAAAACCAAAACCCAAATGTTCTCTCTGATATGCAGATGCTAACTCACAATAAGGGATTGGGGACAGAAGAATAGAAGTTCATTGGATTAGATGAAGGGGAATGAAGGGAAGGGAGGGGAAAGGGAACAGGAAAGATGGAATGAATCAGACATAAATTTCCAATTCATATATGAATATATGACCAATGTAACTCCACATCATGTATAACCACAAGAATGGTAAGTTATACTCCATGTATGTATAATATGTCAAAATACACTCTACTGTCATGTATATCTAAAATGAATAAATAACAAAAGAGAAAAAATATCTCATAATAGAATGCTTATTATCTGTGAGGGGGAAAATCATTACTATGTAGTAAAGAAACTATATCATGAATGGATGGTAAAAATTAACATCACCAATGAAGGACAGATGGACATTGGGCAATACCTTACCCCTGCCCAGTCTTTCATAGTGCTCTTACTGAGCATGCATCACCAGAATCTACTCTCAAGAAAACATCAGACAAATCCAAACAGAGGAACAGCTTATGAAGCAGCTGAATTGTGTTCTTCAAAATTTCAGCATCATAAATAGCAAAGACAGGATAAGAAACTATTCTAGATTAAAGGAGACCAGAGCCATGACAATTAAATGCAACGCATGTTCCTGCACTGGATCTTATATGGGAGGGGAAAAGCTCATAATTGGGATAATCAAGAAAATAAACAGAACTTGTACTATGTTTAATTTCCTAAATTTAATAACTATATTATGTTTATGTAAGAGAGTATCGTTATGCTTATAAAACACACATTACAGTACACTGACATATTCATGGGTAAAGGAACATAATATATTAGATACATTTTTCAAATGATTAAGTACATAAATAATTATTCCTCAAATTATGTAAATGTCTGTATATATAAATACATACCTGTATATAAATATGTGCAAATATATATAAATATATATCTATATACAAATATATATGTAAATACAGACACATACACATAGGTAAGGAAAACAAATGGGACAAAGTACTTTAAAATGGTGAGTCTGGGCCTCACAAACAGAACTCACTTCCCATTCATACAGTACTAAGGACTTCTGACTGAAAAGGCCTGCTATTCTGAAAGGTCACGATTATTGTGAATCTCTTTGCTGATTCCTGCTTTTGAACATTTATATTACTTTCTCTAAGCCAATGTGTCCTAAACTGTGACTTGAATGGCATTAATGTCTTACAGACTCATTAGATCACCCTCTTTATTAAAAATCCACATTGGCACATTTAATGTACTGTAAAAGCATGTGTTAAGTAACTGTTTAATGTTAACTTAATATTGATTTTTGTTTTAAACCATAAACACACTTTCCAGGAAGACCTACAAACTAGTATGCTATATAACCTAGGTTGGAGAATACTTCTCTAAACTGAAATTGAATCTTTGAACGCATACTGTTGATGTTGGGTCTCAGAAGCCATCTTTCATTCCAGTGAATTTGTCAGGGGTAATGGTCCTTGGTGAATGACTCTGAACGTATTATCATTTGATGTCTGTCTTTCAACTTTAGAAATTGGTAGAGCAAAGGTAGAGCAAAGACTTGAAGGGTTGATCTATATTTAGTCATAAAAAATTTCGGGACAGCATTTGAAACCAATTTATACAATCCATCACATCAACAGGCTAAAGAAGAAAAATCACATGATCATATCACTAGATACAGACAAATATTTGACAAAATCCAACACCTATTCATGATTAAAAAAAAAAGATCTCAGTAAATTAGGAATAGAAGGGAACTTTCTCAATTTGATAAAGAATATCTATTTTAAAAATCTACAGCTTACATAACATTTAAAGATGAGAAACTTGAAGCTTTCCCAGTAAGATCAGAAATAGGGCAAAGATATCTCCTCTCATCACTGCTTTCAGCATGATACTAGAAGCTCTGGATAATGCAAACATATAAGAAGAGGAAATAAAAGGTATACGGATTGCAAAGAAAGAAATAAAACTGTCTTTGTTTATAGATGACTTGATAATTTATGTTGAAAATCTGAAATTAATTGACAAAAATACTCCTGAAACTAATAAGGAATTATATCAAGTTGTAGGATACAAAATTAAATATACAAAAGTCAATTACTTTCCTATATACCAGCAATGAACAAATGGAATTTGAAATTAAAAGCAAATAACACTGGGCATGGTGACACATGCCTATAATCACAGAGGCTCAGGAGGTTAGGGAAGGAGGATTACAAGTTCAAAGCCAGCCTCAGCAACTTAGTAAGGTCTTAAACAATTTAGCAAGATCCTTTCTCTAAATAAAATACATAAAAAAGGGATGGGGATGTGGCTCAGTAGTTTAAGTGCTCCTGGGTTCAACCCACAGTACCACACACAAACAAGAACAAGAACAACAACAACAACAAAAACCCACCATAATATTTATGTTAACACCCCCAAAATGAAATAATGGGATTTCCTTAAGATTTAATTTCATTACAAAATGAAAATTAATAAAATGTGTATAATACCTATATGAGGAAAACTACAAAACTACAACTGTGATGAAAGAAATTAAAAAATAATAAATGGAGAATTATCCCATATTCACAGACAGGAAGACTCAATACTGTTAAGATGTTAATTCTTCTCAAAATGATCTATAGATTCAATGCAAATCTATTAAAAATCTAGGCAAGTTGTTTTATGGATATTGATAAACTGATTTTAAATTTTATATGGAAAAGCAAAAGACCCCAAATAGCCAACTTATTATTGAAGAAGAACAAAATTGGAGGTCTGGCACTATATCACTTCAAGACTTACTATGAAGCTTCAGTCTGGTATTGGCAAAAGAATAGATAAATCTATGGAACAGAACAGAAGGCTCAGGACTAGATCCACATAAATATACTCAATTGATCTTTGATAAAGGACCAAAGACAATACAATGGAGAAAAGACAGTCTTTTCAACAGTGTTGGAACAACTAGACATTCACACTGGGGGTGGGGCGGGGGGGAGAATCTAGAAATACAGTTTAAACTTGTTACAAAAAAAATTCATTTGAAATGAACCACAGACCTAAATGTAAAATAAAAAGCTATAGAAAATCTAGCTGCTCTTGGGTTTGTGATAACTCTTTAGATACAACAACAAAAGAATGATCCATGAAATAATTTATAAGCTGAACTTCATTAAAATTAAAAATTTCTGCTCTATGAGGGAAAATATCAAGAGCATAAAAAGACAAGCCACAGACTGGGAGAATATTTGCAAAGATACTTCTGGATAAAGGACTGTTATCCAAAATATATAAAGAACTCTAAAAATTCAACAATAAGAAACAATAAATTTGCTTAACAAATGGGCCCAAAACCTTAACAAACACCTCAGCAAAGAAGACACACAGATGGCAAATAAGCATATGAAAAGATACTCCACATCATCATGTTATCAGGAAAATGCAAATTAAAACCAATAAAATGGTCCAGAATACTGGACAACTCCAATGATAGGGAGCAACAGGAATTCTCATTCATTGCTGGTGGGAATGCAAAATGGTACAGCTGCTTTGGAAGATAGTTTGGCAGTTTCTTATAAAACTATTCTTACCATATGGCATTTACCCACGGGTGTTGAAAACTTATGTCCTCATAACAGCCCATATACAGATTTTTATAGTAGCTTTATTCATAAGTGGCAAAACTTGGAAGTATCCAAGATATCCTTTAGTAGGTGAATGGATAAGCGGTGGTTCCTACAGTCAATGGAAACCTGACATAAGCCTGGACTCCTCCCCTCCCTCATCTGCACCCCCCCACCTGTCATCTCTATTCCCCACGTCTCACAAATCTGATCCCATGTCTCCATTCCCAGTGACACCCCCTGAATCCAGGCCATCATCATCCCCTGCCTGACCTGTGGTGGTCATCTCTGGGTGATCACCTGCTTATTTATCTACCACCATGTTCTCCACTCCTTAGAAAATTCCTTCTAGACTGATCAATCTCCCGGCTTGAAAACTGTCCAATGCCCTGAGGAGGAAGCGCAGATTCCTTAACATGATTTCCGACTCTTATCCGTAGGATATCTGTCTACTGCCTTCATCATTCCTGTGGTCCAGGGCATGGCATCGTATTCAGTATTCAGTGTTTACTCTTTGTCTCGCCTTCAGGCCTTTTCCTGAGCTCCTCTCTCTTGCTGTGCTAGTAACTACATTTAGTGTCTTAATTCCTCACATCTCACTCTCTATACAATCTATTCTGTCTTCAGTTTTGCCCTAATGACCAATGAAATGAATTAAAAAAAAAAAAAAAAAAAAGGTAGGGGTCGGGGGAGAGAAAAGGAAAGACCTTTTGGAAAGAGAGAAATTCTTAAAAATCTACATGTAGCACTATGTATCAGGCACTGTGCTAAGCACTTTACAAATAGTAACATTTATCCTACCAACATATCCTGTTTCCAGAGTAAAAGATATCAGAATAGAGTGATAGACAAGGCAGGTCTCTCATTTTTACTTCTCCTGTTTCCCCACACCCCCTACCCCTGGCAAATTCCTCTCTCTCTCTCTCTCTCTCTCTCTCTCTCTGTACCAGGTTATCCTTCACTTGACCAACGATTATGGAAGTTCTTCAAGATTCTCTCATCAGCCAGAAGTACTCTCTTCTGGCTCCCTCCTCTCTTCCTCCTCCTTCTGCCTGGGTGACCACATCCTCCCTGTATATAAACGAATGTCTTCCCGAGCTGCAGTCCTGGTTACCCAGCTGCCAGGCTGTCACTCCCACTTGTATGCCTCACAGGCCTTTCCGACTCACCATCCAAAACAGGGCTCCCCATCTCTGCATTACCGGGTCACCCCTATTCCTCCACTGTAAATGGCCCAAACATCCCCACAGTCATCTAAACCAGGAACCTGGGAGCCATCCTGGACTTTCCCTGTCTCATTCAAACAATCTCTATGTGCTATCAATTCTGACTCCTAAATATTTCTCAGGTTCTACATCTCTTCATCCCTGTTACCTTCGTCCTACTCCACGCCACTATCATTTTTCGCTTTCATTACTTCAGTAGCCTCCTGACTGATCTCTCCACTTCCACGCTTGGCACAACCTTCCCAATCTATTCTCTGCACATCAGCCAGGAGAATCTTGCTTTAAAAAAATTACCGGTTTTAAATCTGGGCTATGCCATTTATTGGCTGCATTCTCCTGGGCATATCACTCAACCTTTTTAATTCCTATCTTCCTTCTCTATAAGCTGGAAATAACATGTTACAGAGTGGGAATAATGATTAAAAGAGATGATCCAGATAAAGTGAGAGAATGGGGCACTCTAACACTGTGAGTAGGAGTATAAATTGTCAGACAAATTTAAAAAGACACAGCAAAAACGTATTCTCAGTACCATGTCATTATATCTCCTTTGAGAAATAACAGGAATGGGTTAGTCTATATTTTGCATTCTCAGAAAATTTTTAAAAAGTGCTTTCACCTATGCTATGATATAAAGACATGATTGATGTTATGTGCAAACTTGGCTAGGTTACAGGGCTCAGTGCTGTCAAACACCAGTCCAGATTTTGCTGTGACTATATTTTGTAGATGTGATTGACATTTGTAATCATTTACTTTTAAGTAAAGGAAGTGGCTCTCACTCATATAAGTGGACCGCATCCATTCAGTTGAAGACCTAAAGAATAACAACAACAAAAATCCTGAAATTTCCCAGAGCAGAAGGAATTCAGCTTTAGGACTGTAACATAGAAATCCTGCCCACATTTCCAGGCTCTCTGTGACTGTAACAGAGAAATCCTGCCCAAGTTTCCAGCCTGCTGGCCTGTCCTGTGGATTTCTTGCCAATCCCAAAAGCACATGAGCCAATTACTTAAAATAATTCTCTCTCTCTCTCTCTCTCTCTCTCTCTCTCTCTCTATATATATATATATATATATATATATATATATATTGAGAAAGAGATGGATCCTACTGGTTCTTTTTCTCCAGAGTACTCTGACTGAGACACTTACTGCAGGAGCTTATGGTGACAAAGTAGAATACTAGCTAACTGATACAACTCTAAGTGGCTCCAGGTAAAGTTTTTACAGTGTTCTTAAAGAAAGAGTCCTAATCAATTCAGCAATATGAACTCTGAATAAATACTTCATCTTGGAAACAGGACTTAAGTTAGGCACATAATTTGAGAAAACCCACCTCAGACTGCTGGCAAGATGTATAACTACTCGGGGGAACAGTACCCAGCACCCACCTGCTTGACCACCTAATAAGAAAATCTTTGCTGAACATCCACTCTAGGCCAAGTGTTCTGCTTTATCCATAATAAACAACAAAGTCAGGCACTTTCAAAGATTCTGTACCACTTTTGTTTGCCAGTATGGTGGCCAGTATGTCACACCTTACCTGTAGGAAATGATTGATGGCCATGTCATGCAATCCCAGGGCTTGCTCTACAGCTGCTAATTCCTTCAAGACTGATATACGCTCAGGACTTTTTTCACCTTTGCTGATCTCAGTATATTCCAAAGCCTCTTTGTAGTAGGGCAAAGCTTCTTTTGATTTCCTCTGAGCTTGATGCATCCTAAAAAAAAATTCAACAATATTTTTTAAATAATTAAAATAGAAAATGCTAAAAATATTTGTGGTCTGGTGGTCAGGATCTCTCTAACCCCTGATGTTCAGGCTTGTTTGCTTGATGGCTGAGTTATTCCTCCTCTTGGCAGCTGGGTGTGGTGGTCAAGGGGATGATAGACTATGGGATCACCAGGAGGGTTCAAGTACTGACCCCTCCACTTACTAGATATATGACCTTCAAATCATGCAACAGTTTCCTTGTGGGTAATTTAAGGATGATAACAGTGTCCACTCCATTAGTTTATTAATTAGTTAATTTTCACAAAAATACCAAACATAGTCTCTGACACATAATAAGTGCTATGCAGGTGTTGGTTAAAAAATATAAAATACTTTACAAAACAACAATAGCAACCATGAAGGATACTGAGATCCTGATAACTGATCTACTGAGAAATTTCCCCCTATTGGTGAGGCTGCATTAACTGTTAGGGAGAATATAATTTGGGCATACACTTCTCGGTATTAAAATTATACAACTTGGTATATATGCACATATATAATTCTGCAAATATTACTTCTAGGAATTTATCTTGAAGCAATGCTCTGGCAGGGACAAGAAGAAAAACAGAAGAATGTTTACCTTGACACTTTCTAAAATAAAGGAAAAGTACAAAGCACTTAAATTAACCACTTAGGGAACAGTTCAAGCAGGTTACCCTAAGTACATCTATACTGTGGGATGTCATATAGCCATTAAAATGAATGTTAGTCCTTACTCATCAACCCAGAAACATATCCATTTTATATTCTTCAGTAAAAAGGCAGGTTATAAAAATAGTTTATACATCATCTCATGCATGTGAAAATTTTATAGCTAATCTACATGGACACAAATGCATAGAGATATGTCAAAAAATGGTCAACAAATGTTAGCAACAGTTCATTTTCTAAACAGCTGGATTTAAGTGATTTTAATTTTCTTGTTTATGCTTTTCTAAATTTCCCAAATTTTCTTCTATAAAGCTATATTACTTTTATATTAGAAAATGCTAATTTAAATGTTATAAGTAAAGGTGGCAGTGGGAAAATATTCTTTTACCTTCTTAGGATAAGAATCTTGCATATAAAAATGTGTCCCTAGATATTGCCCAACAAACAGAAAGACAAACATTTAAAAATATTCTCCAAAATATTTTCTAAGACTATTTTCTTTCATGGAAAGATTTTATGTACAAAATTCACAATGAAAAATCAATCCCTCCTATGTTGCCCTCCATCTTAAAATCTTTTTATTATTATTATAATTATTAATACACTTTAATTGTGCAGATTAGCGGGCTTCATTGTGATATTTCCATATATGCATATAACATGCTTTGATCCATCCTCCCTATTACCCTCTCTTACCCCTATTTCTTCTCCCCTGATCTTCTTTCCCTTCCTGATAGGTCACCTTCTGCTCTCATGTTGTCTTTCTTTCCTTTCCTATCTCCATATATGAGAGAAAACATGTGATATTTGTCTTTCTGAGACTGGCTTATTTTACTTAACATGATGTTCTCCATTTCCATCCATTTTCCTGAAAATGACAGGATTCCACTCTTTTATGGTTGAATAATATTTCTCCATTGTGCATATACACCACATTTTATTTATTCATTCATCTGTTGATGGGCATCTGAGTTGATTTCATAACTTGGTATTTGTGAACAGGGTCACTATAAACATGAGTATGCAGGTCTCTTTTGTATGCTGACTTTGTTTCCCTTGGATATATACCCAAGAGTGATGTAGCTGGATCACACAATAGCTCTATTTTTAGTTTTTTGAGAACCTCCATACTGTTTTCCATAGTGACTGTACTAATTTACATTCCCACCAATAGTGTATAAGAGTTCCCTATGCCTGGAATCCTTACCAATATTTGTCACTCTTGTTTTTTTGATAATAGCCCTTCTGACTGGAGTGAGATGGAATCTCAATATGGTTTTGATTCACATTTCCCTGATGGCTAAAGATGTTGTATATTTTTTTTCATGTATTTAAATATTTGTCATCTATACTTTCTTCTTCTGTTCAGCTCATTTGTCTATTTATTGATTGGGCTACTTGTCCTTTTGGTGTTGAATTTTTTTTTACTTTTTTTTCTTTATATTCTGGATATTAATCCTGTCAGGTAACTAGCTGGTAAAGATCTTCTTCCATTCTATATATTGTCTCTTCACTGTTGACTGTTTCCTTTGCAATGTAGAAGCTTTTTAATTTGATGCAATCCCATTTTTCAGTTCTTACTATTATTTCCTGAGCTAATGGAGTCCTTTTCAGTACCAATATCTTGAAGTGCTTCCTCTCTTTTCCTCTAGCAATGTCAAGGTTTCAGGTCTTTCATCATTTTGAGTTGACTCTTGTACAGGGTGAGAGAAATCTAGTCTCAACCTTCTACAGGTGGATTTTCAGTTTTTCCTCTTCAACCATATGTTGAAGAGGTTGTCTTTTTTCCAATGTATGTTTTTGGTTTCTTTGTTGAAAATCAGATGACTATAGATGCATGAGTTTATTCCTGGTCCTCTATCTTGCTCTACTAATCTATGTATCACTCTTTAATGTTAATATCATGCTGTTTTTGTTACAAAGACTCTATAGTATATTTTGAGATTGGGTATTGTGATGCCTCCTCTTGTTCTTTTTGCTCAGGATTGCTTTGGTTATTCTGATGCCACAAAAGTCTTTAATATAAAAAGGGATTACAATTCCCAAATGGCACGTGGGTAACTGAGACCTACTGAGAGAAAGTGACTAAATGACTGCAAAAAACAGGTCTTATTTTCAACTCAGTCATTGAATATTTTTCATACCTCTTTTCTCTCTAAAGGAATTAACTGATAAAGGAAAGATACTTTTCAGATCTCTGGTTCAGATGACCATAATGGAATAAAATGCTGACTGGACAATTTATGAATCTGTGTGTCTTCTATCATTGTTGAAGAGGTTTAAAACACAGTAAGAGGTGGGGATTAATATATGCCTGAACCAAGTAAGTTTATAGCTCACAGCAACCCTAATCTTGGAAACAAAGAGATTAATAGATGACCTATAATACCAGACTTCCCTTTGACTCTTAATGAGTTTAGAATGTAGTGGGTCATCATTATCTTTGCAATTATCATACTTTACTTTTGCAGAAAAAAAAAACATTAGAAGCTTTGGTAATAGAAAGAGGCTCTGAAATATGTGGTTGATAAGAAATCACTTAGTCAAAGAATTAGATTCCTGGTAGACAAAGCTGAAGTCATGCAAAATGAGGGTCAGGAAACTCAGGTCTGGAGGCCAAATTTGCTCACCGTCTGTTCTTGTAAGTAAAACTTTATTGGCATGCCGCAGTGCCCACTGGTCTACGTTTTGCCTATGGCTGTTTTTGAACTATGATGCTGGAGTTGAGTAGTTGTCACTAAGACCATAAAGCCTATAAAGCCTAAAATATTTATTTACTACCTTGGCTTTTACAGAAAGTTTGTTGATCTCTGTTTATAATCTAGAGAAAGTTGCATACTTTTGAAATGACTTTAGATTTTTTTTCCACCTAATTTATCCTAGAGAACTCAGACAATGCCATTGATATTTGAGCAGAGGAAAATCTTCTTCATCTTTTTCCTTTCTATGTTCAAAAATGATGCAGATTGTGCTCAGGAAGTAAAGAATGGGTCTTTTGTTTCTAAGGGTGCCTGTTAAAGTCATGGAAGACTGATAAAGCAAATACAAACACCAAGTTGCAAATGTCAAAGCTTAGTAATCAAGCTTATAAATGAGAAAAAAGGAAACGATAACAATGCATGTATTAATTCACATAGCAACAATTCTTCCTTTCCTGAGATAGGATACTAAAGAGAAGTGTTTAGGAGTTTGTAATGATGGAGACTGTGGGCAACTTGTAGCCACCTACTATTTTAGCCCAAAGTACAGCATATTACTGTTAATATGTTAATGCCACATCATCTCTTCAGGTGTCAAAAGTCATCCTTCAAATACTGCTTCTTATAGAAATTTTTATGGAAAAGAATGCAGGAGGAAACCCAGCCTGATGGAGCACAACTGTAATCCCAGCTAGTCAAGAGGCTGAGGTGGTAGGATCACAAGGTTGAGGACAAACTAGACTACCCAGTGAAACTCCTTTAAAAAAAAAGAAAGAAAGTTAACACAGGTCAGTCAGTTACAAGTACTGCAGCAGGAGAGAAAATGCAAACTGTATTCTGAGCATTTGCACCTAACAAAATCTGAACAAGAATCAGATGTCTCTGAGCCTTGGTTTCCTCATCTGAACTCTGGTGTCTGATAGGACTACTATGAGAATTGAATAAGATGTCAGTCAAGGTGCTTTGCAAATGGAAGTGAGCCATACAGGTTGGTATTAAATGCCTATATATAATCCTATCTTACTCTTTCTCCCTCCCAACCTGCACTCTGCCTCAGGCTGTCCTCATGTAGAAATGGGTTCTGTTGTGGTCTCATCTCTACCCCACAACCACCCACGTAAGATTCTGACAAGTCAAAATAATAGGCAGAATTCAATTCAAAGGGATGAAAGCATTATGTGAGGTAAACATTTTTACTTACCCAACTGAACTTTTGAAAAATTTAGTGTGTTACTATTAGAACAATACACATTCATGATGAAAAGTTAGAAAAGACAGGTAAACAAAAATTTTTAAATATATGAAATTAGGACCATCACAGAATGAATACAAAAGCTCCAAATGAATGAGAAGCCTAAATTTAAAAATCAAAACTATTATATATTTGATAGAAAATATATGGAAAAGTAATCCTGTGACTTTAGGTAGGGAAGAATTTCTTACACAGATACAAATAAGTGCCAAAGCAACAGAGAAGATAGGTAAATTCAGTCACATTAAAGATAAAAATTCCTGTGCATCAAGCAGCACAGAGGAAGTTGAAGAGGCAAACTACACACTGGGAGCACACAGGGTTACCTGTAGCCAGCACGCAACTTGTTGCCAGAATTATGAAGGCTGTACAAGTTTGTTTTTAAAAATTCAAATTACCCAATAGAATGTGAATTAACTAAGTCACAGAAAAGGAGTTCTAAATGACTGAGAAACATGAAAAGATGTTCAATCCCACCATCAGGAAAATGTAATTAAATAAACCATGAAATATAATTTTATATCTATCTGATTGGCAAAGGTAAAAAGCTGGACAATAACATCAGATATTAAACGTGGAGTATCAGGAATTTATATACCCTGCTAATAAGGGCATAAATTGGTGGAAAGTGTTCAGGAAAACCTAGTAAAGTTGAGGATGTGGATTCTTGCCAAGTAAGCAATTACATTCCTGGGTGTATACCTCAGAGGCAGTCTTATGTATGTCCCCAAAGAGACATATATAAGAATGATCATGCAAATAGGGTCTATGGTAGTAAAAAATTGGAGGCAATTCACATGTTCACTCTCATGAGAATGGATAATTAAATTAGGGGGAAAAACAGATAATTAAAACTACATGGAGGTATAAAGAGACTAGAATTGTATTTATCAATAGATATGGATATAACTCAAAACTATAGCTGTTAAAGAGAAAAAAGCAGCCACAGAAAGAATCTTGTGAAGTTCAAAAACATGAAAAATAACATTAATATGGCCATGCATGTTTGCAGCAAAGGTACAGAAACATTAAGAAGAGTGAAAAATACTAAATTTTGCATAACGATTACCTGCAAAGTGGGGAAAGAAAACAGGATTGGAGAGAATATATAGCAAACTTTCATTTATCTGAAATCTTCTCTTTTTGTCTAAGTTTGGCAATGTGTACATGAGAATTTGCATAATATCTATCCTTTACTATGCCTCAAATGTTTTATTAAAAAGATGAACAGAGACAACATTGTTGTTCATTGCGTATCCAGGAGGAAGCACATGCTCTACCCTGCTTCCCTTGAAATCACTGTGCTGTACCATTACAGGGTCCTGGCACTAATGCAGCCAGAAATGGAGGCTATTGAGCTAATGCAGCCCACAATGAGCCTTCTGAAGCTCACCGAGAGTACACTATTCATATAAAAGAAAAGGCGAAATAGAAAATAAAATTACTTCAGTTTCACAATATATTTAATAAAAAATGAATTGAGAGGGAGTACTATATCAAGAAATAACTAAATTATAGTCTTACCTCCATCTCCAACTCACTTAAAGCATCAGTCAATTTCAGATAATCTTGTCTGTTTCTATTTTCTCCTATGCAATGTTTGGGATAGCAATATTTTCTCCTTTCCATTTTCATTTACCTGTGGGGGATGCTTTGAGGATTTATTATCTAGTGTGTCCATAACGTGTTTGGTAGCTTTAGGAAACATAGTAGACAGATGAAAAGATAGATAATTTTGAACAACAGAATGTGGCAGTATGTTAATTTGGCAGGTCCACAACTTAAACCATGGCATATTTTATTGAATGAAAATATATCCACAGAGATTCCACAGAGCACATGATGACATCTCATCTCAGACAAGTTTCAGGGATCTCACAGGGATGGAGAGTCATTTTAACATGCAATAAACAAATGCAATCTCCTCTGGTATTACTAAGGCAACAGAGAGCTTCCATATAAAAACTCTAGAGTTTGGCGAGAATATTGTACAACAGTGAGGAGGAAAGTGTTTGCAGAAATGTCACCGATGATTGGAATCTGATGAGAAACCAATCCCAAAAGAGAATAGTGGGAGTTTTCTAGAGTCAAAGTAAGGAAAGACACCTAGATCTCTCTCCATACAAGTGGAGGCTTTGCTGTTAAGCACATTTTGAGAATTCCTTTCTGCATTAGGGAACTGTGATCCAAGCCGTGGTTAGCTGGTTGGACACCAGAGTTTGATAGACTAGGTTCTGTTCAGACATGTCCTCACAGTGTGACCTTGGAAATGACCTCCCTTCTCTCAGCCTCAGATACTTCATTTGAAAATAGAAATATAAGAATATCCACCTCACATGATGAACTGAGGATGAAATGGATGAAGTATGCAAAGCACTTAGCAATAGCTTCACACAGAAGGTGGTCAATAATAGGTAGTTAATGTGATCTGGACTTTTCTTTTTTTCCCCCTCCCTCCTTCCTTTCTTCTTTGCTTCCTTTCTCCTCTTTATTTTCTTTTTCTTTCTATTTTTGAGGGTCTACTATGTACCTCGATGCTTTAACATGGTATCCATGGTTAATATTCATAGCAACCCTCTGAGGTCCTGTCATTTTGATATTAACAGAGGAGTAGAGTGAGCCTCATAGGAAGCAGGGTACTTGCCCAAGTTTCTACAGCAGGATAATCTGAATAAACACTGACTTGAACCTAGGGGTTCTGACTCCAAAGTCCACATTATTAATTGTACCATGTCATACTGCCTAGAAATACCTGGCAGGTGTCCTGTTCATACTCTGAAGAAAGAAAAGTGTTTGCTTATTCCTGGGCTAGTTCAACACAGCCATACCAGGCCATTTGCTCACACTGGGCAAGCTCTGGAAGTCTCCAAAGACAGTGTCAGGAAGTCACAGGCAGTCAGGTCATATGTTCTGGAGCAGCAATCTCATGCCACACAGAAAGGTGATTTTAAAAGGAATGTGCGTGTGTGTGCACATGCGTGTGCACAGGTGCAATGGTGGAAGCTTATATACATAAAGACAATGATCTGTCTCTGGGATCTGTCAGTAATCAGAACAGAACACAATTCTAAAATCTGTGGGGGAAGCTTTCCTGCTTTTTTTCTCGTGACTCTCTAAATTTAGCAGACTTAAAGAAATATTGCACAGGTACATATGATTGGGATTCAGTCTCCAAAAACCATTACTGAATGAAGTAAGTTTGGGACAGAGGAGGAAACATAGAGGGAAGAAGCTTCAGGCCGAGTCAGGGATGGATGGTATGGAACATGAGTCACCCTGAAGTACTTATCTGTCAGGCCAGGGAGAAAGGCACTGGCCAGGCCTGATGGGTACCATAAAAGGAGAGAAAGACAGAGGAAGAGGATACACTAAAAGATATCCTTCTAAGAGGGACATAAATCCTACAAGGGCTGCTTGAGAAATTATCCTGACCTTCTACTTCCAAGACCTGGCAAAACAAAAGGCCCTTGTAGTTCAAGGGTAACTACAGAAATGTATAAAAATGAAGCCCTATTTTGTTTTTTTTTTGAAAGCACCTCAGTTTAAACCAAATATTCACATTTCAACAAGGAAACAAAGCAAAGGAATGATAATCACATGGTTGAGACATATGCGTTCCAGTGAAGATGTCAGGATAAAGAATATGAAAGAAAAGAAATGACAAAATTTAAAACTCTGCTAAACACTGAAGTAACTTTGTAGAACAGCCTGGAACATGAACTTAAGTTCTTGTTGGTCATTCAGCATAGATGCGTACACAGCTCGCCATCTGCTGGCAAGGCTTGGTACTGCTAGTTTGGAAAGTACTCTTGAGGCAGTGCCAGATTCTGGCGGCCGAGGATAGTTTACTGTTTTGTAGCAACACTGTTCAACACTAAGTACTGATACATTAGTCGGGTCTGAGCAGATGCAACACATTAACAGATCTTCTACCTCTGATTTGTATATTTTCTGCCTTAAAATATAGAATAGTGTCTAATTTTCTGGGCAGGAAGAGATTCTGGGTGGGCCTGGTTGTGTAATTCTTCTCAATCACCCAACCCTCTTTTTTCTTACATAAGTGGAATCCTACAGTTTCTTCTGTGTCTTGTTTCTATAACTAATTATGTTGTAAGAGTCATCTGTGATGTTAAGGTAGAAATCTGACAATTTGTATGAACAGACCATGATTTTGAATATCCTACTTTTGATGAACATTTGAGCTGTTGCCAATTTTTGGTCATCACAAATAATGCAGTTTTGAATGTACTTGGCTCTATCATTTAGTGGATATATGCATGCATTTCTGTTGGATATATATTTAGGAGTTTTAATGTTGGGTCAAAGGATATTCAAATGTACAAATTTGTAGAAAATGCCAATTGGTTTTCTAAAGTAGTTATACCAAATATATTTCAAACAGCAACAAAGCAGAGAGAATATATGAGCACCACATCTTTGCCAGCCCTGGATACTATCAGTCTCTTACAAAGTTTTAGCCATTCGAGTGAGACTGGAGTGGTAACTTATGACTTTAGTTTTCATTTCCTGAACATATTTATTTGTAAGGTGGCTATCCTTTTCTGTGAAAAGTCTCTTTTCAAATTTTTTTTTATTCAGTTGTTTTCATTTTAATGATATCTGGGAATTTTTTTTTTAAGTTGTCAATGGAACTTTATTTTATTTACTTATATGTGGTGCTGAGAATCAAACCCAGTGCCTCATGCATGCTAAGCAAGTGCTCTACCACTGAGCTACAATCCCAACCCTAGGGGGATTCTTTACAGAATCTATACATAGACTTTTTTTCAACTGTATTTACTATAAATATCTTCTTCTTGGTGCTAACCTGTGGTGTAAAATATATGATGACTTAAATACAGGACAGTATGAGCCCAAATGGGGTAAAGAGTGTTAACATGGTTACATGTCCTTGCATTGTCCAGGAAACAGTTAATTGATTAATTTATTTTTAGATTATAATAAGTCAGTTATATAAATTACAAACTCAGTAGTAATCATTAGAAGATAAAACAAGACATAACTTACAAGTCAGTAGGTAAGAAAATGGAATGATAAAAATATTTGACTAAAAGAAACCAAGAAAGGAACAGACAATGGATAGGACGAATGGAAACTTAAACACAAATAAAGATTTTTTAAAATGGGAAAGGTACTTTAGGAAAATTTGTACCAAGAGAGCTATGATATAATATCAGGCAAGATACAGAGATGGGGACAAAAAAGGACAAGGAAGATACACTGATTCAACAGAGTCATAGATTAAGAGGATATGTTGCTGTTGAACTCTCCTCCCCTCTACAAAGCAGCCTCATAGTATATATAACAACTAGCAGAACCAGGAGATGTAGATAGACCACTAATGATCCTAGATGATTTAAACATACTCATCTTAAAAACTAATATATTAAATTGGCAAAAATAAAGATATAAATTCAAATAACAGAATTAATAAGGTCAACCTAATTCAGATTTACTTAGAACATTAAACATAATAAATAAATACTATAATTTCTCTTGAACCATATTTGGAACATTCACAAAAGTCAACCATGGACTAGATCACAAAGGAAGTGTCAATAAATTTCAAAGGGTCAATAATATGAAAATATGTTTCTGTCCACCAGGCAATAAAATTATAAATCAGTATATCAGAATACCTTGAAAGATCACATATATCTGCAAATTAAAACACATCATTGAATAATCTTTGGACTAAGGGGTAATTTCCAACTAAGAACATAAAGACAGTGGTAAATGTTGCATGTTAAATATATGAAGTAGAGTTAAAGCGGGTCTTATAGGGAAAATTCCGAGAATATCTTTGGGTGGGAAACACTTTCTAAACAAACTCCTAACACATAAACCAAAAGGTACAAAAGAATGAATGTGACTCTAGTGAAATGAAGAATTTCTATTCCATGAAGAACACTATACACAAAATTAATAAATGGGCAATACATGTAAGAAAATAGATGCAATATCATTAATATTTATAACATATAAGAAAATCTTGATTATCAAAAGGAAAAGCATAGGGAATCCCAAAAGAAAAATAAGAAAGACTACTAATAGGCTATTTACAGGTGGGGAGTCAGAAATAGCTAAGAAAAATATGAAGAGGTAATTGAACTCTTTAATAGGAGAAATGTAAATAGACCCCAAAAATAATTAGCATGTTACACACGTGAGGTTGGCAACAATTAGAAAGATCAACAAGGCCAAACAGTGTTGGGGATGTGAGAAAAAGGGAACCCATCTGTCCTGCAAGTGGGAATTGAGATGGCAGTAGCCATCAGCCAGTGCTTACAGAACCTGAAGTACCTTTCTCCCCAGTGATCCAGAAATCCCTGAGGCATAAACCTCAGAAAGAGTCTCACTTACTTACATAAGTGAAGCTGCATATGAGTATCAGTGACAGCACTGCTGTGTGGGGACGTCAGTTGCTAGGAGGATGGAGGAGCAAAATGTGGCAAATGCATAGGAGCAGAAGTACAGGCAACAATTAAAGTACTGAGCAGAAAAAAGTAAGAAACAGTGAGACATGTATACAAATTTTTGCAAACTTAAAACACATAAATACACAATTCAATGCATAAAACAATACTATTTATTATTCAGAGATTCATCTTAGAAGACAGACCATCATTCAAATATATATCTATGCTATGGGAGGGGAGAGAATGAGGGTGAAAATCTGAACTTAAGGGAAAATTTTAATTTAAAAAAGCACACCAAAGGGCTTAGACTGACAGACAATGCTGGTCTAGCAGTCCGGAAAAACCTCAAACAAAACAAAATAAGAAGGTAGAATTGTAATCACAGAAGAAAAACCTTTAAGAGCTTGAGTCAGAGCTGGTCCTTCTCAATTTCTATTCATATGGAGTATTAGGTGTGTTTTCCTGGGGCCCTTTGCCATTATCTCTCTTAAAATGATCCTAGTGGTTCTATGAGTTCTCTTGGTTGTGAATGTAAATTGAATTCTTCCAGCTTTGGCCAAGGGCGGTCATGTAGGTCAACTGGGATGCTCTGCCTCTTCTAGAATAGACCTTTCTCCACCCTCCTGCCTCACTAAGCCATCCTTCTGAAGAGCATGGGTACTCTACCATCCCACACTCTGGGAATCGGCATGGGGCTGGGCTTGGGCACAGGACCAAGGTCCCATCACTTTCTCTCTACAACACTTCCAGCTGGGGTTATTTGGTGAGTGTGGCATGGTATGAGGAACAAAGAACAATCCTCTCAATGTCACAGACTGGATATGCTTAAAGGTCTTTCTCCTTGGAGGTCCTCATCCCAAAATCAATCTACTGAAGAAGGGAGCAATGAAGACAAGGAAGGGAAAGGACACAGGGGCAGCAGGTGGAGAGGGAGATCAGGCAGAAAGTCAAGGGGATAATGATCAGAACTGTAAGACCCTGGATGGATATGAGAGCACTTGACATCAAGTGAAGTGTCCCGAATGTATGTCTTGGTGGGGGCTGCTGTGACAGACTGTGCTCCTCTTCTACATCTGGACAACGGCTTTGGGAGAAGCCATCACAGTCCCATGTAGAAGCTCCTCCTATCTGAAGACAGATTCTATTGGCAAAGAACCTCTAGCTGCCATGCATACAAAGTCTTAGACTTGACACTTACTGTGCAAAAGACAATTTGATCCGTGCTTGGATTTCTATCCATTCTTCCTTTAAAATCCTTCCACATTGTAGCAGCTCCTTTGAAAGTCTTTCTGCTTTTCTCAAATTCTCTGCAGCTTCCTTAAATCTGAACTGTGTTTAGGAAAGTTTCCTCTTGGTCCTAGATTCTGGGACCCCAAGTCCTGAATTTTCTTGGCTCTCACCCTTCCCGAGTCATCTGTTAGCTTTTTATTTGATCTTGAGAATTATATATAAATATATGACCAGCATTTTTATCTGTAAAGATCACAGACAAAAGGATACTTTTGAAGGGAGAGTAGGGCTTTCCCCATGGTACGGAAGAGTTCTATGGAGCACTTAAAAACATCTGAATTGTCGTTATAAGGAGGTACAATGGAGTCGGTGAGGATTTCTTTGGCTTTCTCTGCGTGTTGTTTTGCTTGTAGTGCAAATCCTGTGGACAGAAAAGAAGAAGTCTCAGTTTCTCTTGATCTCGGTTGGACTAATACAGTTCTCTATGGCTAGTGAATTTAACAAAGTCTCATGGTATTGTCAAGTGTCACACAGAGATGTATTTGGGCAGCAGGGAATATTGTCATGACTATAGTAACCAAAGAATTGTTTCATATCAAGTGCTCAAGAAAAAATTTTCCCCAAATGGCCATTTTTAGAAATTAAAATACCCAAACAAGCTGGAATTGAACAAATTTGAAACCTCACCAATATCAGGTGTAAAACATGTGACCAATAATCATTAAAAAACAAATGGAATACAAGGACTACAGCATTCTGGGAAGGAAGTAAGATAATCATGAATCTTAATCCTGGCTTTGTGACAGCAATCTTAATGAAATACAAAGAATTCTGAATCTTCTGCTCACCCATCTATAAATGTGATGTTACAGTTATTTTAACAATACAAACACAATTGCAGTGAGATCATGGACCACTGTGCCACAATCTCTTCCTGTGGGGTAGTAGGCTAATGCGAAACAAAATAGAACAATGAAAAATTACTACTAGAACAGATTTCCCAAAGGATTCCAGTGCTCTTCCCCAGGTTTATTAATCTGTGGGTGGGGTGACACAAGGATCACCAGCTGGGATCCCATGCTTCGTACTTCCCACGTTCCCATCCTCCTATCCAACACTGACACCCTCTTCCACTCACGCCCATACACCCCTGGTCCTATGGTGGGATCTGAAACTCAGATCTCTGAAAAGACTGTCAAAATATGAAGTTAATTCTGTTCTCATGTCTATAAAGCAGAAACAATATACTTTCTAAAGGAGAAAGTCAAGGCTATGCTCTTTATGTGAAATCTCTTACAGAACGTTATGGATCTTATTCTTTTTTAAAGCATATACTCAACTGCTTGCTAGAAATTTATTAGTGCCAATGGTGCATGTGATATACCAAAAGACATTGCAAACTGGATTTCCAACTCGGGTTTCTTCCCTTAAGAACATGAATTTGAATCTACTGGAGGTAGCATAGGTTGAGGTTCAAGAACATTGGCTCTGAAGTCAGACAACCCAAGAAAAATTTGCTGCTCTACCACTTACTAGGAGACTTTGTCCTCAGCATCCCCAAATGTACAAAAAGGTAATAACACCACCTCACAGGACCTCATACCTCACGTGGAAAACAGCAAGGCACCAGGAAGTCAGTAAATATTGGATACTACTTTTACTTTTAATTGAGGAAGAAAGACTCATGCAGAAAAGAGGCAGACTGTAGAAGGAAAGCATTACTTGAAAACCAAGATGGCAGGACACTATGACTGACATGTAAAATCTAACATTGGAGCCTTGGATCAGCTACTTATTAACAGTATGATCTAGGGCAAGCTGTTTCAATTCAGATTTGTTGTTTCCTCAGAATCTAGAAAATGGTGGGTGGTGGAGAGGGGAGGTAAATGAGATGATCCCCAAGGTTCCTTCTGGCTCCAATGGTCTTTGATTTAATAGGTAAGACCAGTCTATAATAAGTTCTGGCCAAAATTATTGAGTGATAATTCTATGCTTAGCACTATGGCATTTTCCACTTCTACTGCTTTATTTTCTCATGGGACCAGCTCTGGGAACTCAATGCCCCCATCGTCAGCCTTATCATAGCTTTTCAGTTGAAGAAACTGAGTGCAGAGATGTAGTCTTATACATCTTACTCTAGGCTGTATAGTCAGTGACTAGAAGATATCATATCCTGGTTGCTATCTGCTGTTTTCCCCTTCCTGTATCCCTTCTCTCTTCTTCTTTTTCCTTTTGGGATGTTTGGTCCCTGCACATCCAATCTGTGCAACCTACAAAGCCAGTTTCTTCCCAAGCATCCACTGAAGTGAAAAGTTAGGTCTGGTCAATCAGATTATCCCTGGCCTGCGGTATACAATTCAAGTTGGTCTAAGTGGGATGTCCCTGAGATGTTTTGGTGGTGGGACATTCTTTCCCGGGAATGCTTAAAAATGAAACCTAAAGTTCTCATCAGGCTTGCTGCCACCATGTAGACAAAGTTTGACTAAGAATGGAGCCAATACCAAGAAAAACAGCCAACATATACATACTTGGAGAAAAGATAGCCTCTTCAACAAATGGTGCTGAGAAAACCGGAATCCATATGTAGCAAAATGCACAAAACTCAAAATGGATCAAGGACCTAGGCATTAGACCAGAGACCCTGTACCTACAAAAATAAAATGTATGCCCAACTCTCCATCATGTTGGCTTAGGAACTGAATTCCTCAACGGGACCCTTAAAGCACAAGAAATAAAATCAAGAATCAATAAATGGGATGGTATCAAATTAAAAAGCTTCTTCATGGAAAACAACAACAACAACAAAAAACAAAAAACAAAAACAAAAAAACAATCAAGAACGTGAAGAAAGAGCCTACAGAGTGGGAGAAAATCTTTCCCACCTGCATCTCATCTCAGATAGAACATTAACCTCCAGGATATATAAAGAACTCAAAAAAACACCAAAAAAAAAAAAAAAAAAAAAAAAAAAATCACCACCACCACCACCACCAAATAAACCAATCAATAAATGGGCAAAGGAACTGAACAGACGCTTCAGAGAAGAAATATAAATGGTCAACAAATATACGAAAAAATGTCCAACATCTCTAGCAACTAGAGAAATGCAAATTAAAACCACACCGAGGGGGCTGGGGTCATGGCTCAGTGCTGGAGCACTTGCCTAGTACACATGAGGCCCTGGGTTTTGTCCTCAGCACCACGTAAAAATAAAATAAAGGTATTGTGTCCACCTACAACTAAATAAACGTGTTAAAAAAAGAATACACTGAGATTACATCTCACTCCACTCAGAATGGCCAATTATCAAGAATACAAATAACAATAAATATTGGCAAGGATGTGGTGAAAAACGTATATTCGTAAATTGCTGGTGGGACTGCAAATTGGTGCAACCACTCTGGAAAGCAGTGTGGAGATTCCTCCAAAAACTTGGAATGGAAGCACCATTTGACCCAGTTATCCCATTCCTTGGTATGTACCTAAACAACTTAAAATCAGCAAAATACAGTGATGCATCCACATCAATGTTTATATCAGCTCAATTCACAATAGCTAAACTATGGAACCAACCTAAGTGCCCTTCAACAGATGAATGGATAAAGAAATGTGGTATATATACACAATGGAATATTACTCAGTCATAAAAAAGAAAGAAATTATGGCATTTGCCAGTAAATGGATGGAACTGGAGATTTTTATGCTAAGTGAAATAAGGTAATCTCAAAAATCAAAAGGCCAAATTTTCTCTCTGATATGTGGGTGCTAACACACAATAAGAGGTGCAGAGAGAATAGAAGTTCATTGGATTATACAAAGGGGAATGAAGGGAAGGGAACAGGGATGGGAATAGGAAGTACCATAGAATGAAGCGGAAATAACTTTCCTATGTTCATATATGAATACACGACCAATGCAACTCCATATCATGTTTTACCTCAAGAATAGGATCCTAACTAGAATAAGTTATACTTCATATATGTATAATATGTCAAAATATACTCTACTGTCATGTATATCTAAAAAGAATAAGAAAATATTTTAAAAGAGAAAAGAAAAATAGAGCCAAGTGATGAGAAAAGAGAAATGGAATCCTGGTTACTTCCAACACCAGATATGCTAAGTCTAAAGCAAGCCTTACCCTTGGATTTTTAAGTTGTATAAGCCCACACACTTTAGTTATGCCAATTCATGTTATTTATTTATTTATAATTTTTGGTTATTTACTGTGAAGAGACTCTCCATAAAAAATGTGAATGGCCAGGCAAGGTGGTGCACACTTGTAATCCCAGTGGCTAGGGAGGCTGAGGCAGGAAGGTTATGAGTTCAAAGCCAGTCTCAGCAACTTAGTAAGGTCCTAAAGCAACTCAGGGAAACCCTGTCTCTAAATAAAATATAAAAAACGGCTGGGGATGTAGTTCACTAATTAAATATCCTTGGGTTCAATCCATGGTACCAACAAAACAAAATTTAAAAAAATGCAAATGGATTCCATTCTGAGCTCTTATTTCTTGTTTTGTGTTTTCTTTCTTCTGATCTAATAGGTTATCTCTTAAGAACCCTAATTTTAAGATCATGAAAAAACAAACCCAAAAGTTTACAGTTTTCCCTTTGATTATTTATATGTTATATACTTAGTTGACTTCAAAAGGAAATGGCTTCTCAGTATTTGAGAAGAATATCCAAAAACCTAGTCCTTCTACTTAAGTGTGAATCAGATTTGGGGAGAACAGCAGTAGCCAACCAACTGGTCCTCCTTGGTATGAGATGAGCTCACCTTTCAGCTGGAGGTAGCCTTGAGCCAGATTGACATGTGCCTCTGCTAGTTTCCAATGGGAGTTGCCGTAGCAAATTCTTGACAATGCTATACAACGTACAAGCTCCTGCACAGCCTGTTTATACTGTTAGAAAAAGAAATGAGTTAGATGGCTTAAAACTTTAGAGTCACAAAGTATAATATCTACTTATACTTTTATTTATTCAACAAATATTTATTGAGTGTCTACTATGTTCTCAGCATGGCTCTAGGCCCTTGGGACACATCACAAAAAAAGATTCATTTTGGGTGGTAGAGTGCTTGTATGCTCCAGTGAAATAACAGTAAACATAAGGAATGAATACAACTTATAGTACATTTTAAAAGTGAAAAATGTAATGGAATAAAGAAAAAATTGAAAAAGTAGAACTGACATGTAATCATTTCCTATGTTTTCCAACTGTCCCTCCATTAACAGCTCCTACATATTCAGGTACAAGTGGACAAATGGTAGTGGTTTTCAAATAACACACTTTCGTTCTCAATTTGAAACCTTCCTTCACAGCTATGTCAGTAGCATAGCAAATAAAATCAGCAGGACTGGCAAACAGACTTTTTAAAGCAGTGAGAAGCACATTTTCATTCAGAGCTAGGACAAAGAGAATAGGAACTGTGGATTC
Organism: Sciurus carolinensis; assembly: GCF_902686445.1. Classification (NCBI taxonomy): domain Eukaryota; kingdom Metazoa; phylum Chordata; class Mammalia; order Rodentia; family Sciuridae; genus Sciurus; species Sciurus carolinensis. The sequence goes on from NC_062214.1 coordinate 66,910,702, forward strand.
CCAGCTCCAGGTCAGTTCAGAGGAGGTATATATTCGAAGCAAGGCTAATAGTTTCAAAACACGACAGTTTTGAAATTCTTTGACATTCCTTCCACCTAGAGATGATGGGGGGATATCTATGTTCCCTTTTCTTTGGATCTGAACTTTGTGACAGTTTGACCAAAGTGAATTGTGGAGAAAATGATGTGGTGCTAGTTTTCAGGCCCAAGTCTTAAGAAACTGGTGGCTTCCACTTTCTCTTTTTGGGTGTCACCCTTGGAACCTGAACATGGGCTATATTATGTCCCCTCCAAATTCAAACATTGAAGTTTCAATGTCCTGTACCTCAGAATGCAACCATATTTGGAGATAAGGCCTTCAAAGAGGTGATTAAGTTAAAATGAGGCTGTTAGGAAGGCCCTAATCCACTACGACTGATGTCCTTGCAAAGGAAAAGGAAGAGACACCAGGGATGCATGTGCACAGAGAAAGGACCATGTGAGGACACAGAGCAGTCATCTGCAATCCCAGGACAGAGGCCTCAGAATGAAATCAATCCTACCAACCCCTGCGCCACGGACTTCCAACCTTTAGAACTGCAAGAAAATAAACTTGTGCTGTTTAAGCCCCACAGCCTGTGACATTTTTTCATGGCAGCCCTAGTAAAGTAATACAGAACCCAACCACCTTACCGTGAGGAGGACTAAATGGCTCCATGCTGACACCAGTTAGTCAACCATTTGAGTGAGCCATCTTGACTGTAGAGTCTCCATGCCCACCTAGGCTAGTAGATAATACATGAAGCATAACTGACCAGACTCCAATGGAATTTGCATAAATTGCAGGTTCATGAGTAAAATGAATGGTTTGTTTCAGGACACTAAGTTTCAGGGTGTTCTGTAGCAATAGATAAGCCAGAAGAGCAAGAGAAGAGATGAGAGGTAAGACACCGAATAAAAACCAGCTGAAGTAGGGAAAGAAGAGGAAGAAACATAGGAAGGCGAATAGAGCTGTGGAGAAGTCTAGAAGACCCAGTGTGCACCCTGGGCAATGCCAACTAGAAACACTTTAACCCTGAAACAACATTCTTGACAAAAATGTACATCCAGTTAACCACAGAGTCACTTCTGTGACCCAACAGAGGAAGCTGAGGGAGGAAGCTTACTCCATAGCATTGAAATAAGATGCGACTGTGGCTGTTTTTTACAAAAGTAATGCATGCTTGTCAAAATGTACAAGAGCGAAAAAGGTGAAAACTAAACATCACCTGCAAGCTCACCTCCTGGAGATAACGAGGTAACTAAATATCCCTTTATTTTATGAATCTATCTCCATATTTTTTTTTTCAAATTAGACTGACAAGCTATAGGTTTGCAACCTGCTGTTTTAACAATTTATGAACATCCCCCATGTCATCTTCTATGATAAAAGTTTTAATGGCAACATCATATTTTATTACATTGGCATAGCATAACTGAGTTACTCAGTCCACTGTTACTGGATATTTAGTTTTTACTTAGTGTTTTACTCTTTAAATAGCTTGTATGGATATAAGGAACAAGGAAGCTCAAAACAAACCTAAAAAGTCTTACTGTGTCATAACTTAAGAAAGTGCTCAAAAAGTGAGTGGTAAATCAGGGACTTAGCCAGCTTGTAGGTGCTCCCACTGGCAAATATTGGACAATTTCAAGTTTTGATAAAAATGGTAGGTTGTAGAACACAATTTTCTGAACCTGTACTGATGTAAATAAATGAATGAAAAATAGAATGTGAAGAAGGAAAAGCTCTTATATGGAATGCAAACAAATAAATGCTGAAAGAATACTGAAGTCAGAGATTTGCTATTTGACGAATATCATAGTAATGATACATTCAAGTGAGAATCATTGGTGGATGCCAAAACTAAGGGGTGAGGTTTTAAGTATATACACAGTTTTGATGCTTCTCCCCCCAAAATACTTACTAATAACTTTGTCAGGGAGTAAGGAGTCAGCCTGAGTTAGTTAATGTGTCATTAGTCCCAACAATAACAAAGGGGGAAATAGTAATTCTACAGTGTACAAACCTGTTAGACAGAACCTTAACCAAGTATTCAAGATTAGCATCACAGTAATGAGACTGATAGACACTATGTACCTCCTCCTATGTACCCAGAAGGCTCTAGGGTAGTGCTTGTGCTACTCCTGCTGCAAATGCATAATCTGAATTGAATCACAAGGAAAGATAACACAAATTCAAATGGAGAGATGTTCTGCAAAATCATTGGAGTATACTTTTCAAAAGTATTGACATCATGAAAGACAAAGATAGGTTACTATTGCAGATTAAAGGAGACTAAAGAGACATGACATCTATATTTAACATGAAATCATGGACTGAGCTATGGATCTGATTTTTTTTCTTTCCCCAAAATGAGTTTATCATGGAGAAATATGGATTATGGTTTATAAACTAGGTAATAGCATTATACTAATAATAATTTCCTAATTTTAATCCTTATTCTTAGGGAATAAGAATAGACACTGAAGTATTTAGAGGTAAAGGATCATTATATCTGTAACCTACTCTCAGACAAAACATGAGAATGAAAGAGAGAGAGAGAGAAAGAATAAGGGTAAATAATAAAGTAGGCAGGGGTGTGGCATAGTGCAGAGTGTGCTGAATATGCATGAGGCCCAGGGTTCCATCCCAGCTGCAAAAACAACAACACCAACAACACAAAACAACAATGAACCCTTAAAAAAGCATAAAGAAAATGTTAACAACTCTTGAAAACTAACCAAAGTCAAAAATTATTATAAAATAAAAAGTTACCCCAAAATGGGTGTATATATATACATATTGTGCATGTGAGGCAGGCACTCTACCAACCCTCGAAATGGATATACAGATAATTATTTTTTTTTAAATTTTTGTACTTGCACAGTATGTCTTCATTTTGTTTTTTTATTTTCATGTGGTGCTAAGGATTGAACCCAGTGCCTCACACGTACTAGGCAAGTGCTCTGCCACTGAGCTATAGCCCCAGCCCCCAAAATGGATATTTTAAAAAGTGAAGTACACTGTGTGGATCCTCACTGATTCTTTGAAGATCTCCCAGGGCACAGAGCATTGAAACCTCAAGGTCCTAACTGAACTGATGGTTTGACCAACCACATTTCATTGCATCCCAGGACTTCTGCTCTTAACACTGTGCCTACCTTGCAGATTTTACCTGTGTTCTCTCCTAGAACTCATTTCCTCCATGCTGGTTCTTCTGTTCCTCAGTTCTTAGCTCATTTGTTACCTCCTCACAGAGGGCCTCCCGACCCCAGTGGGCCCACCATCTGGTTTTTTATGTTAGTTGCCCTGTAGCTCCATGAGGGCATATACCTTGTCTATCCTGTTCACTTTGGTGTCCCAGGAACCAGAGATCACAGAAATGTTTTAAAGTACCATTCTGGGCATTAGGATTAATTCTCTTGTAGTACTTTCGTTGAGGAAGGCTACTGACCAAAAATTTACCTAGCATAGGCCTGGTACTGAATAAACACCAGCTGTATAACGAATACGCACACAACCAAAACCAGCTCATGACCTCTTGCTATAATCTTGCTCTTCTCCTATATTCACTGTACAGGTGAAGGGCACATCACCTGAGCAGACTGAGACCAAACTCGGGGTCTTTCATACCCACTCTGCCTTGCTCTCACCTCTCTTCCTATGTTCCCTTGATCATCCAATCCCACCAACTGGCATTTCTACATTCCTTTCAAAAGGTCTCAGCACCTCTGCTGCCTCCGCCCTACACAGTTCAGGCCCTCATAATTCCTTGCCAGGATTATGGCACATATCCTTTCCTTCTTCCAGTTTAATTCATTTCTCGTCCATCCACCAAAGAGCTGCAGGAATGATCATTCTTAAACTCAAACCTGCTTTATAGCTTTCGCCTGTTTATAATCCTAGAACATTCCTCCAGTATCTTTATGAGAAATCAAAACTCTTTTTCCGGGCATCAAGTGTCCTCCAGGCCCAGCTCCTACCTATAAGCCAGCTTCATTTCCCTATGTCACAAGAGCCTTCGTCCTAGACAGCTTCTTGTACTTTCCCAGTGAGACTGTGCCCCCTCAGGTCCACAGCTTTTCACCATCTACTACCTTTTTCCCAGAGCGCTTAAGTGCTCCTCCTTACCTGGTCAACTCCTAAGTGCTTTAACTAGTGCTGACCAAGCAACTTCCATCCTAGAAACTGTGCTTTGTTTGCTGTCCCTCTACCACCTTCAGGTTTACTGTCTACCCCATTCTGTTTTGCATGTATGTCTTTCTGAGTTTGTGTTCCTCACAGAATTTATTCCACTGACTACCATTATCTGTTGCCTATCATCTCAGCCAGACCACACATCCTTCTGAGGAAGAGGCTGTGCTTTCCCCTCTGGGCCCTTGGCACCTTGATGGCACCTGGTACATATTAGGCATACAATGGGCATTTGTGAAATAATGAATGGACAAATGACCTGGATGAGTGAATGAGTAAAATTTCTGAGGGGGGAAAAAGAAACAAAAACTTCTGGGGGGGAAAAAGAAACAAAAAAATTTTGAGGGGTTGAAGGGGAAAGAAGTGTGCAAAGATCAAGAAGATTAAAGACAAGGAATTCTAAACTCTAGAAGCTTTATCTGCGTTGTGTTGCATTACTGTGCTTAGACCAGGGATGTGGTAAAAGTTCAATACATATTTATCATTGACCACACCAGTTACTGGACTTGGAGCCCTGAGGGTCCACACTCACTCATGGTATAATAAAGGCACTCACCTGCAATTAGGAATGTAATCTTAAATACTCTGCTGCTTCTTCTTTTTTTTTTTTTCTTTTTTGTGGGTACTGGGGATTGAACTCAGGGGCACTCAACCACTGAGCCACATGCCCAGCCCTATTTTGTGTTTTATTCAGGGGCAGGGTCTCACTGAGTTGCTTAGGACCTTGCTAAATTGCTGAGGCTGGCTTTGAACTCCAATCCTCCTGCCTCGCCTCCTGAACTGCTGGGATTACAGGTGTGTGCCACCACACCCGCCTAAGATACTCTACTTCCTTTGATAGTGTGTGATAGCCAAATTCCCAGAGTATAGCAAGGAAGTGAAAGGTTCCTTACATCGTGACTTCTGGAAAAGGACTTTGCTTTCTCTTCACAGAGGTGGAGCTTCTCTCTTGGCGGCTGGAACAGAGCTGTCTGTGGCAGCTTGTTTTGGATCTTGGTTTTAGGAGTGATGCTGACAGCAGCAACAACTTCATCTAGGTGGTTGGTTATGTGGGTTTCCTGTGATTCTTGCATATTTTTAGATACATTGTCCTCTAATTTTAAATAAAAAAGAAAGGAGTTAGATGATAATTTCCATAGTTACTTTTTAGAAATACATTTTTTTTTCCCTAGAAACTGAGTTTAGAATCTAGGAAAATTTCATCATTATACTGATGACTGGTTTGAAATTAGTAACATTATATACCAAAAGGTCACCAGTAGAAATTAGCTGAGCCCGAACAGCTCTCAATGGGTTCATACTGGATCAACTGAACCACAACTGACCTTGAGAAGAAAGTAAATGACTGTTGTTAAACCTTTACTTCTGACCAGAATGGTGTAATTGGAACCAAATTTATCCTACTACCTAAAATGACCAATCAACCAATAAATAAATCAACAACCCCCAGAGAGATAAGCTATAAAACAGGACTCAGGCAATAAGAGTGATTCCTAAAGGATGGAAAAAATAAAGTTCAACCCAAGATCACCCCAGTTCATTGCTTTGAGAGAGCATCCAAGACATTGTTTAGGGAGAGGGGACCCAGAAGTGACCTGGTGGACTAACTAAGTTGAGGATATTGAGCTGAGAGTCTGGGTGACCAAGATGGCAGAGTTGACAGGACAGATTATTGTAGAAGAGAAGACTGCACAGAGAGAGGTCCTTAGAAGTGAGCAGATGGACCCCTCAAGTATGGGGAGAAATACTGATCAGCATGTAAGAAAACTACTGGAGTCTGGAGAAAAGAATTCTCCAATAAGATTTAAAAGAACAGTGCCTAGCACTCACACAGGGTTAGCAGTGCCTGTTCACACAAACTGGAATAGAAAAACTCAACTTAGGAGGCATTGGGCAAAGTACTCAGAAGTTTTATCTCCACAGTGGAGAATAATTAGCCTAGACTAAGTACTACTCAGACCCACCTAACAAAACTTAAAAGAGGTAGGGGAAAAAGGCCCATAATAAAGAGAATAATCAATTGATGAAAATGGACCACAAATTAACACAGATGCTAAATTAACAAAAAATACATTAACACAATTATTATAATTGTATTCCATCAGTTTAAAAAGGTAAATAGAGCTGAATGTGGTACTGTATACCTATAATCCCAGCAACTAAGGAGGCTGAGGCAGGAGGATCGTGAGTTCAAAGTCAGTCTCAGCAACTTAGCAAGATCCTAAGCAACTCAGTGAGACCCTGTCTCTAAATAAAATATAAAAAAGGGCTAGGGATGTGGCTCAGTGGTTAAGTGCACCTGAGTTCAATCTCTGGTAACCTCCCCTCCAACCTCCCCACAAAAAAAGTAAATAGAGACATGGAAGATATAAAAAAAGGACCCAAAATGAACTAGAGACATAAAAATTATAATGGGTGGGATGAAAAATACAATAGGATCAAAGGCATATTAAATATTATAGATGAAAAGGTAAGTAGACTTGCAGAAATAGCAATAGAAATAATCAAAATGAAAGCTAAATAACCGAGTTATGAAACAACTTCAACTTACTCAATATAGGTGCAATTTAAGTCTCTAAAGGCAAGCAGAGGGGGTGAGGCAGAAAAAATATGGGGAGAACCAGGCCCAAGTTTTTCCAAATTTGAGAAAAGCATAAAGCTTGAGGTCCAGGAAGCTCAACCAGCTCTAAATACAAGGACCATGAAGAAACTACACCAAAACATGGTGTCCAAATTGCTGAAAACCAAGAGAAAGAGAAAAGCTTAAAAGAGACCAGAAAGAAAAAAGAAAAAGAAATAAAAAAAGGAAACATTACGTACTTTAAAAAATAAAGATAAAAATGAGATCAGATTTCTTGGAGGAAAAAGCATATCAGAAGAGAGTGAAGCAACATCTTTAAAGTAAGGAAAGAAAAAAAGCTGTCAATCTCAAATTTTCTACCAGTAAAAATATCTTTCAAAAATAAAACTTGGAACAGTTAATCACCAGTAAACTTTCACTGCAATGGTCTTAAAGAAACGTTCAAGTCTTCAGAAGGAAGGAAAATAAAAGCAAATGGAAATCTAGATCTAAGGACAAGGATGGAGTTGTGAAGTTCTCATAGAAGATGTGCATTGGTATAACATTACTTGAAGATAGAGATAAGTTCAAGACATAGAGTATAAAGCTATGGCAACCATTAAAATAACAAAAGAAAGATTTGCAAATTATCAAACTTAAAAAAGAGACAAAGATAATCCAACAGATAAAGAAGAAAGTATGAGGGAAGAACAGATGGGACAGAGATAAAATAGAAGGCAATAGAACTAAATTGTACTTATTAACTTTTAGTGATCTCACATCCCAATTAAGAGACAGAGATCATCACAGTGAATAAAAATCAAAACTCAAGTACATGTAGTTCACAAACAATTCATTTTAAATATTGACAGACAATGAGATTAAATAGGAAGGATGGAAAACAAGATTCAAAATTAATCAAAAATGAATTTGGAGTGGTTATATTAATATTAAAGTATATATTGCAGCAAAGAATTTACCAAGGACAAAGAAGGTAATTTCATAGTGATAAAGGGGTCAATTCATCAAGAGGACATAATCACCCAAATGTTTACATACCTAATAGCAATTTCAAAATAAAAGGTCCAAAATGGATGGGGTTGTAAGGAGAAATCAATAAATCCTCAATTATAGTCAGGTGGTTCATTATTTCTGTCAATAATTGATATACCAAGTAGGCAGAAAATCACTAAGGATATAGAAGATTTGGACTACATCATCAGGCAACTTGATTTGGCATTTATTAGAACATTCTACCCAAGAAAGAATACACATCTTTTTCAAGTATACATGAAAATTGACTAAAACAGATTTTATTTTGGGTCATAAAAAAAGTTTCAATAGAATTATAAGGAGTCAAGTAATACAAAGCATATTCTTCTTTGACCACAATGGATTCAATCATAAATCAATAACAGAAAGAGAATATTTGTTCAAATATTTAGAAACTAAGAAATACATTTCTAAATATAACCAATACATCAAAGAAATAAAAAAGGAAATTTGAAAGTAGTTTGAACTGAATTAATATGAAAGCATAACATATAAGAATTAAAGAATGACAGAAAAGCAGTCCTTATGGGAACTTTATAGCATTAAATACCTGTTAGAAAAGTAGACAGGCCTTAAATTAACCAACTTTGTTTATCTTCATAAAGATGAAGAGTAATTAAACTCAACATAAACAGAAGAAAAAAATTATTAGTAAATAATAATGATAAACTCATAATTCAATAAAATAAAAATAGAAAAATAGATGTCAATGAAACTAAAAGCTGGTTCTTTAAGATCGGTAACATAATCTCTAATGAGGCTAATCAGGAAAAAGGAGAGAAGACACAAATCATCATTAGCAGTATTGAGAGCATAGACTTCACTACCAACTCAACAAATACTAAAAGATCAACAATAGAACATTTTGAATACCTTTATGTCAATAAATTCAACATTATACATGGATGGACAAATTCCTTTAGAGTCACAAACTACCAAAGCTCACTCAAGAAGATAAGATATGTAAATAGCTCAATATCTATTAAAGAAAATGAATTTATAAAAACCTAAAAAGAAAACTCCAGGCCTAGATGGCTTTGCTAGGGAATTGTACCAGATATTTATGGAAGCTAGAATATCAATTCCATACCACCTCTTTCAGAAAATTGAAGAAGAGAATATTTCCTGACTCTGTGGCACTTTGATATGAGAACAAGACAAACATGTTACAAGAAAAGAAAACTGCAGATCAATATGCCTCAGAAACAGATTCAAAATTCACAACAAAAGTTAGTAAATTAGACCCAGCAATATATAAATGGGAAAATACATCATGGTTAAAGACTGGCTGAACATTTAAAAATCAATCAATGCAATTCACAGTATTAATTTTAAAAAGAAAAACTATACGATCATCTCAATCAACTCAGAAAAGGCACTTGACAAAACTCTAATAAAAAAATCGTAGTATAGTTGGAACAGAATTGTACTTCTTCAATTGATAAAAGGCATCTATGAACAGCCTACAGCTAAAATCAGACTCAAAGGTGAAAGACTGAACTCTTTATACCCAAGATCAGAAACAAAACAAGGAGTCACTTTCAGTACTTTGACATTGTACTGGAGGGTCTAGGCAGTACAGTCAATCAGGAAGAAGACAAAGGGGGAGCGTGGGGGAAGGTATCTAGATTAGAAGTAAAACTGTGTTCATAAACAAAGATATCTATTTTTAAATGCATACTGATATAATATGGAAAAAGTCTACTAATAAGAATAAGCGAATTTAGCAAAGTTGTATGATATGATCATTATATAAAATAATATTTCTAAATCAAAGGGAGATAAGTAAAGTAGAGTAAAGGGACCAAGAGGAGAGAAGAGGGGAGGAAAGAGGGAAATACTGGGGAATGATATTGGTCAAATTATATTGTTATATTATGTACATGTATGACTATGCAAAAATGAATTCCTCCATTATGTATAATCATAATGCACCAATAAAAATATGGAAAAATAAAATATTTCTCTATAAATCAGCAATGAATAATCTAATTGAAATTAAACTACAATACTATGTGCATTAGCATAAAAGTAGGAAATAAAAATAAATCTTCCAAAAGATGAATAAGATGAACAAAACTAAAAACTCCATAACACTAGTAAGAGAAACTAAAAACAAAACAAAACAAAAAAGCAGAAACTAAAGACCTAAACAAATGGAAACACACACCATGTTCATGGGTTAGAAGACTTGACATTATTAAGACGTTAATTTTCCCCAAATTGATCTACACATTTAAAGCCATCCCAATTCAAATATGTGCATGGGTTTTGGTTTTGGTTTTGGTAGGAACTGACAAATTTTCTAAAGTTCATATGAAAACACAAAGGATCTACAAACCAAAATGACTTTGTAAGAGTAGAACAGAGTTGAAGAATTAACATAATTTTTCCTTAAGAGGTATTATAAAGCTACAGTAGGCAAGGCACTTTGTATTACTGTTAAGATAAAAAAAAAAATAGACCAATGGAACAGAATAGAGTTCCAAAATGGAACCACAGTACACAAACAATGGATTATTAACAGAGCGTCAAAGGAATTTCACTGGAGAAAAAAATTATCTGTTCAACAAATATGCTGGAACAACTAGAAATTCACATGTAAAACCAAACATAAATCCTTTGATCCAAACCTCACACTATATTCAGGAATTGACTCAAAATGGAACTTAGGGCTAAATTTAAAACCCAAAACAAAACAACAACAACAACAACAAAAAACTTCTAGAGGAAAACCCTTGTGACTCCAAGTTAGGCCACCAAAAAGAATCATAAAAAAAAAGCAAAATGAAAAATAAAATTTCATCAAAAGTAAAATTTTCAGATTTTCAAAAGAAATTGATAAGAGAATAAAAAGACAGGTTGGGAAAAAATTTTCAAAAATAAGTATCTGATGCAGGACATGTATTTTAACTATGTACAGAACTCAACAACTCAATAAAATAGTTCACTATAAAAACGGACAATTAATTTTAACAGACATTTCATCAAAGAAGATGGACTCAGGACCATTAAACACATGCTTTGTGCTCAACATCATTAGTCATCAGGGAAATGCAAGTTAAAGTCACAGTGAGATGTCACTTATATCAATTAGAATGACTGAAAGTAAAAATCTGGCTTTGCTAAGCGTTGGTGAGGACCAGGAACAACTGGAATGCACATGCACTATTGGGAATGTAAAATGATGCCATCTTTTTGGAGTACAATTTGGTAGAGTTTTTTAAATCTTGGTAAAATATACAAAATTTAATGAAGTTTCCCATCTTAATCATGTTTAAGTTTATTGTTAGGGGCTGGGGTTGTGGCTCGGTGGTACAGCACTTGCCTTGCATGTGTGAGGCACTGGGTTCAATCCTCAGCACCACATAAAAATAAATAAATAAAGTTATTGTGTCCATCTACAACTAAAAAAAAATTTTAAAAAAGTGTACTGTTCAGGGATATGAAGTACATTTGCATTTTGTGCAACCATCACCAACAATCCATCTCCAGAACCCCATCCATTAAACAGTATCATTCCATGCTCCCCTCACCCAAACCTCTGACAACCACCCTCCTCCTCTGATAAGGAATTTGACTACTTGAGGTACTTCCTATCAGTGGAGTCACACAGTATTTATCCTTTTGTGACTTGCTTATTTCACTCAGCATAATGCCCTCCAGGGTCATCCATGCTGTAACCTGTGTCAGCATTTTCTTTCTTTTTCAGGTTGAATACTATGGGCAACCATATTTTGTTTATCCACTTATCCATCAGTGGACACTTGGGTTGCTTCCATCTTTCGGCTATTGTGAATAATGCCACTACAAACCAGGGCCTCAGTGGGTTTTGTTTTGTTTTTGTTTGTTTGTTGTATCTATGTGTCCAGAAGTTGAACTGCTGAATCAAGATAAGATATGTCATAATTTTTATGTTTTTTCATGAAATATCTGAAAAAAAAACTGATTTCCATAGTGGCTATACCACTTTCCAGTTCTGTGGCACACAAGGGGTCTAATTTCTCTATACCCTCACCAAAACACACTCTTTCTTTATACATAACAGTCAACCTAATGGGTGTGAAGTGACATTCATGGAGGGTTTGATTTGCATTGCCCTAAAGATTATAGTGGTTATAGGTGTTGAACATCTTTTCATGTGTTTATTGACCTGCATGTCTATTCAAATACTTTCTCCATTTTTAATTGGGTTGTTTTTTGGTTTCATTTTGGTTTGTAGGAGTTGTTTAGATATCCAAGATCTTACCCCTCAGCAAATATGATTTGCAGATATTTTCTCCTATTTGATAGGTTCCTTTTTCAATCTGTTGATAGCACCCTTTGATGCACAAAAGTTTTAAATTTTGATACAGTTCAACTTATCTATTTTTTTCTTTTGTTGCCTGTGCTTTTGATGTCATTTCACTCCTAGGTATTTACATGAGAGAAATGAAAGCATATGTTCACGTAAAGATTTATATGCAAATGTTCAAAGCGGTTTTATTTTTATTAGCCAAAAAACTATAATCAGCTCAAACGTCTATCAATAGGTAAATGGATGAGCAAACTGTGGTGTAGCTATATAATGAAATACTACTCAGCATTAAAAAGAATTGAATACTACCGCATGAATAAATATCTAAATAGTTATGTTAAGGGAAGGAAATTAGATGAAAGAGAATACATACTGTGTGATTCTATTTATAAAAATTTAGAGAAAATCTAAAGCAATGTATAGTGATCAAAAGCAAATCAGTGGTGTCCTTACACTAGCAAAGGGGGTGGTGGTGTGAAGGGAAGTGGAGAGAGGTGGAGAAATGTGAGGAGGCGAATTGGAGGGACAACAAAGGGGTGTAAGGACTTCTTGGGATGATGGATATGTTCTCATGATTGTGATGGTTTCACATGTGTACACATATGTCAAAACTTATCAAATTGTATACTTTGGTATGCCAATTAATAAAGCTGTTAAAAAATACACATAGATCAGAGATGGCTCCTCATTCTTCTCACTGCCCAAATCTACTACTTACTATAGAAAACATTTTTAAAATCTATGCTACTGTCATTTGCTTATTTATTAATGACTAAAAGTAATGTACCAGACTAAAACACTATATGGAAAATAATAATCCCAAGAAATGTAAGATCCAGCAGGAAAATAGATAAGGTATACATGAGCATAATACTAGCTGGTACACATGCTGGAAGAGGGAATAGTGGTTAAGACTTCAGAAATAGGAATCATTGCTGTTTTGATGATTTGGTTTGTTTGAAAAGATTTCAGAGCAAGGACAGAGAAGAAAAATCATCCCAAGTAAAGTGAATAATTAGTAAAAAATTGGAAGCACTAAAGTGAAATGAATATGTGACTACTAGTAAGTTATGAGGTGGGGGGCATGGGTAAAGAACAGCATTTGCCACACCACAGGAGAGCACAGAATATTTCACAAAGAGGGGTCACTAACAAAGGGGATCTAATGAGTTAGCAAACACAAGTATTGGTTCCACAAAAGAAGGGTTTTACGATCAAATACATGGGTAAACATGAACAATTCCTTTCTCCTCTCAAAACTTTTACTATGGTATATGATACCTTGTGAATGGAATATCTCAGAGAAAGATATAGAATGAAGCATTTTTCCTAAACTTTTGACCATGAAATTCTCTTTTTTTTTTTTCAGGAACACTGATTAAATCTTATGGAACTAGCATTTTTTGAACATAGTTTGAGAAACCCTATGATAAGGGAAAAGTGGAAATATGGATTTCAGCCTAAGAAGGCATTGATTTCAGGCCAACAGTTTGATTGACTTCAATGGGCAGGAAGTGGTAAGCCACTGAAGGTTTCCCTCAGAAAAGGGAAATGAAAATGTTCCTATGTCATTGATCTGCAAATACTCAACAAATATAATAGGCAAACTACAAGAGGCAAAATGACCACTGATTTTCAACATTCTAATACCATCCTGATGACTTTCTGTATTTGTAGTCTGCCTGCACTCATTATTATTAACTTTTTCTTTCAACTCATATACTTTTTAAAAACTTAAATGCTTGCTTCAGACTCATCCTAATAATGAATAAATGGTATTATGGGTTTGATATGCTAGCTACATTTTCCTCTCATGCACATTAAAATATAAACATAGTATTAATATTTTAAAAGTATGTCTGTGTTCTACCTAACATCACGATTGTAATCCTTGCAGACCTTGGGAAATCTTAGCAATGTTGCATAACCATTTTTAACCATGACCTATCAACCAGGATTTCATCAAGTTTTATTTTCTGTAATTTATATGTTGGTTACGTAGGCCTTGTCCTTAATAATAAACTTTAAAAATTCCTTATGCTTCTGAAACTTCTCCCAAGAAATTCTCATACCTCTTCAGTAAATGTATACGATGAAACAGTCACTCCCTAGCTTCCAGTTGAAAAAAAAATACAGAATGTTACTGTGATTATACAGAATGAAGTTAGTTCCACAGCAGCAGTGGGAAGGGAAGAGAGAGAAGTGATGAAGGGAATTGCTGAAAGGAATAATTATTATAACGTGAGCATAGCTTGGATGTTTGAGAATTGCTTGGATGTATAACTTAAAAGTGGATAGTCAAGAATAGCCATGATGTTTTCATTCTGTGACTCAAAAACAGAGGTTGGCAGACTATGGCCATGGGACAAATTGGGTTCAGTTTTTATAAATAAAGTTTTATTGGAACACAGTCACATTAATTTCCTTACATATTGCCTATATCTGCTTTTGTATTATAGCAGCAGAAGTGAGTAGTGACAGAAACCCTCAGTCCTTGAAAACTAAAATATTCACTGTCTGGTCCTTTACGGAAAAAAGTTCACCAAACCCTAAAAAATGTGATACCACAAACAAAAGTAGTAGCATAAAGGAGGGTAACCATTTTGATAAGACAAACAACTTATTTTCAACCAGACTGAAGTTGAGGTTGTGAAAGAAAATTTACAGAAAAATGTTCAACGTATAAGTTAAAAACACGCTGGGCATGGTGGCCCACACCTATAATCCCAGCAACTTGGTAGGTTGAGGCAGGAGGATAGTGAGTTTATAGCCAGCCTCAGTAACATATCAACACTGTTAACTCAGTGAGACCCTGTCTCTAAATAAAATACAAAAAAGGACTGGGGATGTGGCTCAGTGATTGAGTGCCCCTGAATTCACTGCCTGGTACCAAAAAAAGAGAAGTTAAAAACATCACTAGTTCTGAGTGACATTTTTCAAAGGCAACAATCTTCTTTTCCTTTTTTAAAATGAATAACTTATTCCATGCTTTCTTCCAATAGGATTTGAGATTTTAGATAGAGATAAAGGTTGAAACAGATATAGTCACCATAGTAGTGTATAGACTCCTTAAGGATACACGACAGAGCTTTACATTTTCACCAAAAAAGATGTCCACCAAGAAAAAGGTAGGAGGTTTTCTATTCCCTATAAAGCAATACAGAATTGAAAAAATGTAACAGGGAAGGAAGCAGCCAAAGTTCAAACTGTGAGAAGCCACTGAGGTGATGTAAGATCCAGGCAACTCTCTCATTCCTTGGAAAATGTGAAAGACTAATTCTTTAGGGTTACCATCCAAGATTTGCCTAAACCTCACTGTTCAGAGACTCAGTACTATTTCAGATCCCTGGATGTTGGCTGAGGTACAAAAATATCTTCATCTACTCAACCCATTGGCTGATGAATTGACTGTTTCCATAGGTGCCATGGTCTAGAGCCAGAGCAATAGACTGGGATGAGGAATCTGAGATTCAATAACCTGTGTTGCCCAGCTACCCATACTATTTGGGCAATAGTAACAACTGATATTTATGTAACACACTATAGTTTCCATGTTTTACCCCTTACTTTATGTGGCCCTTACTTTATAACCATGTGAGCTACAAAAGGGGCAGGCATTCCTACCCCTATTTTATAAATGTGGCCAATGAAGCTGACAGAAGCTAAATTATTTGCACAAAATCACAGGACCAGGACCATGACTCTGCTTTTTTAATAATTTAGTGATTTTCTACTATGTCATCCTGTCATTCACTGACCACAGTCTATAGTACTGGGAAGAAAATACTGTTACTTTGCAAACATAAATCTGCATTTAAAAGTGACTATGTATTTTTATGAAAAGGAAATGCAAAATCATCAGTGGATTTAACCACATTTTCTTATTTTCCTGAGAGACAGAGGCAGAAAATAATGTTTAAAATGACATAAACAATATGTCCTCAATATTTGTTATTCTGGACCTTTGAATCTCCTGCTAAACTTTTCTGGCTTCACCATAAAAAAAAGTAGTTTGTCTCATGCTGCCTCAATATAACATCCTAAAAACAGAGATTATATATAATCTGAGTGTTCATAGGCTGGATCTAACTTGTGTGCATTTGTTTTTTTCTTTTTCTTTCCTTTCTCTCTCTCTCTCTCTTATTGCCAGTTAAAAAAAATTGAGGTATTATTTGGAAATTAGGAGTTTCATATAAAGATCTAGATTACTGGGCTTTGCCATCTTTTGAACACTCGGAACACCTGTCAACACTGGGCCTCTGTCACTATAGGCAACCAGTGGCCAGGATGGAGGGGCTGCTGTCCCTGGGGGCAGCGACACTCTTTAGCTTGCCAGTAGCCACCACTCCCTACTGGCTCATGGGCACAGAGGCAGCAAAGTAGTTGTCATTTGTCATTGTACTTTGTGTGTGTGTGTGTGTGTGTGTGTGTGTGTGTGTGTTTCTTATTATATCAGGTCTCTGTATTCATCTCTTTCAAAGTAAAAGGTCAAATAGAGGGATGTGATTTTTCTTGCCCATGCCACTCATTTCAAATAATCTAAAAGCATCCTTGATTATTGGACATTGGTATTTTATATCCCATTTATGACTTGCCATCAATTGCAATGTCCATTCTAATTTCAGAGATGTTTAAATGCCAAAGGAAATGTGTGTCTCTGAATTAATGAAAGGAGGCATGTTACCTGCCTGGCTTCTGAAAAGATTTGAATCCTGTGACCTTGCCTTAAATATGTTGTCTGTTTCAATGTGTGTTATATTACACAGTAACACCTTTAGCATAAGACATACTTTTTAATTTACTTACTTTGAGCTACATGCTTATCATCGGCCACTTTCCTTTTCTTTGTAATAGCCATAGCCGGGGCTTAAAATTTCGTTAAAAATCAGCCCAGGCCCCACACACCACCCTCTCCCTGCCAGCCTTGGGCTTGGCTTCCCAGGATTCTCAATCTGTACCCACAACTGCCATTCAGGTTTATCCAATCAATTGATGCTGCTCCTTCTGCCAGACCTGTCCAGTAGAATACTGAAGCACATGATCAGTCCCAGATTAATGTGGGAGGAAGAAGAGGTCTGAAGAGGAATCTTAGTCTTCCATTTCCAAAAGGTGATGTTTAAAATATTTAATAACTGGAAGAACAGAAGGATTAATTCATCTGTATAGGTTGAATCTATGCTGAAGCTGTGTTCTGAAGGTCCCCTGCTGTTCCAGGTGTTAACTTTTGGGTGCTGACTTGTGAGGAGATAGATATAGGAGGGTTGAGGGAGGGGCATGGGCACTCAGGTAAGTGGCTCTTAGAAAATAACCATTATGAATGTATGAGACTATGAATTAAAAACCAATCTGAACCATATTTACATGGAGGCAATGGGAAAACATTCTGGAAAGATATGAAATGTTGAAACTGAATAAAGAAGAAACAGAAAATCTAAACAGATCTATAACTAGCAAAAGAATTAATAATGAAAAATGATTGCATAAAGCTAGGCCCAGGTCCAAGTGGCTTCAATGGTGAATTGTACCAAACAATTAAAGAAGAAACAAAATGTATCTTTTACAAACTGTCCAAAAATACAGAAGGAAAACTTTTCCAACTCATTCTATGAAGTCAGTGTTATCTCATACAAAGTCCAAATCTAGCAACATATAAAAAGGACTATACACTATAATCAAAGGGGATTTATTCCAAGAATAGAAAGTTGGTTTAACATGTGAATTCATTAGTGTAATACACTGGATTATGTGAGCTTGATTGTGGGAATCATTACATAAGGTACAATTATATTAAAACAGCATGTTGTACACCTTAAACATGTACAATTTTTCATTTGTCAATCATCACTCAATAAAGCTGAGGAAAAACATCTCTAACAAAGCAGTGTGGTATGGACATGAGGTTGACATACAGAACAACAGAAAAGAGTCGAGAATCCAAAATCAAAGCCTGACATATATGGTCAATATTTTGGGATATGTGTGTTGGTGAGGATCAAACACAGGGCCTTGCACATCAATATTATTTTGACAAGGGTGCCAAGATAATTCAATGGGGTAAAGAACAGTTTTTTCAATAAATAGTGCTAGAAAAACAGAATAAATACTTGCCAAAGAATGAAGCTGGCCCTCTATCTCATAATCAAAATTAACTCCAAATGGAGCAAAGACCTAAAATTGAGAGCTAAAACAACAAAACGCTTATGAACATAGAAGTAAGTCTTTATGAGCTTGGGTTAGGCAAAAATTTTTAGATAAAACATTAAGGGCAAGTGATAAAAGAAAAAATGGATTAATTGGATTTTGTCACAATCAAAAACTTGTTTCTTCAAAGGATACTATTAGTAAAGGTGAAAGTCAACCTACAGGTTAGGAGAAAATATTTGCAAGTCATATATCTGATAAAGGACTTTTATCCAGACTATATAAATACTATTTAAACTCAACAATAAGATGACAAATAGTCCAATTAAAATATAGGCAAAATATTTGAAAAGACATTTTCAAAGAAGATACATGGAGTGACCAATAAGCACATGAAAAGATGCTCAATATTACAAGTCATTAGCAGAATGTAAATTGAAACTATAATCAGATACCACTTCACATCTGCCAGAATGACCATGCTATAAAAACCCTAAGAAGTGCTGTTGAAGATCTGGAGAAATTGGAATCCTCTTACTCTACTGGTAGAAATATAAAATGGTTGTGCTTCACCTTGGAAACCAGTTGCAATATTCTTCATAAAGTTATTGGTGTATGACTCACCAATTCCACTCCTAGATATGAACCCAAAAGAACTGAAAACACATATTTACATGAAAACTTGCACACATCTTCATAGTGGTGTTAGTCATACCAGCTAAATACCAAAGCAATCCTACTGTCAAATGATGAATGTATAAATTAAATGTGGCATTGCTATGTAATAGATTATCATTTGGCAATAAAAGAAATAAAGCAAGGATACATACTACAACATGAATAAACCTCAAAACATTATGCTAAGTGAAAGCTCCCAGATGCAAATGACCCTATGTATATGATTCCATTGTTATGAAATTTCCAGAGAAGGTAAATGAAAGGAAAATCTTTAAGTGGCTGGGTGGGGCTGGGGACAGCAAAGGAGAATTGTCTCTAAATGGGCACAAATTACCTTTTGGGGGTGACAGAAACTTTTAAAAATTAGCACATGGCACTGGTTGTACAATTGTAAAATTTTAAGAAACAATCATTGAGTTCTATCTTTATAATAAGCAAATTTTATGGGTTTATAAATCCTCACTAAAACTGTTAAAATGGCTATGAAACCACAATGTTTTATGTGTAATTCTGGTTTTTATGTGTCTTATGACTACAAGACTTTTATAAGATAGGGCAGCCTTGATTTCCAAAGACAATATGGCAGAGGCTTCAACAATCTTTAAAATCAATCTCAAGTTAATATCATTACTGTACAAATAGATGGATCACTTGACATCAGTGCCTGGCATCTAAATTGGCCCAAATGAATGCTTACTAGATGAACAATTAAATCATACTTATAAAGTGATTTTTCTCCCCAAATGCCTCAACTATTTGATACCTAAAACAAGTTGATTAAGGTGTTTTCCCCCTAACTTAAAACAAAAATGAAATGCCAAAATCTTCAGGGGACATCCTGTTAATAGGTGGAGTTAGTACTGAATGGGTAGGCTACAAGGAGGTAAAGTATTAACTCTTTCATGTTACAGGTTCACTTGGTTGAGGATTGGGGATGGAAATGACTGCTTCACAGACTCACTCAGAGACCCAGGCTAATCAAGACTCAACTATACATCGACAAGAGTCATGACAGAATATGAGAAATATTGGAAATTATGCATGGGCTTCTTGTTGCTATTGCCCAGAAGTGATACAAGTCACTTCAATTTCATCACATTTCTTTAGCTTTCCTAAAATTCAAGAGGGCTGGGCTATCCAGGGGAATTAAATGGATATTTGATGAGCACTGCTGTCTGCTACATCAGTCAACTGTAGTGGGAGACCTTGTCTCAGAGTGTTTTCCACAGCTAGAGATCTGGGTTGTTTTGGATACTAGGGATTGAACCCAGGGGGGCTGAACCACTGGGCCACATCCCCAGCCCTTTTTTATTTTTTAATTTTGAGACAGGGTCTCACTAAGTTGTTTAGGGTCTTGCTAAGTTGCTGAGTCTGGCTTTGAACTTGCACCCCCTCCTTTCTCAGCATCCTGAGCTACTGGGATTACAGGCGTGTACCACCCTGCCCAGCTAGAGATCTCTTCTTCCTTGACCTAGGATAGATGAGCTTCAGATTGTGAGAAGCAAGTTTTGTTGCAAAAAATAAGATGGGCTCGAGACAAACACTCCTGTAGGTGTCCTCTAAAGCACTTTGTTCTTTTTTGGGAGATGGTCTTTGATTTGTTTTCCTAATATTGAGCGTAGAGTCTGGTATATCGCAGCAGCTCACAGAGTGTACGTTTTGTCTCAATCACAATGCCTCTCATGGTAATCTTCAAGTCTAAGGTTTTGCTGGTGGAAATGCCTTCACTTAAGTAGAATCAAAGAAACACAATTAAAAGTCAGATTTTCTGGCATATCCTGACTACTCAGGAGGGTGAGGTAGGAGGAGTTCAAGTCTGAGGCCAGCCTGGACAATTTAGTAAGACAATGTTTCAAATAAAATTTAGAAAAAGTACTGTGGGTGTAATTTAGCTGTAGAGTACTTGGCTAATGTGCAATGGGCCCTGGGTTTGATTCCCAGTACTGCAAAACAAAACAAACCAAAAGGTAAATTCTATAAGGAAAGGAGAAAGAATACATTCAATGTGATAAGTTATTTGTAGTGCTAAACTAGAAATAAATTCAATGATTTCCAAGACTACAAAGAAATGCATCAACAACAATGGTAAAGTAAAGCTATATGGATAAATCGCCTTAAGAAGTTTAGCAACCATTTTGTATGTTGGTATTTGCATCACTGAGCACCATGGCTGTTGGTGTCTGCCCTCAAGCCACCTTAAATTGCAGTGCCAGTTTTATCATCTTAAAATATTCATTTCACAAGGTATTCCTTCTATTCAAAAATCCAGGACCAAACTCCTGAATCCTGGTAATTCTGGCTCTTCATGTAACTTCTCATTCTTTTCAAAAATTATTATTTTAGCCAAGCTTCCCAAAGCACACTTCTGCAGTCAACCTACTCTTCCTTAAGCTATGCATATTTGCTGACAAATTACCCACTACCTGGGATGCCACTTCCCTTCTTTTCTATCTACTGAAAATTTGCCAGTTACTCAAACTGGTACCATACTGTGAAGCTCTCCTTAAATAATTCTACTCATGTTGATTTGAGCTCCTGAAACACTGATGGTTTACAACAGTCATTTGGGCATTAAGAATTGTTCAGAACATTATTCTGAGGCTCATTTTTTCTAGAGTTTCGGTATGAGCTTCTGGAGGATTTTTATGTAAAAGCAAAAATCCATCAGTTATTAAGAATCAATCCAAATAATTAGACTTGTTAATATTGGAATAATCACATACATGCAAAATAGATCAACAACAGAAAAACAATTTCAAAAAATCAATGTTAGTTTCTTAGTTTTATTTATTTAAAAAGAAAAATTGTGGTTTTGGCACAATTAATTTAGCATCTCATTCCTCTTATGTTTTATTATTTTATATTCTCTAATATGGACTAATAGTGGTCAGTTATTTTTTTATCAAAATTTTCTTGAACTTTTATATTTTAGTTTTAATAAAAAATATCATTTCAAAAATATAAATGCCAGATTTCTATTTTGGAAATTTATCTTGCATGAACTACCTTGAACATAGGCAGATGTATCCGGATTTCACAGTTTACTAATATATACAAAATCTGGGTCCAAAGTCAACTCTAATTTGTTATATCTTTTAATAGATGGATTCTTCTATTATACCAGGTATACAAACATTCATTTCATTTAAAAATTACAATATTATTGTCAATCCATATTTCAGCTACAATAGCAACAGAGCAGTTTCTTAAAGTAGAAAATAATCTATTATTAATCTTATCTTGGTTGCTTTACCTTTCAAACCCCCACTGATAATCTGGGGGAAATGCTTTCCAACTTCGTCCTAAAGAGAAACACCCTCTTGCAGACTCCTCATCCTGCCTCCCTTACAGAGTGCCTATATTTTCTCTGGTTTTCCTTTGATACTTCTTTAAAACATTGAAAAACCAGAAAATTTTCAACTCTCAGATTTCCAGTTACATGTCGTAAAACCCTTTGTCAATTTACCTAGTTGGCTGGACAGAATCTCCGTTTCTTTTTCAAGCGAATCACAGTTGTCTTGACAGCCAGATTTGTCAGTTTGGTTTCCGCTGTCTTGGTTTGGGATTCTTGTAGAGATTGATTACCCCAAAAAGTCTAAAGTAGGGCAGTTTCAGACTAAATTGGAACAGGCTTTTCCCCCAGTAAAGCAGCCTAGTACCTCACAAAACTTCAGGCAGAAGAATGAATGATAGAGCGTTCACCAATAGGAAGTGGAGAAGAGCATTTTGTCGAAGTTTTTAACCCAATCCTTGGAAGCCAGAGGTGGGAATTTTTAAAATGGGTTTGTCTTTTCCTTGGAATTTTCTTAAAGTGATATCGCCACCTGTGTTAAGTGTTGTTGAAGACTGTTGAATCACCAGTTTAAAGTGTTCTCCAACTTTGTTTAAGTAAGACAAATATATGTAAATTGACTCTATAAATTGAGAGATCTGAAGACTGGTCATAGGATATTCTAGGATATTCTAATATCACATAATCACTTGGCCATTTTTTTTGTCAATTTGGGGAGGAGGTAAAAGTTATCTTAACATGATTAATTTTTCATAATCAAATGAGATGTTTGATTAATGTACCCCAAACCACAATATTTTTTTTAAAATAGAAAACTAAGAAACTAACACTGATTTTTTAAAAATTGTTTTTCTATTGTTAATCTATTTTGCATATGTATGATTATTCCAATGTTAGCAACAAGTCTCATATTTGGGTTGATTCTTATATAACTGATGAATTTGTTTTACACAAACTCTAGATTTTCTCATTTTAAGTACAGCAAAAAGTTTTTGAGGTATTATGAAACTCTATAAAAGGTCTTAGGAACACAGCATATGTACATGACATCAGTGGCACCTGAAGACCAGATTTAATAAATAGATGATTGATAGCTATTTGATTATAATTTATACCTTATTTTGGAAACAAATTACTTAGTATAACTCTGCTTTCTAGATAATTCATCTCTAAAAGTAATTAAGTCAACATAAAACTAGTTCCCTATAAATTTAAGGTTGTTTGACAATAAGCCTGTAGCAAATAGAACAAGCTTTTCAAAGGACAAAAATAAGTTTTGGAAGATTTTTTTTTTAAAGAAGGAAAGGTGCTATAGTAATGAACCCAGTATTTTTTAAAAATATTTTTTAGTTGTAGATGGACACAATACCTTTTTAAAATTTGTTTATTTTTATGTGGTGCTGAGGATCAAACCCATGGTCTCACATACGCTAGGCAAGCGCTCTACCACTGAGGTACAGTCCCAGTCCTGAACACAGTTATTTTTTAAAAATAAAAACATTAAAATTTTTAATGTTCCCGAACAATGCATGCATTAAAAAACAAACAACCAACAACAAAAACAAAAACAAAAAAATCCCTCTTATTTTGATGTCTTCACTGACAGGAATTTTCCTCTTGAAGTATTTTTTGACATCCTTCTTAACCATGCTGGTAACTGTCATAATATTTAACTGAACTAAATTGTTATTGTGCTTTTTGGCAACTGTTTCTCAAAACTGACCTTGTGTGTTTGAAGTGCAGACTACTTTCTCATCTTTGGAACCTATCAGTGCGCACAGTGAGCTCTTAACCCAGGGCTTGGGCTCACTACTCACTGCCGAACCCGGACTGCATTACATAAACCTATCGGTCTCAGTTTTTTTATTTTTTTATTTATTTATTTTTGTGGGGCTGGGGATTTGAACCTAGGGCCTTGTGCTTGTGAGGCAAGCACTCTCTACCAACTGAGCTATATCCCCAGCCCGGGTCTCAGTTTTAAATCCATCAGACTGCTAGAATAGTACCTTTGTCATGGGATTGCTGTTAAGACTTAAAACAGAAAATCTGTGCCCCATGGTACATAACAAGCGCTCCAAGTCGCGTGTTATTGTCATCCCTCAACGTTTATGAATTGAACGACCAGTTCGGGCGCTGAATGCATGAACAAAAGAACAGGTCAAAGACCAGCGGTTCCTGAGGTTGGCACCAGCTAAATTACACCTTCAAGATACTAAGTAAAAAGTCGCGCTCTTAAATCCTCACGCGCGGGAGCTGGAAGCAAGAACAGGACCGCCGGCAGGGCCCTGCAGAAGGAAGCTGCGTTCTAGACCAATAGGCACACCGCTTGGAAAACGAGCCTCTCGTTCCACCTATCGTGAAACCGCGAGAACTGGGACGAATTATCGCGAGGTCTTGTCCTCCTTTCCACGGCTCCCTCTTCCCCAACTCCCAGTAGTGCGGGTTCCGCCCCGCCCCCGGGGCCCGCCGGCGCTCGCCGTCCCTCCCCGCCCCGCCCCGCCCCATCCGCTTTCCTTAGGCTTGCTGTCCAGCTCCGCCCGCGCCCGGGAGCGCTGGCTGTGCCGGCGCGGAGGTGAGTGCAGCTGTTCTCCCTGTCCGGAGGTTCAAGTGTCAAGGTCCCCTGACCGAGTCCCCAGCAGGGACGTCCTATACCTGACCCGGCAAAAACGCCTGGCCCAGCGAGTGGAACCGTGGACTGTCCGGGCCCTCCCGGCACTCCGCGGCCCCTGGGATCCGACAATTCCAATAATACTGGGTCTGTGAAACCCCTGCTACTCTGCTCGCTGCTACCTAACTGTAACGATCTTAGTGTTTAACTTGGGCAAAACGGTATGTGTTTTGCCTAAGACTTCTGCTAGCATTTCTTGGCTAATAAAATAATCTTCTACAAATGCTTTTAATATACAGTTTATCATTCCCTAATCTCCAGTGTTAGGATATCGGAATGGGTATTCTATCGTGTTAGGTCAGCCTCTGGGACTCCTTTCCTCCATAAAATGTGTGGGATTTTCTTAAGATGGGAGATTTTTTTTTTCTTTTTAATAATAAGATAGCTTGGTACTCATGTGGAGGTGCAGCTGTATATAGTTAATACTAAATATACAATTTGCTTTAACTATAGGCAAGAGGTAGTGAAGTAAAATGGGTAAGAAAATTATCCTCTTATAGGCTGTTGCCAGTGAATGCATATTGGAAAACCATGAGCATTGTTGACAACTTTCAGATTTCATTTGTATAGATTTAATCTGCCTATCTTCGTAGCAAAATGAAATGCATTTTATCAGGTTGTAATGATGGTTTTGAGGTAACCAATTCCAGCCAGAACATTCAGAAGGAAAACCATCTGGTTACACTGAATTCTCTTATTGAATTTTCTGTCAGTGAGTGTGGATATAGTTTTAATTTATGGTTTTGGATAAAGTTTACTTTATGAAGTAAAGACTGGGTTTATGTAAGTTTTGTCTACAATATAAATGATAGGAAGAAGCACTGGCTACACTGAAGTGCATGAAAGGATGCCTTGTAGGATGGTGCGTAGGCTTCACAGTTAGGCTACCTGCATTGAAATTCTGGCAAATTACTTTCTGAGAAATTCAGTGTCCTCATCTAGAAAATGGGCTAAACAATGTCTCCTGCAATGTGTGGTCGTGAGGATTGAAGATGCTTATGGCATGTAGCAAGCTTATAGAATCTATAAGTGGTCTTGAGATGGATAGATGAAAAGTCACCCTTCCAACATTATTCCATGTATTCTAATTTTATCTATCATTAACTGAAGGCTTGCTTTTAGATACTGTGCTAGATGTGCTGGCATGAAGAAAGCAGCAAAATCTCTGCCTTCAGGATTTTACAGGCTCTTGATAGATTAAGAGTAAACAAGTGCACCAGTAAATATATAGATTACATTATTGTACAGAGTTCTATGAAGAAAAACAGCTGGTTGCTTGAAAAGAATACCAGGGGAATACTTTAACTTGGAATAGGGAATTGATTTTTATGGTGAAACCTGGAGGTTGATGGGGAAGTGCTTTCCAGACTTAAAGGATAGTAGAACAGCAAGAGTTCTCAGGAATTTGGTAGTTCCAAAGACTAGAAAAGCCCAGGAATTTGGGAAGCCAGGGAGAGTGCTGCAGATGAGGCTAGAGAAGTGTGTTGGGCCCAATGGTGGAGAGCCCTGAAGACCTGGTAAGAGTCTGATTTTCTAAGTAAGAAACTTCTGAAGGGTTTATTTAGTAAGATGTGTGCCTGAGAGAGAATGAGATGCAGTTGGGTTTACATCTTCCAAGTCTCACTGCTATAATTAATGTGTTGGAAATGATTAAGTGGACTCAGGGAAACCAGTAATAAGAGTTGACTCAGTCAGGAGATGACAGTGGCTGTGGTTTTGGCAGATTGAAGATATAGATGGGTTTGAGATATATTCTGGAAATGGAAACCACTAGCTTTGTGATAGTTCAGAGATGTGGGTGAATAAGAGAATGGATTCATTTATGATGCCAGCTTTCTGGTCTGAGCTGCTGCATGGTTAGAAGTATGCTTTTCTCCTCATTTACTAAGATGGAAAAGACTTCGGAGATTCAGACTGGTGGTGAAAACCTAAAACTGTGAATGTATTAAGTTTGAGATGCTTGTGAGATATCTTAAATGTTTTGTTTACTTCAGTCAATAATTACGTAGAAAGCTTCATTTTCTACAGTCATTGATATTGTTATCTAGTTCCTCTAGTTTTATTGAGAATTAAGATGTCTAAAGATTGAGGTCTTGCACAAAGTCACATAATATCTCATAAAGTTGGTGAGTGAGTGTGTGAAATAAATATGGGAAAATATTGGATTATTATATTGCATTGGAAATTTTATTGAGAATTTCATATTCTTTGCTCTTTTATATTAAATGGCAAGTGCTGTCCTATTAGCTAGGAATTAGAGTTTGGGAATAATATAAAATAATGTAAAAGTTAAAAAATTCTGTTTATTAGAAGCTTTAGTATTAATTCTTAGTGAAAAGTAAAACTTTGTTTTTTTTTCTTGTAGGGAGTTTGAGAAGGTGTCTGGGAAAATAGTAAACTCTGAGCAAAGCTCAGCTTCTGTATAATGATTTTAGCATCTCTTTAGTATCTTGTAGAACCTTATGAGTCAGTTTAAGGAACCAAGGCTTTGAACTCACTGAACCCAATTTCAAACCTTTGTTCTTAATTCCTTGTGAGCTGTTTTCTTGGACAAGTTATGGAAGTTCTCAATTTGTTTCATCTTGTATTCAATGATGATAAAGTTTGTTTCAGCCTAGTGGGCATGATGTCAAATGTTACTTCTCTTCCTGTCCTTGTCAATTTTGTAACTAGAAGAAAATTTAAAATAATTTGTTTTGGGGCCTTTAAACCAACACATTAATTGCTAAATCCATTTTATGTATTAGTCAACTGAGGCCCAGAAAGATTATAATAGAATAATACAGTGTTATTGTACCCTTTTGCAGTGTTGCTTCTTTCACTGAAATGACTTAAAATAATAAAACTGGGTACTGGAGTTGTTGCTCAGTGGTAGAATGCTTGCCTAATATGCTTGAGGCCCTGAATTCTATCCCCAGCACTGCAAACAAACAATAAATAAAATTTAAAAAACTTTGTAACCCTGAACCTGTTTCTTTGCTACTTCAGATAATCTGCAAAGCTAAAAAGAAAGAACAGAATAAAGAGATAAAAGAAAGAAAAAGGATACAGGACAACATTTAGATACTAGGAAGTAAGGAAAACAAAATAGTAATCTATTTAAAAATAACATATCTACTAATATTTTTGATATACTTAAATTCAAAATGGGGTAGTTCAAGATGAAAGTGAGGTTTGCAGCATTTGATTTTTAAGCTTTTCTTTTGGTTGCATGTTATAAACTAGTTCTCTGTTCTTTTAGACAAGGATTCCTACCTCAAATCCAAAAAATAATATTTCCATTAGGACCATTTCTGGTAAGTAGTAAGTGTTGCTTAATCAGAGTATTTTATTGTTTTTCATTTTAATCTCCTAAATTTCAGTTGTTATAAAAGAAAATATAGGGTAGAATATATAATTCATCTCGTGTCTGTACATATGTAGCTTTGTAAGTGAACAGGTTTATATATGGTGATGCTTAAAAGAAGTCTTTTTTTTTTTTTGATCGTGCTGGGGATAGAACCCTAGCCCTCACACACATGCTAGACAAGCACTCTGCCACTTAACTACACCTCCTGTCTTAGTAATAAGTTTTATAATGATTAAACTTTTTTGTTCTCTTTATAGAAATTGACCAATTTTGACAAGATGTAGTGCTGCATTGTGCCTGATGGAATATGATAAATCATGGCATCCGAACTTTGTAAGACGATCTCTGTGGCAAGGCTTGAAAAGCACAAGAATTTGTTCTTAAATTATAGGAATCTGCACCATTTTCCATTGGAGTTACTGAAAGATGAAGGACTGCAGTACTTGGAGAGACTCTATATGAAAAGGAACTCCCTTACCACCTTGGTATAGTATTACATTGCATTAAAGATATCATGTACAAATATGGTCCTGACCAAGACACATTCTGTATATCCTAAGATATTCAGATCAGAATGAATATCCCCTCTTGCAGGTAATACACAGTTGAGGGGTTCTCATTAGCTGTGAATTTATTATCCAAGTCACTGCAATTATGAGGTTGCAGAAGGAATTGTGTAGGAAAGCAAAATATTCACTAACATAATATTTTGAAAATCAGTGTCTACTCCAAAACCACACTTCAGTTAGCATGTGTATCCTGACTTTTGCTTTCTTTGTATGTTAAGCTTTCTATGATTTTTAGATATTAAGTGCATAGTAGACAAGTTTAAAAGGAATCAAGAGAAAGACTAATGAGAATAATTGAGTTATAGGCATTAAAAAGAGAATAATCTGAAGATCAAAATAGTAAGTGAAACATTTAGGAAGTTTAATGAAGCTTTGAGTGCTAAAAAAAAGAAACCTTTATAATTGCCATATGAAAATCAAAATGATTTTGAACTGACCCATTATACATTTTGTTGGAAAAAATTTTGCCACATAAGCAACATTTGATTCACTTAATATTCTAAGAATAAGCACATAATTTTTATTATAACCTAAATTTTATTACATGTAAGATAAACAAAAAAAATTTTAAGAGATTACCTAATCAGGCTTTTATTCCCACTGCATTATAAATTTGATCTCCATTTTAAATGAATTTACTTCATATGGCCTTTTCTGGCTATCACTTAACCTCACTTGAGTCTTTTTATTTGAATTCTTATTCTTACTCATTTTAGATGATTTATGACATATTGTTTTGTTTGTGAATTGACCCTTTAAAAATTCCTTTCTACATATTGGACTTTTGTAAAACTCTGAAAAGTATTTGGTATCGTTTTCACATAAATGGCATGTGTTCCTAGAAAAGTTTTATTTAATCTATGCAAAATACCTACAGTAGGTAGAAAGCATTATAAAGTTTATCTTTGTATCTGGAAGCAAATGGATACATATCTTTTATTTTTAGCATTTGGCATATTGGTACATATGTTGAATTCCTAGTTAGATTTTTAAAATTAGATGTTTCAGTGTTTTAACTTGGAAAGTCTATATACAGTTACATGAATCCTTTTTGCAAAATCATCATTGCATAATATGAAACCACATTTACCTAGAATTTTTTGCCCTTTGAGGAAGAAGTAGTGTAAGACATATTTTTTCAAGGATGATAGCCTAGATTTTCCCATGTTACTTATGTACAAAAAATAGTTCATGAGTGGATTATGTCTTTCCTGTCAGTTATAGTCTAATGGAGTAGACTTTCCTCAAAGAACTTAACCTTTGCTTAT
Organism: Sciurus carolinensis; assembly: GCF_902686445.1. Lineage (NCBI taxonomy): Eukaryota > Metazoa > Chordata > Mammalia > Rodentia > Sciuridae > Sciurus > Sciurus carolinensis. The sequence goes on from NC_062214.1 coordinate 66,940,789, forward strand.
AAAAGTTAAACTTTTGTTCTTGTGATGTTTTCTCATCTGCAATTTTCTATTTAGGAAAACACTAAGTATGTAGTGTACAATTCAGATAGATCTGCGTACTGCCTCATAGCATACATTTTCAAATTCCTGTTCTTTTTTAATCATCAAAGTTTAAATTATTGCATGCTTATAATGCAAGGTGTATTTACTTTAATTCCTTCTTCTTAGTAATTTAAACATGTGATTCACGTGTATCAAAGAACTTTGTAAAGTATAAAGTGCTGTACAAATATCAGGGGATGGTGGGAATCTTAACAGGAATTCCAAACCATCCAATGGATGGTCCTATACTGGATATAAGACAGCTTACTGTGCAGTCTTTGAGAGCAGGTGAAATAATACTTGACCCAGAGTGTGCAAAGCTAGTGAATTAGGATTTTTAGGATATTTGCTGGTCTTAAGAGAAAATAATTCCTATGGGAGACAGTGTTTGTGGAATTTGATTTACAACTGTTCTGTGTCCAAAGGAAGGGGACATTATTGGACATATATAGTACCTCAAACATTATGGATTAATTGGCCTCCTATTGTTTATTTTTAATAAACCTGGGAACCTGCCATTCATTTCCATTTTCATGTTGTTTTATTGTTTCATGTTAAAGTTGTTACATTTTGTTAAATACTTCCTCATCAACATTCTTCTTCCATTCTGTCCTCCTCCACTTCTGAAGTGAGCCACTTGGTGGGAAGAGAAGTAGTCAGCAATGTACAACCTCTACCTTTCTTCCTCTGCCTTCAAGTTGCTTGGTCTAGCATAGTGGCTCATATTTGTAGGGTGATCATATGTGTCAGATGTTCAGAACTTGGGGAGTGCCCATATTTAGAACTAAGGCACAGCAAAAACCTTTTTTTATACTTAAAGTAATGAACTTTTTCATTTTTTAATCACAAAAATGATACCTTCCCTTATGTCAAACCACATAGAGGAATAGACAGTGTGACTTACAAACAAGAGAAATTTATTGTTCAAAGATCTGGAGACTGAAAGTCCAGGAGCAAGATTCCATAAATGGTGCCTTCTTGCTGGGTCTCTCTTGGGCCTGTTTTATAAGGGCACTGGGCTCATTAATGAGGGCTATGCTCTTATGACCTAATCATTTCCCAAAGGCCCTTCCTAATATCATCACCTTGGGGATGAGGATTTCAGCATAAACTTTGGACTAGGCATGGACATTCAGGTCATGGCACCTTCCACCCTACTTGCTTGTGTTTATTTAACTATATACTCCATATTTCTCTACATTTTCCACTTTTGTTAATAAAATAGAATCTTACTACATGCATTTCTCTGCAAATTTCTATTTTCATTATTCCACTAACCTCTAGACTAGTAGACATACATTTACCTTTATATGTATGTGCATGCCTATATTTAGGATAGTCTTGAAGGATTGCTGGGTCAAAAGATAGACACATTTCACATTTTAAAATACTTGAAAGCTTTTTTTCACCATGCAATATTATCACTTACTTGTATGGTTAGGAAATCTTCAGACTTTTTTTTTAACACAGTATGAATTCATTTACATAATATATAGGTGAATAAGTAGTAGTATAGGAAGCATAATTTTGGTTTCTAATATTTACCTTATTTGAAATGTAATTCAAGAACTACTAAGTCCGTGATCTTTGAGTAGTTATAAGTATTTTCATAAGAGTAACATAGGATTTGTGTTTGTCATACAAGTATTCATATTTATGAAAGTATAAATGAGTATGAAGTAGAATTACATAGAGACTACAGGAGTTCTAGACTGAGAGCCTTCAAGGGTAGGGACGATGTCTCAAGGTATATATCGGAGAGTGCGATTTCAGATTACTGTCTTGAAGTATCTACGTGGCTGTTTAGCTAGAGAAAGGTATTAGACTTGTTGGACTTTGTTGAGCAAGCATTTGGTGACTTGGCTTATGGTAGAACCAAACCATCTGCTTGTATAGGGGGCATTCTGCTGTAGTCATCTGTTTGAGGTGTGAAGAAAGTGGATTTTTACATTTCATACAGGTTTAGGTTTTTGCTGGGTGGATATAATATAAGTGCAGAGAAACTAAAGAGTTTTAGGATTTTGGCAAGAGGTGTTTAAATACCAAGAGGTGAAATCTGAGCTCTTTCTCACTCTTTCTCTATTCCCTCCCTGTCCCTCCCCTTCTTTCCCCTCCCTCTCTTCTCTCCTCCTCTCTCCCCATTCTTTCTTTCCAGTGATTAAATCCAGGCATACTTAACCACTGAGCCACAACCCTAACCTTTTTTAAAATTTTATTTTATCTTATACTTTGAGACAGGGTCTTGCTAAGTTACTTAGGACCTCACTAAGTGGCTGAGGCTGATTTTGAACTTGAAATCCTGCCTCACAGCTCACTGGGATTACAGGTGTGTGCCACCATGCCCAGTTTACTGAGTCTTTTTGACTCCTATGTTCATCCAAGGAAGGAATTAGCAGTGGAAGCATTTGAGGGCTGCAGTTCCAGGAAGCGTGTGTTTCATTGTTTGGTAGCAAAATTCAGAACTGAGAGGTAACAGGCCCAGGTTCTATGTGTTTCATCTCTTTGGACCTCATTTCCCTGATTGTAAAATAAAAGGCCTCAAGAGATTTAGAGGAAAATAAAAAAAATCTCAACCTGGAAGCAGAATCATTTGCTGAATCTGTCAACTTCTCCTAATGAGAGCAGTTGGTCTTACTGGGGAAATGAGTGACTTACCCAAATACAGTTGCTAGTTTCATTTATACATATGAACGGACAAAAAAGGTATCTTAGTTTTAATGAAAGAGGGAATTTCAGACTTATGGCTAAATAACAAGAGCAGATGGATTCTCTAAGCAATTAATCTATGCAACAAGAGAATGTAACTTAAAAGTTATATTCTGCTGAGATCAAAGGGAAAAAGAGGTTTATCAATTATGTTCTGAATTGGGCTGAGGGTTGAGGCACAGATTTTTTCTTTCCTGTTGACCCAGTAGAAAACATTTCTTTATTCTCCATATCTAATAGGGTTAGGCACATGATAAAAGACTATAGATAGTATAAACATATAAAAAGATGTTCAACTTCCATTAGAAAAAGTGATAAATCACTGATGATTTTTAGCTATCAGTTTGTCAAAAACTGAAAACATCAATACCTAGTGTTAAAGATTATATTAATACCCAATCTTGGAGACAGAAGATAGTCACACACTGTTGGAGTGGGAATTGACCTGATATTTGTGTTGATTGATGGAACCTTGTTAGTAAAATACTATGTGAGTATATGTTTGAATCAGCATTTTCACTTCCAAGAATTTACCCATCCCCCCTCAAAAAAATCAAACCCAGCTGTGAACAAGGATGTTCATCTCAGTGCTGTTTACGAAGAATTGTTTTAATCTAAATGTTCACCAGAATTGGATTGGTTAAAATATGGTAGCAGCTAATATTGCTTGAGTCTTGAGTGCCATCATTTGAATGCCAGGTCCTGTTTTAAGCAAGTATTATTTAATCCCTATCTTATAGGTGAATAAGGCATTAAAAAAGGGTTCCATTAAACTTAATAGTGATTATAGCTATGAACAAGTAGAGGGTGTGAAGATAGGCATGGGGGTTGAAAGAAACGACCTTATTTATATTTTATAGTTAAAGGGAAAGGCTCTATTATGTTTGATTTATATTCTTTTTAAGAAATACTTTTTATAATTAATAATGAAGTTAGGAATATAGTACCACAGAAATTTTATGCAGCTCTCATATTTTGTTAATCAAAGGGTCTATGTGGTCTAATGGTGATGGCTGCTTTTATGGTATCTTGACATAAATGATATCCTTGAAGCTGTTGGCTATGTTGAGGGTGAGAGAGGTTGATGGTTAGGGAAGTCACACAACTTGCATTCTATTTCCCCATTAAATCTGGTTCACTATCTCTTATCTAAAATGCTTGGAACTGGAAGCATTTTCAGATTTTTGATTTTTAGGATTTTAGAATATTTTCATATACATATTAATATATTTTGGAGGATGGCACCCAAGCCTAGACAAAAAATTCATTTATGTTTCATATACATCTTATTATACATGTAGCCCAATGGTAATTTTAGGCAGTATTTTCAGTGTGCCTGCATTTTGCCTGCAACTTGTCACACGAGGTAAGACGTGGAAGTTTCCATTTTTGGTGTCATGTTGGTGCTCCAAGGCTTTTGGATTTTGAAGCATTTAGAATTTAAGATATTCAAATTAGGGGTCTGGATCAAATGGCATTGAAACAGCTTGGTGAGAAAACAGTAAGTTATGCTAGGGCACATAATCACCATGATTACTCTGTTCTCGAGCTAGCTGTGTATAAAAGTATCTTATTTCTTACACTGAATATGTGGAAATAGCTAACTACGTCAAACAGTGAATTCCAGTGGTCTCTGTTTCTTTGTTTATGTGTAACTAGTGGTATAGTTCTGGGAAGCAGTCACTACAAATGTGTTTTGTCTTGATAATACACATGTGCCTGAGAATAAAAAGTTTTATTACCAAATCTTTTCCTTTTAAATTTTCAGATTTATAAGTTTTTCTTTCATCACTAACCATCTGACAGTTGTTCCTTGTGAATAGTTAAAAGGCTGTGGCTAAGCCTCTTGTCATAATTGAAAAACACATTTTTTTTTTTCAGGAAAATGTACTTCTTACCTATAATTTTAATTCTGTTTATTGAATCATAAGTTTTAAAACTAGAAGAAGCTTTATCAATATTTGAATATTTTGAGGAAACTAACTTACAAGAGGTTAATGGGTGGGTCATCTAGTTAAAACAGAAGTAAAGTCTCCTCATTTGTAATCCCATGAGTCTGGTTTTATTTAATTCTGCAGGTGATTGTTGATGACCTATTCCTAGCCTAGCACCAGGCAGTTAAAATTTAACCATGTTTCTCCACTGTGGAGCAATGAGGTATAGCATGGTAAGGGAATTTTCCTAGCCTAACCTCTATGAAGTTTACCTCTAGAATTTGTGAGTAAAAGTCTAAGTTAATGGAAATATTTTATACCATGTATCATTCTGACTTTCTTAGATAAAATATAGGGAAACTGGCTTAACCTACTCTGTGATTTGTAGTTTCTTATCTGGAGTTAGGAGGGAGGACTTATAAGTAGGTGACAAGGTAGTCCCTTATACCAGACCATTTGCTTATGCCCCTGAAAGGTACTAATTGCAAGCAAGACTCAAAACTCATGACTGTGTGTATGCCCACAACTTTAAATTCATTTTCAAACTTTTGCTATACTCTAACATGTTACCTAAAAACAAAAAGTGAGACCCATTTTCTAAATATTAGACCTATTAAATCAGTCAACAAATACTATCTTTATATAAGTAAGTAGCTCAAAATATCCGATGTTGAGCTTAGAAACATTCCTCTCCCCCAAAAAACAATTGTGTTATAAGCTTATAAAATCATTCAGGCTATATATAATTTTAGATGGTTGATCTCGCTTTGTGGGAATAAGTGTTTACTATTCTTTCTGTGTATTTTTCTGTTGTCTTGAAAGTTCCAATTATAAAATCACATATTAAATATTTTTTAAAAATTTAAAAAATAGCTAGATAAGGGCAAGTGATTCTCTAACAGTCAACCCTAGTTTATGATATATATGTATATATGACTTTCATTTCTAAGCAGGTATTTTAATACTTAGCAATTTTTAATGCCTTTTTTTGAGAAATCTTTTCTTGGTGACCAAATTTTTATCAAATTAATACACCTTTATTTTTGTAAATGTACTGAATATGCAATGCTTTAAAATTTGAGCATAGATTTTGTAAATTTTTGCCAAGTTAAAAATATTAGGCTTGAAGTTTGTTTTTTATTTTTTGGCAATAAAGTATTTGCAGCTTTAAAGATACTTAAAAGTTTTTAATTACATTTATTTGGTTATCCTTTTTGTTTGTTTGATTTAGGTGTAGAGGGTGAACCCAGGGCCTTTCATGTGCTAGACAAGTATGATCAGGTGCAGTGGTGTATGCCCATAATCCCAACAACGCAGGAAGATTGCAAATTTGAGGCCAGCCTCAACAACTTAACAAGACCCTGCCTCAAAATGTAGCTTAGTGGCACAGTGCCCCCAGGTTCAAACCCCAGTAGCACACACCCACACACACGAAAATGCTAGGCAAGTGCTGTACCACTGAGCTCCATCACTAGGCTAATTCACATTTCTCAGGATGATAGTTTCGGTTTGTATAAATGCTAAACAATGTCTCAAACTCTTCTTTTATTTCTAAGAAAAAATGATGCACAAAATTTATCATTCATACAGTTTAATAGTTATCTTTTTTTATTTTTCATTTTAAAAATCTGAGTTAAAGTGAAAAATTGGTAATGAGTATAAGGGTAAAAATTCAGCACTCTTTAATATGATACTGACCACACATGAGTAATTAAGTTAGTGGGAGGTAATAATAAAAATTCAATTTCTTGAGACTGGGGCTGTAGCTCAGTCACAGAGCACTTTCCTAGCATGTAGAGGCACTGGGTTCGATCCTTAGCACCACATAAAAATAAACAAATGAAATGCATTCTGTCCATCTATAACTATGTTTCACAGTTATATCACTGCATTTTAAATGCTTGATAACCACTTGTGGCTAGTTGTTACCATATTGGAAAGCACAAATAGAGAATATTTCCATCATGGCAGAGAGAAATAAAGGAAAGGAAAATGAGTAATTAATGGGAAATGAGCCAAGAGATAAAGGCATAAATGGCAAAGGACGTAGGGGAGCAAATGATAGCTAGGACACTGCAGGGCTTTTAAGCTACTGCAGAAGAAAAGTTGTGCCAATTCTCTCTGCTTGTGTTAGCCTGCTAGGGTTTCTGCCTTTTTTGTTGATAAAGACTGCTCTGTTACATACATAGAAATGAAGAGAATTACTGAAGGAGAAATGGGCAAATGTTGCTGGCAGGAAAAGAAGTATACCACTGTTGTTTTTGTGTAGATACAGGGTATTTAACTTGTGTGGTGTACTCTCTCAGAAGCAATGACATTGAACTATTGACCTAACTAGAAAACTCATTAAGAGTGTCGCGACGTGAATGAAGTGTTTTTTTCCTTTACCAAAACTTCATTGTCTTGCTTTTAATTAAAAATAATTTTACTGAGGTGAAATTGGTATAACAAAATTTATCATTTTAAGTGAATCATTCAGTAGCATTAGTGCATTCACAGGTTGTGCTACCACCTCTATCTGCTTCCAAGCATTTCCATCACTTCAAAGTAAGACATTTACTCATTAGTTTCTCTGCTTTCCCCTTCTTTCCCTAACACCAACTTCCAGTTCTAATAACCACTAATTTGTTCTATCTCCATAGGGATCTACCTTTTCCAGATATTTCATATACATGGGATCGTACAGCATGTGACCTTTTGTATCTGGTTTCTTTCACTTTGAAAATGTTTTCAGAGGACTGGGGATATAGCTCAGTTGGTAGAGTGCTTGCCTTGCAAGCGTAAGGCCCTGGGTTCAATCCCCAGCACTGCAAAAAAAAAAAAAAAAAAAGGTAAATGAAAAAATTTTCAAGATTCAGCCAAGTCATACCATATATCAGATCAATATACTTAATTCATTTTTATGGCTCAGTAAGATTCCATTGTATGGATATGCCATTCATTCATTGGTGAACATTTGAACTGCTTCCATCTTTTGGCTGTTGTAAATTGTGCCACTGTGAACATGAGTGTACATGTTTGAGGACCTGTTTTCAATCCTTTTGGGTATATATGTAGGAGCAGAGTTGTGGAGTTATGTAATTCTACAGTGAACTTCTTGAGGAACTGCAAAACTGTTTCCTATAGTGGTCGAGTAATTTTACATTACCACTAGCAATGTATAAGGGTTCTGATTTCTCCACATCCTTGTCAACACTTGATATTTTCCATTTTTTTTTGTTATAGCTATTCTAGTAGGTATAAAGTGGTACCTCATTGTTGTTTTGATATGCATTTCCCTAATGCTGATGATAGCGTCTTTTTATGTGCTTGTTGGCCATTTGTATGTTGTGTTGTCAACTTTCCATTTCTATAACAAATACCTGAGATAATCAACTTACACAGAGAAAAGGTTTATTTTGCCCATGATTTTAAAGATTCTTGTTTATAATTGAGCAAACCCATTGCTTTTAGACCAAAAGCAGTGGTGGGAGTACATGGTGGAGCAAAACTGCTCCCCTCATGAGTGGAAAGCCAAAAAGAGCAAGGAGGTGACCAGGATTCCATAATCCCCTTCAAGGGCATATCCCCAATGCCCTAAAGACCCCCCACTAGGCCCCATCTCTTAAAAGTTATATCACCTCTGATGGCACCAAGCTATTAATACATGGACCTTTGGGGAAAATTTAAGATTCAGGCTACAGCATATATCTTCTATGGAGAAATGTCTGTTTATATCCCTGGCCCATTTTTTTTTATTGAGTTGTTTTTTATGTTGTTATTAAGTTATAAGTGTTCTTTTTGTATTCTGGATGCTGAACCCTTACAAGACATATGATTTTAAAATATTTTTTCCCTTTCTATAGGTTATCTTTTTTTTTTTTTTTTTTTCTCTTTAAACAGTGCTGGGGATTGAATCCAGGACCTCACACATGGTGGCAAGTGTTATACCCCCAACCCTGCTCTTGGTTGTTTTCTAACTTTCTTGTAATGTCCTTTAGCATACAAAAGTTTTTAATTTTTGATGAAGTCCAACTTACCTGTTTTCCTTTTGTTGCTCATGCTTTTGGTGTAATATCTATAAATTCATTGCCAAATCCAAGGTCAAAGGGATTTATTCCTATGTTTTCTTCTATGAGTTATGATTTTAGCTCTTAAATTTAGGTTCTTGGTCCATTTTGAGTTGATTTCTGTATATGGTGTGAGTTAGGCATTCAGATTCATTCTACATGATTCTACTTTTTTGAATGCTATAAGAACCAAATTGCATCTTATTTGTGACTTCTTTAAAATGTGCTGTTACGGGTTAGGATGGAGCAGGTTTTGCTGAACCCGGAGCCCTACTGGCTTATTATGGCACAATTATTTCTGTCTCGGTTTGCTATCTCTGCTTCACTGCTGTCTCTGGTTTTTGGTACCCTGTAGGGATGAAGTCTGACAAAGCTTTTTACCATCCGAAATCACAATGGTAAGGTCTTTTGCACTCAAACTTTTTAAAGCTTTCACTTGAACTTAATTTCACTGACCAAAGGAAGTCACTTAACTGTGGCCAATTTGAAGAGAGAAGTATAGTCCTACCAGGTTTCCTGAAGAGAGGAACAGGAAGTACACAGTGCCTACCTGAGAACATCATGAAATATGTTGTTGTTTGCATAGTGTTTCAAGTATTTGTTCCAAGATACAAAATTTCAAAAACATTCCCATTTAAGGGGGGGTTTGAAAATATATGGTCAAGCATTGATTCAAAATTTGAGGTAAATTTTAACTGTGCTTACTAAAGTTTACTTTTGTATTATTTGTAGACTGTTTCATTAAATGATAATGTTAGTGGGATTTAGTGAAGAGAATCTTTGGCTCAATTTAGAAAAACAATTTTCAAATACTTTCATAGGACATATTTAGGCTCCAGGAATTTGAGTGCAGGTTGTTGAAACTTTTCTGTGTCAAAATTGTGAAAAAAAGGAAAAAATAGTAAGAACAGATTTGAGAATACTTTAAAACTATTGCTTTTATCAGGATTTTAGATTTAAAAACATGTACAAACTGAATATCTTTAAACCTTGTAGATTCGGATACACTAGCTTGTGTGCCAACCATAAACTAACATTAGGTTTCAGTCATCTGCACAAGCAACAAACATGTGACATTAACTTACAGTGGTCTAATCTCTCACTCACTGTACCTAAGCTATAGAAGTATAAAAATTTAAATGTATGTAGAGTTTCCCATGTATTATTGAGCTATATTACTTTAAAAGAAAACGGTATTAGAAGGCAGAAAATGAGGGCTGGTATTGTGACTCAGTGGCAGAGGCAGAACACTTGCCTAGCACATGTGAGGCTCTGGGTTTGATCCTCAGTCCTACCTAAAAGTAAACAAATATATAAATAAAATAAAGTTATGTTTTTAAAAAGCAGATGATATTATAGGCCACCAGTAGGTGTCAACCACAGCCTGAGCCATGGGCTGCTTATTTGCCATGCTTTTTGAGCATTTATTCATAAGTGATTTATTGATTTATTTATTATATTTTTAAGAGGCAGTTTTCTCAATGTCACTAAGCTTATTTTTAAATTAAAAGACAATGTGCTTGTTATTGAAGACCTAGTGAACCTCTGTTGGCATTGTTATTTCAGAAGCATTATTTCAGTCCTTAATTGTGTATATACCTATAACCCTAAAGAACTAATGAATTTATCATGGAAATATCAGAATGCTATCTGACAAAACCAAGTAGGCGGCCAGAAAGAATGATTGGGAGTGGTATGAGTTAGCCAGACACAAAATTGATACTGTAGCAGATGAAACTAGGTGAGGGTCTAACAGCATTTCTTTTGTGCCCAAGTGTTTTCTTTTTATAGGAGTAGCTATATTTAGCTCCTACCCCACCCCCAGCAGTTCTCTAGTTTTCCTAGGATACTTTGTATGTATGCCCATAAATGAAAGTGTATATTCTCTTTATTAGAAGAAATGCAAACACTAAAAGAAACATTCCAGGGATTTTGGAGAGATTCATAGCATCTGAGGAAGGATGTTGTGAAGGACCTTATTGCATATATTAATATCAAAACGTGGGAAGAGAAAGAATCACAGGTTACATCATTTTAAAACTAAATACAAGTGGTTCTGTCAAGAGTGGATTCTCCATAAATACTTCATTCACTTCATAAGAACATTCATATCCAGTGAGATTTGCTTAACAGAAAAGGGCAACGATGTATGTAAGTAGCTTGGGATCCTATTGCTAAATATTTAAATACATCTGTATGCCACTATGAAACTAATAATGTTATTGCTTTGTCTAAAATAAACCAGTGCATTTCCATGATGTTTAGGATTAAGAAAGATATTCCTTAGTATAAAATACCAGCTCTTAATGATCTGTTCCTTGCCATTCTCTGCAAAATCATTATACATCTTCATATCCAATGACTAAAATGCAGCAAACTAAGGAGATTTGTTCTGTTGAGTGTTTAGATCTCAAATTGTTTACAGCATGATTAATTAATCAGTTAACAGTTTATTCTGTGCATACACATTCAAAATGTATTCTTTTAACTTCCCTGCCTAATTTTTTAAATTTTTCTGCTTATTATTAAAAATTGAAACGATACAAGTAGATGGAGAATAGCAATCCTAGTCCTTTTCCTGATGGTAATCACTGTTACTATTTCTGTATGAAAAATTACTTTGTATTTACAAATATAAAGCTTTCTAGTCCCCAATACAAGTAGGGACCAGGTTTTATATTAATGTAATTGATTTGTAGCAGGATTTTTGGAAATCTTTGATTTCTTTAGTACGACTATTATGGAGTTAAAACAGAATAGATTATATCTGTAATTTCCTAAATGAACCTTCTCTTAAGACCACTTTTCCCTATGTTACCTCCTGCGCTTGGAAGGCTAACTAGAACTATACTCTCTTCACTTTTTATCAACCTCTTCTAATCTTTATTTATCTTCCAGAACTCAAGTCAGATCTATTTTCTTCTAAAAAGACATATCTAATTTGTTGTCATTGATAGCTACAGTATGTTTGAATGTAGAATGAAAAAAAAACCTTTTTGTCTTGACTTTGCATGCTCCTTCAATCTTAACAATTTATATCTTAGATCTCTGTGTGCATACAAATTTGAACTGTGTGTGTCGTGTGCATGCGTGCTCGTATGTCTTTGTGGAGGCTAGCTTTCAGCTTTCCCCCTTGCCCAGGGCCTCCAGCAGAGAGGAGCCTACTCTCAGCCTTAGAGGGGCATCGTTCTAGAATTCTTGCCAGGGAAAAGCACTCCTAATGGCCAGTTTCCTCTCCCTGCCACCCCAGACCTCACCTCTCTGATCTCAGGACCTTTGATCAGGTCCTACACCCTCTTGGACCTTGTGAGCTTCTTTCTGAGCCTTGTTAGGTCTTATAACCTGGGGACCCTGGGAATTTTCTTTCTTTTTCTATAGGGTCATGACTTGGGAGTTTAAGGGGTACAGTACTGTCCCAGGCTACCATAACAAAGTAATACCAACTGGAGACCAAACTTGTTTTTTTTTTTTTTTTTTTTGGGTGGGTGCGGTTGGGGAGGTCTGAGAGAGAATCTGTTCCATGCCTTTCTCCTAGCCTCAGGGGCAGCCAGTGATCTTTGGCAGTCCCTGGTTTAAGCTGCATCACTCCAGTTTCTGCTTATCATCACATGGTGTTCTTCCTTCTGTCTGTGTCTCTTAAGCATGTTTTTTGTTTCTTCCATGACCATGGGATGTAAAGTTTCTGGTTTCTCCAAGGGACATTGATTTTAAGTGTTCAAGTTTATAAATTGTATTATGGCCTATGTAAGCATGAAACCCAGACCTGCTGGTTTATTATTTTCAAATTTTCTCAAAGTTTACACCTCTCAACAAGTGGGTACTTTGTGTTTAAATTAATTAGAAATGTTTATGCATTTTTCAAAAATAAAATTTAATTCTGAGTTTTTAATTTTCAGCCAGAAAACCTTGCTCAGAAGCTTCCAAACCTTGTGGAACTGTGAGTCTGTTTACTCAAATTTTTAAAAAACACAAATGGAAATAATTTTGTCATTTGAGTTAAGAGGATATATCATTTTAATGTATTAATTTGTTTTTTAATATCATTACATGATGCTCCTTTAGATAAACCTGTGGTTCTTCTAAGCCAAATAGTATTTTGACTATTTGGTAAAATTTGGTAAAAGTTTTGTTTTAAATATCTAACCTCAGGAAGTGAAGATGATGAATGATGTAGTTTTCTTTTTCTGGATACAGTATATTGGAACAGAATCCTCTGGATAGTTCATGTAATTGGAAAAATTTATTATTACTACTACTATAATAGATATAAGCAGTTGGATGGTATGAAATGTTTAAAAGAGACATTGAAGGTCTCTTTCCCATACTTCATTAGTTTTAGTTCTTTTGTTGATTAACTCCATAATGCAAAATAGCATGTTTACACCTTTGTTTTTTAATGCATCAAGTTTAAGCATCTGCTAACATATTAAGAAAAATAAATTTTAATCTTATATTTCTCTTTCTTTCTAGTTATCTTCTTACTTCATTGCAGGAGGATTTGCATTTCCTTTTCTTGTTCTCTTCTTTATTTGGTATGATTTTTGGTAGTGTTAAGCCAGTATCTACCTGTGTTATCAATTGCTGCTTAACAAATTATCTCCATTGTAAGCTCGAGGGTGAGGGCTGATGGCCAAACAAAAACGTACAGAAACGGCCGAAACAAACTTTATTGGAATTTGGCTCCCGTCGAAATTCCCAGCCCTCTGGGGTACAGGTCAGTGTAGAGAGCCGGAGAATATCGCACGTAACCCCGGCTGTCCAGTGTCTTTATAGGCTGGAATAGGCAGAGGAAGGCTTGCGGGTTTAGTGTCCCCCTGGAGTTGGCTGGGGACTCTGTTGATTGATGGGTGGTTGCAAGATGCCGCTAAGGTTTATTTGCCGGTGTCTGATTGGTTGTTCTTTGGCGCGCGCTCCCGGCTGCCTCAGTGGTTCTCCCTCCCATGCAGTCGGTTAAGTCCCGACCTAACATCCTTAAATAGTACCTTCAAAGAATAAACATTTATTATCTTGTATTTTCTGAGGTTCTGGAGTTTGGGCTTAACTTTGCTGGATGACTTTGCTTCAAGGCCTCCCACAAGGCTATAGTTAAGGTTGTTGGCCAGGGCTGTATTCTCATCTGGAGGAGGATCCTCTTCTGTGTTCACTCTGGAGGTTGTTGGCAGAATTCAATTCCTTGGAGACCATTGGACTGAAGGACCTTGCTGAGGGTTGACTGGTCAGAGGAAGATCTCAGTTCCTTAACTAATTGTCCTTTCCATAGCTCACAGCCTTGCAACTGGTTTCTATTAGAGAGCAAGCAAGCAAAAGAGCAAGAGAGGGAATGGAATACAGAATCAGTGATCTAACTAATTTTGGATGTGACATCCCATCACTCTTGCTTTATTGTCCAGGAGAATTGAGTCACTGGGTTGGCCCCACACTTGAGCAGAGGCTATTGCGTAGGATGTGAATGTCTGCTAGTAGAGATCAACTGAGACTGTCTTAGGGCTGCCTGCCAACCATTAATTCCTAGTAAAGAATTCTATTTATAATGACTGTGGAATTTGTATAATATGTCATCTTTTTCTGACTGCTTTCGAGATTTTCTTTTTTGCCTCTTGGTTTCCAGCACTGCCTTGATATGATTTTAACCATTTTGCATGGTAACTATATCCTGCCTTAGACTAAATGCTCTTAAAAAATAGAGGAGTAGGGAGAAAGAAAGAACTTAAACTCTCCTGGTACTATTTCAGCTTTTAAATTTTCACTTTCCTCCAGAATTGGCTTGTTTTTGTGTACTATACAATGCCTTAGGATTGGTGTGTGTGTGTGTGTGTATCTCCTTGGTGTTTTAGTTATTAACTGCCAGAGTATCAGTCCAGTGGGAGATTATACTGCTGTACTGGAATTGAAACTCACATTCTTTTATTTTAACCTGTTTATTTATAATTAAAGTGGAGTTTTGAAATCAACTTTAGTTGGTTCTTTGATTTTTGAGCTGTTTGGTAAACCCAGGCTTTTTTACGGCATGTTTAAGCCATTTATATTTAATGTGATTATTGATATGATTAAGTTTTAAGTCTACTTGTTCCAGCTGTCTTTTGTTATTTTTCCCCTTCTTTCTTTCCTTTTTAATTATGCTAGTTTTTACAATTCCATTTTAATACCATTATTGGCCCATTAACTCTACCTCATTTCATTGTTGTAAAGTTTATGGTATACTTCTATTTCATAACATAATCTGTGTTCATGTGATATCATTACCACTTTACATGCACATGTAATATAAGGATGTTTACATTAGTACTTCCAGTTCATCCTTCCCATCCTTTGTGCTATTGTCAGGTGTTTTTGTGTGTATTTGTGTTTGTGTGTGTGTGTGTGTGTGTGTGTGTATTAATCAGGTTCCAGTTAGAAGACAGAAACCAGACCCCTAATTTAAATAAGTAAAAGCAATACACAGGTTTTTTTAAAGAAGTGTGGAAGACTCTATGGAGACTAGATTTAATACAAATAAGCAGTTACTGCCTCTGGGCTGAGGGGAAGTAGACAATGAAGTAACTAAAGATTGTTAGGAGAGCACCAACCTCCAGGCTGAGAGTTAAGAGCTCTTCAGAAGGCATGGCTGCCTCAAGAACACATAGCCTGCTGATAGTGAAGAGACTCGGCAGATGGCATAATCCAGAGCTGGTCTTTTACAATGGCTTACTGTTGCAGGAAGATGTTGGCAGCCCGGAACTGGTCTGTAGTAGCAGGCTGGCAGAGAGTGTGGCAGAGCTATTGTAGAAGGAGCCAAAGAGTGGTAGGACACTTACCTGAAAGTGGTAGAAGCTGATCTATAGCTGGAAGGGAAACAGTAGCCTGAGGCTGCACCAGAACTGCCACAAAAATGGCTTCAGGGTGGCGAGAGCATAGTTTGAAAATGTGACTTGAGTTTGTCTAAGAGGGCTGCTGAGGGAGTGCCACTGGGATCTGGCTTCTGTCGCAAATTAAAAATGGGAGGAGAGCTAGAACCCAGAATGGTGGTGACTTCTTACTTGGCTTGTGGAGTCATTCCAGCCCCCTCTTTTGAGAAAGCATTAGTCTTAATTGGCTTTTTTGAGAAATCGTTAAGTATAATTGGCAAAGGAAAAGTGTTGTTAAATTCAGCTCCAGGATCAAAAAAGACAGCAAAGAAGTTAGATCTGAACTTGAGAGATAGGAAACTGATAACTGATAATTGGCAGAATACATTATTATAATTTTTAAATAGTTTAACGAAATTAAATTGAAAAAGTCATATATTTACTCTTATATTCTCTTAGATTTGGCTTGCTTGAAAAAAGTCTTGTCCCCCTTTTTTAAAAAAAATAAATGTTTTACTAAGATAATGGTAGGGTCACATGTAGTTGTAAGAAATAATACAGAAACATTCTGTACTCTTCTTCCACTTTTCCCCATTTTATTGTCTTATTGCCTTACTATAGTACAAGATCTCCACCAGGAAATTGACATTGATACAATCCACTACTTTATTCTGTTTCATCAGTTTTTCTTGTACTCATTTGTGAGTGTATAATTATGTACAGTTTTCTCGATATTTATGTTAACCGTTTTTATCAGTCTATATTTGTGTAATCATTCTCATAGTCAAGGTAGAGAAAACTTCTTCAGTATAAGAATCACCTGAGCTATGCCTTTTTTTTTTTTTGTGGGGGTGGGTACTGTGGATTGAACCCAGGGTAACTCAACCACTGAGCCACATCCCCAGCCCTTTATTGTGTTTTATTAGAGAGAGGCTCCCACTGAGTTGCTTAGTGCCTCACTGTTGTTGAGGCTGGCTTTGAACTCAGGATTCGCCTGCCTCAGCCTGCCGAGCCCCTGGATTTACTAGCATGTGCCACTGTGCCTGGCAGGCTACCCTTTTGTAGTTAAACATCCCTCCCCAACAAACGCCCTGGCAGCCATTTAATCTATTCTCTATCTCCCTATGATTTTCATTTTAAGAATGTTATGTAAGTGGAATTATACAGTATGTAACCTTGTGGGATTAACTTTTTTTTTTTTTCCCCATTCAGCATAATTCCCTTGGAATTCATCCAAGTTGATACATGTCAATAGTTTATTCCTTTTTATTGCTGAGTTATGTTTCATGATATGATTATGATATGTTCACCCATTGAAAGACATATTTTTTCCAGTTTGGGGCAATTGTGAATAAAGCTGCTGTGAACAGTTGTGTATATGCTGTTTTATAAATAAGTTTTTATTTCTTTGGGAAAAATGAATAAGATTGCAATTGCTGAGTCATGTGGTAATTGCACATTTCATTTCTTTTTATTGAGATACAATTCATATATCATAAAGTTTACCCTTTTAAAGATATGAGTTCAGTGATTTATATTCATAGGGTTGTACAACCATTACTATTGTCTAATTCCAGCACATTTTTATCACCCTAAAAGAAACCGACTAACAGTCATTCCATGTGTGTGTTCTTTTGATGCTATTTGAAATGGAATTTTCTTTTTAATTGCAATTTAGAATTATTCATTGTCTGTATATAAATATGTACAACAGAATTTTGTATAGTAATCTTATTTTCTGCAACCTTGTTGAACTCATTTATTAACTGTGCCTATGTGTGTGTCTTTTAGGATTTTTGTTTACAAGATCATTTTTGTTTTTGTCAATAAAGATACCTTTACTTCTTCCTTTTCAATTTGTATATACCTTTTTATTTTCTTGATTAATTGCCTTGGCTAGAACATAGAATGTTGAAAAGAAATGAGGAGAGCAGGTATTTTTTTTTAATATATATATATATATATATTTTATTGTAAACAAATGGGATACATATTGTTTCTCTGTACATGGAGTAAAGGCATACCATTTGTGTAATCATAAATTTACATAGGATAAAGTTGTTTGATTCATTCTGTCATTTTTTTTCTTCCCCCCACCCCCCACTCCTCTTTTCCCTCTATACAGTCCTTCCTTCCTCCATTCTTGGAGAGCAGGTATTTTTGATCTTAGGGAAAAGCTTTCAGTTTTTTTTTTGTCATTAAGTGTAATATTAAGTATTTGTTTTTCATAGGTATACTGAAGTTGAGAAAGTTCCCTTCTTGTTTATTGAGTATTTTTTAACTTAAAAGTTTGCTTGATTTTGTCAGTTTGCTTTTTTCTCCCTCACCTATGATCATGTGGTTTTTATTCTTTTTTCTACTAATCTGGTGTATTATATTGATTGATAGTTGTGCACTGAACCAACCTTATATCGCTGGGGTAAATCCCATTTGGTCTTGGAGTGTAATCCTTTTTATGTGTTCTGGATTTGGTTTGTTAGTATTTTGTTGTGGAATTCTGTAGCTGTCTTTATAAGGGATATATTCCTCTGTAGTCTTTTTTTGTTATAATATCTTTGTCTGGATTTAGAATCACTGTTATTGGTCTCATAGAATGAGTTGACAAGAGCCCTCCCCACCACCCCCTGTCCACCTTTTAAAAATATTTAGTCAGTAATTTTAGTGGCCTCTGTCTAATCACTAGCTGACAACTAATTTGAGGTTACTCTAGTCCTATTCTAAAGAAGACCTATTCTATGACCTATTCATAAGCTATTCATTAGACAGAGACTCCTTAACTGACTGAATCTGGTCCCTAGTCTTTACTGAGGGACTCTGAATGAGTGTTGGGACATTTGTTCACCTCTCAGTTGTCAGCAGTTGATAACTCTGCCTTAGCCTTCACTTCTTGCTTATGCAGAGCTTCCAACTCATTAAAGGTGAAAGAGTAAGACCTCAGCAGGTCCTGCCTGAGCATTTGCACAGCAGTGGCCATGTGTACAACCCCACATATGCCTGCCATCTTCTAGATTCCCAGGAATATGCCAGGCTTCCTGTGGACAGCTTTCATTTTAAGAGTTTTGGTTTGTATTGTTTGTATCAACTGGTACTTACTGCCTAAGGCATCTGTAAAGTTAAACAATTGCTTGTCATTTATTTCAGTTCACAGCACTGGAGATAGGATGTTTGTGCAAGACTAGCTCCTTGTAAGATAAATAGACAGCTTTACAAGTAGGATCTTCTGGGGAACCCTAAGACAAGTTGAATAATGACAGTTCCTAGGTAATGAGGCTTTGAAAGGGCTCCAGTCTGGTTCTGGCCCAGGGCACTGCTATTCAATTTGGTTGTGGACTCTTGGTTTTCCAGGTTTCTGCAGAGCTAGAGAGTGAGAGTAGTGAAAACACTACAAAGCTCATGGCCCACTATTCTTAGACATCTCTCATATTTTTCCTTACATAAATGCTCTATATATTACTGCAGGCCTTGGGTTCATTTCCACAGCCCTGTATACATAACTTCTGAAAAGTTTTGCCAGTATTCTCATTAATTTCATGGAAAAGAGAATTTTTGGAGGTTTTTACTATACCACTTTTTCTCAGTTTTTAGTTTTATAAGAACTGCCTAATAATTTTCCTGCTTAGCTGTGCCATTTTACATTTCCCCTAGCAATGTAAGATCATCCTAGTTTCTGCATATCTCACTATCTTTTGGTATTGTTATTTTTCATTTTAATCATTTTGATAGCTGTGTGGTTTATTTATTGTGGTTTTCATTTGTAGTTCTCTAATGACCAATGATATTGACATCTTTTCATATATTTATTTGGCCTTGGTATATTTGGTGAAGCATCTGCATCTGTTGTTTTAATTTTATTTTTTATTCTTGATTTGAAAAGTTCTCTATATAGTCTAAAAATGAGGACTTTTTTTTTGTATTTTGCTTACAAATATTTTCTTTCAATATGTAGCTTGTCTTTCCATCTTCTTTCTGTTCTTTTTGTTAAATATTTTACATTTTGATGAAGTCCAGTTTATCAATTTTTGCTTATGTGTATCATGCTTTTGATGTCAGTGTAAGAATTTTTTTTATCTGTCTCTAAGTCTTAAATATTTTTCTCTTTTCCTGTAAAATTCTTACGGTTCTTTTGTTGTACATTCATCTTCTGTATTTTTTCAGTGATGTGTCTTCTAGGATTAGAATTCTTAGTTCCCAGGTTGCTGTTTTGTTTTTTCTTTTAGCACTTCATGATGTTGTTTATCCTTTGTCTTGCAAAATTTCTGGAGATATCTACTGTTCTTGTATTTGTTCCTTTGTGTTTAATGTGTCTTTTTTACTCCCCTTGGGCTACTTTGAGGAGTTTTTATTGTTTTACACTAGTTTTCCAGGCATTTAATTTTGATGTATTGTGATTTTTGTTTTCCTTATCTTTTAAGTTCATTGTGGTTTTTGAGTTTGTATCTTCATATTTTTCATCAAATTTGGACAATTTTTGACATTACTTCTTTGGATATTTATTTTTTTAAACTTTTTTTAGTCATTGATGGGCCTTTATTTTATTCACTTATTTATATATGGTGCTGAGAATTGAACCCCACACTAGGTAAGTACTCTACTACTACTGAACCACAATCCCAGCCTAGATGTTTATCTATACCCATTTTTGTGCTCCATTTATGGGACTATTATATATTTATTAGACTTTTTAACAGATCCCATTCTCACTAAGATTGTGAGGGGTTTATTTATTTATTTATTTTTTATATTTTTGTTTATTGGGGATTGAACTCAGGGGCACTCGACCACTGAGCCACATCCCCAACCCTATTTTGTATTTTATTCAGAAACAGGGTCTCACTGAGTTACTTAGTGCCTCACTTTTGCTAAGACTGACTTGGAACTCATGATTCTTCTGCCTCAGGCTCCCAAGCTGTGTACCACTGTGCCGGCAAGATTGTGAGGTTTTTTGTGTTTTTGTTTTTTTAAATTTTTGTCTGTTTTCTTCTGTATGCTGGAACAAATTAAATTTTTTCTGGCTTCAGAGTCAGTCACATTTTCTTTTCAGTCTGATCTGTTAATCCTACCCAGTGATGTTTTTACCTTATTTTTGATCTCTAGAAGTTATATTTATTTATTCTTTATATCTTACAGTTCTTACTATGTCATGTTTTCATTTAAATACCCGAATATAGTTATTGTAGCTATTTTAATGTCTTTGTTTCTAATTTCATCATTTGTCATACTGGGTTTATTTGTATTGACTATTTTCCCTCTATTTTTGGATCATGTTTTCCCAAGTCTTATCACATCTAATACTTTTGGATTGGGTAATGGGTTTTATAAATTTTACATTATTGGATGTATAGATTTTGTATTTTTTGTTTTGCTTTTTTCTGGCATGCTGTTATTGGTAGTTTTGTTTGATCCTTTCAGTAATGGCTTGTTTTGTGCTTTCTCAGAATAGGTCTAGAGTAACCTTTAATCTAGGGATAATTTAGCCCTGTTACAAAGGCTTGAGCTTTCTAGGATCCCTTCTGAATGCCCCAGGAGATTAACAAGATTTGGCAAATCTGCTCAGAACTTGAATGTCTACGCCCTACGTAAGCTTTGTGGACTTTCAGCTGATAACTTTTCAGTTGCTTTTTTGCCCGGAGTTTCTTTTATTCATGTGCATTTTAGAAATCAGCTAAGAGTTAAGGATCCCTTATTTAATATTTTGGAGGTATTTTTTCTTTATCTTTTTTTTTTTTTTTTTCTTTTGGTAGATTCTTCTCAAGTGCCACCTACTTCCAGCTGCTTGTACTCTGATATGTGTTTCTGTAACTCAGCAAGACTTCTTTTACAAGGGATTCTCTTCCTGTCCCGTAGTCCAGAATTTGCCTCCAGGAGGAAAGCTTGGAGATAATATGTCTTACCTCACTTGATTCCTTCCTCATAGGAAGTCTTAGTTGCCTCTTGTCAGTATCTGAAAATAATTGTTTCATTTATTCTATCTAATTTTCTTGTGTTTATAGCAGTCTTGTCCCTGTTGCTCCATCATGGAACAGTTGAAGTTCTTTTTCTTGAATTAAAAAAATTAATAACTTTTTAATTTTAGAATAATTTTATATTTATAGAAAAATTAGAAAGATGGTGCAGAGCATTCTGGTATACCCTTTATACAGTTTCTCTCATTGTCAGCATCTTACAATTCCATGGTACAGTTGCCAAAATTGAGAAACTGACATTGACGTATAAAATAAACATCTTTAACTTTATTTTAAATACTGCCAAGCCGTTTTTCAAAATGGCTATATCTCAGAGTGGCATGCCAGTAGCAATGGATTATTTGAGTAGAAGAACTCTGAAATTGGTTACACTGAAACATCAATATTTCAACTACTCTGAAATTATACCAAAATTAAGTCAAAAGAAATAACTTGAAATTGAAAATCTTGAGTGTGTGGTTACAGATGACTCATGATAACTATAACAGTACCATTCAAGGAACTCTTCCTGTATGCCACTGTTCTAAGAACTTTACTTTTAATAGCTTGTATTATCCCTACAGCATTGTTATATTGTTGGTGCTGTTTTTAATGCTCTTGTAGATTAGGAGATTAGGGAGTGAGTAATTTCCCCATGGTCCCATGTTATGAAGGTGCAGGCAGCCTTGCTCTAGAACCTTCACTCTGTTCCACTCTGCCAGTGATGATTCTCAAGTGGTTGTACATGAGAATTACCTGAGGTTGGGCTGGGGTTGTGGCTCAGTGGAGGAGCGCTTGCATAGCATGTGTGAGGCACTGGGTTTGATTCTCAGCACCACATCTTAATAAAAATGAATAAAATAAAGGTCCATCAACAACTAAAAGATTAAAAGAATTACCTGAGGAATTGAGATAGTTTCACTTAGTACAGGATGTTCTTGAGCACCAATATCATAGAGACCCCTGGTGATTTATGTCAGAATTGGGAACACTTTTATGCATTTATACAGCCTCTTTGTTATATTGTATAAATATTTGGTGTATTAAAGTGTACTTTCATATTGTCGGTAATAATACTGGTTTCTTTAGTGCATATTTTAAATTAGACATTTAAAGATTTCTCTTTTTTTTTTTTAAGTGTCAGTGCTAGAGCTCAAACCCAGGGCTTGATACTTGCTAGGCAAGCATCTTACATACTGTCTACTATTGATTTAATCCAGCATAGAATAATATTCAGAAGACTATTTCTTATTTTTCTCATTCTGTGTTCATTGACATTTTTAGCATTTAATTTTTAGGTTTTTTAGATGTAGCAGAAAATTTTAAATTCTAATTTATCATACTTTATGAGGATTTATTTTTAAAGTACAATAAATAAAATGATAGGGTTGAACATGAAGTTCACTAAAATCTAGTTTTCAATCTCAAAATCAATGTTGTAACTTAATTTTCTTAAATGATTAGTACTTAATTTCCAGCAGTCACTGTTTTGCTCTCAGTAACTGGTTACTGTTGGTTTCATGGAGTCTCCACTAGAGTGTGCTAAAGATATTTCAGTGGGAAAAGTGTTAATTACCTAGACTTGCCTGAACTTGTCAGTCTCGGCAATTTTATTTTTTTAAGAGAATTTAATTTCATGTTTATGAAATTCCTTTTGTGTAATAAATTCTGAACCTTGACAATTGAGTACACCTACAGATACTTTAAATGATGATTAATCTACATCTATTCTTGTTTCTCAGTAAGCATGCCAGCTAGAAATATCTTTGATTATCTTACGATGTTATCCTTTAGAAACTAAGAGTTGTGTCTCCCTTTCATAATATATTTCTGAAAATCTGAATAACTTAAGATGAACTGGAGAAACTAATAATTTGTTTTATGAAGTTGAAAATAATTTATTATGCATGCTTTCATTTTAAAATAACAAATCAGTACATGCATTTAATATGTAATTCTAGCATAACATTACTCTCAAAGTATAATAGATTGGCTGTGATAACCATGTATTTTGAGGTGATACATTAGAGTAGGGTGAGAAAGTAAGTTTTGGTTCATTTACATTTGACAAATTTCTGAATGAGTGTTTTATTAACTGTTTTTACCTGGCAAAAGTACTGAATGATAACAACTGTTTTTCTTTCTTTTTTCCTCCTTTTCCCCCCAGGTACCTTCATTCAAATAACATAGTTGTGGTTCCAGAAGGTAAGCACACCTAAAATTTTTAGTTAGAAGACAACATAGTTAAAGCTTTGCTTTATAAGTAGAGCAAAGTATCTCTTTTAACTTATCATGTTTGGTGTGTTAGGGAATTTTAATTATAGAGCACTTTTAATATATTAGCTTTAAAAACTTTTCCCCTAATAAGTCCAGTTAAGAATTATGATTAAGTAAATTAAATCTAAAATAGTTAAAATGCATAAGCAAATCATTATTAGATAAGTTGCTAATAAGTTAAAAATAAAATGAATTCTAAACATAAAAAATTTATTTAAGAATTTTGGTTATATTACTTTTGTGTATTCTTGAATCATTTATTTAAGCAGATTTTTACAGTGTTTTAATGTTTTCATTTGCTTTCTTTTTAAACTTATATTTTATCTCTAGGCAGAAATATTTATCACTTACATAAAAGTTAAAGATCAATGTTTTTACTGTTTTGTGAACAACTGAGATGGGACTAGTATTAAGCATTAAAATATTTTAGGTTGGAACACTTTCATTAAAGATTTGCTGTAACACTTGAGTCAAACTCACTTTGCTTTTCCCCTTCTCTTCCATTTGAAGCTATTGGGTCCCTTGTAAAACTCCAGTATCTGGATCTTAGTGACAATGCCTTAGAAATTGTTTGCCCAGAAATTGGTCGGCTGAGAGCTTTACGTCATCTTCGATTAGCAAATAACCAACTGCAATTCCTACCTCCAGGTAATAATAGTCTATAGTATACAATAGTTTCTTGTCTTTTATAAATCTATTTTTATTCATGTTTTTCTCTGTATGTCTAGGCAGTGGGCTATGGATATAAATGTATTTGTAAGTATTTGATTGTCCATTTGTTTGAAGATGAAACCAAGGTATGTGGGTGAAATATGATTTGGACTCTTACTCTTGATACAGGTATGAGAAGGTAGCATTTAACAAGATAGGGCTACAGCTTTACAATTGCACATTACAAACACTGCCTCTTCTAATCTTTGCCTTAGCAAACTATTTGTACAAAGAGCTACTTCAGTTCTGAATTTCACATAAGAGAATTTAGATGAACTTTGGCATAATCATTTTAGTATACAAAAGGCAAATACAGTGGTTTTTTGTTTCATTTTGCCTTTTTCTCTAGTGAGGTAGTGATGTATTATCAATTTTGATTTAATAAGGAATCATACTAGAATCTATTAGGACAACTTAAATTTGAGTCTTAGAATTGTCAGTTCTGCCTGCCGAGCACCTGATTAGATTCTGATATGCCTATTGGCAGATAGTTCTAAAATCCTGCATTCACTTGAAAGTCACATTAAACCTCTTGACTTTTGGGGGAAGGGCATTCCAGGGACCTTTCTCTGTGAAGGTGCACATTTTCAAATTCTGTCATATATCATTTCCCTTCTGAAAACAAAGAAAGATGAAGTATGATTTAAGAATAAAACAACTCCTGCTTCAGGTATTACATGAAAATTAACATATATTCGAGGATGAACTGAAAAAGATACAAGTGTCACATTGGCAGGGATTATTTTTATTTAGTAACTTCAGAAACACCAACTAGTCTTTTAGTGTATACAGTGAAATATATGACCCAAACAAAATTACAGATTACTATGTGTCATAGAACTGGAGGGTAATATGAGAATAGTAAGAACTTAAGGTTAAATCCATGAATATAGAAGTCTGTGATATTTCTTTGTGATTTAAAAAAAAAAATTCTTCCAAAGTTTTTTCCAGTAGGGTCGTTTCTAAATGAGCACAGTAACTGATTAAGTTTTAACTTTCTACATTAGCCTTTATATATATAGGTCCAGTAGTGTTTACAAAAATGATATTAGTAAAGCAGTGGACTTTCTTTAAAAAAGTTTTTAAGCCTCATATAACCAGTGCCTTAATGTTTCCATCTATAGTTAAAACAAAAAATTTCAATTTAATATAGACATATGATCTTTATGGTATATTAATATAATACATATAAAGGCTTGGTGGTATTTCATCACTCTAGCTTTCATTAAGTTTATATATTCAGATATTCAG
Organism: Sciurus carolinensis; assembly: GCF_902686445.1. NCBI lineage: Eukaryota > Metazoa > Chordata > Mammalia > Rodentia > Sciuridae > Sciurus > Sciurus carolinensis. The sequence continues at coordinate 66,966,564 of NC_062214.1, forward strand.
AAAATTAGATTCTGTTTTGAAGATTGTATTGAAAGTTTATCACCAAAGATAATATTTTCATAGATGAGGTATTTTCATATAATATTTTCATATAAGAGATGAGGAATCAAAATGCATAGATATAATATGGTATCTGTAAACCCCTTTTATATACATTTAGAAAACATACAAATATACAATTTTGTTCTGCGTCTTCCATTATTCTGTCTTTTCATTGTAATATAAGATCATTTTGTGGTAGAATGTGGTCATTTCCTTCCATTATATGTTCTCAGAAGTTAAGGATGTACTTCTGATATCACCAACTGCCCCCTAATAACCTCCTAATAACAAGTGAACAGTGTGTGTTTCTTGAATATTTTCATATATTTTTAAATTTTATTTCACTTGTTATACAAGAGAGTTGAGTCATTTTTTTAATCTTATTTTTCTATCTTTTTCTGTTGTTTTGAATAGGAACTTTTGATTGAGCTTGATTGTGTTTTTCTTCCACCATGAGTAGCAGTGGACAAGGCCTTACTACTTATTCAATTCACATACACAACTCATTTTAAGGTCTTTATAACTATTGTGATTTGAATGAGTTAGGGGATAGGTGTACATCCCCAAATGTTAGTGTCTGAAGACATACTATGGAAATGTTTTCTAACTGTAGAAAAGAAATGTGAGGGATTATTATGCTGATATCTGATTAGATCCCCTTCTACATAGTCCATGCTATTATGTAGACTTCCTTCATGTCACATTCCCTCAAAAGACTTACCATTTTATCATGGTTATGTGTTGTGGTTGGAAAGCCTTGAAATACTATTCCATATCCACTACTTAAAAATTGAAAAATATTTGAAACATTTGAAAAATTTAGGTGAATATAGAAAGTTTTAACATCAGGATGTAAGAATGAATTACAGGGCTTTCATAAACTCCTTGAAATTGTATATCACAGTTGGTTTTTATATATCTGTATTGCTGTGAGGAGGTTCAATGTTTTCATCAGTTTTGAAACAGATTTTAGATTTAGGTGGTTGTTGTCTATGGGTTGTTTGCCAGGACCCATTTTTCTGGGAATTTCTTTTCCCTGTTCTATTAGATTGACAGGTACTACCATTTTCTACCACATCCCATTGTTTTCTCACCACATTTGACTGGTCTAGGTTTAGACACCTAACCTAAGCGAAACCAGTTATTTTCCTGGGAATTTTGAAAAGACTGGTGTGAGAGAAGGAAAGAGTACAGAGAAGGCAGGAAAATATTTAAATCAATTTGTCTTTCTCTCTGGGATACAGCACAGTACTGTATAATGTTGTGAAGTACTGGTAGTAGCCATGTGGAATGGGAGACAGAGAAGGAAAGACAAAGCAGGGAGAGGGGAGAGAAGGCTTCCCTGAATTCTGATATTCCAGTCCCAGATTCTGTTCTTGAGATCCACAGGCTTTGTCCTTAGTAAAGACCGGATGTAGGAATGTGAAGACGAACACTCTGGCTTTTGCTTTGTGAGACTGTAAGTTCTGTTTTGGTTCCACTTTCCTGCAGTTCTGTTTGGGTTCCACTTCCCTGTGCTGTGGTCTAGAATGTGCCCTTCAGCAAGAAAGGGCTCACCTTTTGTGTTCCTTTACTTCAAAACTTGTAGTTCTGTGTTGCTAGTCCATTGCTTGAAAACAGTTGCCTCGGAGGTTTTTTGACTAGTTTTATTGCACTTTGGTGGGAGGCAAGTCTGGTATCAGTTACCTTGTATGTCCATTAGATGTTCTTTGATTTCTCATCTGATAAATCAATAAGAATCATGATAAATCATTTATAAGGATCAGAACAAGTCATATAGAAGATTGCTTATCTGCATTCACATATGTACATATATATTCTTAAGTGTGTACCACTTAGACATTTATATATTGCCATTCCCTGTTCGCAGTATCAACACTAGCTTTTTTTTTTTTTTTTTTTTTTTTTTTGCGGTACTGAGGATCGAACTCAGGGCTTTGTGCTTGCGAGGCAAGCACTCTACCAGCTAAAGTATCTCCCCAGTCCCAAACTAGCATTTTTATAAAACAAATTTAAACTAATATTCTCCCAAAGGCCTTTTCTAACTTGATGAGATAAAATTGTATGAGATATTATTAAGAGAACTGCTGTGCACCTACAAATGTAGGACTATTGGGGAAGAGTTTCTGTCAGTACAGGGATTCTTGCCACACACTTTATTTGTTCCTGTAAAGACCACAAAGGCTGCTGTATGTAAGAGGAGATAGAAAAACCAGCTTATCCTTGTTAGGAGAATTCTGATACATTTTGTGATTTGCCATCAACTCTCTGTGAATTCCCATGGGAGAAGGTTATAGTAACAAACAAAGAGTAACCAGGAGCTAGAAAAGATATTGCTTGCATCTGGCGTATAAATCAGCCTGTTTCTTTTTGAAATGCTTTTATCCTTGAAAAGTTGTTTTGCATACCAAAAAAGGAAGAATTTTTAGTCCAAATTAAAAACATGGACGTGTTGTACTTAAATGGCTAAAAGTACACACAAACACAGAGATATGTCCTATATACAATCAGCATGAATTGTTCTTAAACTTAGGCTTCAAGTCTGATCAAGTCATTATTATTCTTAAATTTTATTTATTTATTTTGTCGATCCTCAATTGCTTTATTGGGATGAAATTTAGTATTTTGGTCTGTCCCATTGCCTCCTAACTTGTTCTAAAATCTCTTTGCTTACTAGTCTATTGTGAAGGTGGGGAGGAAGGAGGTCAGTCTTTTTCCTTGGAGGCTATAGTAAAAACCAGGGTCTGGTCTCTCTGGGCTTCTCTGTTACTTGCTACCCTGTTTGTAGGAACTGTATTGTCACTGGGTTGCATACTACAGTGATTCTTCAGGGGTGCAGATCCCATCCCATAGTTACAGGCCTGGCTATTTGCGTTCCACCCTGCCTTACAGTTTCTCATGATGCTAGGTGACCCAGGCACACTGGGTCAGCTCTGCCTTCTTTTACTCTTCCACTGCACCTGCATCCTCAGTGGACATCTCAAAAGCAGCTCACTTTTTGAATACTCAGAACACTGTCTTATTTTGCCTCTGTCCCCAGATAATCGAGGCTTTTCTTCTGATATTATCCTCCTTCACTCATTGACTTTTTTGGGGTGATTTATCCTTCTGGGAGTCTGGGCTTTTTGCTTATTGTACATTAGTGCTGGTGGTAGTATTTCTCTCACTAAAAAAGCATCTGAAAATGCATTCCTGGCAGAGATCCCTTCTGGTGCCACCAGACTATGTACGTGTGGCTATTAATATATGTAAATAGAATGTGTATTTTGCAGGATTATCTGTATGACCTGGAAGACCTACTGTTTGATCTTTTTAACAAGAAATGTGTGTTGGCTCAAAGTATACCATGCTGTGTACAAGAGAAAGTGGGCATCATGAAGGAGAATGGGCTTCTGAGAAACTTATATTTTACAACTTACTAAGAAGAACTAGACAGGAGAGGGAAATATTGATTAGGTTGCTAGATGTCCACTGAGTAAAGGAATAAATTGTCTGCCAGAGTTCTAAGCTCATATTCAGAACCTGTTCTTTCGATGAATTTTATAGACCTAAAGTTTGTAGTATGTATAGTAGTCTATTAATAAAGTAAATTCATAGTTTAATTAAATATATATTAATAACATACAGATATTTTATTTCACTGTTTACTTAAAATTATTTTGATATACTAGATAAAATAAAGCACATTGATTTCTCCAAAAAATATTTTCAGACACTATTACATATTGTAAAATCTGCTTATAAATGGAGCTATTGCCTTTAAATTTTATTTGCACACTTTTGTAAGCTTTAACAATTTAGCAAAAACCTCAGGATAAAAATGGCCATTAAAATTTGTCTGGAAAAAAAAAAGTTCTGTTTTCTGGACCATGTGTTCTTAGAGCTCAGAGGTAATACAAAAAATAATCCTTTTTAGGAAAGGTGTAAAGGAAAGTGGTGGGAAACTTGCCAAATGCCTGAAAAACAAAGGTTCATTGTGACAATATTTGGGAGGGAAAAAAAAAAAGCCAAGAAAAAAAAAATGGTCCCTGAGATTTGGAAAGTCTTTACCATCAATCAAGCTCCTGTTTAAGGTACCGTGAACCTTTTGTTTGTGGAAAAAAACCTAACAGCTAACATCATATCCAAATTCACCTCCCATACAATATTTCTCTTCCTTGTCTGTGTGCAAATAATTTATTGCCCCATAGTGTAGTACAGGCTGGGTGTGGACAGTGATGACAGTACTGAGGTCAGTGAAGATGGTTTAAGGAGAAGTCGTGTTTGAGGTGAGGGTCTGAGCTGATGTGTAAGTGGTATGCAGGAGCAAATGATTGAGATCTGGATATTTTTCATTGTTTCTGAAATGCATCCATTTCCTGGTCTGTCATACACTCTGTTTCCAACATTCTCTCTCTCAAAGATTTGATAAACTGTTTCTTCAATTAAAATCCTTCATTTAAATAAATCGACTAAAGTGTTTTGGTTGTCATGATGGAAACCTATACTGGGTTCATGACAATTTTTTTTTTTTTATGATAAGTACCAGGAAGCAGGGATTTTTAAAAAAACTGATATATATATAGAAATGTTCTTAATCTTTTGGAGTAAAATTTTGAGAACTTATCAAATGTATTTTTGTAGACACAGCATATTCATGAGACTTTGGAGATTTAGTTATTTTTGTATCTAAATCAGCTTGCAGTATTTTAGAGGTGGCATGGAGTAATTTCTGCTATAACTTTTGCTATTTTCACAAACTTGAATTTGTAATTCATATTTACTAAAGAACCTTCAAGTATTAAACACATTTCTTACATTAATAGTGATTTGATATTTTATACTTATTAACCAAGCTTTGGGGATAAAAACAAGTTTTAGATACATAAACGAAGATTATATTTTTGTGGTTATTTTCTAGCTTCAGTTGGGTTTTCTGCCTCGATTTCAGTATATTGTTTTGTGGCATGATGAGAAAATTACAGTCTCAGGTCATACTATGTAATTGTGAAGAAAAAGTAACTGGAAGAATCTAGGTTAAGTGCCAAAATAAATATTTCTTAAAAAGTAATGTGTTCAATATGTAAAACATTTTTTTCATCTGTTGTTTGAACGTTATTTTTGCCTTACTTCATCTATAAATTATGCTTTAACCTTGCTAAAGATTTTTATTTAAATCTGATTGTCTGCTCTGTACGCAGTTTTAGGGTTTCTGATTGTATTAGTGAATGAAAAACTTTATGATTTGCCAAGGTTGATGTAATGAGAATTAACTATAGAAATGTAGTTTGATATCACTTGTTTTCAAGTCCCCCACACACAGTTGGCATTGCGGTTCTTTGCTTAGTCATTTTTATTAATCCTGTTTTTTTTAAAAGAGGTAACATTTTAAGGAGATATCTTGATTTTTTAAAAGATTTTTAGTTTTCACTGGTATTTTTGTTTGTAGGTAGTGAGACAATATGAAATCAAAACTGGCAGTGAAGAAGGATTCCAAAATAAACATCCTTATATGCTTATAACAAATATCATTTGTTGGTTCTATGTCTCTTCTGCTTCTTAGCTGAATCTGCTGACATCCCTGCTCCTGACATATTCCCAAAGAGGATTTAAGTCTGGCAGGTCTATTTTGATGACTTTTTCTTTTCAGTTTCAGAAGTTTAGCATTCGTTCCTTGTGTATGAATTTACAAATCAATATTTTTTAAAGGAAAAACAGCATGGTTTGTAGGATATAGGTTCTCACGTGAGTCCGTTTTCCTTAAATGAGATATCATTTTATAGTTATTATCATGAAATGTTGAAATAATTTTAAAGTTTTTTTAGAAAAATAGTTGAAATATGTTGATGTCTGAACCAATAGATCTTAGAATTTTTCTTTCCTTCATTATTATCTTCTTTTAAAATGTAAATGCATACTTTTTAGGAAAACATGAATTTCTTATACATAAAGTAAACTTAAAATTTTAATTATTAAAATATTCAACCAAGTAATCAAATAAATATTCTCGTAATTTTCTTTTTGCTTGCTCTTAAAGGAATGTTTAAAGTAGAGCAGATGTACATTGAAAAATATTTTTTAAAAGTGCTTATAGTTATACACATTGTATATATCCTGAACCAAAATTGTGATTTTTGCGGTACTATTCTTCTCTTACCTGGTATCAGTAAGTGGCTGAATACTGCGTGGGTTGTTTTTTTGTAAATTTTTTTTTTAGATATTGATGGACCTTTATTTTATTCATTTATTTATATGTGGTGCTGAGAATAGAACCCAATGCCTCATACTCGCTAGGCAAGCACTCTACCAATGAGCCCCAGCCCCAGCCCTGAATACTGCATGTTTAAGAACATGAGACAATGCTGTGTGTAGAGATAGTGAAAGATAGGTCCTTGGCCTTGCCTTGTACAGGTGTTTTCCTGTAGTTTTTATACCCATAGAGGGGCTGCTTTGGTTCAGAAATAAGTTTCCATGAATTTTTCACTTTAAGTGATGGGATCCAGTAGTGCAATTGAATATGTATTTTATACAGATTAAGTCTCAAAGTTATTTAGCTAAGAACCAAATATTTATGTTTAGTGAGATATTAAATATAGACTATAGGATACTATTAATTTTAAGTAAAGGTGATGTTTTAGTCTTTTTTATTTTGAGACTCAATATAGTAGATCAAATCAGTTCTATAAATCAATGCTTTAAAATAATTTATAAATTATAAATAATATAAATTATAAATAATATTCTATATACTCATTAAGAATTTTTGTCTAAAGTGCCAGTCTCATATGTTTTATTTGAATGTTCTTGGTTTGCTTCGAATATTCTGCAAAACTGTGTTTGAACTTTATAGATAAGAATATTTGTTTCCCATACCTAGAATTCTATGAAGCTTTAAGTGCAGTAAACTTTCAATAAAGCAAAAGTCTATAAAATTAATGCCAGTTGATTTCTAAGCCTCTGTTTTCTTATCCAGTGTGATAGGTGGGTTTGAACTTAATGGGTTCTGCTATGCCTTCCACCACTAAAATTCAACATCCTGAAATTTATAATTCCAGCAGGTTTGATTTTATGAAGGACATAAAGCAACACCTCTGAGAATTTGTTTCTGCTGCCAAAAGGCACGACACAATAGGGCATGAGGTTTTATATAAGTCTTATTTATTTCCCATTCACAGTTTAAATTTCTAACTACCTCTGAATTAGAAACAGCTGTAAGATTATATTGCACAAATGGTAAAACAAGAAATAGAATCCTGATTTCCATTTACCCAGGGAATTACCTATAACTGATTTGTATTGTGTGATCTGTATGTCACTTTTTTATCTACATATTATGTTGACATGTCTTCTTAATAATATTTTGTTAAACTTTATGACAATAATTTTGTCATAATTATGTCAATAATTTTGTTCCTGGCATGAGGAAATTACTTAAGTTACTCCCCACTGATTTTTTGATAGTTTTTATTGAGGTACAATTTATGTACTATAAAATTCACTATTTTATATACGTAGTTGATACATTAAATGTACACAATTTAGCACACATTCCAGTTTTTAGAACCCTTCCATCATTTAAATCCCCCTGCTGTTTTTTGGCAGTTCCCATTCCTTCCCTGGCCAGCCGTTGATCTTGCAGTCTGTCTGTATAGTTTTGACTTTACCAGAAATTTCATATAAATGGAATCACGTAATATGTCTTATGATTTTAATTTTTTCAGGTCTGGCTTATTTACTTAGCAGAATGTTTTTGCATACATATCGTCTTCAGGTTTTAGTAGTTTATTTTTATTGCTAAGTAATTTTTTGTTGTGTTGATATTCCAAATTTTGTTTATTCAGCAGTTGATTGATAATTTAGATTGTTTCCATTTAGGATTGTTAGGAATAATGTTGCTGTGAACATTTGCATTCAAACTTTTCATGGATGTATATTTTCCTTTCTTTTGGGTAAATACCTGGAAGTAGAATCCTTGGGTTATATGGTATATTTTTAACTTTGAAAGAAACTGCCAAACTTTTCCAGTGTGACTGTACCATTTACATTCCCACTAGCAATGTCTGAGGGTTCCAGTTCTTCCTTATTCTTGCCAATGTTTGATATTTTGAGCCTTTTTTTTATTGTAGCTATTTTAGTGGCTATATAGTAGCTTCGTCTTGTGATTTTCATTTTCATTTCATTTTTAACTCAAAATTAACACTTTTTTTTGTGATTATTTGCCATTTCTTTGGTGAAGTAGCTATTCAAATCTTTTGCCCATGAAAAACTTAGTTGTTTATGTTCTTAATATTGCATTGTAAGAATTCTTTATGTATCTTTGGTGTTAAAGGATAATTTTCACCAAAAAACTAAGACCCTGGCCCCAATACAGATTAACAAAAATTTTCAAATGTGATAAAGTCTTTATTTAACTTACTGTTGAGGAAATTGGTAAGGTGTTGCAACCAGTTCAAAGGAGAATCCACGGAACAGACATACTAGAGATTAGAAGTATAGAAATGAACCTTAAAATGAAGGCAAAGCTGGTTTTCTCCAGAGGGACAGAAAGTCATCCCTTAACCAGACATAATTTATGTATGTGTTTATAAATAAAGATTATTTTACATTGCTATGAGTTATCTACAGCTTTGTAAAATTGTCAAGTAGCTCTCACAGAATCAAAATCAGATAACCTTTGGGCCAAATCTGACCTGACTTTGTAGATAAAGTTTTTATTGGAGCACAGCTATGCCCATTAATTTATGTATTTTCTGCCATGTGGCAGAGTTGAGTAGTTTTGACAATGATTCAATAGTTTGCAAAACCTAAAATATTTGCAAAATGACTCTTTATAGCAAGTTTGCTGACCCATGTTATTGTCTGTCCTTTATCAGATATGCGATTTGCATATGTTTTCTCTCAATTCGTGGTTTATGTTTTTATTTTCTTCATGGTGTCTTTCAAAAGAGCAGAAGTTTTAAGTTTTGATGATGCCCAGTTTATCAGGTTTCTATTTATGTTTATAATCCATTGCAAATTAATTATTGTATGTGATGTTTGTAAGGATTGAGGTATGTGATATTTGGTTATTCTAGCACAATTTATTGAAAAAACCATCCTTGTCGAATTACCTGTATCTTTGTCAAAAATCATATGGGTTTAATTCTGGAGATAATGCTCTTCCTTTGTCCTTATGTCTACCTACTTACGGCAGTACCACACTAACTCAATTACTCTAGCTTTGGGGTAAGTTTAGAGTGAGGCAGTGAAACTCCTCAACTTATTCTTCTTTTTCAGATGTCTTTTTGATCTCATTGATATTTTACAGTAAAAGAAAATTCATTTTTCCTTTCTGATAGTACATCCATTTATGTATGTTTCCTTATGGGTAGCTTGGCTCACCCCTTTCCACTTCATGATGACTGGTAGGAACTGAGCAGCAGAAGCAAAAGGCTCTGGATTTAGGCACATGCCAGACCACCTCAGTGCATTTAAAACCCTGTAGAGATCATGTGACTATATAAAAAGAGACTATGAGGTGAATGTCTGTCAAACTGTAAGGATTGCAATTGGAAGAGTTCTTCTCACTTATTTTTTTATAAACATGAATGACAGTGCGAAATAATGCATAGCAAATATTATTGGTTGGTAAGTCTTTCACGGCCTGTGATGTACTCAAACTTAATTCAACTTTTCTGTAATTTTTAAATCTGGTATTTAAATACATAAACTATTCATATGAAATAAAGATTTCATAGCAAATTCTAGTTTAGTTTTTTATTTCATATAATTGAAATAAATAGTGCTTTGAAATGTATGAATGTTTAATGAAAATGTTTATAAGAAAAATATTCAAATATTGTTGGAACTAATATTCTAACACCTTTAGGATTCAAGCATTAGTTTTTTTTTTTTTTTTCTTTCTTTTTTTTGGTACTGGGGATTGAACTCAGGGACATCCAACCACTGAGCCACATGCCCAAGCCTACTTTTTATTTTATTTAGAGACTGGTTCTCACTAAGTTGCTTAGGACTTGCTAAGTTACTGAGTCTGGCTTTGAACTCTCACTTTTTCTGTCTCTGCGTCCCAGGCTGCTGGGATTGTAGGCATGCGCCACTGTGCCCAGCTCAAGTGTTAGTTTTTGATAAGTATTAGGGTATGTTTAAAATACTTTAAGAAATTTTAATTAACAGCTACTGTCTTCTTTTAAAAGCCCAGTGGGATGCTAATTAGGGCCAGTAAAATTTGGAAAGAGGAAAATTATGTATTTTTCCTGCCATATTTTATGTCACTTATAAATAATTTGAAAATAGTGACTTTGTTTTCTTAAAATCCTTCTTTGTGTTTTCTCTACTCAAGTCTCCTTGAATGCTCTACTTAGTTTTCCTAAACCAAGCTGTGCATAAAATATTTTAGTTTAACTTTGTAAAAATTGTGATGAATAACTTGTATTTCTCCTTCGCTTCTTAGAAGAAATGTTTTAAGATGAGAGCATTTTAAGATCAACCATTATGCCATTAAGCTTTGAGTGGTGGTAGTTATACACTTACTTTCAACATCATGATTAAGGCTATTTCAAAGAATGCGTCTGTTAAAACATTTGAATCTCTCCCTTTTGTCTTCATTTAATTCTTTCTTAGATGGCTCCTTATTAGGCTAAATTACTTTGGTATCTCTAATTAAAAATTAAATATCTTATAATGATCTGGGTTTTAAGGAGACATGCCGACTAATGATGCTGAATCTTTTCAGTTTGTTGTTGGCCCAGACATTGCCCGCTTTGGTTTCCTAATTTAGCAACAGAAATAAAACTATGCAGGACCTGGCAGGTTTGGTATGCTGACACCCAGCCAGGAAGCATGGGTTTCTTAAGTAAATGGAGGAATGGGGATTTGAGGAAAACACAGATTCTGTTACATGAGCTTTGTACTTTGCAAATCCCTAACTATTTAAGGGAACTCAGCTAACCTGCTGCCATTGACATAAAAGTTCATTTTGTTTAAATACACACGTAAAGTGATACATTGTTTTCCAAAATTAAAAATTGCCTTTCATATTGTTTTTGATTTCATATTTTTGTGAACTTTTATAAAAGGCATTCTCTTGATGAATAATTCATGAAAATTAGCTGTTAATTCTATTCAGTGATTTTATGTCATAATATAGAAGAATTGATAATATAATATGTAATTCCTGTGTAAGAAAATAAAGTTCTAAGAGAAACTTTAAAAAGAAGCCCAGTTTGGGGGCTGAGGTTGTGGCTTAATGGTAGAGTGCTTGCCTCACAATTGTGAGACACTGGGTTCAATTGTCAGCACTGCATATAAAGAAATGGATAGAATATAGGTCTGTCAGCAACTGAAAACATATACATTTAAAAAAAAAAAAAAAGTGGCAGCAGCAGCCTAGTTTTACTCTCTGTTTCTGGTGCCAGCATGGCTAGGTTATCGTGGTTCCTAGTATCTGCCCTACCCAAAGACTGTCATGGGTGGGTTTGCAGAGGTTTCTTAATTGCATGTTTGAGCACAGACTGCTTTCCTTCTTGTTGGTTCATTTTGTCTGGCACATATTTCTTATGGTCTGTTGCTTCTGAATTTGAAGAAGAGCCTTAAACCCTGGGATTAACTTGCTTCTTTTCTTCTTCAAACTGTCATGTATTTCTTCTGGCCTCTGCCATTCATTATCAGAAGAGAGACAACTGTCTGCCTTGATGATTGTTGTTAATTGGTTTTAGACGATGTGTAAACACAGAAGGCAGGTCATTCTCAAGTATATTTTCATTGAGAGAGAAGAAACTTACTCTTTCCTCATAAAGCTTTTGACAAATAGGAATGAACAATTCTAATACTGGGGATACTGTGATTGGGGTACGGATATAGTGCACAGGTTCCAAATCACAGATAAAGCAACAAAAAGGATTTACTGTAAATTTCAATAATCAAATCACAACAACTTTAGGATCAGTAAAATTTTTCATTCAAAAGACTAAATAATAGCGGAGTGCAGTGGCACATGCCTATAATCCCAGCAGCTTGGGAAGCTGAGGCAGGAGGATCTTGAGTTCAAAGCCAACCTCAGCAAAAGTGAGGCACTGAGCAACTCTGTGAGGCCCTGTTTCTAAATAAAATACAAAATATGACTGCAGATGTGACTCAGTGGGCTAGCGCCCCTGAGTTCAATCCCTGGTACCCCCCCAAAAAACAAGACTAAATAATAAAGTATAATAAACATCACAAATTTCTTGACCAAAAGTGATCAGAAGGTTACTAATCTGTGAAAATAGTTTTAAAAATGATCTAGTGCTTGACTTTTGTAGGTGTCTGAGTAAGGCAGTTAGATCTTCATCCCTAGCATCAGTGGCCTAAGATTCTAATCCTGTTCATTAGTTTTTTAACATGGAAATCTGTTATATGTAGAAAAGTTTACAGATTAAAAAATGTATATTCTTTGAGCATATCTTCTTCCTCATCACATACTTCTGCCTCCCTGTCTCTTCCTTTGCTCCAGGAACCCACATCCTGTGGAGACTGGCTCATAGTTACTCTTTCACTGTCCTTTTAGGACACTGTCTTGCTGTCCTGACAGGACACTGTTCTAGTAAGATTTCAGCTAAGGAGTGGTCAGAGGGAAGGTCCCTGTTGTGAAAAAGACCCAAATTGGCACCTGTTGGTTACTGAGTAATTTTTAACATTAGTGAAAATCTAGCATTTAGATATATTTGCTGAGTAATTTTAATTTGTAAACACATTGTATTTTGCTATTATTGCTAGTAATAATAAAATCTTAGTTATTTCAAAAAGTGGTAAATTTACCCTATATAATCAAGAAAATACTATTGTTAGTAGTACACTCATTAAGCTTTTAAATTAAGCCAGGCATTCTATTAAATGTTTAATTCCATTTTTGCTTTTTGCTCCTGTCACTACAGTTGTATAGAATAGGTTTTTTTTTCACTTTAATTAAAAATGAGCACCCTGAAACTTAGAAAAATTAACTACTTTACCCGAAGTTACAGTCAGTAAGTGGAGGTCAAAGAGTCTAGTCCAACTCATTCACCTTGTAAAATGTAAAAGTAGTTACATGTAGAACAGTGAACAGATCAAAAGTATTGTGTAAATAAATTTGCACAAATAAGTACACTTTTGTAATCAGTTCTCTGATCAAGAAATAAAGCAGTTGCCAGAATACCCCAGAAGTCTCCATGCTTCCTTTCAGTCGCTACCACCTCCCCCATTCCAAGGGTAACCTCTTTTCTGATCTCCAAAATGCATCTCAGTTTTAAATGGAAATTAAAGATTACTCAGTTGCAGATCTTATTAAAGTTCTGTGTGCTCTTGTTAACAGGAAAGACTTTCTATGTATGACATTGGTCATTATAGACTCTACTGGATGTGATGGGAAGCCACTGGAGGATTTTGAGCTTGGGAATGATATGATCTCTCTTAGATATAAAGGAAATCACTTGGGCAACTGTGTAAAGTAGGAACCAAGAATAAACACTGGGAAATCAGTTAGGAATCCACAGAAATAATCCTGCAAGAGATAATGGTGGCTTGCCCTGAAGTAGAAGCAGAACTTGGGGAGAAGCAGTCACATTTGGGTTTATATGATGACTAATCGTATTCATAGTATTGCATTCATTCTTTTATCCACAGGGCAGGTTTCATCCTTGATTACAAATGAGGAATGTCAAGACACTGAGGTTGTGAACCTCACACAAGGTGGCTTAGTAAGGTAGAATCAGGACTCATACATGGTCTTCTAATTCTCAGTTTAGGACTTTTTCTAAGCTAGTAACAGAAATATATAGTCTTCTCAAATGATTCAAATATTTTATATGAGTGAAGAAATTAAAATCATGGACTAGCTTATAATACTATATTAGTTACCTATTTTTGCATAACGAGGTACCATAAACTTATTGACCTAAGACAATAGCACACACTTATCTCTGTTTCTGTGAATCAGCAGTCCAAGCACAGCTTAGCTAGGTTTTCCACTGATGGTCTCACAAAATTACAGTTGAGTTTGGGTTAGCTTGAGTTCTGTTCTCATCTGAAGTGTGACTATAGAAGGATCTGGTTTTTATTGCAGATCCCTTAATACTGTTTCTTGTACTTAAGATTGGGACAAGTAATAAGACGAAGTTTAGTGTGGTAGCCTTAAATAAAGGAATTTTTATTGTTTTTGCCACTCAAGGGAAAGAATGAATTCTATTAAAAAATGATGCCCCTGTATTCTTTTCCTAAAGTATCATTTCATTTTTTTTCTTACCTTTTAGTACATAGACTTGACATTTGAGGCATTGAAAAGTGTTAATTCCATTCTATAAGAATCTTGGGACAAGGGGGAAGTTGGGGTTATAGCTCAGTAGTAGAGCACTTGCCTAACTTGTGAGGCACTGGGCTCACTCCTCAGCACCACATAAAAATAAAGGTATTGTGCCCATCTACAACTAAAAATACTTTTTCAAAAAAGAATGTTGGTGTTAAAAAAAATAATCTTGGTATTCAGACTATATGTTGGTGGGCATTATCCTCATTTTGCTAACACTAATAAATATCCTCATTAAGTTTTTTGTGGTTATTTCCCATTTCACTTCTAATTTACTTGTACTTTTACTCTTAGTCTAGTGCCAGGGTGATCTTTTGTAGGTTCTTTGGCTACTGAATTATGAAATTTAAAGAAAATTGCTGTGCCCTTATAGAGTCACCAAAAATATTTATCCCTTGTTCAGTTTTCTTTGTCAAGTTTACATTATAAGTATACAACCATATATTTTCAGTAGCATCACCCAGGAAGCAGGACATAATGTCTGCCTGTCCCACTTTTAGTGAATCCATGATTAATTAGTGATTCTGGTGTTATCAGTGTGGCCCATCCAATACAAAGTTCCCTATTGACTTTTTACCTAATGGTTTAGGAAGCTATAAATGATATTTACCAAGATATATTATTTCATTAGAGATGATAGAATGTTAACTTTTTAAATTCCATTATTCTGTATTTATTAACTATATATTTAAAAGCTTTGGGGTAGTATCTTCCACAATTTATTTTCTTGGTGTGTTTCTTCATGCTTTGTTTTACTTAACTTAAAATTTTATGCTTTAAAAGATTTCTGCTTATAGAACTGGCAAACTAGGTGACTTGAACCAACCCTCCCTTAAAAGACGATTAGAAAAATTTGCAGGGGTAGGGTAGTGGAATTGTTTTGAGTTAGCTAGCTTATAAGATAGTGAAGAGTTTCCAGGGCAAAAAGACTGTAGTCTTTAAAAAAAAAAAAAAATCACTTCCCACCTAAGTGATCATAGTGTACTACTGTGTTGCCGTATTGAGGCACAACATGTAGAAGATCCACATCTTGTGCCAGAAAACAGGCACAATCAACAACTGCTTGAAAATGGTGCAGAAGTCAAGAGTGGGCTGTTGGAACATCAAAAGAAAAATGACTGGCATGGGTAGAGACATATCAGACATAGAAACATCTATGGATTCTTAATGTGCTTTTAAAAAAATTATTGGCAAATTCTGGAAGGTAATAAGGTACCAACTTGGTCTTTGAAATATTTTGAAGTGAAAGAACCAAACATTTTCCTGTGCCTTTTCCAAACTGAATAGTTGAATAAGAGAATTTTCCAGAATAGAATAATGTATAAATACAGAGAGAATGATGGAATTGAAAAAAAATCAACATTTTATAATCTCTAACGAAATACTTATCTTGGTTAAAGATCATTTCCAGTTTCCTAAACCATTAGGTAAAAAGTTGATAGGGATATTTGTATTGACTGAACTACACTTGTAACACCAGAATCACTAATTAATCCTGGCTTCACTAAAAGTGGGACAGGCAGACATTATGTCCTGCTATGCAGGGTGATGCTACTGGAAATATATGGCCCTATCCTTATAATGTAATCTTCTAAAAATTTATTTTAGTTGTAGATGGACACAATACCTTTATTTATTTATTTTTTGTGATGCTTCACACATGCTAGGCAAGTGCTGCACCCCAGAGCTACAAAACTAGCCCCTCATAATGTAATCTTGACAAAGAAAACTGAACAAATAATAAATGAATATTTTTGGTGACTCCATGAAGACACAGTAAACCCAGTTTTGGATAATGGAAATTTACAAGGTGAAAATTCAGGTTTTAAATAAATGAAAGACATGAAAATAAAAAAGGGAAATTGAGAAGAGTCATATCAGCCAAATTCAGTTGTTGGATTTTTTTTTTTAAGATTCTGATTCAAATAAACTTGTTGTAAAACTATGTTTTTATATCATGGGAAATGGGACATGGGCCAGCCATCAGATAATATTAGGAAATTATTAATTTTACAAAGCACAATAGTGATATTGTGGGTTTGTTTTTTATAATTCTTTATCTGTTAGAATATATACTAAAGTATTTTTGCTGGTGAAATAGTTCATAAGATGAATATGAAATAGAGCAGTTCTTGCATAAGTTGCAGCCTACCTTCTAGTTAGCAGGGAAATTTCTGAAATTGCATTTTTGATTGCTTATGCCCCCAAGTTTCTGACAGAAGCAAATCAGATTTTTGCAGGTAGAAGATAACATTGTCCTAGACCTAAAATTACTTCTACAAACAATTGTTCAAAGTTCACCTAATGGAAAACAGAATACCATACTGTAAAATTTAAGAATACGTATTCTTTTCAGGCACATGTAACACTTATAAAAATCTACCAAGAAGTAAATTCATACTGTTCTTTTACCACAATGCAATTAAACTAGGAGTCAATTTTAAAAATGTAGCTAGTACCTCCCCTGCTTACTGCAGGTAAATTGCTTCATGATCTCAATATAGGAAAAGACTTCTTAAACTGGACAGATATAAAGGAAAAGATTAATAAAATTGACCTTAATATTTAAAAAACTTGTTCACAGCACAGATCACTACTTTTTCTGTAAAGGACCAATTATTATAGGCAATATAATCTTCATCCCAACTACTCAGCTGCTATTGTTGCACAAAAGAGGTCGTAGACAACATGTAAATGAATTCATGTGGTTTATTTTCATAACATTATATTGTACACAAACAGATAGGCCAGTGTTGGTATGTCAGCCATAGTTTGTAGAACCCTGAGATAGATAAGTAATGAAAAGGTAGAAGATATTTGCAATACATATAATTGGAGAGTTATTATTAGATACATAATAAAATCTGCAAATCAAAATGAAAAGATCAACAGTCTAGCTTTAAAATCAGCAAGAGACTTGGACAAGCACTTTACAAAGAGGAAATCCAGATGGCCTCATTAGTCATCAGGGACATGCAAATTAAAACCACAATAAGATTTAACTAGATAGCCACTAGAATGACTCAGAATTACTGACAAAACTAATTTATAAGCCTATGGAGCAACAGGGCTCATACCTTATAGTGTCTATGATATTAATACTTGTGACCAAACAGTTCAACTCCCATAACTAAATGGAAAGACATGTGGTAATGTTCACTAAATTCATAATGTTCATAATTGCCTCAAGCTAGAAATAAATGTCATTTAACATTAATGTTGAATAGATGAAACCAGCTAATTCATATACTGGGATATTATTGAATAACAAAAAGAAACAGGTAACTGAATTCAGCAATGTTTGACTTTCATGAATATAACTGAGCAAAAGAAGCCAGTCACAGAGGAATGCAGATTACATGATTGTGATTGTAGAAAATTCTAAACCAAGCAAAACTAAGTCATAGTCTTCAGGGATGCTTTATTGGGTGGTAAAAGTAAGAAAACAGGTAAAAAAATGATATTATGAAAATCAGAAGTAAAAAGTCTATTTTAGGGAACTCAGCATTTAGGTAGGATGCATCAATTAAAGCAGCTGATAACTTTAACTGTAATAACAAAAGCAAAATTTCAAAAATCATAATTTTAAAAGCATAAGAAACTATATAAGCAATATTTAGGCATGGGGTAATTAATCTCATTTATCTTTGTATTTTTATAGGACTTGATGGTCTGACCTTATATGGGCAGTCAGTAAATATTGAATGAGTAAAAGCGAAGGGAGATGGAAAAAGTACATATTTGAAATGGAAGATGGAGAAAAAACTTTGCTACTTCCCATAGTCAGATCTTAAGGAGAAATTATTATCTGGGTAATCCCAAGGGAAAGAGATGTTGCACTGTCTCCTACCTGGAATCCTAGTTATGCTTGAAGAATTCGATATTATTATTTATTAACTATTTATGTATATAATATATATGAGTTTGAAGCACACCTGTTGTTTAAAATGTTTTGAGAAAGTAAAATTTTCTTATGTAGTAGTCTCACCTTTTGTTACTTTTGTATTTTTTCGTAATTAAAATTTCAGAAAGCCTTGGTGCAGATTCATTACCTCTGCAATCTTAGCACAAGAATACACTTTGCCTAGAATCTTATTTTCCTTTGTATAAGAACTGATATTAGATTTAGATTATGCATTTTTGTCAAGAATACCAAAGAAATCATTTTGTGTTCTTCTCAATACATCATATTGGGGAGCATGTCTTATCAATAATAATATTAACCTTGATTCCTTCATTAAGTTGGTGACTACTCGTTTTTTTCTATTTTTCCCTTTGTAATTGTAAAGTATCTTAAAAAGACTTTTATTTCCACAATGCCACAGTGCTGGGGACTCGAACCTGGGCCCCCAGCATGAGAGGCAGGCAGGCACTCTACGAGGTGGGCTATATGGCCTGCACTTAGAAAGACTTTTAGATGCTTCCTTTGTGCTATTTCTTCTCTGACTTTTATGCTCTTATTTTATCATCCATTGTTAGATCTTGCCTGCAACAAGCATTACTATGATGTTAGCCTTATGTAGCATTTGCATTTCCCTCATTCCTTCTACATTTATTAATTGGAATTTTGTAAAGAAGAACTTGCCATTATCTTCCCTTCATGAATATTCTGTCTTATAACACTATTATTATTTCATCCTTCAGATGTTTCTGGCTTTGACCGTTGGGAGCTCCTTTTGGTTGACTTCTGTACCTTTTTGGCATGTCTCCATCCTTTTTCAATCGTATTTTTATTTTCTGGCATTACAAGATGTTCTAAGCTCATTTGTATTTTCTGTTCCTTGTACTGGAGAGTGGTATTTAGATACCAAGATCTGGGTGCCAGGTGTTTTCTTTCTACTAAGGTTGTGGGCACTGATGATGCATTTTTTTGGTAGGGGACGGGGGAGGGGGAGGAGGATGGATACAATATTGTTTGTGTTCTTGTGTGGTACCTGTGTATGAGTTTTTCTAAGGCAATGCATCTCAATCCCTTTCAAGTATAGTATGCCATACTATACTTTTTTTTTTTTTAATTGTATACAAATGGGATACATGTTGTTTCTCTATTTGTACATAGAGTCAAGGCATACCATTTGTGTAATCATACGTTTACATAGGGCAATGATGTTTATTTTTTTTTCCCTTCCCCCCCACCCCTCCCACCCCTCTTTTCCCTCTATACAGTCCTTCTTTCCTTCATTCTTACCGCTCTCCTTATCCCTAACCCTAAACCTAATGCTAACCCCTCCCACCCCCCATTATATGTCCTCATCCGCTTATCAGCGAGATCATTCGTCCTTTAGTTTTTTGAGATTGGCTTATCTCACTTAGCATGATATTCTCCAATTTCATCCATTTGCCTACAAATGCCATAATTTTATCATTCTTCATTGCGGAGTAATATTCCATTGTATAAATATGCCACAGTTTCTTTATCCATTCATCAACTGAAGGGCATCTAGGTTGGTTCCACAATCTGGCTGTGGTGAATTGAGCAGCAATGAACATTGATGTGGCTGTATCTCTGTAGTATGCTGATTTTAAGTCCTTTGGGTATAGGCCAAGGAGTGGGATAGCTGGGTCAAATGGTGTTTCCATTCCAAGCTTTCTGAGGAATCTCCACACTGCTTTCCAGAGTGGCTGCACTAATTTGCAACCCCACCAGCAATGTATGAGTGTTCCTTTTTCACCACATCCTCACCAACACCTATTGTTGCTTGTATTCTTGATAATCGCCATTCTAATTGGGGTGAGATGAAATCTTAGGGTAGTTTTGATTTGCATTTCCCTTATTACTAGGGATGTTGAACATTTCTTCATATATCTGTTGATTACTTGTACATCTTCTTCTGTGAAGTGTCTGTTCATTTCCTTAGCCCATTTGTTGATTGGATTATTTGTATTCTTGGTGTAGAGTTTTTTGAGTTCTTTATAGATTCTGGAAATTAGCGCTCTATCTGAGGTATGGTTGGCAAAGATATTCTCCCACTCGTAGGCTCTCTCTTCACATTTCTGATAGTTTCCTTTGCTGAGAGAAAGCTTTTTAGTTTGAATCTATCCCAGTTGTTGATTCTTGCTTTTATTTCTTGTGCTATGGGAGTCCTGTTAAGGAAGTCTGATCCTAAGCCAAAAAGTTGAAGATTTGGACCTACTTTTTCTTCTATAAGATGCAGGGTCTCTGGTCTGATTCTGAGGTCCTTGATCCATTTTGAGTTGAGTTTTGTGTAGGGTGAGAGATAGGGGTTTAATTTCATTCTATTGCATATGGTTTTCCAGTTTTCCCAGCACCATTTGTTGAAGAGGCTATCTTTCCTCCATTGCATATTTTTGGAACCTTTGTCTAGTATGAGAAAATTGTATTTATTTGGGTTTGTGTCCATGTCTTCTATTCTGTACCATTGATCTACCTGTCTATTTTGGTACCAATACCATGCCGTTTTTGTTACTATTGCTTTGTAGTAGAGTTGAAGTTCTGGTATTGCAATACCCCCTGCTTCGCTCTTGCTACTGAGAATTGCTTTAGCTATTCTAGGTTTTTTATTCTTCCAGATGAATTTCATAATTGCTTGCTCTATTTCTGCAAGATACATCATTGGGATTTTAATTGGAATTGCATTGAATCTGTATAGCACTTTAGGTAGTATAGCCATTTTGACGATATTAATTCTGCCTATCCAGGAACATGGGAGATCTTTCCATCTTCTAAGGTTTTCTTGAATTTCTTTCTTTAGTGTTCTGTAGTTCTCATTGTAGAGGTCTTTCACCTCTTTTGTGAGATTGATTCCCAAGTATTTTATTTTTTTCGATGCTATTGTGAATGGGGTAGTTTTCCTAATTTCTCTTTCTGAAGATTCATCACTTATGTATAAAAATGCATTGGATTTATGAGCATTGATCTTGTAACCTGCTACTTTACTGAATTCACTTATGAGTTCTAAAAGTTTTCTGGTGGAATTTCCAGGTTCCTCTAAATATATAATCATGTCATCAGCGAACAGGGATAGTTTGAGTTCTTCTTTTCCAATTCGTATCCCTTTAATTTCTTTGGTTTGTCTGATTGCTCTGGCTAGAGTCTCAAGGACGATGTTGAATAGAAGCGGTGAAAGAGGGCATCCCTGCCTTGTTCCAGTTTTTAGGGGGAACGCTTTCAGTTTTTCACCATTTAGAATGATATTAGCCATGGGCTTAGTGTAGATTGCCTTTATAATGTTAAGGAATGTTCCCACTACCCCAATTTTTTCTAGTGTTTTGAGCATGAAGGGATGCTGTATTTTATCGAATGCTTTTTCTGCATCTATTGAAATAATCATGTGATTCTTAACTTTAAGTCTGTTGATATGGTGAATGATATTTATTGATTTCCGAATGTTGAACCAACCTTGCATCCCTGGGATAAAACCCACTTGATCGTGGTGCACTATCTTTTTAATATATATTTGTATGCGATTTGCTAAAATTTTGTTGAGAATTTTTGCAGTCGATGTTCATTAAGGATATTGGTCTGAAATTTTCTTTCCTCGATGTGTCTCTGTCTGGTTTAGGTATCAGGGTGATATTGGCTTCATAGAACGAGTTTGGGAGGGTTCCCTCCTCTTCTATTTCATGGAATAGTTTGAGGAGTATTGGAATGAGCTCTTCTTTAAAGGTTTTGTAGAACTCGGCTGAGAACCCATCTGGTCCTGGACTTTTCTTTGTTGGTAGGCTTTTGATGACCTCTTCTATTTCATTGCTTGAAATTGGTTTATTTAAGTTGTGTATGTCCTCCTCGTTCAGTTTAGGTAATTCATATGTCTCTAGAAATTTGTTGATGTCTTCAAGGTTTTCTGTTTTGTTGGAGTATAGATTTTCGAAATAGCTTCTAATTATGTTTTGTATTTCACTCGTGTCTGTTGTGATGTTTCCTTGTTCATTCCGAATTTTAGTAATTTGAGTTTTCTCCCTCTTTCTCTTTGTTAGTGTGGCTAAGGGTTTATCAATTTTATTTAGTTTTTCAAAGAACCAACTATTTATTTTGTTAATTTTTCCAATTGTTTCTTTTGTTTCGATTTCGTTGATTTCGGCTCTGATTTTAACTATTTCCTGTCTTCTACTACTTTTGGTATTGGTCTGCTCTTCTTTTTCTAGCGCTTTGAGCTGTAGTGTTAGGTCGTTTATTTGTTGATTTCTACTTCTTTTTTTGAATGCACCCCATGAAATAAATCTTCCTCTAAGTACTGCTTTCATAGTGTCCCAGAGATTTTGATATGATGAGTCTTTGTTCTCGTTTACTTCTAAGAATTTTTTTATTTCCCTCCTGATGTCTTCTGTTATCCATTCATCATATAATAGTGTATTATTTAATCTGCAGGTATTGGAAAAGTTTCTGTTTTTTATTCTGTCATTTATTTCTAATTTCAATCCATTATGATCTGATAGAGTACAAGGTAGTATCTCTATCTTCTTGTATTTGCTAACAGTAGCTTTGTGGCATAAAATATGGTCTATTTTAGAGAAGGATCCATGTGCTGCTGAGAAGAAAGTGTATTCGTTCTTTGTTGGATGGTATATTCTATATATGTCCGTTAAGTCTAAATTGTTGATTGTGTTGTTGAGATCTATAGTTTCTTTATTCAGTTTTTGTTTGGACGATCTATCCAGTGGTGAGAGAGGTGTGTTAAAATCGCCTAGTATTATTGTGTTGTGGTCTATTTGATTTCTGGAATTGAGAAGGATTTGTTTGACGTACGTGGATGAGCCAATGTTCGGGGCATAGATATTTATGATTGTTATGTCTTGCTGATTTATGCTTCCCTTAAGCAGCATGTAATGTCCTTCTTTATCCCTTCTGACTAGTTTTGGTTTGAAGTCCACATTATCTGAAATGAGGATGGATACTCCAGCTTTTTTGCTGTGTCCGTGTGCATGGTATGTTTTTCCCCATCCTTTCACCTTTAGTCTATGGGTGTCTCTTTCTATGAGATGAGTCTCTTGCAGGCAGCATATTGTTGGATTTTTCTTTTTAATCCAATCTGCCAGTCTGTGTCTTTTGATTGATGAATTCAGGCCATTGACATTCAGGGTTATTATTGTGATATGATTTGTATTCCCAGTCAATTGACTCATATTTGTTTTTGACATGATTTGGTTTCTCCTTTATTTGGCTATTCCTTTAGGCTAGCGCCTCCTGTTGCTGATTTGCATCGTTGTTTTTCATCTCTTCCTCATGGAATATTTTGCTGAGAATGTTCTGTAATGCTGGCTTTCTTTTTGTAAATTCTTTTAGCTTTTGTTTATCATGGAAGGATCTTATTTCATCGTCAAATTTGAAGGTAAGTTTTGCTGGGTATAAGATTCTTGGTTGGCATCCGTTTTCTTTCAGGGCTTGGTATATGTTGTTCCAGGCCCTTCTAGCTTTTAGGGTCTGGATTGAAAAATCTGCTGATATTCTTATTGGTTTCCCTCTGAATGTAATTTGATTCTTTTCTCTCGCGGCCTTTAAAATTCTGTCTTTATTTTGTATGTTAGGTATTTTCATAATAATGTGCCTTGGTGTGGGTCTGTTGTAATTTTGTATGTTTGGAGTTCTATAAGCCTCTTGTACTTGGTTTTCCATTTCATTCTTCAGATTTGGGAAATTTTCTGTTATTATTTCATTGAATAGATTGTTCATTCCTTTGGTTTGTTTCTCTAAGCCTTCCTCAATCCCAATAATTCTTAAATTTGGCCTTTTCATGATATCCCATAATTCTTGTAGATTCTGTTCATGATTTCTTACCATCTTTTCTGTTTGGCCAACTTTGCTTTCAAGATTAAATAATTTGTCTTCAATGTCTGAGGTTCTGTCTTCCAGGTGTTCTATCCTATTGGTTATGCTTTCTATGGAGTTTTTAACTTGGTTTATTGTTTCCTTCATTTCAAGTATTTCAGTTTTTTTTTTTCAGTATCTCTAACTCTTTATTGAAATGATCTCTTGCTTCCCATATTTGCTCTTTTAACTGTTGATTGGTGCGATCATTTAATGCTTGCATTTGCTCTTTCATCTCCTCCTTCAATACCTGCATTTGCTCTTTCATCTCCTCATTAGCTTCCCTGATCGTTTTAATTACGTACATTCTGAACTCCCTTTCTGACATTTCTTCTGCTGTGCTGTCATTGGGTTTTATTGATGTAGTATCTAGGTTTGTTTGGGACATTTTCTTCCCTTGTTTTCTCATATTGGTCAGCTGTCAGTGGGACCCTGAGATATTGCAGTTTTCCGCTATTGGCTTATAGTGTCCCGGTAGATTTCCAGTGTATCACCTCCCAGCCTTCAGTAGCCTGATGTCTTGGAGGAATCTGATAAAGCAGCGCATCCGAAGAAAACTGCCCCTAGCCCCCTATTGGTTCCACGGTTTGGAGCTGGTTCTGTGTGGAAATGCTCTTACTGTGGGCCTGCACCGTGCAGCTGGCCCTGTGGGAGGAGCCCACTGCCGGAGTGTGGAAGGCTACCTTGGGGAGACTCTAGCTGCCCTGCCCTGCTCCGATAAGCCACCTCTATCTGGGCCTGCCACCCGGGCCGAGCTTTACCCAGTGGGCAGACTCACCTGTGGCTCTATTTCAGTCCGAGTCTCTCAATGCCTCCCCTTCTTAACTCCTGGGTTCTGGAGCGACTGGGGGTGCAGTCTCCCTCTAGGCCGCCATCTTGGATCGCCCCGTGAAGAGAGCCTGCAGCCGGAGTGGGCAGAGCTACCTGAAGAGGTCTCTGGCTGCCCTGCCCTGATCCCAGAGCTGCTTGCAGATCGAAGCTCTCCGTTGGTTCGGGGACTTGTGGCTGGTTCTATGTAGAAAACCTCTCACTGGGCGGTCTGGTCTGAGAAGCTAGCCTTGGAAGGCACCTCCCACCGCAGGGGTCCAGGCTACTTGGGGAGGTCTCTGGCTGCCCTATCCTGGTCCCTGAAGCTGCTTTGTGTGCCGGAGTACGTTGCGCTGCACTGGCTCCGAGACTCGGAGCTTGTTCTGGTCAGAAAGGCTCTCACTAGCGGGCCAGTTCCGTTCAGAGAACCTGGAGAAGCTGGCTGTGTGGGCGGAGCCCACCTCCGGAGTGCGCAGGGCTGCCTGTGGATGACTCTAGCTGCCCTGCCCGGCTCGGATAAGCCACCTCTATCTGGGCCTGCCACCTGGGCCGAGCTTTACCCAGTGGGCTGACTCACCTGTGGCTCTATTTCAGTCCGAGTCTCTCAATGCCTCCCCTTCTTAACTCCTGGGTTCTGGAGCGACTGGGGGTGCAGTCTCCCTCTAGGCCGCCATCTTGGATCGCCCCGTCGCCATACTATACTTTAAAAATGTTTTCCCTGCCTGCTGCGGTTTGATTTATTTTTCTTACTCTATCCTTCTTTCAATAAAAGCTTATATTATTTATTTTTAGATTTTTCTTGCTCGTGCAATCATTTCAAGGTATAAATTTCTAAAAACTGTTTTAGTTCCTTATTATAAATTTTGATGTTTTGTGTGTGTTTTCATTCACTGCAAGATATTTCTTAGTTTTCTTTACGATTTCTTCTTTGACCCATGAATTGTTTAGAAATATGCTGTTCAATTTCCAAGTGTTTGAATATTTCTGTTTGCTCTTCAGTGTTGATTTCCAATTTAATGTGTTGTGATCAGAGAATATTCTTAGGTATTCTCAGTTTTTCATTTTTCTTTTTAATTCATTAAGACTTTTTTATTTATTTTAATTTTTTTATGTAGCCTAACTCTAGTTGGAAAACTACATCCCACAGGCAAAATCTGGCCAGTCACCTTTTTTGATATTATTAAGACCTAAGAGTTAAGAATGTTTTTTACATTTTAAAGAGTACTTTAAGAACAACAACAAAAGATATGCAATATTAGACCATATGTGGCATGCAAAGCCTAAAGTATTTATTATCTGGTCCTTTACTGAAAAAAAAATTGTCAGTGTTTGCCCTAGAATGTGATCTATTAGACATGATAAATATATGTACAATATAAAAGACTATATATTTATTTCTTAAAATTATTGTTTAAAGCAATAGTTATAGCAATGAAAAAAAGGTGGAAATGGAGCTATGCTGGAGTAAAGTTGCTGTTTTATCAGAATTAAACCAGTGTTAACCTAAAAGAGACCGATTAATGGTGTGATACCTTGAACAACCACTAAGGAAATAGCTCAAGGAGTACAACTAAAAAATTAATAAAGGGATTCAAAGAGTACATAAAAATACATAACATAAAAATAGTAATGGAAAAAGGAAACAAAGACATGAAATATAATAAAAAACAAAATAACAGATGTAAATGTAATCTTATCAATAATTCAGTATGGTGTAAATGCTATAGTCAAAAGACAGAGTTTCCAACTTGATAATAAAGCAAGATCCAAACTATATCCTGTCAAAAAGAACACACTTTAGATTCAAAGGCACAAGTAGGACCAAAATAA
This sequence comes from Sciurus carolinensis, assembly GCF_902686445.1. Lineage (NCBI taxonomy): Eukaryota > Metazoa > Chordata > Mammalia > Rodentia > Sciuridae > Sciurus > Sciurus carolinensis. The sequence goes on from NC_062214.1 coordinate 66,993,302, forward strand.
AAGGGAAGAAAAACATACCCTGCAAACAATAACTATTTAACTGCAGTAGTTATTTTAAAAATAGACTTTCAGAAAACAAATGGAGATAAAGAAGGACAATAATAAAAGGGTCAAGATATCAGAAAGATATAACAATTGTAAGTGTGTATAATATACTTAAAAGAGACCCAAAATGAAGGAGAAAAATCACAGAATTGAAAGGGTCAACAAAGATCTCAATTATCATTGAGAATTTAATACTCCTCAGTTAGCACCTGATAGAACAATTAAGGACAAAGACAATTTGAACAACACTGTTGACCAAATTGAAGTAACTTAATGCTTCCTTTAAATGAAGTGCAATAGATTCTCTTTCCTAATACACACAGAACATTCTGGATAGATCATATGCTAGCCCATAAAACACGTTTCAATAAATTTGAAAGCGCTTGATTCTTTCCTGTAGTTTTTTTTTTTTTTTTTTTTTTTTTTTTTTTGTGGTGCTGGGGATTGAACCCAGGGCCTTGTGCTTGCGAGGCAAGCACTCTACCAACTGAGCTATCTCCCCAGCCCTATCCTGTAGGTTTTGAGTTATCATCTAATATCATTTTTTTCAGCCCTTTAACATTTCTTATAGGGCAGATCCGCTTAGCAGCTGCTTTTCTCACTTTTTATTCATCTGGGAACATTTTATTTTGACTTTGAATAGTTTTGCTGGATATAGAATACTTGGTTGGCAAATTTTCCTTTTCCTTTTCCTTCAGAATTTGTTACTTTTGGCTGACAAAACTGGGAGTTTGTCCCTTGCCCCAATCAAGGGTGCTCCTCTGGTAGCCAGGCTACTGGGCTTTTGTAGTCAGATATACCTTGGTAAGCTACCATTCCTGCAGATTGAGCTGAAGGGAAGAATGGGATAAGAGTCATCCCAAGCAAGAAAAGACTGTGGATTCCACTGTTTTTGAATGAAACTTTACAGGTATTTAAGAACAAACATTTCTAAATTTGTCTTCTGCCTTGGGTTGATTTCCAGAGCTCTGAAATGATGATTTTGTAGTTTTGTCCAGTGTTATATTTGCTTTGGTGGAGAAACTAAATTGAGTTCTTCACACTGTCCTTAGCTGCCACTATTTTAAAATATTCTCAGCTATTTATTTAATTAACTATGTAAAAATATTTAAAGAGCTCATGGAACTGAAGAATCCATATTTTTGTCATGAATTTTGTGACAGTATCTTTCCATCCTGATTCTCTGATATTTCTCCTATTCCAAAGTTATTGGACAAGTTCCTGTGTTCACAGTTATTGGCAAAAACATTGAGATAGTGTTTTTTATATTCTTTTAGTTACTAGGATGGTTTTTGTCTGCATAGATAAACTGCCTTAAAGTGTGTGAAATTCTTATTCCCTTTACCTAACCTAGACTTTAAGTTTTTCTCTAAGATGTTGGACAAAAGTTTCCTAGTGGAGAAGATAGAATACTTTTACCTGTCATTTGTTAGCTAATTATTCTTAGTGCAAGTGAAACCACAAAAGGTCTGGTACTACTGCCATCTCTTTAAGCCAGAAATTCTAGAGACAGACTGATCAGGGCAAGGGATGAGCTTTATTGGCAATAAATTGTCAAATTGGAAGATGGGAACTCCTGTCCTAAAAAAAAAAAAAAAATCCTATCAAGTGGTTGCAGATGCAGGGCTTTTATAGGAATTTGAGGGAAAGCACATCAAATAGGCAGGCTTTTCTGACATAGAGATAGTTTTTTGTAGGTCACCAGATGTTTTGAGTTGAGTAAATTGGAAAGAAAAGTTACTGATTAGAAAGTCTTAGTACTCATGTCTTTTTAGTTCCTTTTCCCAGGAAGCGCTAACCTGCAGGTGATCGTTAGGATGCATCTTCCCTCAGAGAATAGGGGAAAATAGTGAAAGGCAACTGTCCCCAGATACAGGGTAAAATAACAGAGAGACAACTTGCAGGAGAGAAGATAGTGAAACTCATTGTTCATAGAGCAGTTTTAATCTATTAGGTGACTTCAGTCAGAGGTGTCATTTACAACAAAGCTAGTGGGGACTAAGAATATATTGCTCAGCTGCGTGACCTCCAAAATCAGTGATTTTTAAAATCAACTAAAAGTAAATGGAGCCAGAGGGTTTATTTAGATTTTCTACCCATTACTCAAACATAACTTTAGAAATCTTCTTGCTATCCTTAGCATTTTTCTGAAGTGTGGCTCATTCAGGATAATTCTTGCAGATTCACTTGTAAATACATAATCAAAACCAAATATAAATCTTTGATTATATTTTTCTCAGAAAACATTAAGATTTATATACTGCCTCAAATCTTGGATTTTATTTACTTAGGGCATCATCATCATTTTCATTCTCTTTACTCCAAGGAAATACAATAATAAAATCCAGAAAATGTTTTTTTAATAGGTTTTCAGCTCTTCAGAGGATGAAAAAAAGAAATTTTATTATAAAATGCATTCAAACAAGTAAGCATGCAACTATTGTAACAGTTTCCAGAAGAGCACAGTATAATTTGTGTTGAATTTTTAAAAATCTAAAATATGACGTATAATTGAGAGGACAACAGCACATCAGCAGACGATACTGTCTAGGCAACAGAAAAGTAAATCTATTCACATTATTGTTTTAGGTGCTGCTGTTCTTCTGTGTTTGTTAATGGGTTTTATAATGCTAAAAATGTCTTGGTGTTTTGGGCCACTAGCCTATGGGACTTTCTTATGCTCTAATTAAAATGAACTGTCAGTGGAAAGTTACTAGTATCCTAAGATTTTTGTGGTGGAAAACAGAATTCCAGGATCATATGTCAGCACTGTCACTGGCAATCCATATGTTTGTTGTTTATTAAACTTTGAATTTTGAGATAAATGGAGATTCACATGCAGTTGTGAGTCCATATGCTTTGAATCAATCATGGTTTTCTTTTTCTTTTTCACTATTAAATAGTTTTGCACTGATTAGCCATTGCTACTTTGTAAAAAATAAGAGGGGTGATGTAGAAGGGCTTGAAACTGACTGAAATCCCGTGGCTCTAGTTTTGTTAAACATCAATTATGATCAAGGTCATGATTAAAATAAGGTATCACACGGGAAAGGCCTTTGATTAGATATCCTGTACCACACACACACACACACACAAAAAAAAATCAGAAACATCATCTTTGTCTACTAGCAGCCTTTTCCCATCCTTTTTATTTTAAAATATGAATTTCTTACAAAAGGTATCACATTTAAAAAATGGACTGAAATGCCAAATTAGCAACTTGTGTGTCATTAATGAAATGAGTTCATGTTTTCTATAAATTCTGACATAAAACTTTTAAGTTCTGAGACTACATTGGCTCATCCAATAAACCTTTTACAATGCTAGTAGTAACTATATTGACAAATTTAAGGTAATTTAAAAACAATTTAAAAACAATTTCAGAACTGGGCAAGGTGGCACACACCTGTAATCCCAGTGACCTGTGAGGCCGAAGCAGGAGGATTGCAAGTTCAAAGCCAGCCTCAGCAACCTAACAAGTCCCCGAGCAACTTAGTGAGACCCTGTCTCAAAAATAAATAAATAAAAAGGGCTGGGGATGTAGCTTGGTGGTTAAATGCCCCTGGGTTCAATCCCTTACACTCGCCTCAAAAAACATTTTATATTTCTAGTCACTCATAAAATATGGTTTATATTATATAACTATTTTTGTTAATGAAAATGAATACAAAGGAAATAGTAGTTATTTGAATAATACTTGTACATATTTTTGTTATTTCAAACCAGAATGCCTTTTTTTTTTTATCCTTTTAGTTTCATTTACTAGCATTCCGATTGGGACTTTTGTTGTAAAGAATTTTTGTGGGAGAAGTCACTCATCTGTGAATAATGAAAGATATATTTTTGTGGAAGGATTTAAAGGGGATTATGGATAGGTCTCATTCCATATACTATCAGATACTTCTTAATTACTTCTACCTGATTGGGAACATGAAACCTTTTAAGGGACTCAATGCCTCTTTGCCTAGAGGGAAGAAAGAAGAAATTCAATGTGTGATGGGAGAGGATTATAAAGACAGAGTTGAGGTAAGATTTAACTTGAAAACTCTTTTAACATCCTTTGGAAGGACTGCAATACTAAAATTAAAATAGTTGCAAAACTGTTGAAAGGACCATGACTGATACAAATTTGGGCATCTGGGAAGGTTTTCTTAAGGTGACAGTCTAAAGTTATACTAATCAGGACCTCACAGATGTTGCACATGCTCAAGGATTACAATGACCATGAGTACTAAAATAAACTAGGATTTTGTATCCCATTTTCATTTTCTTTCCTTTGAGCAGAGTCCAAAATAGTTCCTTTTTACTTTTCCTATTAAAAAGAAAAAAAACAAAAATAGAACTACTCTTTAGTGTTAGGCCCGTCTTATGGAGCAGATTAAATAAAAAAAAAAAAAAGTGTGTTAAAATGTTGATTATCAGCATTTTCCAAACCACCTCTACTCTACATACTCTGTGAAAAAAGTTTGCCATGGCCAAATGAATGGGAACCTGCCTTTAAGTCACAGTTAAATGGGTTTCCTGAGTAGATAACTGCTCTTTAATATGCTAATGTGTATTATGATAAACAGTGTAGCATATTGTATTTCCTAAGCTCATTAGACCCTGGAAACACTGCTTTAAACTGGCAGTTACATGAACATAGTTTGAGTAAACACTACTCAAAATGAATGTGTTCCATAGTTCTATAGTAACTATAATTGCAATTATTTGGTTTAGATAAAATTAGTGTAGATTATATATGGGAATTGTTTTAGTTTTTGTGTATGCGTGTTGTTTTGACCTAATTGTTTTGTTTTACTAAACTGCCAGTTCAACTAATAGGATGGAAGAGTGGAGCTTAAAATTAACTTAGAAATTGTTAATATTCTTTACACCTAAAGCATTTCTGAAAAGAAAAAATGACTTTTGTTGAATTGTTTGCCATTCCTTATGTGCTTATAAGTTTTGGTTGTTCTTTTTATTCCACTATTCTGTTAGTTTCTGTTATTGAGTAGCATTTGAAAGCTTTGTTAATGCAGTGCACAACAAAAGATTTATAGAGCACAATAAAAGACTTTGAACTCTAGTATATATTGACTGGCTTGCAGTAGTTCTCTTTGTAGTATTTTTGCAAAGGTTGAGGAATAAATAGAAATCTAAAGAAGTATATTTTTATGTGTTCTCATTAGAAGCATAGTACATTTTTCTGTGATACTTGTATTTGACAGAAACTATATGTATTTTGGATTATTTTTTCATTTTATAGTGACGGAACTTGTGAGACCCTTAGTAATAAAGATTTTCATAGAAGCACTGCATACATATTTATTTAATTTTTGTTGCATTTCAGTGAACCAAAATATTAAGAAACCAGTTCTTAGAATTTTACTCACAAATTTGTGATCATTCTTACGTAAAATAAATACAACTAATAAATTGGAAATGAGAATTGTTGCATTTCATGTTCTAAGGAATCCCCAAATATGTGATGAGGTACTACCATATTAGCGTTATTTATTGTTATAAATAATGGACATAGAAATAAAAGTTTAAATAGCATACAAAAGCTTAAAAGTCTACATCTTTCTGTGTATTATTTTATTGCTAGCTTTGATATTAATCACTTCTGAGTACTTTTTCATTCTGCAGGTGATGACTTCAATAAGGCTAAACAATCGCAAAAAATAATAAATCTAAAGATGTTACCTTTGTATTAAGATTGATGACCCAAATAAGCAAATTCAGAAATTTACAAATTCAGTTTATAAATTCTTATGTAAATAGTGGTAATGTGAGTTTCTTATTGTTTCTTACAAAGGATATTTATTTAGAAATTAGTTATTTTTTTACTTTAATGTGGAATTATTTTAATTATTGTAGAATTTTGTTTAATCACTTGATTTGTGTGTTGTGCACCATGTGTTTTTTAAGTGTTTTTTAAGTATTCTATCAGTGAGGATCAGCAACCAACTACTCTGTTTTTCAAAGTGGTTACTTTTCTTATGGGAAATACAAAGAAACTGAAATTAATCAATTTGATAATATGAAAGGTATATACCCTAAATTTTTTCTCCTTAAAATTTCTCCCTGTTTTTAGTTTAGAAAGTGAGATGAAAGCAGTTGTCATCATATCATTCTTTCTAGAAACCAAAGTATGGATTACTTTTATTCTCTGCAAAGTAGTGAAATTAAAAAAAAATTTATTCTGGACTTACGATGTTTTGATATTTCTTAAGGCAGTGATCCTAATAGTTTTATGCCAACAATGGATACCTAGTGGTTTCATTCAATTCAAAGCCTGAAAATTCTTTGTGTTACCTCAGTAGAGGAAAAGCCTACTTAGAAGAAATCTGTGAAATAGACAATCACTAAAATAAAACATAAAATGAAAATCTGCGTATGTGGTCTCCATAAATCTTGTAGAATGAGGAAGACAAAGGTTTTTTTCCAAGAAGAAATCCATGTGCTGACACAAGGCAATAATACAGATGCTAAGTTTCATAATAAATACTTTTAAAATTCAAAGAATATATCTGAAGAAGAGAGATGTGCCTTTTCTCTTTAGCAGTTAGTTATAATTGCCAGTTAGCAAAAATACTTTCTAGTTATTTTTTTCTTGTCTTCTGCAGTGTTCTTTGTGGCATTTTGCCATGTACCTCAAATATCAAATTGATTATTTGGTTAGATAATCAGTAAACATCTGGAAATAACTTATTTTGAAAAATACTGAGGGAGATTGATTCTAGTGTATAAATCACACACAAAGCACCAAGTAAAATGTCAAAACAAGGTGATTTTCTTTCTTGAAGTACTGTCTTTAACATTTAAAATTTTTCTCTTGGAAATTAATTGGCAAGCTTGCCACCCAATCATAACTATTTAAGTCAAATCAGTTTCTTTTTCTCAAATGTTATATGTTCAGAAACATTTAATTTTCAAGTTCTCAAATAGTGTTAATTATATTTCATAAATATAATGGATATTCTGTTAAGAGGGCTTAATTATCAATTTGATTTTGTTAAAAAAAGTTCTCATATTGCTTATATTAGAAAAATATGTGATTAATAGGTTCTTACAGTGTGTTTTCAGATACTGTTAATTTTATTCTCGGATCCTTTATTATCCTGCCATATATTCAAAGTTATAGATATATAGCAAACTGCTTATGATTACAGTTTTGTTCCTATATTGGCAGGCCTTAAATAATGCATTACTAGGAGTATAAAAACTGTTAATAATAAGTTCATGTTTATAGACTATTATCCCTTAGGGCCAATATAATGGATGGATGGGTTCCAAAGCAAGTCTCCCAATTTACATCGTAGTACATGGGCAGTTGTCCTAGTGAAGCCAGAATTAGGGACAGGCAGTTAGTGTAGAATAGGTAATTGGGTCAAATCGAGAAAATGATCTGAGTCCTGGAAGTTGGAAACTGCTCCTGGGAGATTGAAATGTTCATGTCTCCAGTGCCCTTTGATACCACCCCTCCCCAAAAGGTTGTTAGTAAAGCAACTCCTGAGCAGACAGAGATAATCAGTGCCCCCTGGGCTGCCACTCCCTTCCTGCCTAGCACTCCACCTTGGCCCTTCCAGCCCACCTGCTCACCCCCTGGCCATTCCACCAACATCTCCCAGTCACTATACAGGATAGGCGGAAATGAACAAGATAAGGGAGAATAATGCAGGAGAACAAAGGAAACACTTTAGTCTATAAAAAGGGCAGGGCACTCTCACTTCTTGGGATACCAGAATACCAACATGGCCCCCTTTCTCCCTCCTGGGAGAAAGAGCTGGGTGTGGTGGCACATGCCTGTAATTCCAGCAGCTCAGGATGCTGAGAAAGGAGGGGTGCAAGTTCACAGCCAACCTCAGCAACTTAGCGAGGCCCTAAGCAACTCATTAGACTCTGTCTCTAAATAAAATACAAAAAAGAGCTGGGGGTGTAGCTCAATGGTTGAGTGCCCCTGAATTCAATCCCCAAGACTATCCCCGCCAAAAAAAGACGACTGAAAGGGTTTCAAAGGATAAACTTTCCTTATACTGGCAAGTTATCATCAGCCCCCACCACCAGTAAGATCCAAATATCATTTTACTTTATGTTAACTACATTCTACTTTTTTTTTTTTTTCAGTTTAGTTTATTCATTCAACAAGCACATATTGAGTGACTCCTGTCCCTGGGTAATGCACATTATGACAAAGATGGGCAAGACAGTTTCTGTCCCTAGAAAAGGTCAGATCTTTTGGGACAAAGCAAGCAAGGACCACACAAACACCTAAATTACTTTTCACCTTTGGAACGAGGCAAATAACTGAATTAGTTCGGGGTAAATGATGACTTAAAGAGACTGGCCAATTTGTTGATGCTGCTAATTTTTCTGTGGTGTTTGTGTATTTAAAATAGCAATTTGTTTTTCAGTTCATTTCTATTATCAAAGAAGTCCTTGGCAAATCATCACTTATCTTTAAGAGCAAAAGAAAATCTCCCCTGCCCCCTCATTTGCTCCTCCCATCAGATTCTAAAGTGATGCTGTGCAATAGAACTTTCTGTGATAATGATGCTCTTCTGCATCTCTGCTGTTTTCTACAATAGCCACTATCCTTGTTAGCAATCTCTGAGTCATTTGAAATTTTGCTCATGAAACTGAGGGGTGAGTTTTAACATTTTACTTAATTTTAACTTTAATAGCCACATGTAGCTAGTGGCTATCATTTTGGAGTTCTTGGTGATTAAAGAAATCTATTATGGCAGTATGGAAGTATTTCTCAAACAGAACTGGGCTGGGAGGAGGGAGAAAACTTGGGTCTTACTGTTAGATGGTTCCGTTGGTATCTTTCCTAGGTAACACTTTCAGAGTGCTCTCTGGATTTTGTGGACCCAATAAAAATACTACTGAGCTTACTGAGTTCCATAACTCACCCTGTACTGCCTGTGGAATAACCATTTGCAGATGTCAAAAATGTGGCCTGGGAGAGCAGGCAGTTTGGATAAGGTCATACAGCTAAGTGAGTGGAAGTTTTAACTTAGGTTAGTTTAACCTGGAAGTCCATGTGTTTTCCTTCCTACTAGATTAAAAACTTTTAGAACAATAGGTGTTTCTGGCCATGTATATGTCAAATTGTGATGACATCACTTGCTGAGTTCCTTTTACTGGTTGTAATCTATTTCTTTACCTCCTACTTATTTCCTAGACAGGCACTCTTGAACCTTCTTTCCTTTCTTTGTTCCTTTAGAGTTTCACTGTGTTTTCTTCTCCTGACATTTCTAATTTGTTAAGATCATTTAGTGAATTTTTCATGTTCATTATACATTTTAAGTTCTAAAATTTCTTTTAAAAAGAATCCCAACTTTTCTGCTGAGACTCCCTATATTTTCATTCATCAACACTATATTTTTGTTTAATTTTTAAAATGTTTTAATTCTTTACATTTATTTGTAATACCAGCTTTAAAGTCTTTGTTAAATTCAATACCTGAACTCTTTCTGGGCCAGTTTTTATTGACTTTCTTTCCCCCTCTGACCATGAACCATATTGACTTGTTTCTTTGTCTGGTTTTTAGGCGTTTTTGGTTTGGTTGGATTTTTTAATGATAACATCTTCCAGGCATGGTGGCATACGTCTATAATTCCAGCTATTTGGGAGGTGGAAGCAGGAAGATTGCAAGTTTAAGGCCAGGCTGGTCAACTTAGTAAGACCCTCTCTCAAAAAAGGACTTGGGATGTGACTTAGTGATAAAGCACCCCTGAGTTGAATCCAGAGAAATCAATCAGTCACTCAATATATACTTGATATTGTGGGACCCTGTCTTCTTCTGCACATTATTGGCATTGGTTCTACTATTGGTTCTACTTTAATCATGCCTGATCACCTTGAACTTGCTTAGAATTGATTTTGTTGGTATATATGATAGTTGTGGAAAACCTATGGTATTTTCCAAATTCTTTTGTCAGAACGGGACTTAGCTGCTAACCTCTGCCTTCCCCTGTCTGATCTTGACTTCAGGCTTTGTTATGTGGGTGTGGAATAACTCTTAGTTTAGGATGTGGTTCTTCTGGTGAGGCTTTTTCTGGTGTCTCAGTTGGATGTCAGTTATTTATAAGTTATCTCTGCTCTGGCTGAGCCAGAACTTCAGTGTGCTCCAGTGCTCTTTGAACTCTTAACACCTCTGTCCTGCTGTCAGCCTGTAACTGTAGTCTCTGATAACCCTTGTTTTCTCACCTGGCCCTATGCCAGGAACTTGCGGGAGTCCCCTACATTGGTTTCTGCCTCCTTACTTCCCCCATCACTTCCCTTTTCTCTTGCTTTCTGCTTCTTAGACTCCAGTTGCTCAGCTGCTTCCAATCCTGATTTCTGCCCTCTAACTTGTGAGGACTACTATCTATCTACACTCTTATTGTAATGACATGTTTGTTTCTTATGCCAGTTCCATGCTGTTTTGCTGAAAGGCCTTAGTATTTTTCTTTTTAATATTTTAGAGAATTATTCTCATATGAGGGATTATATTTCTTTTAAGTCGGTTTTATCCATTTAAAAATAATCTGAATTCTGATTGGAGCAGAATCACATGTACATATTAATTTTAGAAGGTTGCTATTCCCATGAAATTGAGTCTTGCTGTCCAGAAGTGCTATTTTTCTATTTTTGAGGTCTTCTTTAAATCTTTGAATAAGATTCTTGAGCTTTTCTTAATGTATTTCTAGGTATTCTATAGTTTTAGTCAATAATGTAAATGGAAATTTTGTTGTTATTTCTAACATGTTGTGATCTAGAGAGAAGTATTAATTGTTTAAATATTTCTTGTGCCAGCCTTCTTCACAAATTACTTTATTACTACTCTAGGCCTTTTTTTTTTTTTTTTTTTTTCTGGTTCTGTTAGGAACACATTTTATTTTTGTCACCCTGAGATGATATTATCTCTTTTTGTCTAATGTCTACATTTGTTTCACTTTTTAAAATATTTCATTACCTTTAACCTTTCAAGCAATGGTAAATAATTGTTGTGATACTGACATTACTAGATTTACTTATGTTAAACCATTGTCACATTCTTACTTGATTTGATTTGCTAGTATTCCTAATAGAATTTTTAAGTCTATATTTTTAAATGAATTGCAAGTTTTCCTTACTTTGCTACCTTCCCCATGGTTTTACATAATTTGGGTAAAATATACAATAACCATTGTCTTATAGTTGCCTATAGCATTCAGTGCAGTGACATGCTATACAGGTTTGTGACCTAGTAGCCATAGGCTATACCATATGGTCTTCCTGTGGGTAGGCTATCGCATCTAGATGGGTAAGTACACTTTATGGTGGTTTCGTGACAAAATTGCCAAATTATAAGTTTCTCAGAACATGTCCTGATGTTGAGTGATACATGACTACAATAATTTGGTTTAAAAGGACCTTAATTCTTATGTCAGAGAAGCAGGTTAAACTCCTTCTTGAGGATATATGAATTCTGCTTTAAAAAAAAAAAATGACTTGAGAATATATCCAGGATTTGATCCCAGTTGTTCCAGGTAATGTGTAGAAGTCTGCGTTACTTGATGATTTTAGCTAACTCAAGGGCGTGTGACACCCGAATGCTGTTCTTGTCCCTTTATGCCTCCATCAAATGGACTTATATCTCAGTTGAATCCAGGTTGGTTTGAATTTTTTGTTTGACCACAGAAGGTATTCCTGCCCAGTTTCTGAAGGGATCTGTCTCCCAAGAGCCCCTTTCTCTGTTAGACATAAATACAAAATGTGTGTGTAGTTTTTTCCATGATAAAAACTACATCAATTGTGAAAGTATTTATGTTCCAAATTTATATTTAAAATATTGTAGTATGATGAACTAAAAATTAGAAATATTTTCTGCCATGTATTATTGAATTTGATTACTGATACATCTCATTTAATCACATCATTAACCTCTTGAGTTAAGTGTTATAATGTCTCCTTTTTTTAAAGAAGTTTTTTGTTTGTTTGCAAACCAGTGATCTAAATAATTGAATAACTAGCCCAAATTTGCACAGCTGTTAAGTAAATAGTATTATGACTTGTACCTACTTTTACATAATAGATCATAGACCTTCTATAGCACCATCAAGAGAAAGCAAACAAATATAAAAAGGGAGACTTACTGTGTAGAGAATGAAATATTGTCTTTTATTTCTTTGTATGATCTCCTTACCCAGAGTGCTGTGGAGCTTAAATTAGAGCTGTTTTTAGTGGTACCGGAAAAAGCCAGAGCTTGAAAATAGCAAGCCTTGTTATTGACTCTGTGGTCACTGGCTTGGCTTGCAGTGGGTGGCTTCCTTCCCATTCCATTTAAATTTTAGGTTCAGTGTGCATCATCACAGAATGATGATTTAAACTTATTGTTTTTTTCTTTTGAAATTGGCACCCTAATGCTATTTTTGTGCTTAAGTCTAGGTAATTACAATGTGACAATAATGAATTTATTTTCAGGATACTGTATGTAAGTATCTGAAATGTTTGAAGGTATTTTATATTTAGTATAAAAGTAAAAAATGCCAAAAATTGTGGAGTTAGGATTATTCCAGGGACATTAAGGAAGTAAGGTATACAAAGTGCTGTTTACTTCCAAAGAGTAAAGAGGCAGGTGAGAGTGGTGTGGTGTCCAGGAGACCCCTCTGAAAAGAGTAGGATTCTACCAGGATTCCAAAACAAATGTTGTAACGTAGTGTTACTACTATATTAACTTGAAGGTGACATAGAAATAATTATTTTTGAAGATGTCAATAATGCTGAATTTAAAAATTAATTATAGATACTTATTAAAAAAACACAAGTATATTGAAAAGAAGACTTTGGAAAAATACAAGTAGCATTTTATTAAAAATAAAAAGTTACCTAACTGATTAAATTATGTGAATCTGCACCCAGAATAACTTTTGTACACAATACATGTAGCCAGGTGAGATGTAGTACACCTGTAATCCCAGCAGATTGGGAGTCTGAGGCAGGAGGATCACAAGTTCAAAGCCAGCCTCAGCTACTTAGCAAAGACCTAAGCAATTTAGTGAGACTCTGTATCCAAAAATAAAAACAATAAAGTAAAATAAAAATTAAAAAGACTGGAAATGTGGCTTAGTGGTTGAGCGACCGTGGGTTCCATCCCTGGCCCCCTTAAAAAAATGATATTTTTAATATTTAAAAGGAATTTTTTTTTTGTTTAGTTTGCTTTTATTTTATTTATTTATTTTTTTCAGTGTTAGAGATTGAACCAGGGGCCTTGTGATGCTGGACAAGCACTCTATTATTAGCTATATCCCCAGCCCAAGAATTTTGAGTTACTGTTTTATTTTAACACACGGGGAAAATTCATCCTTCTGATGTACAGTCAGATAACCACCACCACACTCAAAATACATAAGAATTTTCACACCCTCCAAGATCCCCTGTACAAACCTTTGTCTATTTATATGTAAGCCTTATATATAAACCTTTGTCCACTCTTCAGGCCTTGCAACTATTTTCTATTTCAATAGTTTTGCTTTTACCAGAATATTGTACAAGTGGAATGGTATAGTACATATACTTTGAATCTGGCTTCACTTGGCATAATGCATCTGAAATTCAACCATGTTCATATGTCCATAATTTATTCCTTTTTATTGATGAGTAGTATTGGATTGTATAGGTATACCAGAGTTTGCCAATTTACCTGCATTTGTGAAAAAACATTTATTCATCTTTTTCAAAATTGTTTTAGCTCTTTTAAGTTCTTTGCATCTTGAATATAAAATTTAAAACCAACCTGCTAATATCTACTTTAAAAAAACCTCCAGAGATTTTGATAAGGGATTATGTCAATCAGTTTGATCAGTATGGCATCTCACCAATGTTAAGTCAGTGTCTTGATTATTTAGAGCTTTAATTTCTTTCAGTAGTAGTTTGTAGTTTTTATCATATAAGTTTATATGTCTTTTGTTCAATTTATTCCCACATCTTTCTCTCTTTTTTCTTTCTTTTTCTTTTTTTTTTTTTTTTTTTTTTTTTTTTGATGCTTTTCTGAAGGGAATTTTTAATTTCATTTTGGGATTTTTTCCTAGTATATAGAAAGCAACTGATTTTTTATTTTTTAACATATATTTGAACTTGAGTATATGTTTTCTTTTTAAAAAAATTCACACACCCTGATGTTATTACAAAAGCATGGAGTACAACCTGCCCAGTTCAGTCCCCAGCACTCCGTCCATCTCCTGCTCCCTTCTCTTCACTCCACCAATCCCTCTTCAATCCATTTACTTTTTTTTTTCTTTTTTATTAGCTCTGTGGATACATTGGATGGTGAGACCCCCTGTGCCATCCATGTATGCATAGCTAAAAGTTCTGTCACATTCATTCCACTGTTCTTCCCTTTTCCCGTCCCTTCTTCCTACTCCTCAGTTCCTTTTGTCTTCTCTACTGATCTTTCCTGTTTTAATGAAATCCCCTCTCCCTTTTTTCCCTTTTCTCTTTCTTTGTTTTGTATTTATCCCCCAAAGCAACTGATTTTTTAATATTGATCTTGTGTCTCGTGACCCTGTTATACTTGTTTATTAGTCCTAGTAATTTTTGTGGATCCCTTAGAGTTTTCTACTAAGAATCATGTCAACTATGAATAAAGAAAGGTTTACTTTTTTTCTTTCATTCTTGATACTTTTTGTTTTTTACCTTAATGCATTTGCTAGAACCTCAAGTTTATAGAGTAGCAGTGGAGAGAGCTGGCTTCTTTGTTCTTTATCTTCAGTCCCTAGTCACTAAATGTGATCTTAGCTTTGATTGTTCTTTATAGGATTAAAGAAGTTGCCTTTTGTTTCCAGTTTGTTGAGAGTTTTTATCCTGAATGGATTTTGGATTTTATGAAATGCTTTGTCTGTATCTCTTGGAATGATTGTGCAGTTTTTGTCCTTATACTATGAGCATATGTATTGTATTAATTTTTCAAGTGTTAAATCAGCCTTATATTCTTGGCATCAGTTCTACATGTTCATGATGTGTAATTATTTTTATATGTTGTTAGTTTTTGTTTGCTCTTATTTTGTTGAGGTTTTTTTGCACAGATGTTCACAAGGGATATCCATCTATAGATTTATGAGGTTTGGGGATGAATTCAGTTGTAGGGTAATAATGGTTTCATAAAACGAGTTGGGAAGTGTTTTCTCCTGTTTTCTTAAGGAGTTTGTGAAAAGTTATTTTTTTCTTTCAATATTTAATAGGACTTAAATAGTTAATAGAATAGAAAAGCCATCTGGACCTGGGCTTTTCTTTATGGAAAGATCTAAATTTACTAATTCAGGTTTTTTACATGTGATGAATCTGTCCACAGTTTTAATGACTTCTAGAATTAGGTTTGGTAATTTGTGTCTATTCAGAAATATGCTCATTTCATCTAAGTTGCTAACTTGGAACAAATTTATTGGTAGTATAACTTCTAATCTTCTTAGTCTCCATTGAGTTAATAGTGATGTCCCATCTTTTGTCCCCAATATTGGCAATTTATAGTTTTTTTTTTTTCTATTTATTTAGGTCAGTGTAGATAATGGTTTGCCAATTTTACCTTTTTCAAAAGAACTAACTTGTTTTTTATTGATTTTTTTTTTCTGTTGTGGTTCTGATTTCCATTTCATTGCTCTGTACTGTAATTTTTATTATTTTCTTTCTTCTTATTACTTTGGGTTTGGTTTTTACTTCCTTCTCTCCTTTCCCAAGGTAGAAGCTTAGGCAATGGATTTGAGAATTTTCTTCCCTAATGTAGACATTTAAGTTGTCATCCCACTTACCACATCCTTGCATCCCACCAATTTTGATACATTGTGTTGACTGTTCATTTGGTTAAAATTTTTTTTCTGATTTTCCTTGCAGTTTGTTTTCTTATGGGTATTTATAAACATTTAGTGTAATTTCGAACTATTGGATTTCTCAGATTTCTTTCTTTTGTGAGTTTCTACTTAAAATCCCCTTTAGTCTTGGATGATTTCAGTCCTTTTAAGTATGAGACTGGTTTAACAGTCTAGCATATGGTCTGTCCTGGAGAACGTACCATGTATACTTGAAAAGAATATATCTTAGCTCATGCAAGACATTGGGTTCAATCCCCAGCACCACAAAAAAGAAAAGAATATGTTTTCTGCTGTAGTGTTCCAAGATCTCAAATTAGGTCAGTTGACTGATTATATAGTATAAGTCTTGCTGTTTATCTGACTGTTCTCAGTTATCAAGAGCAGCATATTGAAATCTTCCATCTATCATTGTTCAAATGTCTATTTTTCCTTTCACTTATGTTGATATTTTGCTTCATGTAATTTGGAGCTCTTCTGTTAGGCAGGTATACTTAATAATTGTGGCATCTTGAAATATTGACCATTTTGTCATTATGAAATATTCCTCTAGTATTTCATATTCTAATATCTATTTTTTTTTCTGATTATAGATAGCCGCTGTCTCTCATGGTTATCATTTGCATAGTGCATTTTTCTCCAACCTTTGACTTTAAATCTCTGTATGTGTGTCTTATACATAGCATATTGTTTTTTATGCTGTATGATACCTTCTTCTATTTGATTTATTTAATCTTTTCACATTTACTATAATTATCAATATGACTGTATTTACATAGCCATTTTGTCATCTGTAATTTACATATTTTATATCTTTTGTGCCTCTGTACCTCCTGTTACATTCTCTGATGATATATAAATATTTTTAGTGTGCTGTTTCAGTTCCTCTGTTGAATTTGTTTCCTTTTTTAGTTATCTTACTGTTCCCCTGAATATGATGAAGTCATTTTTATCTTCTTTCAAGATTTTCTATTTATATTTGTCTTTCACGATATAATTATGATGTATAGAAGTGTAGACTTCTTTGTGTTTATCCTATTTGATATTTATTGAGCTTCTTGATACTTAATATTTTTTATCAAAATTTGGCCCCTATTTCTTTTGATATTTTTCTGTCCCTTTCTCACATTCTCTTTTTATTGAAATCTTATCACACTTGTGTTTGTATAGTTGTTTTGTCCTGCAAATGTCTGAGGCTCTGTTCATTTTCCTCCAGTTTGTTTTTCCCTACCTTTTCTAATTGGATTATGTCTATTATCTATCACTGATTGTTTCATCTACCCATTCAAATCTGCTATTGAATTTTTCTTTGCACTTGTACTTTTCAACTTCAGACTTACATTTTTAGTAATTTCTGAGTTTTTATTGAAGTTTTCTATCTTCGAATCATCATTATCATATTTTCCTTTGGTTCTTTAAATGCATTTTTTTAGTTTTTTAAACATATAACTGCTTTAATGTCATCGTTTGCTAAATCCAACATCTGGGTTCGCTTAGCATGTTTCTACTTATTTTTTCCTGATTATGATTGTACCTTTCTGTTTTATTGTATGTCTTGTAATTTTTTTCAACTGGCCTTTTACATGATGTACAGAACAACTCTGGGGTTTGATTTCTTTTTTCCTGAGTATTGTTATTGCTATTTATTTCATTTCTTTAAGTAGTTTTTTTGACTAAAAACAAGAAATCCATGTTCCCCACAGTGTTTCACCACTGATGTCTCTGCTTGGCATTTTTTTCTTTTAACTTATTTTTATTTTAATTTGTAAGCTTTACTTTTTAGGATTTGTTCCTATCTCTGAACAGCTTAGAGGTTAAACACCTTGAGCTAGTAAGTCTTCTACAGATCAGCTGATGAATCTGTTTATAGATTTAGGAGCACATTTAAAATTCATGCAGTTTTCAGGTTTACCCTGGATTTTATTTCTTGCCAGGCTCTGTTTTCTCCTCTGTGCATGTGTGCAGTCTCCCTATAGCTCAGAGTCAGTATTGCTTGAGTCCTTCTCTGGCCTCCTCCGTGCTTGCCCACCACCTCCAACCAGTCTGGGTTATGTGGAGAGCCCGTCTGATCCCTTTAGGACTGTTTCACATCCAATGTCTCCTTAAATTTTTGGCTCCTCTGTCTCAACCAGGACCACACCTCAGTCTAGTAAAATCATTGGCCTTTCATGTTCGATTATGACCAAGATTGCTGCTTATTACTGACAACACTACTGGGTGTGGGTTCTTACCTTTCATTCCAAACCAAGTCAGTCCCCTCTGGCAGTGAAGCAGCTGGTTTGCAGCCTGCCCTACCCCATTAAAACTGCTATTACACTAACCTGGGTTGGAGGATGGGAGCCACCTCAGGTAAACTTGTCACAGATTTCAACCCTTCTTATCAAAATTGCAGGAGGTTTTTGTTTGTTTGTTTGTTGTTTTTCTTTGTGATAATGTTCTTCCATTTGTCCAAATGGCTGCTCAATTTCTAGAGTACCAAAATGGTTGTTTTTGATCATTTTGTGTAATTTCATAATTGCTTTTTGAGAAGAGGATTTGGCAACTTCCTCATTCCACCATCGGGGAAGTTCCACTTTGTGTGTGGGAGGGTCATTGTTTGGATGGTATGTATGTTTGTTATTTTATGTTTAGCTATGTATTTATACATAGAATAAATTCCTTTAAGATAAAATAGATTTTTTTCAAAAAAGCAATCCAATTTGACAGTCTTTTAATTGGAGACCTTAGGCTATTTACAGTTGATGTAATTATTAATCTTAAAGTTAGGCTTACCATTTCATTATTTGTTTTCTGTTTGCAGCCTCTGGTTTCATTTCTCTGTTCCCTCTTTCTATCTTTGTTTTCTATTATTTGAATATTTTTAATATTCTATTTTAATTTATAGGTTTTTCAGATTCATCATTTTTGTCTTTTATTATGTTTAGTGATTACTTTAGAGATTACATTATATATACATTTTAAGGTTTACCTTGAAACTCCTTTCATTTTCCTCTACCAATCTGTATTATATTTGTCATAAGTAATACACTTTCACATATTGAAAACCACACCAGACAAGGCTATAATTTTTACTTTCAGCAACCATGCATATCTTAAATTTAAGAGTCTATAGTCTATTATATTTACCTAGGTATAAGAACTCAAATTTGAAGACACACTGGCCAAAGCAGAAAATTTGAGGAGAGTCATAAATTTACAGATTGCAAAAGTACATTGTAACCAAATTGGATAAATTTAAAGAATGACATTTGCTGATACATTGTAATCAGTTGGCTCAAGAAAATCATTTTTTAAAACTCTGCAAAGTAAAGAAAATGACCCATTATGTACAGGAGAATAACGTCAATGGAGGCTAGAAGACAATAGAACAACATCTTTAAAGTATTGAAAGAAATAAGTGCTCAATCCAGATTTTGTACCTGATGAAAATAATCTTAGGAATTAAGATTTAAAGACATTCCCAGATAAGGGAAACCTAGAATTCATTACCTGCATACCTGCTCTAAAAGAAATGGGAGAAGTTCTCCATGCTGAAATAAAACAATAAAAAAAGAAAACTTGGATTTTTAGGAATGAAAGAAGAACAACGGACTTCCTATAAGAAAATGCTCTAACCCCAGTGCAGATTTCAAACTTGATCAGATTTGCTGGTTTATGTTTTGCCAATAGTTTCTCAGTTTTTTAACTCAAACCCACATTTTGAGCTCATTCTTTATTACTGTCTGATGTGTTGCTACTAGAGGTTCATTTCATATTTCTTGTGTTTCAAGTAAGGTAGAATCTTAGATAAAATTGATTTGATTCTTTTTTTTTTATGAAAATGTGCTTTCCTTTGAGCTGATAATTATATCTTTGAATGGATTATTGAATACCAAAGCCATATCTAGTTCTTAGATTTGTGATCTGTTATATGATGATCATGAAAATTATTTTTATTTCAGATCTCTTGAGAGACTGTTTAATTTTACTTCACTTTCCTCCCCCAAATGCTTTAACCATGTAACAAAATCATCAATTTTACAGCTATATAATATGTAGTATGCAACACAGTATTTTAATGGGAACAATAGCTGAAGTTTTTTCTAACAAACAAAAAGGTCTACCTATTAAGCTTCTTAGAAAAATGTCCTGGTGCTGGTGTATAGAGCAGTGGTAGAGCCTGTATTTAGCATGCACAAGACCCTGAGTTCTATCTCCTTCACTGGAAGGGAGAAAGAAAAATGTCCCTTTCCCCCACCCCTCTCTTTTTGCATTTGTTCATTTGCTATATGCAGGCCTGCATGTTTCAGATCTAATAGAATTTTTTTTTCCAGTGGGGCTTGTATCAGGGGTTGACCCCAGGGGCACTTAACCACCGAGCCACATCCCCAGCCCTTTTTATTTTCATTTTGAGACAGGGTCTCACTAGGTTGCCTAGGGCCTCACTAGGTTGCTGAGGCTGCCTTTGAACTTGTGATCCTTCTACCTCAGTCTCCTGAGCTGCTGAGGTTATAGGTGTGCACCATCATGCCCATCTTAATAGAATTTTTTTTCTGGGATCCCTCAGAACTTAATAGAATTTTTTAAGTTCATCACTTATGGGAAGTAAGAAATGGCATTTCCTCTTTCTTCTTCCCAGTTCGCTCTTATTTTTATTTTTGTTTCAGACAGTCTGTGTTTTCCCTTTTGTTTTCAAAAGTGTTACCAATTTTAGTATCCGATGCATGAGCAAAGGGTAAATATTGATCTGTTACTACTGAAGAACATTAAATCTTTAAATTATGAAAAATTTAAATTCATAAATTATTCACGTATTATTTCCCCATCTCACAGTATAATAACACAAAGTCAGTTGCCTTAGTAATTTTTGCAGCTGCATCAAATACTTTTTGTACATTTAATTATTTTTTTAAACAAAGATGGAAATCATTTACTTTCCTTGGTCCCATGTGAATTTTGATGAAATCTTTTCCCAAATCGCTTTAAAGAAATGGTTTATAGATAATGCAATTTTAAAATATTGAGGAAATCTTACTTCTTTTCTATAAAAATAACTTAAGTTTTTAGCATTGGCATCCCCATACTCAGAGTAATAGTCTAGAAGCTTAAAATTGACTTTGTCTTTTTTGGTTCTTTTGTTTTCTGTATCCAAGAAAGGCTACCTGCTTTTCTTAAAGTCTCTGGAATTTACCCTCAAATTCTGTCATTTTTTGTTTTATAATCAATGCCTGCATGTTTTCTCAACCTAGACTCTTCTTTTTATTACTTTCTGCACATTTACTTTGAGGATCTTCAGGAGATGTCATATTCTCACTCTAGCAAGTCTAGTCTTTTCTACCTCATATTATCATCCACACCTCCACCAAGCCCTCTATATTAAATTTATTTTCTGCTTTCCTCCCACTGGTGTGTGGGTACCTACTGGACCCCAAAGAGCCCATGGTACATACCATATTCATTTTTTTTCATTTTCTTGCCTCTTCTCATGCTCTCAACCCCACCCTCATTCCCCGTCAGAAGTGAGTGCTATTTTCTTTTTTCCTATTTTCCGTTTTCATTTTGTCCTTTTCAAAAAGTTCCCATCACCAATTAATTTTGGAAAAACTTCTCCAACTTCTCATCTAACTTTCTTTCCCTGAGCTCCTGTCACACATTACCTCTTATATGTGATGCAATTCTCAAAGGCAAAGACCTTGTGTCATTCACTTTACTCCTATCATCATTTTTTAAAGTTCAATCAGAGCCAGGTGTGGTGGCGCATTTCTGTAATCCCAGTTATTTGGGAGGCTAAGGCAGGAGGATTTCATTCTCAGCAACTTAGCAAGCAAGGCCTTGTCTCAAAATGAAAAATTTTAAAAGGGCAGGAGGATGTAGCTCAGTGGTAAAGTACCCCTGGGTTCAATCCCTATGCCAAAAAAAGTTAGATCAGAAGAACTTCTTTTTTTGTTCCTTTTTTCTTTTTATTCGCTTTTGAAACATTTTTTTCTTCCTTCAACTCCCTCATCCTCGCACACCCCACATCAGAAGCAATTTTGTTTTATGAAATAGATAAGAATGCAGACATTGGTAGGTAAAGTACTATACTAATGAAGCCAAGAGTAAAATTGACTACCGTGTGTGTCAGTTAAGCTCACACAGAAGAAAACCCCCATTCACAGTCCCAGGCTGTGTACCGAATCCACCTACCCATCTTCAAGTGTGTACTTTGTTTAGTGTTGGAGAAATTGAGCAATAAACTGTGACTTTCTTAGCACAGATCTGTCAGTATTAGAAAAATGTGCAGAAATTAGTATATTTTACATTCAAATTACTTTTATTTAAAAGGCTAGCTATTAAAAACACTCCTGACTAACAGTATGTCTACAGCAAAGACAGAAAACATTCTGTAAATGGCCAGATAGTAAATGTTTTTAGGCTTTGCAAACCAGTGTCTGTCACATGTACCTTACTTTTGGTGGTGTTATTTATCACCCTTTAAAAGTGTAAAAGCCAGTTTCAGCTGCAGGGAAGATAGAAGTGGGCCATGGACTGGTTTGGCCTAGGATTGTAGTTCCCTGACCCCTGCTCTGTAGCCATAAGCAAATCTGTTTAATTGAGCCTTCAAGAGGGCAGAAAATTTTATTATCCAATAGTGAAGCTGTTGCTAAGTCTCATCCAAGTCCTAAACAGACTGGAGTGTGCCCGAGGGGTGTAGTCCAATCATAGAGCGTGAAAAACCTTCATCTAAGAGGAATAAATCAGAAACTGGGCCATGATTGGAGAAGGACAAGAGATGCATAATGGTAGACTTGAACATGAAGTGTGTTCTTCATGGGGAACAAATGAAATTGTCCTGCCTGCTTATCCTTGAGTGAAATGTGCTGTTCTGGGACAGAGTAAATGTCCTTCCCCTGCAATGGTGATTTTCCCTCAGAACTTTCTGGACTTTACTCAAAACTTAGTGACTTGGAATAGGACAAGGATGTGATTGTACTCACCCTGGAATAGATTACAACTGTACATATCAATGATAAGGGAATGTTGGAGTAAATGGAAGGATTTACTTTGGGTAGTATTAAAAATTTTCATAGGACATGTATACTTTGGGTCTTTGCAAATGAGCTACATTGCTGGACAATATCCTAACAATAATGTCATTTAGTATAAACTTTACCGTGTTGGAAATTTCCAAAAGACACTCTAATTCTTAGTTTAGAAATGTTCTGTTTAGTTCATATGAACAATTTGTACTTACTTGAATGCTATAACTTATGAATATCCTATTATCTACTTAGATAGGAGGTAAATCACACAAAGAGAAAAAAAAAATCCCCAAAACAACAACAATAACAAAAAACAGATACATATACCTTGAAGTGGATATAATTGTTTTTTTCTCATCCTACCAACAAGGGTGGTTCATCAATGACAGACTTCCAGTTCAGATTCATCACTTTGTGCCTCTCTTTTTCCATGCCAGCACTTATCTCCGCTTAAGAAATTCTGGCAGGCTAATTTAAAAATACCTCCCTAGGCTGGATTATTTGTTTATGAGCTTTAACTTCTGTACTTCAACATTCAACACTATGGAAATAGTCCCAGCTACTGATTTTATTTAGTTGTGAACTGTTGAACTGTTACAGTATTTATTAATTTTAACCCATTTATTTAAGTTAATCAGAATGCAATTTATCTTAATTTTGATTTTGGTTGTAGAGGTTGGCGATTTGAAGGAGCTGCAGACACTAGACATTTCTACCAATCGTTTGCTAACTTTACCCGAGCGGCTTCACCTGTGCCTTTCTCTGCAGTACCTCACTGTGGACCGAAATCGTCTATGGTATGTGCCGCGCCATCTCTGCCAGTTGCCCAGCCTCAACGAGCTCTCCATGGCTGGAAATCGTCTTGCATTTTTGCCACTTGGTAAGTGCTGGCATTTCTGTGGTACAGGAAAACAACCAAAAAATAAGATGATAGTCTCTTCTTTTTTGACAGGATAGATTAGTTTCTTTCTGTTTATGTATATAGAGGGAACCTCAATAGAGGCATTGTTGCAGTTGAGAGGAGCATCATTCCTAGATAACAAATGAAATTATTACAATTAGGGATTTTATGTTTTAAAAAAAAAAAACTATGCTAAAAATCTGCTTAGGGACAAAATACATGTGATATAAGATAATTACTCTGAGGAGGGAGTTAATATGTGTGTGTGTGTGTGTATGTGTGAAAAAGGCTATGTGACTATAAGTTTGACAGAGGGTATTAGGCAATATAAAAGAACAGCTACTTATGATTATATCTGCTTAGATATTCACTTCTACCTAGAAAAGTTGGTGTTGAGTATCCTAATAATTAGCATTGCCAAATCTGATCATAAAACCTTAAAGACTTTTAAATTGGCTAAACTGCCTGCTGAGCTCAAAACGTCACCATGGCTAGTAAACAACATATTGCCGACTATACTTTTCTGTAGTTGACCAATATTATATGTCAGCCAACACAGGCTTTAGTAAAATAGCATGTTTGTTTCACAGAAACTCAATTATTTCTTAACTTTCAAGAAACAAAAGTGCCAACTAAAAAAAAATTAAAATATGAAGTCCCATAGAACCCCAGCTCTGTCACAATAATCATCATATAATTTTATTCATAAAAAATTTTATAATGAATAATTTATCACTGAGGGCAATGAAGTGAATAATTTACTAGTCCCCTAAAGGTAACATTTTCTAATATCACTGCACATATTATTTAAATCACTTCATGAAAACTAAGTACTGGCAACATTAAAATCAATTCACATGATGATAAATAATTGTCAAACTTAAGGAAATTACTTTTCCACAAATTTCATGCTTTTAAAATTAACAAAGTAAATAAAACTACTTAAAAATCAAGCTGCATTTCTAGGAAATGGGAGCTGATTTTGAGTAAGAAAAATATCAAATATAAATGCATTTTTAAAAATATATGTTTTATGAAAATCTATTTTGTTCTGTTCACAGAGGTTAGAACAGTTCATTAAGTATTCTTTTACTGCATGCAGATCTATTATCCAAAAGCCAAAAGTATTGTTAGCCTTTCAGGATTTGAGTTTAGGACCAAAGTTTATCAAACTGTGATTAAAGATAATCCTGAAATAAAAAAAATAAATCATGCTGCATTAACCCAGAGATCCAAGTTCTAGCTTGATTCCACCACTTCACAATGCATGACCTCTCTGAGCTTCATTTTCCTTATCTGTAAGCCAAAGCTGACATTTTTCCTGGTTAATGATAGTTTATGAATAAGAATTACAAAACTCTGTACAAATGTAGATGACTCTCAAATGAGAAGATATAACTTATGGATTACCATATCTATGTTTAAAAATTTTTTTTCATAATATTATTATTTTTAATAGTAGTATCATAAAGCACATATATAAGAAGAGTGTTTCCATGCACAATAATGGTATTATCTATACTGCTATGGCTAGCAATAGCTCTCACTTCTTGAGCACCCACCCTTTGGCCAAGTATTCTAATTGCCATATAGATGCTCTCTAAGTATTACAAAACCTTATGATAAAATCTATTACAAAACCCATTGACAACCTGATTTTACATCATCTTTCTAGTTGTATGGCCATCTTCAGTGTCAAATTTGGCTCTGCCATTTTGGATTCAAAAACTCCTTTGGACACTCTAGTTGGCCTCTTTCAGTGCATCTCTCCATTTTCCCGGCAGGGTCTGCCTGACACGGGTAAGTGCTTTCTCTCAACTACTCTATCTGTACATCAACCAGGTACTTTTCAATTACTTGCTTCCACCTTGTCTAGCTTCAATAAATCCTACAGCAAAGAAATTTTTTTAAAATTTATTGGTGCATTATAATTATATGTAATAATAAAATTCATTGTGATATAGTCGTACATGCACATAAAATGAATTGGTAATTTTATTCACCAGTACTCCTTTCCCTCCCCTCCTCCTTCCTCCTGATCCCCTTCTCCTACTCTGTTGGTTTCCTTTTCTATTTTCATAAGATCCTTTTCCCCATTTTTCTATCTAGTTTCCACATATAAGGGAAAACATAGAACTCTTGACTATCTGAGTCTGACTTACATCACTTAGCATGATTTTCTCCAATTTCATTCATTTTCCTGCAAGTGACATAATTTCATTCTTCCTTATGGTTGAGTAAAGCTCCATGGTGTCTATATACCACATTTTCTTTATCTATTCATCTATTGATGAATCCCTAGGCTTGGTTCTATAACCTGGCTAAATGTAAATGTGCTGCTGTAAACATGGATATGCATATACCACTACAGTATGCTGACTTTAGTTCTTAGGATAAATACTAAGGAATCATATAGCTGGGTCATATGGTATTCCATTCCTGGTCTTTGAGGAACCTCCACACTGATTTCCATAGCGGTTGTACTAATGTACCTAATGTACAATCACACCAGTAAACATTCCTTATTCACTGCTCCTCCAGCATTTATTATTATTTGTATTCTTAATTGCCATTCTAACTGAAGAGAGATGAAATCTCAGTGTAGTTTTGATTTCCATTTCCCTGATTGCTACAGATGCAACAGAAATCTTATAAAAGCCTAGGCCAGACATTTGTCATCTAGGTCTTTCTTGGTGTTAGCAATTCTTCTCACTTTACTTGTCTCCTTCAACTTCTGCAGAGCCCTTAGTTCTTTCATTTTGAAATTGTGCTCCTAACAACTGGTTTTCTTTGTCTTCTTTTTTGGTTCTTCCACTGCATCATCTGTCTCAACTCTAAACCATTCATACAACTACTGGCTCCATCCAGCTGGCCAGAGTGTGATTCACAGCCCTGGTCTCATGTCTCATAGCCAAATGAACTCTTATCAAAATACCATCTAGTTCTAGAGCTTTCATTCTGCCTGGAATTCCACACATAATTGGACTTTCTAAGTCAAATGGCTTTTATGTCCCACAGCTAGTTTCTGTGTCTTCTGCCTTACCCATTCTCTCTGCCTCATCATAGCTTCTCATTCCCTTGGTCATTTGCTGCTTCCGTTCCTACCTTTATTTCAGTAGTGACAGAGCTGAGCAGGTGCTGAGTTGGCAGTGGTATTAGAAGAATAAAGGAAAGTCATACTGGGAACATGACCACTGTTAACATGGGGAACTGGCAGTCATTCCATGTGTCATGCTAAATGCTCGCAGTGACAGAGGATCTGAGTTGCAGGGACTGGAGCAGGATACTAGAAGCGGTTCTTGGGTAGAGGATAGAAGATTACACATTGCCTGGCTCTTCCTCTGCCTTGGCACTCTCATTTATTTACTGGGCATCTTCTGTATGCCCTGTGCTCAGTGCTGGTGTGACTAGGAAAGTAGTTATCTTTTCTTCACTACTTGATATTCAGTGGTGAGTAGAATTATTACAGAATAATTTCTATCTCTAGGTTTCTTGTCACTGTACCCCTAACTCTTGTTTCTGTGTCAGGAGGTTTTCCTTTGTAAACTTGATAATGTGGTGTCAAAAAGCACAACTGGCAAGGTGGTCTGTGCTGAGCTCTGAGAAGAGTGCCTCATGACAGCAGAAGTACCCAGAACTCCCAGGCCTGGGCTGTAGGCAACCTTGAATGTGGAAGCGACTTTCCCACTGCCCTGGGCACTGTCCCAGCTCACAGGACTCATAGCCCTGGCAGCACACAGGCCTGTGAACAAGGAGAAAAACACAAGCAAGAGGGTGGAGAGGCTTGTCCAGTCTAAAAGAACCATCTGCCCAAAGCAGCACTCTGCCCTTGGTCTAAGACTGGATTCTTTGAGAACAGGGGATGAAAGGGTCAGGGAGCAGAAACATGCATTGGCAGCCACACAATACGTGGTCACCCAGGGAAGGCTTGGGGAGATTGGAGATGGGGTAACCAGTGAGGATGAAGAAACTGAAGCAAACCAAAGTGTCAGCAAAATCCTCAGTCTCGTTTTTGTTTTTTACTTTTTGCATAAATTTACTTTTATTTTGCCACCATGAAGACAGACTTGAAAAGATAATTCAAATAATTACAACTTTAGAAAGAAAATAGTTATGTTTGTGTGCTTAAAATCTTTCGTGGAACTCTTCTGATAAACCAAAGTCATCTAATGCTGAGAACTATCTGGGAGAAAGTCAAATGAAGCATGGTGCTGCTGGCCCTCCCTTTCCTTAGTGCACTGAACTGTCCTTAGAAACTTAGCAAAAGAGGGGTATCTCTTTATAGTTGTTTGGGGATGTTCTACACATACAGCCCACCTCCTCCCCCCGCCAAAGTTTTCAAGCAGTGTAAGACTCCTATGTTTAGCTATGATTCTAGAAGCACAATTTAGGAACTTAGAAGTTTTGCTGCCTGTGAGGGATGGTGGGAACCATTTTGGGAGCCACTTACTGAATTCAGTTTCTTGCCAAAGAAGTTTTTATAGGGCTTCTTAAAGTATTGTCAGATTATAGCTGCTTCAAAGGCAGCTACAGAAGCTATATGTAAGGATAACTTAAATCACTTGTAATACTATTGAACCCATTAACTCTCTTTGACTGTGTTCTTCTTAAGAACCTTGTAATACTGTCGAAACCATTAAGACTCTGACTATGTTCTTCTTAAGATGAAAAGATGCATCAAAAAAGAAGGATACTGCTCTTATTACTGTATGGTGACATTTGAGTGACAGATGAGTCTGCAGCCAGAGGCTTTGTTCTCACTGGTGACTATCAGCAGAGGAGGAGAAAAGCAGTCACTTGAGCCTGGTGCTATGGAAGTTAATGGAGGTCTCTCAGAACTTAAATATTTGCTGTCAATTCAGTATAACCCTGTTGACTAAATAGCTCACAGAATTGTGAGTCACCTCTTAGCTTCTGAAAGTTTAGAGAAATAAAAAGGTGATTTCCTCTAAGACTTTTTTTTTTTTAAACCAGGTGCTCCTGGTTTTCCTTGCATAATTAATAAACCCAGTTATTCAGGAATGCTTACAACTTATTTAATGTTGAATAATAGATACAGGATTGTTAGGCAGCCCGAGCACAAGTTGGCTGTGGAAGAGCATGCTTTAGTTAGCTTCTAGGGAGTGCTGTGTTAGCTCAAGGCTAGTAACTTCCATAGTTTTAAGAAAACAGAGATGCACCATTATCAGGTAAAATTTTTATTGATTGTTTATTTAGAAAACAGTGAATGAATTCTTCACAAAGAAAATTTGGTGGTGACGTTGAGATTTACAAAACAGCCTGTGCATAAACTACCACATAGTAAGCCCAAAAGTTAATAGAGAATGATAATAAGAAATGATCGGGTTTCCAAACCGATCACATAGTTGTCCTTTAGAGATGCTAGTAGTGAAGACTTTGTTTTCTTAGGAAGAGTTATTCTGTACTTCAAGGACTTGGGCAACAAATCGAATGACCTCCTTTACTGCTTGCTGCAGTGTACACTGTTGCATTGATGAGGGTGCAAAACCAACCCTTTTTCACAGAATAGGTGAACACTGTTTTTTAAAATAGTGGTAGTGGTTGTTTTCCTTTGTAGGAATTGGGTACCTTGTAGAGAAAAAAAATTACATTATGGTAAGTTAGAGATGCAATTTTACAAACTAGTTCCCAGGCATTTTCAAAACATGGGCTGAAATTCCTTCTCTTGTTGTAAATGAGATATAAAGGTACAAATATGTTAACTCTACTTATTTTTTCTAATGCTTCTTGTTCCCTGCTTAGAAAGTCAGCAATTGCTGTTTATAATTTTTTGGCTAAAAAATTTAAGTTCACACTGTAAAACTATTCAAACCCTAGGATTAAAATTAGAAGGAAATTAATAATTCCATTTTTTAAATTTAAATTAATTTATTTTTAATTGATCCATAAAATCATATACATATATGGGGTACCATGTGATTTTTCAATACATGTATCAATTGATTATTTCTTAATCTTGGATTTGGAATCTACTGTAAACTGTACTCTCCTGAAATGTGAATGTGTTTATCTGCCATTCAAAGAACTGCTGCCTGAAGGTCATTGTTTAATAGGACTAATTTGCCAAGTAAATGAGTCTCAGTACTAACAAGTTTATTCTAGTGGAGACAGAAAGTCCCAGAAGTTGGAGCTACTGCTGTGATTTGAGTAGAAAGTATGTTAGCTGCTTCCTAAAGGGGGAGCCCAAGCATGTGCTTAAAATTGCATTCTGTAGGAATTGTTGGGCTGGTCTCTAACCAAAGAAGTAAATGAAATGAGAAAATGAAAAATATATATATATAAATGGAAAAGAAGAAAAGAAAATCTTAAAGACAGAGTTCAAAAAGTGGGAAGAAATGGGAGAGAAAATTCATCTGTTAATTAAAACCCATACAGATCTTATTCAACTCAGGAATGCAGTGTCTAAGAGAATGACTGTTCACTGCTTCTTTCACGCAGTGTCTAAGAAAATGGCTGTTCACTGTTCCTTTCACAAGTATTTCTAACTCAATTTTTTTTTATGTGATGAGAAAAGTGCACCTAGATTAGGTGAGCTTTCAATGAACAAATGTATATTTTTCTGTAAGTTGGGAGTAGGATTTGGAGATTGAAAGGGGTTAATAATAAGAAATCAAGCCCCATTCTCCCAAGTATCAATTAAAAAAGCAAAACAGAAGAATTGCTGCTCATTCTTAAAAAGACACAGATGTGAATTTGAGAAAAACAAGTAGTATGAGGACTAGAATCACGAGCAGAATGTTTGCCAGCAAAGTTTTTTGTTTGGTTCTGGAACTTACATCTTTTTAAATAGTGACTAGGACGTGCAGTACTAAGGGAGTCTGGAAGATGTTGTCAATTGACTTAAAAGCAAGAATCTGGAGTTTCCATCAGTCATTATTCTCAGTAAAGTTCTAAAGTTCAAAACAAAACAAACAGGCCCAATTCCAATTCAAGATGCCACACAGAGTGAAGACATTTGCTGTTCACTCTGGCTGCCATGGTGCTGCTGCATTATACGCTGCTGTATTAAGCAACTGTGTTGTGCTGGGCAGTCATCAAGGAGCCTCCTTTCCCTAGTATCTCCTCTGAAGAAACTTTTTATATTTCTTGATATATCTGCCCTAAATCTGTGAGTTAGAACTGGCCCAGCAGTTTTCTGATGTTTTAAAGGAAGTGAAGAGACACTTTGTTCATCCCTTTTCTCCCTTAAGACCCAACGCTGACATCACACTTGGTTGCCTTGGACATAGCATCAGTCCTCTTGTTACCCCCCAGCACCCTTGTGCCCTGATGATAGTCAGTACCATCACCACACTAGGGGAAGTACCCTGCTTATAGGAAAATGATGTGTGGAGGGGGGACCTCTAACACACATAATGGTGAGGCAGGCAGATGTGCCTCAAAATCCCAGTTATACATCTTGGTAGCTTTGTGAATGTGGCTGTAGAAGGGGTTTTACTCTTAAGTCTTAGCGGCAAGGTAATATTAACACCTATTTCCTAGCACCATAGTTAGAATTCAATAAGACCCATTTAAAAGACAGATCACTCAATAAACATTCCTTACATATGGAACTATGAACTATTTTACTTTTTCACTATGATGGAGACTTTGTGTCTTCATTTTCATGCCCCAGGCATCTAGTATGGTGCCTAGCCCATTACTTATAACCATTTCTTTATTACTTCAACTGTGCAACAGAAGTAGAGATGCTGAAATGTGATTGTGTAAACCAAGAGCATTCCTTTTGTCATTCAAATCTATTACATTCAATTTGTTTTAACAGTTGTTGGCAATCTATTGTATATAAAGTGTCTTATTAAATTATTCACTG
Source organism: Sciurus carolinensis (assembly GCF_902686445.1). Classification (NCBI taxonomy): domain Eukaryota; kingdom Metazoa; phylum Chordata; class Mammalia; order Rodentia; family Sciuridae; genus Sciurus; species Sciurus carolinensis. The sequence goes on from NC_062214.1 coordinate 67,024,898, forward strand.
TGAAATTTTCTTTTGTAAAAGTTAAAAAGATCAGAAAGATATGACAATGTAAAAGATTTAATGGAGTCAGTGTGTATGTATATTGAAAAATTAGCAGTGAAAAAGTTTTTTCCTGAAAAAGTGGAAGAAGTATCCTTATTATAAAAGGCATTGTATAGGTAATTTAAATTAATTTTAAAATTATTTCAGGATATGCTGTAAATTACTCTGCATTCACCATGAAAAAAATCACATTTTATGTTAATTAAAAAATGCTTTAACAATGATCCATAATATCTCTGACTTTTTGAACTGTGATCATTGGTTAAACATTGCTTGAACATTCCAAACAACCCATTTTTGTTTATTGCTTTGATCTGTGGTTTCAATTGCCCCATCATTTTGAAGAGAATACATCATTCACCTTTTGATCAAATAAATGAGTTTTAAACTGGTCACTGTGCAGAAAACACAGACCCTATTCTGTTCTGGCCTGTGCTGTCATTCCATGCTTGCTTTTATAGCATGGTTAAAAGAGCAATAGCCTAAACACACGGAAGCATTTTGTTCCATCTTCAGCCATGTGGGCTGCATATGCCAGAGTCTTGAGGTTGGGAAAAAAAAAAAAAAAGGAATTGGAGTATTTGCAAAACTCCTAGCTTTTGCTAATTTCTAAGTAACAAACTTTGATATGTGAATCTGGAAGAAAAAAGGAAATACTTTAGGCACAGTACAGTACTTTAAAAAGTCACATAAAGTAGTTCTTTACGGCTTTAGAATCTGTGAAGGTGGACAATTTCCTTTATAAATTTTACATAACAAGCACTTTTGCATGAGAACTTTATTGCATGGTATAATTATTGCACAGTTATTGGTGAATTAATATTATCAGAAGGAAGAAAACAAACCTCCTCATTAGCTAGTAGATAAATGGTCTCTTTCAAAGTTAATTACTGATTGAAAATTTTCTGTATTAAGAATGTAAGAAATATCTCAGGGCTTTTTCATGCAGCAAATAGTCATATTTCAACCTCATTATGATTAAAAATGTCATTCCATTGCACTTGGGGTATGTGCCAGGGGACTGCTTCCTGGCCAGCTGAGAGCCTGCTCTCCTACGCCTGTAGGAGCATGGCCTTTACAGCCTGGGACCTTGCCCAGGGTTTAGGAGTCTCAGCCTCACCAGCAGGCTGTGCTGTGTCAGCCAAAACAACAGAGCTTTCTGGCTCTCTTCACAGGCCTGCACTCTTTTTCATGATGTTCTCTTTATATTCAGAAGAGGGAGGTAAAAGACTTAGATGTATTGAGCACCAGTTATTTTGCAAGGAATCACGCTTGGCATCATATGCATTGTTTAATCTTCATAGCAAATCTATGAGATAAGTTGTATTATCCCTGTAGTACCCCAGAGGAAACAGGCTCAGAGGATTTTATTTCTTTTGGAGTCAGGACACAGTTAGTGGAGAGCCAGAATTCAGACTCAGTTCTGACTCCAAACCCATTACATCATGTCATTTCAGCACTGTCTCTTTTCACTCTGTATCAGATTGTACTATTTGTAATGTTTAAGTGTTTGTATTACTCATGTCCACATGGCATTATTCTGGCTGATATATAATAGACTTGAATACAGCTGTACTAGATTTTTTTTTTTTTTTTTTTTTTTTTTGGTACTGGGGATTGAACTCAGGGGCACTTTACCACTGAGCCACATCCCCAGTCCTATTTTGTATTTTATTTAGAGACAGGGTCTCACTGAGTTGCTTAGCACCTCACCATTGCTGAGGCTAGCTTTGAACTCACAATCCTCCTGTCTCAGCCTCCCGAGCCACTGGGATTACAGGCGTGCACCACAATGCCCAGCTGTACTAGTTTTGATTCCTGCTGTAACATAAAATAGTTCATGCCATTATGGACATATAAAAAATTATGTTCTTCAGACAGATAGTCAGAAGGTGCAAACTGAATTCTCTGAAATGTTGAAAACCTAACATAAAATGTAAACCAAATAGTATTTTAAAGTCATTAATTATTCATTTTTTCCTATAAAACTAGGATAGGAAAAACTAAACTATGTAAGAAGTAGCACGTGTCAGCTTTTATTTAACTTTGTAGTGTGATCTTTGCTTGTTACCTCATTTAACTTGCACAAGCTCTTTTGTGTGTATTAGAAGAGAGAGGTGCTTTCTCTGCCTTGTCCCATTTTGTGTCCTTGGCTTGAGGGGATGAATCACTGTCTCTAGAGGCTGTAGCCTCTAACTCTTTTCTGTGCAATTAAAGTATAGAACAGTGTTAGTACCCTTTACTGCATGCCAAAGAGAATTCTTTCTTAATTGGCCTTCTACTGTAGGCCACACTTCTAAATGTGTCACTTACTAATAATAATGAGAATAATAACTGCCATATATTGGAGAAGGCTATGTGGCAAGAATTCTGCTTGAGAGTTTATCAATTTTGTTGGTAATTCTTACTAAAACTTAACAGATAGCTTTATTTTCCCTGTTATATAGATGAGAAACTCATGCCATTCATCTAATAGTAAGTAGAAGAATGAGAATGCAAACTCAGGTTTTCTGACTCCAAGCCTCAGCTGCTCTTATTTTCTTGATGAGTGTGCAACCCTTCTTTCTGCTGTATGCATCCAAGTACAGAATCTTTCCTTGCTTTCCTTGAGCTTCCTATGGCCCCTGAAAGGCAAATTGGAGACCAGAGATCATTTGTATTTTATCAATGTAGTTTTCATTTTCTAAAAGATATTCAAGAGTTTTCTATATACATTCAAAGACTGCAAAATTTTATTTGTGCCTAAGGGATTGGTCTGTATATTAAAGAAATAGTGAAGAAATTTAGAATAGAAATTTTTAGTGTAATTTTGTGACCTTTCCTATTGCAAGTGGATCTAGGTATTTACATTTTTCCCATCTATGTTTTATAATTTATAGCTTTTTAGTGTACCAAAGTAGTAGTGTACGATATTTTAGTAATTCTATATTTTGATGCTTAAAAAACATACTATAATAGTGATTGTTTTCGTATTCAATGATTCTTACAACCTAGTAAAGTTGAGGGACCAAGTACTGTTATGCCTTTTAACATATGTGCAAACTGAGGCTCTGCTCACATAACTAGTAAGTGAAAGTATAGACAGATGGGCCTGATTGTCCCCCAGGTGTGCTGATTTTCCAGTGACACACCTTTTCTGGATTAGCATCTCTGTTTTATCTTTTACATGTTTGTAACTTGATTTAACAACACAGTTACTTTTTTTCTGGATTCTGTGTACTTGATGAATTTTTCTCTTCTAGTCTTAAGAGATTTTTTCCCTTTCTTTCTTTCTTTTTGGTGTTATAGGGATAAAAGTGAACTAAAATGTTCTTAAATAATGCCCAGATGACTGGATTCATAAATGGGAAGAAATTATTAGCTGTATATTTTATATCATACATAAGAATAAATTAGAAAAATAGATTCTAAATGTACTAGGATGTAAGTAGAAAGAGAAAGAAGAAAAATCAAATCACACGAGCACTAGAAGAAAACATGAGTAAATTTTGCTTTAATCTTGGGTGTCAAGGGAGAGGCTTTCTAACTATGCCTCAAAATCTAAAAGCAATTTAAAAAAAGAAAGAGGAGATTGGTAAATTTCACTGCTTAGACTTTAAAAACTTTTTGCATGACAAACAAAAGTCATCAATGATGTCAAATGACAACTGACAAACTGAGAAAATATTTATAACTTACACCTTAGGCATAGGATGATTATCTCAAAAAATAAAGGATGAAAACATTAAAAACCTGATAGGAAGATTGGAAAAAGACAATAAACAACAAAAATAATATGACAAAAATAATATGAAATTGCCCTTAAGACTTTTTTTTTAATGTTTACTTATAATTAGAAAAATGCACACAAAAAACAGTGGTGAGATACCTATCAAAATAGGGATCTGGATATCTCATACATTCCTGGTAGGAATGCAAATTGGGATAGCTCTTTTCAAGGAAGGATTATGGCAATGCCAAAGAATCAACACAGCAAGCTCACTTCTAGAAATCTATAAAGAAGGGACACCACCAACAATAGAGGTACATATGCATGCATAGGTTAGTATGCATTTCTGTTCCCTAAATCTCAGAGATCTTCAAAGTGATATCACCCCAGTAGTAATGAACACACTTCACTCTCAGATTGTGGTTTCTAAACACCATTCTCCAACAAAAGGAATTAGTGCTTCTTAGAGAAATGGTTAATTTTAAGGCTTTAGCAGAGAATATATAAGCTGAGCCTACAACAAGCCAGAAAATCTGGATATGATCAAAAAAGGATGAGGAATTGTTGAAAGAACTTAAGAGCCAGTCTGAAGTTGCTCATAATTGACAAAACTGAAACATTTTTGACCAACAAGATCCATGGTTGCTAAAAGTTTTGGGAAAGTTTTTGAGAAAGAATGGAATATTTACATGGGCTCAGGCACACTGGAGTCATCGAAAAGCTTGACCCAGAGCTGCTTCCAGATGCTCACTCACATGTCTATTGTTGGAGGCCTCATTTACTCTCTCAGGCTGCGAGAGTGCTCTCATGACAAGGGAGTTATCGTTTTCCAGAATAAGTGACCCCAGAGCAAGGAAAAAGAGGACAACACAGTACCTTTTGTGACTTAGTCTCTGAAATCACACCCATCATTTCTGCCTCATTCTCTTAAATCTGTAAAACCACCACACTGGGAAAGGACATCTCTAGCCTGTTGCCTAGGAATTCCTTTTTCTCCCAAAGAGTTGCCACTTTCCTTTTGTTGCGTGTTGTGGGTGCTCCCAGCCTTGGTTCCTTTTGTATTGGATTGCAGTGCCCGTTCCTGGGTAGACTTACTGTAACAGGATCAGCCATAGAAAGGAAGGGATGAGGTTAACCCTTCCCTACCCCACCCCCCCATTCTTCTTCAACTCAGCCTTTTATTACCCTCTTCCCACTCTGTAGTAAATTATTCTGAACCATCTCTGAGCAGCAAGACTTCAGACAAGCCTTTCTAATAGCAATGATCATATTGTATTCTAGTTATCATTTTTCTATGTCTTTGATTTCTTTTACTAATGTGGCTTTTGTTCTATATTCCCAAGGCCTACCAAAGTGATTAAAATGTCCCTAATGGGTAAATGGGTTATCTTTTGAAATGTAAATGCATCTAAGAACCTCCTCAATCAGTTTTTGGGCCTTTGTCTTTCCTAAACTTTGAAAGACAAGGAGGAAGATATCTCCTTCAGCCTATTTTCTGTTTTCCCAAACACTCCTACTACCTTTGGGAAATATTTGAGTTCTGCCTTTTCTGGCATACCTGTTTCTATCTGGGGGCTTCTTGTTCCAGTTACATTACCATAATATTCAGTGACACCTGTTAAAGCACAATAAAGTAGATTTTATTCAGGACCATTAAATGAGTACAGGGACCATTGAAATGGGGAATAAAGATTGAGGTAACTCAGAATTGCACAGGCAAGAGAGAATTTAGAACCAAGAATCATATTGGGGGGTCAGTGGATGGAAAATTAATAAGAATATGAAGAGTCCCCCTGGCTTAACCCACCTATCGAGATTCTTGGTGAAAGCAGACCTGGGTGATCAGACATCACCTGGGAAATGGTGGAGAATGATGAATTTGATTGGGTATTGAGGGTGATCAGATATTGGGTAGTGCCATCTAGGGGAGTTTTTGCTAAACAGACTAAGAAGGGTTCTTTGTTAAAAATGGATTTTATAAGGAAGTGCACAGATGAACCTACCAGAATGTTCAAGGACTTTACTGAAGTCTGACCAAGCCAAGAATTTTGACAAGGAGCAGAAGTAGATTTGTTTAGGCTGATCCATAAACTTACTTTTATGACATTTCCTACAGAGGAAAATGAAAATAAATGACCCACAGCAAATTTATTCTTAAATTGAAATTGTCTATAAAATGTCACTGTAGTTTTACATGGGAAAGGAATTTACTTATGATCTCATCCTAGTGATTTAATTTATAGTTTAAGAAATCAAAGTCTAGGTTAGTTAAATAATTATTCTACACCTATGTTTTCTGACGTATAATCTAATATCACAACATAACTTGGCACTCAGAGTTTGAAATCTACATTTTTTTTTCCAGAATATAAATTGTTGAATATTTCTAATATTACATATTAAATTATATATTTCATATAATGATGCCTATTTAAAGGAATTACACTTCTTTCCTTTTTAATTCAGATTTAGGTCGATCTCGAGAACTGCAATACGTATATGTGGATAACAACATTCACCTGAAGGGCTTGCCATCTTACCTGTACAATAAGGTCATCGGGTGCAGTGGGTAAGGCTGACTTCACCTTTTGAACTTAAAAATAGATGAATTACTTTTGGTAATTCTGTTCAGTTGTCTTTATCCTTCATATACTAAATCAAATATCTTTATATATTGGGTAGACAGTTTAGAATATGGCATGTTGGTTCAGTTAATAAACTGTTAGGTTGAATCAGTAGTGAAAAATGAATCTACACTTACTTTTTTTTGCTATGAAAATAAGCAATTTTTTTTCCATCTTCATTAAGGTATAATAGGCAAATAAAATTGTACATATTTAAGTCTATGACATAATTGGATATGCATATACATTGCCACATGTGCCATTATAAACTCAGTGGTATCAGCCACAGCAAGTGGAGGAATCAGCATTGAGTTAAAAATTTTCTCTCTCTGAACTCCATTGCAATGACAATTTTACTATAATGACAGCCCTGGCATTTAGGGTATTACCAATTGGAAATATTTAGAATTCAATATTTAAGACAGTCCCTCAATACAAATCATGATTCTAGAAACCAGACCAGGTGTTCAATTTCTTGGGAAATGTTGGTCTTTTCAGAGCATCTATACTCTTTCCTTTTAGTTAAGATTTGAAGATGGCTTCAGCTTCTCCTTTTGCAACAGTGGGATAAAAACACCTTAAAGTATTTTCTAGGATGGTCTTGGATCAAGAGGACCACTCCACTGCCAGAACCTGCTTTGTGCTGGTCTTATTTTCCCCACTCAGTTCTCAAAGGAACACCTTTGAGACATCTTAACCAGCATGTTTGAGTCTTCCCTTCTAATTCCCAACATCCTGCATAACCAAGCTTATATACCTTGTAGTTCTGGCAAGGAAAGGATTGACAGTTAGCATATACATAAGGGACAGCCATTCCCTATTGGCCTGACTCCAGAAGATGATAGTGAGCCATGATTGCTCCAGAGAGAGCAATCTTAGGAAAAGCGCTCTTCCCTTAGGATAAGTTATATATTTGTGATCTTGGGAAAGCCCTAGATGAGTTCAGTGCCTATATAGCTGATGAAATCCAAGCTGAGTGGTTTATTCTAGAACCTTCTGTGAAGCAAAGCTAATAGAATGTGTGGTATAGTTTTGGGTCAGTGATTTTTCTACAATTGATTTTGTCACAGTTGTGATAATACACAGTCATTAAACCCAGTGAGTTTTTAAAGAATTTTTATTATAATTCTTCCAAGTAAAGTGAGCAAAGTGATACATGGAATGATGCGAGCACGCACCAAAGCTCCTGACCCTTTTGCCCATACCAAAATCTTTAGAGACTGCAGTGAAATATGAGTTAAGTCTCTAATGCAATTAAGGAATAGCTTTTGTTTAAGGTGAAGATTGCTATCTACTTCGATGTTTAGTAATAGATATCACCAACTACCAGAAAATTCTATTTATGCTGAATAAAGTAAGTTTTTCATCTTTGACTTAGTATATGGTAACAGTGGTAATGAATTTTAGGAGAGCTCCAAATCTTTGAGGAGACAAATAGTAGGGAAAAATAAAGTATTAATTAATAGTCTATTTTTATTAAGAGCTTATTTTGTTAACAGTAATAAAACTAAAATTATTATTTTATTTCTTTTAGTCATCAGTGGATCTTTTATTTTATTTATATGTGGTGTTGAGTATCAAACCCAGGGCCTCACACATGCCAGGCAAACTCTCTACCACTGAACCACAACTCCAGCCCCAACTAAAATTATTAATAGGATAGTATGAAACAACCAAATTTCTAATATTAGTAGTATTGGGATATATAGAGACCCATTTACAATTGAACTGTCATTCAAAAGGCATTTGTAGTCTGTTGGCTTAATGCAGTAACTCAGAATGCATCCTTAGTTCCATCATACCTTCTTAAGCAAACTCACTAAAAGTTCATTTAACCTATTTTGTGCCCAAATAATGATACTTACTTACACAATATGTTTATGGCAAAGTGTATTCAGAATTTTAGTGGGAACACAGAAGTCTTGACAGAATTAAGGGTCCCCTTTTTTCTCTTTTCTATCTGTTGTATATATGAAAAAAGACTTCTCCATTCCAAGTCAAAGTAGTGGTGCTTACTAAGCCTTGGGAAGCCATAGAACAAGCTGTGAGGGAAGCATATTATAAAGGACATGAGTGTATTTGAGGTCTAGAAAATACACTTCCTGAAGTCTGAACGAGGATCCTGGTTCATTTGTTCATTCAGTGAGCATTTGTTGAACAGTTTCTCCATTTGGTCATGGTGCTAGATAATGGCCATACAGTGCATTGCCTGCCCTCCTGGATCTTACCATCTAGCTATGGAATGATAAATAATTAAAGTAATTGGTACCAGATGATATTTAAACTGAGACCTAAAGGGTCAGCTCAATTGGTTCTCCACTGCTATAACATGTTACTTCTAACTCATTTGTAGACCCAGAATATAAGAACACAGTAGTTTCTGCTTTACTCTGCTATGACTGAGATAGTTGCAGTATGCTGCTCAGCTTGAGTCTAAGAAAATTGGGACAATAGTGCAAGAAGAACACAGCTTTAAGGGTCTATGGGGTAAGATTTTTAAAGTCTGATATGTGTACATATACATACATACCAATATGCATATACTATTAGCAAAGTATATAGAGGGATTTTTATGATCTATTTATGTATGTGCATTTAAAAATATATATTAAATTCACATCTTGGAGAATAGAGAGAGAATAGGGTTTAAAATGTATTAGTGGCCATAAAAATAGCAAATAACCAATGATGCAGTTTCAAGAAATCTCAGAAGTCTCACAAAACTATCTTTGATATGATGGAATTGTGAACAAAGTTAGCTACTCCATATTATATGTCTATTTGCTAGATTATTATTGAGCCCTAACTAGCAAATCAGCACCGCACTAGGAGTTATAGGAAAAGCAAAGATAATCTAGATGTTTACCCTGACAAAAATAACTATAATACAGATAATAAATATCTTGAGGGAAGTAGATGGAGAGAAATTTAGAGCATAGAACTGATATCTGTGAGTTAGCCTCAAAACCATCCACCATCATTTCTGTTACATCCTATGATTACACAGGTCCACCATCTTCGTGGTGGGAGGAGAGGCAGGGAGCACCATACGGAGCCCATGTAGAGAGTGGTTTTCATAGCTTTTTGCTAGCTTCATGGAAAAGTATGATTTTTATTTCTCTAGGTTTTTCTTATTGTTAATATAGGAATAAATGTCTTCAGTTCTTCTACTTTGTACCCAGAAAGAGAAGCCCATCCCATGTTAGAATTTTAGAGAGTGGTAATTGGCACATTTGTTGTAGTCAGGAAAACTTAATGATCCTATACAATGATCCTGTTTTCCAGTTATCTCTTTGTATGAGAAAAAGAAAATCAAGTCCTACTTTGCCTTTCCTTGTGTAAATGATCAATTGTAATGGTTGGGAGCAATTTGACAAAGCGACCTTCTAATGACTTGTGAATATAACCACTCAAGGTAATAGAATTATTTGACTATGCATTCTGTACTCTGAACTAAATAGATTTAAAATGTCCTTTAGAGCTGGGTACAGTGGCGCACACTTGTAATCCCAGCAACTTGGGAAGCTGAGGCAAGAAGGTCACAAGTTCAAGGCAAACTTTGGTAACTTAGTGAGACCCTGTCTCAAAATAAAAAGGGGTGGAGATGTAATTCAGTGGTAAAGCACCCTGAGGTTCATTCCCCAGGACGGAAAAAAAAAAAAAAATGCTCTTTAGATCACAGTCCATTTTTCTGTGGGAGCTACCTGTACTCCAGAAACCATTAATATTAAGTATCTGAACCACAGTCCCACAGGCCCAGAGAAGCCTAGCTGCATACGACAGAGGAAGAGTGTGATTTGAGCTACCACTCAGAAGACAGAGTTTACAGTTTGACTCCAACGAAATTAATTACTTGCTAAAACAAAAATACTAACATTCCCTTTAAGAGTTAGAGGTATATAAAAATCCAGTCTAAACAGTGTAATTTTCATATTGTCCAGGGTACAACCCAAAATTACAGGACATATAAAGAACCAGGAAAATATGACCCATTATCAAGAGAGAAGATCAACAGAGACCATCCTGAGATCACCCAAAATGTTGGAAAAGAAAGAAGGATTTTAAAGTAACTATTATAACTTTTCCCAATGAAATAAAGAAAAATAGGTTTGTAATGAATGAAAAGACCACAAAATAGAAGCTATAAAAAAGAAAATTTTAGAGTTGAAAAATATATTATCTGATGTAAAATATTGCTAGGTAGAATTAATGGCAGAAGGGGTATGAATAAACAGGGAAATGTCAGTGAACTCGGAGATAGATCAGTAGAATGACCCAATCTCAGGAACCCAGAAAAAAAAAAAAGAAAAAAAAAGATTGAAAACAGAAGTGAACACCAGGTGTGGGACATGGAGATGGTATAAAAAGACTGACATATGTATAGTTGTCATCCCAAAAGGAGAATAGGGAGACAATGAGGCAACAATGACAAAAATGTCTGACAAAATAATGTCTCAAAATGTTGTAAGTTTGATGAAAGACATAAATTTATATTTTCAAGAAGCCCAGCAAACCCTAAGTAGTATAAGTAGAAAATCATGCCTAGGTAAAGCTGCTGAAAACCAAAATAAAAAGGAAATTTTGAAAGCAACTAGAGAAAAAAATGACACATTACTTACAAAGGACCAAGTCAAGACTGTTAAACTTCTCATCAGTAAACTTCAGGGTCCAGAAAACAATGGAACAACATATCTGAAATGCTAAAGGAAAAAGCAAAACAAGTCAAAGTGGAGTTATGTATCCAGGAAAATGAATGAAGGCAAGCCCAGTGCAATGATGCATGCGCTAGTCCCAGCAACTTGGGAGTTTGAGGTGGGAGGATCACAAGTTCAAGGTCAGCCTCAGCAACCTGGTGAGGTCCTAAAGCAACTTGGTGAGACCCTGTCTCAAAACAAAACACTTTTTAAAAAAGGGCTGGGGATGTTGCTAGTGGTAAAGCTTTCAATCCCCAGTCCAAAAAAAAAAAAAAAAAAAAAAAAGGCAGCAGCAAAATACATGATCAGATAGGACAAAATTTAACATGAAGAAACTCTGCCCAATTAAGACTCTTCATTCAGAACAAGGTTTATTCTTTCTGTGTAGCTTAGTTTTTTCATTCGTTCTTCATATCCATCTCTCCCTTTTCCCCCTACTTTAAGTTGGGAAAAAATATATTTACTGAGAAGAAGGGGCTTAAATCTGTAGCAATTCCCACACTAATGAGCATGTGGATCACATATGTACTCGATGAAAGATAAAAATAGTTACTTGAGTGCTTTTGGTAAGAGGATTTAAACTAACTGAAGACTTTGTTTTATTTTGTTGGTACCCGGAATTGAACCCAGGGGCACTTAACCACCAAGCCACATCCCTACCCCTTTTTATTTTTTGCTTTGGAATAAGGTCTCACTTAAGTTGCTTAGGATCTCACAAAGTTGCTGAGTCTGGCTTTGAACTTGAGATCTTCCTGACTCAGGCTCCCGAGTGACTGGGATTACAGGCATGCATCACCATGCCCAGCAAAAGTAAAGACTTTTAACATGTTGTTAAGTGGAATTACAGGTATGAAAATACATATGAATTAATTGACTAAGTCATATACATGTTTTGGTACATATGTATGGTAAAATCTCAGTGGCAAGATAACTTCTCCGTTCCTTTAGCTTGTTTTGGGCTAAATGTTGAAGGCCAAGCAACTCTGAAAATACTGAGTTTAAAAGGAAATTGTTTAATGTTTGTTATAGTTATCTATATTACTAAATCAAAACTACTAACATTTATAATTTTAATAACTAACTTGAGGATTCCATGTAGAAATATTTTTGTAACCACTTAGGCATTTAACATAAATTAATAAAGATTCCAAGATTTAATAATTGCTAGTTAATAATAATTTCACTTCATTGTGAACTGAGGCATATCGTGGACTTTCATTCCATCTTGTTGACAGTTCATTTCATTATTCTTTTTTTAGGTGAGTGGTGATCACTTTTCAGGGCCAATACCTTCCTGGTGTTTTTTTTCCTTTTGCAATTTTCTTCTATGTACCAAACACTGTAGCTAATTGGAACTTCATGTGCCTTGTGCATTTACAGAGCTGAAACCCTGCTCCTGTTATTTTCTTTCCCTGAAATATAATAAAGAGACAAGAAAGCACAGCTGTATACATTGATTAACATTTACTGTGTACCAGGCAATGTGTTCATTATCTGCATTATTTCATAAAATTCTCCCAGCAGCCCTGAAGTCATTATCCTCCCTTTAGAAATGAAGACACTGAAGTTTAGACAATGAAATCCTCTGAAGTCGAAAACTAGGTAGTAATAGCATTGTTTGCTTCCTTGTTCACACTCTTAACCTCTGTACTAGGTGCTCTGCTTCCCTCCTCTCCTTTGTCTAGAATCATGACTATGTGTATGCTTGAGCTCTTCTGCTGACTCCTGTGAGCAGGTCAGGTGGATGCTTAAGTCTCCCCAACAGCAGTCGAGAGAGGCTGGCCCTGGAACAGCTGACCTGTGAATGCCAACTCCTGTGGACGCTTCCCTTGCAGCCTTCTCTCTGCCTAGCTGCAGCTCACGCTCCAGTGTGAAGCACAGAAGGCATTTAATAAATGGAGCTTAAAATTAATTAGCTCCTTCTACCCAGTGGTGAAGAGTAGAACTTCTGCTAAAAGAATTATTGAAGGGAAATTAAACTTTATGTAAAATAAGAATACACTTACTTGTTAATGTGAGCTTTTTCACTTGTTTAATCAGACATCTGTCTTTTTAATTATTGGAGACAATGAAAGCATTAGAAAGAATGGGGGTGGGAGGAGTTGTAGCTCAGTGGTAGAGCACTTGCCTGGTATGTTTGAGGCCCTGGATTTGATTTGATCCCTGGCACTGAAGGAAAAAAAGGAAAAAGAAAGAATCTGTCTTTCAGTTTTCTACAACTCTATTTATTATTCCATATTGTTCAAGTCTCTGGGCATTATCCACATAGAGTGTACCCACAGCTGGGTTCAGAAGTAGCAGCTGGTAAGGCACTGACAGTAGGAAATAAATATTCATGAATGACTTACTTTTTATACTATATTTTCATTGTTTTATGATTTTTTTCAGGGTTCTTATACTATAGCCTGGCTACAAAGTTTGAAAACATATTATTTTACCATGTATTTTAGGGTTCACACGCAATGGTGGTGCCTGGCAAGTGTAAAACATTCAGGGCAGGCCAGTCTACCGAGGGGAGAGCTGATGCCTCAGTCTAAGTCCAAAGGAAATCCAGAGATAGAATTTTCTCTTCTTTGGAGAACCTTACTCTTTATTCTTAAGGTCTTCAACTGATTGGATGAGACCTACTCACATTATGGAGGGTCATCTGCTGTACTCAAGGTCTATTGATTTAAATGTTAATCTCATCTTCAAAGAAGAGAAATCTAGGCTAATATTTGACAAAATGGCTGGGCACCATGCCCTTCCAAGTTGACAAAAAAATGTCAGATATTTGCCAAAATTCCATTTGACAGATGACTGTCATTTTTCCTAAATGATCATTTCTTTAAATGTGGCCATCCTGTTGTGTGATCATACATAGGTCATTGCAGTACTTAGGTCTCCAACATATCTCCTGGCCTCAAGACTTATAGAACCCAAGAGTTCTCCCAAAGTTTGCAACTTTAAGATGCCCAGGTTGGCCTCAAACTTGAGATCCTCTTACCTCAGTCTCACAAATCAATGGGATTACAGGTGTGTGCCATTGCATCTGGCTGAAAGTTTGTAACTTTGTAAGTGACTGTCATTTCACACTCCTTAAATTCTAGAGGGAATTTCTGCTTTCTGCTTTTGGTTAGTCCATGTGTGTGTATGTGTGTGTGTGTGTGTGTGTGTGTGTGTGTGTGTGTGTGAATGTGCGCCCGCGTGTGTGTGGCTGGGGATTAAATCCAGGGTCTAGGGCATGCTAAGCAAGAGCTCTACCATCCCCATCCCCTGTTTTTATTAATTTTGTACTCCTTTTAATAGTTAACAACCTGGCTGATACATGTTACAGTTTTCCCTGTTCAAATTACTGATGAGGTTTCTGTTTCCTGGATGGGCAATATAATGACAGTTTGCAGTTGCTGGCAATTAATCCAATTTCACAGACCGAGGTGATTTAAAGTTAGGCTTCAGTCCCTGAGACAGCTTCTGCTTTCTAATCCTACTTACTCCAAGGGAAATAAATGCTGCAGTCATTCCTAACTAAAAAAAAAAAAAAAAAAAAAAAAAAACAGCAAACTAGAAATGGAAGAGGATTTCCTCATTAGATAAAATATATCTACAGAAAGCCAATAGTTAATATTATACTTAATGTTGAAAAACCTTAACTTACTCAAATTAATATTTAAATTGACAGTTCTACTCTGAATCCTAAGAAGATTTGGGGAATGTCTAGGTAAAATGCTTGTAGAGTTCAAGTAGGATAATAGACAACTGAGGATTGCAAGAAATATTGAACAAGAATAGTTAAGGGAGACATCAAATGACAGAATCGCCTATAAAACTGTTATAATCAAAACAATGTAGAATTGACATGGATTAAACAAATACATCATTGAAACATCAAGAACTCTAAGAATTTTTTTAAAAAGCATTTTAATTCAGAGGTAAATTATAGATTTATTGAATAATGTTATCAATAGTTTGTCCATTTGGAGGAAAAATTTGAGTCCTAATTCATGTCATATACAAAAAAGATAGCCATCTACATGTAAAGATAATATAGTGAGTATACTAGAAGAAGATTTAGCATAATACATACACAATCTTCAAATTAGGGAACCCTCTTCAGAAAATCAGAAAAGTTTGATGCCATGAAGGAAACAAGTGGGTAGATTTGATGTTGGAAAAGAATGACTGCTGAATGGTAAAAGACACGATATGCAAAGTTATAAGACAAAAATATTTTTGGAAATAATACAACAAAGAATTGTTTCTGCAAATATGGAAGTTCCTAAGAATTTTTTTAATTCAATAGAAAATAAGGCAAAGGATGTGAATGGACGTTTCACAGAAGAGTAAATGCAGATGACCAATAAACAAATCAAATGTGATTGAACTCAGTGACCAAGATGATACTCTTCATTAATCAGATTGGCAAGAGGTTAAAATAATTGATAACATCCAGTTCTGATGATGATATGGAGAAATGGATACTTTCCTATAACTTTTTTGGAAAGATCTTAGACATTTAAATTTTTCAGTTCTCATGGCCAGCAGTTCCCTTTGGGGGACTTTTATCTTATAATAATGAAAGCATACATACATAAGAATGTTTATATATGTTTATTATGACCTTATTTGTGTAGTAGGAAGGAAAACCTTAAAAAAAAGAAGAGATGAGCATAGTGAATAAGTTAATAAATAAATTATGGTTTGTCCATACTATAGACTATTAGGTGACTATTAAAAGGATTTTTCTAAACCTGTTTTGATCAACCTAAACAATTACATGAACAAAAACACATTATAATATTATGTGATCCCATTTGATGGGGGTTGGGGTGGGGAGATCTAACTGTATTTTTGCCTGAGTGTAGAAAAAACAGTAGAATGATAAACACACTGATAATTGTGATTTCTTTACAGAGGGTAGATATACAGTTTGAAGAAGGGAAACTTAGGAGAAACTGTTCACTTGTTCTTCATTTTCTGTATGAACATAAACTCATAAAAATGATCATGCATTAGTTTTTATAATTTAAGTTTATAATACTAGGTTTTTTATAGTTTAAGTTTATAATACTAAATTGTTTTGAATAATCTTCTAAAATACCCACTCCTGGCTAAAGACCAGAGCTCCTAAAATCAAATCAATTAAAAAATGTGAAAAAAGAAGTCTATGTGGAATTTGTCCAACCCATCTCATGTGTTTCCTGCTTCTGAAATTTAATGCCTTTCTTTTTCAAATAAATCAAACACCCCCAACCATAAATAGTTGGAAAATATGTAGTACTTACCTTAGGAACTTAGCAAGAAAGCCACTAGCATCTCACCCACAATGGCTACTCCAGGCCTCTTCTACTTATCTCACACCTGACAACTTCCCCGTTCCTGTTCGCTTCCGTGTTTGAGGTTTTCTTTACCTCTTTGCTACCAGACTGCCATATTGTGGCCAGATAGCTTTGTAAAAACCATCTAAGAGTCTTCCCCATCTAATTTCTGCTAATATTCCTGGCCTCCTCTTCTTTCCATACCCTAGTGTCCCTTTTCCCAGCTCCCATGAAACCATGACCTATATTCTTTCAGGCTTGCTGCTGCCGTACATGGTGTTCTCTTTGATTGGCATACCAGTACATGTATCCTTCATTTATTCCTGGTGGAATCAGTTGATCTCTAAGTCAGATATCAACTCCTCTGTAACGTTTCCTCTAGTTCCCTGAACAATCTGTCCCCCCTTCTTCTCTGCCCCATTACACTCTCCTTCTGAGGAAAGAGGTCATCTTATTTTGTTTTGTTTCTTATTTAATACTGACTGACACGTAGTAGGTGTTCTGGAACCATTTTCTGATAGAGGAAAGAGCAAATAAAAGAATTTCTAATGAACAAATGAGTCCAGGGTTTGTGCCTGATGCTTCATTGCCTGTTTCTGGTCAAGGTTATAGTTACCTTATGTTGTGTTTGGAGAACCAGGGTTTGTTGGCACCATTTGCCATTAGAGAAGAGTAACCTGATGGCCTCAGACAGGAGGCAGAAGGAAAGCAGACCCCTACAGTGAAAGGAACAAGGACATCTCTGCCTTCTGGTTAAAAGTGGCTGAAGGGAATAGGACATGACCTGACCCATTCTACACACCAAAAATATTGTCTCAACATTTTTATGGAAAGATCCACCAGAGTTATCTTCTGCCATTTAAAATCTCTTTGCTTTGTGGGCTTAGGGTTTTCAAAAACTACCATAGACTAAGATACAAAGTACTTGATAAGATACTTTTTTTTTCTTTTTCTTTTCAAAGTTTTCATCAACAAACTTGGAGAGGGTAGTAAAAGAAGGAAAAGTAGAGCTTACAAAGAAAATTATGTAGAGTCCATGAAGAAAAGCTTGTTCTGCGTTGTGCTTCCTGTAAGCGACTATGCCTCAGCCATGACTTAGCTGCACTCCAGCTTGTGAGTTTCAGTTTCAGAGCAGGTTGTGTTAAGGAGCCCAGGACAGCATCTGTCCTGGCAGTTCAGCAGAGCTGTCAGTCTTCAGGTGTGTGTTGTGATCCTCACGTGTGCTGGCCCCATATTCTTTCCCTCATTGCTAACACCACTGTGGGTATGTGTCTGTCTGCAGCTGCGGAGCCCCCATCCAAGTGTCTGAGGTAAAGCTGCTCTCCTTTTCATCGGGGCAGCTGACCGTCTTCCTCCCAGCTGAGGTGAAGGCCATAGGGACAGAGAATGATCACGTCCTGCCTCTGCAAGAGCTGGCCATGAGAAGTCTGTATCATGCCCATCACAGATTTCTAAAAGGTTTGCTTGCCTCTTTTTCCTATTCTGTCTTTTGATTCCATGAACAAACAATTGTGTTTTATACTGCCTGATTTGACTTTCATCTTTTTTTTATCATAGTAAAATACACAACACAAAATTGACCATTTTAACTTACTTTTAGGTGTACAGTTCAATGGTATTGTGTTCACACTATTGTGCAATAGGACTTTTTTCTTTTTTCTTTTCATTTTTTTAAGACAGAGTCTCACTATGTTGCTCAAACCTACCTCAAACTGCTGGACTCAAGAGATCTTTCTGTGTCAGCCTCCCATGGAACTGGAACAACAGCTTCATGCCACCGTACCCAGCTAGGACTTATCTTACAGCAAAACAGTTTTCATATTTTATCAGCACTGATCCCTTTAGTACCTACCATGGACACAAAGAGGAACAGTGGTTCAAAGTCAAATCATATTCAAATGAAAGAAACTTGGTGTTTGGAAATATGTATTTGGTTGAGGCAAGAGCCTGGCAGTAGGGGAAAATTTGGAAGGATCTTAACCTTGAAGATCTCTTCAGAAGAACAGACTCCTGCCTTGCTGTCTGCTCACATCTGTGAAATGTGAGGAGAAGAAATATGAGGAGCCTTTGGCTGTATTATCACAGCATTCCAAGTCTTGTTTTGGAAAGGATTTGGCAGTGTGTAAGTTTTATAGGTATTTTGGAGTGTATAACTGAAATGCCTTAAAAAGCACTAGTCAGGGTTGGGATGTAACTCAGTGGTAGGGCATGTGCTTAGAATATGCCAAGTCCTGAGAAAAAGAAAGCACTAGGCAGTGTTAATAAGAAAAATGCATTTCAAGTGTTCTTAAGTGTTTTATCTTTGTATGAAAAAAAAGCCCACAAACAAACAGACAAACTAACAAAAAACATGCAGCCTTTAATCTTCCTAGAATGTTTAGTGGAAAGTGGAAAGTTAAGTTGTTTTTTTAAAAAATTAAACAGAAAATTCTCACTGTTCACCTGTGGATGAGTTATATTTTTCTAAGTGGTTATTGATGAATCTGAACAGATATAAAAGGTTAAGAAGATCATTTGTATTTCCTTTCCAAAGATGAACTGATAATCTTTAGATTTCACCTCATTGTGAACATTTCTCCCTCCATTCAGTGTTTATCAGCAGTACAGAAACCTAGTGTGAATTTGTATCAGGATTACCTGCATCACTGAGATGTTTTGCATTAGATATCTCATGTAGCTCAGACTAAGCTGGGAAGGAAAACTCCCTATTTTTATTAATGACAGCTCATGGGAATGAGATAAGGAAAGCTTGGTTTCATTATTTTTTTCATTCTCTTTGATTTCCTACATTTCATTCTTTTCAATAAACATAATTTAGCCTTGATTGATACTTGATTGACTTGAAGCCTGATAGATTTAGGGAGAACTTAATGAAAGTCCTGGAGTCGTCAGTCCAGCCCTCCTTTAATTCTCTGACTCTTATAGAAGCTTGCAAAACCCTTTCTGGGTAAATTGATGCCTTTTTGATCCTTGTTCTTAAAGACTATTTGATCTTATTCTTTCCTTGACTCTATCTCAGGACAGCTTCTGGTTGTTCTTAAGAGAGGATTTTCATTTTCTTTTGGTATCAAAAAATGTAAAAAAAAAATCTTTCATTTCCTAATAATGTTAGATTTTTTATTCAGTACCTATGAGATAACAGAATTTTCAACACCAAGTACTTTTAACTAACTGAACTCATTTGGTAACAAAGAAGTATTTTAAGAAATCCGATTTAAAGAAATTGATTTTTACTCATGTGCATGATTTTCTCTTGTGTTCCAGATTTGAACTTTTTGTCTCCAATCTCATTACCCAGAAGTCTCCTGGAGCTGCTGCACTGCCCCTTGGGGCACTGTCACCGGTGTAGTGAGCCCATGTTTACCATCGTCTACCCCAAGCTCTTTCCCTTGAGAGAGACGCCGATGGCAGGGCTGCACCAGGGGTAATCACGCCTAAGTTGGTGCCAGGGTTTACACCTGAGCAAGGGGTGCAGTGTGGGGAGTGGGGAGACCATGCACAAAAGCATTGTTAAGTCACAGCTTTGAAGGGGTGTAATATGCTTCCTGAGATAGACCTAAATGAAACAAATGTGCATTTTCAGCATCACAAGAAAACTGGACTTCCCTTTATTAGTTAATTTTTCAGTCATATACAGAAAAGTTGTATTGTATGTATTCTTTAGAGTAGCTTATTCTTTGTGGGAATGTTTTCCTGCTATTTCCCTATTCACAATAGTCTTTAGGCAGTAAGGGATGCAAGAACAAAAGTTGTATAATGGGACAAGCCCAGCCCTTCTATTTAATTGGCATTGCTAACTGAAAGTGTATGGCTGAACTCTGTGCACTTATGCGTGTGTTTCTGTTTTGAATTTCTAACCCTTCCAAATGGCATTCTCATGCCACTCTTCATTTCTTGGCACAGTGCCTTGAATTTGCTAAGAATGTTCACTAAGTAAAACCCCAGTAATGATACTGTGGATTAGAAAAAGAATCTGGACAATTGAAGATAGGACATCAAATCCCCTATTTGCACAACCTTAGCTTATGGATTTTCTAAATGTAGGTTTTTCTAAGTTTGGATTTTTTTAAGTTTAGAAAAACAGTATAATACTTCAATTATTATTCAAATAGGGTATTTTGGGTGAGTAAATTTTCCAGATAACTTAAACTTGTTACCCCTCTTCAATGCCAAGAAGTATTTCCATTGTGATCATTTTCGTAGAAAACTTTCCAAGATTTTCTTTCCTTTTTTCATTTCTTCCTCCCCACCCCGCCCACTATGGTACTGGGAATTGAACCCAGAGCTAGGCAAGTGCTGTACTGCTGAGGTACACCCCCAACCCCTTTGTTTCTTAACCCACTTGAGATAGGCTGCGCCCTGCAGTATTCAGAGCATGGACTTTGCACCCACAAGGCTGGCTCTTCTCCTGTACGTCTCTGATCCTGGAAATAGGAACAGAACAATCCAGTTGGCAGGGCCACCATGATGATTAGCAGATGAAGGCAAATACCTGGCACATAGTAGATATTCAACAAATGGAGTTACTTTTTCTGTCTCTCTACCTTCTTCTTCCAAAAACTATGTTTATCTTTTTCTTGCTCTGGATAATCCTATTTGGCATGCTTTCAGTTCCTTTTTAAACTTTTTTTTTTTTTAATGTTTCCTACTTACAGGAGCCCTAGTCTGAACCTTTCTAATCTGCTGCTTGTGTTGGGAAAAGCAAACATACCCCAAACTCAAATGGAGGCTGTCCTACAGTACACTCACAACATAGATCATTTCTGACACTAGTCATGTGGGGGCTTCCCACATACACCAAGAAAACAATCAGTTCTGCAGCAATGGACAGCAGTTGGATGTCCTCAAATCTAATCCAGTTCTGACACTGTCTACCTAGAGACAGCATCAGATCCCACAGGTTGAGGGTTCAGTCCTTGATACCCACCTCTACACACACACTTGAGATGCCAGTTGCAAGCCCCAGCTCATTTAACCGTGCTTCCAACCTACTGGTGTAAATCAGGGCTCCTATAATCCCCTCTTTGGGTTTGATTAATTTGCTTGAGTGGTCACAGAAACCAAGAAAACACTTTAACCAGTTGGTTATAAAGTACATTACAAAGGATACAGATGAAGGGATGCACAGGGCAAGGTGTGGGAGAAGGGAAGTGGAGCTCCCATGCCCTTTCTTGTGCATTATTACCCTCCAGGAACCTCCACATGGTTCAGCCATCCAGAAGCCCTCTGAAAGCCTGTCCTCCTGGGTTTTTATGGAGACTTCATTGAATGGCATGTTTGCAATTGGACTGGATGGAAACCTCAGCTAGTCCTTTGGGCTTCAGCACTTTGCTTAACCTCTCTGTGCAGTCTTCCTCCCTTTAAGGTGCAGGGTTGGAGGGCTCTGGAATGAGGAGGGTCTTACAACCTACTCCTGCACAAGAGGAAGTCAGATCATTTCTTTAAGGCCACCTTCACAACAGAATAACTGGGGAAGATAAGAATTTCTATGACCTGCATTGTGGAGACATGAACCAGGCAGGGACCAAAACCCAAAAAATACATATCCTAATATCATACTGCTTCTCATCTTAGGTGATCAGATAATCAAATTTGGTGAAATTACATCTAAATTAGAATAAAAAGAACTGAGTCAGGTTCCGGGTATATTACTACATACAAGAATAAAATTAACAAGTGAAATATGAATTAACAAATGAAATGAGAAACTGTAGCATATTAGTGATTAAGTACACAGGCTCTAATTCCCACTCCTCCACTGGGACCCTTTGGGCAAAGTACTGAGCATCTCTGAGCTTCATCATTTCAGCAATAAAATGAGGATGATACCCACCTAACAAGGTCATTATGAGGATTCAGTGAGAACAGCTTTATAGCTTAGGAACTTTTATTTCTTATTTTTTCTTCTGTTACAAACAGCCTTCATACAGCAAGATGTACTCATAGGAAAATCTTAAGTAATTCCTTAAGCTTCAGCTAAAACCCTGATGCATTATTATTGTATGATTTCCTATAGAAGACATTTCCTTACTGCAAATATGAAAATGAAAGCCAAGTAATAAAGGCAGAATGTTCATTTAGTAGTTGAATTCTAAATACCTGTTTTTAAAAATGAACTTTCCTTTCACCATGGTAATTAATTTAGTAGATCCTTCAGTTGAATACAGTAGATCCTTCAGTTGAAGTTTGGGGTTATCCTTACATGAAATTTGAGCAATTTAATTAGCATTTGCATTTTCCATTTACTGCTACTTCTTTCCTGCTACAACATAGAAATTCAGTGTGCATAAGTTTATACTTTTTCATAGCATAGATAAAGTAGTATTAGTAAAATTAGTATATCAAGTACAAAGGACTTCAGCAATGTCCTTTTGTTGAGCAAAGCCAGAGTGCCTGTGTTTCAGGCAGAGATCAAATGCCAGTGTATAAATGTGGTTTTCTGTGGTGAGTTAATGCTAGGGTCTGAAATTGAGAGTTTGTGGCTTTCATTTCATCCACCAGACTGCTTCTTCCCATGTTGCCATGGAGATTGTATTAAAAGCATTGACTTCAGTTTTTTACCATAGTCTTTAACATAGTTTCTTTCGTAACTGAAACCCAAATACTTGAATCTACAGTAGCTTATTGCTGAAAATGAAGTCAGTGTTCTTGAATATCATGAACTCTATCAAGTCTTTTTAAAAAATATTTTTTTTGTTGTAGATGGACACAATACTTTTATTTTTTTATTTTCATGTGGTGCTGAGGACCAAACATAGTGTGCTTTGCCACTGAGCCACAACCCCAGCCCCTCTAATCAAGTCTTGATAATGTTACTTTGAAATTTTCTATTATGTTCAGTTCAGTTTGCAGTGCTTGTCATAAAATAATACATTGTATCAGCCAATATCTAAATTCATGTGGACATCTGGCATTATTTTAAAAGGGAACATATTGAATAATCTTCTAAAATACCAAGTTCCATGGAAGTGTTAGTTTGTCCTAAATTTAATACAGAGTGAAGTAAAAATAAATGATAGTATTTCACATAAACAATGAATACCCAAGTCTTCAAATTATGTAGCAGGGAAGAATGACCAGTACACTTGACTTTTGATCCTACAGGCATAGAAAATTTTCATTCTGAAAACTTACAGTTAAAATGGAGAACTTTGACTTTAATTATTTGTTAGTATAAAAACATTTATCTGGCTTTTCCAAAGTAGGTATGGGTCTCCCAAGTCCTATATTTCTCCACAAGAAATCAGGCTCCCAAATCTTGGCATTTTTTTGTTTGCTAGGGATGCCACAATAAAAATACAAACTAGGTGGCTTAAACAACAGAAATGTATTGTCTCACAGTTCTGGAGGCTAGAAGTTGGAAATCAAGATGTCTGTACGATTGGTCCTTCTGGGTCTGTGGGGAGGATCTGTTCAGGTCTTCTCCCTGTGCCTCTTCACATCATCTTCCCTCCTGCATATCTGTTTCTGTGTCCAGATTTCCCATTTTTATAAGGACGCCAGTCATATTGAATTGGGTTCCACCCTAATAACTTCATCGTGACTATTACATGTACAAGGACAGTTTCAAAAATGTTGCTATATTAGCTCAGACTCCCATAGCAAAAGACTATAGACTGGGTGGCTTAAACCACAGAAATTATTTTCTTACAGTTTTGAAGGACGGAAGTCAGATATCAAGGTACCGGCATGTATAGATTCTGGTAAGCACTTTCTCCCTGGCTTGCAGACAGCCAACTTGCCGTGTCTTTACATGGCAGAAAGAGGAGAAGGGGAGGAGAGAACTAGCCGCCTGGTATCTCTTATAAGGACAACAATTCAGTCAGAGTCCCACCCTTCTGACTTCATTTAAATTTAATTACCTCCCAAAGGCTCATCTCCAAATACCATCATGTTAGGGCTTTTACATATGAATATGCAAGGGACACAATTCAATCCATAATAGTCACATTCTGAGATATTAGGGGTTTAAGACCACACACATGCATTTGGGGGAGATAAAATTCAAACCCCTAAGAATCTGCCTCTGGCCCCATTAGAGACAAGGGAATAAAGTATCTTCTTTCTTTTATGCAGTTTCTCGATAAAATACTAAATGCTCTGGTCACCAAAATTTGTGGGAGTTTCTCCCCACCAGCAACCAATCAATTTTGCAACATATACCAGCTGAGCATCCTATAATTTTGCTCAAGTCTGCCAGGATCTACTTGGAAATGGCGTTAGATCCCACAGGCTAGCAGCTGAGTCACACAAGACTGTCCTGTTTCAGGTGCACATCGTAAGTAGTAGATAGTCACCTATTCTTCTGACTGTGAATCAGGGGTCTACTCCCTCATTGGGGTAAATTAATTTGCTAGAATGACTCACAGAACTCAAGGAAACACTTGTTTATCCATGTGTTAAAAGGACATTACAGAGGATACAGATGAACAACCAGAGGGAAGAGATGCACAGGGCAGGGCATATGGGAAAGGGCACAGAGATTCCATACTCTCCGGGCACACCACCATCCAGGAACCTCCATGTGTCCAGCTATCTGGAAGCTCTCCAAATCCTGTCCTTTGGGCTTTAAGGGGCCTTCATTATATGGGCACAATGAGTAAATCAGCTCAACTTTGAGCACTTCTGCCCTCTCTCAAGGTGAGTTGTGGGGCCAAAAGTTCCAACTCTAATCATGCCTTGGTTTTTCCGGTAATCTGTGCAAGGTAGAATGGCCAGCCACCAGCCATCTCATTGGCTTGCAAAAGACATTCCTATCACTCAGAAGATTCTGAGGGTTTTAGGAGCTATACATCAGGAAAATGGGTTGAAAATCAATATATATATTTCACAATATTATACCCCCCAATATTTATGTCCTTCTCATATGCAAAATAAACTCACCCCATCCCAACATGCCTCAAAGTCCTAACCTGAATCAATTCATTTTTCCCCCAGCACCAATTCTTAAGTGTAAAATCTCATCTTAAGTACCATTCAGATTAGGTGTAGATAAAACTTGGGGTTTAATTCATCCTTGGACAAAACTCCTCTCCCTGTGAAAACCTGTGAAACCGGACAACAGGTTGTGTTTATTTATATAATGGTCGGACAGAAGATAGATGGTCCCATTCCAAAAAGGAGAACTTTGGAAGGAAAAAAGAGATCACAGGACCTAACAAATTCAAACCCATTCAATTTTAAATCTTGAGAATAATCCTTTTTGGCTCCTCTCTCAGACCCCTAGCCTACTGGGGTTGTGGTCCTGCCAGCTCAGTGCCGAGTGAGCCATGAAAATTTCCCTGCCCTTTGTTATTAAGGGAGGTGACCTCAATCTCAGACTCATTCTTCCCTTTTCTTCAAGAATAATGTATTTTATAGTTGGTTTGCTTAATTAGCCCAATTCTTCCTGTGGAATACTGAGTCTGACAGCCTTTCTCAATCTCATCCTTTCTCAATCTCATTCAGTCCAAGCTAGCAGCATTTCCGCTGAAAGGATTGACTAGATCCTAGACACATGCCTACTTTTAGTTGTCCAGTCATGTACTTGGTATTCTCTCCAAAGTGTACTTTCTTATTTTTTGTTAATTATTAGTATTTTTTGATTCATTGTACACAGTGGGCTACAACTTTCTTTTCTCTGGTTGTACATGAAGTAGTCACACTGTTTGTGTAATCATACATGTACATAGGGTAATGATGTTTGTCTCATTCTGTCATCTCTCCTTCCCACCCATCCCTCATTTCCCTCCACACAATCTATCCTTCCTCCATTCTTCCCCCCCCCCATTATGTATCATCATCCACTTATCAGAGAAATCATTCGGCCTTTGGTTTTTTGGAATTGGCTTATCTCACTTAGCATGATATTCTTTAACTCCATCCATTTACCTGCAATTGCCATAATTTTATTCTTCTTTATGGTTGAATAATATTCCATTGTGTATATATACCACAGTCTCTTTATCCATTCATCTATTTAAGGGAACTACATTGGTTCACATTCTAGCTACTGTGAATTGAGCAGCTATAAACATTGATGTGGCTGTGTCACTTTAGTATGCTGATTTTAAGTCCTTTGAGTATAGGCCAAGGAGGGGGATAGCTGGATCAAATGACGGTTCCATTCCAGGTTTTCTAAGGAATCTCGATACTGCTTTCCAGGGTGGCTCCACCAATTTGCAATCTCACCAGCAATGTATGAGTGTACCTTTTTCCCCACATTCTCACCAACACCTATTGTTACTTGTGTTCTTGATAATAGCCATTCTAATTGGACTGAGATGAAATCTTAGGGTAGTTTTGATTTGCATTTCTCTTATTACTAAAGATGTTGAACATTTTTTCGTATACCTCTTGATTGCTTATAACTCTTCTGTTAAGGGTCTGCTCAGTTCCTTAGCCTGTTTATTGATTGGGTTTTTTGTATTCTTGGTGTAAAGTTGTTTGAGTTCTTCATAAATTCTGGAGATTAGTGCTCTATCTGAAGTGTGTGGTAAAGATTTTCTCCCGCTCTGTAGGCTCTCCCTTCACATTGTTGACTGTTTCCTTTGCCAAGAGAAAACTTTTAGTTTGAATCTATACCATTTATTGATACCTGCTTTTATTTCTTGTGCTTTGGGAGTCTTGTTAAGGAAGTCTTGTCCTAAGACGACATGGTGAAATTTGGGCCTACTTTTTCTTCTATTTGGTGAAGGGTCTGTGGTCTAATTCCTAGGCCTTGATCCATTTTGAGTTGAGTTTTGTACAGGGTGAGAGATAGGGGTTTAGTTTTACTTTTACTTTGCTGCTTATGGAGTTCCAGTTTTCCCAGCACCATTTGTTGGAAGAGGCTATCTTTTCTCCATTGTATGTTTTTGGCACCTTTATCTATTATAAGATAACTGTATTTATGTGGGTTTATTTCTGTGTCCTCTATTGTGTACCATTGGTCTACCTGTCTATTTTGGTGCCAATACCATGCTGCTTTTGTACTATTGCTCTGTAGTATAGTTGAAGGTCTGGTATTGTGATACCTCCTACTTTGCTCTTCCTGCTAAGGATTGCTTTAGCTGTTCTGGGTCTCTTATTCCTCCAAATGAAATTCATGATTGCTTTCTCTATTTCTATAAGGTACATCATTAGGATTTTAATTGGAATTGCATTGAATCTGTATAGTGCTTTTGGTAATATGGCCATTTCCTAATTTCTCTTTCAGAGGATTCGTCACTTATGAATAGAAATGCATTAGATTTATGAGTGTTGATTTTATATTCTGCTACTTTGTTGTATTCATTTATGAGTTCTAGAAGTTTTCTGGTGGAATTTTTTGGATCCTCTAAATATAGAATCATTTTGTTGGCAAATAGTGATTTGTTTGAGTTCTTCTTTTCCTATTCGTATCCCTTTAATTTCTTTGGTCTGTTTAATAGCTCTAGCTAGAGTTTCAAGGATGATGTTGAATAGAAGTGGCAAAAGAGGGCATCCCTGTCTTGTTCTAGTTTTTAGAGGGAATGCTTTGAGTTTTTCTCCATTTAGAATGATGTTGGCCCTGGGCTTGGCATAGATAGCCTTTGCAATGTTGAGGTATGTTCCTACTATCCCTATTTTTTTAGTGTTTTGAGCATGAAGTGGTGCCCTATTTCATTAATTTTTTTTTTTTACAACAAAAAAGGATGAGGATTTTCCTTAATAATCCTTTTTCCTTAATAATCCCCTCAGTTTATCTCTTCCCTCTCATTTTCATATAAGCAACAAGAAGAACCCAGGCCATGCCTTCAACACTTGACTCAAATCTCCTCAGAAATCTCCACATTATCACTTATAAGTTCTGCTTTCCAGTCAATAAAATCCAGCTCAGTCAAGTCCTCTGCCACTTTATAACAAGTCTCACCTCCTTCCAGTTTCTAGTAGCATGATCCTTATTTCCATCTAAGACTTCATCAGAAGCACCTTTAACATAATTTAGCACATTTTGTTCATGACAATGTATGTATTCTCTAAGACCTTAGGAACTTTCTATACAGCTCCTCTTACCAGCCCTCAACAGATTCTTTATTTCTGTTAGTTTATGTCAGGCAATATAGGCTTTTTCTATCAAAATTCTTCCAGCTTCTACCCGTTACTCAATTCCAAAGCAAAATTCAGGTGTTTCAGCAAACCACTCCCAAGTAGCAAAAATCTTTCAGCTTATTCCTCTCTGACAGAGAGAGTGAGAGAGTATGATGAATTGATTTTTAAGGAATTGACACATAACCATGATAGTTGGTGAGTTCAGAACTGTAGGGCAGAGACTGGCAGGGTGGACATTCAGGTAAGAGTTGATGTTAGTGTTGAGTCTGAATTCTGCAGGCAGCAGACTGGAAACTTAGGCAAGGTTTCTGTGTTGTCTTCTTAGGAAGAATGCCTTCCACCTTTCTACCTTTGCAAGTCCCTCCACTAAGTGGATGAGGCCTACCTACCTTATGGAGGGTAATCTTTAAATGTGAAAAGTCTAGTCATTTTAAATATTAATCATATCTAAAAAGATAAAAGTTTCAAAGCATCATATAAACTGGTACTTGACTAAACAACTAGGCACCGTAACTAACCAAGTTGACACATTTAAAATGAACCATCACAGTCATTCAAAAGATCTTACTTAAATCACCAGAGTATTTTGAGACAAGAACTACAAAAGGTCCCAATGGTTTTTACCCTAATGCTGAGTTAAGTTTAGCCATAACAGATACTAGAGTGTACACATGGGGTTTGATGTGGTCATATCACTGCTGTTATGCAGTCAGGCCCTGAGACACAATGAAAGTAACTCTCTAGTCCTAGAAGTCAGGAGTTCTAACTTGGAAGTTGAGCTAGATTACTTCTATTAATACTGTAAGATAGATACTATTGCTCAGTTGAATCATATGCCTCAACACTTCTGTTTGGTCCAACCTATTTATAATCCCCTCTTTATAGGAGAAACTGAAGTACAAGAAGATTAGAAACAGGGCCAAGGTCTCATAGCTAATCTGGCCTCAAATCTGTTTTAGCCATTGTGCTTTACAATTAAGTACGAAAGACTAAATATGTAAATAAAACTCAAATGCAAAATTAAGTATTCTCAAATATTTTGAACAGGAGACTTTTGAAGTATATGAGTGTATCTATGTACATATATACACACACATATTACTCCAGTGTATGCCCTGAAGTATATACATCCAGCTCTTTACTGTGGATTAGCTTAGGAGGGAAGAATTGGCTGTTATAAGGTAATCAGGTGGGGAAATGTCTTAGTCTTTTTGGTGTCGCTATAATAAATACCTAAGACTGAGTACTTTATAAGAAGAGGTTTATTTTGCTCACAGTTCTAGAGATTCTAGAGTATGTGTTCATCATCTGCTTGGCTCAGGTTCTCATGGCAGAAAACATCCCAATAATGGGAAGACATGTAAAAGAAATTACATGTGAGACAGGAAGCGAGAGACTGGAGAGGAGCTAGGTTCGCTCTTATAAAAACCCTCTTACAGGAACTAATCCACTCTTACCAGATTTGACCCACTCCCATGTGGCCTCACTAATCCATTCATGAGGGTGCAGCCCTCTTGACCTAGTCACCTTCCACTGGGCCCTACCTCCTAAAGATTCCACCACCTCAACACTGCTACACTGGGGACCAAGCTTCCAAACCCATGAACCTCTGAGGGAGAAACCATATTCAAACCATAGCTGAGGGATACTTTAATGTATAACTTTATGTACTAAAAATATTTTTATGCATGTAGAAAATAATAATTTGAAAAAATGTATATTTAGAGAGATTTTTTAAAAGTCCTTTGCCCAAAATTTTATGTAGGTTTTTAAAAAGGAATTATTGCTATAGCAAATATTTTTGATGAAAAATGTTTTAAACAGATTACAAGAAAGTTGCATAATGTGATCTGATTTTTGTCATTGTGGGCATGAAAATGTATATATATTTACATATATTTATTCACATTTATATTCATGCACATACAGACATATTTAAACAATTGTGTATATGTAGACAAAGTCTCAAAGAACTCACACACCAAAGTAACAGTGGTTTCCTTCAGATGGTGTTGAATTTTTGCAGTGAACTGGTATTGATTTAGAAATAAAAAATATTTTTAATTATTAAAACATTAGTAGGCTAGTGGTTTCTTTCTAAATTTCTTCCAAATAGCTCAGAAGAACTCATCCTCTTATTTTTAATTTATTCAGTTAGCTAACATGCTTTGAGCATCCACTGCCATCAGGTCCTGCAGTAGGGGATGGCACCATGGGCTCCAGTCGGGCTGCTTTCAAGCTTGGATTTCCGTTGCCCTGTTCTTTCAGGAATTCTTGGTCTCTCAACCAGCGTGATTACATGAGAATACCAAATATCTGGGCTGTAACTCTGCCATGGGATAAAGATCTGCTTGTTAGAGGGAATGCAGAACTGTCTTGGTCTTATGGTTCCCTTTCCATCTTTTGGAACAACGTAACACTTCCTTCTCCTATTTGCTAATGATTTATTATTTAGTGAGTTCCTGTATCTATTTCTTATCACATCTCTTTACCCTAGCTTTGTGCACATTCATTGTTTTTGTTTTGTTTTGTTTTAATTTCAGTAGCATCTTCTTAAGGTCACTTATGAAATTTCCCACAAGTAAAATTGCTTCAGCAAATTTAAATAAGTTTTTCTTGACTATTTCTTCCTCACTGTATCTTTCAAAAACTATTGACCATTATGTGCCATGCTCTGTACCTGGTACTGAGAAGTCTAACTAAACCACCTAATTCTTTTCATGTATATATTTCAGTCCCAAAGTCTGGTGCAAGGACTAATTGAGAAGCAAGTATGTGACATTTAAGCCTCTGATTCTACACAAAGAATCTTCCCATGAGAAATAGTCACTACTAGCATAACAAGCAGATACAGGATGTTATTAGATGATTCTTAAGTTAATATGTACACAGCTTGGGAGTTCTGATCAGCTTGGTCTTATAAATATTATTTTTCTTTTGGCTTGAATTTCTGTATGAGTCAAAGATATACTTTTTATTTTTAATCAGGAAACACATTTGCAGGAAAAAATTCCACATTTCTTAAGATATTCGTGGGCTCCAGTATGTGCCAACAGCATTGTGATTTGTTCTTTTAAGGAATAGTGGTATTTCTCTATTTTAAAACCAAGCTCAAATGCTCTTTCTTCTGCCTTGCCTGTAAATATACTGAGAGATTCTAAAGCCACAAATGTAATGTCTGATATTCTTTGTAGAATTTATCAGTGTCTTTTTCTTAACTGGAGAGCTTATTGCTTAGCTCCAAGTTTCTCTCCTAAAACTCAGATGTCTCTGGTTCCTTAATTCTGGATTTTAAAGGACCTAACCAACACCAAGTCATTCTTAAGGCAGCAGATTTGTTAGTCTAGTTGTAATAATCATTAACACAACATGTCATTAATACAAGAAGCAAATGCAACCTGTTATTAAATAAGTCTCCAAAAAACAAGGAAGCACATAGCCTTGGGAGTTCTTTGCAGCACAGACTTGATGCCTCTGGGTTACTCACAGCCCCTCTTTGATGATCCAGAGGGCATTATGCTCATGTTAAAGGAGATTACCCTCCAGAACTTTATGGACTTGGTTTCTTTTGCTTAGAAGCTCTACTTTTAAAAACTCAACAGTCGTGGTATTAAATGTATGCCTTCTATAAATCATTTGTATAATTATCTTTAAAAAATTCAACACAAGGAGAATCTTGTCAGTTAATCCCCAAAGTACATTAGACATTTAAGATAATTTTGTGTCTAAAGTTCAGTTTTGATTTATACAAATATGTACGTCCTGATGTTGCATTAAATTTACCAGAACAAGGGTTCTAATCAACTTTAATTTTTAAAAGTTAGAAGTAATGCAAAGTATCTAATAACTAAAATTTTACATAGTTTCTGGAATTGTAAGAAATTACAAGAATGACGCTTGCCTTTTCACTTTTTTTGTCATTTGAAAATCAGTTTTTAATTTTGATCAAGTTAGATCTATCCATTTTAATTCATAATTAATGATTTTTGTGTCCTAAGAAACCTTTACCTTACGCCAAGTTCATGAGGCTAATCTGGGTCTCTTCCATTTAGTTGATCAGCATCTGTCTCAGCCATTACCAATGTGTCTCGATTACTATAGCTGTATAAGGAAGTTAATATCTGGCAGAGTGAACTTCCAATTTATTCTTCCCTTCAAGGTTATTTTAGTTATTCTAGGGCTTGTACTTTTTCATTAAGTTTTGGAATAAGTTTATTTTTGTCTCCAAAAACCTCGTTGGGACTTTGATAAGAATTGCATTTAGACTTCAGATCAATTTGGAAAGAATATCTTTACTCTTTTTTTTTTTTTTTTAAATCAGCATCTTAAAACAGTTGGCATATAGACCCTTAAATGATTTCTTTTTACCCAGATATTTCACTTTCTTTTTGTGATCAAAATGATACATGTGTTCATTGTTAGTTTATAGAAATATGATTGACATTTGTATTTTTATCTTATATGCTATACCTTGCTTATTATTAGTTTTAGAAGTATTTTCTGTAGATTACTTGGGATTTTCTGCATGGACAATTATGTCATGCCATCTGCAAACAGTTTTATTCCTTCACTCTGATTGGTGTGCCTTTTATTTCTTTTTCTTGTCTGATGACAGTGTTTAGAACTTCTAGTTGTATGCTAAGGATGTGAGAGTGGACATTCTTGACTTTTTCCCAGTCTCGGAAACATTGTCTGTCACTATTAAGTATAACATTAGCACTAGGAGTTTGTTGTTGTTGTATGTTCTCTTTATCAAATTGAGGAAGGTCTCCTTTATTTGTAGTTTGCTAAAAGTTTTTATTATGAATTAATGTACCATTTTGTCAAATGCTTATTTTGAATCCATTGATATGATCATATACTTTTTCTTCTTTAATCTATTTATATTGTCAAGTATTAAAATTATTAAACCTTCTTTATACACCTAGAATGACTCCCACTTGCTCACAATATATAATTCATTTTATACTTTTCTATATTTAATTTATTAATACTTTGTGTTTTTGTTTTTTGGAGTGGGGGGTAGTTCCCGATCAAACCCAGAACTTGAGCATGCTAGTCAAACATTCTACTGATAAAAATCCCCAGTGAAGATTTTTAAATCTGTGTTCATAAGAGATATTTGTCTATACATTTCTGTTTTTCTATTGTTCTTGTCAGGTTTTAGAGTTAGAATAATACTGGCCTCATCAAATTAGTTGGGAAGTGTTCCTCTTCTGTTTGACTGAAGGAGATTGTTGTAAAATTTTCTATTAATTCCCCTTTGAATGTTTAGAGTTTCTAGTGACACCATTTGGGAATGTAAATTTCTTTTTTTTTTTAATTACAAATTCAAATTAATAGTTATAGGACTGTTTAGGTTGTGTATTTCATCTCAGTTGAGTTTTGGTGGTTTGTGGTGTTTAAGGAATTGATTGATCTGTTTCTTCTAAGATGAAAAACTTCTTAAATGGAAAGTTGTTCACAGAATTCCCTTATATCTAGAATTTTCAGCTCACAGGATCTGTAGTATTACCTGTTTCATGTATAATAGTAATTTGTCTTCTTGTTATCTTTGTCAGTCTTTGAGGACATCAGTTTTATTGATCTTAATTCTAGTGATATTTTTAGTTTTGTTGATTTCTACTCTCCAGCCTATTATAAACATTTTCATTTCCTACCAGTTTATGTCTCAGCAGCTTCTATCCAGGTAAGCAGATCTTAGCTGTGACTTTCTGTATTCATCTGTCTCTAGATTTTGAAGTGGTAGTTTATTGTACAATTTCAGTTCTCTGAAGGGATGAAGAAAAGTTGTTGATTTTCAATTTCTTCAACATATATCTCTTGTAAAGAATGGACCCTGACTCTTTACATGTCCAAGATGAAACCAGGCGTCTCTTCTATAGATCAGTTCTTTCAAATTTGTTGATGTTTATTTAATAGCCCTATATATAGTAAATGATGGTGACTGTTTTATGGACATTTGAAAAAAATAGTGTTTTGCTGCTGTTGGGTGAAGTATTCTGAATATATCAATTAGATCCTTTGGTTTATTGTATTACTAGTTTTTCTACACCTGTATTGATTTTTTATATAGTAGTTCTATCATTTCTAATTGTAGGTTTATGTATTTCTCTTTTTGGCTCTATTTTTAATAGATTTCTTGAGATTATTCATATATTCTACAGTTTTGCCTTTTTAAAGTATACAATTCAGTGTTTTTTTAGTACTCCACAATTATGTGCAACCATCACCACAGTCAATTGTAGAACATTCTCTCATTCCTAAAAGAAACCTGGTACCTTTAGCTGTTAGCCTTCTGTTCTCTCCCCCACCACATAACCAGCCCTCAGCAACTTCTCTACTTTCTGTCATTCTAGATTTCCCTGTTCTAGTCTTTTGACTTGGGGGAACAGACTTTTTCTGGAGATTTTTGTTTGTTTGTTTGTCCCTTAGGGTGGTTCTGATTTGGAGGCTTCTGCTTCTAAGACTAAGGTAATGAGGTAATAATATCTAAGACCTTAGAGGCACTAAGGTAAGCCAAGAATTTACCCTTGCTGTGCTGTTCCTCAAGTCCCATGGTCCTTAGGTTGTCTGCTTTCATTCTACATTTCAGAGTCATCCTAAACTTGTTTGTTGTGCTGAGACCAGAATGTTTAAAGTTTTAAGAGGAAGAACTGAAGGGAATGGGGCCATCCCCTCTCGACAGAATCAAAAGTCTCCACTGAAATAGATCTTGCCAGCGTAACCCAAAGGGACTCACCAGATGTCTCTTTCTTCATATTGGGCAGTTCTGGATACAACTCTTCTTTCCCTTTTAAAACCTCACTAATGTAGCAGGTTTCAAACATACACAGGTTTATTTTTGACCTCCGGGAGGGTGCTTGCTCCTTCCATTTGGTATTCCCCTCACCAGTACATATATTAATGCTTTAGTGAAAAGAATGTCTTGGCCCTTTTGGAGATTTTTCAGGAGGTGACTAAGGAGGATGTACCAAATTGGGTCCACCCCAATGTTTCCATTTCTCTTAAGCCTTGCTCTCCTGTCTCTAAAGTCTTCAGGAGGAGTTTCAGCATCTGATCTCATTGACCATAGCCTTCCAACTGAGTCAAGGCTACTGTTGTTCATTCCTAGAGTAACACATTAAATCCTGAGGCCTAGGTAAATTACCCTTATTGGCCTGATCCAACCTTCTGTTTATTCTTATTGGCTAATGTACTTAGAATCTGTTTCCACATTTGCTCTCCGGGTTCCTTCTAATACACTGTTAAAAGATCCTGTGACTTCTTCATTGTATATATTATCTCCTCCAGGAGCAGATCTTACTTGATCTCTGGGTCATGCCGGATTTTACTCTAGATGGCCATAGAGGCAATGTGTATTGGTGATGGTGGGTCCTAAAAAGAATAGGTACTTCATTTTTAGGTAGCCGCCCTACATGAAGCCATTGAAATATTTTTATGCAAAGCAATACTGGTTTTCTTACTAGCTAGAAAACACTGTTCCTGATATGAAAAAAAAAATGTTCAAAGATGTTAGAGGCTCAAGGTCCTTAGATTGGTGTCTGTCCAAAGGCTCCTTTCTCAAGTCTCAAGTTCCTACTTTCTCCCAACCAGCACCTTTACTTTAGCATAGAGATTTAACATAAGTGTCCCATTACCTGACTGATGATTCTGCAGCCTGTACTTTTCAGGCCTCAGCCATGTTCCTCATTGCATCTTACAATGAGGATCCTTTCAGACCACCATAGAAACTTTCTGATTTTCTATCTGTTCCTTGAGTTGAGATTTCAAGGCATGATGCTTCCCCTCCCTCCTCTCCTCCCTGCAAGTCTCTTCAACACAGTCAGAAGCCTTCTTGTGCCCCAGCCACTTGCTCTCCTGTACCTGCCATTCTGTTTGATACCTTGAGTAATTACAATGCCACAGCACGCTCTGCCGATTAGCATCAGGTAGCTTCAGAGGTTGTCTATAGGGGTCACCTTCCTGGGCCGCAGAGATAGGCAGAGACTGGATTAAGGGGTGAGAAAATAGAAGACACTTAGCACGGGGCCTGGTGAAGACAAATAGTAGTCTACTTTCCCCTCACCAGAGGATGGCACTTCTGGTGAGAACACAAGGCATCCAACAACTGGAGAGGTCCAGAGTGTATCAGATCTCCAGGAAATTCGTAGCTTGCTAGTAAATGGTATCCATGGTATCCAAACAGGAGTTTGAGAAGGCATTCCTCTGTCATGTGGAAATACCCTTGAAATCTATTAACAGATTCTGAAATTATCTCCATGAACAATTTGTGGGAATATCTTTGTTAAAATTATGTTAAGCTCTGCAGTATACATGTATTCTAGCTAAATTGGTGATGTTTTGTGTTGTATAATTTTAATAATGTACTACAAATTCTGTGATCGCCCTGTTAGTTCTACTAAGCACAATTCAGAACAGGATATGGAAAAGGGCTTATTATTCCCCAGGAGTGAGGTTAGGAAGAGTATGTCATCGGGACACCACTAATAAAGCAAGTGCACACATGCACACACATGCCTTACCTGATGACGGTACTCAGTTTTAAAAGGAAATGTATGAGGTCTGTTGACCATGCCCAATCATTTATTTGTAACAAAGAAAGACTGTCTCCACTGAAAAGAATCCAGAGACTTTAATCTTGAACTAACAGTGTTCTCTCTCCTTTCTCTCCTTCCAGGAGGACAACAGTTAGCTTTGTGGCTTACTGCTGCTCCACCCAGTGTCTGCAGACTTTTGACCTGCTGAGTTGATAAACACTCAAGCCTCAGGAGCACTGCCAGCTTGACACCGAGGCTGCCTGTGAGTCGCACACTGTGTGCGGCAGGGCTTGGAGAATCCAGCCAGTGCGGAACAGGCCCTTCCATCCTGTCCTGTCCAATGCGGGGGCATGCAGAACTCTGGAAATGTCATATTGAGCTGCACAGCTAAAATGCCTTCACCCTTCCCCCAAGTTGGAATATATCCTCCCCCAAATTAAGGACATCCTGTCTTCTGTGTTTTTTCTTTTTATGTGAGTGTGTCTCATATGTAAACTATTTAGTTTGATGAGCCTCCCCATGTCTAATTTAAAGCAAGTTGCAGTACCCTGAAGAACTATAATTTGATAATACAGGCAATTTAACTTGAACAACTTACCTTCAGTGATACTTCTCCTGTTCTCTTTCTTTCCCCAGAGGATTATTTCCCCAGGAGATTATTCTCCATGGTTTCTCCAGTGGAAACTTGTCAGTTTTTACCATTTAAGCACACTCCATGGCCTAATAGTCTCGCATAGCAGGGTGGGGCCCCTGAGTTGGCGACAAAGTTAGACTTCTGTGGAGGCGCAGCAAGATCCCAGAGCACACACCCTCTGGAAAGTTACAACCTTATTTGTAAGTTTTGCAATGTATTAAGAGACCATCAAGAGGGATTTAAAAACAAAAATGCAGGTGATAATGAAATATACTCTTATTTGAAAGACTATTTACAAAAAGATAATTTTAATTTCTTAATTTCCTAATGAGATTTTGTTGTTGTAAATGAGAAGCTCAAGAAATAGTTGAGGCTTGAAAAGATCTGATCCTTTCTAGATTTAAGCATTTTCTGCATAATAAGAAAAGGGGAGAAAACACACACCAACCTGAGACCTCCCTGTTCCCATTAGTGGGTGTATGATTAAATTCATAATGACTTTGAACTATTATTGTTACACGTAAAAAAACTGGCTTCACCTACTTTTGCTACTAGTTTTTAGCAGGTCAATCCAACGTACAGCTTGGGCACATTATTTACCTGATGCACGAGGTTCATTTTGATTCTGAATTTCTTATTTATGTAATGTTGTCCAGATATCACTGAGAAAATACAGGCGAAATCCAAACAGCCTTGGACTTTGGTTTAAAAAAAAAATAAAAAGCTCTGTAAACAAAAGCCTGTGAGCCTACCCCTGCCAGAGAGACATACTCTTTGTGGAAGAGTCACGTATTTGCCCTTCCTTTAAAAGGATGGCATTTTAGTGTTACTTTGCTGCCAGATGTTCAGCTGGTTGCTGTGAAGTGATTCTTTTTAAAAGAAAAAAAAATTTTTTTTTTCTTTTTCTAAGGCAGGACTAAAAGGAGAACCAGGAAGGATTGCTTGGTAGAAAAGTTATTTTCAAAAACTTTCAGACTTGTCAAAAATCTGGTTGATGGCATTTTATTAGCTGCCCTAACTCTGTAATGCTAGGCTCTAACAGTGCCAAAAATCCTACATAGTTACTGACAAATGTGTGATCTCTTTACAGTCACACCACCTGCTGCTCAGAAAGCTGACTATCGGGGAGAATGGTGACGGCAGAGAGTTACCATGTGTTCCAACTGCATTCGCGCTGTTCTTACTTCCTCTTGTCCCTTTCATAACTTGGTCTGTTCATCTTTACATTTCAAAGGCTTAGAGTATAATAGGAACTGAAGATCCATATCAAAATGTACCACTTCTTTCATCTTTTAGAATAATTGAAGTTTTAGCAAAACCCCTACTTGTATGTAAGTTGACAGGTGAGAAATGTGGCATGAAACTTCACAAATGTGCTTCAGGCCTAAATGACTGCTACCTATCATTTAAATGACAGCAAGGAGATTGCGGCATCTTTCTGTTTCACCCTCTACCATCATATATCTTAAAATGGAGCCATGAAATGCACTAACCTGATATTCAGGAATTCTCATTGAGATAAAGTATGTAATAATTTTGTTTTAACATGTTTGAAATTCTGCAAAGATGTTTACTCTCCAAGCATCTGCTCTTTACCTGTTATAAACTGCAATGTGTTGAACATCAGCATTGTTTGGGCAGTCTCAACCTTAACCCTGGGGTGCAGCATTCAGGCTTAATTGATAAGAAATAGAACTTTTAGCATGGTCTCCTTGGTGCTGTTCATTACAGAAATTTCGTGCTGGATTCACTGATGTCATTTCTAATTTTTTGATACTATAAAGGAGTATCAACTGGAGAAAACTTGCCTACATGCTGTGAATCATGTCCAAACCTTTGCAGAAAAGCAAATCTAAAGTTATTATATGTGTTGTTTTCTTTTTTTAACAGTGCTGGGGATCGAGGTCAGGCCCTCATGTTTGCTAGGCAAATGCCCTTACCATTTGCTGTTGCCTTGAGCAATAGTTATTCCAAGTAGAAAAATACTTCATGCAGTAATAGTAATTTTTAAAAGTGAGCCACTTGGAAAATAGAGTGTTCAGGTATGTTTACAACAGTGACCTCATGTGTGGTTGGCTAGTGGTAAGTTTTAAAATCCAGGGTAGCCTCATGAAGACAGGTCATCGGGTGAGGCGGTACCAAGGGGTCTACGTCAGTGCATCACTCATCAGTGTTCTTCCGTATGCCTAATGGTTATGCCAGAAATATTGATTATATAATATTGTGTAGATGAAATGCTACATCTTCAATTAATGTGTATTTTAAATGCACTTTAAAATATTTTTGAGTACACAAAAGAGCCCTGACTGGTGGAGGATCCTCTCTGGCTAATAAAGATGAAGTGATCTTGTTTATTATCTGTCCCTCCTCTTCTAGAAGAGTGAGGTGCGTATTAAACTTTCTTTGGTCAGTGTACTCAGCTCTCACTAAAACCTGCCACACTCTACTTGTCAGACTAATTTAATGTCTATCTCATATTGAGTATTATATATTAAAATGTTTTTGGTCTAAGGAAAAAAAAAACCTTCAACACCAGTTGGCTGCTTGTAGTTTTTCCTAAAACATATGCCTATTTCATAATCTCTGGAAACTTTCAAAGGCAGTTTTTAAAATTATTAATAGTAATGTTTAGTTTTCTTTCCTGAATTGAAAAAAATTAGTCTTACATTTTCTTTAAGAAAACTTGAATATAGTACATTGCTTCAGCAGAAATCAAAACATTCTTATTCAGATAGTTTGTGAACATGGACACCTAACTGGACCAACATTAATACATCCTGATAAATGTTGAGATGTAAATGCATCTCATAGACTCGTAAACACTAAGAATCTTATTTAAATGCTTCCGTACATAACCCTGATAATTTTATTATGCTTTTATTTTTGTGATTTCCATTCGCCCTGCTTGTTCCTGATGAGTTCTTTTATATTCTCCAAGAGCTCTGTGAATATCATGCCTTTTTTTCAGAGAGGATTTTTATGAAATCTCTGCTCATGAAAATAGCTCCATATTTATCTAAAATAATCACTTAAGGCTCACTGTCCCTACCCAGGAAGTATCTCCCTGTGTCGTCAGCTAATAGATCTGAAAGTGATGCAGGTGTCTCTAGGAAAGGGATTGATCATAGCAGAGTGACTGTTATCTTCAGTCAGAAAAAGAGAGTGCTTCACAGCCTAAGATGTGCTCTTTGAAGCATGACTACACGGACCCTTGTACTTTAGATACAGAAAAGTACTGGCAGCCCAGTGTGGTGGCTAAGCAGAAGGTGCAGCATCTGGAGATCATTTCTAAATGCATTAAGAAACCAACAAGAGTTGCTTTGTTTTCTTTCCCATTCACCTTACAGTAAAATATGGGTTATCTTTGCTGTCTATATTAAAGAGCATCAGGTTTTGTTTGTTCTGATGATTCGAGATATATGTGTACATAATGAAAAGATTATCTCAGACTCGGATTCTGCCTTCCAAAAATTATGGCAATGTCCACTTGAAGTGTGGCCATTTTCTAAAATTCATACTACATCCAGTCTGGTTTCATGTTTAGAGAATAATTGAGTTTGAACCATATGAATGCTCAGAAATGTCAGTGGTGGTATCTTTATTTTTTTAGCCAAATTCATTCTGTAGGAAAGAAAAGAGGGCATTAGACATTTAAATCAAAGCCAGTGAAAATGGTGGAGGAAAGACCTCTGAAAACCCTTTAATCACTGTAAAAGCAAGAAGAAATTGACCCAAAATGTCAGAATTCACTTTTTCAGAATTCTGGAAATTACCAAGGACTGCAGCAATCTAAGCAGTACTTATTAATTCAAGAGAAGCAACTGGATCACGGCATGAACAATGAGCTTTGTGGTGTTTTGACTTGCCTTTTTTCCATCCCCCTTCCATCTCTACTGGATCCTTGAAAACCAGCAGTACACAACGAAGGTGTAAAACTGACCTGGAAGTCACCAGAGGGGGCAAAGGAGGATGGAGCTCCTTCAAAACCTGATTTCCAGAGAACTGTCACTTGACCTGTTGGGCAGTTCTCTGGAAGATATTATTTGCCAGTCCTTATTTTACTGGATTTGAGTTTGTCAAGTGTGAAAAGTCTTTTCCTCAGGAACATTGCTGAAAAAAATACTCAAGAGATAATGAACATGTGACTGCCTGAAGCAGCACCTAATCCTTGCAGTGAACAATAGGCTAACCAAAACCTTAAAAAGAAAAGCTGGGGAACGAGGTGTCCAGAGGAGTTTTGAAAAGCTCTGGTATTCTGGGAGATAGATGGTCGTGCACATGTGTAGAGCTTTGCACTTGGCAAGGGGTGTCCTCTTGCTCAGGAAAGACCTGATAACATCCTAAACTCAACTGAAGTTGACCTTGTGGTTCTGCACAAGCAGAAAGTGAAGCTGAAAACAGCTGTCACCTTTCCTGCTGAGTGTCGCAATGTGCCCACAGCCTTCCAAGAGACTGGGAAACTTACTTGTTTCAAGTAGGGAAATCTCTGCCCAATCATTTGTTGATCACTGAATTACCCAAGCCGACTTCAGTGTTCATGTATTGCAAAGAATACCATAGTACTGAGTTGGTTCAGAAAAGTCATTAGAATAAAAAGCAGCAAGTACAGCAAACTCTTAAAAAAGGAGGTAAGTAAATATGATTTTCACAGTTACTAC
This sequence comes from Sciurus carolinensis, assembly GCF_902686445.1. Classification (NCBI taxonomy): domain Eukaryota; kingdom Metazoa; phylum Chordata; class Mammalia; order Rodentia; family Sciuridae; genus Sciurus; species Sciurus carolinensis. The sequence goes on from NC_062214.1 coordinate 67,067,126, forward strand.
ATTATTCAAATTGTCCAGTTTTACACACACAAATTATGAATTATGTAAAGTGCACAGGGAAAAAAAACTGCACCTGAGGAAGTACAGACATTGGACTTTTAGACAAAGACTTTAAGTTAGCTACTTTAAATATACTTATTGAAATAAAAACCATGTCTAAATAACTGAAGTATGGAAATGATATCTCACCAAATCGAAAACAATGATTAAACAATAGAAATTATATTAAAATAACCAGGGGCTAGGGTTGTAACTCAGTGATAGAGCACTCTTGCTTAGCACATGTGAGGCACTGGGTTTGAGCCTCAACACCACAAAAAAAAGTATTGTGTGCATCTACAACTAAAAATATTTTTTTAAAAATTAACCAAATGTAGGGGCTGGGGAGATAGCTCAGTCGGTAGAGTGCTTGCCTTGTAAGCACAAGGCCCTGGGTTCGATCCCCAGCACCCCCCCCCCAAAAAAAAAAATTAACCAAATGTAAATTCTAAGATTGAAAACAATAACTGAAATGAAAATTTCATGAGAGGTACTCAACAGCCATTTGAGCAGGCAGAAAAATAACAAATTGAATACAGGTCAATTGAGATGACCCATTCTGAGGTCCAGAAAGAAAAAAGAATGAAAAATGAATATAGCCACAGAGACCTGTGGGACACTATCAAGCATACTAATGTGTATAATTGGAATCTTAGGGAGAAAAGAAAGTGGCAACAAGAATATTTGAAAACATAATGGTTAAAGACAAATTTGATTAAAAAAAAAAAAACTGCACATACAAGAAGCTCAATCAATTCCAAGTAGGGAACACTCAAGAAGATCCATGACTGAACATATAATCTTGAAAACAAGGAAAAACTGACTCATGGATGAGGGATCCTCATCAGAAGTGAGAGAGAAGAGGCAGTAGAATGCCATATTCAAAGTGCAGAAAGTAACTATCAGATAAGAATTCTATATCCAGGGGAACTACCCTTCAAAATGCAAATGAAAAATTAGAATAGTTCCATGTAAACCAAAATAATTATTACAGTAGCAAGTCTCTCTACAAGAAATAATAGAGTTTCAGGCTTAAATGATATTAAAATAGACACTACAAATCTATATAAAGAAAGAGCACTGGTAAGATTAACTATGTAAGTAAATATAGCCTGAATTTGTTTTCTGTTCATAATTTTCATGAATTAAGAGCAACTTCATAAAATCTGTAGTGACAGGCACAAAATAAAAATAACATTTTATGGTAGAGCGCTTGCCTTGCATGCTCAAGGCCCTGGGTTCAACCCCCAGCACTATAAAGAACAAAGTAATAATAATAATATTTTATATGACAACAGAACAAAGGGGGCAGGAAAAAACTTCCTTAGGAACAAAATTTTACACTATTGAAATTAAGTTGGTTTAAATCCAAATTGGATTCAAGATGTTAATTATAATCATCAAGGGAAAAATAGCTAAAGAATATATAGTAAAAGCTACAAGAAGAGAACTCATAAAACGGTACGCTAGAAAATGTCTACTAACAAAAGAAGGCATGAAACTAATGGAGGAATAAAGGGACAGAACTACAAAGGACAGAAAACAAAATGGAAAACTAAATCCCACTTTATCAATAATTTCATTAAATATAAATGGATTAAGCATTCCAATTTTAAGAGCAGAATGGATAAAAATCAGTCCAATTATATGTAGGATACATCCTTTAGATTTAATGACACAAATAGGGCAAAAGTAAAAAGATGAAATAACATACAAACGGTAGCAAAAAGATCTAGAGTCAATATAAGAATACCATACAAAGTAGATTTTAAGGTAAAAATTATTACTAGAGACAAAGACATTACATAATAAAAGGGTCAGTCCAAGAAGACATAGTTATGCATATATATGAATCTAATAACAGAGCCCTAAACACATGAAGTAAAAACTGACAAAATTGGAAAGAGAACAAGCAATTCAACAGTAACAGTTGGTGACTTCAATGCCTCACAATAACAGAGCAATGAGACAGAAGGTCAACAAATAAACAAAAGACACAAACAATGCTTTAAGACAAAAAGACGTAGCAAATAACTTTAAAATATTTTTAACAACAACATAATGCACCTTCTTCTAAAGTATACTTGGAACATTCCCTGGCACAGACCATATTTTAGGTCTTAAACAAATCCTAATTTTTTAACAGGATAGAAATCACACAAAGTATGTTCTCTGGTCACAATGAATGAGATTGGAAATCAATAATAAGGAAATTTGGGGAATTCACAAATGTGTGGAAATTAAGCAGTATACTTCTATTTAACAAATGAGTCAAAGAAGAATTCACAAGGGAAATTACAAAGTTCCTTGAGATTAGTGAAGATGAAAATACAATACACCAGTACCTAGGAGATGTAGCTAAAGCAGAACTTACAGAATAACACATAGCTATAAATGTCCACATTAAAAAAGAACAGTCTCTTAAACTATACTACAGAGCAACAGTAACAAAAACAGCATGGTATTGGCACCAAGATAGACATGTAAACCAATGGTACAAAATAGAAGACACAGACAAACCCACGTAAATGTGGTTATCTCATGCTAGACAAAAGTGCCAAAAATATACATTGGAGAAAAGATAGCCTATTCAACAAATGGTTCTGGGAAAACTGGAAATCCATATGTAACAAAGCGAAATTAAACACCTATCTCTCACCCTGTACAAAAAACAACTCAAAGTGAATCAAAGACTTAGGCACTAGAATTGAGACCCAGTGCCTAATAAAAGAAAAAGTGGGTCCAAATCTTCATCATGTCAGCTTAGGACCTGACTTCCTTAACAAGACTCCTAAAGTACAAGAAAGTAAATTAAGAATCAATAAGTGGAATGGAATCAAACTAAAAATGTGCTTCTCAGCAAAGGAAACAATAACATGAAGAGAGAGCCTACAGAATGGGAAAAAATCTTCACCACATGCACCTTAGATCGAGTACTAATCTCCAGGATATATAAAGAACTCAAAAAACTTAACGCCGAAAAAACAAATAACCCAATCAATGAATGAGCTGAGGAACTGAACAGACACTTCACAGAAGAAATGTAATAACCAATAAACTTAAAAAATGTTCATCATCTCTTGCAATTAGAGAAATGAAAATCAAAACTAAGATTTCATCTCACTCCAGTCATAATAGCAATTATCAAGAATACAAGCAATAATAAGTGTTGGCGGGGATGTGGGGGAGAAGGTACATTCAATACATTGTTGGCAGAACTGCAGATTGGTGCAACAACCACTTTAGAAAGCAGTATGGAGATTTCTCAGAAAACTTGGAATGGAATCACCATTTAACCCAGCTATTCCACTCCTCAGTTTATACCCAAAGGACTTAAAATCAGCATACCATAGTGACATAGCCACATCAATGTTTATAGCAGCTCAATTCACAATAGATAGATTGTGGAACCAACCTAGATGCCCTTCAACAGTTGAATGGATAAAGAAACTTTAGTATGTATACACAATGGGATATTACTCAGTTATAAAGAAGAATAAAATTATGGCATTTGCAGGTAAATGAATGGAGTTAGAGAATACCATGCTAAGTGAAATAAGCCAATCCTAAAAAACCAAAGACCAAATGCTTTCTCTGATTAGTGGATGCTGATACAAAACCTGGGTAGTGGGGTGGGAAGGGACGAATGGAAGAATGTTGGATTGTGTAGAGGGAAATGGGAGGGGAGGGTGTGGTGGGAAGGAAAGCTGATGGAATGAGACAAACATCATCATCCTATGTACATGTATGATTACATGAATGGTGTGACTCTACATCGTGTACAGAGAAATGAAAAGTTTTACTCCATTTGTGTAAAATGAATCAAAATGCATTCTGCTGTCATGTATAACTAAATAGAACAAACGATAAGAAATAAAAATAAAGTTCTCAAATCAATAACCCAGTCTTCAAACTTAAGAAATTAAAAAAGAATAATGATTAAAACTAAAACAAGCAGAGCAAAAGAACAATACAGATTAGAGTAAAAATAAATTGAGAAGAGAAAAACAAATGAAACCTAACCAGAAGCCGGTTCTTGGGAGAAAATCAACAAAATTAACACACACTTAGATAGTCTACAAAAAAAAAAAAGAGTCCCAAATTAAAATCAGGAATGAAATATAAGTACTGACCTTATGGAAATGAAAGATTTATTAGGAAATTTGTAGGCTCACAAGTTAGAGAATCTAGACTACCAAAATTAAGTCAAAGAGAAATGAAGTTTAAAGAAGAGATTAAAATCGTAACAAGACAAATACTTCCCACAAAGAAAAGTCAAGGAACAGATGTCTTCATTGGTGAATTCTATCAAACATTTAAATATTTAACACCAATTAGTCACAAACTCTACCCCCAAAAAGGAGGGTACACTTCTGAACTCATTCTACCAAGACAACATTATCCACTTGCCAAAATCAGGCAAAGAAAAGATATCTAAAGGCCAATATCACTGCATATAAAATTCTTCAGCAAAGTATAAAACCAAACTGAGCAACATACAGAAAGGATTATACATAACCCAATAGGATATATCTTGGGAATACAAAGTTAGTTCAACATACTAAAATTGATCAATATACTACACCATGTTATTAAATATAGGACAAAATCAACCCAAGCATCTCAAAAGATGTAAAAAAGCACTTAACATTTGACAAAAATCCAACACCCTTTCTGATTAAAACATTCAAAAAGCTAAATATGGAATAAATTCCTCAATCTGATAATGGACACCTATGAAAACCCCACAATAATATATTAGTGGCAAAATACTGTAAGCTTTTCTTCTGATATCAGAAATAAGACAAAGATATGGCAAATAGGCAAGGTGAAGAAATAAAAGGAATCCATTCATATTGAAAAAGAAGAAACAAAACTTCAGATGACATGATCTTGTATATAAAAAAACATTAAGAAATCCACAAAAAATTTCATATTATAGTTAATAAATTTGGCAAGGTTGCTGGATACAATATTAATTTACAAAAATCAATGACTTTCTTACATTAGCAATGAACAACCTAAAACAAAAAGAAAATAATCCCATCTACAATAGTATCATAAAATAATAAAATATTGGATATGAGCACTCTATTTGTCCCATGTCCTTTCTAGCACTTGGCACTGTCAGTTTTTTAGCTTTATTGGGTATGTAGTAGAATATAATCATGGCCTTAACTTACATTTCCATGATGGCAAGTGTCGGTCAACACTTCAACATCCACTGAAACCATATAAGACATTTTTGGTTCCAACACAATTTTTAAAATTCAAAAACACAGCATACCATACTTGATGATACACTTACTCATTTTGTTGCTTTTATTTAATTCCTAATGATATGTTTCCTTCCATTATTTCCCCTTTACCAGAACTTCATCAATTCTATTTGAGTAAGTCCACTTGCAAAAAATTCTAGTTTTCCTTGGAACAAGGATCTTGTTCTCTCTATCCAGTTATTTCCCTTGATATTATTAAGGTTATTTAATCCATCTTATAAATGCTGAGTTCTCTCATATCAAAAGAAAAGGATATTGGTCATGTAGTGTTGTGGCAGAATTCACTCCCTGTTGGGAGCCCCGAATGAATTGAGGGCTTGTCTGAGCCATCTCTAAGCAGAGGTATGCCCCTTGGAGAACTTTCGGTGTCATCTCACCAATCTTAGATCAATTGCCTTGGCAACGTCCTAGTCAAAGAGAATTCTGTGATACCATGGAATTTATTGGTTTAGAAAGCCCAAGGTTCAACACAATTCCCTGGAAGTGGAAAGAGCTACCAGTGTGCCCACCTAGCCTTGAGGTACCAGCTGCCTGGAGGAAGAAGAATTACTGGGCAAGTGATGAGTGTCCAGTCACGACAGCTTCCCCACAGCCTCTCACTTCTTGTTTACCTTGAAGAACCTTTCCTCACAATAAATCCCTTTGATGTGTTTCACTATAAATAAAGCATTCGTGGGCTTTTTCCATGGTTAAGATCAGACCCATCAGGTCTTTTCTACCCATCGAGCCCCCGCTTAAAGTACAAAAAAAAAAAAAAAAAAAAATTGGGCATAAATGTAACAAAAGAAGTCAAGACCTATACACCAAGAATCACAAATCATCACTGAAAAACTTAAAGATAACTTGAATAGATGTAAAGAAATCCCATCTTCGTATATTGGGAGACAGTATGTTTGTAATGGCTGAGGCAGGAGCATTTCGACTTCAAAGCCAGCCTCAGCAACTTAGCGAGGTGCTAAGCAACTCAGTGGGAGCCTGTCTCCAAATAAAACACAAAAAAGGGCTGGGGATATAGCTCAGTGGTTGAGTCCAATCCCCGTTACAAAAAAACAAAAAAACCCTACAAGATACCACTTAACATCCACTATGATGATTATTTTTTTAAAAGGCAAAAAAATGTGTTGACAACAATGTGAAAAAATTGAAATGCTCATACATTGCCGGTAGGAATACGTGAACTCTACAGTAGCTGAGCCAGCATTGTTTGTTTAAAAAACTACACATTCCCTCATTGTATACACTAATCTTATAAAAATTTTCATAATAACCAAAAAGTGGAAACAACTCAATGGATGAATGGCTAAATAAAATGTGGTATATCCAGATGATGGAATATTATCTGACCATAAAAAAAGTATTACTGACACATGCTACAGTGTGGGAGAACCTTGAAAACATTATGACATTAAAAAATAGTGAAAAGGGCCAGATGTAAAAGACCACAAGTTCGATGATTCCGTTTATATGAAATTTCCAGAATAAGGAAATCCATAAGGACAGAAATAATGATTTCCAGGGGTTGAGAGAGGAAAATGAGTAATGACTGCTGATGGCTATGGAGTTTCTGTTGAGGTTGATGAAAGTGGTCTGGAATCCATGCTGATGGTTATACAGCCTTGTGAATATAGTGAAAATCACTGACTTGAGATGAATTTCATGGGATATGAATTATATCTCAATTCTAAAAATCAAAACTAGAGGTGCAACTTACTTTACATATCCGCCAATAAACTTTTGGGATGAACCAATTTCTTCCAGAAGCCATATTTGCTTCTTTCCTAGGTTCCAAACACTGTTTGTACCATTCTTTATCTAGAACAAAAATATACAGGGAGGAATTATTTAATAAAGGTCTTACCTTTTCAACCAAATTATTAAATATTTGCATTTATTTTATCAGATATTCCCAAAATATCTTAACTATTGACTGTTCATAATTCTCTGAACTTGATAAAGACTGTTACATTCACTGGCCACAGAACTATACCCTCTTGGATGGTGTGTGATCTAATTCAGTAGATCAAAACTGTCTAGATTCTAAATGATAGTGATTTACCTTGTGTATAAACATCAGTAGTTACTTCTTGCTACCTTCAGGAATATGCTCTTTATTTTTAGTTGACTGAGTTGGTAAAGAATTTTAAGTAGATACACAATCTAGTTGCATTACTAGTATGACCTCACTACTTGAATCTAGGTAAACTGTGTTTTGTGCTATTGCTGTTGAGTCCTGTAAATTGATTGTGTAATTGAATCATTTGAAACAGCATTTGGTAGATTACCTAAAGAGGGAAAACCTGCTCTCTTCTATTTAGTACGGAAGTGTACTTTAATTCAAAACTCCTAATGAGAATTTTCTATGTAGTATTTTTAAAAATAGTTTCTAATTCAAATTAGAGAGCCTTTTTCTGATTACAAAAGCAATTCTGCATGCTAGAGAAAACCATGAATAAAAAAACTTAATATCCCAGTAACTACCCCCTGTCTTTTGATAACTATTTTGTCTATCTTTTCAGTCTTTTGTAAATCCTCACCTGTAGATTTACTTAAATGGCATCTTACTATGCACGGTTTTATTACTATTGTCTTCACCTAATGGATTGTGAAAATCTATATCCATAAATCTTGGTGACTATAGAAAAAATATATAAATGCATATAATCACTGACTGCATGGTTTTACATTCCTAGCAACATTATTTAATAAATTTCACATTTATATGTATATTTAATGTATTTTTAAGCCTAAAATTTTTTTTCATTTCTATGTGAAAATATCAGTTTCTCCCACTTTCTTCTTCCATGTAGTACCAATTTATTTGAGAAAGCATAAGAGAATAATTCTTCTATAAGCAAGTATTAGATTGCTTCTACTGTTGTAAACACACGTTATCAATCTGGCTCTTTTCAACTACGGCAATCTTGGAAAATTTTATCCTTGTATTTAAGGTTAAATTCATTTGTGACTAAAGCTTTGAAATACAATTTAACTCAAAATGTACTTCTATCTGTGTAGCTGGTGTACCACGGCCATGCACAGTTTCCAGTAAGAGGTTTCCCTAAATCAGTTCCATTCAGTATATTAAGGACAACAAAATGAGCGGAGGTTTGACAATTAAGCTTTTGTTTCATTTGAAAGTCACAGCATTGATTGACATGGGAATCATGGCCAAAATATCAATACTTTGCATGTTAAGCTGGGATCACTGTGAAAGTGGGACAGGAGATCTCACTTTAGTTTAAAGGAGCAGCTCAGGGAAAAAAACCTCACTGACGCCAAGGAGAAAAAGGCCCCAAAACTCAGGGAGCAGCCGGAGGGAGGGGCGAGTCGGCTGCAGCACAGACCGCACCCTTGGGGTGTTCTCCCAGCTGAAGAACTCTGCAGATTTACGAAACCAGAAGAGTAATAAGATTAGAGCAAGTTGGGAAGAAAAAGGTACAGGGGGCTGGGTGGTGAGGATACCACTCCAAGTAGAAAGTACTTCTTAAAACACAAATGAGGGGCTGGGGTTGTGGCTCAGTGGTAGAGCACTTGCCCAGCATGTGTGAGGCCCTGGGTTGGAGCCTTAGTACCACATAAAAATAAAATAAAGGCATTGGGTCCACCTACAACTTAAAAAAAAAAATCTATATATATATATAAAAAAATGAGCATAATTTATCAGTGCCTATTTCCTCTCCTTCCCTTTTGCTTTAACAATATGCACCCTGCTCAGTGGAAGAAAATCCAAATTTAAGGAAAGAAATGCTATAAACGCACCCCCAACATTCTCCAACCCTACCAATCCACAGTTTGACAACTCGCAGTACCTTGATTTTGCTGGTGCCTGGTGCTCACCTGCCAGCAGCCAAGATTGGCCTGGACCACGTCTCCATGGCCTTGGTAGTGATGGTGCTTCAAAGAAGGACTTGGATTTGGTGTTTGGAAAACACCAAAGGAGTTTACCCCATAGGAGGCTAAGCTGAGTGAAGATGAAGAAAAATTCTGTGATCTTTCAGGTCACTGAAACAAACCCTAATCAAAGGAGATGCTATGCCATTTCAGAAGAAGAAAATAAAAGTCTCATGATTTTTTACAAAAAGTCCCTGGATTTTCAGTGTTTGGCAGAAGAAGAAACATGGAGAAATACTGAAACTCATTCTAAAAGTAAACATGGAAATGTGAGATTAAAGAGCAGAATCATCTGATACCACAAATATCAAAAGGAAGCAAGAAATAACTTGATTTTCTCCTGTGCCTGTGGCCACCTCCAGGTGTTGTCTTCACTTGCTACCTTCCTTTGGGACACTCTTGCCCAGTCCCATATCTTTGCATGGATCTCACTGATGTATCTAAATTGGCAAACCTGTCTCAGAGGAGGTGGAAAATTCCTCAAATAGAATTCATCACACCCACCCCACCTCACCCTCAGGTTTCTCACAGGATCCCTCTTAGCTCCTCTGCCAAACCTATAGCACGCAGAGATAGCATGTCTACTTCAGATCACGTCCTCTACTTCTGTTAGATGATTCCCATTATTTGTGTATCAGTAATTTAGTGATGCTAACCAAGAGGTGTAGTGGCTATAATTTGTACACTGTATTTCTCACATAACCAACATTAAAATAGTCTTTATTCTACTTCTATAGAAAGGTCCTTCCAGAAAAACATGAGAATTTCGTTTACCACTTCTATGTCATGTTTTTCACTACAGCCTGAAAGATCCATTCTAGCCAGAGCATTCATTTGAAAATGTGCCATCTGCTACCTCACTTTGAATTGTCACCATAGTTGCTGAGATAATGCACACTTCAAAGCCCTAGTTAAATGACGGCTTGCTTTCTTAACCTGGAGCTTCTTCATAACAAGAATTTTTAGTGTTACTTTGACTTTCCAAAGCAATATACAAAACATTTACCATGAAGCCATGAAGTCCTGGTTCCTCTGAATAAAAGACAAAATCCAAGTGAGCCTGAAATCTAGGAAGGGGATCCACCCAGATGGGTCAAATAGAGGGCAGAAAAAACTTCTGAAGACTGACCACCTTTGTAAAGCATTTTAAAAAATTCTCCTTGAAACTCCATCTTTGCATTTAGGAAAAAGGAAAGAGTTCAAGGTATACATAATGAATGAATAAAATAAATAGATTATGCTAGTGATGACGTGTCTAAAGGCAGTCAGTCATGCTTTCAGACTTGTGAAGTTGGTCCTCTAGCTGTGCTGGCCTATATAGAGGCTTAGGAATATTCAGACATGTATCTGTTACAAGAAACAATCACTCGGGTTCTAAAAATACTCTCCTGCTACTAATTCAATTAAAAAAATGCAGCAGGAAAGCTTAATTAAGCTTTCTAGGTTGTTAAAACTCTGCTACCAGAAAAAATGTACTATTCTTAGAGTCTCACAGTCAAATGGCAGGAAACAACTGATAGATTATCAGTGAAGAAACATTGGGCCCTTTCTCATGCTTAGCACTGAGCCCATTATAAGAGATTTTTTTAACCGAGTAAACCCAAGACTGGGCAGCTGTTTTTCTAGTAACGTCAGCCTTGGGGAGAGGGGAATTGACAAGAGGCCAAATTCCCTCCAGAAATTTGGGACTAGTTGAAACCATCCTACCCCACCTTGCTTTGATGATGATGATTGATGAGATAAGTTTTAATTTTTCAGCACCTGGTGTTAACAAGGCAAACTTCACAGCATCAAAACAACAAAGAAAAAAACGAAGACATCATTTACAGGTTGGCAACGTGTCAGAGGGAACAGAAAGTAGCAAGGGGAGGAGAGAGATTTCACTCCCTTTCCCAGACACGTTAAAGGAGAAAATCCAACCTGCCAAAAGCCACAGGAGAGAGAAGGGAGCTTGTTGGTGGGCTCTGGGCAGAGAGCCACAGGCAGGGCAGGGCTGGCATGTGAGTCCTGGGAAGGCAGTGCCCCCAGAAGACGTGGCCAAGAACGGCACCCTGTACTGGGGTCGCAAAACTGGCTGGGATACGAATACCCTCCACTGGGTGTCACCCCCTTCTCCTCCACCAGCCCCTTTGTGTGCTTATGCCAATCTGCACAGAACCAGGCCACAGAGACGAACAGTCCCAATATCAGAAGGTTTTCCAACGGGCTGAGCACGCAACCCCAGCCCTGTAACAACACAGTGCCGTGGTCCCTCCCTAGCAGTCCTGAGAGAACACTGGGAGGGCAGGTATTTTGGCCCACATTTGTGACAGGAGGAAAGTGGTGCCAAAGGACTTTGAGAGGATGTAGCTAAGACTCCACAGCCTGATTATAACAGAGTCAAGCAAAAACTCCATCCATTCCTTCATTCACTCACACCACCCACCTTCAAAGTGGCAAGTTCTGTGCTAGGCTCAACCAGGCGAGCCTGCTTCTGGGGAAAGAGAAAGCAGGTAAAGAAAAATAGACTCACATACAGGGAAGGTCCCGGAAGAGGGCTGGGAGGGGCAGGCTCGGCCAAGGAGTCTGACAGAGGAGAAGCAGCCAGTCATGAGAGGAACTGGGAAGAGTGTTCCAGGAACAATATGGCCAGTGGCTCTGAGGTGAGGAAGCTCCGGACACATTCCAGGACTGAGGGCACACGAGTGACTGGAGCGTGGTGGGTGCTGGGCAGAGCAGGGCAGGCAAGGTGGGGACTGGCAAGAGTCCACTGGAGCCATTGAGCCATTGTGTGTTCCTCCCCACGGACGATGGGTGAGGCGCTGTGAAGCCTTTTGGGACATTGACGCGTTGTCTCACTCTTCAACAGGATGCTCTGGTGGGTGGAATCCAGGGGGGAAATGGCAGTGACTAGGCCACTGTCGAGATGGGGAAACTGATCAGAAGACAGAGGAGGGAAGAGACTGGTGATGAGGGAGGGTGGAGGGGAGAGAGGTGCCCAGGTTTCCAGCCCAATCTTCCACTTCCTGCTCCTCTTCATCTCGTCCATGTCCCTTCAGTTTTGATCTGTCCCTGTTCTCTTCACCAAAGGAGTGGGCTCCCTCCCTGCTTCCACCTCCTCACTGTCCCTTCTCCAGCTGCCCCCGCCACCCTCCCATGCTGTGACCCCTCCCCCCCAGCGCCCCACCCTCCATCTTTCCTCTGCACCACTGATGCACTTCACCCCAATGCCCTCTGCTCCTTGAACTCTGGCCCCCGGGCCCCCGCCTCCTTCTGCCTCTCTTTGTGTCTCTGAGTCCTTCTACTGCTAACCCCACCAGCCAACACAGTCCCTAGAAAGGTACACCGAGGTCTACGTGACTGTCACTGCTCCTGTTTTGGCCTTGAAGGGTGGTCTTCACAGGTCCACATCCAGTCCTGACCACACACCTGGGACCTGGTGTGTGTCCTCAGCCCCACCAAAACTCAACTGGTCATTTCAGATAATATTGTGGTACTCATTGCACAACTGTGAAAACATACTAATGACCCCTGGATTCTACAGTGATGACAGGTGAATTTTATAGTATGTAAATTATGCCCTGAGACACAAGCAATGGAAGAAAAAGTCCAGCAGGTCTCCTCTCCCACCCCCAGTTCTAACCTCCTTCTCCATCTCTCATCTCCAGGAGCCACCAACTGCCTCCCACATGAGTCACGCTTGACTCTTCCTTCTGACTAACTTCCTAGGTCCAGAAGCTTCTGAAGTTGGCCAACTTTCGCCCACCAGTATTTCTCAAACTTCCCAGGTTAGTTTCAGCATATGATACACAATACCTTTCTAGGCCTCTCTAGTCAGTGGTCACCATACCAACACTACCACTGGGGGAGTGTTCCAATCTTTGGGAGGCTGCTTTGGGCTGTCATAATATTCTAGGGCCTCCCAGCATTGAGGGGAGTAGGATACCGTCATACACCAAAGTAATCCTGGTCGTATAGGACTTTGGAATGTCCCACACTCTCTCTCTGATGTGCTGAGAAGTCTGTCTTGCACTTTCTTATCCTGATGCTGTTTCATTCTTGTATCATTCTTTTGTTCTTTGCTTTCCAGAGTTTCTTATACAGAATGACTTCTGATCCTCTTTCTTATATTTAGAATTATTCCTTCTATTTACATGTCAGTGACTGATCACTATCTTTATAATAGAGCAGGAGAATCTATAAACACAGAAGATCACCACTGTGCTGCTCTGGGACAGGAGCTTCCTGTGACCTGAGTCCCCTTCCTCCAGCAAGAGGGACTGTCTCTGGGCTTGGCCTTCCCTGTGACAAGTGGTTTCTCTGAGACTTTCTTGGGCCAGGGTCTCCAGAAGCCAGACAGCTGGCATTCCCAGACAAGTCCCACAAACAGCTGGCACCACAATCCAGACTTCCTGGCACCAAGCAGCCTGGGCATTCCCCGTGGCAGGGCTGCTTTCTCACCCCTACAAAAGGGGAGAGTGACAGAAGTGGGGACTTGACCTAGACGTCAGCTTTCTGGGCCTGCTTTGCTGGGGTGCAGAAGCATGGGAGTCTTGCTTTCCCATCTCTTGCTGACTTGAGCTTTATAAGGGCTTGTGTCCCCAGGAAGGCCTGTTCCTTTTCTGTACCAGTGACGGTGCAGAATCTAGCTTCAGCTCTGTGAACATGCAGCCACGCTGTGCTTATTCTTGGCCCTCTGGGTCAGATGCCTTTGGACATCTTCCCTTCCTCTGGTTAGCAGCAAGCACTTCCCTCTTCCACTCTTACAACATTTGATTTGTAGCTCTCTAAGGATATAGATCCTCTACATCTTTATGTAGGACGGTTCCATTTCTCCTCTGACCAGTACTTCCCATGCAATCTATGAGTGCAGGACTGAAACTCAGGTCCTGTCATTCTAGAAATATTTCTTGAGTACCTATGATACAGAAGAGTATCCGAAATAGTATCCAACAGTATCTTAAACAGTATGTCTTTCTTTTAAAGAAAAATTATTCATTGATACTTGTTAAAGCACGGCAAGGCACATTTTTTTTCTTTCCTATTTTTGGTACCAGGGATTGAACCTGGGGGGGTGGGGGGCATAATGGCTGAGCTACATTCCTAGCCATTCCTAATATTTTTACTTAGATATAGGGTCTCCCTGAGTTGCTTAGGGCCTAGCTAAGTTGCTGAGGCTGGCTTTGAACTTGCAGTCCTCCTGCCTCAGCCTCCCGAGCTGCTGGAATTACAGGGTTGCGCCACCATGCCCAGCACAAGGCACATTTTATTCTGGACCATTACCAGAGGTACAGGGCCACTACAATGGGATCTTGCAATGGTGGAGAGAGATGGGGACAACTCTGAATACAGCATATGGGAATTTATGTGTAAGTGGAAATTTATGATCAAGGATCAGATTGGGTATCAATGACCGGAAAATTGTGAAGAAGAAATATCAGGGCTAAGGGTGATATGGACTAAACCAACCCAACAAGGTTCTTGCTGAAGATAGGCCGGGTGATGTGGGGACAGTGGAGGAGGAAGAAATTGGTCAGATAGGAACAGTGATCAGATAGACTAACTCAGTTCTTTGCTAAAAATGATTTTATAAGCAAATGCACAATAGGCCTGGAAGGAGGTTCAGGAGTCACACTAAACTACAGTCCAGGAAAAAATTTGTCCATCATACTTAAGGAACATCATCCTTACCTTGAAGAAGTTCATAGGGCATTCATGTGTAACCCTCAGAACAAGAAGACATTAGCAGAAGAGGAACAGAGGAAGGGACGATGCCATGCTGGTAATCAAACAATAACAAATGCTACCCTGTTTTAATCCACTATTTGCTCCAGTTAGGGACACTGTGACATGGCAGCTGGGGCCCAGCAGTCCTCCCCAAGAACTCCCCCTTTGTGAGCTTGATGGGGTCTCATTTGAAGGTTCCCTCAATACTTTGCTGCTAAATTGGAAAAAGCAGCCCATCAGGGGAGGAAGAGGTGGTGTCTGTGAGTGTCTCTGGGGTTCCCAGCCTCCACTTTCTTAGTGGGAGGAGAGGCTGCATCTGGACTTCACAGTAGAGAGAAGCATGAACTGTACCTATTCTGGAGGCCCTTCAGTCCCACCACAATGGGAAGAAAAAAGAGATTCTTCTGAGAAACAAATTTGGAAAAGGGGACACCTTATCAGACCACACTCCCAGGATGACTCCAAAGATCAGACCAGGTTCCTCTAGAAAATGAACAGGAACAAGTAACTGATAACTTGAGTCCAGTAGAATGAAACTCGTGAAGTGGGGCTTCTGGTTCACAGCTCTCTCCCAGTGCCCTTCTTTACAGGGAAAGAGGGGGATGTGGTTCCTTCTGGGGAAGAGTCCCCTGGAGACTTTTTCTCCAACAAACATTGCCATATCCAGCCAAGATCCCTGGGCCAAGCTGTGGCTGAATTAATTGAAGATGCTGTGGTCAGAGGCACAGCGCATCTGCGTTCTTTACTGGGAAATGAGGAAGCAGAGATATGATGTTGTCAGAATGACGTCCTTGCACCTTGAAGATGTAAATGAATGGCATCAACATGTCTTCTTGCTCATGAAAAGAGTTCTCACACTTAAATATGCTTCAGATATTAACCAAAAAATAAATAAAAACAAGTCATTCTATTGACCTTCCAGGACCAGAGGTTTCTCGTTTAAGAATTTTCATCCTTTCCATGAAAGCGATGGCCAGTTTTCTAGGTGCACCCATAGCACCTATCATGTTCCCATGTACCAGCTGTGCTCTGTGGCTTGAATGTACCGGGGGTAACACCTTAACAATAAAGGCTTCCTGCTGAAGGTCAGAGATAGACTTGGTAAGAGTTCTTCAGATGAGAAAGAGAAAAAGCAGATTCTTTAAAAAATGGGTCCTGATCTTCACCCAAACTCAAACCAGACAGCTAGATGTTTCCATGAACTCAAGTTGCCCTTCTCAACCTCTCAAGGTCCACCTGGTAGCCTCAATTGAGTACATCCCCACTTTTTGCCAGCTTGGTGCTACATTTTGCCCTGAGGAAGCTTTGAGTCCCTTTAGGTTTACAGCTGGAACCAGAGACACCCCAGCTCAGCAGGAGGTACCAGGAATGGGTTAATGAGGCACACACCTGGGCTGTCTCCTCCCTCTTCTCTCCCCACCGCCATCTGGTCCTTGCCTGGGTGTCCCTATCATTCATCTCTCCACAAGAGGGCTGGTAAATCTGCAGATGTGTATGGAAGTCCATTCACTGACACCTGCCCCAGGTGGCCATCGCCTGGCTATGCTGAGACCTCAGGTGGCATGAGGAGCTTGAGAGCAGAGTATTCTTAGCCATGGGCCATTGATGGCTCAGCCAGAGGAGGTGGAGCTCAGTCATCCACCCAGAAGCTCCACCATGACCCTCTGAGGGCTGCTCCTCAAGGCCCCACATGACTGAAAGGTCTAATCTGCCTTGGAAACCTGCATTAATTAACAGCTACTTTATTGTCCCATTTTTCTTGATAATCAAAGCGTACATATCTTTCAGCAAAGCCTCAGGTCAGTCTGGTGCTCTCTGTGCTGCTGTGAGTCTCACCTACAGTAGGTGTACGTGTGCTTGGCCTGTGGCATGGGCACACTTGCCTCTCTGTGAGGCTACCCAAGTCCTGCCTCCCCTTTGCTGACCTCTTGGGCCCTGGACCCAGGTTTGGAAGGACTCCTCTGGGCTTCGATGAATTGGTACTGCAGCCAGAGACTAGAGCAAGCTGTAGTAGGGAGGCTGCACTGTCCTGTGGGCCAGGAGGGGTCAACTCTGGAGATGGTGCTCCCCAATCCCATTCACCCACATCTCTACATTCTACTGTTCCCAGAGTCCAGAGACACCCTTTGCTCTGGAGGGGTGGCACCTCTGCAGGCTGAAGGTATGTCTTCACACCCAGCCCCTCAACCTCTCTAAGCCTCTTTGCCTTGTGTTATAAAGGGAGGGGGCAAAGAGGTGCTCCTACAATTTCTCTGAGGAACAGTAGAATGTGCCAGGCATTTTATAAGGGCTCAAAAGAAAATTTTCTCCCCATTCACCATCCCCCAATTCAACTACCCTCCCAGTCTCCCTTCCTTCTCTTGGGCTTGGCTCAGTACTTTTCTGTCCCTGGAGCAGAATTAGGTTGGGGGGTGAGGGGTGATGCAGGAAAGCCCTTCTCCTGTCCCTGGACGAATTTCACTCCCCAGGGCCCAATTCCAGCCTCCTCTCAGATCACACGGTCCTGCCAAGCCCATGGCCTCCTTTCCTCTCCTTGTGGCTCCAGGCCCAGTTTTGGAGACATTTGGCTCTGATGCACTTCTAAGTGCTGAGACAAGTTACTTGGATGCCTTTAAACCCAAAACAAGGTCAGACATCAAACCATATTTCCCTGTACTGCCAGGCCTCCACCCCCAGCAACCCCAAGAAGAGTTTGAAAAGAATAAAAATATTAACAGTGAGGTTAATATTGTACCCACCCCCGACTCCAGCGCCTCCATCAGATGCAGCCTCTCTTGCTGATTGTGGGCTGGAGTCTTTCTGTTTATTTTTGTATGCTTGCACATGAGGCTGGGGTGCAGCTCAGTGGTAGAGCTCTTGACGAGCTTGTGTGAGGTCCTGGGTTCTACCTTCAGCAGTGCAAACAAAACAATCAAGAAAAACTGCACATCCTATTTCTTATGGTTTTGTGGGCATTGCATGGACAAGATCATTCTTCAGTTGTTTTGTCACCATAACTTGGTCTCGCAGAGATGGAGCCCTGAGTCTCTCCTGGGCTACTGGCTGATGCTTGCACTGCCCCCCCAAAAACCAGCATTTGCTGACTCTGGATTGGAGCTAGCTGAGGAGTGCTCTACCTTCCACACCACAATGAGATCACTTTGGTGATAACGTCACTTACAGAAAGAGAAGGTACATGTGTACAATTTCAAGTTGAGTGTGGGTCCAGCTGATGCATAAAAAAGATGGTTTCCCCATCTAGTGATGGCTGTGGCACCTTGCAGAGTGCCCAGCACCTAATCCTGGCAGGGAGGAGAGGGAGCCCAGGAGACGGGGCTGGGCTGGAAATTGTGGCTTTGCGGGCTTTTCCTTCCCAGTTTCATGAGAGTTGCTGCTGCCTTGTTGTTTAAACCCATCTTTAATCTGTGCTCATCAAAAGCATCATCAAGAACTGACGGGCAGCATGGCGTCCACACCATCAGCCACCTGATAAGCCAGGCCCCACTTAACAGAATGGCTCTATTGTGAGTCTCCCCACCCCCACATATATGAAGGGGGTTGTTGGCAGGGGGCCCTCAATGTCTGCCCTGTTGCTGTGTCAGACAATTCCATGCCCATCAGGGACAGTGTGAGTCAGGTGTCAGCCCCCGCCTCCCACAGCAGAACCCATTCTTCACTTAGCGTTGTGCTAAGACATGAGTCAAGTCCACCTCGGATGGCTTCATACTTCACAAGATATACACGTGAGAGGACCCCAAAGCCCCGGGCTCCCATGAGTCTCTGGTGACCTGGGAAACTTTGGGCAGGTGGCCCATGACAGAGGGTTTCAGTCTTTGTCACTACACTGCAGATAAGGTGCCAAATGAAGGCCAGGGAATCTCTCCTCCTCTCTCTCTCTCTCTCTCTCTCTCTCTCTCTCTCTCTCTCTCTGTAGCTTTGGCTTCCAGGACACCCAGGACACATCATAAAGGGAAAATCCCCTCTGACCTGGAGAGTTTGATTTTCTGGGTTTTGCCTCCTCTGTGGACAAATTCCTCTTGTTTTAGAACTCGAGTTCCTATGCTTGTTCTCCACATGTATCGATCCTTTCTTCCCCAGTCTTGCCCCAAATGGCCCTGTCCAGGCCTTAGTCTGATTGGTCCAAGGGGCATCCCTTCTTGAGCAACAGGAGTGCTTGAGGAATTCAGCCCTAAGCCAATCAGTACCCAGCGTTAATATGGGTTCCAGAGTCGGTTCTCCCCAAGAGTTGGCTTGGTGGTGGTGTATGACCAAATGTGAAATAGAAGTGAAGTTGGTTTCTTGCTCTTAAGAATGAATCAATGAAAGAAACACCTTCCCTTTCTCTGAACAGCTGGACATGTGGATGTGAGGTTTGGAACAACTGCCACCATTTTGCCTCCATGAATAAAGTCAGACTGAGGATGAAACTGATACAGTTAGGGATGGGAGAGCAAAGAGAATTAGTGAAAGATAGGATTAGAGCCACTGGATCAAGCCAGTCCTGAAACCCACTCCAACACCAGGTGTCTATTTATGTGAGAACAAACCTCATTGTGATTTGGCATCTTTCTGGATATGGTTTCCTGTGGACTTAGTAAGGACTGAGGAACCTCCTCAGGGAATTCCCCCACCCCTCCAAACTCCCTTTCCAGCAAGTATACCTTCTCTAACACTAGGTAGTGTGACTCAAAGATCAATGCTGCACACTGATGCCACCAGACAGCTTGTCTGGATTAACAGGCATGTCAGAGGTACCTGAAGACTTGGCTCCGTTCATCCCCAAATCCATTCAAACTGCTCTGTGTCCTGCCAAAGTCCCTCAAAGGGAAGGACTGGGGGGCCATCCTTTGAGGCTAGAGGGGAAGAGAATGAAGGAGGAGCACACCTCCAAGGACAGTGCTCCCCTTTCTGGTGAGAACAGCTCTGTTTGCAGAAAGGGAACTGTTCTGCCCCTGACAGTCCTCCAAAGAGAAGTAGAAAGTCCCGACAGCCAGAAGCACCTGTGTTCAAATCCTTGCACGGTTGCTTGTTAGCTATTTGGCCTTGGGAAAATTACTGAACACCTCTATGCTTCAGTTTCCACATCTGTAAAATGGAATGTAACCTCCTAAGGATCCTCTTTTGTGAGGATAAAATGAGTTCATTAATAGGAAACTTAGAATAATGCTAGACACGTGGTAAGCATGAATTCGAATTTAAATATTATAATAGTATTGTTCTCATTGTTCTTTGTAGGAATCGAGAATTAGTCGAGTTCGTGTCTGACTTTCTTTTCCTTTTTTTTGGTTTTTATGTGATTTCATCCCCCTCCCCCACTCCCAACCCAAAAATAGGGTCTGAAAGTCTTAGGCACTGCTTCCCAGAAGCACTGGCAGGTAGGAGGTTTCCAGAACTCCTAGATTTGCCAAGATCCACACTCCCACACTGGGCAGCTGTGAAGGGTGAGGCTGGCTGGAGGCCGGTGTCGGCCTCACCTGGGGCAGGCCAGTGACCAGGACCTCTCACATGTTAGCCCCCAGAAAACCCAGGGCCTTTGCTTTTCCTAAGGAAGAAACCCAACGATGACTGAGGTCAAATTCCCTCCAGCCAAGCACCTTGAGGCCTGAAGCTGAAGGTGAGTGAATCAACAGAAACTCAAACAACGAATCTTCTTTCCATCCTACTTTCATGCCCAGCTCCTGTGTGTGAATCACGCCATGATAATCATGGACAGCTTTCATGCCCCAAGGCCTGTGTTTGTTCCATGTCCTGAATCCCCTTTCAAGATTATTTGGGTGGAGTCTCGTTTAATTCCAGCATAGAGAAGGTGAGGGAAAGTACTCCAAGAAGAGGAAGTCCCCAGAGACATGGCCAGGAGCAGCAGAGCTGCATCAGGCTGAGGGGACCTGAACCTGAGAAGGGTCACAAGGAACTGGCCATTGGAGGAAGTGAATCATTTGCCCCAGTCTGGAACATTCCTGCACACTGCACTGCTGCACACCTACGAAGAACCCAACTTGGGAAAGGACCCCAGGAAAGGCTGGCCGTCCTTCTCCCCTCCCCAGCCGTGGGGTCCAGGCCAGCCTGTGTGGCGGTGATCAGGGACAGGCTGCACCATGATGCCAGTTCAGGGCATACTCCAGGGTCTTGTCCTGTGCACATCAAGCTCCCTTAAGTCACCTCTTCATATGACCAATGAGCATCCTTCAGCATCTTGCCCTGGACTACAAGGGCCACATGGTAATGCTGTCATCAGCCACTCTTGTTCAGTCCATGAAAGTCCTGACTATTTGCTCTGATGTCACCAGTAGCTTGTTGATTGTGACTGTGAGGGGTTCCCTGCTGTCCTTCCCTTTTCTGTCCAGCAGCATCCAGAGCAGGGCATTGGTCTCAACCTCCCTGGATCTACATCCATCACCGGTCCTCTTGCAGGGCTTTCCCTTTGTGATCCAAGCGGATGTTAGTAGGAAGTGGGAAGCAAATAGAGGCCTGAAAACTGCTAGCCAATGGAGCTCATTCATCCTGCCCTTCTGTCACAGCTTTGGGGACATGCCTCAATTAGCTTGCTGGTCAACAAGACACCTGGGCCAGAACTTGAGTCCCCAGTTGCCTCAGCTGAGGCCACCCTACACCAGCCAGCAACCAGAGCCACTACCCAGATGAGCCCAGCCTAAATAACCAGCCTGCAGACTTGGGGGCCAAATAATTGTAATAGCATTAGGCCAGGGAAGTCTTGGTGACCCGCTGCACAGCATCGTGGTGGCAGTAGTCACTGACGTGGCTCCTGTCAATGCCACAAGCTGTTGACTCTTGTTAGAGAGGAGCTGGTGGCAACCCATGCAGAGGTGGAGAAAGTGGGTGGTCCTTAAAATAAAGGTGTCTGGGTACCCCTCCGAGCACACAGGAGGTGGCAGAAAATGAGGAGGCAAAGGCACAAAATGCTTCGGCAGCTTTATTGAGCACCTGTGATGAGTAACGCTCTGTCTAGAGCCCTGGACCCCAGAGATGAGTCAGATCCAAGCCCTCCTGCTGAAACTCGTCTCCACAGGCCTGGGGCTGGCTGTGGGAGTCCATGGGTGGGTGGTGTACAATCCCTGCTTTCCCTCCTCCGCCATGTTTCCCTGCTGTCCACCTCTAGGGTTGAGTCATGAGACTTATGGCCTGAGGAAAGGAAAGACCGGAGAATCCTAGATCTTCCAGGCCTGTTCCAGAGCCGTTAGCCCTGTGGGGAATTGCTTTGGCTAACAAGAGCTCTCTCCTTGCTCAAAGTGTCCCTCTTTCCCAGGGCAGCCCACATTCACTGACTAATTGGCTTGGGGGCCTAAGCCTCAGCTCTCTTGCCCTGACTTTGAAGGGCCTTCCCAGTTTCAGAGCTCCAGAGCCCCAGAGCCCTTGGTTGAGTCTGTTTTATCCCAGCTTTGGTCTGTGCTGATCTTGCTTATTCTTTTCCCATCTGCCAGGGATGACCCCCAGAGGACACCTGTCCTAGTCCATTTTCTGTTGCTATCACAGACTATCTGAGACTGGGTAATTTATAA
Source organism: Sciurus carolinensis (assembly GCF_902686445.1). Classification (NCBI taxonomy): domain Eukaryota; kingdom Metazoa; phylum Chordata; class Mammalia; order Rodentia; family Sciuridae; genus Sciurus; species Sciurus carolinensis. Next base: position 67,089,537 of record NC_062214.1, read on the forward strand.
AGAACAGACATGTACTGCCTTATGGTTCTGGAGACTAAGAAGCCTGAGAACAGTGGCAGCATCTGATGAGGCCCTTATACTGCTGCATCTCCTGGTTGGAGTGGGAAGTGGTTCTTCAGAGGGAATGAACCGAGGGGCAGCCTGACCTTTAACAACTCTCATGGTAACTAATCTAGTTCCAGCCGAGCGGCAGGGGGCCCTCATGACCCAAACACCTCTTAAAGGTCCAACAGCCTCTCAACAACGTTAATTGTGAATCAAATTTCAGCATGCATTTTAGAGAGTCAAATCACATCCTAATAGCCTGACATCCCCTGCAGACCAGCCTCCTCCTCAGAGGCAGCTGTCCTGGGAGGCCACTTTGGTAGGTTTTCAGAGGGAGGGAGGGACCAAAGTTCATTGTTTCCATCCCCTCAGTCTCAGCAGGGTGGGAAGAAGCCCAGCAGATCCCGTGTACTTCTAAAGAAGATCTCAGGGATCCCGAGAGTCTATTTGGGTGACTTGCAGAAAATGTCACTGAAGGCGTCCCTGCTCCTGAGGGCTGCAGGCCAGACTGTTCAGGCAGGAGCTGAAGGGGGCTGCAGGCCTCGAGAGGTAACAGTACCTATAAGAAGTGAGCTGGGGCCACTTCAGCACAGAGGGAAGTGGTACTGACAGAGACAAAGCAGAGGCAACTCTACAGTTGCTGGTATTTTGCAGAAGATGCTACAGAATCCCAATTCAAGACAGACCCACCATGACTCAACCTTTGTCTGTGCCAGGGTCAGACAACTATAGGAAATAAATATAGAATCTTCATTCACCCACTGAGGGGAGTACAGTCGTCCTTGTTATCCATGAGGGATTGGTTCCAGGACCTCTCACAAATACCTAAATCCTCAGATGCTCAGCTCCCTTATCTAAAATGGCATAGAATTTGCATAGAACCTATGCACATCCTCCTGCATACTTCACATTATCTCCAGTTGGCTTGTAATAGCTAACAATGTAATTCCATGTAAATAGATGGCAGACGGTATTGTTTAGGGAATAATGGTAAGGAAAAAAGTAGGCAAATGTGCAGTATAGCTGCAATTTTTTTCTAAATACTTTTGATCCAGAGTTCGTTGAGTCTGCAGATGTGGAGCCCGCAGACACAGAGGGCCATTTGTGCCAGTTGCCTCGACACCCCAGTGGGACTGACCTTAGGTCTTCCATGGCAGAGAAAGTAGGTCTGGAAGGGAGGGTTCAAAGGGAATCCTGGGAAAATTCATGGAGTTCCCCACACAAGGCTCCAGGCAAGACATCAGTCAGGCTTTTAAGTTTCAACTAGGGTTACAGAACCTGCCTACTAGCTTTTTCCCATGGCTGCTGGCAGGGCGCAGGTCCTCACTGGCTGTTGGCTGCAGACATCAATCAGTCCTTTGCATGTGGACCTCTCCCCAGAGCTGGCTGAACAGAAGATGGTCTTTGACAATTCCCAGAGCAAGGACTCTGAAGAAAGAGAGCAAGAGAAGGTGACAAAATGGAAGTGGCAGTTATTTTGTCGCCTCATAATCTTGGAAGTGACATGCCATTATCTTGGCCCTATTCTACTAAGTAGAAGTGAAGCACTAGATGGCAGGACTACTGGGGGCCACCTGAGGGACTGTCTGCCCCACAATCGTCACAGGAGGATTCAAGTCACAGCAAAGGCCAAAGAGCTGGGAGAAACAGAGCCTTTTAGGGACTAAATGCAAGGGGGCATTATAGAGCAGGCTTGTCCATTCTGCCCGCCTCACTGGGGCACACCAGCAGTAGCTGGTCTGTGCCCTCCTTGCAGATCTCGGTCCTGCTTCATGGAGTCCTTTAGTCCTGGGATTTAATCAACCCAGCCTAGGCTCTTTGCTCCTCAGCCCTCTTCCTTATTGGAACCCCAGGCACATATCTCCCTCACCCCTAGGAGGTGGGTAGGATCATCGCCCTCTCACAGTCTGGCAGGGTGCCCCCTTACTGAAGGCCATGCAGCTGCAAGTGGAGCCCACCACCTTATACCGCTCCTTGGCACCATACTACACTGTCTTGGAGGTGAGAACTTGAGACTCCAGGGTAGAGTTGTTCTCATGTTTGGGAGCATGACCTTCCACCTGTGAAGACAGGGAACTGGGAATTATTTCAAGGAGGTGCTAAGGCCTGGAAAGTTTGACTGGGTTTGATTGGGGAAGGAATGGAGCTGAGTCTTGATACTCCTGGGCCAGTGCAGTTCCAGCCCCTCTGTGCTGCAAACCAGGGCACCTCCAGAACTTGCCTGGGATGGCTGCTTCCACACTGGTCTCCAGCACAGCCAACCACAGACACAGGCAAGTGGCCAGGCCTATGGCGAAGCCCACAGGGTCATGGGTAGTATGCTGGAAAACATCCAACTCCTTGGAGAAGGCTGTGGAACACTCTCACATTTAAATCTATGACCCAAATTAGGAACATGTTTACTTGCATAATACAACTTCATTATGTTTACACAGTTAAACCACAACCCATGGGTGCACTGTATACACAGAAATGTTGTCAAAGGATTGACTGTTGCCTTGCATTTCCATGAAGATTGATTTGCTGCTTATTGGTTCCTTTTGTCATTTGCTAGCATCTACCAGCAGGCAAAGTTTCTGTTTGTGGTCTTTGGAGGTTTCAGGACAACTCACCAGGGAGAAACTTATATTTCAGAAAAAAAAATCTAGTGAATACTGTTAGGTTACTCATCCAGCTTCCCCAACTCCTTCTGCCATCTTGAGAACATAAATTTGTTGTCATTGTTGTTGTTTTGGTCACCCCATGCTATCATTTGGACTTAAGTGTCCCCCAAAGGCCCATGTGTTAAAGATTTGGTCCCCATGGTGGTACTCTTGGGAGGTAGTGGAACCTTTATCAGCTGGGGGCTAGTGGGAGGTTTTTAGGTCTTTGGGGGTGTACCCCTGACAGGGATAGTGTGACCTTATCTTCTTCCTTTTCTCTATTACTTCCTGGCCATGGGATGTGTGGTTTTGTTCTGCCATGCACTCCTGCCATGTTGTACTACTTCACCACATCAGTGGGTTCATCCAGTCATGGACTAGAACCTCCAAAACGAATCTTTTACAAATTAATTGTCTCAGGTATCTTGTTATAGTGATGGAAAGCTGACATATCCCAGCTCTCTTTCTTGGGAGAGGGCCCCAGGAAGGCATCTTGTTGAATGTCAGCCCAGAACAGCTGTGTCCATACAGCTTCCTTCCTTGAGATTGAGTGGGTACCACTAGGAAAACCAGAGAGATGAGCAGAAGCTATGGGTGAAGCCCAGCCTGCAGCTCCTTACCTCTGGACTCCACTCCCACCAACCAAAGTATTTCTCCACTACTTAAACCAGTTTGAGCTGGATTTCCTGTGAATTTTAACCAAAAGAGCTAATTTCTATAAATCCCTCCACTCCTTGTACTGGTGTGCACCTTTGCAGTTGGATCCTTCTGGTTTGATTCTGAATTGAACACTAGGGTTTTACACTTTCCTTTCCCCATGGTACTGAGCAGGGGGTACCATACTTGGTGTCTCTGCTTGGAAGGGGCATGGCTACATTTGACTTCCCCCAAAAGAGACCACAAAACAAGGACTCGGATGCAGGTGAGTTATGTGGGAGGTGATCCCTAGAAGCTCAGGTGAGAGGTGGAGAATGGAGACAGAAGGGAGAGAGGGCCCCTAAAGATTCTATGAGTAAGGAATTTCTACTATGGACAATGGGTTCAACCCACTGGGTTCTCAGAGAGCTGCTGGGACACAGGCTTCTGATGTCCCTGTTGGAGAGGGTGGAGGTAGGCATTTATATAGACTCCCATCCCCGTGGAAAATTAAAGAGAAGTGGGTTGATAGGTGTCTCCTGTCCTGTGTAAGAGCTAGGTGAACAGGGGCTCTGTGTGAGACATCAGTGATTGAAGTCTCAATTTCCTTATCTGTGAAATGGGGTTAGTGTTAGTGGTACTTACATGGCAGGGGAACGTGAAGAGGAACAGTAACAAGTTTACTTCCTGGCATGCAATAGGGCTCTGTAAGGTTGGTTCTAAAAGTGGAGGCTCTATAAGGGAGCCAGAGCTAATGGACAGTGGCTGCCTCAATCATTGTGACGATGTGCTGTGTGTGGCTGGGTTCTGTTTTCTCTCAGCCACCTCTGCTCCATGCCCTCCTCCTTCACCCAAGGACAGCTCTGGAACTTGAGGTAAATTTGACTTAAACACACCAAGTTGGCCTGTTGGCCTGGAGACCAGGGCGCTGTCCTGAAGTGTCACGGCCAAGCAGGGGGCCACACCAGACAGCCAAGCCAAGTGGGGTTGCCGCCTGTTCGGTGTCCGCAGCCAGGACCCAAGATGATCTGCAGGGTCACTGCCACCCACCTGTGTCCACAGGCTGTGCCACTTGGCCCTCTGGCCCAAGCCACCACCTGCTCCCAGCTGCGGGAGGCCCAGCCGCCTGACCTTTCCCTCCCAACGTCATTTTCCATTCTGCTGAGTTTTTGGCCAGGCCTGAAAAGCTTCTCTGGGGGAGCCAGGAAGGATTGTCTTGAGACTTGTCATTGTTTCAGGACCAGGTTGACTAAGCCTCAAGAATCTGATAGAAACAAAAATCTATGAGTCACCGTTATTCACAATGGGGACCTTGGGTGCCTGGCAGGTGCTGGGGTGGAGGGCAGAGGCTCCCTGGGCCCATGTGGACCCAGAATGCTTTCTCAGTGCCCCCCTGCCTGTAGATGAGCTCGGATTTTGTAGCTCAGGCCAAGTGCCAATTGGCACAAGGGTCTGGACCCCAGCCTGGGCCTTGCTCTGCCTCAGCCAATTTAGAGGGGAAGGTGGTGGCCCCTCTCAAGCAGGGAGAACACAACCTGTCCCATCCCAGAGCCAAGAGGAAGGAGGTTTCCGGGCCTGGGGTTAATGCTGAAAGGCCCACAGGATGCCCTTTCATATCCTTTGGGCAGGAGCTTGAAGACAGAGGAGGTAAAGCCAAGACTTTCCAGGTCTCTATCTCTTCATCCATGACCAACCAGGGCAAGTGGACCTCACTTGTGCCCTCTTGAGACTGTCTTCTTCACATGTATGTCCCACATGAACTTGGAACAGGGGAGCAGCCACCCTGGGGGTTCTCAGCAGCCCTGGAAGTTCTAGCCCCAGTCACGGGTCACCCGTCAACAGATGAAAGTTCTGCTACTCACAGTGCCACTGTCCTTCAGGAAACTGGCAAACATCTTGGGCTCCACATATGTGCTGTCAGGGATCCCACCCCCTATCTCTGTCCCAGGCTGTCTGTCTGGATATTTCATGCCAAGACACTGCCCAGCCACATCTCTGTCTGGCAGGAGGCTCCAGTGCCACTTTCAGGCCCTGCCAGTGCTCGTCAGGTCTCCCATCCCCTCCAAATGTCCTCAGGAGCAGAGGCTGGGCCATTCCTCCGAAGTGCTCCCAGCTTTCCACTAAGGAGCCACCAAATGAAGGGCCCTGGTACCCAACTGCAGGTCACCAAGAAGAGGGCCTGCTTGTCCTGCCCCTGCCACCTTCTCAGCCTTTGAGTGCCTTAGCAGTATAACCTGCCTGTGCTCCACTGATCACAGCCCTGCTTTGTGGTCACCTGCATTGTGTAGGCACCTACTGTTGTGTGCTTTGAGAATGGAGCAGATGGGTGAATCAGACCTTTGGTCACAGCACCAGCACACAAGAAGCATCTGCAGTTTGAAATAACATTCACTTGATCCTCATAGTTAGCTCTGGGTGCAGAGTCCAGGAAATGTCTCTCTTTCCAGATGAGGAAATTTTGTGAGGTCACATTACTATAACAGAGATTAGATTAGAATCCAGTAGCTTTGAAGAGGTCTTTGGGGGCCTCTTTGGTTTTTTTTTTTTTTTTTCAGTTTATTGCTGAATTTTGGAGACAAAGTGTCCCAGACAAAGACCCCTCCTGAGCCATTAAAGTGGGTCCAGTAGCACTCAAGTATAATCACTCCGTAGGTATTCTGGAGGGCCTCATAGGAGATGCTCCTTATTGGAGGGTTAGGCTGGAGCACCCCATGTGAGCAGCAGGTCCAGCAAGAGGAGAGCATTTGGGGGGCGGCTCTGAGGGGACAGCTCAGGAGGAAGAACAGGGTGCTGTGGACAGCGCACTGACATGCCCGAGGGTCAGCAGTAGATCTGGCTGAGTTGTGGATAGAAAGCAAGATGGAGACCTTGGAGTGTGGGCTGAGCCAAGGGCTAATGACACCACAGCAGGATTTTTGTGAGATGGAGCCTTCTAAGTTGGAATAGTCTAGGGAAATGGCGAAGGAGAAAGGTCTCCAGTTACAGCAACTGCTGTTTATGTGGGAGGTGACAGGCCTGGAAATTGCATTTTAAAACTTGGGAGTCAACCGGATGATTCAGTAATAAGTGTGACATGTCTGCCTTGTAATAATGACTGATTCTGCACAGCAAAGGTCTCCATGGACCTATAGGGAACGACTTTCTTGTAATGGGCAGCTCTTCCCCTCCAGTGCCCTTTGTCAGCAGCCTTTAGCAGACCTCCGCAGACCCTCATTCTGCACAGAACTGGGAGGGCAGCCTGCACCTGCCCTCAGAGGCTGTTTGGGTCTCCGCTGCCAAACTCCTTCCTGAATAGGATTTGACTGGTGGTCGGTTCTGCTCTGTGATTTGTGAATAAAGGCTCACTTTAGCAATCACCTCTCTCCTCTGCAGCCTCAGCTTCGACACTTTGTGCTCCTCCCCTTTACCTCCTCACACTACTTGGGCCCCCATTTCTAATCAAAATCCTCTCCATGGAAAGATAAGAAAATACTCATATTCTCGTTAAGGGCTGACATCTCAACTTGGCCATCTCTGTCCCCAAATGCTGAACAGAGCACCTGGCATGTGGTAGATGCTCAGCAAACTAGAGGAAAGGGAACATGTGTTTGAGTAACTGGGTGGATGAATGGGTGCACGCATGAATAGATGATGGATGGATGTGAATGTGCTAGGTGGAAAATCAACCGAAAAGCCCTTTGGGTTGGAGTCGGGTGAGAGAGGGTTCTGTTGGTGACTTCACCTCTCCCATTGCTGGGTGTCACTTTTTGGACCCTGTGGGCTGCAAGTGGCAGGAAAGTAAGCTGATTATTCTACTGGAGTGCTTACAGGGACAGTAGTGTCAGTGTGGGGTGGGGGTGGTCTAAGTCAGGCTGAGGCATCACAGTGGGACCTGAATAAATGGCCAGTGCAGGACAAAGTCTCAGGCATCGTATGCAAGTTCTGAATCCTTCTAGAGCAAATGGGTGTCAGCACCCAGCTTTTCTACCTGTGACACTAGACATCTTTCAGGTGCTGTCACCCAACTTTTATCCTCTGATCATCTGCCCAGTGAGGAGCTAGACTACAGCAGAGTTTCTTTGCCTTTCCAGTGACTGATCCTTAATGCTCTTGAGTTAAAATGGCAAAGGTGTTTGGACCTCAGGAGCAAGCCACCCCCAAAGAAAACCCCTGTATGTGTTTGTGTGTATGTGCACGCGTGCATATGTTCATGCATGCACACACAGACACGCACACACTCACGTATAGTTTGAGGTCTTTGGAGATTGTTGCTGTGTGTACATACATGATTATATATAGACATATTTGCATATCCATGTATAACATGTATTTGGGTAAATATATGTCTATAAATTTTCAACTTTTAAATTAATTTTCTGACTGATCCATCCATAAAAACATTAAAACCATACCTATTAATAGAGTCCTATTACATGTGATGCTTCAATACAAGTATACATTATGTAATGTTTGAGTCAGGTTAAATATATCTATCTCTTCAAACATTTAGCATTTCTTTATGGTGAAAGTAGTCAAAATTCTTTTTTCTGCTGGCCACAATGGTGCACACCTATAATAATTCAAGCTACTTGGAAGGCTGAGGCAGGAGGATTGTAAGTTTGAGGCCAACATGGACAACGAAGCAAGACATTGTCTCAAAATAAATAAAATATAAAGGGCTAAGGCTGTAGCTCAGTGGTAGTGCACCCCTGGATTCCATCCCCAGCACCACAGACATATACAAAAAAATTCCTTTTTCTAGCTGTTTGAAATACACAGCACATTATTGTTCTCTAGTCACCCTGCTGTGCAACAGGACACCAGAACTTAAACAATTTTTTAGAAAGATAAAAGTATATCAAGTACTGGAGATCTGAGTCCATGCTCAGAAGATGAAAACTGAAACATGAAGCTCACAGTGGTGACCCAGCCTGGGAGACTGACCAGACCTGGCCCTGAGCTTCACAAGCATATGATGATATGGCTATTGAGTGGCAGAAGGGAGAGGGCTGTGAGGGGGAGAGCAGTGAGGAAGGACTTTCTGCTTGAGTATTATCTGAATCCTGAAAACAGGGACAGGCCTGTGGTGGTCACCCAGTGGGACTGCCTTCCTAGTCCCCACATTCTGGGTCAGGACCTTGGGACTAGTCCTAGCGAGTAAAAGGAACTGACCTGTGATACTTTCAGAGGTCTCCTTCCATCAGAAACAGAAGCAAAGGTTGAGATGATGGTCATCTAAGTCTGTTCATGCTGCTATAACAAAATACTTGAGACTGGGTAATTTATAATTAGTAGAAATTTAATTCTCACAGTTCTAGAGGCCAGGAAGTCCAAGTCCAAGATGCCAGTAGATTCAGTGTATGGTGAGAGCTGCTCTCTGCTTCCAAGATAGTGCCTTGATGTTCTATTCTGACATGGTGGAGGGTAAAATGGCAAAAAGTTCTAGCTAATTCTCTCTAGCCCTTTTATAAGGCACTATGAGGGCAGAACACTCGTGGCCTTCTAAAGGATTGCCTTAGGGATTAAGTTTCAACATAAATTTTGAAGGAGACACAAATATTCAAATCATAGCGGTGACTGCCCCATTAATCTGACCCTGAAGAGACAACAAAATCAGTCCCCAGGACATGTACCATATGTAAGGAGGAAACCATTGTGGCTATTAAACACAAAGATATGGGGCTGTTTGTTTTTGCAGCACCACCTACCTATAGTGGCTGGTTCAAGGCCTACATAGTCTAAATAATCTCAGAAAAATCATCTTGTTTTCCATCTAGCTGTGGTCAGATGGCTTGGATTCTTGGATTCTTGGTGGGCAGACCTAGGTTTCCTGGCCAATCCTCTCAACAACACTGAATTGTTTCAATACCTCTGCCACCTTTCTCCTTGTTCCCCCCAGTCCTTGGAAAGCCCCCCAACCACTCACTCTGGGTTTAGCTCCAGTTGTACTATTTCTTAATGAGAGGGTGTGAATCCAAGTCAGGCTGAGGAACTACAGCAAATGAGTGGCCTCTAGGGAAAGCCTCCCCTGGAAGTGGGGCCCCAGTTGGCATCCAAAGCTGTTTTCACACTTGCCTTATTTTTCCCTGAGAGCTGATGATCTCCTCTGATGTGAAGCAGCTGGGGAGAAATCTCTCTCCCAGGGAATGCAGTGAAAGGCTAGGAGCTGAGAGGTGTGCACATAACCTTGGCAGGTCTGGCTCTGCCTCCTCATGCATCTGAGGACTGCCTGAAGCCTGTGTGCATGCCTCTACACCCTGTGTGGTGAATCCTAAGTGCCCCTGGGGCGGGGCAGGCCATGAACTAAGCAGCCGTCAGCTCCCGGCCAGCGGCTGGCTTGATGGGAGGTGGTTTTTAACAACCTCCTGTATATTGATTTCTGTGTGGTGAGGGAAACTGCAGCCCACTTCTCTGTGGAGAGAGACTGAAAACCAATGCTACTTTGTCCACAGCTATTTCCTGCTGACTTTTGGCAGTGTGACCAGCTGCCTGCTGGCTGCGTGACCTTGGGCACATCACTCCATCCCGCTCCCTTGTCCCTGTCATCACCAACATTGACAGAAGCCTGCTAAGGGCCAGATACTGTCTTGGTAGTGCACATGAAGTAGCTACCCTGGGTAGATGTGACTCTTCTCCAGTCCCATTTTTGAAGCATAAAGAGGTTAAGTAATGTAATGGAGGTCACATGCCTGGTGATGTCAGAGGAGAAAATGTTTAGCACAGTGCCCGCCTGAGGGACTGACAGCTCTGGTGTATATTACCAAGGCCCATCCCCCCTTTTTCTGATGGACATGACCTGTGCCTCTTTGCCCCTGTCCTTTGTTATTACATCACCCATATTTGTTCCTGAATGACAATAGCACAAGAGTCACTGGTGGCTGGTAGTGCCCACAATCATGGAGAGACCACTGGGTCAGCCTCTTAGCAGGCTTCAGGACCTTTTCTGGGATGCTGTAACCTGGAGGGTGACAGGGCAGGGTGAAAAGGGCTAATTCCCAGGTTGACATAGCAACTGAAAGTGAGGTGACCACCCTCCACCTCACCTAGAACCCTGGAACTGACATGGCCTAACACAGCAGCTCCCAGCAATGCAGTGAGCACTTAGGTGCCAAGACCTCAGCTAGTGCTGGAAAGACAAAGGTGCCAGCCCTCCAAGGTCAAGCAAGAACAAAAAACAGGAGGTCACAGAAAGATTGGGGAGGACCTTATGACCTGGCAGTTACAAGGAAGAAGCAGTCATAGGAGGCCCTGGGCTGGTCCTGGGGACCAGGGTAGGTGGACAGTGCCTTGTCCAGAACAGTATATATGAGGTGACCCTTCCCAGCTCTTAGGGTCCTTCTGTCTTGCTTCCTACATGTTAATAACAAGACCCAACCAAGAATTCTGGCCACATCAGTTTGGTTGAGTGTGAGCCTTCACTCAAGACTGGACACTCCATGTTCTCTTCTGTGGGAATTGAACTAGAGACTGTAGGTTGGGAAGATGGTTAGTCAGTGGAAACCACCTGGAAGAGGGTGAAGAAGTAGAGGGGGACCCACATGGCCCAAGGAGATGTAGAGCAGGGAGTGCTTAGGGGAACCCCACAACCCCATATCCTTAGACTGACTGCCTCAGCCCCGACTCCTAACTTTGAGCCCTGGCTGAGAGCTTATAGTTCCTCTCAGGTCCTGTCTGAGTCCTACTGGGTCCACCCGGGTTCTCTGAATTGCAGATGGTAAGCCAGAATGAGAAGTAAGAGAGATTTGTTGGGGGGAAATGTTAGCTGTGGCAGATGGGGAGATGGGAGCGGGGGCAGGTGAACAGAGCCTCAGACCAGGATGAAGATCTGATGCTTAAAAAAGGAGAGTGGAAGGGAGGGAAGGGTAGCAGGTAGGAGGAACCTCATCCTCAGCTTAGCCCTGAGAAAGCTCCCCATGACCAGGCTGATGGAAGCCCCAGAGGGAGGCCTGCACAAAGAGGAGGGCCAACTGTCTAGCTCCAGAGCTGGCCACTGGCTGATCAGCTTAGGAAGGTATGACCTTGGGGATTAGTGATTTCTGTTGAGGTGGCCACAGGCAACTGTTCAGCAGGTTCTCTCACAAAACATCCCATGGTTGACAACTCTCCATCAGCTTCTGGGGTCCCCTGTTTCCCCAAGGCCCCTATGTCCCTCTGACCCTTCATGGACTGTTTGTGGAATTCTGTTCATCTGTTGGACGCTCCTCCTGCTCCCAGCTGCCCAGAGGTATCTCCCTGCACTGGTACAGACTGGGTTCACACAGAATCCTATATGGGGCTGGAATGACCCCTGTGGGTGAGCCCAGGACATGAAAGGGCCATTAAGACAAGTAGGGAACACCAAAGCAAACCTCATCGTGGCCACACATGCCTGGAGTTGACTCGTGCCCCACAGTGGAGTGGGGTGAGGTCAGACAGAGCCCCGATGCTGTCTGAGGGACCAGGTGAACAGATACTGGGGCACAGGGACATGCTGGTTAGTCCACCCTTTTTCACAAGGACCTTACTGTTACTGTAGGTGGGCCCAGATTTTGATGCTCCTGCTGTCAAGTGGAGAATGGGAGCGGGCGATGCTGAGGCTGGAATGGGGTGGGGATCTCACTGAACTGGCTTCCAACTACTCCCATGTCTGAGAAATCCCCTGAGCTTTGGAGGGTGGAGAAACAACGCCCCGCGGGGGTGTTCGGCCTTCAGTGAGCACCACGCCCTCCCACCCCCTGAAAGCTATTTCTGCAGCTTCCTGCCTCGGTTCCTTTCACTCCACTCTTTCACTCCATCCTGGGTTGGACCTGAAGCGGGCAGAGGCCCCACAGCCACATCATTGCAGGGCTTGGGGAGGAGTTGATCTCCGCCCCACAACACCTATGTGGTTGGCAAATGAGGGCTAGATTTAATCCCTAGAATTCTAATTCAAATGGACGAATTAGAAATCCAGAGCTGTCATGATTAGATCTGCCCTCCCTGTCAGGCAGACCTGCTGAGGCTCACGCCTCCCTCCTCCCTCTCTGGGCTTGGACGGGAGTTCTTGGTAACTTTTTCCATGCCAGACACCCCCAAGTTGTGGGGACAGAGGGGCATATAAGGCTGCTCCCCTTTGCTGAAGGGGGCAACCTTCTCTTCCTTCTCCTAGAGCAGGACTAAAGACCAGGACGGGGCCCCATTGCCAAGGGGATGGGTCCCACCAACAATACCACAGATTCAAAGCGCACACCAGAGCTCACCTTCTTCTTTCCTGCAACCTGCTAGCATTCACGTGGACAGCCTGCTGGTTCTGGGACTGCCTAACCACTGCCTGTACCAAGCAGTGACCATGATACAGGTCAATGAGACCCCCAACTGCCATACAGAAATTCATGTTCATGTTACAAAGAAATTGCTTAAAAAACAAACAAATCTTGTTCTTTTGGGCTGTTATAAGCAACCCACCTTTAAAATCCACCTGGGTTCCCTGGATACTCCTGACCACCCTGTTTAAATTGGCCACCTCCCACCACCTGTACCTATTCACTGACTTCGTTTTTCACCATTGTGTGCATTGCCAATAACTCCGTGCTGCATTTACTGTGTTTGGCATTTTCCCAACCCCATTCCTGGTAGAATGGAAGCTTCAGGAAACTTGTCTGTCTTGATTACTTTACATCTTCAGGACATACACTGTGCCTGGCATGCCATAGATGCTCAATAAATATTTCTGGAATGAGTAAAAGGAATCCTTTCTCCAGAAGAAATTGATGCTTTCTTAGCAGGGTTGGGAGAAAGAATCCTGGGGTCCCTCCCCGCTGCTCCTAGGAGCCCTCCTGAAAGGACCTCCCCCGGCCTAGAATAAGGTGTATCTTCTGGTCACCACTGCAATTCCAGGCGGCCTGAGCCTGGTCTCCTGGGTTGACGGCAGGACCTGATCCAAGCTGCTCAGCACCAGGGCACCCCACCCACCCACGTTTCCTGACTTCTCTGTGCTCATCCCTCACTGTCACCCCTCACACTGAGGGTTGTAAACCTTCACCCCAGGAACTGGTTAGATGCAAAATCTCCAGCCACACAGTCTGGAGCCATGGGGACCAGAGTCTGCATTTTAACTAAATCCCTCAGCCAAACATGCACACTTCAGTTTGGGAGCTCTGGCCTGCCTACAAAGATTCCCTTCTCCCAGGCTAAGGGGAATGCTTGCTAAAGCCGCGTTGACTGTTGACTCTTCTCCCCTGTAGCTATAGAAACAGTCAGTGCTGGCAGCTGAGGGGAACGGGCCTTAGCATTAAGGACATGGTGAAGGATCAACCCAGCAATTAGCTACAGAGAGTGGGGAGGCGAGGCAGGCACAATAGAAAGGCAAGGAACAGCAGTTGTAATTGCAGGGTGTGCCGGAGGTGGCAACGACATGCAGAGGGAGGTGGCATTAAGAGGCAACCACCTATGCGTGAGCAGCTGTGAGGGTGGGGCCCTCGGGAGGGCCGAGGAGGAATGGGGTGACGGATGCCAAGAAAAGTCTGAACTCAAGTCTGGGGCTTCTAGGGCCTGACCTAGCCTTCCCAGTCTGCAGGATGGCCTGTCTGACCTACACTGTGCCTGGTCTGCAGGATGGCCTGTCTGAAGGAGGGGCCCTCACTGTCCCCTCCTTCGGAGAGGACACCCAAGGAATGACTGCCCCAGGGTACTCAGGGGAAGATCAAGGGTTCTTGGTAGTTGGTGGGTGGAGCTTCTGGGGGAGTGGTATGTGTTGACTATCTGAATTGGTTCCAGAGAGTTCTAGGCCTTCAAAGTGCTGTTCAAATTGGGGTCCCCTGGTGCCCTGGAGCTCCATGGAGGGGCACAGAGTCAGGTTAAGAGGAAACCAACCTGGTGGGCTTCTAGACCCTTGTCCAGTCCCTCCAACTTCAACTAGGCAGCCCCATGTTTGTCTGTTTTATATTGGAATTCTGAATAAAACACTGCTTGAGGAAGGAGTTGTCACTGCTTTAAAAAGAAGGAGCATTTCTTAACCCAGTATACAGTCTCAATTTACAGATAAGCAGCTCAGTGGCATGCCCAAAGTGACCCAGGAGGAAGAGCTAAGGTCCACCCTCCTCCTTCCACTTCATGGCCTCAGAGGAGGAAACCTCATATGTAGTGAGGACATTGTCTCCTTGGGTAGATTCTCAAAGCTTGGTCATTTTTATTGCCCTAAATAACAGATGAGGAAGCTGGGAATCAGGATACTTAACTTACCCAAAGACACGGAGAGGTTTGAGGATGAACGGGGCTTGGCACACTGATCTGCAGGGAGCACTGGGTACAGATGTGCCTTTGGGTCACCTGAGACCTAGCGTGACACAGGTCTAACCCCTCTTTAAGCCTCTTCTGTCTTCTCCTCAGCTTCCCTCTGCCCAGTCTTTGTAGGTACTGCACTGCGACCTGGAAATGGAGCCCTGAGCAACACCAACACTACCCTACTAAGGCTCAGAGACGAGCAAGACAGGGAACAAAGGCATAATAAATTTCACTCGTGGTCAGTGCTTCAAATGAGAGAGGAGCATGGGTCAGAGAAGCTTTAATCACCTATACCTCGGGAAGCCCCTATCTTCCTATCTGGTTTGCCCTCTTACATGGGGACCCCTCTGCCATCTCCAGCCCTAAAATCCAATCTGCCCTCCATGTTCCATGGCCAGATCCACTGCTTCCAAGGAGCCTGCTCTGGGTCCAAAGACACTGCCATTTTTGAGCTCACCCAGACTGTGCCCCTCCCACACAGAGGACCGGATTTCTGCCCATAGAAGGACTTCCCTGCAACAGCCCCTGACCCACACTCCCATCAGAGGATCTGACAGCCCCTCTACAGTGTTCAGCTGGGTGGGAAAAGCCACTGGAGCAATTTGCATGTGATTCAGAAACATATGTATCTTCTCTGGGTCTCCCTTTTCTCAGGAAGGAAAGTGCTAGAAGAGCTCTCAGTGACTGCTGCCTGATCTCTGCTATTCAACATTCTCCCTCCAATCCAGGGGTCCACCAGCATTTTTTGGTGACAGTACTGCACATGACACTGGGGAGTTGACAGGGGGCTATGCCTGGTGGTCTTGTGTACCAGGACCACATGGCACTGCCACCTTGCTGGAGGTCATCAAGTCATAGGTCAAGTGGGGACACGGGCACTGTGGTCGCTCAGCAATCCTTCACTTTTCTGTACCAGCACTCCTTCCTTTGGGAGTAGTCTTGTGGCCCCTGTGTGGTTATGGGGTCTGATAGTTCCAGCCGCCCACCCTGCCCCTAGGTAGCATGGGCACATATGAATAATGTCCATCACTAGGATTTTTAATACCAGGGTGCCAAGCCCAGAAGGTGCGAGCCAAAAGACCAGGGCAGCCTGCCTTCTGCATCTCTCCTGCTCTCCAGAAAGCTTGTCCTACTCAGGAGAGTGAGGTCCATGGGCAGGCAGGAGTGCTGCTAAGTGGTGGAAACAGAGTCCCTGAGCCCTGTGTGGCTTGCACTGACGCTTGGCAGAAGAGACCTTGTCCCCTTGCTGCCTGCCTGTTTAGCTCTTTCATCCTGATATCTTCTTCTATCTCTCTTCTCTGCATCTTCTGCCAGGCTGATGGCCTGGCTGGGACAGTGAAGTCTTTGGATTTTCCTACTTTGTCCACCTTAATCACCCAGTCCCATGACAGAGACCAGACTGGAGTGTGGTCTGATAATTGGCAAAACTAGGCTGAAAAACACTGGTCATAGAAGAGGCGTGCAGAGCAGAGCTGGAGTAGGGGATCAGTTCCATCCCTGCCTGGGAAGCCCAATGTGCTCAGAGTACCTATCCTCCTGGGACCCACGACTCAGGGAGGGAGAGGAGGTCAGCAGTGCACAAACACGAGGCAGGAAGGGGTCTGTACCAGAGGAACCTGACAAAGAGCCATTGGTCACTTAAAAGGGCAGTGGCTGGGTTGCTTGCAGGGGTCCCCAGGGTGATTCTCCCTTGTGCATTCCCTTTGTTCATTGTTTTCTCAAGCTTCTCTCTCCCTTGTGGACCTCCCTGTGGGGACTTTCTGCTTCCATCAGGGATGATTTTCAGTGTGGAAGGATCTCAGAGACCTGGAATGGGTGGAGGTGTGCACGAAGACCTGGACTAGCTTAGGACTAAGTGGAAGGAAATGAGTTAGGGTCCACACAATCCTGTCCACCCTTCCCCGGGGTCTTATGACTGAGGAAACATCAGCCTTGTACTTGAAACACAGGCTCCACTTCCTCTCAACTCTATGCACCTTTAGCCGAGTGCAACTTCTTCTCAGGGACTGGTTAGCAGCATCTAACACTGAAACGCTGGAACTTTTTCCTGAGTCATCCTGGGCCTCAGGCCTGCCTGGAAGGTCTGTGTGGCAAACACAGCTTTTAATGCCACCTCCCAGCTGAGCCTGCTGAGCACAATGAACAGGGACCCAGCATCATGCTGGCCAGGTGGGCTGGATGACAGTGTTTTAAGGTCCAGATTTCCAAACAGCAGTGCCAGCTGGGTTATGACCCTCTCTGTTAATGCAGGTCCAAAAGAAGATGGTAGGGCAGTTCCCTGCTTTGGGGATGGGGAGGACAACAGCATCATTATTTCCCTGCACTTATCTTAACCCTTACCACCAGGATAAAAGCAGACCCTTCATTACGCCCTAAATCTGAACAATCCCAAGACCACGTGTCCCCAGGCCCAGGCCATGATCCTCCAGCGGGGGTGGCCTAGTGGCTCCTGTTTTCACCCACTCCCCACCTGATTCTAAGTTCTGAAATAATGAAAGGAGATAGGGGTGGAGGTACCCAAATAAAGGCCTCTGAGGATAAGAGCCTGAATTCAGTCTTTCCACTGGGAAGAAAAAAAAAAAACAAAAAAGACCATCATTTGTTCTTGGGCAGTTTAAAGAAGAACAGAGTATTGTCATTGTGAAATGGTTTCATTTTAGGCCTTTACTTTGGGGGGTTTGTTCTGGTTTTGTACTTTCTCTCCTCCCTGTGGCCAATGTACATGAAAGACTGGGGTCAGGCCCGGCATGGGGCTGGGGAGCCGGGGCTGCTGGTTCCTCTTTGATTTACCCAAGAACAGCAGGAAACTCGTTGTTCTACCTGGAGATGTCTGGCTGTCTCCTTCCGGCCAGTCCCAGACTTTGCTGAGAATAATTCCTCCTTGAAAAAAAAAAAAAAAAAAAAAAAAACCACATAACAATTCCCATTAAATGTTTCAAATTACCCACGCCAAACTCAAAGCTCAGATGGAGCGCTTTGAAGGCTTTTCAGGGAATAAAAATAAAACCCTTTCGTAGACGTTGGAGGGATGTCGCTGAAATAACTCCCAGGTATGTGAAATGCAGCTGAGATATGTGAGCAGCTGAACAACAGTGACTGGTTGGTGCCTGGGGTGGAGAAGAAATGGCTGGGAGAGAGAGGCTGCTTCCAGGGGTGTCACAGATTTTTATGATTTGATCCAACATTGGGTCAGTGTTGCCACTGTAGCTGATTATCTCCACTAATGAAGGCAGAGGATAATTCCACACAGTGGTTAATCCCCAAGCCAAAGGCAATTTTTCCTCTTCCCACTTCCAACAAGATGGCCAGGAAGATGGGCTCACTCCTGCACAAAGCCCTTGGGAAGGTCTGAACTAGACTGTGGCAATTCTGTACCAGGGTGCAAAACCAGCCAGGGTCAAATTCAATTCAATTCACTTCATACATTTGATAAGCATTCATTGAGCCTCTACTATACACCAGGCATTATTCTAAGTGTTGAAAATAAACAGCCAACAAAACAAAGATTCTTGGGCATCCAAACTATAAGGTTCAACAAGCCCAGAGGGAGCATATGAGGGTTCCTTGGGGACAGCACTTCTCAAACTAGAATGAGCAGACAAATCATGTGAGACCTTGTTAGCAGGATCTGACCAGGAGTCCCAACAGGGGCCTGGGTTTTGCATTTCTAACAAGCCCCTAGAATGGGCATTATGGTTGCTGGCTTGTGGCACCTAGCTAGCTGGGTTCAATTTCAGTTTGATCATCTGCTGTGTCAGCTTGAGCAAGCTTTGAAACCACACTCCGCTTCAGTTTTCTCGTCTATAAAACAGAGTCCATTTCACAGGAATGTAGTTTTTTTTTTTTTTAATGTGGTACTGGGGATTGAACCCAGTGCCTCATGTGTGCTAGGCAAGCGCTCTACCCCTGAGCCACCACCCAGGCTTCACAGGAATATATTAGGGAAATAAATTTTTTCCCTTTTTCTTCTCTTTCTTCTTCTTTGCTTGAAAACCTCCTTACTCAGGTTTATCTATCCGTCGCACAGTCTGAGAGATGCATCTTTGTATCTTGATCTTGCCCTGAATTACCCTCTTTCCTGCCACACTACCACATCTACTTGGGCCACAAGGCTTCTCCCAGACCTGGGAAGCTGGAAGCAAGTTCTTCTCCAATGCTACCACTTAGGGTAACTGGGGTGGGAAGGGCAGGGTTTCTCTACAGATTGCTGCTTATGAATCTCATCATCTGAAGCCTCCTAGCAGCTGAGGGGACAGAGCAGAGAGCTCTGTGTACTGCAGCATCACACAGGGACTATCACCACCATCAGAAAGACAGAAAAGCAGTTATTTAGCATCCAGGATCTGCAGTCAGACCTCACCCCTCCTCCCCTTCATTTCCTAACAGTAAAATGGGGTTCACAGTAGTACCGACCCCACATTTGGTTGTTCCTCCTTTTCTTCTGACCCAACTTGGAAGCAGACTCTGGCATTTTATCTTGAGGCATCAGCTTCCTGAGTGGGTGGACCTGTGTTTTAGACATGACTGGAGGTGGTCACATGGGTATGTCGTAGGTGCTGACACTAACCTGGGTTCCAGCAGGAGTTCAAATGTCTCCTTGGCGATATTTCCAAAGCTGAAAAGAGTGCAAATCAAACTGACATTGTGATCCAGCAGGCAGGGCAGGGAACATTTCCAGTGAGCCCTGGACCTCTTCATCTGAGCAGGGGCCAGTCTAAACCTTTGAATTTGTGTGGCACCAGCAGCCTCCAGCCTCCCTGCTGCCCCCCACCACATTTCCTGAGACCCACAGGAGGACCCTTGGTCTTGGTGAGCATACAAATTCTGCCAGTTATTGGGTGGGCAGCTACAAAAGACTAGACAATTCTTTTAAGACCTTTCCTGTAGTTCTCAGGTTCTTCAGGTGAAAAATAAGAGCATTGGAATAATGGTTTCTAAGGATACTTGACTCAATGCCAGGCAGAAAAACCTGAGGACAGGGGCCTGGAATATCAAGGAAGCAGGGTGAGTTTCACCCATGTCCAGTCCCACCCAAAATTTACATGGAGGCTTCCTTTTCTATAGTACCTCTACGCGATATTTGGAACATACTTAAAAATTACTGTTAATCTGAAATTTAATTTTAATTGGGCATCCTCTATTTTATCCACCTCCCCATCTCATGCTCTCCTCTGGTCTCCCACCTCCAGAACCCCTAATATCTCACCCACCTTGCTGCTCACTCCCAGCCCAAGAACCCCTCCTCAATTGGGGAAAGAGTATGCTCTGTCTCCTTACCACACTGTTATTAAGATACAGGTTCTATGATTATCTCTGGCTTCCTTTCTTATTTGCAAGAATCTATCCTGAATTTTTTTTTTTTTAGCACATCGCTGTTTCTTGCTTTTTCATACTTCCACTATAACTTTACTTTTTCTGAAAGTAATGAGGGTGTGGTCACTTCTGATCAACCACTAGGGAAAAAGTTGGGAATGAGGACATAAGGAAAAGGCCAGAGATGAATCTTTTGAGACACTGTGTCCCCACTACTAAACACTGGAAGAGTTGCCGTTACTGTGGGGGTGGGAGTTTGTGGGGGAAGCGAGGGAGCCTCGCCAGGAATCCAAGGGGATGGACCAGGTTTAACCTTCTAATGGCATCTTACTTGGAGCCCAGCTGTGTGCATTGATGAGGCCCATTTAAATATTTAAAATAATTAGTAAGTTCATTTTTGGAATAGAAAATGCTTGTGTGTTATTTATTTATTTATTTAAACAATACAAAATGGAATTGAGAGATGCCTCAATCCTTCCCCATTCCCCAATTTTTTCTTTACGCACTGAAGGCCAGTGGAAAGATTAATGCCTTGTGCCCAGCAAAACCATAATTGTGCACCCTGGGGCATGTTTGCCCCTCATGTTTGAGTGTGATTCATGCAAATACTGTAGTTGTACAATGTGCATGGCTCTGCCTCCTTGTCCTATTCTGGAGAGCATTCTAAACCTGCCTGTCTGAAGTTGCCATGAGGTGGATCACTGCAGGAAGTGGGGTGGTAACCTCAGTGCTTGGGCTGGGGTTTAGGGAAAGAGTCAAGCACTGGACGTTCATGAAACACTTGGATAGCCCCTGGGAATGCCACCCTCTTCCAGGAACTGTTAATCCAGATTAGTGATTAATATTTATAAGAACAACGTAAAACTTAACTCCTCATTCAAAAGAGAGTCCAATGCTATACCAGGGGCATAGCTTTGAGATTCCATCTGATCTTGGTTAATGTACTTAGAGCTGTTTCTACACACTTTTAATTAGTGTATGCACACCGACTTTTGTTTTGCCTCTCCTTTAATATCACTGCTCATAAACATTTCCTTGTACTAACATAAGATCGTATCTTTTTGAATTGCAATGGAAAAACTGTGTCACTGTTTTTTTTTCCATCACTCAAGCATCTATGGAGTTGATCTTTTTGCCAGAGTTCTCTCCCTGGCATTTGAATACAAAGAAGAATGTGAAATACGTCATCTGAAAACTGCTGATTAACCATTAAAATGTTTCTGCTCTCAGTTGCTCTACATGTAAAGATTAAAACCAGAAGTCACCCCTCCCCCTTCTTCTGCTTCAGAAGACTACAAGTGGAGAAACAGCCCACCCCCCACTCCATCTTCGTCACACATGCCCTTCCTCACCAGCTCTTGGCAGTGGAAAGGATTAGTAAACTATGTCAAAGGCCAGGAGCCAAAAATCACGCCCCGAGCTAGCCAGGAAAACACTCTCCTCCCCAGCTATGTCCTCTTCCCGCCAGCTCCAACACCCAGGCGCCTGGTATAAGATCACCAAGTAGAGGCAGAGAGAGGGTGCCTTGGTGGCTACATCTCCCCTTCACGACCCTCACTGAAGTACTGGATCAAGCGAGAAGAGTGTATGTGATTCCCTCATGGAGAAGGATGAGGCTGAGTCTTCCTAAAGACAGGATTGTCACTGGGAACTGAACTTTAAAGATGAATCTTGTACTTCGTGCCAAAATAGGTGACCAGGGATATGGTATATATGGTATCACCAACATGCAACCGGTGGTGCTGGAGGGACCAGTCAGAAGACCAGTTGTCCAGTCAGAAGACATAGCCGTGGGTGGGCTGTGCTGGATCATGGATCCCACCCATGGCCTGCTTGGGAGCATGGGGAGTTGTTAGTCTTTGAAATGCTGGAACCCCAGCAAGGGCCCTGGAGAAGAGCTGGGGTGGTCAACAGTGGGGATGCAATAGTGGTTACTGGGCCATAATGGCAGCGTTCTAAGGACCAGGATGTTCATTACTGGGAGTGCAGGCTAGGCAGTACTCCTGGAAATGTGGGACTCCCCTGAGGGGCCCCACATTCCTTCCATACACTTTCTCTCAGGTCCTTCTCAGCAATCCATATATCTGGCAGTGACTCAACTTCATGGAAGATTCATCAAAAAGGAGTAAGGTAATGAAGACTTTGGGGAAACCAGGAGAGATGGTCATCTGGCATAAAGCAGGAGGATCATAATTCCTCAAGAGGCATGCGACTCTTCCCTGGTCAGTGGTCTCATCTACCTTGACCTCTCACTGGGCACTCTGAAAGCGAAAGGGAACTACAGGTTGAGAATCCCTAATTCAAAAATCTGAAACCCTAAATGCTCCAAATTCCAAAACTCTCTGATCACTAACAGGGTGCCACAAGTGGAAAGTTCTACACCTGACTTCTATGACAGGTTGCAGTCAAAATACAGGTGTGCTAGAAATATTGCTAGAATCACCCCAGTTTGTGTTTAGAAGGTGCATATAAATAGAAATGAATTTTGTGTTTAGACTTGGGTCCCATCCCCAAGATAGCTCATTATACATGAAAATATCCCCAAATTCACAAAGATTCACGTGCAACATGCTGCTGCTCCCAAGCATGTCAGACAAGGGACTTCCATCCTGTGTGGGCAATTGTACCACGTCTAACCCCAGCAAATCACAAAGTTCCATCTCCCTAGTTCTTATAAAACACCATCTCCCTAGTTCTTATAAAACATCCTCGGTACAAGAAAATTTGGTCATTTTCTAAATAGGGAGGCTTTATTTTCCCCAAACAGGCTCCCTTGAGGCAAGGACAGGTTTCTCCCTATGGGTCAATCCAGCTGCTAAGAAAATACTCTTCCCAGCCTTCGAGGTATATTATTAGAAGGAAGAAAGGAAACAAAAATGTGATGAAATAGACATTTCTGGGAAGTCTTTGTGCACTCAGAATTCCATGCTCAATCTCATTTAATTTAATCCTGCCAGGCCAGGAAGGTGGGATGTTTCCCATTTTAAATAAAAATGAGGAAGTTGACACTCAGAGCATTCTAGCTGGTAGGTGGTCGGATCAAGATCTTAACCAGAAAACCAGCTTGTCCTGATTTTATGTATAAGCTTTTTCGAGGACAAATCAGCAATATCTCAAAAGAAAGATGTACTGTATATTCAGAAGGCCATTTACCTTAAACATGAGCATTCTTCATAAAGGATTTAACTTGAGGTTTGGAGACCTTTAACCCTTTCCTTCACTAGTGTTTCCCTTTTTCATTTTGGACCTTTTTGACATTTTTCATCAGCAGGCTGTTTCTGACTAGTTTTGATAGCCACATTTTTATTTACATGCAAATTCACAGGAAGCAGCTCGCATGTAAATACTATACTAATTATTAAACTTGTATGGCTCATCAGAATGCTGTACCCTAATTGGCTACAAGATTGCCGATAACCCACAATAGCTTGATTTGGAGTCATACCAATTTTTGCATCTGCATAATAAAAGGAAACAGGAGGCTGGGAGAGTGTACACCTATTTTATATGTGTTTCTTTCAAGGTCAAATAATCTTTTACTCCCTTTCCAATCTACATATTTATAAAAACCTTTGTACCATTAATGAGACAGAAGATTAAATGGTTGCAGATTAAGAACAAACCCTACTGTTCTAATTAGAATAAAAGTTACTTAGTCAATCAGATTAGAATTCCAAATTCAAACTAGCTAACACAGAGGCATAACAATGTCAACATAGTCCCCATACTGGCAGTTTATACCCAGCAATGGAGCCAGGCAGGAATTCAAAGAGCCCTGGGAATTATTTCTTCCATTGCAAAGACCTGCCTAAGTGCCCCAATGGACAAGAAGGGGAGAGAATTTCATCATATCTTACAAAAGAGCAACATCATTTGGTCCCATTGGCAACAGAAGAAACAGTTGACCCACATTGACTGGGTTGTAGATTTCCTCCAGATTGTTCCTTGAAGAACCTTGAGGAGTTTTGACAAGCAATGAGTGCTTATGGATAATGTTCTGGGGCACTGAGACCACATACAGAGATTTAAGACACACTCCCTTCTGTTAGGGAGTTTGTTGTTTCCTTTGGGATGTCAAGACCTGTATATCTGGAGTTGGGTTTGGAGCATGGTCTTCACCTGTGCTCCACAGACTCCTCAGGCAGTGTTTCTCGAAGTGAAGTTCTAGAACCTGCATCCATATAGTCTGGGATACTGGTCAAAATGCAGATTCCCTGGTCAGGCCCCTGACCAGCTAGTAAGACCTGAACTTCTGTATTTTTGACAATGATTCTGATGTACACTGAAGTCTGGAAATTACTGGATTGAGGGTCCATGGATAGACTTAGAGAATCCAGGGACTCATGAATATTGCACATAATGTATTTTAAAGCACATCTTAAGGAAAGAGGTTCATAGTGTTCACCAGGTTCTCAAAAAGTGTCCTTATCAAAAATAAACAAACAAACTTTGGGATAGAAGAGATTAAGAGAGTAGAATTCAGTGTACACTAGACATGATATAATACAGGACAAATCTTGGAACCCGAACTTTAGCTGATATCCCAGTGCAGTCAGGTGTTGACAGTTCTTTCCTTTCAAACCCAGTAGTGCAGGTGCCAGCAGAGAAAGGATAGGAGAAGGATACCAGGGAGGGGTGGCCTGGAGAACTCTTCCCAGCAGGGAGGGTATATCTGATCCACAGAGGGAGGGATTCTGGCTGGGGACTCAGTCTGAGTACAGGGTGGGGATTAGCATGGCCTGGGAAAGTGTCCAGCAGGGGCCTACTGGCTCAGGGAGTGCTTTGGAAGTGACTCTCCTTTTAAGTTTGCTCAGTTTCCCTTCCTTTGCCTCCATTATTTCTATGAAACTTGGAGCTTCCCCCATTTGCACCTGGAAGCAGAAGACCTGTGCACCTTTCCTGACTGAAGCACTTCCCCCACCCGGAAGAGCACGAGTCCTCTTTCGACCTTCTGCCTGATCGCTACTAATGAGATCACGTCTGCCTGCAGAGAGGGCGATTATCCTGCAGCCTAGGGTTATTACCCTTTACAAGTGGAGCTGGCCAGCCCAGCTGTCTGCCTGCCCAGTGCTGCACACACCTGGCGAGGCCAGGGCAGCTGCTGAGAGCCACTCCTTGGCAGCTGGTTCATTAGTCGACATGGGTTCCTGGGCCGGCAGAGCAGGGTAGGTGATAGCTTCGGGTTTGTCTGGACCTCAGGCCCAGATCGCAATGTGAGTGGTGCATCCTTCACCACGCTGCTCCTGACGCACTAAGTCCTAGAGTGGCAGGTGGGGACTCTACCCAGGCAAAGGCCAACCATCTTCAAGAGGCAGAAATCTGGTTTTGTGAAAGCCTCTTAGGCCCTGCTCCACACTGCCCTGCAGAGAAGTTTTCCCAGGGCCCTTAGGACTGTGAAGGAGAGTAAAGACCATCTCTCCAAGCAGGGCTGTCTCCTAATTTGATGACTCTAAACTGCAATCCAGCTACCCTAGATTTGCCAGCTCCCCCTTTCCTTTCCCTTGCTTTGGTTTCCTCCCAATCTGGGGTTAGGACAGCTGCTGCAGGAAGAAGGGAAGAAGGCCAGAGGAAGAGAGGAAAGGAGGCCAGTAATATTTTTGCAGTGGTGGGACACAGGAGACTCCGCCCACCACCCACTGCCCACACGAAGTTCTACCCACCACCCACAGGTGGCCCTGCCCAGTCTGGCTGGGAAGACCGAGTGACTCAGAACCAGGTGACATTTTGTCTTTCCCCCAGCATTCTTCCCCTTCCTTAACCTACTGTGCTGCCCTCTTCAGTTTCCTGCGGCCTCCACACCTGTTTTTGCTGCAGCTGCCTGCAGTTCCCTAGAGTCTGCTGGGGATTTGGGGAAGTCCACGTGGATGGCCCTGTCCACACCCAGTGTAGGAAGGCCCTCACATTGTGCCTGAGCACCTGTTCTTTGGCTTTGATCTTAGTCCAAACCCAAAGCCTCACATATTGTCTTTCAAACTATTTGGTGACTATGGAGAGGAGAAAGTCAAGAGAACAGTTGTCTACACCTGAGTCATGGTTTTCAGTATCAGGCAAGGGGTAAAAGAGACACCTAGATAATCCACATACTCCCACCCCAATTTGGGGCCTAAAGAATCTGAGATAGGGAGGCCTAAACTGGACAACCCAGAGTAAGTCCAGTATTAGTCTGTATTAGTCTTCTCTGGCTTCTAAAACAAAACACCTTAGAATGGGTGGCTTAAAGAACAGAAGTGTGTTTTCTGACAGTGCTGACAGTTGGAAGTCCAAGATCAAGATGTTGACAGGGTGGTTTCTTCTGAGGTCTTGCTCCTTGGTTTATAGATAACTGTCTTCTTGCTATGTCTTTGCTTGGTGTCCCCTCCCCCATTGCCGCATGCGGGTGAGCAGGCTTGTGTGTGTATGCACATGCCCACCCAAATTTCCACTTGTAAGGACACCAGCCAGTCTGAATGTGTAACTCTCTGATGACTTCATTTTAATTTAATTACTTCTTTCAAGATCCCCAACTCCAAATATGGTACCAAATAGGTACCAGGGGTTAGGATTTCAACGAATGTCCAAAGGGTACACAATGCAACCCATAACAGCCTCAGAGGGACTTCCCAGTTGGCCAACCTCAGGGGCAGAACCTGAATCTCTTTCCTGGCAAGTTCTGCCTCTGGGTTAAGAATCAAGGGTGAAGGAAGTAAGCATATGTTCAGGTTCAGGGAAAGCCCCTTGTTCTTGCAGTTGGAAGATCCTGGAAACAATTGTGAAGGACAATCTGGTCTAGGTTTCGACTCTAGTGGGGCACCAGTTAATCTTTCCAGTTAACTGAAGCTTTTGACTTTCAGATGGAAAATCTGAGGAGGAATCCCTGAGAGTTTCCCACACCCAACCTGGTTTATGAAGGAGGTGCCCTTATCCCCATTTTAGAGAGTAGAAAAGTGAGGCACAGAGTCACTAAAGCAGGAGAGCTCGGTTTTGAACACAGTCTGTCTAGTCCTGCAACTTGTGCTCTTAATCATGAACCTAAAGAAAACATGGGGAATTTTTTAAAATATTAAGGTGGGGAATGCTTTTTTGTGAGTATTTCTAAATCCAGAAGCATTTAAATAAAAACTTTATAAATTCAACATCATACAAAGAAACCCTTTTGTGGTTATTATTATCATAAAGACTGTTACCACAACTCATAAGTGGAAAAAAAAAAAAAAAAAGAAATGCCAGAGAAAACCACTTGTGACATAGAACAATTACCAGTTTCTTTAATGTATAATGAAGACTTCCAGATTAATAAGAAAAAATCCACCAACCCAAAGAAAAACAATGTGGGGAGTGGAGGAGAAAAAACAATCATAGAAGGAATGTCAGCAGCTACTAGCAAGTAGAAGGTCACCCAGGCATTCATAGTTAAAGAAACCCAAATCCAAATGCTAAGTCTCTATTTTCACCTGTCAGAGCAGCAAAATGGAGAAGACTCACAATTCTAGAAAGGATAGGGAAAGGGAAAATCTCCATATTTTGGAAGGAAGTATAAATTGATAAACTGAATATGTTTTAGAACTACCTAGGTCTGTGGGTAGAGATAGGAATGTCAAAGCAGGAGGTGGGAATGGGGAATCTAGGATGTATTTATCAGGTGTGAAGGTGATGTTCTGAGCAGCATGTAGCAGGTAGGATTCCATTTGTGCAAAGGCATGGCTGAAGAAAGATTCCCTCTGGAGCAAAATTGAGTCTTTCACTTTCTCTGGTTTCCTTTTCTGTTGAAGAGTTCTTGAACTCTCTGAGACATCAGGACCCCCACCCCTAAGGGTCTTTTGAAACACAGACTGCTGGACTTACCCCCAGCGTGACTGATTCAGCTGGTCTGGGGTGAAGGGAGGTAAAATGTGCATTTCTAGAAAGTTCCCAAGTGTTGCTGAACTGATCCAGGCACCTCACTTTGAGAAGCACTGCTGTAGTATATGAATTTTCACCAGGCACAGGTGTTGGTTTTGTAATTTTTTATAGTCGTGTATGAAAATAATCCCTGGCCCAGGACTGGAGCTGGCCATCACCTCTTCTCTACAACCCTCGCCAGTGATTTGTTGTTTTCGCCTGTAGGTCGGGAAACCACTCCCAGTATAGAAGCCAGTCTCTCCTGCTTTGTTCTGCCTGTCCCCTCTCCCCAATGAGGTCAGCTACTCACAGGAAGGACAAGCCACATTGAGAACAAAGCTCCCACCCGCTGGAAGACAATGACCAGACCCCCACCCCTTAAGCCTCTCTTCTCTCTAAGATCAAAGCTCCAAACTCCTCCAGTGTTAGAGCATTGTATAATCACACACCATAGGCTCAGCTTGCCCACTCTACCCCCCAAGTGAGAGGGATGCACAAAAGGAACAGTCGACACCTGCCTCCATGGAAAGGTTGTGACTTCCCTGTGACAAGCAGGAGAGCTCAGGCCTGACTCCTGGGAGTCTGTGCCCCTAGAGAGTCACTGCTATAAAACTGAGAGCCAAACAGCATGCTGGGAGGAGAGCTTGCTAGGTAAAACCCTGTTTAATAAGAAAATGGGGTGGTCCTTTGGCAGGCTGTTCTGTTTCATGAATGTCATTTGAAACCTCTCTGTCCTGATGGTGAAGTCAGGGTCCCTGGAACAACCTCCATGTCACCCCAGGAAGAAGCCCCACCAGCAGGGGCTCTGATTATTGCGGTGACCCAAATTCCCTGCTCTGAAGTTTGGGGCACTGTCTGACCTCTTTGAGCCTAAATAAGGGGAATTGAGTTATGCCCACAGTCCCCTCCCCTCCAGCAGCCCCGTGAGCCTGATGGCTGTTGCACAGAACCCAGAGAAACATATCTTACCCTTGGTACCCTGCAAATCATGGAATAACACAAAGCCTTAGACCACACACCTGCTGAGTGGCAGGATCCCTTGGCCACTCTGTCCCCTACAGTGTACCTCAGTCTCCAAGAGGGGCTATTCTCAGCCCCCTCTCAACACACCTTCAGTAAATGCCTCTTTTCCCTCCTCCCACCAAAGTTGTGAACCTGTTCCCCTCTCTCAATCTTTTCCACTCTCCCTCCATTTCTGTTTTTAAAAGAAGGAATAAGCATTTTGATTATGAAGCATTTCTAGGGCTGTTTTGGTTTGCCAAGTGCTGGGTCTTTTGTTTGCCTTCCCTCCCAGCCTCCGCTTGAGTGGAGGCAACATTATTATCTCCCCTTTACAGGTGAAGAAGTGCTGACTGACAGGGGCCACAAGGTTACACAAGGTCAGACATCCTGGAAGCCCAGAGCACAGCAGAGGCCCAGCCCCTCTACTAAACGTGGAGCCTGAGGGCTCTGGATCCAGTAACTGCTGGAGGGAGACAACAGCACCCAGGAAAGATGCAAGTTAGGAGGGTATGAATGCAAATCCTGTCGGAGCAGAGAGCCCAGGTCTCCACTGAGAAATGAAGAGGAAAACTGAGGAGGGGAGGGAGCAAGTTGCTCCTGTCTTTATTTGGTTCTTAAAAGTGTCTATGTTGTTTATGGGGCCAGAGTATGGCACAGAGAAGTGGCTGAGGGGCCTGTTCTGCCCCCTGGTCATCTATGAGTGGGGTCGCTGTGACCCTGCAACATAGTGCCCAAACAAAGGCCAACCAGGAGGTACCCAAGTCCACCACCCAGCAGGGAGCTGCTCTGCTCCTGCCTCACCTCCACCTCCCAACTCCCACCTGGATTTTGTTGCAGACAGCATGTTGCAGGAGAAGCTGGGACCTGGACACGATCCAGTTGACCAATGAGCTGCACGTGGCAGGGTGCCGGGGCGCCTGGGGAAGTGTGCTGTTCCAGACACAGACACCGCCCTGTCTCCTCCCTGCTTCCTGCCTGAATGCAGAAGCTGGGTACAGCCAGGGTGGCCATCTGGCGACTCTGAGGACAGAGTTGATACTAGGGATAGCAGAAGCGGGAGCGCAAAGGAGCCCAGTGCTTCCTCACATAGCTCCACCACCCAGTCTGCTTCTGGCCTTGCTCTGTAAGAAAATGAAACTCCGTTCAGGTTAAGTGCTGCAGTAAGTTGTGGTCAGGGATAGCTGAACAGAATTCGAGGTCACAAGGGTTATGGAACTCATCAGAAAAGAGGGGCCTCCCTCGCCCATGACTGCTGTTGCCTTTTCAGTCTCAGCTCTGGCCCCTGGGGCTTCAGGGGCTATCCCCTATCCACTACACACCCCAAAGCCTGGCCCTGACCCACGACTCCTCCCCTCAACTTCCTGAAGCTGTGTCCATTCACTCTGGGCCTGGTCTCAGCCACTACATGCACCACCTGTGCCAAATACTCTTCTTTTTTTCTTTTTTTTAGTACCAGGGATGGAACCCAGGGGTGCTTAACCACTGAGGCTCATCCCAGCCCCTATTTATTTTTTTATTTTTAGACAGGTTCTCGTTAATTTGCTTATGGCTTTGCTCAGTGACTGAGGCTAGCTTAGAACTTGTGATCCTCCTGCCTCAGACTCCTGAGCTGCTGGGATTGTAGGCATGCACCACCGCACCTGGCTGTGCCAGGTACTCTTATTAAATACTTTTGCACAGAGATGGGAGAACAGTCCAGCAATTCCTTATGTCTGTCTCACCCTCCTTGGGATAATCAGTCTTAACTATCTCTCAGAGGTCTCGGGACAGCATTGAGATGACCAGGGCAGCTCGTATTCTCTCTGAGTTACCTGTGAAGCCATGACTGATGAAGTGGCTTGCTGGGGGCGTATAGTAGAGGTGCAGCTAGAACCAGATGTTCCTGTTCCTGCCAGTGGTTCTCAAAGGGGAGGGGCTGAGCCTACATCAGAATCACCAGGACATTGTTCACAAGGCACATTGCCTGGCCCTACTCCAGACCTAAACTGGGATCTCTATGGAAGATACTCAGGAATCTGCACCATCAAGCATCCTCATAGCCCAGGTATTAGTGGTATTGCTAGAGTGGGAACCACACTTAGAGAACAATTGGATGGGGCAAAGGAAGAGCTAAGAGTCGTTCCTTGTGGCACTTGGTAAAGTGTGACTCTATTGGGAAGGGCCCAAGTAGTCTTATTTTCCTAAATGCTTCATATGGCTCTCTAGGGATGGGTTCTCCCATATGCACCTAGTGAGGTGGGAACCTATTTCTTCTTGCATAATTGCAGCCACATAGATGGAGAATGGGTCTCTGTCTCCATCTCAGGGGATGGCTAGGCATATTGAGCACTGCACAAATCCAGGAACCCCCATTCACACGGGTGAGAACTGCATCCCTTCCTCTCCACCCAGTATTGCCAAGCCTAACAGGTTTCCTGCTAAAAGTTCAGCAAGTTGCTGTGGAGATATTTACATGGTACCTCAGAAATTCTGTGCCTACATGTGCTTTAACCGTCTCCCCTCTACTCCTCTTCATTTCCACAGGAGCTCCATCTTCCTTGTGGTCCCCAATTCTAAAATGATTTGGATTGGGACAGATCTGGCTTGTGTGGTATGAGGGACACTGCCCTGCATGGTACCCACCAGAGGCCAGCCTCTATCCTGGGGCCAGGTGCTGTTCATCCTGGCTGACCCAGCTGATCCTGGCACAGGCAGTTCAGCCAGGGCAGAACACATGGCCTCCCTCCTCTGCCACTTCATGCTGCTGATTATGCCTCCTCCACAAGGAGATAAACCTGCCGGAGGAATTTGTTTTCTCTGGCAACACACACTCTGTCCACAGATCTGCAGTGAGTCACCAGCACTGGTTTCCTTTGGGCCCCACCCCTACCCCACTCCTTTCCAGGAGGCCCTTCCCAGCCTGACTGCATGTCCTGGGTGTTTCTGCCTTGTGATTCGGACCCAGCTGCCACCACATTCCTGCTGTGACACTAGGCTGGTGTGGGTGGGCAGCCATGAGAGGGCTGAGGAATCTTATCAGAGGTTATTCCTTGTGGGGCCTGAACCAGGAGAGAGCTTGCCAGTCAGTCACCCAGCTGTGGGGGCAAAAGTCTACATACTGCCCACCAGCTCATGTCTCCACAGAGAGAGAGGGCAGGTGGGCAGGGCCCCGGGGAGAGAGCATCCAATCCACAAATGGGAAGTGAGGCCTTTGCCAGGTGTGAAGTCACCGGGGAAAGAATGTCCAAGGCAGCTGGTACTTCCCGTGTTTATAACGCAGACCAGCCCTCTCCCCTGAAATCAGGGCTCATGAATCCAACTACCTTCTCCCCACAGGAGCTCTCCTGATTTCCACCCTGAAGTGGTTCCTCCTGACACCTCTGCAGTTGCATCTTTTCTTTATCTCAAGTCAAAATTTATGACTATAACCTTGACTCTTACATTTCCTTCATAGCTCATATTCAAAGCTCCACTCTCTTGCCTTTTTTTTTTTTTGGTTGGGGGGGGGCGCCTGAGTGTGTCCAGGTTACCAGGTAATGTCACTGATCACAGTGCAAGATGGGCACTGTGATAAACCTTCCCTGACTTTTATGATCTCCCCCAAGATAAGAGGGGAGTTGCAGTCAGTAGCCTACTGACTGGGAGAACATGGTCCTTCAACCTCTTCCACCAGGGTGAAGGAATCCATGGGATTACTGACAGTCCTGGGTTAGGACAGAGGGCTGGCAATATCCTTCTTCAAACCTTTCTAGGCCTGAGGAATCTCCTTGGGTGTCCTAACTCTAGAAATTTCCTGAGAATGTCAGTCTGGGACCTGTGTTCAGGCTGGGTGGAGCACCTTCTTGCAGGCCCGACTCACCTTTTGCTCCATCCCTGGATGGGAGGTGGAAGAGGCAGAGGGAACGAGACACACAGGCCGGGTCCCTTGGCAGCAGATGAGTCTTAGGAGCTGCCACCAGCTGCAATTACTTGCTTCTTTCTGCCTTTAATTTCATGTTGAGAAGTCACGGGTGTTGGAAAAAGAAATTGGTCCCCATGGGCAGAATGCTTTTCTGATATGCATTTATTAGCAAAACTTCTGAAGGTGTCACCAAGCTGAACACGAAGCAGCTGCCTCTAGAAGTGAGATTCTCATGCAGGGTGGAAGTGGTGGATGGATTAGGAGGACAGATGCTTTGGGGAAGAAATACACTTCTGCTCACAAGCGACCTTTATCTTCAAGTTCAGAACATTTTTGCAACCATCCTCTTCCCCTGGCAATTCCTGACCTGTCTAAGGGTCCATTCAAACAGATGTTCTTCTCCACAGTGGTGAACTTAGGAATTTTAATACAGTTGCACCTTACTTCATATAATTGATCTGTGTCTGAAGAGTTGTGTGTTAATTAGCTTTGTTATAAATTAAATGCTGTTTTAAATGCACCAAGATGGTTTTCAGTTTAAGATAATTTGATGGCAAATTCTTTATGCTCAAGGACTCTTGTAGCCCACTACACTCAAGTTCATGGTTCCTTCTCTAAATCATCTTGAAAACATGATGGGTTTATAGTTCACAGTATCACAGAAATTTACCAAGGAAAGGAAACTCAGACATTTTTACTGTGGTTCTCAAAGAATTTTTTTCTCTCTTTTCAGCTATGGAGCTACTTTTTCAAATAAAATCCCATCCAATTTTGATGAGTAATACGGGAGAAGGGAGTGTCTCCAATTGAATCAGCCTTGAGAACCCAAAGTCCTATCTGCCCGTTAGCTCAGGCATCTCTCTACACTCCGGCATGAAGTCCCCAGCACTCCATGGAATCTCCAGTTTAGAAAGTATTGCCCTCAAAGTGCCAGGAGCACACTCTGTGTTGACACAATCTAACCATTACAAATGCATATATCTATGAGCAAACACCCTCACTGAAGGGGTTGGAAAATAAGATACTGACCTAAGTAACCACGTAAGATCAAAGGCAAAAAGAACTGTATATATGCACAGTATTCTCACTGATAAGGTTGTTTCCCCTCAGTTTACCAGTTTGGAAACAAACATACATGTAGACTGCAATCAAACAAATACATAAATGGTGAATTTGGAGAGCCAAGTTTCTCATTGTTGGAATGAGAGGTTATAGACAATCAAGGAGAGGAGTTTAGAATAATCCATGGGTGATGGATTAGAGTTGGAGATATCAGCATGAAATCATGTTTAGCTTAATTAGATACACACAATACTTAAGTGCATACATACAGGTCTACATACACATAGATCTACCCACCTCTTTCAGTGAAGAGGACTCAGAAGCAATGATGACCAGGATCACAGTTGGTGCCCAAAACATAATTTCCAATGCCCCTTTCCACAAAAGAAACCAGGGATCCTTGGGGGAAATGGCTGATTCTACAGCTGGGGCAGGGAACATGTGAGATGATCCTGGATCATCTTTAAATGTCAGAAAGTAAGGAAGCTCTCAAAAGCAAGCCAAACCCAAACCAAACCTGATGTAGGGAATATGTCAAAGGGTTTCAGGCGCCAATGGAAAGAACTCTTAAGGACTAAAATTGGAAAAATCTGAGCAGCAAAATAAACTAGTATTGGCTGGGTGCAGTGGCACATACTTGATATTCCAGCAGCTCAGGAGGCTGAGGCAGGAGAATCGAGAGTTCGAAGCCAGCCTCAGCAAAAGGGGGGCAGCAAGCAACTCAGTGAGACCCTGTCTCTAGATAAAATACAAAATAGGATTAGGGATGTGGCTCAGTGATCAAATGCCCCTGAGTTCAATCCAAGGTGCCCGCCTCAAAAAAAAATCTAATATTAGATTATAACCCAAAGTATAAAATAAATACTATTAAGTCCCTATTGAGTCCACAAATAAATTATCGAATGCATAAATAAATGGAGGAAATAGGTAAATCTCACATGGGAAAGAATTCCAAGTAATTTATCTAGATATACTGCCCTCAAGGAGATGGGACCTAATTCTCCATGCCTCAAGCATATAGTGACTTTCCTTCCAAAGAGCACAGTGTGAAAGCAGGGGTGGGAGTTGGAAGTGGTGTAGAATCACTTTACAGTGGAGAAAACTGACAAACACCATCTCAGCTAGGAGATCGAGGTTAACACCAACAGTGAGAAATCATGTCGACAGTATGCATTGTTAATATAATGTGACAAAAATGGTACTTTACATCTTGATCTTCTTTCCCAAACTCCATAACCCCAATCTAATCATGAGAAACACATCAGACAACCCCTATTGAGGGACAATCTATAAAATATCTTACCAGTACTCCTCAAAACTGTCACATCTAAGAGAAACCTAAGGAGGCATGATGACTAAATGTAATGTAGTAACCTGGACAGCAAAAATGACTGTGGGGCTGGGGTGTGATTCAGTGGTTGAACACATGCTTAGCCTTTGGGAAGCCATAGGTTCAATCCCCAGCACCCAAAATGGTAGTAGTGGAGGGAATTAGGTAATTAGGTAAAAACTAAGGAAACTGAACTTTAGACTGTAGTTAATAATCAGTCTTGGTGGATTACTTGTGATGAATGTACCATACTAATGTAAGATGTTAAGAATAAAGGAAACTGAGTGTGAGGTGTACAAAAACTCTCTTAGTAACTTTTCAGAACTCTAAGTCTATCCTAAAATATAAAGGTTATTTTATTTTTTTTTAAAGAAAGCAAGAGTGCCTTTACTGCTATCAGTTGCATTTCATCTGATATGAATGTATCAGAACAAAGGAAATCACCAGACAGAGAGGATCACTACATGATAACAGAAGTTTCAATTCACCAAGGAGATGTAAGGAACTTAAATGTGAATGTACCAAACAACAGAGCTACGGGAAAAAAAAAATGTGGAGAAAAAAACCTGATAAAACTGAATGGGGAAACTGACAAATTTATAATTATAGGCGGGGACTTTAACACTTGTCACTTAGCAATTGATAGTGCCCAGGTAAAAATGCAGCAAGGATATGAATGAACTCAACAACACCATTAATCCACAGTTACAAAGCATCCCACAACAGCAGAACACACAGTCTTCACAAGAGCCCATGGAACATAAGAAATTTTAAAAAACAATTTTTAAATATGGAGGGTACTCTGACCACAATGGAATCAAACTAGTGATTAATAAGAAGACTCTCTAAACATTTGAAAATTAAACACACACTCTTCTAAATATTTCACAAAGAGGAAGTCTCAAGGAAAATAAAAAACTATATTGGGTTAAATAACACAAAAAATAGAATATATCAAAATTTGTGGGATGCAGCAAATGTATCACATTAAATGCTTAACATTAGATAAAAGGAAACATTCCAAATCAATAATCTAAGCTCCAATCTCAAGAATATATGATAAGAAAATTAAAATAAGCCTGGAGAAAATAGAAGAAAGGAAATAATTAAAAGAATAAATCAATGGTATTCAAAACCAAAAAAAAAGAGAAAATTCAATAAAAGAGAAAGATCAATAAGATTGTCCAATTTTAGCAAAACTGACCAAAAAAGTTATACCGATTAGCACTGTCAAAAATAAGTAGGTAAAATCACTACAGAATTTACAGATATCAAAAGGATAATAAAGGAATACCTTTAAGAACTCTAAAGTCAAATGCTCAAATGAAATGGACTAATCTCTTAAAGAGTAGCAATTACCATAACTCACACAATGTTAAATAGATAATTTGAATAACTCTATAACTATTAAGGAAAATAAATTCATAATGTTGAAATTCTCAGAAGTACTCTCTAGGGCCAACTGATTTCACCACTGTATTCTACCAAATTTTTAAATAACACAAATTGTACATAATATTTTCTAGAAAATAGAAGACTTTCCTATTATTTTACACAACTATTCTGATATCAATACCAAAGATAGTATAAATTCTTAACAAAATATGAGCGTATAGGAACCAGCAATGCAGAAAGAGAAGTATATAAGTTAGTAGGATTTAGTTCAGATATACAATGTTGGTTCAATATTCAAATGTTATCCCACAGTATAATCAAGCTAAGGAAGAAAACTTCTATGATCATATCAATAAACTCAGAAAAATCATTTGAGAATATACAACACCTATTCGTGATAAAAACTCTCAACAAATTAGGAATAGGAGGGAACTCACCCAGTTTGATAAAATCATTTACAAAAAACATACAACTAACATTATGCTTAATCACAAAAGACTGTTTTCTCTCTAAGATCATGAACAAAGCCAAGATCCCAAATTTCATCACTGTTATTCACCTAGTATTAGAAGTTCTAACCACTGCACTAGGATAAGAAAATTAAATAAAATGCATGCAGTTTGGAAAAGAAGAAATAAAAATGTTACTGCTTGCAAATGATATAATTTTCTACATAGAAAATTCTGAGAAATCTACAAAGCAAAAGCAAAAACAAAAACGAAATCCTCCTGG
Source organism: Sciurus carolinensis (assembly GCF_902686445.1). NCBI lineage: Eukaryota > Metazoa > Chordata > Mammalia > Rodentia > Sciuridae > Sciurus > Sciurus carolinensis. Next base: position 67,126,651 of record NC_062214.1, read on the forward strand.
AACTAATAAGTGAATCCAGGACCACCATACAAATATAAGTTGGATTTCTATACACTAACAATGACCACTAGCAATTAAAACTGGAATAAAATTTACATTTATTAAAAAAAGAGAAATATATGCAAAAGTAACAATACATGTAAGGACTTTATGCTGAAAACTATGAAATTCTTTTTTTTTTTTCCAGAAAGTTAGGCCATTTTATTTGTTGTTTAATATGCAATCCAAGTGAAAAGTGTGCCAGAGCCAGGACAAAAGCTTAGCCCTCCCAGGGACACATGCCTCTCTTGGTTCTTCCTGGGTCAATGCCTGTGCCTTAATTTTTTTTTTTTCCCCTAGTCTCAAGGATTCTGATTTAATCGGTCTGGAGTATGGCCTGAGTGTTGGGATTTTTTTTAAAAATTTGATTCTTTGTACACAAGTGGAGTACAACTTTCATTTCTCTAACATCATTTGCATAATCAAACATGTACATAAGGTGATGATATCTCATTTCACCATCTTTCCTTCCTCTCACCTACTCCCCACCCCTCATTTTCCTCTATACAATCCATCCTTCCTCCACTTTTGCCTCCCCAGCCCCATTATGTATCATCATCCACTTATTAGAGAAATCATTCAGTCTTTGGTTTTTTGGGATTGACTTATTTCACTTAGCATGATATTCTCCATTTCATCCATTTACCTGCAAATGCCATAATTTTATTCTTTAAGGATGAATAATATTCCATGGTATATACATACCAGTTTCTTTACCCATTCATCTATTGAAGGGCATCTACATTGGTTCCACATTCTAGCTATTGTGAATTGAGCTGCTATAAACATTGATGTAGCTGTGTCACTGTAGTATACTGATTTTAGGTCCTTTGGGTATAGGCCTAGGAGTAGGATGCCTGGGTCAAATGGTGGTTCCTTTCCAAGTTTTCTGAGGAACCTTCATACTGCTTTCCAGAGTGGCTGCACTAATTTGCAATCCCACCAGCAATGTATGAGTGCCTTTTTCCCCACATCCTCACCAACACCTATTGTTGCTTGTGTTCTTGATAGTAGCTATTCTAATTGGGGTGAGATGAAATCTTAGGGTAGTTTTGATTTGCCTTTCTTTTATTACTAGAGATGTTGAACATTTTTTCATATATCTATTGATTTCTTGTAGATCTTCTGTGAAGTGTCTGTTCATTTCCTTAGCCTACTTATTGATTGGGTTATTTGTATTCTTTGTGTAAAATTTTTTGAGTTCTTTATAGATTCTGGAGATCAGTGCTCTATCTGAAGTGTGTGTGGCAAAGATTTTCTCCCGCTCTGTAGGCTCTCTCTTCACATTGTTGATTGTTTCCTTTGATGAGAAAGTTTTTTAGTTTGAATTTATCCCAATTACTGATTCCTGCTTTTATTTCTTGTGCTTTTGGAGTCATGTTAAGGAAGTCTGGTCCTAAGCTTGCATGATGAAGATTTGGACCTACTTTTTCTTTTATTAGGTGCAGGGTCTCTGGTCTAATTCCTAGGTCCTTGATCCATTTTGAGTTGAGTTTTGTGCAGGGTGAGAGATAAGTGTTTAGTTTCATTTTGCTGCATATGGTTTTCCAGTTTTCCCAGCACAATCAATAACTTAGGCTTAACAGACATATATAGAATATTCCATCCATCAATGAGTGAATATACTTTCTTCTCAGCAGCATATGGATCCTTCCCTAAAATAGACCATATGCCACAAAGCTACTCTTGGCAAATAAAAAAAATAGAGATACTATCTTGTGTTCTAACAGATCATAATGGAATGAAATTAGAAATTAATGATAAAATAGAAAACAGAAACTACTCCAACACCTGGAGACTAAATAATACACTAGTGAATGATGCATGAATAACAGAAGACATGAGGAGGGAGATTAAAAAAATTCTTAGAGGTAAATGAGAACAATGATACAATCTTTCAAAATCTCTGGAATGCTATGAAAGCAGTACTAAGAGGAAAATTCATTGCTTGGAGTGCATTCAATAAAAGAATAAAAAGTCAATAAACAAATAACCTAACATTACATCTCAAAGCCCTAGAAAAAGAACAGATCAACACCAAAAGTAGTAGAAGACAGGAAATAATTAAAATCAGAGCTGAAATCAATGAAATTGAAACAAAAGAAACAATTCAAAAAATTGACAAAACAAAAAGTTGGTTCTTTGAAAAAATAAAATTGATAAACCCTTAGTCACACTAACGAAGAGAGAAAATTCAAATTACTAAAATTCGTGATGAAAAAGGAAATATCACAACAGACACTATTGAATATAAAACATAATTAGAAGCTATTTTGAAAATCTACACTCCAACAAAATAGAAAATCTCAAAGACATCGACAGGTTTCTAGAGACATATGATCCACTCAAACTGAATCTGGAGAACTTCAAAGAAGAACTCATTCTAATACTCCTCAAAGAAAACTATGAAATTCTGATAGAAGAAATCTAAGACCTTACTAGGCACAGTAGTGTACATCTGTGATTCCAGCAACTCAGGAAGCTGAGGCAGTAGAATCACAAGTTTGAGACCAGCCTCAGCAACTTAGCAAGGCCCTAAGTAACTTAAAAAATAAGAAAAACTTAAAAAATAAGAAAATAAAAAAGGATGGAGATGTGATTCAGTGGTTAAGTACCCTGGGTTCAATCCCTTGTACCAAAAACAAACAAACAAAAAAATCCAAGATTTAAAAAATGAAGAGGAAAAATCATGCTCATGGTTTGGAAGACCCAACATAGTAAGAATGTCACTGCTCCCTTTTTAATAGTCAAGTTTAACACAATTCCTATAAAAATACCACCAAGATTTCTTGTATGTATGTACAAAATTATTCCCAATTTATATGGAAAAACAAATGAACTAAAATAGCTATTTTTTTTTCGAAAGGAGAGTAAATTGGAAGGTCAGTCTACCAGTTAACAAGACTTATTATCTAGATATAGTAATTGAGATTGCAGTTCTGGCAGAGGGATGGATACACAGATCAATAGAACATAACAGAGAACCCAGAAATAGACCCACACAAAAATGCCCAAATGATTTTTGACAAAAGTGCAAAAGCAATTCGATGGAGGAAGGAAAGTCTTTGCAACAAACATTCACAGGCAAAGAATGAACTGTAACTTAATTCCCCATCTTATTCACAACCAATTCAAAATGAACCATGGACTTAAATGTAAAATAGAAAATGTACAACTTTTAGGGCAGAAAAAAAAAAACAGGAGGGAAACTTTGGGACTCAGGTTTAAATCAAGAGTTCCTAGACTGGATACCAAGAACACAATCAATGAAAGGAAAAACAAATGAATGAGACTTGGTCAAAATTCAAAGAAAAGACAAAACTGGGAGAAAATGCTGGTAAATCAATCATCTGACAAAGAATTCCTCTCAAAATTTAGGAAAAAAAACTTTTAAAAAATAAGAAGTCAACTAGAAAGAAGCATGAAGAGACATTTCACCAAATACAGTCAATGTCATTAGGGAAGAGCAAATGGAAACCACCATGATGGATGTGGAGGTCACTATGTTAAATGAAATAAGTCAGGCACAGAAAAGTAAGAATTGCTTGCTCTCACTTATATGTGGAATATGAAAAAATTGATCTCATAGAAATTGAGAGTAGGATGTGGTTAGCAGAGACTGGGGAGGGAGGAATGAGGAAAAGTTGATCAATTCATACTAAGTTACTCATAGATAGGAATAAGAAGTTCTGATGAGCTATTGCATTGTAGGGTAACTGCAGATAATAATAATAATGTGCTATATATTTTAAAAAGCCAGAAAAAGAGAAATGTTTTCACTGTAAGTAAATGTTAAATGATTAGATAGATATGTTTAACCTGATTTAAATGTTATCCAATGTGTACATGTATTGAAATATCACATGGTACCCCATAAATATGTACATTTTTATGTATCAGTTAAAATAAATTTAAATTAAAAAACTATATATGTGACTTCCATATACCCAGCATTTCCACCCATGAGCATTTTAGAGAAATGAAAATTATATTCATACGAAAACCTGTACACAAATGTGTATAGCAGTTTTATTCCTAATATCCTCAAACTGCAAAAACCCAGATATACTTCAATGGCAAATGGCTAAGCAAACTATGGTACATTCATTCCATGGAATATTACTCAGCAATGAAAAAGAACTAACTGTGGATACATGAAACAACCTGAATGAAGGTGCAGGAAATTATGCTGTGACAGAAACCAATCCTCAGATGTTACATTGTGCATGCATCCCTTCATATAACATTCTTGAAATGACAAACTTATAGAACTACAGAAGAGATTAGTGATTGCCAGCTGCGGGGGCTGGTGGGAAGGATGGTATGTAGGGAGTGGATGGGGGGATGGTGGAACAAAGATGGTTATGGCTTATGAAAGGACAATGGTAAGGATTCTTGTGGGTTTGGTAATATTCTATTGACTGTATTGATGACAGTATCCTGGTTGTGATACTGTATTGTCATTTTGAAAGATGTTACCATTGGGGGAAACTGGGAAATGGGTACATAGTGTTTCTCTGTATTTTTTCTTATAACTTTCTGTGGATCCACAATTATCTCAAAATAAAGACTTTCATAAAAAATGTTTTTAAGGAAAATGTTTTATCTGTCTGTTATTGAGAGCCCAGCTAAATAAACTAAGGTCATTCACACTCCACAAAATAAGCAATTACTATGAAGAATAAGGAAAGCCTATATGAAGGGGTATGGGATCAGAGTTGGGTAAAAAATAGCAAAGTATAGAGGAGCATGTAAATGTGATTCTTTTGCTACAGAACAAGATCAATTTTCAGGGTGTTTGTAAAAATATACAGAAAACAATCTGGCCAGGTATGCTGGAGTGTTACTACTGATTCCTAAGGGAAAGGAATTGGTTGGGAGGCACACTTTTAGTCTGAAGAGCAAAATTGTGCTAAACAGCAAAACCATTTCGTTTTCAGGGGAAGGAACGGGGGTTTAACAGAGATGAAAGCAAGGGTCAAGTTCACAGTCTTAGGAAGAGTTTCAGAGTTTGGCTCTAAACCTTCTGACTCAGATCCAGAGATGCTAAGGCAGGAAACCAACCAGCCGGGCCCTCCAGGTCGCTGCTGCTGTGTACTTGAGGGGCTTAGATAAGAAGCTGTCCAGAGAGGAAGAACCTTGGACAAAGAAGACCTGTGCGGATGCAGAGAACAGGAAACCCTGCAGGCTGGGATTTCCCCCACCCCCTACACAGTAGCACTGGGAGCCCAGTGCTGGGAGGGCAGGGCCGCAGAGTCTGGATTTCAAGAGATGTCCAGCTGCTACTGCACAATGCTGCATCCTGGGCACCTATCTTCCTGGACACCTTCTTCCAGGGCAGAGACCGACCACAGTTAAGTCACCAGGCTGCAGAGTGATAACTGACATCACAGCAGCTAAAGACTTGCAGGAGCCTCAAAGAAGAGGCTGCTTTTGACCTGAAAAAGGGTAAACCAGATTGTGCAGGGAAAGGCAGAAAGAGGTGGCTTCCAGCGTGGACAATGGCTTAGAGGCAGAGGATAGCCCATGACTGAAACCAGCAGCCTGGCCAGAAGTGTAACATGAAACCAGACCACAAGCCTATTCTCTAGCTCTGCTGGCCACTGGGAGCCACGGGAGAGCTGTGCACTGGAGAGTCACAGGGTAGACATCTGTTTCTGGACATGAGTTCCGGCAGCCAGGTGAGGAGAACGGGAAAGGCAGAGAAAAATTGGAGGGCTATTGCTTATTATAGCTAAGGCCCCATGGGATAAGGCAGGAGCCCAGGAAATGGAAATTAAGAAGAAGGAATTTGAGAAATAGTTTGAAAAATACATTTGTAATATATCTGAGAAATAGTTGGTAGGCAGAATGAACAGTGGTAGGGACACCTTTATTGATTTTTGGTTACCCAGCAGCCCCGTTCCCCCTCTGGTTATAGGGACTTGATTTCCCTTGGTGATATCATAGAGAGGCTCTTTGCCAATGATACCTGTCTAGAACCGTAGCTTCGCCTTCTTTACCTTCTGCCTTGAGATGGTGACTCTTGAGAAGAGGAGACAAACATGAATAGAGCTGGAAGAGTCCTCTCAAACTAAAGCTCTCTGCACCTACCTCTCCAGTCTTCCCTTCAAGCCTGTGACTTCCCCTTCCTCTATAGTCCCTTCCTGCAACTGACAACTTGGTCTTGGTGCCAGGTGGGCTATGGTGGGCTTGAGACCAAGGGGAGTCTCCAGGGCTCTCCATCCTCACCACTCTGAGAGATGCTTTAGAAATTCTCAGGGGGCCTTTGGCTTTTTGAGATTGGCTTATTTCACTTAGCATGATATTCTCCAACTCCATCCATTTATTTACAAATGCCATAATATTATTCTTCTTTATGGCTCAATAATATTCCATTGTGTATATATACCACAGTTTCTTTATCCATTCATCTGTTGAAGGGCATCTAGGTTGGTTTCACAATCTAAGTATTGTGAATTGAGCTGCTATAAACATTGATGTTGCTACATTACTATAGTATGCTATTTTTAAGTCCTTCCGGTATAAACTGAGGAGTGGGAAAACTGGGTCAAAAGGTGAGTCCATTCCAGGTTTTCTGAGGATTCTCCACACTGCTTTCCAGAGTGGCTGCACCAATTAACCAAAGGTTTATCATGTTTTCCCTGATAAGTGGATGATGATATATAATGGGGGTGGTGGGGAGTGAGAGAGGAATGGAGGAACTTTAGAATATGTAGAAGGAAATGAGAGGGAAGGGGGGTATGAAAAATGGTGGAATGAGACAGACATCATTACCCTATGTACATGTATGATTACACGAATGGTATGAATCTACATCATGTACAATCATAGAAACAAAATTACATATCCCATTTGTGTACAATGAATCAAAATGCAGTCTTAAAAAATTAAAAGCTAAATAAAAATTTTTTAAAAATAAATAATTTAAAAAAAAAAGAAATTCTCGGGGGGCTGGTGATATAGCTCAGTTGGTAGAGTGCAAGCCTAGCATGCATAAAGCCCTGGGTCCAATCCCCAGCACCAAAAAAAAAAAAAAAAAAAAAAAAAAAGGAAATTCTCCTGGGGCTTGCTTCTCCCTGGTCTCTAGGGGATCCCATTTCTGCTAGGTTTGAATCATCTACTAATGCTGACTCACTCATTCAACAAACATAATTCAAAAATTAAAGACTTTTCTTGGCCCAACCTCCCAGAATCTATCTCTGATAGTGGTTTTAAGGGAAAGATATATCTGCTCTACTCTCTGCGGCTCTGGGTCAAAATACACTATGAATGTGATGACTGTTTCAGTGTCGATGACACCAGTTCCCCCACATGCCTGAGTGGCCCTGGGTGGTGATGCCTAAATCCACTTGTGGATGGCACTAGTTGTCAGCAGGACTTTGGCTACAAGTTGCTCTGGAGGGCAAGGGGTGGGAAGAACAACACTGTTGTCCTTGGAGGACTCTGAAGGGAAGGTGCTAGGGGACAGACAGGTGAAGATGGTGGGAACACGAGGTTAAGAGAATAATTCTATAAGATGGGTCCACTGTGCTGACCCCTACATGCTTTTTTTTTTTTTGCCAAAAAGCAGTTTGCTTGCCTCCCTGCCTGGCCTAAGTGGACAGGATATGTCACATTCCTCAGCAAACTACCTGTTATCTGCAAGGAATTGCAAGCAGGGAACAAAGTTGATAAGAGGAACCCAAGTTACTTTGAAGGGAGACACTTTTGTAACCCTTTTCACAGACCAGATTCTGAAAGATAAGGATAGTTCCTCCTGAGCATAAAATCTGTAAGATTGCATGAAATGTATGGTTAAGAATCCAATTAGAACCTGTAGGCAAGGGCTAAGTCTGATCTAGAGTTGCCATAACAGTGGGAACTTGAAAGTCGAATGTCACCCCACTGTCAGTTAAAATTCAAGAAGTGGACCTGGGTGAGATTCTGGAAGCCTCTCTGGGATCCCCAGTAAAACTGGAGTGCAGGAGAGGCACACTGCCCCTCTCCTCTCTGAGAGGACCCACTCTCTCCCTTGACAGTGTCCCCTTTCCCTTTTCCTATCCCTTCAATAAACTCATGCCTATTACTCTGAGCAACATATCTGAAATCTTTCTGACCTGATCACAAGAATCAGGGTTTAAAGAGGGGTTCTTTGCACTGCCTCAGTTTCTCAGAAGGTTCCAGCTCTGTAACAAAGGGACAGAGATATGTGAAGCTATTGAGCACCTTCTATGTGTCGAGCATTAAACTAAGGACTTTCAGTTTTCACAATGGCCTGAGAAATGCATTCTCCTTACTATCCCTGTTTCACAGACAAGAAAACCAAGATTTAGAAACTTCAAATGTTAGTAAGTGCCATGGTATGGGTAAAAATCCAGTTATGTCTGGTATTAAATTACATGATACTTGGACCTCCACTGAAGGGAAGTTTCAAGAGGACAGAAGAAGATCTCAGCACTCCAAATCCTGGGTCCCAGTCCAGGATCAGATGTCTAAAGCATCTTTGGAGAACCAAGCTTTGTCCTGGATGTTAAGTGATAAGGCTGGAAACAACTACTACTGACTCCTGGAAACAACTACTACTGACTCCTGGAAACAACTACTACTGACTCCTTTACTAAGCAATTTTTTTTTTTTTCCCGGTGCTGGGGATTGAACCCAGGGCCTTGTGCTTGCAAGGCAAGCACTCTACCAACTGAGCTATCTCTCCAGCCCTACTACTAAACAAATTTTAATAAAGAAAAAGGAAGAAAGCCCTAGAGCCAGGGCGGGAAGGCGAGCCAGGGTGGGAGGGAGGGCGGACCAGGTCTCCCATCTCCCAGAATGTCATCACACTGTCCCTGGCATCAGGAAACTCTGGGGGCACCATTTTTAAAATTCAATTTTTAATTGGCAAATAAAAATTGTATATATTTATAGAGTGCAACGTGTATATAGTTAACATGTACAATGATGCGCACTCACGCGCGTGCATGTGTGTGTGTGTGTGTGTGTTTGTGTGTGTGTGTGTGCGTGTGTGTGTATGGCTAAATCAAGCTCATTAATATATATTAATCCACATGCTTGTCATTTTTTGCAATAGAGTTTTTGAACTGCTTCCTCCTGTCTAATGAAATGCTGTCTTTTGACCAACATCTTTTTAATTTCCCCTCCCCATTAACCCCTGGCAACTACCATTCTAATCTCTGCTTTTAGAAGTTCCACTTCTTTCAGATCCATGTAGGAGTGAGGTGACATAGTATTTCTTTCTGTGCCTGGTCTATTTCACATAACATAGGTTCATTCATGTTGCTATAAATTCATATATGGCAGGATCTCCTTTTTAAAGGCCAAATAGTATTCATGTGTGAACATATTATATATATATGCATATGTATGAATAATATTACCATATCTTCTCCAAATGTTCATCCATTGGTGGACACTGAGGCTGATTCTGCATCTTGGCTATTGTGTGGAAATGCAGATAGCTCTTTGACATACTGATTTCTTTTGGATATACTCAGTGGTGGGATGGCTGGATTGTAAGTAGTTCTATCTTTAATTTTTTCAGGAACAACTCTACTACTTTTCATGATGGTTGTATTAATTTACTTTTCCATCATTGGCACACAATGGTTCCCTTTTCTCCACATCCTTACCAACATTTGTTATTACACATCTTTTTGATATTCTAACAGTATAGACATATCATTGTGGTTTTGATTTGTATTTCCCTGATGATTAGTGATATTAAGCACCTTTCCATCTAACTGTTTATCATTTGTATCTATTTTTTTTAAATGTCTGCTTTTTAAAATCACGTTATGTGTTTTCTAACCACTGAGTTGTTTAAATTCTTCAGGTATTATGGATGTTAACCCTTTATGAGATGTATGGTTTACAAATATTTTCTCTTATATCATATAAGATATTTTCTTATATTTATCTCTATACCATATGGATTGTTTCCATCACTGTGCATCATTTTGATCTTAGGAGCAGGACACACCTCCTTTTAGAGTGTCTATCCTGCTCACAATGACTCTTTTCTGAATGCCAAGTCCCTCCTTCCACCCACCTAGAGAGGAAGGACTCCAGTTGCTTTACCTACACAATACAACCTTGTTCCCTACAACTGGACAACTGCACTAGTACTGGACACCTAACACAGGCTGGACTAATCAGTGCTCGGGTGAATCTGGCTGGTTATCTAAAGAGAAAAGAAAGAAACTCATGGGTCTTGAAGTGACCACCTTCCACCCACCATCTGTACAGAGCAATACTGAGAATGGGTTGATGAAGAGAAACACAGGCAAGAACATTCAAGACTTTTACAAAAGACAGAAAGCAGGTAGCTTCCTGCATTTCTGGCACTTTCTAGGCCTGGTTGTCACCAGGTCTAGAAATATATATTATTTATATATAGGCATTTGTTGTTCAATGTCATGTTGGTTTTAAAAGAGCATACAATCCCCACCCCCCAATAGATTTCATCACCTTCTGTCACTTTTGACCAAAAGGATTCTGAAAAATCCAGATGATGAGTGTCCTTTTGAAATAGTAGACTTTTTCCTTCTCGTGAGTCCTCTCCAAGGATCCCAGAGGGACTGGAGAGAAAAAGAACCAGCCCTCTTACATGCAGGTGAGGTTGAGATTATCATTCTGACACAAGGTATCTGCAATGATTAACTTTGTGTGTCAACTTGCCTAGGCTAATGGATGCCCAGACAGTTGGTAGAACATTACTTGGGACAGTGTATCTGTGAAGGTGTTTCTAGAAGAGATTCACATTTGAATCAGCAGATTGAGTAAAGAAGATCCCTCTTTACCAATGTGGTGAGCACATCCAATCTGTTAAGGGCCTGGATAGAACAAAAAGGGAGCAGAAAGGTGGATCTTCTCTCTCTCCTTATGCTGGGACATCCATTTCCCCTGTTTGTTTATTTGTTTGTTTGTTTTTGAGGGGCATTGGGGAGGCAGGTAACTGGGGATTGAACCCAAGGACACTTGAACACTGAGCCACATCCTCAGGCCTATTTTGAATTTTACTTAGAGACAGGGTCTCACTGGTTTGCTTAGTGCCTTGCTTTTGCTGAAACTGGCTTTGAACTCGCAATCCTCCTGCCTCAGCCTCCTGAGCTGCTGGGATTATAGGTGTGTGCCACCGCGTCTGGTCTTCTCCTGTTCTTGAACATGAGACCTCCAGTTCTTAGGCATGAAGACCTCAGGACTTACACCAGTACCTTTCCCAGTCCTTCATCCTCAGACCTCTGACTCTCAGACTTTTGACTTCTGAGTGAGACTTATTCCACCAGTTTCCCTTGTCCTCAGACCTTCTGACTCAAACTGAATTCTACCACTGGCTTTCCTGGGTTTCCAATTTGCAAATGGCAAATTGTGGAATTTCTCAACCTCCATAACCATGTAAAATATATCTGTAATATATCCCTATATGCCTATTGGTTTTGGTTTTCTGAAGAAACTTATTACAGTGTTCCAGTCAGTTCAGGATGTTATAACAAGATACTACAGACTGTGTGCCTTAACAAACATATCTCACAGTTCTGGAGACTAAGATGCTCAAGATCCAGTGTCTGGGGAGGAGAAGTTTCCTGGTTTGCAGATGGATGCTTTCTCACTCTATCCTCATGTGGTGAAGAAAATTTGAATCACTTTCTCTTCTTATAAAGCACTTACACACTTTTTTAGTTGTAGATGGACACCATACCTTTATTTTATTTATTTATTTCTATGTGGTGCTGAGGATCGAACCCAGAGCCTCACACATACCAGGCAGGCAAGTGCTTCACCACTGAGCCACAGCCCTGGCCCAGAACTTTTCCTTTCATGGGGGCTCTGCCACTATGACCTCAACTAAACCCAGTCATGTCTTAAAGACCCCACCTCCTATACCATTCCATTGAGGATTAGAGTTTCAATATATGGATTTGGGGGGCAGGGGCACAAACATGCAGTCCAGAACACTAGGTGTAATGAAAGAGTTAAACTCCAAGGACATTTATCACAATGATTAAGCCCTATCAAAACTAAGCAGGCATCACTCTCCCTATGATAACTGAACCTTTCAATGTCAACCCCAAGGACTCATACACGGCTCTGGGTGTAATTCATCTGTCGAGACAGTTCTGTATTAACCTACTAATCTATGTATGGCTAATGACTCAGGACGGCACATTGACCTTGACTTCTCTTGAAGGTTTCCATCACGGCTGCCCTCCCAAATACAAGCAGGGATTGCAGGTGGGTGGCTTGTCATAACATTTATTTCCCTCCACAACTTGACTCAAGCATATAAAGCACTCCTGATTATCTTTTGGCCAGTATTTTACGATCCTTCCTTGGATCTTTTCCATAAGTCAGGAAACCCACTCGGGTGCTAGCTCTGGCAAACCTTTGGCTGCGGCAATGACACAGTTCTTCCTCTGCAACCACGTGCCTCCATGCCTCAACCACTTCCAGTACCATGTGCCTGGCACTGGGGTCAGGCATAGCATTAGAGTGGGGACGAGCCTCCCAAGATCCATGACCGCCTAGTGTTGTCAGACCCTGGCTTGGCAAAGAAGGAAGACCTGATGAAATCAATGGTGACAAGAGGAAACAGTCATGCACACCCCTCTTTTCTGGAGGAGCAATCAAGGGGGTACAAACATTGTCAGCTGCAGTAAGGAGCAGAGAACTTGGCTCTTCCTGTTTTCTGCTAATGTCTGAGTAGTGGCTCTGGGATGGATGGTCGCCAGAGGCTATGGGCCCTCAGATTGCAAACCAAGGTACCAGCTCTGCTCATGCAGTGACCAAGCCCGGAGGACCACCCTGGGTTCAATGTGTATAATCTCAAAGTAAAGACTGTGCCTTTTATTGGAAGACCCAGGCAAATCACAAGCCTCTGGGGGCATTTATTAAGTGCCCGTTTTTTTCATTTTCTACTTAGATACTTGACCAAAGAGCTGCATTTTAAAATTTCACTGACTGATTTATACCCTGCCCATTTCCAAAAAGGATGACAATAAAACCACAGGTACAGTGTGGCCAGGAACATTTAACCAAGACAAAGGAGGGTAACAAAGGCAGAGAACTACGGCCAGCCTCAGCCTTTCAGGAAAGTAAAATCTAAGATTTCATTTTCTGGATGACTTTAAACTTCCCCAAGATGTAAGGGCTACTTCCTTTATATTTGTAGAGCTCCTCCAGGCTCATCTGAAAGGCAGCCCACACCACCTCCCTCCCCTGGTGACTGAGCTGGGGGGGCTGGTCCCCACTTGGAGGACGTAACTGTGGCAGGCTGCCCTCTGTGGCAGCTGGGCTGAGGCTTGCTTCTCAGCCTGTCACTTGACAGCCTTCTGTGTGCTGCCTCTGCCTGCAGAAAGCCTGGGTAGGATTGTTTCTCAGCTGAGTCTGCACACTGGTGACACCTCATCCAAGCTGTGCTCTGCTCCTGGCTTGTGGGGCTTTCTCATCTCCCTTTTGGGAACAAAGGCGAAAACCCATAGTGAGCCCCCAGTAAAGGCCACTGTGCCTGGCACTGTAGGATGGCCACCCAGAGAAGGGAGTGTGCTCTGTGTTCTTGGAAGAGGCAGATGCAGCCCAAATAGTGTCCTAAAGTGAAAGGGGAAGGGAAGGGGGTGAAAAGTGCTGAGTGTGGGCTCTGCAGGAAGCCCTCTGTCTGCAAAATTTCCCCAGGGACAACTTCAGACAGGGCCACAGTTCTGGCATTGTGCACAAGGGAGAGAAATCAGGGGGGTCTTGTTTAAACCCCACCCCGTTCTATTCACTCTCTTTCAACCTGAACAATAGAAGACACAAAAAACTTCCTTTCTTTTCTACCAATGGAGCATAAGGAAATCTGCAATCAGAAGATCCCTTGGCTGTGTCCTCTTGTTCCCCGGCCACTGCTAAAGGCACAGGACACAGAGTTGGAACTGTTGTCTGTTTCTTTGGATCTCTCTGAATTTCATTTTTCCTTATATATGGGGATGAACAGTAGTAACCTCTGCTAGGATCCTGAGAAACAGAAAAAAAAATTTAAATATATAAATAAAAAATCACATATGTATGAGCGTACACATACATTTACACACACACACACACACACACACACACATATCTCTGCACTCTCTGGGTCCCCTCTCTTGAGAGCCTGGAGTGCCCCCGACCATGGCTCCCTGCCCTGGGCCTGTCTCTCCACCCTCATCTGCCCCACCCCTGCCTGGTAGCAGCTGAGGCCCCAGGATGGGCCAGAGCTCCATTGGGCAGCTGGTCTTGGACAAGAACCGGGAGGCCTGAAGGCAGGTCGCATGCTCCCTCTGCCAGCCCCAGGCCTGGAATGCCCTCTTGTGAAATCCCAGCCCACTGACCTTTGGGACACGGTGTGAAGTGAAATCTGTCTTCCTTGCTGGCCAGGAATGAAGGGTGCTTGGAGTGGTGGGAAATGACAGGACAGACCGGTTATGCCATTTACCCTGGCTTTTCAGCCATCTTCCTTCCAGCTTTTCTTTTTCCTTCTTTTCTCATTCTCACCCCTAGCATACTGCTCCAATCATGGCCAGCTGTGAAATTACTACAGCAGTGACATTCACTGAGTTCCCACTGCGTGTAGTATGCTCAGTTTCCTGCTGCATCATCACTTTGCAGGTCCCTTCTGCCTTGCTGGCTGCACCTTCTCAGTCATCTGAGATGGACACCCTCATCTTCCCAGCCTCAGCCTAGCTCACTGGTGGCCTATGCCTTCTGCCTCTCACAGCACTCTATCTGCTTCGTATTGATTCACCTCTCTGGCATGATGCAGAAGCATGGGGTTGTATTTATCGTGTGGGGCCTAGAATGTAAGAGCCAAAGCGGCAGCCTAGGCCTGACAGAGGGAGTGCTCAGGAAGTGGACATTGAACAAATAAAGGGAAGAGAAAACAGAAGCTCAGAGAGGGCAAGGAACGTGTCTGAAGCCACAGCACTGGAAAGTGGTAGCAGGAGACTTTAGACCCCATGGCTTCTGACTCATGGAGAATCTGAACTGCCACTCCCACACACTAACACCCTCCATTCAAAGGCCCCTCTTGCCTTGCCCCTCACACCTCTACAAGGGATGCCTTAATTCTACTATCACCCAATACTCCCCCACCCAGGTAGCATCACCGAGCAGCACGAGGGGGACTCAGAAACACCACCAGCCCAACACATGGCCTTTCTGAAGCTGTCAAATTAGTGAGGGAGGAAACAACCATGCCACCCATAGCAGAAGCATCCAAGCAGGGGCACAAGGAAGCCTCCTCCTGCTGGTTCCTTCTGAAACCCAGGAACCCCATGCATGGGCAGGCTTTTGAAGACAGGAGAGCCGGCTCTACCTGTCTTTTAGATTTGGAATCTAGGTCATTCTCTGCCTCTCCTCCTTTCTCCTTTAGAAGATAAGCAGGATTTCTCCTAGGGGCTCAGAGCAAGAAAGGGGGACGACAGGGGAAAGTGCTTCAGTGGAGCCCACACCCTGCCTGCTGCTGTCAGGAGCACTTGATTTTGGAGCCAATATAATTTATGAGATGCAAATGGATTTAGCATTAAAAAAAGAAAAAAAAAACTTGGAAAAGGAACAAAGTGCACTTCACACCCTGTGCTGAGGCGTGTTTGGGACTCCATTAATCATTTCAGACTAAAGAGATTTAATCTCAGGCTAGCCAGTCTGGAGAGCGCCTGCATCTCTCACCAAGCCCAGGAGGCAGGACCTGGAGCAGTGGGCGCTGGCTGCAGGCCTGGCCTCTGTGCAGCCTCTGGGCTTTGGGTGCACAGCACTTGTGCTTAGCTCCTGTCTGAGTCACGCAGCAGATGAAATTGCAGAGGTTCCTGCACATGATGAATCAG
Organism: Sciurus carolinensis; assembly: GCF_902686445.1. NCBI lineage: Eukaryota > Metazoa > Chordata > Mammalia > Rodentia > Sciuridae > Sciurus > Sciurus carolinensis. Next base: position 67,142,517 of record NC_062214.1, read on the forward strand.
AAAGCAGGATCAAGCCAAATATTTGGACAAGCCTTACCCCGCGTGGAGCGAGATGAAGACTTAGCAGCCAGCAAGCAACCTGCCAGCAGCAAGCCCAGAGATCATTTCTGACAAAGCTGCTGTGGGGCAGGCTGCTGCTTAGGAGGGAATAAGCTCAGATCCATAAAGGCACCCAGATCTCAAGGCCAACACCTGGAAAAAAACACACGAGCATCTGAGAGTCTGGAGCTGTGATTCAGTCTTGCTCTTGGAAAAGGGGATTGTCAGAGTGCAGTGTGCAGAGTTGGGGGTGTGGGTGGGGGGAGGAGATGGTTCACTTTGAATCACCCTATCTGCCTTTTCTTTTTGGAAATCATCAAAGCAGACAACATTTTCTGCAGAGGTGAAGAGACCATGAACTTTCCTACCACTCCCACCTGGGTTCCTGGTGGGAGAAGCATGTAGACATGGTGATCACAACATAGGGAAGGAAGTGAGGCTCAATCCTGTGGTAAGACTTTACTGCTCCAGTGACTTTCACCAGAAGCCTAATTGCTACTCTTTGGAACTTCAAAGTTAGGAGTTTTCCAAGACTGTTCAGAACAATAAAATCAGTAATAACAATGCTACCTTAGGTTTGTCTGGAATCTTTTTATTATTATTATTAACTTCTGAAAGAACCCAATATGCTTGAATTTATTTTAAGCAACTTCTTCCCTGTTCAGGGAAGCTTCTAGGCACAAAAATTGTCTGCATCCAAGAGAACAAACAAATCCCTACAAAGCAAACGGTTGATGCTGATGAATAGCTGTAGTAGCTAACAGGCTTTGCGGATGGACTATGTGCTTGGGTTGGTCCCTGCTCAAGACTTCACCTGAAAATATTTTGACTGAACCTCATGAGAAAGTCTGGGTGCTATTGTTTTCTCATTTTGCAGATAACAAAGCAGTTTCAGGGTTGACAGAGCAGGGAGACAGGAGGTAGTTATACAACTTTTCATGGCCATGCAGCTAGCTAGGTGCATAGGCAGGATTTAAACCCAGGTAATCAGAATCCAGTTTATATTCTGCCTCCCAGTAGCTCTAATGTTATAGGAACTCATTAGGTAAGGAACTATGGGAACAGGTTCAAGCAAAGCCTACCATTTCCAGTCCTTAACAAGTACTCAGTCTGGGATGATGCCAGGCTTGATGGCTGCCTTCAGGACCCCTGCCTGTTCTCCAAACTTGAAGAAGACTGCAGTCAGCTGGCTTCTTCAGATTGCAAGCAGTGCTGGTGGATTAACCAGAGTCTACCTCACATGGGTCAGCCCTACTTCCTCAAGGTAAGACTCAGCAGAAATCTTTCTACCCAGGCACCCTCTGACACAACACTGACGCTGAATTTGCACTGGGAAGTAAAGGCCTGCATTCCAGAGTTCCAGAGCCTTGGCTCAGAACTTGGCTTTGGCCTTCATCAACTGTGAAACTCTTCCTGTTCTCGTTGCTGCATAAAGCCCCCAAACCTCATCGCCAAAGATACCTATTTATAATGTTCACAGATTCTATCAATCAGGAATTCAGATGGAGCACAGTAGGATCCACTTGCTTCATGATGTCTACAGTCTCGTCTGGGAACATTCGAGGTGGGATGGGGAGTGGCTGGATAGCTGGGCTGGAATAATACAGAGACATCTTGGCTCACATGTCTGGTAGTTGGGCTGGCTGTCAGCTGGGACCAAAGCTGGGGATGTGACACACACACACACAGCCTCCCCACATGGTCTGGATTTCCTCCCAGCATGGTGGCCCCCCAGGTAGTCAGATTTCTTACTTAACAACTGTATTTGTTTTCTAGGGCTGCTCTAACAAAGACTTGCAAACTAGGTGACTTAGAACAATAGGAATTTAGTGTCTCACAGTTCTGGAAGCAAGAAATCCAAGATCAAGGTGTCAGCAAGGTCGCTCCTTCTAAGGGCTGTGAGGGAAGGATCTATCTAGGGCTCTCTCCTTGACTTGTAGATAGCAGTTTTTTCCCTGTGCTTTCTGTGTCCAAATTTCCTTTTACCACATGGGCCTTCGCTAGACATGTATTCAAATCATAGCAGGTAGTTCCTCTCCTCTACCTTCTCCTCCCGCCTTCTTTTTCCCCCTCTTCCTCCTCAATATGTCCTCAATATGACACTGGTCATATTGGATTAGGGCCCACCCTAGTGATCTCATTTTAACTTGATTACTTTGTTCGTGTAATGTCACACTCTGAGGTTCTGAGGATTCACATTCCAACACATGAATTTTAGATAGTGACATAATCCAATCCATAACAACAACTCAGGATTCCAAAAGCAAGTGTCCCAAGAGGAATAGGCAGAAGTCACATGGCCTTTTCTGAGTAGACTTTGAAGTTGAGCTTCATTCTATTTGGTTACAAGTAAGTCACTAAGGTCAGGCCAGATTTAAGGGAAGAGTACAGAGATCCTGTCTCTTGGTTGGAGGAAAATCAAAGGATCTATGGACATTTTTTTTTTTTTTTTAGACAGGTACTATTTTTATTCTCCTTTTGTGGGCAGAAAAATCAAATCTTAAAGTGGTCAGGAACTTGCCCAGGGTCTGACAGTTAATGAATGGCAGGGCCAGTGTTGGATATCAATGTGGATATGTTTTAAAACTTCCCCAAAGACCTCATGCTACTTACTTAACTTTGTAAGCCTGATTGCTTAATGTATGAAGTAATGATAATAATATTCAATTCATAGCATTCTTTTAAGGATTGAATGAGGTCAGTCATGTGAAATGCTAGGCACATTGTAGGGGCTCAGTTAATGATAGTATGTTAGTCTTGACTTTCTGCTACTGTTATAAATACCTGAGACAATCAACTTAAAAAGAGGAGAGGTTTGTTTTAGCTCATGGTTTTGGAAGGTTTAGTCTGTGGTTTTTGAGCTTGTGATGAGGCAGCACATCATGGATGGAGCATACAGTGGGGCCAAATGCTCACCTCATGGTGGTCAATAAGCCAAAAGAGAAAGGAGAGGACAGAGTTCCAATATTGCCTTTGAGGGTACATCCCCAAGTGTCCAGGAGACTACTAACTAGGTCTGACTTCTTAGTTTGCCTCCCACTTGTACCATGGACTAGGTAAAAAATCTTTAATACATGGTTCTTTGGGGGACATATCCAAACCATGGCAGGTAATTTCTGCCCTCCTCCTCTTCCTCTTTCTTCTTCTCTTGATTATTAATACATCATCATTAATTTTAGCAATGACATGATAACAAGGGATTTGGGATGTAGAAGTAATGGAAAAGCTCCAGATAAGAAATGAAAATCCCCAAATCTTAATTTGAACTGTGGATGTTTACAACTGCATTTCCTAGCCTCACTTATAGTTAGTTCGGGTTTATATGCTTAATTGTGGCCAAATGGCTGTAGGGGGAGATCATGTATGTCATTTTCTTGTTAAGGCAGTGAGAAGCCCTCTGTGTGATCTTTCATTCCTCTTTTATTCTGCTGAGGCCACTGCAGAAGTTAAAACTAAAATGGAGCAGATTGGATCCCTGAGTCATTGCTTGGAATGAAGCTGGCAGAAGTCTGCCACTCTCCCTGTCCTGCCAACATAGTTCAGTCTTAGTCATTGCTTGGAAGGAGGATACACAGGAGACCCTTTGGACATGCAGGGTATTGGACCACAATGAAAGAAATAAAAAAAAAAAAAAAAACTTTTATATATGAAGAGACTATATTTGGGGGTTTGTTTGTTACTACAGCAGAGCCAATCCTGTCCTGACTATAACAAGTCATCCTATGCTGGCTCCCACTGTGATGCACAATATTGAGCACTAACTATCAACATTGATTTTCACTGGTATTTGTTGAAGCAACTGGCACTTCCTTTCATCAGTGTCTATATGACTGACCCAAATCCCCATGTGTTCCCTGGCTTGCACAGCCTACAGAGTCACTGACAACTGAATCTTCTTGTTATGTGAGAATTAGCCACCAGCTTGCCACCACTTTCCATTCTCTGCTTACTACCTTACCCATCTATAGATGGTTTTAACTTCTTTCTCAAGCTCTGTAGGACTGCAGGAGACTCCATCCAGGCTTTCTCACTCTGTTTCCTCACACCAATGGCTTCTCAACTCTTCCCCCAACACACACACCAAGAACCCAGGTCAAAGTTCCCTACATTTAGGTTTCCCCAGATTCATCTGGAGGTTTCTTTATTTTCTCCTGAGCCTGAACCCTTTTGGCCAGAGAGGAAGAATCACTGACCTCTCCCTGCCAGTTCCTTCTCCATTGGCCTTGGCAACCTGGATCTTGTCTACACAGCACACTGCTTATTTGGCCTCTTTTGTCCTCTTCATTCTACTATTTGGGAAATAAACTTTAGGGGTCCAATTTTTTTAGAGTTCCCTAGTTTCTCTTTGAGAAGCAGATAATCTTTTCTCTTTCAAGAAGTCCTGCTCTTGCATAACAAAAAGTCTCGGTTCACAAGATTATTTTCTCTTCTATGTGTTTTAAAAGTCAAATTTTGAAACTCAAAAGTTCAGGATTGAATTCCTTGGCACATGTATATTCTCTGCATTTTTGTCTTTCCCAGGGAGGGGAGACCTCTGTAAGAATCAGGGCAAAATAAGGAAAGGCTAGGAGGGCAGACAGAGGAGCCTGGACATTTGTCTTTGAATGTGACAGTGTGACAATATGAAGGAACATTTGCATCATGTCCAAGTGATTTTCCCCACTTACAACTCACAACAGCCCTGACATGTAGAAATGACCTGACAGGCCAGGAAGTTCACTTGCCTTACCCAAGATCAAGTGGCAGTGCCTAGGCATGGAGAGGGTGGTCTTTCTCCAAGGGCATGTGTCAACACAGCTAGAAAAAGAAGCCTCCACAAAAAGAAACCAAAGCCAACTGCTGGAGCCAGGACAAACTGGGGCAAGTTCCAAGAGTGTGATGGTGCCCAATGAAACCTCAAGAATTGTCAAGACCAGAATGTTTATGGACATCTACTGCTACATGAGTCAAAGAGAAGCTCAAAGAGAGTACAAACTGTTCTGCTCAGTGCTGCATCCCTGGGTTCTAGGACAGTGTCTGGCCCACGGCAAGGGTTCAAATGATATTTGTCAAATGAGTGAATGAAGTAAGAGAGAAAGGATCTGCTCTCGGGAACCTCATCATTTAACTGAAAAAAAAAAAAAAAAAAAAAAAACAGTTTCACAAAGGGAGAGAATAGAGGAGCAGATTAAGTGCTAAAAGTAACTAAGCAAATAGGAATTCAATGAAGAGGAACACTCAGACTGTGAGCAAGCCCACCTTGATATCATTAGTGCTACAATCCTTTTCACATGTCCAAGGTAACTCAGGGGTTGCTTCTGAATGGCTCTGGAGAAGTCATGATGTCCTAGATGCTCTTGTTCTGTTAGTGACTGATAGAGAACTTCTGTGAAAGGGAGACTGACTTTGTTGAGGTAAATTCTCCTTCAAGTAGATGAGGAGAAGGAGGATTAGAGCTGCTCTCAACCACAGAAGATGGCTGCCTCAGGAAGGGGATTGGAAATTTCCACAAAAGAAACCTTCAAGTGGGGGATCCAGACCCTGATGGAGACAGGAGGGGTATGTCAGAGGTAGAGGGCCCACCTTGGGGCACCAAAAAAGGCACTCTGAAGAATAGGCTTTTTCCAAGCAAAAATAATTGCTATGTGTGTTGTCCCTTCACCAAACACCACTGACTCTTCCATGAGATGGCAACATGCTGGATAAGGTGATTTCTTCCAAAAAGAATGAAGGATGCAGGACTTTCAGCTCCTGGTTGAAGTGAATCTGAAATTGTTAAATGTTCATGACCTCTTCTCCCCTCTCTCAATCTCTCCTTCTGTCTCTTTCTCTAGATTGGCCTGATGGTTAATAACGGAAGTACTTAGTACCTGAAACCTGTTGAGCACTGAACACTCATTAAATCTGAAAGTGTACTGGGTTGGAGTGGAGTGGGGTGGGGGCACTTGCTCAGCTCTTAGAGGAATGGGAATTGAACACTAGTTCATTCTGTATAGCATCTGACCCAATTAGAGCAGGCTCCTGGCATGGATGTTTCCATTTTTCTAAAGTGGTGGTAAACATTACCAATGGATAGCAGCACTCTATGTCACCAAGCCCAGACTCACACTCAGAATCCTTCCCAACTCTGCTCTCCAGGTCACCACTACCAATGGAATAGAGTTGACCTTAAACTAATCTACCTTCTTTGGCCTGAACAGAAGACCACAGACAATCTATAAGCTGGATGTGGCCTGGAGTTATGGTGTTTTGTTTCTGATTTTCCTTCCATAAGGTTTTAATTAGTGGGTGGCATTTTTAAATTGGGAATTTTGCATAAAATGCCCAGATTCCTGGCTTCTCTTGAAAAAAAAAAATGTGGAGTGCCTGACACTGAGTTTACTTTCCTTCATGGCAATACCTGCCTGCAGTTGAGTTGCAGCTGTCCAGTGAAGGGTTTTGGCATGTCCATTGGTCCTGCCTGGCCCCTGTAGGCATCTTGGATTGACTCACACCTGCCACTCACTGCAGCCAACTGAGCAAGGGCAAGGGAATGAACCAAAGCCAGCCCGAGCTTACTGGAGTCTCTCCCTCTGCTACTTATGTGTCATGTGACTTTAGACAAGTGCCTAATCTTTATGGGCCTTATTTTCTCTTCTGTGACTGGCAGATACAATGGTTACTTACCTCATGGGGGGAGGCGTGAAGATTGAATTAATTAGAACAGTGCCTCACACACAGGAATCATTAAAGTAAATCGAGCTACCATTGTTTGAAGTTTCCATGAACCCTTGAGAGCCTGTCCAGAATGACACCACGATTCTTGCCTCACAGGTGAGGAATGAGGCCTGGGAGGGCCAGACAGGGTCTGCAAGGGCATAGATGGGTCCACTCCCTTGATGTCCTTGCTTGTAAGGGTCTCTATGAATTATCCCAGGCCGTAGAAGTGGACTTCTGTAAGTATCTACGGCCCTCAGGCATACATGTGGAGTGAAAGTATAGACATTTGATCTCAAGAAAAGGAAAGAAAATGCTTATATTTTGTGTTCACTGCTGCAAGGAGTTTAAAGATGAAGCTAATTAGATTAGAAATGTTGGTTGAAACAAGTATTCGAAGCAAGTAGCCTGGATGGACATGATGGTCATAGAAGGAAACAGGTATTTGGAGGGAGATGCAAATTTCCTCTCCTTAAGGAGACTGAGCCCAGCCTACATCTGAACTGCATGTGTTGTCTCCTCTCTCCTTTATAGAGGAGGCCATCAGTGGTTGTCAACGTTCAGCTAATCAAGTTCTCCTGATGCTCATTGAGTCTCTCCTTTCTCCAACTTTGCCAGTCTCTTCTTAGTTTTGCCAGAATGAGAGGGTGTGGATGTCGATATGCCAGTACCTCAACAACCTTGCCGGACTTCTCTTTTCTGGAGCAAGTTCTGCAGCCTCCGAGACCACTTCTGGCCTTGAGGGTATGGGGGAGGCTGGGACTCCAGAGGTGAAAGATAGTGGTAGAATCAACTGGCAAGATGAAAGGTGGAAAGAGGGGCAGGGAGGAAGGCAAGGACTCCTGGAAGGAAGGACCGAGGAAGGAGAGGCACCATTTTGTCCTTACCCATTTCAAGGGTGGGAAGAGTAAGAAAGAGGAGAGAACAAATGTGTCACAGAGGCTGCAAAGGTTGTCATGTCTAAGATCTCTGGGGGAAATGTGGGTGAGGAGTGGAATTTAGGTCTTGACTTAATTTCAGACGACTGAGTTGGACCTCTTTGAATTCAGCTCTGCTCCAGGCCTGAACCATGTGAACCTACAACTTCCACAGAACTGTTGAGGGCTGGAGGGGAGTGAGGGCGACACCTCATGAAGAAGGAGTTGTCTAGCAAGGACGGATAAAATGGAGGCATTCAAAATAACCCTGTCCTGCCTTCAGGGAGCTGGTAGAGGTGAGAGAAATGCTGGGAAAACAAGTGTGAATTCTATAGATTTTCTGAGTTCTCAGGTCCCTGGCACCACTCCTAGGGGTGTTCTTCAGGCCAGTTATCCAGCCTGGCAGTAGGCACGCAGCCCACGTCCCCAGGGCTGGCTACGTGCAGATGAACTGCTCTGAGGTCACTTGGGCTCTCGCAGACCCCGCCTTCATCCTCTGTCCTCTGTATTTTGTGACAGGAGGGACATGCGATGACCAAATATTTTTCCTGGAGCAAGAGGGAGAGGTGTAGTGGAGGGAGAGGTGAGAGAGGGAGCAGGAGTTTGCAAGTGGCCTGAGCAGACTGGGAGACCAGTGGCTTGCCAGGGCACTGGGCAGGGCCATCGGCATAACTACAACATGTGCGTGTGGCATCCTGCCCAGGGGAGAAATCTGAAACAGTCTTCTCCACAGAGCTGCTGCTCCTGCATGCAGGCCCCACCCAGCTCTGAGCCAAACAGCTTAGGGAGCCAAGGCACTCCTGCTGGCCTTGAACCCCACAGGAGACAAGGAGGAATTTCTTAGGCCAGGGTATTTGTAGGTGTTATAAACTTTATAAATAAGTCTCAAATGTGCAGAAATGTAACCTTTCTTCATGTCTGCTATTGAAGTCCATTAGCTAAAGAGTCCTGTTTTCTACTCAGTAGTGGAAAAAAGGTAAACCTCATCCATCCAGGAGGATGGGGCCACACCAAAGTTACAAAGGTGTCCATTCTGGTGTCAGACTTTTTGGAGGAATACTCAGTCTTTTCCATGTCACATGGGAATGTCATCCTGAGAAAGGAGCATGTCGGTGGGATACAAGGCAAGCCCCCTGCATTCCAGAATTCCCTAACTTGCTGGGGTCCCTAAGTTTCTTTCCTTTAGTGACAAGGGTACAGAGACCACACCCACATACCTTTAATTTTTCCCTCTGCCTCTCTCTTCACACTTTTCTGGTAGTCTATCAAAGCAGTAATTATGCTTTCCAGTGTAGCAGGAAATTATCCATGTAATACCATCTTATTCTACAGTTGAAAAGCAAAAGTCTCTGCTCTTGTAGGGTCCCTAGACCTTTCTGTCATAGTGACAGAAAGGGGAATGATGATTGCCAGGGAATGGGGGAAGGAGGATGGGGAGTTGATGTTTAATGGGCCCAGGGTTTCAGTTTGGAAAAATGAAAAAGTTGTGGAGGTGGATGGTGGTGATGGTTACACAACAATGTGTACATACTTAATGTCACCAAATTGGACACTACAGAATACTTAAATGGTAAATTTTATGGTAAATGGTAAATTTTTTGTTATGTGTATTTTACCATGATGAAACAAAGCCAAACTCCATCTAAGTCTCTTAGACTTGGTTCTTGGTATGCTTCTGGAATTTAGAAGGTTTTTCTCTCTCAAGTCCTTGGTTCTTACAATTGAAAGACATACTCTTGTTTCTGAAATGAAATGCAGGAGCTTATCCTGGATTTCAAGAAACAAACATTATCACTTTCTCTTTTAATCCAGCTGTAATAATCTTAATCCTCCCTTAGTGATATTGAGAGAAGATAGCTGATAAGGAAGTGTAAAAAGAGAAAACTCGTTAATTTTTTTAGATTTTATCTTCTCTTTTTAATAACTATCAGCAAGAAAGAGTGGGCTTTTTCAAGAGATTTGAGTTTCATCTAAGATCGGGTGAAGTATCAAAGTTTGAATTATGATTGGCCAATGGAATTCCAAAGTTTTAAGAAGTCAGAGAGAGCTAAGAAGCCTGGCATTATTCATTTAGGATGAGATAATTAATCTTTTATGTATATATAGCACCTTTCTCTTTATTTCATTTAGCACTGAAAGACAGCAATCTTTAGTCTGCTAACTCCTACAGTGTATTAGTTTCCTTCTGCTGCTATAACAAATTACCAAAAATTTAGTAGCTTAAAAGAACACAAATTTATCTTACAGTTCTGGAGTTCAGAAGTCTGAACTAGGTCTTACTGGGCTATAATCAAGGTATCTGCAGAGCTGTGTTCCTTTTGGGAGTTTTAGGGAACAATCTTTTTCCTTGCCTTTTCAAACTTCTGGAGGCCACCCACACTCTTGGATTATGGCTCCTTTCCAGCAAGTGCATTGATCTGACCTCTGCTTCCATCATTATATCTCCTTTTCTGACTTTCCTGTATTCTCTTATAAGGACTCTTGTGATGACACTGAGCCACCTAGATAGTCCAGGAAGATCTATCTCAAGATTCTTAACATAATCATACCTGCAAGGTCCCTTTTGTCATGGAAGGTTCTAGGAATTAGAGTCTGGACTTCATTCAAGGATCATTATCCTCCCCATTGTGTATAACTTCTATTGAAATGTCAGTTATGTATCTTATGGTTGCTTTTTTGCAGGTAATGTGCCCTTTTTCTAATAAGTTGTTATAAGAGTTCATTTTTGTTGTGGGTCTTTAGCAGTTTTACTAGTGTGGTTCTCATTGTGTGTATCCCGGTTGGTGTTTGCTGAGGTTTTTAAATAAGTGGGTTGTTGGATATTTCTTAACTAGTTTTAGAAAATTCAGTCACTATCTCTTGGCTGGAGTTGTGTGGCTCCATAGTAGAATGCTTACCTAGCATATGTGAGGCTCTGGGTTCAATTCTCAGCACCCCAATATATACAGCTTCTGCCAATTCTCTCTCCTTTCCTTCTGGATCTCCATTTATGTTAGATATTTGATGGTTCTCCATATGTTTTCACACTGTTTTGTTCTTTCCAGTCTCTTCTCTATATACTTTAGTTTGAGATTTTCCTACTGTTTTTTTTTTTGATTCATTCATTCAGTCTGTTGATATATCCAGCTATTATTAAATTCATCTGAGAGTTCTGGATTTCAGATATCAAAGTTTTTTTTATTTCAGAATATCCTTTTAATTATATTATAGATTCAAAGTTTCTGTTAAACTCTCTAAGTTGTTATCAATTTTGGTCATATTTTCCTGCATCTTATTATTTTTTCATAATCACTGTTTTATTTTTCCACATTTTTATTGGTACATTATAGTTGTACCTAATAATGGGATTTGTCGTATCATATTTGTACATGCACACAATATAACAATATAATTTGGTCAATATCATTTCCCAGTATTTTACATTTTCCTTCCTTTCTCCCTCCCCCAGTTCATTTCCTCTATTCTACTATCTCCCATTGATTTTCTATGAGATTCTCCCCTCACCTTTGTTTACTTTTTCCTTTCTAGCTTCTACACATAGGAGAAAAAAACATATGAACCTTAACTTTCTGACTTTGGCTTATTTCACTTAATATAATAATCTCAAGTTCTATTCATTTTTCCTGCAAATGACATAATTTCATTTTTCTTTATGACTGAATAAAACTCCATTGTGTTTATATACCACATTTTCTTTATCTATTTGTCCATTAATGGACACCTAGACTGATCCCATTGTTTGCTATTGTGAATTGTGCTGCTATAAACATGAGTATGCATGTATTGCTATAGTATGATGGCTTTAATTCATTAGGATAAATTCCAAGCAGTGTATAGCTGAGTCATATGGTGGTTCCATGCCTAGTATTTTCCTGCATCTTATTTAACATATTTTTCATAGTTAAAGAACTTAACTGCTAATTCTAAAGTCTAAAGTTCTTAACCACTTTTATAGTTTATTTTTAAGTATTTTTGGTACACTTTCCTATCTCTTCATGTCTTCAAAATTTTAATGTATGTTGGACATTGTGTAAAAAATAATGCTACAGGATGTAGAAGAAGATTCACCGTTTCCTTTGCCCAGTCAGTGGGGTGAGGGCTGAGCACCTCAATCCATGAGGAATGGAGCTGGGTTGGGGGCAGGGCTACAGGTTCAGTTAGACTCATTCCTGATTTATTTCTATTCTTCAGGTAGGGCTCTCCAAGATGTTTTACTGACCATCTTGTAGGTCTCTATCTCCTTAGCCCTGGGAATGGGTTCACCCCTTCTCATATTTTAGCTCACCCTGTCTTCATTGCATCCACAGTTCTCCATGGTCTTTGCGATGTGATTTTCCGAATGTATTTGTTTTCCTCTCCTTGTTGAAGTGGCAGTATCACCTGATGCTCTCTCCCCTACTACTTGGAAGTGAAAGTCCTTCCTCACGATGTTTCAAAACAACAGGTGAAAATGCCTATAGGAATGACCAGGTCACAGAGAAGATAACAAGGAAGTGGGGAAATGGGTGGTGGTCTCTCCAGGCAAGTGGAAAACCTCTCTTTGGGGGTCTTTCAGAGGACCTTACAAATAGCCCTTTTCCCACCCAAGTTCTGAAGCAGGTGAGAAATAAGTAGCAAGACAAGTAGAACCCAAAATTCCACCTTTACTATGGACAAGATGACTTAATTTGGGCTGCTGTAACTAAGTACCACAGACTGGGTATCTTATAATAATAGACATTTATTTTTCACATTTCTGGAGGTTGAAAGTTCAAGGTGACAGCATGGCCAATCTCTAGTAAGGGCCTTCTGCTGGACTGCAGACTGCTGATTTTCAATATGTTCTCACATAGTAGAAAGAGGATAAGATAGCTCTGGGGCCTCTTTTACAAGGGCACTATTTCTATCCATGATGGCTTTGCCCTCCTGACCTAATTACCTCCCCAAACTCCCACCTCCATCACCTTGGAGGTTAGGATCTTAACATAGGAATTTTGAGTGTGGAGTGGAAACAAAAGTTCATCCCATAACAAAAAGCTGGAAGGGAAGACAAGGCTTTTAACTGTGGGCAATGGCCTTTTTAATACTAGAGCTGAATTTTAAACTGACACTAAACTCAATTCCAGAATTAGCAAACTGAGCATATGAGTAGGATCATCCGATAAGGGCAGCCATGGAGAGTGTGATCAAGACAAAGTGCTTCTATAGCAGCCACCCCCAGAGACCAGGAAGAGGGTGTGCTGTGTGTATCCAGTTTCTACTTCCAAAGCAGTCAATCAAAGGAGATCCCATGGGGGAAAGGGTCCCTGGGAATTGGTGGGGTTTGGAGAGAATGGAAATATAAAGCCAGGAGGGTGGCCCCACTGAGGTGATTCTGGAGGGATTTTGGAGAGAGACTCTACAGAATTAAGGTAAGCAGCAAGACCAGACATAAAAGAGAGAAGAAAAGGATGAGAAATCCAGACAGGAATGAAAACAAGGAGCCTAGAAGAACCTGAGAGCTAGGCGAGAGTTTCAGGGACTATCAACCTTCAGTCAGGGCAGGAATAGGGCTGGAAGGCAGATATGGTACTTGGAAAATAGGTGGGAGTTTTCAGTCCTGACAACCCCCACACCATGGCCATGGTCTTGGGGATCTTTTGGAAACTCAGATCTGACCCATTCTCAAGTTGGTAACCTTGAGTATCTTTTCACCGTCTTCAAGGAAGAGGATAACATCTTTGGCATGATTTTCTGACCCCTCGGGATAATCCTGGCTGCTTTTCCAGCCTCATCTCTCATCACTCCACCTGGTCCCCATCCTACCTTTGGCTTCACGGCAGGCTCTCCTCTAACACCTGATGTTCCAGAGCCAAGGAGAGAGGGGCAGGCCAGGACCAGCAATTCCTAGGAAGGTCAGGCTTGCCAAGAGAATTGACCAACAGAAGGTGGACTTGAGGCTGAACCAGGCCACATTCCAAGCAACATTTAGAAGGGAAGACACAAACTTTAAGTCCACCTCTAAATTTGGGGAAGAAGGCCAGACAGACAGAAGGAGCAGGGGAGGGATGGGTTAGGCAGTTGTCAGCCCAGGACTGAGATCCACCATGGCATCCCACCCATCCTACACTGGCCCACCTTGGGACTTCCTGCCTTGGAAGTCGCCTTGTCTTCACTCTGCTTGTGTGGCCCTGCTGAAGCGCCCTGCACTCCCTCCTGGGCCAGTGCATCCCCAGGACCTGCTGGGACCCACCATCCCTGCAGCTCTTCTCATGTGCCTCCCAGGTGCTGGTAGCTGAGGCTGTGCTCCTCACTAACTCAGAGCACAAGATAGATCCCATCCCACATCCTCTAGGCTGCACCAGAGGCACAAGAGAACAGGGAAACGTATGATTGTTGAAGTCTGACTTCGGAGAGTACCAAAAGCAGGGCGGATTTTAATGACATGTTTGCTACTTTGGATTGGCCCTTCATTGTGCTTCCACAGATTGAACCAATGGTGGAATAAAAATATGCAGACAAAAAGCACACTGAATATATCAGACTCTTTTTTCTTATCATTCCCTAAACATTACAGTATAACTATTTACATAGTATTTTCCGTGCCTTCAGTATTATAAGTAATTTAGAGATGTGTTAAAGTATACAGGAGAATTGTGTTGTTTATACATGAAGATTATACCATTTTATATAAGAGATTGAAGCAATCTGTGGATTTTGGTGTCCCTGGGGTTCTTGGAACCAATCCCTCATGGATACAGAGAATTAACTTCCCCAAAGCAACTGTAATCACCTGGGCTCATGGCTGGACCTAGGGAGACAGCACCGCCAGCCCCCTGGTATCCCACAGGTAGCCTGCAGCTTCCAGGGGGAAAATGCCCACCTCCTCTCCCTAGGAGGCCCTCATCTACCACTTAGAAGCTGCTATGCTGGCCCTTCTCACAGTTGCCACCAGCCCTGCAAGAGCCTACTGGCATCCCTTCTCCACAGACACTGGCCCACCACCTCTTGACAAGGGGCCACAGGGCATGGAGCTCCATAACAGGGCCCTGAAAGGGGGGGGGGTCACTTCACAGGGCTGATGTCTCAGGAGTTTACAACCTCACCTGTGACGTTGCTAACAGGGGCTTCTCCCACTGTCTTCTTCAAGCAAACTTCTTCTCAGAGGTGGGGCCTCACTACAGCTGTCAGTAGGTAGGATCAGCCCAGGTGGGATGCCACCTCACCAATGACCCAGGAACCTTGGGTTTAACAGCACAAGGGTTGGGAATTTCAAGGACGTGGGCAGAACTCCAGGCTTCTGTCAGCAGCAGGAGAGAGCCTGAACATGATGCTCTGCAGATGAATCAAGGATGCTATTTACTTCCCAAATAGGACCCAGAGGAGCATCTGCAGGAAGGATGGGAAAAGCCTGATCTGCAGCCCCAGGCAGGCTCAGCCTCACTGAGACTGTCGGCAGAGTTGGCAGTGGGGACAGAGCTGTAGGAGCAGGGCCAGGTTTTATGGATTCTCAGTTTTGCCAACTGGGGAGCAACCTCTGGTTCTGACCAGTGTTGGATTTGTAAATATTTGAAGAGCATGAGCCTAGAATTCCTAAAGTAGGCAGTATCTAAATCAGAACAATTAAGACTTAGATTCTGATGCTGGATGCATTTGTCCCTTGAGCCTGGTGACACGGTGCACACACAGATCCTGTGAAAAGAACTGCTCCTCAGGGAACGGTATACACAAAGAGACCTCCACACAGACACATGGGATGGAGGGGGAGACCTGAGCAGCCACCCCAGGGAATGAACACAGTTTAAACAAAGTGCTGAGTGCCAGTGAAGGCCACTGAGAAGCAGGGTGACCCCTTCATCCCAGTAGAAAGGCAAGGATGGCTGCTAGCCAGACTTAAAAAACAAGGGAGGCACTCAAAGAGGCTGGGCTGATCCCTCAAAACAGAGAGAGAAAGAAAGAGAGACCCACATTTGTAATTGAGACAAGAGATGGAGCTGCATTATTTATGAAACGGCTGAGCCTGGAGTTAACAAGGAAGGAGGAGGCCTTTAGAGGGGAAAGTGGTTTCAAAAGCATCCGTATTTCTCTGAAAAAAAAAAAATACACAAACTATGATTTAGAGTGTGCTGAGGTTTAGAACCGGAGATGACTCTAGTGCAGTTAGAGACCGCAGGAAGGGGGACGAGTGTGTGGGCCAGGTGGGCAGAGGGCCGGACGGGGGTGGCTGTTCCTGCAGGCTGCATGAGGGCACACACAGGGAGGCAGGTAAAGGAGAGAATGTGTGCAAGTGTGCAGTGTGTGTGTTAAAGAGAGTGTGTGCACACTTGGAAAGGATCAAGGAACAGAGGGAGGGTGTCCCCATAGATGCCAGAGCCTTCTGGGGCTGGTGTGTAGATTCTGTTTGCCAGGCTGATTCTGCTGGAAGAACTTGAGCCCAAACTCTAAGAAGTTTTTATATAATATTCACTTTTTTAAATTGTCTTCAGCGTTCAGTTTGATGAGGTCTGACAATTCTATGTATTTATGTAACAACCATGAAAACAAGATGGAGAGCACAGTCATCACCCCAGAAAGTTCCCTCTTGCCCCTGACCACATTTTTGACTTGTATGAATATAGTTCAATTTTGTTCGTTCTGGAAATTCATAGAAATGAAGTCAAACCGTGTATACTTTCCTGTGTCTGACTTCTTTCACTCAGCGTGTTTTTTAAAACTTATCTTTATTTTATTTATTTACTTATATTTAGTGCTGAGGATCAAACCCAGTGCCTCCATGTACTAGGCACGTGCTCCACCACTCAGCCACAACCCCAGCCCTCAACATGGTTTTTTGACAGGCGTCCATGTTGTTCATGTGATAGGAGATTTTTTTGTATTGCTGAAGACTATTCCACTGAATGGGTACCCTGCAGTTTATCTGTGCTGTTGATGAGCATCCCAGTTGTTTTCAGAATGTGACTCTTATGGGTACAACTATGGTAAACACTCTTGTACAAGTCTCCATGTATACATGTTTTCATTTCTTTTGAGTTGATAACTGAAAGCAAATGAAAGAGAATACAGAAGGAAAAAGAAATGGGGACAGACCTCAACAGATCAGGGATGCTTTATTAATGCAGAGGGGTACATTTTCAAAAGGGAAAATGGCAACTGGTTACAATAAGTGTCTTGAGTTTTATAGGGTTTAGAGGGGCTGAGTCCTAGCAGGAAATCTGTCAGAGGAAAGGTGCTGGTTACAGCTGGCAGAAGACCTTGAACAGTTCAGAGAAGGGTTGTAGATAAGGAAAATTGCAACAAGTTCACAGTGCACTATTCTCCCTTTCTCCTTGGGGGTTGTTATTTTCCATATCCTTCCATACAGAACAGAATTGCTGAGTCATAGGGTGGTGTTTATGACTATAAGAAACTGCTGAACAGTTCTTTATCCCCAACAAGTCCACACTTCATTTTCTCCATTCAACACTCTAGTTCCTCCACATACTTGCCAACATTCTTTGTATTTTATTTTATACATTCCAGGGGATATGCAAGGTATTTATTATAGTTTTAATTTATATTTCCCTGATAAATGCTGAGTACCATTTCATGTGCTCATTGACCATTCATACATCTTCCTGTCTTTAAAGTTAAGCTGTTCATCCTGTTGTTAATTTGTAGGTATTCTTCATATTTTCTAGACCCAGAAAAGGAAGGTTTTTGAGAGTAAAATGGTAACTGCTGGTCATACTGCCCCTGGCCAAATAACTGCCACCTCCTTCATCCCACTTCATGTCATATCTCTGTGCGTGGTGTACTGGATTCGAAATGCACTGTGACCCAATGGGCTGAAATGTTAAATCCTACTTAATTGAACTCATGAAGTTCTATTTCCACTGAAAGCAGAAAATGAAAAAAATAAACAAATAAAACCAACCAATCTTACTGCTTCCTGGTAAATTCTCTCTCATTTAAAAACTTAATCTCCTCTGTATAATTATGCAGGCAATTGAGGATTTAATTTAATTGATCCAAGTATTAAATCCCTTACAGAGTTCTCCTGACTCAAAAGTCCTCTTGTCCCCCAAAACACTGGTCAGGAAATTGTTTATATTCTTCATGGTGGCAAAGCAGACACTTGTGGCCTGCTCTCTGTTCTCCAGTTTCAAATCAGACTGTGTGGGAAGCACTTGGGTTAACCTACTGGTGTCTGAAGGTCAGCTTCATCTCTTGGCAAGCAGTATGGAGTCTTGTCTCCTTCCAGGCTCCACCTCTTCCTCTCCCCCAACCCTATTAATACTCCACCCCTACAGAAAGTTCTAGAATTTACCCAAGCACACAGATCCAAGGGAAACTGTCTATGGTACCTCAGACTCCTGCTCTGGTCTAAATGTGCCACACCCCTATCTCTACTCTGTACATGGGTGACCAGGTCACCCTGCAAGGTGGACTCTGCCTGGAATTCCAATTAGAAAGCAGAGATGAACTTTTGAATCCTTCCTTGGACCATCTGAAATGTCCATAATCTTCCTAGCATCTTAAGAATAATGTCTTAATCTCATACTCTCCTTCACTGAAAATGCCCCTGCCCCCATATCCCAGCCCAAGAAGGGCTGCTCCCCTTCCAATGGGATGGGGAACAGACCTGCATTGATGTTGTGCCTCCATCCCTATTCTGTGGTGTGTAGTAACAATCCAATGCTCATCCTCCAGGACTTTTATGTTTTTAAGAATTCTGTCTGGATTTAGGTGACTCTTCTTCTCCCCAGGACCTGGATCCCATGGTTGAAAGCTTGGCTTTCAATCCTGTTGCTCTGGTGCTGGTTTGGATGTCTGCCACTGAACATACTCAGCCTTCCCATCTCCCTTCTCCTTCATTCTAGCTATTCCTTATGAAGGTAATGGAAACTATGGCCAAGTAAGGGGAAACACAAATAAGGATGAGTGAAAAAAGAAAACACATTAACATAATCTGAGGTATTAATCTGCATATGCATACTTTAGAGTTACTAAGAAGAACTTATTTGCTCTTGAAAAATATCATATGTTCTTGCATTCAGCTCCAGCTTTGGATTCCACTGGGCCCTGCTACAATGGCTGCCCGAGGCTTTAGACCCTTAGATTTTCCTCTTGGGTCTGGCTCATCTATGAACTCTGCACCCAGCATTACTCTATCTGATGCAAGGATTTCCTGTAGTAGCTAACTCCATTGGACCCAGTATCCCAGTCCAACAAATACAGACTCTGAGGGCAGGGCTCCTACGAAATCCCCCAGATTCCTCAATAATGTAGGTTAAGATAATTAAATTTAGTCTGGGAACTCTGTGATTGTCAATCTCCAAGATGACCATCTTTGTGAGGACACTCAGGCAGCCCCATGGTAAGCCAATGTGGCAAAGAACTAAGGTCTCCTTTCCAAAGTCATATGAATAATCCAGTTTGAAATATACCTAAAATCAGAGAGGCAGTTAGCATGGTGAATAGGATTCATTCATTCAACCTCATCAGCTCAGGGCTGAGAAAGCAGAGGCCCAAAAAGATTGGACAATCTGTCTTTTCACACATCTGGTTAGTGCCCAAGCCATACTGTCCCATTTTAGATACACTGATTGATCGTCAGCTCACAGTGATCTCTCATACTTCACTATGAATGTTTCCTATGACCTAACTTCTCTACTCTATGAAGTCCCAGGAAAGGAAAGCCCAAGACATTCTATTGTGGCAAGCAGGGAATCAGGGAGGGTGGTATGTTATTCAGTTTTCCATCACTGTAACAATACTTGAGGTAACCAACTTATGACAAGAGAAGGTGTATTTTGGCTCACAGTTCTGGAGGTTTCAGTCTCGGTCAGTTGGCCCCATTGCTTTGAGTCTGTGGTGAGGCATTACATCATGGCACCCCAAGTGCCTCCCCCACTGTCCAAATAGACTTCTTTAAAATATGAAAATATTGGAGGCAGCATAATAGAGCAAAGTCACTTATCTTATGACCAGGGAGCAAAAATTGAGGATGATTAAGAGGCTGGGGACCCATATCCCCTTTAAGGGCACTGGGGGCAATGCTCTGAAGACCTTCCACTAATCTCCACCTCTTAAAAGTCACACCACCTCCCAATACACCAACCTGGGGACCAAGTCTTTAACATACAGGCCATTCCATAACCAACTATAACATTCCATCCCTGGTCCCCAAAAGCTGATGTCCATGTCACAATGCAAAATGCATAGTCCATCTCCAAGAGTTCCCAAGATCTTAACTGTTCCAGCATTGCTCAAAGTCTAAGTCTAAAGTATCCTCTGAGGCTCAACGCCAATTCAACTGTGAGCTCCTGTAAATCAAAAAGTAAGTTATATACTTCTAAATTATAGTGGTAGGACCTGCACAGGGTAAATATTCCTATTCCAAAGAAAGGAATAGGGAAATAATAAGAATGCATTTGACCAAAGAAAGACTAAAACACAGCAGGACAAACAATCAACCCTATAGCTCTATAGCATTCTGAGCACACTGTGGCAGGATGTGCACTCCCAAAGTCTTGGACAGCCCTTCCCCTACAGCTTTGCTGGTTGTAGCCCACATGGCATCTCTCAGGCAGGTTTTGCATGCTGCCTACAGCTTCTAGTGGCAGGTGGACCATGTTGCTGGCACCTCTTTCCTCCTGGGAGCTTTGGCTTTACTCTCACAGCTCCACATATTGCCCTGTCACAGGGGCTGCTTGCAGGGACTCCAACCCTGCAAGGCACTTCTTGGCCTCTCAGGCTTTCCTGTGAAATCTTGATTGAAGTCTCCATGATCCCCTAACTCACGTAGCAGTCGGGTAGGGGAAAGACAGGCCAACAGGTTCTGAGTTGAGGAAGCAATGAGGCTAAAGGCACAGTGGTGTGACAGTGTGTGTGTCATGCTCTTGGAGACAAGCAAGTTGCCCACTGTGAAGGAAGGCTGCGGCCACACGTGAAGAGTGCCTCGAATGTGGTCTAAATCGAGGCTTCCTGGAACTTACTGAGAGTGCCCAGGGCAGGTGCAAACCCCCTGTCTCGAGTATACAATAGGCAGGGTGTCTATCCTCAAGCAAGAAATGTACATGGGAGTACATGTATCATCATCTCGAGTGCTGTGGAATCCAAGGAAAAATATTTTTTAAGCAAGAGGCAGAACAAGGTCAATACATTCATTCGTACTTGCTCAAAGAAGATGCTTCTAGAATAACATGAGGTTGAAGGGCACGGAGGAGGGGCCCTACGATGGTGGGACTTGCAGGTTATGGCTAGCCCTGATGACCCAGGAATGCTGATCTTTTTGGAAAGTTTCCTCAACTGGCTCTCAGCAATCTCTTAATCTGAACTTCCAAGATCAGGGGCTGAAGCAGCAAAGGCTGTTGGAAATGTATTGATTCCTTTGGTTTCATTTCACCTTGTTTACATTCACTACGGCATTTTTCTTCCCAGGAAAATGGGGAATTTTCCAGCATAAAGGTCATGTTTCTTTTGTATGACCCGCCAGTAGGCATCACTTTTCAAGACCAATCTTCAGACATATGTTTCTTGTCAATAAATTCAGAGGTGAAACCACAAGAAGTTCAGAAAGCCTGGAATTTTGTGTGTGGAGGGGTGGGGTGGGGAAGTGTGTGTGTGTGTGTGTGTGTGTGTGTGTGTGTGTGTGTTGCTAGCAATTGAACCCAGGGACTTATGCATGCTAAGCAAATCCTCTACCACTGAGCTACATCCCCATTCCCAAGCCTGGAATTCTTAAGAAAAAAGAAAACTGAGTTGCAAGATGAATGAGTTTTATTCCCAATCTCCATGACCTAGTACCTATCAAACTAGGGTAACCCCAAGAGGGAAGGAGAATATAAATTTTGTGCAACAACTTCTTTCACTTTTCCCATTGAACTAAGTAGGTTCCCAAATCCTCATTTACATGCAGTCCCTACTAGATTCTTTTTAATAACCTTTGGGGAAAAATGGAATGAGATGAGGGTTTTTTTCCATTCCTTTTTCCTCCTCTTGTCACCAGGTATTATGTTTGAGTATGATGCATTATGGGTTTAGAGGCACTATGTGGCTGTGACCAAGATCCTCGATGCTCATTGGCCCAGACATTGACACCTACATTAATGGCACCCTTATCTGTGCCCTCTCCAGTAGCCAGGTCTAAATAGGTGCTTCTGTGTCCTCTTTATCCCATTACGAAGGTTCCTCAATCTGTTCTCAGGCACATCTATGTTCCTTCAGTGGCACAGAAACATTGACTGTGTCACCCTGGGACGCTGGGGACTCTGGGAAACCTCCTAGAACCCATTTGCTCTGGTTCCCCCCATGGTCTTGTTGCTTCCAGTCTTGGCACCATGATATACATGGCCTCTCCAAGAGACTTGTTTATCCTGTCTCTTCCCCTCCCCTTCAATTTATTTATTCAAGAAGCCAAAGTCTTGGCTTTTAAAAGAGGATTATTATTGCTACCTATTTCTATAAATTCATTCATAAATTCAAATGACTTTCCCTCTCTGTGTGTAGAGGCTGCATGCAGGGCCACAAGAAAAACAAAGCAAAGAAATATCAACTGCCAGGAATTTTGACATATTTTAAAGTTGGGGGAGATAAATTCATTTTACAACAAAATTTTGAGTATCAGCAACAGAAACCAATTTAGTCTAAATTAGGAAAATGGGAGTCTCTTAAAAGAATGGCAGATAGCTAACAGAATCATGATGGCCTAGAAGATAGGTTCAAAGCTGATCTCTCAGAAACAACAAATCAAGCCACAGCTCAGACCAGACCAGGCCAGTAACCCCACCCTTGCATCTTTCTACCTCAGAAGTTGTATGTGGCTGCCATTGTCACTGTGACCACCACCACCCCTTCCTTCCTGTGTTGCTTTCCATGAATCCAGCATGGATGCATGTGCCTAGCAGAAAGGAGAAGCCACACTTTGAACTCCAGCTGCAGGCATTCTGGGAAAATGAAATCTCTGACTATCATAGTACCTTTTGGACTGGTGGTTTTCCTCTTCTCCCAGAATCCAAAAAATGGCAATTCTCCAAACAAAGAACAAAGTCCCAATGCTAGGACATCAAACAAAATGCTAAGGGTCTTCTTTTCACATAAGAAACATGTAAGAGGAAGTGGAATGAGAAAATTCTCTGATAATCTTGAAGACGCTCCACCCAAGAAGCAATCCAAACCAAGAAGCAAGTGGAGGCCAAGGAGCCACAGAGATTCAGTCACAGGGAGAAAGAACTGAGGTGCGACCAGGATCGAGGGGCTGTGAGGGGAGTTACAGGATAGATGAGAACCACAGTGGAAGACTTTCAGTGTGGAGGGGCCAGGGGTGAGATATAGAGGAGAAGAGGCCCTCCCCTGAGGACTGCTGGAAGAGGTGGCTAAACCAATGGGAAGGGCACTGTGACCAGCAACGTTTGACTGGCCAACAATATGGTTGTTCAGTAACAGGCCACACCCACCTCCCTCCCATTCCCAGGAGTGCAATGCTGCAAAGAAACCAGTCTCCTAGGTCATGGCAAGGAGGAGAGGGGAAGAACCTAACTTTGGTATGGGAACATCAGAAACCACCTGCCATCCATCAGCGTCAGGGGTCAAGGGCAGGAAATCTAATGATCCAGGTGGACAAGGAAGTCAAATTCCTGTTGGTCCACATGGTGACCTTCTGCCTATGGCCTCTTGTCCAAATGGATAGTATTTCCACTTGAAGGACAACTCCTCCAGGCAGTTATTCCTACGCTGCAGCCTGTTGGTAAGGTCAGATGCAATGCACCATATGACAAAGAAGAAACATGGCAAGAAGAGAAACAAATATTTCAGGGCACTGTTGTTACCATTTCTCACCCCTGGGAATGCACTGATCAGCCTGGTTGGTGGAGTGTCCTCCTACCCCTTCATGTGCTGGGATTTGCCCTCCTCACTGATGCCACCAACTTCCTTTGGCTAGAAACAAAGCAGCCACAGCCATTCAGGTTGTCCTAGGAGCTTTTCAAAGAGTCGTTGGTTGCACTTAACACACAGTTGGGACCAAAGTGAAGGTTGGGTAAGTGCCCGGGCTATTCAGTTGAAAATAACATCCTGCACAGGAACATAAATGTCATACTCGCCAGGCCCCAACATAGGCAAACTGCCTCAGTGTGTTCATTCCCCAGGACTCCACAGTTTCTAACCAATGGCTCTGTTCTTGCCTTCAGACACAACCTGTCTGGGTTGGAAAGGCCAAGATGTTTAGGAGACCATGGTGTCAGCAAGCAAACAGGAAACTCAGGAGCGATATCATCAACCTATTTTTTTTTTATTTTTTGCCAAAACAATGCTGATTAAAATGCACCACTTCAGAAACCCTGTAAAGGATTCACTCTGAATTCTTTCAAAGGTCATCTTAATAATCCAAACCAGTTGCACAACCAGGAAGGAATTCCACTCTCATATGGTTGAAATCACCCATAGGCAGGTGCTTATTGCTTGTTGAAAATTAAGACTCACACATCATTGGAAGCTCAGTTCCAGAGACAATGAGATGGGCAAGGGTTTATCCTTTCATGACACAGGATCCCTCTGTCTTCTGTTGGCAAATTGAATGGATTATACACACAACTCAAGAGAAATTTATAGATGAATTGGAAAGGTGTTTCATTATACTAGTGAATCAAAACTGGAAATGCAGCAATCTGAGAAAGAACAAACTGGAAGAAGAAAGAAAGATAAAGTGTGATCATTTCTTTTGTTTTCTTTCTTTCTTTCTTTTTTTTTTTTTTTTTTTTTTTTTCGTTTTGTACCAGGAATTGAACCCCAGGGTGCTTTACCACTGAGCCATATCCCCAGCCCTTTTTTATCTTTTGATACAGCATCTCACTAAATTGCTCGGGGCCTCACTAAATTGCTGAGGCTGACTTTGAACTTGTGATCCTCCTGCCTCAGACTCCAGAGCCACTGGGATTAGAGGCATGCACCACAGTGCCTGGCAAATGTGGCCATTTCTTCCAAAGATAAAAGAATCCCACCAAGTTTGTCCTTGGCATCCTAAGCCTCTCCTTTTTGATGGTTTTCAATTTGGGGGGTTCCCTTGGCTTCCTCACTCCCACTATCACAGAGCAAAGGGTCCCAAGTCACTTTTCAGAATCACTCACATCCAATGTGAGAAATTAGTACCAGCCAAATTGGGAACCAGAATTAAATTTAAAATTCAAAGGAAGAAGTTTCCAGAGAAACCTCAGAGATGCTTACTGGGAGATTTGAGGGACTCATCTGAATGGGCTAGTCGTACTTCCATGGTCACCATTTCCATGAGGGGAGAGAATGACTGGACTCACTCCATCTGGGTGGAAATTCCAGCTCTGAACCTTCTTACTTACATGGTGACCACTTGTGTGGCGTGATTCTGATCTTACTTATTACATACATAAAAAGTAGAGACCCAGTTGGGTGTGATGGCGCACACCTGTACTCCCAGCATTTCTGGAGGCTGCAGCAGGAGGATCAGAAGTTCAAAGCCAGACTCAGCAACTCAACAAGACACTGTCTCAAAAAAATAAAATACAAAGGGCCGGGGATGTGGCTCAGTGGTTAAGTGCCTCTGGGTTCAATACCAGAGAGAGAGAAAGAGAGAGAGAGAGAGAGAGAGAGAGAGAGAGAGAGAGAGAGAGAGAGAGAGAGAGAGAGAGAGACCCATGCAGAACTCTCGGACTGTGGGAAAACTGGGGTCCTATTTGTGAAGGTATCTAGTGCATAAAGGTTGCTAGCAATAAGAACCTATGCAGTGGCCAGGACAATGGTTCCTCCAGGCTGTGGTCAGAGTGGACCAAATTCTAGTGGAAAACCTTGCTGCAGTCCAAGGCTATGCAGGGGTTGGTGCTCTGAGCAGAAAGTCAGTCTTTCTGTGAGGGACACTCACACAGCCTACAGAGCTCCCAAAAGCCATCACACAGGTGTCTCGCCTCCAGGGGTCCTGATCATTAGCTCTCTTAATGTAGTATTTATTTATTAACCTCCTGGAGTTCATCTCTGGAGGATTGGCCTCAGAATGAGTCACACTGCATGACACCAGGCTCTTTTGTTCAGAAGCAATACAGGACTTGGAGTTCCCGTGGAATTAGCCCAAAATTAATTTACCCACAATGGCGTATTATTAGATTTAATTAGAAACAAAACAATTCACCAGGGACATTTTACTTCCTAAACAAGCACCTCAGAGTCGAAAGAGAATTCAGATGTTTCTCCCTTATTCTCTAGGTACTACACAGATTTTCATGAAATTGTGGCCAAGCAAAAATAGCAATTTCAATAACACTTTGGAGAAGCATCTGTAGCTACCTGCCAGCCTTTTAGGTACTCTGGTTTTCGATGGAAGAAACATCAACTACTGAAATTAAAGGGTCCAAAAATTAAGATCTCAGCAATCTAGGCTATGCTTTCCTCTAGAATCCCTGAAACCAACATTTCTTAGGACATAGTGATACAACATACTAGTAGAACATAAAATTACCATAGATATATATTTCCTATTTTAGTACTGGTGTATTTGTTTTAAGGTGTGTTCAAACAAAAAATCACTCATGAAAGCTGTGATTCCATGGCAATATACATATATTTAAGGTAAAAGTTAGGTCAGTTTGAAGGAAAATAAAAAAAAGTTTTTAAAACTAAAAAATAGCCAGGCATCGTGGTACACACCTGTAATTTCAGCAACTCAAAAGTTTGAGACCAGCCGTAGCAACTTAGCAAGACCCTGTCTCAAAATAAAAGATAAAAAAGTGCTGGATATATAGCTCAGTGTAGAGCAGCCCTGGGTTCAACCCCCAGTACTGAAAAAAAAAAATGAATAAGAAGAAATTTTTAAAGTAAATAAAAACGAAATGACAACATGGAGAAAAAAAAAAAAAAAACATGACTAAAGTTTGCCAGTGTCTCAGAGCCTGGCTCCTTGGAAAGGTTATCAGACTAATCAGGAACATCACCCACAAACTTGTGAGAACTTTGGGATGTCTTCCCATTCCAGACTTCCTGCATCCACATCTACATTTTAACCAGGTTCCTAGGGAATTCCAAGGCACTTTTGGGTTTGAGAAACATAGTCTAAGAAAACCTTGGCACAAAGTCCCACAGCACAGCTAAGATTGCTAAATGGGTCAAATACATGTAACTGAGTCTGTTCTGGCAAAATTGGATGGAGTTTTGCATATCTGTGGCCCCTTTACCACTCTCAACAGCAAGATGTTGTGTGTTCCTACTGTGTACAGGGTTCAGAGTCACCTCTCTGACCTCCCTGTACCTGTATAAAAGCATGAGTTTGGCTAGTCCAAGAAATAGAACCCAGGGGTGGAGGTAGGTGAAGGAGCCCAGGGCAGCGGACAGGCTGGATGGCCCAGGATGGCTTCCCTGCACATTTGGCTGAGCCTAAAGAGAATGTTGCAAGGATCTACGGCAAAGCTGCCAGCTGCAGGGGCCAGAAGATAAGAGTGTTAATTTAGCTTGGCCAGCATCCAGAAAGCTGAGCAAAGCTAGGCCTCCAAGCTCAGGGTAAAAATAAATAAATAAATAAAATAAAAATAAGTTGGCAGATGTTTATGCTCCCTTTGTAACACTAGCTGCATGTATCCAGCACATCCTGTGTGCCTGTTCGGCCTTGCGCCAGAAGCTGCTTCGTTGTCCTCTGTTTCTCACTAAAACCCCCGCAGGTTAACACTATCACCTCCATTTGCAGTGAGGGTGATGTGGCCCAGCAGTGTCTGGTCTGTGGTCACCCAACCCTCCACTCATCCCTGTCACTTTCTGCTGAGAGGTGACTCCAGGCAGGAAATGGAAACAAGCTGGTCATTTTCAAGGCTGCAGCAGGACCAAACCCTAGTGGACACAAGATTGAAAGGACTCTCTCTCTCTCTCTCTCTCTCTGGTGTCCTAATAAGGTTTCAAAAAGAGAGAAGTGTCTTTATCACTCTCAACTTTGCCAACACCATCTCATCAATCTCCTCTGCACTTTGATGCAGCCACGTGGCAAACTTGGAAGCATCTTGGGAGTCTAACCAAGTTGCCAAGATACCTGCCGTAAGGGCTGGTGCATCAGTGATAAATAGCCAGAGTGGCTGCCTTTCACTGATGTGCAAAGGATGGAACAGGGTCACTTTGAGAAAACAGACACTATATCTTTGATACAGGAGCTCAGTATGTGGGGCACTTCCTTCCCTTTCCTCCACTCATTCTGAATATGGCTGAACATTTTGAACCATTTTCTCCATTCAACCCACAGGAAACTAAAAAGATCATGTCAGTCTCTATACAAATAGGAATGAATTCTTCTATTGGCCAGATAGGGAAGCTCCTCTTTCTAATGTTGTTTCTCAAACATTTTTAATCCATGCCTCATTTTAATAAATGTAAACATTGTGCACCCTTCTACAATATTTGAAATTTCAAATGAAATTAAATATTGCAATTCAAAGCAAAGTCGATGAGTTATACAACCTAATATACTTGATACAATTGTGACCACCCCCTGAGATCTTTATATGACCCTCCTACAAGGACAGCCTGGCTGCTCTCAGTGAAATCCTGACAAGCACTTCCAGAACATGATGGAAAGATGAAACATGTGGACAGATCTCAACTGTTTTCATCTGCCCTGAACACCTGACTGCTCTGTACCCAGCAAGACTGTCTTTCTTCCCCCATAGATAGTCACATGGCCAAAGTTAGATCAAAAATAGTACCTCACTTGACCCAGGATGCAGTGATTGGACCAGGAGTTGGTCATACAACCACATCTGAGCTAATCATAGTACTTCACTTGTCTTGACTGCAGGGATTGATTCAGAGGGCTTGTCACATGACCTAACCATACCAAGACTTTCCAAATTGCATGGGTGGGAAGTGGTTAGGGAGGGTAGGGGTCTTCCATCTCTTGTCTGGAAACTGGAGTGGGACAGATCACTGATTCTCCTGCCTTGTGAAGGGGTGGTCTGAGACAATGACACCCACTTACAAAGAAAAGCCAAGATGAGAGTTAGAGAGCTGCAGAGAACAAGTCAGAGAATGGTCTGCTCTAGATGTCAGGTTTCATTTGCCCCCATAGTCTGTACTCACCAAACTGTCTTCCTCACAGTTTGGCTGCAAGAAGTAGTACACTTCTCTTATTTTAGCTAAAAATTGTTCAATTAAATATCCTCCCAACACCCTTGCTAAGAATGACCTAACTAAACCATGGGCATGAAAGAGGGTTCCAGAATATCCCCGGTCATGGAGGCAGTTAAACCCTGATGCCAATTAATTGGCACTGACCATTCCTCACACAGATGTGGTTTTATTCCTCTGCCTTTTCACACCTTTCTCTACCTTCCTCTTTCTGCATCTCCCTCTTGGTCTTTCCAACCTCCTACTGCCCCGATCTCTCTTCTTTCCTACTGCCTCCTTTTTTGTACACACAGGTCTTGGAATGTGTATACTTTTGGCTGCTGGTTCACACATCCCGTAGCATTTTTCCTCTGGGTAACCAAGGTGCCCACATGCCCTAGCTATCTGATGTCTGTGTTCTTGGGCTGCTGGCCTGGTCGGACCTGGCCTATCTGTTTAAGGCACACATTCTGACCAGATGTTCCTGGGTGGGTGGAAGAACTGAAGCCACAGCCGACTTGACAAATGCACACAGGAAGCAGCCCCATTTCCTCAGAAGCTGCCCAAACTTCTGTGATATAATTTTAGCATCTGGCCAACCAAACAAGCAGGGCCTGATACATTTATAAAATCATCTGATAGAGAAATCATATTCCAGAATCCCATCTGGGATATTTTCTTTTCTGTTTGGTATTGCACGTGTTTGAGGGAAGAAGTCAATAAAAATCATCATATTTAATTTTAATTCACACAAAGACTCAAGACATGATCTAAATTCAAAAGGTTCAGGTGACAAATGCAAGCTCATGTGATTGGCTATCATGTCAACTTTAAAGTCAGTAAGCCAAGAATTCAAGTCCCATTTAGTTACATCAACTCAAATAAATCCCTTAACTTCTCTTAGTATCACTTTCTTCATCCATAACAGAGGGGACAGTAAGGTTTGTGGTGTTATTTTCAAGATGAAGTTTGTCATTAATATTATCACTGCTTTGGCCTTACTCCAACTTACACCTTAGGTATTTGTGGTGAAGAATAGGCCGTGGGGGAAGAACCACAGCCATATCTCAATTTCCAAATTTCAAGGGAGCTTAGGTTCAGTAAAATCATAACGGGTTAATCCACATTGAGTTATATTATGTAATGCTTTTTAAAGCTTGGGGAAACAGTAATCCTGCCGCTGTAATTCAGGCTGCAAACAACTACCACATTTAACTTGGAGACTTACTAAACACTTGCCATCCAAGAAGAGTACAAACTTCCCGTTTGTGTGGGCTCTTAAAAATTATGAATTCATTTTGACTTTCCATTGCATTTTTCATTTTATGACTTTGCATTTTAATGAGAATAAGTTTTAAAAGATTTCCAGTTGTCCAAATAGCTAGAAAGTTTAGCCAATTAATTTTCTATTTAAAATTTTTACTATAATAAATGTACATAGTAAGCTACATTTTTCACTGTAGAGGACATTTTACCACCTCTTCATTTTTACTTTTCTATACTTTTTGCCTTAGAGATGTAAAAAACTATTTTCAAACACCAAGGTTGAGAGTTAGTGAAAACACTCTTTTTGACACAATAAAGTTTTGTGGTGAGATGACCAAATCGTTTAGAAGGAGAAAAATATGACCTTATGAAGAAAATACTAGCCTTCTACTAACTTTTCTCTAAGCTGCATTCAGAAAACTGACCTTTTATAAGATGTCAAATTCTAACCCACCAATGTACACCCAGACTCTATAAACACACGCACACACCTAACATACTTCTAAAAGGAGTAAATGTGTGCTAGGGAAATAATAGAACAATGAAGTTCTGAGAGAGGCTTATTTTTTCAAGTTATTGAAGGAAGGTAGCAAGCATTCATGAGGATATGAAACTTTAACATTGTCCGAAGGAAACTCTTGAATATGGTTAACACTGCTGCCAAAAATCTCAGCTATTTTACGTCAAAATGTTCATTCGCAAGCTTTGCTTTAATGAATGGAAAGATAGGTTAGCAGCAGGAAATTTCTGCAGCAACACAGAGCAACCTTGAAAACCAAGTTCCCAAAGATGCCTGAGCTCATCTGTTCAGAGACTGCAGTATCCGGTTGCCTGATCTGTGCATCGATGACCAGGCAGACCAGATGCCTACCAGTGAGGAGAAGGAGAGGGTAGGAGCAGTGTGACCTCTCCCATTCTCCTACTTAACAGAATCTTACTTTGCTCTTTCTGAAAAGGTGGATATTCTGAGAAATGCGGCTCTAGACTCAGAAAAAAGAAATCGGTGCCACCCTGAATTAAATACTTGACTCCCCTTCTTTGCCACGCAGCTCGCTTGCAGGGTGATGTTACTATTTTTATCGGCTCTCTTCAACCCAGCTGTTGCTTCATGTTAACATGGCGAATGGTGTGAAAATCCCAGCAGAGGCGCGCGAATCCCAGAGGGACCTGTCTTCTGTCATTTCTAGAACAGATGAAATGTCATGAGTCTCAGTGGGGGATGGAACAAGAATATTTCTCCCATGGAGGCAATAAGAACACATCTGACACTTAAGTGACATGGAACCAGAGGCTAAATTTCCTCCTCATTGACCCCAGCCAAAAGCACATATATGTCTAATGTCCAATAAAGTACCACACAAATCCATGTAGAAATATTGGAAGCAGGAGTCTTCATATTTCAGGGGCAGGCCATGACTGTCCCAGGTGCTGGACTTTGTGGCATCAGGTTGGGACAACTGTGTGGAGTCCAGCCTGGAGGTTGCCCCAGAGAACCCACTTCCTTTTCCTGACTTAGAAGACTTGTAATTTTAAGACCACTCTTTGTATTTCCTCTGTGAAAATAACAGCATTTTGGCAGGACTGTGTAGAGGGGAAAGAAGTGCCACATAAAAATTTAGACGATTTAAAAATACGACTCTAATTGCAGGCTTGTTGTCCCATGGTTTAGCAAATTAGGGGGGCAAATTGGAGGAGCGCTTGGGACTTGCCCCAGGCATAAAAAGACTGCTCAGTTACACATCTGACTCTGTAGTCTGTGAACTCTTTCAAAACCTAAGAAAGTATGATTCTAGGAGCTTCCTCTTCCAATAGTAACTATTTTCTCTGAGGTGGGTTATTTTGTGTCTGAGTTCTCAATTCAGAGCATGAACTTCCTGGACTTGGACTTCTCTTTCTCCATTTTTCATGTGAGGACAAAAGATTTCCTTTCCCATTCCAAAACTCTCAGATTCTCTTAGGTCCAGATGAAATTCAGTGAAAAATCAATACCATACAGAGCTCCTACACTTTGGATTTGTAGACTGTAAGATCCTGAGGACAGGAGTTGGAGCTTCTATATTTAAATACAAACCTTGATCCACTCTCACTTTACAATACTTTAAGATTAAGAAAAAGTCTAATGGGAAAAGTTGAGAATGATGCTGGGAAGGGATCCATAGTCCATTTTACTTTGCAGGTGGGCCTTTGTATATTGCAAGGTTGGAAAGCTAACGATTGCTTTTTCTGGGATCCCTTGCAGCTCAACTTTTGGATACCATTCCATTTGGTCACTCAAATGCCCTTGCACATTGTTTGGGAGGCAGAAGTAAGATGGAGACCATGCTTTTGTAGTTTCTGTTGACATGGATTGTGTGGCAATCTTGGCTATCCCTTTTTTTTTTTTTTATCTTTTCCTCCAGTGGTAGGACACAGAGCATTCATATAGTGCTAGTGTGGGTCAAGAATCACTGCTTGACTTGGAAGTCAATATTTCCAGTCCCTGTGGTGCAACTCAGGAATGTGTCCTATAAGCAGCAGGTCCAGTGCAACTTCTGGGTTCCCCTTTCTCCTGCTAGTTACAGCTCTTGCACCCCAGTAATGTTCCTCATTCCCCAAGGGCCATCCTAAGGCCCATGCCTGGAAACTTCCATATATGTATTTCAAGTACACAGTTCTTTTGTATTAAATTCCTTTCTGCTCAAAATAGCTAGAATCATTTCTGATGTTTATAGTATATCCTGACCTAGATAATAGGGATGAACCTGGGTCCTAGTCTCATTTCTATCCTCACCAATTGGGGGTGTTGCCCCTCTCCCTCTTTTTCCAATAATATCACAGCTTCTACCTCCACAGGGAAAATATGGGATATTAACTCTTTCATCTTAATTTTTACCTCTAACCAAATGAATTCTACATCTTTATATATTCTTTTACATTCTAAAAGAAAACAGTAGAAAAATCCAACAGGAAATCTTTAAGAATAGAGAGCTTTACTTTAGGTATTGCTATAAGTTGGATCTTTGGCTAGGCTTACCCGGCATTTGAGCCTCCTTCAAATGCCATTCAGACCTTTCTTCCCCAGCCTGCCCCAAGTATCAACGTCTCCCTGCCCTTCTGTATTGTCCTTGTGGTTCTTTCCCTCCATGAAGATCTCCTTCCTCCTTCACTCCATGGTGCTCTCTTGCTTAAGAGGTACCCCCAAGATGTCTGCTTTGTGTACCCTCAAGAGCTTCAAGTGGGACCTCGAAGCTCCAGACACCCTACCCAACCCAGGCTTTCTAGTCAGGTATGCTCAGAAAGGTCCTCAACTCTAGAAGTAGAACTTCACTATCACTCTAACTGCTATTCTCATGAGAAAACATCACGCAAGTAAAATGAATGACCCAGCCATGCACCTTTAAACTATAAGAAATATATAAACAGGTAAGGTCTTTTCCAAAGCAGAGGAATATAAACCTTAAAAATGCAAGATGATGTATCTATCCATTTAAAATATTGTTGAGGTAAAATTCACAAAGTATAAAATTAACCATTTTAAAGTGAACAACACAGTGGCATCCAATACACTAACAACATTATAGAGCCAGCACTTCCACCTAGCTCCAAAACATTTCCATCACCCCAAGGTACAGACCCCACACCTATTAAACAGTTACCCTACTTCCTTCTCACCTCTGCTTCTCAGCACCTGGCACCTGATACCAAACTGTTTTTTCTTTTTGTGAATTTATCTGTTAGGGATTACATTGCATATAAAAGGAATCAGACAATATGTGATCTTTTGTGTGTGACTTCTTTCACTTAGCATAATGTTTTTAAGCTTTATCTACCTGATATCTGGGCGTGGTAGCTCATGACTGTAATCCCAGCAGCTCCAGAGGCTGAGGTAGGAGGATCATGAGTTTAAGATGAGCGTGGGCAACTTGCAAGACCCTGCCTCAAAACAAAAAATAAATGAAAAGATCTGGGGGTGTAGCTCAGTGGTAGAACTTTCCTGGGCTCAATCCCCAGCATGGCAAATAAACAAACAAACAAAAAAAAAAAAACCTGTAGTATATATCAAAACTCCATTCCTTTTTATGACCAATAATACTCCATTGTTGTATTATACCACAGCATGTCCATCCATTCATCTGTTGATGTATATTTGGGGTTTTTATGACTATTGGGAGCAATGCTGCTGTGAACATTAATGAATAAGGGTTTGAGTATCGATCTTCAATCTTTTGCAGCATTGCCTAGAAGTAGAATTTCTGGGCTATATGTAATCCTATGTTTAACTTTTTGAGAAACCATAATACTGTATTCCACTATGGTTAAATCATTTTACAGCTTACCATCAATGGATAAAGGCTCCTATTTCTCCATATCTTTGCCCACACTTATTATTTTCCCAATTTTAAATTGTAGCCATCCTTATATGCAGTGATATCTCTTTGTGGTTTTGGTTTGCATTTCCTTAATGACTGATGATATTGAAAACCTTTTTATTCACTTTCTAGTTATTTGTTTAACATCTTTGGAAAGTTATCCATCCATTTTTGATCAGAAAAGTTGATGGCCTTGGGAAACTAGAGAGACATGAGTTGAAATAGGTCACTTGGTTAGCAGTGGTGTACCTGGACTTATCACTTCTTCTTTTGGGAAAAACATAAAACTTGACCCAGCTGCCTCCTTGTCATCCATCAGGTCTGGATGTTTACTGATTGACTCAGAGAAACTTTCCTGATAGTCTTCTTTAAAATAGATTCAAGTGTTAGTAGCCAATTCTTTTATTTCTTTTGAAATGTTTTTAGTCTTTCTTCTTCATTAGATCATTTGCTCTTTATAGTCAGGAACAATTGATGATCTTGTTCACAACTTGCGTCCAGAGCATGGCATCATGTCTGGTACCCTGTAGATTGAAAGTGTGTAATAATTTTGTCAAATACAAAAAGTTAGTACATTATTAAATGACATTCATAGATAACTTAGCACAGAGCCTGCCACATATTAGATTAGTGGTTCACAGTGGGAGATTTTGGAAATTAGTGTGTAGGGTGAGGGTATACTTGTGGTTATTCCCAAGTGGGAGACAGTACTGCCAAGGGACTCTGACAGTGTCTGTGGAGCAACCCTGAAATGCAAAGAATGAACCCACATCCCACACAACTTCAGAATGATCTACCAGACTCCCACATAGGGGGGAAATCTGTTTGTCATTATCTGCATTCATAATACTCTATTGTACCTATAAACAGAACATAACATTTGCACAGCTATACTGTGCACTGAATTTTCCAGGAATGCAACATTCACATAAATTTAGAGAAGACTGTGTTGCATTTTGTTTGAAACTCCACTGAGAGTTATTCGCCTTTTCAGAAAAATCACATCTTCATTAGCAACACTGCTCATGGTATTTGAATCCTTAATATAACACTCCTGGATTGGGCTGTATTTGTAAGTGTGATTCTACATACTGGTGCAAAAAACTGATTAGCTCGTTATATCTTCTAGTCTAGACATGCTTGAATATGTACATATCAAAATACTTATTATTTTACTGTAAATTATTTCCTCTTGTATGAAGAAATATTATATTCAATGCATTATGTTAATTATTTCAAAATTTTGTATATGGGTAGGTTATCTGTGTTTTGTTACTGGATCTTAGACCAACAAAATTTTTGTTTTAAAGGAAGGTATTTAGTCTAATAGGGATTAGAACTGCTCTCTTAATGATAATAAAAATAATAATGGAATTTTACAATGAAATATACAGCAGAATAGCTAATATGACAGTAGAATTTTGCAGTCTATTTCCCAAGGAAATAACATCTTCTTTATTTGTATTAGAAAATCTTACTTTCTTATTCTTATTGCCAAAATGTTTCTTTTTTATACCCAGGGACACTTTTGATCCTTTGTGCACTCAAAATACTAGTGGTACAAAGTAAAGGGTATGTTACAGGACTGGGTGAGTCAAACTTTTACAGAGTAACCTAAAGTGAGGCTTGTACAGCTGTAATTATGCCCCAAGCCCATCTAGTGTTTGAGAGGCACGAGGTACAACAGAGCATTCTGGGGCTTGCATGCTGGACAGGCCTGGGTTGGGTCCTGGCTCTGCTCCTTAGGAACTGCATTATCTCAGACCAGTTGTTCAACCTTCTGAGTCTCAGTTTCCTCCACTGGAAGATGAAGTCAAAGTCAGCAGTCTGCAGGGCTGTTTTGCCATGAAATGTGATCATGTGTATACAGGATCCAGAATAACACAGCTGCTAGTGTTAATTTTCTTTTCCAAAATGATTCTTTTACTCTCCCAGATTACTCATATAATCCTCACCATAGGCAGATTCTAGATAGCAAATCACAAATACAAAATTATAAAATAACACATCACAGACATAACTGACATGGATTAAAAAAAATGTATTTTACACTACATTCAATACATTCTGCTGAATAGAAGCCTTAGTCCAAGATTACTGAACCTACAGTCTGTGGATATGCATTTTCCAAAAAGTCCATTGCTTTCATCATTCTAAAAAACTATAGTCTTCAAAGATCAAAAGTACTACCTTACATAAAGCCAGTTCATTTGTTTTGGTGCAATTATTATATGGCTGAATTCTTTTTACTTTTCAATCACTTTAGATATTTGTGAAGTTAGTTAGTGCCAATCAGTCACCAAAACTGATCCATTGTTTATTGTACTAAATATATAGTCGGGATTTAAAGAAACAAAAATATTCTCTGTTCTCTAGGAATTGTTGACTGAGTCGAGGAGAAAACCTTAAGGCAGCTTCAGAACCCTTAGAGCAAATGTAACCAGAAGCAGTTCAGAGTAAAGATACCCATTAAAAAGGGAAGTCATGTAGAAAAGGTAAACTTGGAGAAGATGGAGTCCTGATGGTGTACACTTGGCATTGTTCATGCATATGGGTCTGAAACTAACACATATTTTAATATAAGTATTACAAAGACTTCTTACTTAGTGCCAAATATCTTATTGCATCACAGTCAACTCAATCTTACTAATAGAAAACTTGTTTTAAAGTCCACACATTGTTTTAGATTAAAAATTCATGCATACATTCAACAAATAGACATTGAATTCTTGATATGTGTCAAACTCTGAATGAGAAAGGATGCCCAGGTGAGCGGTCAGAGTCCCTGCACCACTGGAATACACATTCCAGAAGGATAAATAGATACTATCAAGTTATAAGTATGTAGCTGCTTCCTTCATCACTGGAAGGAACTAGGATCTATAGAAACATATAACTGGACCAAATCTAGTAGTCCCGAAGAACTTCCCTGAGGTAGTGAAGGTTCAGCTGGATTCTGAGGGATGGGAAATAATATCTGAGTGAAGGGGAAAATAATTTCTTAGCAGGAAAAAAGCAATATATATAATGACTATGTTGCTTTTACCTTATTTTTTTACATCTGTAAAGATAACTCAAGATGTCTTGTCTAGATAATTCTGTGTATAGCAATGTTCACATCATAATTTTGCAGAATGTTTTTATTTTATATTTTCAGTCAATTAAGAAAATGTTCCCCTAAATGTTTTAAAATACCATCCCAGGATCCAAAATAAGACAATAGCCTAAAGTTTAAAAAATTGCAGGGCAGGACTGGGGAGATAGCTCAGTTGATAGAACACTTGCCTTGCAAACACAAAGCCCTGGGTTCAATCCCCAGCACTGAAAAAAAAAAAAA
Organism: Sciurus carolinensis; assembly: GCF_902686445.1. Taxonomy (NCBI): domain Eukaryota; kingdom Metazoa; phylum Chordata; class Mammalia; order Rodentia; family Sciuridae; genus Sciurus; species Sciurus carolinensis. Next base: position 67,180,139 of record NC_062214.1, read on the forward strand.
AAAAAAAATTGCAGGGCAAGGGACACCTACTGAAATGCCCAAATAATAGACTGGCTCTTCATCCAAGATAAAGACAGGGATCAGAGAAAGACAGAGTGAATGGAGATGGGGCAAGGAATGCAGGGCCATCCGATTCACTGAGGGATGTGCCCTGCACAGTGATGGAAACTGAACTTCATTTGCTCTGAGTTGTAACTAACCACAGGGAATTATGCCACCTTGGATCAGAAATGATCGTAGAAATAATGTTTTCTACTCTCTTTTACTCTCAAATCACCAGATTTTTGCTATACGGTTCCATCTGTCTGAGAACCTTCTGTCACAACTTTTTAAAAATTGATAGAATGTATTTTTTGAAAAAATGAAAATTATGAAAAAACTAAAGAATCAGAAAAGCACACATAATTCTACACCTACTTTAAATCCATACTCACAGATGGTAAATGGTTGTTCACCACAAACTGCACTGTTTGCACATTCCCTAAAGCCTCAAGGGAGCCATCTTTTCAGTTCCTGGAATGGTGATAACTCTCCCCATATCCGGGTTCACACCTACTAGCTCATGGTCAGTCTTACATGAAGGACTGTCTCAGGACAGTAGCCTTGGATTATCTGTGTTAGCTCTTTTCTGCACACAGGGTATACTGTTTTTTATCCTTTAATTTTTAATATACATGTAACTTTGTATTTAAAGTAGTTATTTATACATAGTATATATTTGAATCTTGCTTTTTTATATAGCGATCTCTTCCTTTTTGACAGTGTTTAAATAATTCATATTTAATGTAATTATCAATATGGTTAAGTTGAAATCCATTTCGCTATATTTTTACTATTGATTTCTTCTTATTTTTTTTTGTTCCTTTTTTCCTCTTTTAAAAGATATTTGACTACTTAGAGCAAAAATTAAAACACTACATTGTGGGGTTTATAGCATATAGAGAAGCTAAATGTATGACAGCTATAACACAAGGGTCCAGAGGCTAGAAATGTAACAGTACTGTTATAGGTTTCTCACACTATACAAGTCATATAATATTATTTAAAATTAGATGAAGATATGTATATACTTGTACACCTATACTTAAATAAAACACAAATCTATCTATCTTGTATATATACATATATATTAAATTCTACAGCAAACTTTGAAAAAATAAAAACTAGAGGTACAGCTGATAAGCCAATAATAGAGATATAATGGGATTATAAAAAATGCTAAGTCAATCCAAAAGAAAGCAGGAAAAGAAGTGTTCATTTATTGCTCTAATCATTAACATCATTCAAAATTCTGGAAAATAAGATATCTATGTCTGACAATAACAAATGCCAAAGTTCAAAAACTCCTAGTCACTTTGATTTACCTATAAGTAAACTGTTAATCATTTAATTGAGCAATGTCCATGGTGAGCAGGGAGTATTGACAAACTATTAGCTACTCACCTCAGCCCTCTTTCTTCTCATTCTCCAGATAGTTGTAGAGGTTGTGGCAAGTATCATCATATAAACATTTGTTTCCCACATAAAGGGTTTTTCTTTTCCCAACTGCTTTTATGCTTTTGTCTCCCAATCTAGCACCATCTTGTCCCTCAGATTTTTTTTACACCAAATTACAACCCACCTACTACAATTACCCAACACTGAAAATTGGACCCTCATGTTTTATTGGTTTCTCTGAAAATTCTCTAGTTTTTGTGCAAGCAATTAAAAAATTAAAACCTCTGAAATTCTTTCTCACTAACCATGGAAGCAGTTCTATTGGGATTTTCTCCAAACGGTGCCAATCAGTTCTTTAAATTAATTAAATTATTTTTTCAATATTTCCATTGGCACCATGTTATTACATTTTTCTCTCTTTGAGGATTGGTCATCAAAATGATAGCTCATATTTCCTTTTACTGTTAAGTTTTTGGCTTATGCAGGAAATTGAGAGTTATAAAGGAAGCTCTTTGCAAAGTAGCAAAAAGAAAAGAATAGGACTCTGTTCAGGAGCTTTTCCACTACACTTATTATTATAAAATTATGCTATAATTTTGTTGCTTTCCTTCTTTTTACAACATCCTTCTTATATAAACTGTTAACTCACCTCTAAGAATGTAGTTAGAGTGCTGTGAATTTAAGTTACTCAAATTAATTATTTTATCTCTAAGGGTTATCAGTTTGATAAGGTATTCATTAGTTTGTGTCTAGCATTTATTTTTTCTTTTTTCCACTTATTTTCAATTTAAATATTCATTTTGAATATGTAAACACTTTTATAGATCAAAACTCAAAGCTGTTAAAAAGTGGAGGGAATGTTGTCACTCATATTCTCTTAAACATACTTCTATCCACCCCTCCTGGGTAACCATTTCATTAACTTCTTTGTTTCTATCTGCAAAAATTGTCAAATACATATGTGTGTAAATATGCATATACTTTGTTTCCTCTTCTTTTTTTACATTAAAGGTAGTATACTCTACATACTATTCTGCATCTTGCTTTTTTATTGAATTATTAAGTTTCTTTTTCTGTAACATGGAGAGAACATTATGTATGAAGATTAAATAGAAGGTGGAGTAGATGCACCTGATAAGTATCAAGCACAATGAAACCTATTTTCACACTGAGCCAGCAGTCTATTCTTGTTACCTCATGCAGAATCATGGTGGCCACAATTCCTCCCATTATTTCCATTAGTACTGTAGATTGACATGTCCTTGGGGAAATTGAGAGTATGCAGCAGATCATACTGTATGAATGGTTGACAGTGTTCTACTCACATCTATAACTAAGGCCACGGCCGTCTTTGAGGCAAATTCTCAGAACCCAGGTTTGGCTCCTGAGTGGTCTCTTGTGGTGCCCAGTACTCAGTCTTCCACACGTAGCCATGAATCCATCCAACCTACCTCACAGAGATGAACACACTCATGACCAGTCTGCAGGCCACTTTTAAGGTATTTTCTATTTGCCCGTGTGCTTATCACTTCTAATACTCCTCTTTGTGTAGACACATATTTCCACCTGGTATCACATTTTACTTTTCCATGAAGAACTAGCTCTAACCTTTTACTGTACAGTTTACTGGAAATGTAGTCTCTTACCTTTTGTCATTTTTTACCTTTATGTTTGAAATATCTTTTTGCTGGGTACAAAATTCTACATGGATAGGATTTTTATTCAGTACTATTGCCCCACTTTCCTTTTTTAGTACCAAGAATTCAACCCAGGGACTTAACCACTGAGTCACATCCCCAGTCCTTTTTAAAATTTTATTTAGAGACAGGGTCTTGCTGAGTTACTTAGGACCTTGCTAAGTTGCTGGGGCTGGTTTTGAACTTGTGATCCTCCTTCCTCCGCCTCCTGAGCCACTGGGATTACAAGCGTGCACCACCACACCCAACTTGTTGCCTTATTTTCTAACAGCTTGCATACTTTGTGACTAAAACTTTTCTTCCACTTTTATTCCTGTTTCTTTGTATAAATTGTGTCCTTTTTTTCTATGTGTTTTTAAGATTTTTCTGTTTATCATCGATATTAAATAAATGAATTATGATGTCTCATGGTTGTGGTCATCTTTATGTTTATTCTGCTTGAGGTTTGTTGAACTTCTTATATCATGGGTTTATAGTCTTCATCAAATGTGGAAAATATTTGACCACTGGTTTTTTTTTTTTTTTCATTTTTTTTTCTGTCTCCTTTTTCTGGGACACCAACTATATGTTGATTAGACTACCTGTTTTATCCCACAGGTCACTGATGATGTGCTCATTTTTATTTCAGGTTTTTTTAATCTTTGAGTCTCAGTTTGGATAGTTTGTATTGCTATACCTCTAAGTCTACTGATTTCTTTTCTTGAAGCATCTAATTTGTTCTTAATCCCATTACGCCTTTTTAACTTCTAATATAAATTTTAACTTCTAGAAGTCTCATTGGGGTCTTTTTAAAATTTCCATTCTTTCTCCATTATGTTTTCCTCTATCTTCTTGAACATATGGAACATATCTATAGTAGCTATTTTAATGTCCTTTTCTAATAAATTCGCCATCTCTATCATACCTAGAGGTTGTTTTTATTATTTAATTTTCTTCAGGCTATGGAACATATTTTCTGGATCTTTTCATAATTCACCCTTTTTTATTTTGATGCTGGACATTGCAAATTTTATGTTGCGTGGTGCTGGATTTTGTTGTATTTTAAAAATAGTGTTAACCTTTGTTTTGACAATGCAATTAAGTTCCTTGAGACCAGGTCTGCACTTACAGATTCTTATAGTAAGTGCAGCCTTTATAGTCTTGGAGGTAATTTAGCCCCAACTACTACCCAATGTCGTGTATTAAATGTTTTTTTTATATGGTTGATAAAAATATGATCTAGTCCTATTACTATGTTATCTCCAGGAATCTGCTGGTTGCTACCATAACAAAATACCTCTGACTGGCTGGTTTAAACAATACAAATGTATTTCTCACAGTTCTGGAGGCTGAAAATCCCAACACATCAAGATCTGACAGGGTTCTGTTTCTGGTGAGGGCTCTCTTCCTGGCTTGCAGATGGCCACTTTCTTGCTTTCTCCTTCCATGGTCTTTCCTGGATAGGTGGGGGGAAGGAAGACAGAGGGCCCTCTTGTGGCTTTTTTTAATAAGAAAACTGGTCTAATAGTATCAGGGCCTCACCCTTATGACCTGATTTAATCTTAATTACTTCCTTACTCCAAATACAGCCACATTAGGAGTTAGAGTTTCATCATATAAATTTTGGAGGGACACTAACATTCAGTTCATCATAACTACTTTCTAGTGATCCTTTTTCTGATTTTGAATGGTTTCTTTTCATACCTGTGCAGTTGAATACTTAGTCAAAAACTCGAGGGCACCCCTCTCTATGTCTCCAGTGCCTTTTCTCTGTGCATTTCCTTTCTCTCTAGTATTTAGTTCTGGAAATTCTAGCTCTCTTGACCTTCCAAGCTTAGACCTCTGTCTCTTCAACTCACTAAGTCTTCTGGGTTCTACATGCCCAGCAGCCCTAAACTACTTCTAGACTGCAAACTGGGGCAATCTGAGGGTTCATTTGATTGATTTTCCTTTTCTTAAGAATCCCAGTCCTGGGCTGGGGAGATAGCTCAGTTGGTAGCGTGCTTGCCTTGCAAGCACAAGGCCCTGGGTTTGATCCCCAGCACCGCAAAAAAAAAAAAAAAAAAAAAAAGAATCCCAGTCCTGTGCTGTTTGTGCCATTGTTTCATATATTTGGTCTGATTTTCTAGTTGTTTAGGTGCAAGGATAAATACAGTACCTGGACACTATCATGACCAGATGTAGAACTATATGTTCAATAGAGATTAATTTAATCATTGACAATAAATGATTATTCAGTAAATGGAAAATTGGGTTATTCAGCTTCCCTAACTTCTGTGTAACTATTGCTATCTGAAAATACTTGAAGGTATTGTAAAAATCTCCAAAAAGAATAAAAGATGGCCATGTCTTTGTCTGGATAGAAAGAAAAACAGAAAAGCCAGCAAGATTTAGCGCCCTGGAGCTTCAGTTCCTCACATTTTCACTCAATTAAAGATCATTGTTCCTCAGTGACATTCGTTCCTTAATCACCACAAAACTGCTACCCTTCAGAGTAAAGCTGTTTTATTTTCTTGTTTTATGTTGTTACTACAAAACTGATTATTTAAGTTCTCAAAACTTATTAATATACTCTATAATATTAATACTTATTAATAAAAACTTATTAATATACTATATAATACTATCACAGGTGGGTGAGTACCCTGTACACTACACAGATACTCCTTGACATATGGTGGAGTTATGTCCTGATAAACTCATTGTAAGATGAAAATATCTTAGGTCAGAATGCATTTAATATGCCAAACCCACCAAATACCATCACTTAGCCCTGCCTATCTTAACCAAGCTCGGAGCATTTACATTACTTACAGTTGAGCAAAATCATCTAACACAAAGCCTATTTCATACTAAAGTGTAATTTACTGAACCCATGTGCCCTCCCTCAAAAAAAAAAAAAAAAAAAAAAAAAAAAAAACTGCAGGCAACACAGCACACTGCAAAGCATTGGTTGTTTCCCTTGTGGCTGCCTGGCTGACAGGGACCTCATATTGCTAGCTCAGGAAAAGATCAAACTTCAAAGTCAAAATGTGGTTTCTACTGAAACTACACTTTCACACTATCATAAGCCAAAAAATTGTAAGTTGAACCATTTTAAGTAGGGACCATCTATATTTTTGTGACATGGTCTACACTTTCCTCACTCAACCAGATGGATAGGAAGCTATCTGGAAAAGAAAATTGGTATAATTGAAATAAAATATGAATGTCAATTTTTATCTGAGAAACATTTCTTTTCTCCTCTTGGAGAAAAACATTTCCTCCAAAATTGGCTCTATAGCAAAACAATACTCATGAATCAATACATCGTGAAAAGTTCTGTCCCCCTCCTATTTCCAATTTCAGATGAAAATCTTTTTGTAACCTCGGCACTATAAAATTTGGGTTCTTGTAGCTTCTCTTTATTTTACTTGTAACTGGAGTTAGATCTTAGAGCTAGGAAGGAAGATTGACTTTTCTTTCTTTTTCTGAAGTCTTTACCATTTACTCTGGGCTGGTCCTTATTATAATTCTAGTCCACTTCGAATGAGCAGGTCCAGTATCGGTGTATAAAAACACTCAGGTTGGTGTTGAGGATGTTTGTAAATAAACAGGACTCCAGTCTATTCTTGTTTCATAGTAAGGAAGGTTGACATACAAGCAGCTAGCGTGCAAAACTGGAAGAAATGTTAGAGAAAATCCAAGTACATGGAATGACTGTGCCAAAAGATCCCTTATTGCTGATTCTCCTTATCTGAGGTCTTGCTTTCTGGGTTTTTAGTTACCTTCAGTCAACCAGAAGGAATACAGTCCAATAAGGCATTTTCAGAGAGAAAGCAAGAGAACACAGTCATATAAATTTTATTACAGTATGTTGATATAATTGTTCTATTTTATTCATAGTTATTGTGAATTATCATGAATCTCTTACTGTGCCTAATTTATCATTTAAACTTTGTCATAGGTATGTTCACACAGGAAAAACACATAGTTGATGCAGGAGTTGCTCCGCTCTGTGGTTTCAGGTATCTACTGGGAGATTTGTCCCCTGTGGTTAAGGAGGGGAGGAATAGTATAGATAGTCGGAGGGAATGACTTGAACAGTTTCATACAGCAAGTGTTTTATATACAGAAAGGGATGTCTAATGTTTTGATGGGAGCTGAAATGTGGGGACAACATTTCATGCTACAGGTACAGTTGGACCATTCATTAAGGAAACATCCTTGAATTCCTTAGAAAGAAAAAGAATATTTGACTGGAATCAAATCCACTCAGCAGTAATATGATTTTGAGGTTTTCATTTTCTTTGATTTTCATTTTTCTCCTCTACAAATAGGATTAATAACATCTACCTTCATGAGTTTTCATGAGGTTTAGAGACAGTATATACAAAGCAGTCTCCATCATGGGCTAGCCTTATGGAGAGAATTCAATAATCAGAGACTCAAATAAGGAAATTGCTCTTATTAATAGAAACATGGAACTGACCATTTGGAGAAATTTGGACTCTTCAGAGGAATTGCTTTGATTTGCTAAATTTTGTAAATTTTTCTATGTTTATGAGGGATTTGCGTTTATAAAGTCCTTCTAGTTAATGGTCTTTGTTGGTATGAAGGTAATGCTGACCTCAAAGGGTTGGAATAGTTCCCTTTTCCTTCAATTTTCTGCAATAATTTATAAAATTTTTCTCAAATGGCTAGTAGAATATATGAGTGAACTCATCTGGGTCCTTTGATTTTTCTTTATATGAGTAAAAATATCTTTAATTATAAATTTAATTTCTTTGATAATATAGAGCTATTCAGGCTATCCATTTTTTTGTGACATGATAGTTTCTATCTTTCAAATATTTGTCAGTTTCATCAAAATTGCCAAATTTTTTGGCATAAACTTATTCTAATATTCTTATTATCTCTTTAATATCTTTGGGATCTACCATGATATCAAATGCTATTTGTAATTTGTGATGTTGATAATTTATGTCTTCTCTTTTTATCTTGATCAGTCCGTTGAGAAATTTATTAACTTATTGGTCTTCTCAGAGAACTAGGTTTTTGGGGCTGGGGAGATAGCTCAGTCGGTAGAGTGCTTGCCTTGCAAGCATAAGGTTTTTGTTTCAGTGCTTTTCTCAATTGTTGTATGTCTTATATATTATTGACAGCTTTCTAATGTTCATAATTTCCTTCCTTTTACTTATTTTGGGTTCTTTTTTCCTATTTTCTTAATGTGGAAGCTGAGGCGATTGCTTTCAGACATTTCTTGTCTTTTAATGTAAGTACTTAGTGCAATGAATTTTTCTCTAAATACTGCTTTAGCTTCATCTCACAAGTTTTAACATGGTGCATTTTTAAAAATTCATTCTGAAATACTTCCTCATATCCCTTTTGGTTTCTCCTTTGGTTATACAGAAGTGTGATGTTTAGTTTTTTGTACTTGGGGGTTTTCCATACATCTCTCAATTATTGATTTATAAATTAATTCCATATGATTTATATTCTATTTTGCATGATTTGAATTATTTTAAGTTTAATGATATTCATTATGGCCCAGGATATGGTCTGCTTTGGTAAATATTCTATGTGCATTTGAAAAGAGTTTATATCTTTACATTGTCAGGTAAAGTTATACAAATGTTAATCATCTCAAAGTGATTAATGATTGTATTATTCAGCTGTCACTGTAACAGGATACCTGAGATAATTAACCTATGAAGAAAAAAAAAGACTTATTTTGGATTGTGGTTTTGGAGGTGCCAGTACCAGATTGGGTAGTTCCATTGCTTTGGGCCTCTGGTGGGTGTGCTAATAGCAATGGTAGGGAGTACGTTGTGGCACGAACTGCTCACCTCAAGGCCAGGAAGCAAAAGAAAAAGAGGAAGGGGTCAGAGTCCCTCAATCGCCTTCAAGGGAACTCCTGCAATGATCTAAGGACCTACTGCATGGCCTTACCTCCTAAGGGTCCACAATATCTCCCAACAGTACGACCCTCTAACCCTCTAACACATGGATCTAACACATGGACCTAACACATGGACACTCAGCATTCAAACTATAGTAGCAGTGTTGTTCAAGTCTTCTATAGTTTTATTGATTTTCTACATATTAGATCGATTATTGAGAAAAGATTGCTGAAATCTCTTACTGTAATTTTTCTTTTTCTCCTTTTGCTTCTACCTAGTCTTTAATTTATTTTGAAGTTCTGTTATTAGATGCTATATATTTAGCATTACTATGTCCTCTTGAATTGTCCCCTGTATAATTATGAAACAAGTCTCTTTCCATTGTCATACTCTTAGCTTTGAAGTATAGGTTGTCTGAAATTAACATAATCATGCCAGTTTTCTCTTAATTAATGACAGCATTATATATCTCTTTCCATCCTTTTACTTTTATCATATTAGATTTTCACATTTAAAGTGCATTTCTTACAGACAGCTTATACTTGCTCTTTTATCCAATCTAACAATCTCTCTATTCAGAGAATTTAGACCACTTACATTTCAGGTGAATTTTAGTATTTTTAGGTTTAAATTTACATATTACTATTTGTTTTCTTTCTCAGTTTGTTTTATAGTCCTGTTTTCCTTTGTCATCTTCTTGTGAACTGCTTGTGAATTTCTTGTTATTCCTGCTTATCTTCTTTGCTGACTTTTTCACTCAAGTTTTGTTGGGTTCTTTTAGGAGTTGCTGTGGAGTTTACAACATGTGTTTTAGGATCATCACAGTCGATCTGCAAGTGATATTCTATACTTTGTGTGTCACGTAAAAACCTTACAATAGTGCCTTTTTTGTTCCTTTCCAGCTTTGTCCTATTTTTGTTCTACATTTCATTCCTATATATGTTACGAGTCCCACAATACACTGTTTTGGGTTTTGCTTTAAATAGTCACATCTTTTTTAAAAAACAGATTTAGCTCATAAGGTAAAGGTTCTCTATTTACACATGTAGTTACCATTTCCAGTATTCTTAATTCTTTTGTGTAGATCCTGATTTCCAGCTAGTTATGATTTTCCATCTATCTGAAGGACTTCCTATAATTTTCTTTTTTGTTAGTACTGGTGTGCTAGTGATGAATCTTTCAGCATTTATATGTTTGAAAATTTTTCTCTATTTTGCCTTTAGTTTGGAACAACATTATTTGTCTGGATAAAGAATTCTGGTAGGGCTGGGGTTATAGCTCAGTGGTAGATTGCTTGCCTAGCACATGTGAGGCACTGGGTTTGATCCTCAGCACCACATATAAATAAACAGTATAAAGGTATTGTGTCCATCTACAACTACAAAGTTTTTTAAGAAGAATTTTGGATAGCAGTTTAGCTTAGTTTTAAATCATGTGCATAGCATGTGTAATAAAGCTCTAAGGTCAGTCCTGAGCACGTACACACACACACAAAAGAAAGAAAAGAATAAATAATGCCTTGTTTATTATTTACTTTACCTGTCTTCTCTTTTTTCCAGTTAATCTAGCTAAAAATTGTTGATTTTGTTTAACATTCTAAGAAAACAAGTCTAATTTCCATCAGTCTTTTAAACTGATAAATCGTTTGCCTAGTCTGCTCTCACATTTATTATTTCTTTTCTTCTGCTATGTTTGGTTTAGTTTGTTCTTCTTCTGCGACTTCCCTGAAGTGTGAAGTTAGCTTGTTTATTCAAGATCTTTCTTTTTTCTCATATATAAGTGCTTATCACTATAAACTTTCCTCTTAGAACTACTTTTGCTGCATTTCCTAAGTTTTTTACATGCTGTTTCCATTTTCATTTGTCTCAAGATATTATTTGATTTTCCTTTTGATTTCTTCTTTGATCCATTGGTTGTCAGGAGTGTGTTATTTTATTTCTGCATATTTGTGAAATTTCCAATTTTCCTCCTCTTACTGATTTCTAGCTTCATATCACTGTGGTCAGAAAAGATACTTGATATGACTTCAATCTTCTTAATTTGTTACCATTTGTTTCAAGGTCTAATAATTGATCCCAGAGACTGTTTCATGTGCACTTGAAAAGAATATGTATCCTGCTGGTCTTGGATGGAATGTTCTGTTTGTGTCTGTTAGGTTCATTTGGCCTAAAGCACAGGTCCAGTCTGATGTTTCTTTATTGATTTCTGTTTGGTCAATCTATTCATTGTTGAAAGTGGAGTACTGAAGTTCCTTACTATTGTAGTATTACTGTTTCTCTCCTCAGTGCTCTTAATATTTGCTTTATATATTTAGCTGCACACATACTTACAATTATTATATCCTCTGGATGAACTGACCCCATCATTATTATGTAATGACTTTCTTTGTCCCTCATGACACTTTTTGTCTTAGAGTCTATTTTGTCTGGTATAAGTATAGCTGTTCCTGCTTCTCTTGGAAAGAGGAGATATTACAACTGAGACCACAGAAATACAAAGGACCATAAGAGACTATTATGAATAATTATATGTCCACAAATTGTATAACTTAGAAGAAATGAATAAGGCAATAAAGAATTCTGTGTTGACAGGCTTTTTGTTTTGTGTTATTTCATTGTTTTAGTCCTTGAAGATATTGTTCTGTCTTCTCACTTGCACTATTTCAGATGAGAAATGATCTATAATCTTTCCTTTGTTTTCTGTACATAAGGTGTCTTTTATCTCTATCTGCTTTAAGTTTTTCTTTACTGCCTAAATTAAGCAATTTTATTTTAATATGCCTTAGTTTTCTATTTCTTGTACTTAGGGTTCATTGTATATTTTGCATTCATATGTGGGATTATAGTTTCCGTCAACTTTTGAAGAATTGGGAGTACAATTTCATCAATTTTTGTGCCCTTTTCTCCTTCAAAGATTCCAATTTCACATCAATCAGATCACTTTAAGTTGTTCCATAGTTCACTGATTCTCTGTTCATTGATATTTATTCTACTTTGTCTCTCTGCATGTGCTTCTTTTGGATGTCTTCAAGTTCACTAAACTTTTCTTCTGCAGCAACTAATTCATCCCATCTTCTTCAGTATTAATCCTATCCAGTGTAGTTTTAATCTCAGACATGGTAGTTTTCATCTCTTTAATTCTGATATATATTTCTTTAATATTTACCATATATTCTACTTAACATGCTTAATATTATCTTCTTTAACACATGAAATACTATTATAATGACTGACTTCATGTATGTGGCTACTAATTATATTGCCTGTGTCATTTCGGAGGTTGGTTTCTTTTGATTCATTTTTTTCTCACTATGAGTCACATTTTCCTGTTCCTTTGCATGCCTAATAATTTTTCACAGGAAAGCAGCTTTGTACATTTTAACTTTTGGGTGCTAGACACTGTGTTTCTATTCCTAGTGTATTCTTCAGTTTTGTTCTGAAATTCACTTAAGGGACTTGGGACCACTTGGATTCAAATTATACATTTAAGTTTCGTTGGGAAGAACCAGTATAGCATTTAGCTTACAACTATTTTTCCTCCTACTAATCAGGCAAAACTGATGGCCAGTAGATTATGAGCTCTTTCCTAATCAAGGAAAGGCCCAGAGATTGTTGCCTCCAATCCTTTCAGGTGCTTCTTTCCTTGGCCTTGGGTAGTTTCCTCTTACACATGTGCTGAACCCTCTTAGATGAAGACTCACAAGGGATCCTTGAAGATTTTGAGTTTGTTTTCTTCGCAACTCTTTCTTCTTCCATACTCTGCTCTGCATACTTTAGCCAGGGTCTATCAGACTTTCAGCTCCGTTTCCTCAATGCAAAAAGACCAACAGGCTCTTCTTGGTCCCCTTCCTTCAACTGATACCTGAAAATTCCCTTCTGGCAATATGCTTAGGCAGTTGTAGGGTTCACCCTCTTCATTACTCAGTTCTCAAGGATCTTTTGTTATCTTGTGTGAAATGTCTTGAAAACGGTTGCCTCATATATTCTATGCAGGCTTTAAGTTATATTGGCAGAGAGACCCAGATCTTTTTATTGCATTTTTAGTGGAAGCAGGAGTCTTCGAAGATAAGAAATGTCTAATATTTAACCTCATGTTGAATGTGGTTGAAAAGATAGTACCATATTGTTTATTTTAGTACAGTATTCTTAAATGGTTTTTACACTGCAGACCTTCTGACCACCTTCTAAAACCTATGCATGGAATCTCAGAATATTTTGAAAGGCACAAATTAAAATACAGAGGACTACAGAGGAAAACCTTATAGTAGATATAGTTATCAGAATATTTTTCTAAGTAAATTTACTTTATATTAATACAAGTGTACTTATTGGATGTAAATAAAATCTAGCTGGAAGTCTAATAAGTTATATAGTTTTTCAAGTAGTAATGAGCAGGAAAAAAGTGCAGAGATATGTGTAACAATGGTAGTGTAATTTGAATGTATCTGTACTTTTTATTCATGACAATGTCAAGGTGTTATTAATATTACAGTGATTTTTTGCCAATATACTTTAAGGAGAAAATGCTAAATTTCAGTCAGAGGTTAGTGAAAATAAATATGAAATTGCTCTCTCATCCAAGTATAGGACTCTTAATTAGGTCGATGGACACGTTGGAGTCTGTGGATCCACAATAAGAATCCCAATTTTAATAATCGAAAGTGAGGTACCTGGGAGTTGTAAAATTTACACAATTGGCTTGTGAGCTGGATACAATTAGATTTGAATCTACTAGAATAGCAATAAAGTACTGTGGATATAGCTTTGGTGCAGAGGAGGGAAAATAGTGGATACAGAACTGGGAATGTCCTTCATGGTCTCCTCTCTCATTCCCAGGCCAAGGAAGTATGCCCCTGATGAGGAGGTGTCCACCTGTCAAGTGGCTTCTTGCCCAGCTCCCAGTCTGCATCTCAAGACATCACTGAAAACTGACAAATCAGGATGTCTGCTGTTTATTTTTGCCTCTGGTCCTTTGGCCAGGCCACACACTCTTGGATTTTTGAATACACAGTTCTGTTCCTATTCAGTGTATCACCACCAGAAAGTCACTGTAATTTTTGGTTTTGTTCCCATACTCCCTCCAAATGTCATTAGTCATATCCTCCTTCCCATTGCTGCCTTGAATAGGCAGTCATTATGATGAAGCCAGGCTTGTTTCAGAATTCCATGAGAACCACAGTGTCAGACCATCACCACTCTGGGCCTGGAAATGGAAAAGGCTGTGATCTGGGCCTGGCTGGCACCATCCCTGTGAGTCATTATGGAAACACTGTCCCCGGATGCTGCTGAGCAGGCTGGGTTGCTGGTGAGTCCATCTGTCAGATGAGATCCTGACCCCTTGACATCTTAAAACATTCCATAATATGTGGGATGTTGGGCCTTCCGTCTGGTATCCTGGTTACATTAAAATTCGGGTGGTTTTATTCTATTTTTGGTTCTCTTGCAGTTTCCAATGTGTTAAAAAATACATTCTTTTCAAATTACAAAAATAATGCATATTCATTGTACAGAAATTGAAAAAGGCAGGAAAACACAGAGAAGAAAATTCTACCACCCAGAGATACAGATTTTTAAAATGTGTTGCATTTCCCTTTAGATGATATATTGTATATACTACTTCTGTAAGGTGTATTCTTTTTAAATGGTAAAGTATAACTAAAAGTTTGTACTATAAAACACACAATATTCTATCATTTTTACCCTAGAAGAGACCTTATGTAAGACCAGCTAGTCTAACACACTCTTTCTATAAATGAGGAAACTTTAGTCCCAGGGGGTAAGTAATTTGCCCAAGGCTCCCCGGCTCCTGAGCCAGAGTTAGGAATGGAAGCCTGGATTCCTGCCTCAGCATCCTGCTGCCTCATGACCTACCCAGGCTCCATCCGGGTTCATCTGCAGACAAGAGCTGAAAGGGCTCTGGCCAATCTGCCTCCTGACCCTGAGGAAATGGAGATGTGTTCCCAGGCCTACTGAGCAGGAAATGTGCCCCTGCCTTACATCTTAAGTTATTTAACATCTTTGAAATGTTTGTTCCCTATGGAGAGATTTAAAATGTTTGTTCCCTATGGAGGAACAACAAAAGGCTCTTTCCCATGCAAGAATTACCTCTGATTATCATTTGGAAATTTAAAAAAGAAGAAAAATAGGCATTACTTGCAACTTAACTCTGTTAAGGCACCTATCTTTAAACTTAATAATAGTTATTTGGTAAAGTTGATAAAACTTTATAGTATGTATGTATGTTTTCAAGAAATGCAAATTCCCCCCAGGCAATAAGGAAGCTGCATAGTATAGAATAAAATGGTGTAGTATAGTATTATGCATAGTGTGATCTATACTATAGTATGATCTATAGGATAGTGCATAACACAGTGTGGTTAATAGTACAGTATTGGGGTGTATAGCATTGATAATATGGAGTATAGTATAGTAAAGTAAGTGTGGACTTCAGGGTTAAGTTGTCTTGAATTTAAATCTTATCTCTCTACTTTCCTGGTTCTATAATCTTGGGAAGTGAATTTCTTCTAGCCAAGAATGTGAACATGCCAATCACAGAAGAAATACAAATGGCCAATAAACCTGTAAGTAATATACAACTTCCTTCATATTAATAAGGAAAATACAAAATTAAATGTAATATGCTATCCTTTGTGGTAGAAATTTAATAGTTTGTTACTATTTGATGTTGGTGATGGTGAAGGGAAGTGATTACTCTTTTTCGCCATTGGCAAGACTGTGTATTTTTGATACAACCTTTTTAACAACATTTAAAATTTTTTTAAAAATTTGTTATGTTTAGTTATATAGATAGTAGAATGCATTTTGACATATAATATATACTGGAATATAACTTCCCATTTTTGTGGTTGTACATGATGTGGAAGTTATACTGATTGTGTGTTCATATATGAACACAGGAAAGTTATGTCCAGTTCATTATACTGTCTTTTCCATTCCCATCCCTGTACCTTGCCCCCACTCTGCCCTGTCCAATCCAGTGAACCTCCTCTTATCTTCCCCTCTCCTCCCTCCTCTGCCTTTTATGAGTCAGCATCCATGTGTCAGAGAGAACATTAGGCCTTTGGTTTTTGGCATTGACTTATTTCACTTAAGATGATAATATCCAGTTCTATCCATTTACTGGCAAATGCCATCATTTCATTCTTCTTTATGGCTGAGTAATATTCCATTGGGTATATGTACCACATTTTCTTTGTCCATTCATCTGTTGAAAGGCACCTGGGTTGGTTCCATAGCTTAGCTATCATGAATGGAACTGCTATAAACATTGATGTGGCCATGTCACTTTAGTATACTGACTTTAAGTCTTTTGGGTATATGCCGAGGAGTGGGATAACTGGGTCAAATTGTGGTTCCATTCCTAGTTTTCTGAGGAATCTCCATACTGCTTTTTAGAGTGGTTGCATCAATTTGCAGTCCCACCAGCAACATATGAATTTCATTTCCCCCCACATCCTCGCCAACATTTATTGTTGCTTGTAGTTTTGATAATTGCCATTCTGACTGGAGTGAGATGAAATCTTTGAGTAGTTTTGATTTGCATTTATCTAATTGCTAGAGATGATGAACATGTTTTCATATGTTTGTTGATTGATTGTATTTCTTCTTCTGTGAAGTGTCTGTCTGTTCTGTTCCCTAGCCCACTTATTGATTGGATTATTTGTGGGGGGTTTTTTTGGTGTTAAGTGTTTTGAGTACTTTATATATCCTGGAGATTAGTGCTCTATCTGAGGTGTATGTGGTAAAGATTTTCTCCAAATCTGTAGGCTCTCTTGTGATGTTATTGATTGTTTTCTTTGCTGAGAAGTTTTTTAGCTGGAATCCATCCCATTTATTGATTCTTGGTTCTACTTCTTGCACTTGTTAAGGAAGTCAGGTCCTAAGATGACATGATGAAGATTTGGGCCTACTTTTTCTTCTATCAGGCACAGGGTCTCAGTTTTAGTGTCTAAGTTTTTGATCCACTTTGAGTTGATTTTTTTTACAGGGTGAGAGAGAGGTTTAATTTCATTTTGTTACATATGTATTTCCAGTTTCCCAGCACCATTTGTTGAAGAGGCTATCTTTTCTCCAAATGTATGTTTTTGGCACCTTTGTATAGTATGAGATAACCATATTTATGTAGGTTTGTCTCTGTGTCTTCTATTTTGTACCATTGGTCTATGTGTCTATTTTGGTGCCAATACCATGCTGCTTTTGTTACTGTTGCTCTGTGGTATAGTTTAAGTTCTGGTATTGTGACGCCTCCTGCTTCACTTTTCTTTCTAAAGATTGCTTTGGTTGGCTATTCTGGGTGTCTTATTTTTCCAAATGAATTTCATGATTGCTTTTTCTATTTCTATGAAGAATGTCATCAAGATTTTAATGGGAATTGCATTAAATCTGTATAGGGGTTTTTGTAGTATGGCCATTTTGACAATATTAATTCTGCCTATCCAAGAACATGGGAGATCTTTCCATCTTCTAAGGTCTTCTTCAATTTCTTTCTTTAGTGTTCTGTAGTTTTCATTGTAGAGGTCTTTCACCCCTTTTGCTAGATTAATTCCCAAGTATTATATTTTATTTTTTTGAGGCTATTGTAAATGGGATAGTTTTACTAATTTCTCTTGCAGTGGATTCATCGCTTATGTAGAGGAACATGTTTGTTTAATTTCTTTCATCTGTCTGATTGCTCTAGCTACAGTTTCAAGGATGATGTTGAATAGAAGTGGTTAGAGAGGGCATCCCTATCTTGTACCAGTTTTTAGAGGGAATGTTTTCAATTTTTCTCCATTTAGAATGATGTTGACCTTGGGCTTAGCATAGATAACTTTTACAATGTTGAGGTATGTTCCTACCATCCCTAGTTTTTCTAGTGTTTTGAACATGAATAGGTGCTGTATTTTGTCAAATGCTTTTTCTGAGTCTATCGAGATGATCATATGATTCTTGTCTTTAAGTCTATTGATGTGACTCAATCAATCATTTATTGATTTCCATATGTTGAACCTACCTTGCATCCCTGGGATGAATCCACTTGATCGTGGTGCACTATCTTTTTAATATGTTTTTGTATGCAATTTGCCAGAATTTTATTGAAAAGTTTTCATCTATGTTCATCAGGGATAATGGTGTAACGATTTCTTTCCTTGATGTGTCTTTGGTTTTTGTATCAGGGTGATACTAACTTGAGTTTGGAAGGGTTCTCTCCTTTTCTATTGGTGTTAATTCATCTTTGAATGTGTTGTAGAACTTGGCTGAGAATCCATCTGGTCCTGGACTTTTCTTGGTTGGTAGGTTTTTGATGGCATCTTTTATTTCATTGCTTGAAATTGATCTGTTTAAATTGTGCATGTCCTCCCGCTTCAGTTTGGGTAGGTTGTATGTCTCTAGAAATTTGTCGATGTCTTCGAGAATTTTTATTTATTTATTTTTTTTAGTATAAATTTTCAAAAATAGTTTCTAATTATCTTTTGTATTTCAGTAGTGTCCATCGTGATATTTCCTTTTTCATCCCAAATTTTAGTAATTTGAATTTTCTCTCTCTCTCTTCACTAGTGTGGCTAAGGGTTTATCAATTTTATTTATTTTTTCATAGAACCAACTTTTTGTTTTGTTGATTTTTTTCAGTTGTTTCTTTTGTTTCAATTTCATTGATTTCAGCTCTGATTTTAATTATTTCCTGTCTTCTGCTACTTTTGGTGTTGATTTGTTCTTTTTTTTTTTTTTTTTAGGGCTTTGAGATATAATGTTAGGTTATTTATTTGTTTGACTTTTTATTCTTTTAACATATAAACCCAATGCAATGAACTTTCCTCTTAGCACTGCCTTCATAGGGTCCCAGAGATTTTAATATGTTGTATAGGTGTTCTCATTTACCTTTAAGTATTTTTTTATTTCCTCCCTGATTTCTTCTGCTATTCATTCATCATTCAGTAGCATGCTATTTATTCTCCAGGTGTTGGAATATCTTCTATTTTTTATTTTATTGTTGAATTTTAGTTTTATTCCATTATGATCTGGTAGTTTTAGTTTCATTCCAGGGTAGTATTTCTATTTTTTATATTTGCTAACAGTTGCTTTGTGGCATAACATATGGTCTATTTTAGAGAAGGATCCATGTGCTGCTGAGAAGAAAGTGTATTGGCTGACTGATGGATGAAATACTGTATATATGTCTGTTAAGTCTAAATCATTCATTGTATTATATAGTTCTATAGTTCGTTTAGGATTTTTTTTTTTTCAGAAGATCAGTGGTGAGAGAGGTGTGTTAAATTCACTCAGTATTATTGTGTTGTGTGGTGATCTATTTGATTCTTGAAATTGAGAAGGGTTTGTTTGATGTATGTAGATGCTCCATTGTTTGGGGCATATACATTTACAATTGTTATGTCTTGTTGATGTATGATTCCCTTAAGCAGTATGAAGTGTCCTCCTTTTTTAAAAAATATATATATTTAGTTGTTGATGGACCTTTATTTTATCCAATTCTTTACATGTGGTGCTAAGACTTGACCCAGTGCCTCACACATATGAAGCAAACACTCTACCACTGAGCTGCAACCTCAACCTTGAAGTCTCCTTCTTTATTCCTTCTGACTACCTTTGATTTGAAGTCCACTTTGTCTGAGGATGGAAACCCCTGCTTGTATATGCAATCAATATGAGTGATATGTTTTTTCTCAACCATTCACCTTCAATCTGTGGATGTCTTTTCCTAGGAGGTGAGTCTCTTGAAGACAGCATATTGTTGGGTCTTTTTTTTTTAAATCCAATCTGCCAGTCTATGTCTTTTAATTGGTGAGTTTAGGCCATTAATATTCAGGGTTATTACTGAGATATGATTTGTATTCCTGGTCATTTTGGTTTATTTCTGGTTTTTAATTTGACTTAGTTTCTCCTTTGACTTTTCCTTTAGTGTTGTTCCTTCCTTCACTGGTTATCATTGTTTTCATTTCCTCCTCTTAGAAATTTTTGCTGAGAATGTTCTATAGTGCAGGCTTTCTAGTTGTGAATTCTTTTAACTTTTGTTTATCATGGAAGGTTTTTATTTCATCTTCAAATCTGAAGCTTAATTTTGCTGGATATAGAATTCTGGGTTAGCATTCATTTTCTTTCATAGTTTAATATACGTTATTCGAGAACCTCCTGGTATTGAGGGTCTGGGTTGAGAAATCAGCTGAATTGGTTTCCCCTGTATGTAATTTTATTTTTTTCTCTCACAGCCTTTAAGATTCTATCCTTATTCTATATGTTAGTCATCCTCATTATAATGTGCCTTGATGTGGGTCTGCTGTAATTTTGTACATTTGGGGTCCTGCAAGTCTCTTATAGTTGATTTTCCATTTCATTCTTTAGATTTGAGAAATTTTCTGATATTATGTCATTGTTTCAGTCAACTTTTTTTGCTGCTGTGACTAAAAGATCTGACCAGAACAATTTTAGGAGGAAAAGTTTATTTGGGAGCTCACAGTTTCAGAGGTCTTAGTCCGTAGATGGTTGGCTCCATTCCTCAGGGCTCAAGGTGAGGCAGAACATCATGGGGGAAGAGTGTGGCTGAGGGAAGCAGCTCACATCATCCAGAAGCAAGAGAGAGAGAGAGAGAGAGAGAGAGAGAGAGAGAGAGAGACTCCACTCTCCAGATAGAAAATATATACCCTATAGACACGTCCCAGTTCCCACCTCCTCCAGCCATACCCTACCACTTCAATTAATCCCATTAGAGATTACTTCACTGATTGGGTTAAGACTTTTACAACCCAATCATTTCTCCTCTGAACCTTCCTGCATTGTCTCATAGGTGAGCTTTTGGAGGACACCTCACTTCCAAACCATAATAGTCATTGAAAAACCTGTGCATTCCTTTGGTTTGTATCTCCACACCTTTGTTCATTCCAATAAATCTTAAATTTAGTCTTCTCATGTTATCCCATATTTCTTGGAAGTTCTGTTCATGGTTTATTACCATCTTCTCTGTTCGGTCAACTTTATTTTAGGGAGTATGTATTTTGTCTTCATTGTCTGAGGTTCTGTTTTCTAAGTGGTCTACTCTGTTTATGATACTTTTCATTGACTTTTTGAAAAAACTATTTTTAATTGTAGACAGACAT
Organism: Sciurus carolinensis; assembly: GCF_902686445.1. Lineage (NCBI taxonomy): Eukaryota > Metazoa > Chordata > Mammalia > Rodentia > Sciuridae > Sciurus > Sciurus carolinensis. The sequence continues at coordinate 67,201,243 of NC_062214.1, forward strand.
AATACCTTTATTTTATTTGTTTCTTATATGGTGCTGAGGATGGAACTCAGTACCTCACATGTGCTAGGCAAGTGCTCTACCACAGAGCCACGACCCCAGCCCTCCATTGAATTTTTCATTTGGTTTATTGTTTCTTTCATTTTGAGAATTTCTGATTGATTTATTTCTATAATCTCTGCCTCTTTATTGAAGTGACCTTTCACTTCCTTTATTTTCTCTCCAATACCATCCTTTATTTGGAAGATCAATCTAACTATGTATTTTGTAAACTCCTTCTCTGACATTTCTTCTACTGTGTTGGCTATGGATTCTATTGCTGGAACATCTTGGTTTGTTTGAAATGCTTTTGTTCCCTTGTTTTTTCATGTTGTTTGTGTGTCTTCTTATCTAGTGGTATGGATCTGATGTAGTCTAGTTTCTATCCTGTAGTCTTATAATGTCCCTGAAGGCTTCCAGTACCTCACCTTTGTGGGGGAGACCAATATTAACAGCACCAAATGCAAATGATATACCACCTTAAACCAAATGGCTCCTATTAAGGCATCTACAGTTTTGTTGAAATAAACAGAAATGATGTGTTCAAATATTGTCTACAATATAAGCAGTAAGTTTGCCAAAAGGATTTACCATTTACCATTTCAAATGATGGACAATGGGGGAACAGAAGTAGTGTAAGATGTGATGTTTATGAGGGAGAGGGAGAGAAGATAGAGGTAAAAATTTATAGTAAGAGCAAGGGAGGAATTAATAGAGGTTGGCTGTTAGTATGAGAGAAGTGAGAAAGAGAATCTAGTGAGACACATAGGTGAGGGAAAAATATATACAAATTTTTTTAAAAAGTAAAAATATAAGAATACACATCAAAACTGCAATATACTGATCAGATATCCCATTCCTCAATAAATGGATGCATGAATAATATTTGGATTCAAAGGAGGAGGGAGAAGGAAAGTCTCAATAGAAAATTGAGTGATTACTTTCGTTGTCTTTCAAATTTTTCTCAGTTTCCCTTCTCTGCAGATAGGTGGGGTTTTCTGAAGTTTGATGTTAACTCTAGTCCAGTGGGTGCCAGACTTGTTGGGTGGGCAAGTTGATAACAAGATGCTCCACACTCTCTTCCAGTCTTCCCACCCACTGTAGCTGGCTTCCTCCTTCCCTGCACACTTCAAGACTCACTGAGCTGGAGGGAGTCCAGTTTTCTCCATTTTCTCCAACCTGTGCTCTCAGCAGGGAACTGCCTCTAGTCTCAGACTTTCCATGGGCTTACCAGACCCAAACTGGCCCACGCAGACCCATCTGCAATTTGATGTATCTGGGCTCCAAATTTCTTAGGTTCTGCCTTGATGCAGTCCCAAGATCTCAATGCCCTTTCAACTTGCGGAGAGACCACCAGGGATGAGTTTACATAAAGAAGTGACCCTACAAAGAGGCATCCAGATGATGGCCACTAGCACATCTAGCAGAAAGACCTCAGGTGCAACCGGATCTGCAGGTACCCTAATATATCTCCAGGCCCTGGCCAGTGTCCCCAGACTCAGGGAGCCCTATCCCAAGATGGCGGCAGTGGTGGTAGAAGCAAACCTGCAGGCCCTGGCCAGTGTCCCAAGATGGCAGCAGCCACAGGTAACCAAATCTGTGGGTACAGTGACAACAGACTTCCAGGCAATAGTGGGCAGCAGGTGATCCACTGGTGGTCTGGGGGTAGTATGTAGGCTAAAGGCAGGCAATTGGTGGGTGGATGTCAGGTGGCAGGAGATGGGTAGGTGAAAGGCAGGTGATGGGCAGGCTAGAGGCCAGCCAGCAAAAGGCAGGTAAATGGGCAAATGACCTGATTGTACTTTTTCTGTGAAGTGCCTGTTCAGTTCCTCAGCCCATTTATTGATTGAGTTATTTAAATTTTTTTGGTGTCGTTTTTTGAGTTCTTTATATATCCTCGAGATTAGTGCTCTATCCAGGTGTGTATAGTAAAGATTTTCTCCAAATCTGTAGGCTCTCTTTTCACGTTATTGATTGTTTCCTTTGCTGAGAAGGAGCTTTTTAGTTTGAATCCATCCCATTTATTGATTCTTCTTTAAAAATATTTTTTAGATGTTGCTAGACCTTTATTTTAATCATTTATTTATATGTGGTGCTGAGAATCAAACCTAGTGCCTCACACATGCTAGGTAAGTGCTCTACCACTGAGTCACAACCCCAGGCCCCCATTTATTGATTCTTTATTTCATTCCTTACACTTTGGGAATCTTGTTGAGAAATTTGGTTCCTAAGCCAACATGATAGAGTTGGGCCTACATTTTCTTCTAGTAGGCACAGGGTCTCTGGTCTAATGCCTATGTCCTTGATCCATCTGAGTTGATTTTTGTGCAGGGGGAGAGATAGGGGTCTAATTTTATTTTGTTACATATGGATTTCCAGTTTTCCCAGCACCATTTGTTGAAGAGGTTATCTTTTTTTTCAATGTATGTTTATGATGACTTTGTCTAGTATGAGATAACTGTATTTATGTGTTTGTCTCTGTGTCTTCTATTCTGTACCATTGGTCTTCATGCCTGTTTTGGGCCAATACCACTGCTGTTTTCTGTAGTATAATTTAAGATTTGCTGATGCCTCTTGCTTCACTTTTCTCACTGAAGATTCCTCTGGTTAGTCTGGGCCTCTTATTTTTCCCAATGAATTTCATGACTACTTTTTTTATTTCTATGAAGAATGCCATTGGGATTTTAATAGGAATTGCATTAAATCTGTATAGTGCTTTTGGCAGTATGGTCATTTTGACAATATTAATTCTGCCTATCCAAGAACATGGGAGATCTTTCCATCTTCTAAAGTCTTCTTCAATTTCTTTGTTTAGTATTCTATAGTTTTCATTGTTGAGATCTTTCACTTATTTGACACAACCTTTTTGAAGTACAGTTTAGTAATGTATGTTAAAACTTTAAATGTGTATATGTGACTTTAACAATTATTACATTTTATGGAATTTAATAAATTTATTTTAAAATTTACCTAGAATAGAAAACTTGAGAAAAAGACAAAAAACTTTTTGAAAAACATTATGTGAGGAGAAGACTCTTGGTCCCCAGCCCAGAAATCTTTTTTCCTACAGAAATAGCTAAAAATGAGCATGGATGCACAGATTAAATATTTATTAAAAACCACACAAGACAAGTCCAAGTTTTGATCATGTTATAGTGCAATATAATCTCTCACTCACCACTTGGGCAAAAGGACCTTAGTACACAGCTTTGGAAAATTGTTTTGCAATATCTATGAAAGCTAAATGTACGTGTACTATAAGGATATATTAAACAGAACTGTATAGACATTTTCACCAAAAGAAATACGCAAGATGCACAAGGCCCTGGGTTCAATCCCTGGCAGCAGTAAAAAAAAACAAAAAAACCAACAATGAAAGAAATACACAAGAACATTCTCAGCAACACCATTCATAATAGTTTCAATTGGAAACTTCCCAAATGGCCATAATAGATTAACAAATTATAATCTATTCATATAACAGAAAACTCTACAGAAATGAAAATGAGTGATCTATTAATACATCCAATCACATAATCCCACAAATATGTTGAATGCAATAAGCGATATAGAAGAGTACATTTCTAATGATTCCATTTATGTAAACTTCACAAACCAGCAAAGTTAATCCATGGTGTTAGCAGTCAGGATAATGGTTACCTTTGAGGGCAGGGAGAATGTGAGTGGCAGTTGTTCCAGCAGGGCTCATTCTCCTATGGTGTCAGGTCCTTGGACCCTTCCTGGAAGTGAGGTCTGTTTTCCACAGGTTCACCTCACACAGAATGCTACACAGAGGTAGAGATTTAATTCTCCCTAGCCCACCTACTGCTGAGACCCATGCATTGAGAAATGGGAGCTTAATCTTTTCTGGCTTGAGGCTTCCCTGCTTAATTTCACTTAGCAAGCCCAAGTTGGAAGCACTAGCAACTGAAACCATTTTGTTGTCAGGTACCTGCCTAAGTGGGTTAATGAATAAAATGTTTAGAACTGTGAAGGTACTGAGCACATATGTGTTTTCTTTTTAACTTTTATTATGTCTTACATATCTAAACTTGATATTCATCTTCCCTTTCTCATCTTCAGAGCAAAATGATCACAAGCAGAACTTTTAAGAAATGCCAATATACACAGAAGTTCCATAAAGTTTATTTCCTTTCTGTAGCCCATCATTCAAAAAGTGTTTATTTTGATTATGAGTTTCAAAGGTACAAAAAGTACAGAAAATAAAATTACACATGTCCATGGAGTTTCCACTACCCAGTCTTAACATTTCATTTCTACTGTATTTTCTTCAAATCTTTTTTTTTTCTTTTTCTTTTTTTCTTGCAGTACTGGGGATTGAACTCAGGAACATGCCACATTCTAGATTAGTGGTATACCATGAGCTATACCCCCAGCCCTCTTCAGATCTCTTTGTGTGTGTGTGTGTGTGTGTGTGTGTGTGTGTGTGTGTGTGTTTAAGGATCTATTCCTCTTTATATATACACGTATACACGCACACATATAATATATTTTGGTTGTAGGTGGACACACTATCTTTATTTTATATTTATGTGGTGCTGAGGATGGAACCCAGTGCCTCCTTACACGTTGCAGGCAAGTGCTCTACCACTGAGCCACAACCCCAGTCCCTCTTTGTGTGTTTTTATAAACAGAAACCACAGCGTACTCCGTTTGTCTTTCCTCCCCTTTTTATTAGCACCCTGAGACATTTCACTACCTGCCACCCCTACTTTTACTTCTAAATGTATCTATTAAACAATATAGAGCCTCAATTTTTGAACTATTAATTTAAAATTATAATAATGTACAATCCTGATGATTGCCTTTTAAAAATGTCTTCAATAAGCCAAGAATAAAGACCTCTTGGAACAAGGAAATGTCCATACCACAGAGATTTGGTGAGAGCAAGGGGCATTATCCACCCGCACAGTAGTTTCTGCCTTGCACAAAAACCTACTTTTTATATAAATAAATTGCTGGGGCCACAGCCCATCTATAAACTGATCTCAGATTTTTAAGCACCATTGTCATCCACCACAGCAACCCATGACATATACTTCACAGAATATCCAACAGCTGAATGACCAAGGTATCAACTTCTGAGATATAGCACTGATGCATGGCACCTGTTAGGGACAACTGTGCCCTGCAGGTGAGGCCCCTTTGGTTACCTAAATCATATGGCTGATCCTGGGTCTTTTTGTGACATACCAGGAGTTTGTAGTAGCTATGCTGACAAGGGTTCCAGCACCCATTGGACCAACAACGGGGCTGTTGTATGTCACCTGACATTAGACATCATGAGTTGCCCTGGTCCTAAGCTTGCTCCATATTGCAGATTCCTGCCTCCACCTGGAGTTATTGAACCTTTATCTTTGTCCCCTGAACAGAACCATCGAGCATTTCTTGGGTGCTCCATTCGCAAACCCTGCATTGTTGCTGTGGGATTACATGAACCTTGTTGTACAGAAAAAGAGAAACAATGAGAACAGGTTCTTCCAGCACAATGGAATGGGGATACACTGAAGGAATTCAGATGAAAGAAACTTACTGCTACCAGTCTCACAATGGAAACTTTGGAAATGTCCCTTGGTGAGCTTGTCCCCTATCCCTATTAGCCATGCTGCCAAGATGACAAGATTTGGTGTCTACTCCATTGTCTCTGGAGTTCCCCAGGGGAACTCAGATCAATGGCTTTGCTTGTGGTCTCTCCCTTCCAGTTGGCATACCATGTATCAGGCAGTCCAGGGAGGTTTCTTGGCCTGGAACCTGACTCCAAGGTGCTCACTCAGGAATCTTTAGATTGTCTTAGAACCACCAAGGTAGTTTTTGCATATTCAGAGATTCCATTTGGGTGTGTCTTTCTCCAGTCATTACTTAAAACTTCTTATGTGAACAAGAAATTTTTTCTTATGTTAGAGCCATTTACACATTTGGGTATATCTGTTCCCCAAATCTTGCCTGCTCTACAAAGTACAATGACGTGTTTTTTCAGAAGGTAAAGAAAGAGTGGGAACTAATGGATCAGAGGGCCAAAGGGAGACCTGTCTCTTCAACTGAAACATCTGTGGGGTTCCTCTAAGTTCCCTGTTAGATATGAAATGCATGTCAAATCCCACTGGCCAGAGAGTCATGAATCAATTTCCCTAGGTTTTCCTCCTAGTTTCATGGTTCTCAACTTTCACTGCACTTTAGAGTCAATTGAAGGTTTTTTTTGTTTGTTTGTTTGTTTTCTTAACAAGTCTGGGCCTCACCTCACTCTTCATCCATATCTTTGCCTTCAGCCTGAGCATCATTTTTAAGAACTCTCAGGTGATTTTAATGTGCATCCAGGGGTGAGAACTCCTGCCCTAGTTTCCTATAGGCAATCTACTGGACTCTGTGGGGTGAGGGAACACTGCATCCCAGTATGTGCAGACACCAACCAGGGGAAGTTAGTGTACTTAAGAATCAGAGTGAACTGTTGGGGATGCCAAATGATTATGGAGAACAGCTGTGAACCAACATCTCCCTCCCTCCTCTCCAATATAGGTCATTCTTAGAGAAAAAAGAGAGATATTCTAGAATTGGATGAGATTCTGTTAGAAATGGTCCACTTTGCCCCTCAGTTGTTTTTTATATTATCTGCTGTCAGGAGGAATTAGAAAATGTCTTATTGAGATGCTAGAGTGTACCTGCTATAAGGCATTTTCATGGTGAGCTTTTAATCTTAAAACAACCTGCTGTCAACTCTAGGATTCACTGTAATGGAGACTTCAGGCCTGTGTCCATTCATAAAGGAGAGGTTTTGTAGCAATTGAACTTAAACCAGACTGACCCAGTTCACATACCTTATCCTTATTAGGGTGTTGCCCAAGTTCTTACCTCTAGTCAGCTAGCTTGCAAGCAGAACTCACCTCAAGCAAAGCCCTCACCTCAACTGTCAGGTAACTCAAGGGGTATCTGCTTATATCCGTGTCTAAATCACCTTTACTTCCTTCACAGAATTAACTACAATGTTTTTGCTTATTATAGACACTAAAAAATTAACATTAAAGGATACTAGTAACAATAATTATAATGATAATAACAAGTCATGTTCTACTCATACTCTACATACATACACAGTTGTTCTATAGAAAATTCTGCTACTGTTAATAATGAGGTGTGTCCAGATATGATATACATATTAGAGAATATTCAGTATTATTGCTCATATATGAAGGCTTGTATAGATACTACTTTAACTGTGAGTTAATTTGTCTGTAATTTTATAGAATATTTAAAATTTTCTGTTTAAACCCATAGTTTTTTATGTAGCTCCTTTTACATGCTAATGTTTTTAAAATTTTCTGTTCTAGCATAAGTACTTTCCAATAAGTAGATAACATTTCCACTTCCCATTGCAAGTTGAGAATATTAAGTTGAAAATGCATTTAATCCACTTAACCCTGCTGAACATCTTAACTTAGCAAGATATAGTATACTGTAGAGTGTTGGTTGTTTCCTCTTATAATGTCTGGCAGCTCTGGCTTGTTGTTATTGCCCAGAATCTGAGAGTATTGTACTGTATGTTGTTAGCCTAGGAAGAGAGCAAAATTCAAAATTACAAGTGCAGTGTCTACTGAATGTGTATCAATTTCTCATTCACAAAGTTGAACAGACTTAAGTCAGGTACTGTCTTATTTATGTATTATGTACATTATTATAAATAAGAAGAAATACAGTCTATATTCTTACCATTCTGGTAGCATCTATTGAAAAAATTTAACAATCCAATGTATGCACATATACATAGTTAGAACATTTAAACAATGTATGAGAGTACAAAATACCAAGCAGAAGCTGCTTGGGATATTCCCCTCATACTCAACCCTCAGTTCCTATCCCCAAAGAAGCTACATTAAGGGTTTCTTATTATGCTTCCCACAAAGCAAAGTGTCCATATGCCAAGATGAAAATTCCAATTCACTCTTGATGTGGAATATTCTCTAATATGCATATTATATATAAATCCACCTAATTTTTAACAGTAGCAGAGTATTCTATAGAATAGCTATGACATCATTCATATAAGTTTTCTCCTGGGATCTTTTTAAAAAAATTTTTTTTAGTTGTAGATGGACACAATACCTTTGCTTTTATTTATTTATTTTTATGTGGTACTGAGGATCAAACCCAGTGCTTTGCATGTGCTAGGCAAACATTCTACCACTGAACTATAACCCCAGCCCCATCTGGGCTCTTTTTTTATTTTCAGATTCTTGCCATTATAAACATTGCAGCAATGAACATCCTTGTAGACTTACCTCAGCAAACTTTTGGAAGTAAATTATTGTATGCCAAACTCAAACTTGGGTTTAAAATATTTCAAGAGATAATTTGTCGGGCTGGGGAGATAACTCAGTTGGTAGAGTGCTTGCCTTGCAAGCACAAGGCCCTGGGTTCGATCCCCAGCATGGCAAAAAAAAAAAAAAAAAAAAAAGATAATTTGTCATTTGAATTACAAAAACTGAACACTCAGAGGGTAGCCTTGAAATTATCTGTCTTATCATTATGTACATGCAGGGAAGGGAAGGAGCATTTTTGCCTTTCTAAATCTCCAGGTTCTAGAGTCAACATGAACAGAAACAAGCAAAAAAAAGCTACACCCTTTTCTTTCAGAGTGAACACATCAATAATGTTTCTGGTCCCCAGTGACAGAAATGGCCCAGAAACTTGTGAATTCCAAGTAATGTTCTCAACCTCAAGCTCACTCACTATGTCTACTATTTGTTCTAAGCAGGGAGGGGATCTGAGGCAAAAGAAAGCACATAAATGCCTGCTGTGAAACCTACATGAGAGAGCCCCTGAATGAATGTTTTAAAACTGCCTAACACTGATGCTTTAAAAATAAATATAGAAAATATGCAATTTCCATCAGGGCGAAAGGTTATACTCAGTTTTCCAGTTTCCCTTCTAGGAGGTGGCTACTGTAGCTACTTATGAAAACTTGCAGAGATTTATCTAGGAGAAGGATTTCTCAACCTCAGCACTATCGACATTTTGCACTGGATAATTCTTTTCTGTCATTCAGGTGGGACACTTTAGGATATTTAGTAGCATCCCTGACCTCTACCCAGTTGGGAGTGAAATGCCTATAGCACCTCACTCCCAAGTTGTTTCCAGATGTTACTAGATGTCTCTCCTATTGAAAACCATTGGTTTAGGGACACACACATACACTCAACTGTCATATACAGAAGTCTCCCATCATCCAAGTTTTTGCCTTTTGTGGTTTTAGTTACCACTGGTCAACAATGGTCTGAAAATATAAATGGAAAATTGGATAATTAAGCAACTCATAAGTTTTAAATTCAGTGCCATTTTGAGAAGCATGATGAAAACTCTTGCAGTCCCACTCTGTCCTGCCCAGGATGTGAATAATTCCTTTGTCCAGCATATCCACACTGTATATGCTACCCACCTTGTTGTCACTTAGTGGATTTCTTGATTATCAGATTGACTGCCATGGTATCATGGTGCTTAGGTTCACATAATTCATACTTTACATAATAATGGCCCAAAGTGTGAGAGTAGTGAATCAAAGAAAGCACAGGACATAAAACATGGAAGGACAGATTGACTCTGAAAGTATGGCAATACTGCAGGGCATATGGAAAAAACAGTATATAAAGGATTAAATACTATTCATGATTTCTGACATCCAATGGGGTCTTAAAATGTATCCTTCCAGGATAAAAGTGGACCACTGTCTAATGGCTGAATGGTATCCTGTTGTATTAAAAATTGTTTTTTCAATCTTACTTTGATAAATATTTGTTTCCTTTTGAAGTATTTTGCTGCTATAAAAAATTATGCAAAGACTATAAGTAAGTATCTCTATAGAGTTAATTTTTAGGTGCAGAATGACTGGGTCAAGGGCATTTTAAAATTATAACAGATATTAACCAATTTGCCTTCCATCAAGCCTTTACCAATTTTTATTCTCTTTAACAATGTACAAGAATACCTGTTTCTAATGCCCTTGCCAACTCAGTGTGTTAAAAAATCCTTTTTATCTTTTTTAGTCTGAAAGTTGAAAAATGGAATCTTTCTATAAGCTCAGGTCTGCCACTGTGTTCAATTCTAGAACAGGTATTCTGAGGAGAAGTTGCTCAAAAATGCACCCTCTTATAGTTCCAAAGATCAGGACAGAGCACTCGGCTGAAGAATTTTGATGAAGTTCTTGAGTTTTAAAATTTTCTGCAGGCTGAATCCAACTTATCCAAGTTGCTGGAAAATGCAAATGATTTTCAAGGAGAGGACTCAGCCCCTTGAAATTGTGTGCTTAATTCACACAACATGCCAGAACATGATTTCCGGGAAGACTTTTTACATTCCTGTAGATCTGTATATGATAAATACTTTGTTATCATTTGCTGTGTGCTGAGAGGTGCTGTCTGTATTCATCTATGTGCTGAATTACAGATAGACATGATCAAATAAAGTCAAGACAAGGATCAAGCCTCATAAAAATCTTGCCTACAGCATGTACCATAAAAAGTCAATCATGCCAAGACTCTGCAGGCCAAGCAAAGTTAAGAGTTGTGCAATTACCCAGCAGAAGTTGAAATTTCTGACAAAAACAGGGACCTCATTGAAAATCTAGGCATAAAATGAAGCCTCTTTTAAAAGGGGGGCATTTTGATACTTTGCTAATGCCAACACTGAAACCATGGTCTTTGATCTCCAATATTTACTTCCTCCTTAGAGTCCAAGATGAAATAGATTTTCCATTCCTGGATTTTCTGGTCATTTGGGCTGTAACTTAAACCAAGTTTTTAACCACAGTAGAGTGTTCCATAGTTTGCCATTGCCTGAGTGAAGACCGTGTTCTGTTCTTTCACTCAGGGAACATTCATTGGAAGCCTACTGTGTGTCAGGTCCCCAGCTAGACTCTAGGGAAGGCATTGTTGCGTGGGAGACATCAAGGCTGCTGATCAGACCTCACATTAGAGAAAATGATCTGAGAAGAAAGACTGGAGCCAGTGAGTGCAGAGGCCCCAGGCCCCAGGCCCACTGGCAGAGGTCCCTGGTATTCAGAAGTGGTCTACCTTTATCTACAAAGGATATAACCCAAGATTCCCAGTGGATGCCTAAGACATGCAATAGTACCCAATCATAAATAAACTAAGTGTTTCCTATCCATACATAACTATGATAAAGTTTAATTTTCAAATTAGGTACATTAAAAAGATCAACAACCATTATATAATAGAACAATTATAACAATATACTTTAATAAAAGTTATGAATGGGATCTCTCATTCTCAATGTATCTTATTGTATTGTATTCATCCTTCTACTTATTGACTGCTGATCAAAAGTTAAAAAAAACAAAACTGTGGATAAAGGAGGGCAACTGTACCTTGAATACTTTCAGGTAAATAAGCATCTTTTAATCCTTCCTCTTTTAATTTTTGGCCTAAGTTGATTTGACTTAGGTTCATGTTATATGCATCCAAAAAAGAAAATGACCTAATGGGTTAATAGATGAATATACCAATCACTTGCCCCTTTTGTATAGGAAGGGATCAGTTACTACCAATCTTCTGGTGATTTAATCTATTGCTTCTTTCTAGTTATCCTACACAGGTAATGAAACTTAACAACCCATGAATGGCATAAAAAAGAATGCCCATCCCTCCAAACTTTGCTTAAGCTAGGCTTGCACTTGTTCTGTTCTTAGGCAGAACAATCTTGGTTCCAACTCAAGAATTTCTTTCTTCCCTCTGCTTGAAACACTCCAAGTTCTTCATCTTGCCAGCTCCTGTGGCCATTCATCTTCAATGCCATTCATTACCTCAGAGAAGCCTTCTATATATCCAAAGCCAAGGTCTCTGCTTGATTTCTCTATCTCACGATCTTATGTTATCTTATCACCATTTGATGTTTTCTTTTTAACATATTTTTTTATTTTCTGTCTACCCCAATGATTACAAGCTCCATGAGAACATAGATCTTCTCTTTATTCCCAATGCTAAGAATATTGCTGGCACATAGTAGGGGCTTAGTAGAAGTTTGTGGAATGCAAATGTTATTTACGTAGGTATGTGTTGCTGATGTAAGCACTTAATGTGAATGTCTCAATCCTCAAAATAACCTTGAGTAAGGGTTCCTATTATCTTACATGTGGGAAATTTAAGTTTGGAGAGATTGAGCAACTTGCCCAATGTTACACACCTGGAAAAGACAGAGGTGTGATTTAAAAAAATGAACCATTTGACTCCAAAATTTGTGGTCTCATCATTTCAGTAACTCCCAAATTTGTTTCAAATCTCAATATTCTAAAACTCTAGCAGATAAAAATCCTAGTTAGATTTTGAGTTCAATTTGGGAATGAGGCCATCAGAAAAAGAACTGACCATTCTCTCAGGGACAATAAGCCTCAGAATGGGTCTAAGAGGACATCTCAATAAACATGGCAGAGACTGGTCATACTTGGGATTCACTTTGAAAGAAATTGAGAGGGGAGTAAAGGGTGCTTGGTAGGATAGATTCATCCTTCAGGAGATATGTTTGTGACAAAAGTACACAGGCAAAGAGCACAGTAGAAAGAGATAATATCATGATGGTTTCATATGCAAGGGGTTGATGTGGGCCATGGGGGGATGTGTGAAGTACAGACCCTCTTTGAATGAATACAGAATCTGAAAAGAAAATAATCTCAAGGTTTGGAATTCCTGTAATCGAAATGTGAATATATTGTTGGTTGTTGGAGAGAATCACAAAGTATGAATAAACTCTGTACAGAAAAAATACAATATAACGAAATGACAACATATAATAGAAATTGAAAGTCTTATTTGAAGTTCGATTGAGTAAAACTTCGAGCTGTCAAAGATTCAATTTCTTGTATATTTAAAGTCTATTCAATCTTTATGTAGACTTTTGCACTTAAGCATATAAACTGAGCCAAGGAAAGCTCTTTCATTTCCTTCTATAAGGACCTGAATTCATCTTTTTCATCATTAGGCACTCAAGAACAAAAACCAAAGTGATATTAAAATAAGAAAAGTGAAAACTTTTAATGCCTGTAAAGGATGTGAAATATCCTTTTATATGTTAGAAGTTATATACGTGTATGTGTCAGTTTCTGATGTTTAGCGATAGCCATATGAAGACTTGAAATCTTACTGCTTTGTGTAGTAACTGAATATAGTTTGTTATTTTCTGTGTTTTTTCCTCCCTCAATTCAGAACATGGATCACCTCAAAATATTTATACTTTTAAACATTTTTACCAATGTTTTTAATGTTGTTCTAATTGAAGTTAAACTTACTATTTAAATTATTATAAAAATGCTTTAGATAACTGGTATACCAATTATATTAACTCTACATGGAGGTTATAAGTAAGGAGTTGAGTAAATTTTAAAATACTTATTACTAAGTATTGCTAATACTTGAAATGATTTTAGGCTTTCTAGGGGTTTAAAAAATGGTAGAGTTCATTAACTTCTTACGTGAAAGTTATCATCTTACATAAGGATAACATGATTATCAAAATAAGGAAATTAAAATGTTATATAATTGTGAACTACAGACCTTATTCCAATTCTCCACTTTTGTCTCCTTTACTAGAATCCAATCCAGAATCATACTTTGCTCTTAGTTGTCAGGTCTCCTTGGTTTCCTCCAATCTGTTGTGACTGCTTCTTTGTCTTGCTCCCTGAGAAATCCTTCTAAAATGCTAAATAGATCAATCTATTCACCTGCTTAATATGTTGATGGCTCTCCACTACTTTCAGAATAAAAGGCAAATGGCCTTGCCCATGACTGACCAACACACTAGGCTCTGTTTCATCTCCTAATCACTCTTCTAATCTTATTTCCCTCCACTTTTTGACACTCCATCCACACTCAGGGTACACTAAGCTAGTGGTGGGTTCTCTCTTTTTTTTTTTTTTTTTTTTTTTGCGGTGCTGGGGATCGAACTCAGGGCCTTGTGCTTGCAAGGCAAGCACTCTACCAGCTGAGCTATCTCCCCAGCCCTGGGTTCTCTCTTGAGCCACGCTCAAGAGGCCCCTATATGCAGCACTCCCTCTGCCAAAAGGCTATTTTAAAATATTTAGCAAACACTTATTTGATTGTACTCCACGCCAGGCTCCATGCTAGACACTGTAAATACAATATGAAGCACATCTCTTTAAGGATCTCTCTCTACAAGGGAGAAGACAGACACACCTAAAGACATGCTTACACCAAAGTACTCTCTTCAAGAAGGCCCTTTGATAAATGTCCTCTAAATGGAAGCTTGCTATAAAGGTGTTTGGCCTGGAGACAAGAGGAAACATGCTGATGTGCACAAAGAAGCTTCTCAGCATTTTGAATGAAGACAGTGAAGTGATGGACAGGAAGAGGTGAGGGAGACAGTGGCTGTGTCAGGGATGCCTGCTTCCTAAGGAGCTTCAGTTTTATTCTTCACACCAAGACCTAATAAGAGGAATCCTTTTGCATCCTACTAGGAGGGTTTTCTAGATGCACTATGAACATTGTCTCCTTTAAAAAGTCTTCCCCAATTCCCTTCCCTCCTTAGATACTAATAATCTGTGCTCTCTGGCACCTGAGGAAGACCCTCTCAAGGTGATTGTCAAGCTGGATTATGTTTTAAACTGTATCTTCCTCCATACCAGCCCCTTTGAAGGAATAAGGGTTGCTCTTCCTCTCCTCTGTATTCCAGTACCTAGTGCAATGTGGAGCTCTTGAGGTTCAGACACCAGAACCAGAGTACCTTTAAGGAGGTCAGACAGAGTGTAGGAAACTAATACGTGCTGCTCCTCAGAATTTCCTTCCAAGTCAATGGCGTACATAAGTGCTCAGCACATGATCAGTGCCAAGCTGAGCACTGGAATTAGCTGGATACAATGGACTTCTGGAACAGGTTTTTGAAATCTGAAAAGAGGATGCAATGACTTCCTAAAATTAGCTACTTTAACTATAAATGACTGTTGATTGGGCTCTGCTAATGTATTTTATACTATAATGTATTTTACAATGTGCTCCAGAACTGTTAAACTTATTCCTCCTTCCCTTCTTCCTCTCCTTCCTTCCTCCCTTTCTTTCTCTTTCCCATTTCCCTGGCAATTCTTAGACAAGGGCTTTATTATGTAGGAGGTGATGGGGAGAGAGGTTCTCCTTACGGCATACAAGCCTTGGCTGGACTCATGGCCGAGTTCCCTGTCGAGATTCTGGGGTGACCAATAGCATTGGCATAGGTAGTGGGTGGGCAGTCTGGGCTAAGTCTTCTGTGTCCCAGGAGGCTGTTTCTGGAAGGGTAGGACCCGGGGTGGAGCAATGAGAGGGTGTAATCTCTTTTGGAACAGTTTGTCCTCATTGCCCTTCTTTTTCTACCAGGGTGAAGGGCAGGCGGGAAAGGAGGGAATTATTCCCCATTGTCTCTCATCCCAGACCCTTGACTTTGAAGGAAAAGTATAACTCTTCCTATTTTCCTGGACCAAAGTTCTAAATGCAGTTGGCTTTGTAGCTTCTGGCAAGTTTAAAAAGCATGCATTTCCACATGACTTGTTGATTTACACCAAATTGTAATGTCTTTTAAAATCCTCCCTGCAATCCCTTTTGCTGGCTCTAGTGAACACCCTTGCAGGGCTCCCAACAGAGCTCCAGGCTTATTTTCCCGTATCTGGCTTGTGCTGCTTTTGTGTTGGGCTCTCCCCAGCACACTGCCTTGTAGTCCTTGAGGGAGGAAGCCAGTGAGCCATCAGCCTCCTTTGGAACTTCCCAGTTCCTCTACCCACAGCCTGTGCACATCTATTCACCCACACCAATCACTTTGTTTTCAAGTGCTGCACCCAGGATTGAATATCTTTCTTCAAATGAAAATAACTATTTGGCTTTGTGTCCATTCCACCAGCACCTTTGGGTGCAAATGCAGGCAAGGGTAGCCCTGAGAAACTCTTCAGAGGTGAGCAGCTTTCAGGGTGAGAGGCTCAACAAAGGCTTCTCTGCTAAAGATCTCTCTCGACAAAGTCAACAATCCCACAAAATGCAACAGCTCCCAAGCACATCTCCTTTGCCCCTCTCAGAAAAATCAGTATGGAGTGGTTAGATGTTCAAGACCTCAGTGACCTCCCCTTAAGTTCAGTGACCCTGCAGTTCACCTTGACTCTTCAGCTTCCCTTTCTTGATCTGTAAAGTGGGAACAGAAACTGAAATCCACTTCATGGGGATGTCGTAAGCACATCAGATATGCATGCAAAATGTTCATTATAGTTTAGCACTAAAGACATATTATTATTAATAGTCAAGATAAACAGGTTGCTTCTCTTTTGGGATGAGGGGAGCTTGGCTAGCCAGCCTCAAAATGTCCTTCGCCTTTAAGGCCCCTGTAAGTTCTATTACTTTGGGGCCCGGGTCCATTGTATTTGCAAAGTAAGAATGACCACGCGGCTGCTCCTGCACAAGCACAGGTGCGGCCCTGACCACAGTGAAGGCGTTGACGCTTGTGTACCGAGCGGATCTAAGAGAAGGCCAAGTGCGCCCTAAGGGCTGGGAGCTGGCCTTGACCCCAGCTCTGGCTGCGAGGTTGGGGGTTGGGGATGCTCTGAGCTGTTCGGAAGAACGTCGCGGGGGGAGTAGACTCGGAGAGAGCGGACCTACACTCCGGACCCGGACCCGCCCCCAGGAGCCCCGCCCCGCCCCCGGCACCCCGGGTTGGCTGGAGCCGCGGGCCAAGCGCGGCGATTCGCCACGCGTCGCGTCATTAGACTCGCTCCGGAGGCTCTTGCTAGCTGTTCAGGGAGGCTGCGGCGGGGGAGGTGGGGGCGGCCGGGCGCGACGCCGCCGGGCCGCCCCGCCCTGGGAGGCGCCCAGGCCCTCATCAAGTGACCAGTATCCCTTCCAGGAGAACACGGTCCTTCTGAGGGAAGCGAGCTCCAGCCCGTATCCCCGGCGCCAAACCGCCGTCATCTCCTTCCTGTGTCGGGTGATCCTTCTCCTCACCCACCCGGAAAAACATAGTCCGCCCCTCACGTCCTTGTGGAATAGCAGTCGTTCCCAAACCGTGTGGCGCTTTTTACCGCACCGCCGTCTTCCCCTTTTACGTACTCTACAACCCACTAAGAGGAGAGATTATCACATAAAAGAAACATTAAGGGAAGAACGAGAGCGAGCCGAAGGCAGTGAGGAAAAGGCCAGGCTGGCGGAGGGACACCGAGCCGGCAGGCGGTGTGCGCACGCGCGCGGCAAGGAACGAGTTCCGGTCTGGCCGAGGCCTGTCTCCTAAAAATAGCCCCGGTGTGGGGATCCGTGCGCCGATGTCCCGGCGAGTCCCGGGCTGAAGGAGGCGGCTCTGGGCGGCGCGGAGTGCCGTGGCGGGTCCGGGCTGCGGCGTGTGCACGCCCGCCAGCTGCGCTGGAGATACGGTGAGGGCCGCGGGCAGCGCAACCGGCAGGGCTGGAGGGGGGCGGTGTCTTGGTGAGGGGGCCAGGTATGTCTGGGGTGGGGGTTCTGGGGTGGGGGGCAGCACCGACGAGGAGCGGCGCCTTAGGGCTCCGGGGACTCCCTAGGACGAGGCTCTGGACAACCGGGAGGGGATCAGGGTCGCGGGTGCGCGGCAGCTGGGCAGGTAGGGTGCTGGGGGGGGAGGCGAGTGGTGTTTGGGTAGGGGTCCGTGAGGAGGGGCGAGGCGCCCGGGGGGGTGGGGTGGGGGCGGGGTGTCCCGAGGGCGGGCCCGGGGCGTCTGACGGGGCGCCGCGGGGCGGGCGCGGGGAGGCTCGGCCGCGCGGGTTCGACGTCTGCAGCTTCCCCGAGCGCGCACCGCCTTTGGGTCCGGGGGGCGGTCGTGAAGATACCCTCCTTGAAAGTTGAAGGAGTTCCTTTGGGGCCTCGGAACCTCTCAGTTCCTTTCTCTTGTTCTCAGAGGTCGAGGATCTCCTTGAAGGGATTGACCCTCTTGGTGCGGGGTGCGTTCTGCCCTGTTGTTGGACTTGGAAGAACTTCCCCCGCTTCTGCTTTGGGAGAACCTTGGTCTAACGGGGAGGAACATTTAGGTCTGAACTGTGCGTGCATGCGTGTGTGTGTGTGTGTGTCAGTGTCGGGGTCGGTATTTGGGGCGCGCCAGGGTTGGGGGCACCTGCGGGTGCGGAGTTTAACAGCGTAGGGAGACGTCTGGGGAACCGAGGGGGCTGCAGAGAACCGCTCGCTGCCCACTGCTGTCCAAGTATTTCCTAGCTCCCAGGGATCGTGGTGTGGGGTAGAAACTTTGCCTTTTGGTTCCGTATCATCTGTCTTTCAACAGTGAGGGTTAAAAATAGAGGATAGTGCAAATAAGTTTGGGAAAGGTGAGCATTTCTGAATTAGAAAAAAGGCTTTTTTCCTCCGTGTAAGTGCAACTATAATATTGTTGCTCAGACCTGAAATAAATTTCTGAGTGGGAACCGAGCCTCCTGTCATGATCCAGTGGGAACTGTGTGTAGACTGAATACATCATAGTTTTAACCTGCATTTTAGTTTACAGTGAGTTTGGGATTCAATGACTGCTTTTAGAAAGACCTGCTGTGATATGTTAACAGTGGTATATGTTTTTTTAAACAAATGTTGTCTAACGTTTTTCAAGTTTTTAGCACAGCATGTTTCCCTTGTGTCTTGTAATATCTGTTAGTATATAAAGCAGAGATTCTGTAAAGCTGTAATTAGGTGTATATTACACAAGAGTACTTTCTCTTTAAGAATCCAGCTGTGTTGTTTTGACAACTGCTAAGTACTCTAGTTGTCAGTTTTAAAATCTTTGTTACCTTGGCAGTACTTGAAAAGTCTGTGGAAAAGGTAAACAAAATAGTTTTCTTAAAACATACAAAAATGACATTTAGGAAGAGTAATGTGAATTTAGGAATTGATTAAAATAACTGTATTGTGCTATTATGGCTTTTGCACGTATGTTTTTTGTTTTGTTGTATATCTTCATTTCTTTTTCTGTAAAAGGCAACTTTTAGGGAGTAGAGTGATTTTACTACTGCAGATGCTTTATAGAGTTTAGAGTTTATATTAAAATTATGTTTATACAAATGTCATGTTTATAGGTTCGTGTCTGTATGTCACATGAAACAGTATTTGTTGTATATGATAATGCATTCATTGACACTGGAATCACCTTAATTTTCCTTAAACATTGTTGCAAAGTGGAGGTAATGGTGTTATAATGTTGAAAGTCTTCTGAAGAGGTACACCTGGCAATGTGAATGTGGACTCTTGATTAATAATTCTGTTTTAAGGGTGCTTCCAAGGGATATTTATTTACTAAAGCAGTCAACGCTTATGACATGTTAGTGAACCTCACGGAACACAATTATTTGCTTACCTATTTAATTCACACTATAGGTTACATGTAAAATTAGTCTTTTTCTTGTTAGAAAAAAGATGTTAAACAACTTTTCCTGTGAGTTTTTTAAAATTAAATTATTGGGGGTTGAAGAAAGGAAATAGTTTGTTGAGTCTCAAAAATAATAATTGTAATGTCACCATGTTGAATTAGTTCCAGAATAATTTTCATCTGCATAGAGGTTTTTTTGTTTGTTTTTGTTTTTGTTTTTTTTCCCCTGGTACTGGGAATTGAACTCAGAGGCCTTTAACCACTGAACCACATCCCTAACCCTTTTTAAATTTTTTGAGATAGGGTCTTGTCAAGTCGTTTAGGGCCTTACACTAACTGCATATCGTATTTCATGTGTCCATATGACTATGTGTGACAAAATTCTTTTGGGGGGAGGGTAAGTGTAATTGGAAATGTCTTAAAATTTTAAGTTGTTTCAAATGGCAGTGCTATATTTTTCAGATCAAGTTCATTATAGCTTTGTATTTTCCATTTATAATGCAGTGCAGTTAATATTGATTTTATTAATATTCAGGTGATAGCAGTTTCGCTCATTAATTATTTGACTACCAAAAAAGAAATATTGAACTATATTCTGAGGGTGGTTAAGTAATTACAAAAATGTCTATTAGAATATGATTTTGAAATTTGATGTAGTCTAGTCAAATTTTCTTGCTGGATTTTGTGTTTTGATTAGGAAGAAGAAACCATAAGCAAATTTGTTAGTGGAAAGTAACATGCTTGTCAGTAAGTTTTGGAAAGCCATTTTTCTTCTCCTTTTTCTGCTTTTAGTCTGGCAAGAGGAATTTAATGTATACAATGATGATGGCTATGGATCTTCCAGTTTCAAATAGTCTGTCTTATATTTAGATCATGTACCCCTTTTTTGGTTTGAAAGATGTACTCATAGTACATCTGAATGTTTCCAAAGTCTAGTGTAAGTTTTCTTTTATCAGTGAAGGGGCAAGGAGAATACAGCTTTGTGGTTTGAAAATGATCACCATTACTTTTTTTCTAGATTAAAAAGAAAATCTGAATGGTCTTGGTAAATTGAGAGGTGAATGCCTTCTCTTTTGTGATGTTTAAATAATAAGAGAAGTACAAATATGGAAATCAAATCAGTTTCAGTTAGATAACCTCATGTAAGAGAATTCTTCAATGTCATGCTGATTTACAAGCCCTCATAAAGGAAGACTGTTTGACTTTGTAGTCAGATCTTGATTCAGATACCAGCTTCACTACTGACAAAGTTATGAAATGTCTTCTGTAAAATGGGAAGACATTACACCACCTGCCCCATGGCGTTAGAATTTATATGAAATGAGTGTAAAAGTTTCTAGTTCCTAGCTCTGCCTGAGGCTCACTGTACAAAAATTCATGTTGCCTGATCTCCCTCCACTTTTCTTTTCTTTGCTTTCATCTCTTCCTTCCTATGAAGATTACACGTTTCCTGCATTCCCTGCCCAGTGTCCAGTATGGATTTGTTTAGTATTTTTGACAAAAGGACTTTATATATCAATACAAGAGAATGCTTATTTATTTCTTTTGGATAAAATATCTCAATGTCTTAAATTTCATGTTAGATAATGCAAAAATTGTTTAGTTTGTTCTATATTAGACTTTTGATCTACAATTGTAGTTTGCTTCTACAACCTCCATAAGCTCCCCCAATTTTTTAAAAAAAATTAGAGTTAAGGGACTGGGGCTCTAGCTCAGTGGCAGAGTGCTTGCCTACCATGTGTGAGGCACTGGGTTCAATCCTTTTTTTTTTTTTTTTGTGGTTCTGGGTATTGAACCCAGGGCCTTGTGTTTGCAGGGCAAGCACTCTGCCAACTGAGCTATCTCCTCAGCCCCCTGGGTTCGATCCTTAGTACTGCATAAAAATAAACAAATAAAATAAAGGTGTGTTATCCATCCACAACTACAAAAAAAGAAAAAAAAAGAAAAGAAATATGACTACCTGCAATATTCTTTGCCAGTCTGTAACCATGTCTTAAAAAAATTAAAAAAATTAAAGTTAAATATAAGTAGTTTGCCTACTTACTCTTTAGAAAATTATGTATCTTAGAAATTGAGAGTTGTCTTCAAAATGTGGTATTTAAAGTTTGAAATTAGAATAATATTTTTATAACCTACCTGGATTAAATACTTAAAAATAACTTTAGTATGTGATCTGTAATTTTTTTATACTTCATTTGGTCTTTGAAACTAAATGTTTTATCTGTGTATAACTTTATCTGGGTACCCTATAATAAATAGAATCTTTGTCCATTTTTTTATAATTAAGATGATACAGCCACTTTTTAATTAGTATTATGTGTAGAATAGGATATATGTTTGCTAAAGGTGTTTTATTATTTATAGATTATAATGATTACTAATTAATATTCACTGAATTTAATGTTATTTAATAATTGTGGTTTAGTAGTTACTCAAGATGAAATCGTAAACACTTGGGTTAAAAAATTAGCTTGGGTGTGAGGTAGACTACTGTATTTGGACATTGATATTTGATGATGGGTAATTTACTTCATCACTTTAATAACTAATGATGCAGAAAGCCAGAGGAATTGTTACCTTGGGTGAGAAACACACATTAATTAATCAAACCTCCAATAAGAGACCTTTTTTATGGGTCTTGAGTTAGTATTTTATTGTCTTACAAAAATAAAAACTACAGATTTAAAAAAAATGCATTATTAACAAAGGTACATGCTTTGAGAAATGTTTTCAATAGTGGGTGGTGAATTTGTAGTGCATGACTTGGACCTTTTTACTGGTTATTTTTGCTAACAGCAGCGTGCATATGCAGGTTGATTTGGATTCATTTGAGATATGATTTGTTTTCCTTGAAACAAAGAGCTGCTTCTTTTTTAACCTGGTAAGATAACATGTAACTTTGGGGCTGGAGTTGTGGCTCAGCCACTGGAGTGCTCGCCTAGCACTGGGTTTGATCCTCAGCACCATGTTAAAAAAATAAAATATGTGTCCAACTACAACTAAAAATATATACACATATATTTTAAAATATTTTTTAAGTTGTAGATGGATATAATACCTTTAATTTATTTATATGTGGTGCTGAGGATCGAACCCAGTGCCTCACATGTGCTAGGTGAGCACTGTACCATTGAGCCACAACCCTAGCCCCCTAAAAAAAAAAAATTAAAAATAAAAACAACATTAAGGTGCATTGAGTGTATTTGCCTATCTCACCTTTTACCTTCACTCACCAGCAGTCCATCTACTATATAAGAGATTGGAATTGTTATTTCTAAAATTGATGTCTACATTTCTTCTTTAAAAAAAACAAAAAACAGGACTGGGGAGATAGCTCAGCTGGTAGAGTGCTTGCCTCGCAAGCACAAGGCCCTGAGTTTGATCCCCAGTACCGCAAAAAAAAAAACCAAAAAACAAAAAACAAACTTTGAAGGCATGTGAGATCAATAGATCCTAAGGGAAGGGATAAGAGATTGACCTCTAAAAATCAAAATGTTAAGTGAAAATACCCACTCTGTTACTCTCAGTTCTTTGTCAAGTTCTTTGAGAATCAATATATAAAATAGTGATAACATTACCTAGTCCATAGAGTTGTTGAGAGAATTAAACAAGATATGTATTATAAACCCAGTGACTGCATATCTTGCAGTGGTTTCCCTACTCTTATTCCCTACTATCACAATTACAGCCATTGTAAATATTAGTTTATAACTCATGTCATAATAAGAATCCATCCTGTCTTTCCTCATTATGTGAATGTAAACTCCATGAAGGCAGAGTCCTTGTCTGTCTTGTTCACAGCTGTATCCCCAAGCATTAGCAGGACACTGTTGAAGACAGTAAATACTTGAATCTTCGCTTTTTTTTTTTTTTTTTTTGCCAATGATTGGAATGCTCTCTTGCTCATATATTTACTGAACTACTTAAACTTTAAGTCCTAGCTCAAATGTCATCCCATATGTGATTCTAGTTTTAGTCTCCTTAGACAAACTTATTCTCTCTTGGGTGCTTCCATACATACATTATTTGCAGAATAAATCCCATTTTAATGTATTTAGGGTATTATAATTGATGTTGCTAGGTTAAGCCCCTGTGCAGGGACTACCTTGCTGTTCCATATACTCAGTACACACCAGCCAATCATAGCGCTTGATACTAAGTGAAATCTCAGTGTTTTAGTCAGCTTTTTTGCTGCTGTGACTAAAGGACCTGGCCAGAATAACTGCAGAAGAGAAAAGATTTATTTGGGGGCTCATGAATTCAGAGGTCTCAATCCATAGACAGTAGACTCCATTCCTCGGGACTCATGGCAAGAGTGTGGCAGAGGGAACCAGCTCACATGATGATCAGCAAGTCTCCACTCTGGAAGTACAAAATGTATACCCCATAGCCACACCCCAATTCCCACCTCCTTCAGCCACACCCTACCACTTAAGTTATCACTCAGTTAATCCTTATCAGGGGATTAAATCACTGATTGGGTTAAGACTCTTAGAACCCAATCATTTCTCTTGTGAACAGTCTTTTATTGTCTCACATTTGAGCTTTTGGGGATACCTCATATCCAAACCATAACCTTCAGTAAATGTTGAAGTGAGTGGAAGTTACCAATCTGTTGAAACAACCAGTCACAGACTAGTTTTCCCAGATCAGACTTGAAAAATTATAAAGATTTTTCTAGATTATAGGTCCTGCCTTCTACATTTTCTATGTATTTTAACACCTTATCAGCATTATAAAGGAAGAAATCTGAGAGCTCTTGAGAATGAGTGGCGTTCCTTGAAATTTCATTTTGCTTTTTTGCTGGTCAGTGAGTAGCCATCCTGTCTGAGGACTGTATTTCCATTTGGAAATGTATATCCCTATTGTCTTCACACACCTGCCCCTAGTCCCTATTCCCTCCCTATAGTTTATCCATCCAATTTGACATGTTATTTCAGAAAGACTACAAGTCAGGGGAAACTTCGCATAATTTCATATAATTTAACAGTATGCATGAAATACGCTACTAATTCAGCTGTATTGCTAATGATGGTTTATTGAAGAACTTCTGTGGCCAGCATTAGGAACCTAACCATCATTTGTAATAGTAGAAAATCATTCTACGTTCAAAGAGTTGACTTACAAATAGACTTCTGGAACATATTCTATTTGTAAGTTTGGGACTACTTCAGCAAATTATTCTGATACTGAAAACCTTTTTGTTGATGCTGTTAAACCTAAGTTGATATGGATTGTGATGGGAAGGGGAGTTAAGGTTGGTTTGTGTTTTTTCCTTTCTGAAATGGCTTAATTTTTTCAAAGTAAAGCCTTAGTATTAGCAGAAGTTTTTTTTTTTTTTTTGAAGAAATTCAAACTTAGGGAAAAGTTACAAGAATAGTATAACAAACTCCTATATACTTGTTATCTAGATTCAGCAATTACTAACATTTACCACATTTGCTTTATCACTTTTTATATTTGCCGAGTGGCCTCAAAGTCTGGAGATAGATAATTTTATTTTGTTTAAAATTTGAAGCTCCCTGATTACATCTTCTGGAGTATGACCAGATGTACATTTATTCATTTAAAATCAGAGACACATTACCTAAGGAGAAATATCACAGAAGAATGTATAGTAATGATTGGAAATGCTGTATTGATGCACTGTTTATGTTGCTAACAAGGAAATTACATATTAAACATATAGTATCATTGACTGTATCATATAATGTCAAATCTACTGTATAGACCTCTTTTGTTCCTCCCCTTTTTTCTTCTTACTGTTGTAATTCTCTTTATTACATTTTATATTCTTATTTTCTTTATTATCTTATGGTATCTCATAAAAACAATGCCAATTATATAATCACAGTATGTGGATTCAAGAAACTTCATATTATTATTTTGTATAGTTTATATTGAAATTCCAGTTGTACCAGTAATGTTCTTTTAGTATTTTTTTCCATTCTAATATTATATTTTGCATTATCATTATCATAGCTCTTCTAGTCTTTAAATCTGAAACAGTTTGTCCAACCTTTTTTGGTCTTTCCTGACATTAAAAGTTTTGAAGAGTACAGGCCCTTTGTTTTGTAGACTTTTCCAGTTTGGATTTGTTCTTTGCTTCTTTATAATCACATTCACGTTATGCCTTTTTGGCAGAAATCCCACATAAGTAATGATATATCCTCAGTACATCACATCAGGAGGCAGTATGATGTCAGTTTAACCATATTGGTGGTGTTTATTTGGTTCAAAATTTTCCTTTCAGTTTTCTCCCTTATAATAGGTATTATCATCCCCTTTGTTGTTTGAGTAATCTGTGGGTGATACTTTGAGACTATGTAAATGTTTTTCTACCAAAAAGTAGTCACATAATGGTTTTAGCCTTCAATGTTGATTCTTGCTTGAATTGGTTATTACAGTGGTTGCAAAATGGTGTTTTTCTGTCATTCCTTCTGTATATTTAGTTGTCATTTTATTATGATGTAAAGAAGACTTCTCAGTTGCTTATTTTGATATTAATATGAATTTATAGATTCTTTTTAATAAGTAGGTTTTTCTCCACTACCTATCAGTATTCATTTTGATGTTCCAAATTAAAGTATGCTGTTGATACTGGAGTTGCATTGTTTTAGGGCCCTTTCAGTGTCTCAAGCTAAGAAATTTTATATTGATTCCTCAGATGATAAGTTGTAATTTATTTTTAAATTTCTAAAACTTGTTAGGAGAAAGTGTTTTCCTTTGAAAGTGTTATTAATCTTAATTAATTACTTTTACCTAATTCTGTTTAATTCTGCAGTCTTTGTATCTTGTTTTCCAAAACATTCAAGTTTCTGGGGATTAGAAATCTTATTTTATAGTTATTTACAGACTTAGTTCCTTAGTGCCTTGAATATGGTTAATAGTATGTTATTTATAATGTATAATTATAATAATGACTTAATGTCATCTTTATTGCTCTTGTACCATAGTTAAGTATTCTTATGTTTGTTACAACATTTTATCTAATTTTGTGGAAACCTCTCTTTAAAATGAATCGGTAGTTCCTATACTGATTTTAATAACTTTGTTATCTTAAAAGAAATTTAAAAACTTTAAAGTTTTTCACTTTTAAAATTTAAATAACCTCATTCCTGAGATTACAGTATGTAATTGAAGAACATCAAAATGTATAATCTTGTCATTGCTGTTTTATAGTGTTTGTTTTTTTGCAAAGAATAAGCTTCCTGGGCATCACTTTAATTATAAAATGAGATGATATCTAGATCCTTCTAAATTTTTTGTTACCTTCTTCATACCTAATTATCATTAATTTTTAAAGTGAAAGTAAAATTGAGTATCACAGTGTATAGTAGAAAGAATATTTGCTTCTGAATCAAAAACGACTGGATTTGAATTGTTTGTAACCATTGTGTTACTTTATTTATTTTGTTTTGCTCTTTATTACCTTATTGATTGGGTTCACTGGGCAGGGGAGTACATGTGAACAAGGCTTGACTTTCAATCAGATTGAGAGTATTGGACGTATATGTTTATAATCCATTTTGATTTGGTTACTTGATTTTGATGTGTGCTTAATGTGCAGCATGCTATAAGGAGAACACAGAAGGGGTAATTAACCCAGTTTCAAGGATCCTGGGAAAATTGATCCCAGAGGAAATGATACCTAAAATGGAAGCCTGCAGAGTGGATAGGATTTAGCCTGGCGAAGAGGGAGAAAAGAGTTTACCAAATCTGTGTTAAGGACAAGAGCTTAGGTTGCTTTGGGGAAACTCAGGAGAAAATGGTTTGACTGAATCAGGACATACAAGAGATGGTAGACACCCAAGAGTAGTGAAAGTTAAGGCTGAAGAGGTGAATGGGGGCCAGATTATGAATAGCCCTTAAGCTGTGTTAAGGAATTTGCACTTTATCCTAGGGAAAATTGAAGCATCTTTAACCTGGGAGAAAATTAGTTGAAAAGATAATGCTGGCTGGACTGAGGTTAGTGGTAGAGTACTTACCTGCTGTGTGTGAGACTCTGGATTCAGTCCTTAGCACCATAGAAAGAAAAGAAATATGCTGTTTGCATTGTGAAGAGGAGAATTATTTGGAGAGAGTTTAGACTGGTAGTCAGGGAGAATGATTAGGAGAGTGTTAAATTATTTGAAAAGGGTTAGTGCCTTGAACTATGTTAGTGAGAAGAGAACTGAAGAGATGGATGGGTTTGAGAGAGAGATAGGAAGAACTAAAGAACTTAATGATGGAGGGCATGTGAGTAATGGTTATAGGATAATGATTAAGTTTATGGCTCATACAGTTGGGGAATGAGCAGGCTATTTACTGAAATAAGAAGCATGGAAGGAGAAGCAGATTTGAGAGATGACATAAAGTTTACTTGGGAGAAGAGAGTGCCCTGGAATGATGGAGTTAAGAGTAGGATATATGAATTTACTAGTAAAAGAACAACAGATCCTGATAATGAAATGGCTTAGGAATTTGGCTATGGAAGTGGCATTTGAAGAAGGGTAGGAGTGAAGATATGAGGTGGTGAGGGAACTGAGAGGACTTATAAAAAAAAAATCTCAAGGACATGTCTGTCCTAAGGCAGGGGATCCTGTTTTAGATGACCTCAAGGTATTCAGTGTTTGGACTTAGAAAATAGAAATGAAAAATTTCAGATATTTTATTCTCAATTAGATTGTCTTAAACTAAAAAGTTAAGTTTGTTAAAAAGAGACAAAAAAAAAAAATCTCAATGTAAGGAATACTTTTTCCCTAAGTAAAACAGGAGACTATTGCCCCACATATTAAAAATGTTCTTTAGTAGTGGCTACAAATGATGAAACATATCAGGCATACAAAAATGAGAGTGAATGATGTTGATGAAAATGAACAGGAAGAATGCAGTGAACATCTTAGTCTCACTGTCCTTTTTCCTTCTTCAAAGTTAATCATATTTTAAGTTTGGATTTACCCTTTCTCATTCATTCATTTTTTTTTTTTTTTTTTTTTTGGGTGCTGGGGATCGAACCCAGGACCCTTGTGCTTACAAGGCAAGCACTCTACCGACTGACCTATCTCCTCAGCCCCTCATTCATTCATTTTTAAATAACATATATTACTGAACAGTGTGTAGTGTTTCACTTATTTTGAAACTATAAAATGGTACTGAACTCTGTAAGACCTTCTGTAATTTATGTCTCAACAAACAATCATACTGTAAATACTTAATCAGTTCTTTTTATTATAATAAGTTGGATATTACCATTGGAACAAAATGATGGGATTATATGTCCTTGATGAAACATTTCAAATTGTCATAATTTACTTTTTGTGTAAACTATACTAATATTATGGGTATCCTGTTTTTAAATAGTCCCCTCAGTAAAAGACAATATTACATTTTTTTTAAATTGTGGAATAATGTTAGACTTAGAGAAAAGTTGGAAAAATAGTGTAGTGTTTGTGTATATTCTTCACCCAGCTTCTTCTAATGTTAGACAGCTTACATAATCATACTGTAATTATCAAAACCAGGAAAATATTGGTATGGTACCATTAGCAAAACTTAAGTCCTTATTTGAATTTCATCAGTTTTTCTCTTAGTAGCATTTTCTGTTCTAGAATCTAATCCATGTTAGAGGTTTTCATTGTGTCCTTTTATTCTCCTCAAATTTATGATCTTACCTTTTTTTTTCCTTGTCTTTTATGACCTTGATGCTTTTGAGGAGTACTAGTCATTATTTTCTAGATTGTCAATTTGGATTTCTCTGATGCTTTTTTTAATAAATTATGCTTTTTTTGCAGTAATTCCACTGAAGGAATTTTATTATATCAGAAGATATGTTTTATGTTAAGGGTGCATGATGTCAGTGTCTTAATTACTGTTACTCTTGATCTTGTTAACTTAATTAAGGTGGTGTCTACTGGTTTCTCCCCTGTAAAGTCCCAGTT
Source organism: Sciurus carolinensis (assembly GCF_902686445.1). Classification (NCBI taxonomy): domain Eukaryota; kingdom Metazoa; phylum Chordata; class Mammalia; order Rodentia; family Sciuridae; genus Sciurus; species Sciurus carolinensis. The sequence continues at coordinate 67,230,552 of NC_062214.1, forward strand.
TTTTGGTAATTGATAAGTATCTTGGAGGTACTTTAAAGCTATGCTATTTTCCAATTTCTTTAAGGCTGTGCTAATACTCTTCACACTTAGACCCATTCTTTCTAGCATCCATTGGTAGAACTTATCTATAGTATTAGTACTGTAATTATTTACCTAATGGTGGTTTTGTAATTTCCTGTTCCTTTCTTATTTATCAATTGAAATTCTTCTGTAATGAAAAGATATTCCTTCAGATACTTATTTTATTTTTGTAGGTTATAATTTGGTGCTATCATTTATTTTATTGCTCAAATTGTTCTCGTTTGGCCTATAAAAGAGCTCCTTTCTGTTGCTTCTTGGGTCCTTTTGATATGCCTCCATCCTTTTGTAGACATTTTGTTATTTTCTGGTACTACAAGGAATTTCAGGCTTATTGTTTACCTGCTCAAACCCTGGAATCATTCTCTTTTCTAAGGGGCCCTGGCTTCTTTTTGTAGAGGATGGCATTTAGAAACCAATATCTGGATACTAAGAGGGTTCGTAGAATGGAGTCATTGTCCCCCCAGTCATTCATTACAGCAGTTAGAGCTAAGAAATGTATATGTGTGCTTACTGACCCACACATCTAAACTCAGTTCTGTAACATAGCGTATCTGTTACTGAAGATTGCTGTGCTGTACAGAATCCTGCAGCGAAAAACATATAGTTCATAGAATCAATGATGTTAGAGAAATAGCACTCAGAAACTTTGTCAGTGACACATTAAAAGAAAGGATAAGAACCTAATAAACCTCAATAAAAGAGTAGCATGGTTTTAGACATGTTAAATTAAGTAATACATAGGTACGAGGTAAATATGACACTCTACCATGAAAAAGATGTGAAGTTTTTTTGTGAGTGTCCCAAGTATTGTGCCTTGTGAGTTATTGTGAAATGGTGGAATGAGTTATCAGAAATCAGATGAAACATAACACCAGATGTGGATGGATGTGGCTCTTAACACACGTGTAGTGGAATGTGGTAGCTCATCAGAGTCAGTTCCCCTTGGATACTTTGCAATTTATCCTTCATTTTTATGATAATTTTGTATTCCCTCCTCCATTTCTTATCTGAACACAGCTTCTTTAATTTTTCTTTGTATTTTTTCCATTTCTGTTTTTAGCTTTCTGATTCAAGGTTGTATTTTTTTAATTAAATATTTTTAGTTGTAGATGCACACAGTACTTTATTTTTATGCGGTGCTGAGGATCAAACTAAGTGCCTCATGCAAGTGTTCTGCCACTCAGTCACACCCCTAGCCCCTCAAGGTTGGTTTGATATCCTCAAGTGCTTGTTTGCATATATTTAATTCTGTTTGGAGTATTGGCTTATAGTTTTCTCCTGCTTTGAGGTTTTTTTTTTTTTTTTTGTGTGTGTGTGTGTGTGTGTGTGTGTGTGTGTGTGTATGTGAATTCCCCACTTGATGTATGTCAAATTCTGTTTCCTGATTTTCTAGTTTTCACTTTTCTTTGGCTCTGGTTGATGTCTTGAGGGTATTTTTACAGTGTTGCTAGATTAACAGTTTCCTCTTCTACTTTTAGTATAGACAGTCCTCTTCCATGGTTTTTGTCTGTTCTAATGGTTGAGGATGGATTGTGAGAATTCCAATCTTATGATTCTCTCTTGTCTTGTATGACCTTAAATCTTCCCTTTTCTTTTTTCGTTTACCATTCAATTGCCAAAGGATATTTTTCTTTTCCTTTTAACCTTTGGTGTCATATTGTCACGAATTGTGTGTTTCAAAGAGTATCCCTTTATATGGTGCCTAGCATTTTAAATTATGCCTTGTCCTTTAAAAATCACCAGAATTTTGGAATTCTTTCCCTGTAGTCTTTGTTCTGGTCTGCCCATTTTTCCAGCATTTTCAGATTTAGGGTGACTCTAAGAATTTTTATGGTCTTTCAGAATGACTCTTAGACCCCTTTACTAGCCTCTTTGCCACAAAGCCTTATGATAGAGTGAGAGAGGGTGACAGTTTGAGAGAACACTTAAGTGCTGGGGTTAGGTTTTTCTGTTATTGCTCAGAGTGTTTTGCAGTACAGCATTCTTTGTCTTCAAGCAATGCTGAGAGTATGGTTTTGTGCATAATTTCCTTTTCCTTCCTCCCACTCCTCCAAGATTTAGGATTTTTTTTTTTTTTTTTTAGAGTGATTTAGATATGCTATTACTATTGCCCTCACTTTCTGAAATCTCTACTTTCTGGGGAAGGAGGGGTCAGGAAGAATCCATTGACTTAGAGTCTCAGGGCAGTAAAACTTTTAGTTAGATTTAGGCAATCAGCTTCCACTGATGAACTAGAGATTCTGAAAAGTATTTGGGACTTGGAGAAATAAGGTAATTAAATTTAAATGCTCTTCATTTTCATAGCATGCAAATGCTAGTTCTGGGTTATTGTTAGAGTCTTAATGCCTTTTTTCCTGAAAAGTGAGGTTATTAATTTAATAATTTGGGTCTGCTATATAAATTGGAAATGGGTGCTTTTATTAATGTGAAATTTTCTAAAGCGGTAACTTCTAAACTATGAATTGTTTTTTTGTTACCTTCTTTGGAAATCAAATTACATTATCACTTTCCATTCTTCTTTCTGCTCTTTTTTGGTTTTCTCAGTTTTATTTTATGATCTTGACAAGTGTCCATTTCTTTCAAGAAATGATAGGTGTGATGCTGTTTTTTAACTATATTCATTGTGTTTAATGTCTCTAAATCTGTTTATGGTAGCTAAAGTTAGTTTTGTCTTTTATGCTTTTTTTCCTGTTTTTTTTTTAACTTGAGGAATTATGCCTAGAAGTTCTTTATGCTTGGTGTTTAGAATCTAGTTACATAAAATATTCATTACCTTTGAACTTCTCTTTCCCTAGATTTAACAAGGTTTTCTTCACTGTTTCTATGTTGGAGTGGAAATTGACTTGTTTCATAAGTCATTATACATTTCTTTTTGAAAATATATCAACAAAAATTATAGGACATATTGACTTTAAATATCAATTCTTTTGTGATATAAATTAAAACCTTTTGCTTCTAATGGCATGCCTTTGGAATTATCCACATGGCTTTTAAATGGTGTTCAAATTCAGTCAGTTTCTATTTCCATTTGTCTGTCATTGGAGTCTTACTTATGGACTTTCATTTCTTTTGCATAGTTTATACAAGTCTTAAATAATGACAGACTTTTTAGACTTTCATTTTCTCATTTTAATAAACATGATGAATTGGGGAGTTCATGGAAGGAAGAGTTCAGAAGTGAATAGGGATGCTCCTTGGAAGAATTTCATATTTGAGCTCAGATGTCAGATATGGAAAAGATACTACACTAGAACAGTTTGAGAAAAATAGCCAAAATAGGAAAATCAAATGTGTGTATAGGCCATGGTTTGACTAGATTGGATGTTTTTTGGAAATAGAGATTGGTAAAGTGAGCAAGAGAGCTTGAGACCAGATTATAGGTTGTCTTGAATATTGAGCAGTTTGTACTTTGTTCTTCAGGTGAAGAAGAGCCATCGAAAGTTAAGCTGGAAGTGGCCAGCGCTGTCTTTAATATGTCCACATAAGATGATGATGATAATAGTAATAATAATAATAATAATGTATGTCCTTTTTTAAATTAACAGATCTTGGTTCCCTAAAGAATAGTGCCTAGGGCCACTTTTCACTAGCACGTGCTGTTTGTTCTTTAATTTGATTGTTTGAAGGGAATGGATGAGACTATATATGGATAAAGATATTAAGATTGCCCTTTTTTCATTCTTCCTATATCCCAGTTTCTTCTTGATCTCCTTTCACAGACCAGACCAAACACTATTGTCGAAGGTTTTTCTATTTTAAAATCCTATAGTATTTTGTTTTCTGTCTTACTGTATTCATCATGTTTGACCTTTAACTAAAGCAATAGATGTATATTACATACTGCACTTACAAAGTATCTTATTTCTTGGATTTTTTTTTCATGTAGTAAATTTATAGTAATTGAATCAAATTGCTAATTTATAAATGACCCTGAATTTTGCATTTTGTAAAGTTGTTACTGATCTAGGATTTGGACTCAGCTAAGATTGTGAAATGATGACTTTTTATGTCATCTCTGTTGCTCTACTGATATAGATCAGTAGTTTTCAAACACTTTTTTTCCCTAATGTGAGATTCTCTAAGGTGAAATGTTAATGATACACAAGATATATTCCAGTGAACTTTTATAGTAGGGAAGTAAAGCAGTAGAGTAATTTATAGTTACCACAACTGTGCTGGGACATGTTGTAGATGTAACAGGTAGTAAATAATGTATTATTCTGTGGACAAGTACCTATAAATCTCAGTTCTCTTCCACTGAAGAAAGCATATCAAAATGTAAGCAAAGGGGATCCTATGAAGATAATCTTCACAGCCACATCAGCGTGTATAGCAACTCAATTCACAATAACTAAGCCATGGAGCCAAGTGCCCTTCCAACAGGGGAATGGATAAAGAAATATACACAATGGAGTATTACTTAGCCATTAAGAAGAATGACTTTATGATATTTGCAAGTAAATGGATGGGCTGAAGACTATCATGCTCATTGAAATAAGCCAGTTTCTAAAGGCCAAAGGTTGCATGTTTTCGCTGATATGTGGAAGCTAATCTACAATAAGGGGTGAGAGGGGAAGAATAAATATTCAGTAGATTAGACAAAGGGAAATGAAGGGTAGGTAGGGGGAATAGGAATAGGAAAGACAGTGGAATGAATCTGAAATAATTTTTCTGTGTACAGATATGAATTTACCAGTGAATTCCACCATCATGTACACCAACAAGAATAGGGTTCTCATTAGAATAAGATATAGTCCATGCTTGTATAATTATATCAAAATGGATTCTACTGTCATGTGTAACTAAAAAGAACCAATAAAATTAAAAAAAGATAATCTGAAGTCACTTTCTTTTAAGATTCAAATCTGTAACTTTAGAGCTACCTGATTTCTTGAGAACTCCCAAGTTGTTATGAGGTACATCTTTCAGATAGCTTTAAGAACTTTCACAATTGTTATTTTCCACTAGTTAGGTGTTTTGTTGTTTGTTTGTTTTCAGTAGGTAATAGGTAGTTTAGATTTTACTCCTGGTCTGAGATTTCTTCCAGTTGTAAACTTTAGGAAGTTGGTGAATGTTATGAATAGGTAGCCAGACTTTTTCTAGATTCTGGCTAAAAGCCACATTAACATGGAAGTAAGTCTGACAGACTTTGACAGTTTACCATATGATTTAACTTAAGTGATGGGTATTTAGCCCTTGTGTTAAGTCCACAGTGTTACATTTTAAGGTGTACTGATTTTTAAACTGTGTGTTTGGAGTGGGGGTGGAGGGAGTTTGAAACAGTAAATGTCATAGAGTCCTCTAATGTTAGCCCAGAAGATTGTACCTGCAAGGTTGCTTTGAGGGACAGAGCAAATGGAATTTTAGTGCTACATATCTTCCACTTAAAGGATTATAGCATCATCAACATGCAATAAATTTGTGAAAACTTTCAGTATGGTTGCTGATTATAGATTTGGGGTAGGGGTGATAAATTATTTGGGAGAATAAAATAAGTATTAGTAATTTGCCTAAAGTGCCTAGTTAACCTGTGGCATAACACCAGACACAAGTATCACTAGAGGGAGGGTGTTAGGTGCCATAGGAAGGGTTATAATAGAAAATAAAATCCGAATACTTTTGGAAGTTTTAATTTAGATAGAAGCTAGAAATGAACACATCTACAAAAACTTGTGTACCAGTTTTTTATAGTAGGCAAAAAGTGGAAATAATCCAGATGTCCATCAGTTGCTGAAGGAATAAATAAAATGTGTTATTCTCATACAATGGAATATAATGTGACAATGCAAGGAAGTACAGTATGGATACATTTGCAACATGGATGAATCTTGAAAAGCTGATGTTGAGTGAAAGAAGCCAGACACAAAAGACCACTATTGTATAATTCCACTTATATGAAATGCTGGGAATAGACAAATTTATACAGAAGGAAAGTGCCCCACTGCATGGGGCTGGGGAGTGAGGACCAATAGGGTAGAGGTAGGATATGAAGAGTGACTGCTAATGAGTACTTGAGTTTCTTTTTAGGAGTGATGGAAATGTGCTGGAATTAGATGATGAGGATGGTTGCATAGTTTGAGAATATGCAAAAATCACATTTAAGTATATACTTTGGGTGAATTGTGTGGCATATGAATTATATCTTTTACTTTGGTGGGAGCTCTTGGATAGTTTGGGTAGTGTAGATGGAAGTGGAAGGGCATGGGGGAAAATGGGCATTTCTTGGCTTTAGTATATTATCCTATTATGACATAAATGCTATTCTACTGTCTACTAGCTAAGAATATAATAGGTTTTGTTTTAGTGGGGATTTTATAAGGACCCATCTTTTATCTGATCTGCCACCAGACATTATTCTAGTTGGTTGAATTAACCTTGCTGTTCTCTTAACCTTTGTATTTTTTGTTTTAAATTAAAATGTTTTCCTGTTCCCAAGGTTATGCACAATTTTGTTTTGTCCATCTGTCCATCCCGTATCCTGCTCTGCTTTTTGCTCACACCTATTGAAGTTTGTATTGTCTGCCTTTTTTACTTCCTACATTGGAACATTTCCTAATTTGTGTCCAATCACTTGTTTCTTAAATGCTTGCTTCTGTGAAATTTTGCTGACTTAGAGACACTGCTTTTTATGAATTAGTTTATATTTATATCTTTATAAATATCCTTTTAAGATATTAAAAGGATATCTTTTTGGTGTTATATTTTTTATTTCTACTATCAGATATTTAATAATTCTAAATATATTCTAAAACTTGTAATTTGGCTTTTGTTTGTTATATTTGTCTTTCTGATATTGTAAACAAAATGATGACTTTTTATAGGAATACAGTTAAGAAATTGACTTCCAGTGGCATTCTACATCTGTTTATTTGTCCCATTTTCTGTTTACTTATGGGAGCGCCTATACTTCCATAAGTAAGTAGAATGATAACTATGATTAAAAAAACAGTCGCAATGATTAGCAGACACTTAAAGAGTTTTTACCATATGCCAGTCACTATACTAAACACATTACATCCTTATTTAATCCTCACAACTAAACTAATGTGTTATAGAAACTATTACTCTACTACTTTATAGATGAGAAAACAGACTCAAAAGGTAGTGCTGGTTGTTCTTGGTCTTTGTGAGATCAGAAAAACCCTTTAATTAGACACAGTTTTTCAGCAAAATGTTACCACAATTTATTGATGTTTATGTCCATAAGTAATTTACTGTTGACTTGTGTTCCATATGTGTTTATTTTGTGTTTTCTCTGTTCACTTTCTTTCATGGATATTTTGATTATGTTAGTTTGAAGCTGTTATGAATAAAATTCTATGAACATTTGAGTACAAACCTTTGTGTGGACATATATTCTCATTTTTCTTGGATAAATACCAAATAGTAATATTTCTGGGCCAAATGGTATGTGTGTTTTACTTTGAAACAAACAGTATAATTGTTTTCCAAAGTAGTTGTATGATTTTACTGTCCCACCAGCAATGAATGAGAGTTTTGGTTTCTCCATAACTTTGCCAACACTTTGTATTGTCAGCTTTTTCAGTTTAACCATTTTACTGGGCATATAGTTGCATCTTATTGTAGTTTGAATTTGCAGTTCTTTGATGAGTAATGATATTAAACATTTTTCATTTAATTATTTGTACACATGTTGTATACTTTTAATCTTACTTGATAATCTCTGCCTTCTAATTGAGATGTTTAGACCATGTATATTTATAGTAATTATTGATACAGGTGAATTTAAGTACTACCACTATTGTTTTCTGTAGGTTCTACCTATTTTGTGTTTCCTTTTCTTGTTTTTTTATCTTAAAATTTTTGCATTCCACTTTGTTTTTCTTTATGGTTTGTCTTTTTAGTGGTTGCTACAGCCTTTTATAGCATACATCTTGAATTTGTCACGTTTTACACCCCCCACAACTGTCTCCTATCAGTAACATCTTACAGTGACTGGTACATTGGTAACAATTGATTAATATTGTTACTAACTTCTACTTTAGGGCTCAATCTGTATTATACAGTTCTGCTATTTTTTTTTTTCTTTTCTTCCTGAGGAACTTCCATCCATGTTTCCTGTATAGTACAGGCCTGCTGGTGATAGTTTTGTCTCTGCTTTTATCTGTCTGAAATATTCTTATTTCCCCTTCATCTGTAAAGGATATATTTGCTTTTTATAGATTTTAGCTGACAGGTTTTTTTCTTTCTAGCACTTTACCAATGTTACTCCTTTGTTTAAACTTGTTGGCATTACTTTTGACAAGAAGTCTGTGATGATTCTTAACTGTGTTCTAGGTATAATGTATTCTCCCACCACCTGTTAACTGCTTTAAAAATTTTCTCCATACTGATTTCATCAGTTTATTATGTGCCTTGATGTAGTTTCTTTGTGCTCAACCGTTTTTATGTTTTTTGAGTTTCTTGAATATGTGAGTTCAGTTTTCCTCAGATTCAGAAATTCTTTTTTTTTGGGGGGGGGTGGTACAGGGGATCAAACTCAGGGGCACACTACCACTGAGCCACGTCCCAGCCCTATTTTGTTTTTTATTTAGAGACCGGGTCTCACTGAGTTGCTTATTAGCACCTCACTTTTGCTGAGACTGGCTTTGAACTCATGATCCTCCTGCCTTAGCTTCCCGAGGTGCTGGGATTATAGGCATGTGCCTCCATGCCTGGAGGGTCATTATTTCTTCAGATATTATTTTTTGTCTCTCCTTCCTTTTGGGACTACAGTTACACCTTTTTTTTTTTTTTTTTTTTTAATCTGCTCTTGGTAATTTTCAGTTTTTTGCTTTTTCTTCTTCTCTCTCTTTGCTTTCTATTTTAAAATCTTCAATTAGTGATCTTTTTTCCCCCTGTATTGTTTAATACGTTGTTAAATCCATCTAGTTTATTTTAAAATTTGAGATGCTGCCTTTTTCATCTTTAGAAAATTCATTTCACCCTTTTCAAAATCATGTCCATCTTTTTATTCCTGTTTGTTTTTAAATTCTTTAATATACTTGTGATATTTTCAGGTTTCTGTCTTTAAAGACATCAGTTCTCTTCTTTCTGAATTTCTTGTCAGATATTTATCTAGGTCTGAGTTACACATTTCTTCATTATGCTCAGTAAGTTTTGATTAACTTCTAGACATTCACCACATATTGATTTTGTCTTAAGAGATTTTAATTTTGTTTTCACAGACTGTTGAATTTCAAATGTTGAACCATTTGAGACTTGTTTTCAAATGTTGTTCTGTCAGGTCTAGTGTAGCATTTACCATAGGACTAGTAAGTCATCCTACTAAGGAGTGATTTTGCTTCACTTTGCATTCAGTTTCAGTGAGAACTTTCTCCCTACTGGTCAGAACTTCACATCCCCCGTTCTTAATGTGATCTTTGAGAGTATTTGAGCCTGCTGCTCTTTGGTCAGTGTTCTTTGCTTAGTCTTGTAGAGTTTCATTTATTGATGCATAGCTTCACATCCAATGAAAAACTGTAAAGCTGTGTTGTTAGGTATGGTAGCCATTAGGTACATATGACTTAAGTGCTTGAATTACAATAACTCTGGATTTAAATGTTATTTAAGTATAAAGTACAATTTCAGTTTCAGGGACTTAGTATAGGAAAAAGATTTAAAGTATCTCAGTTTTTTTAAACATCAGTTATATCTGAAATGATGTTATTATTAGTATGTTATATTAAAGTTAATTTCACCTGCTGTGTTTTACTTTTAAAATGTGGTTCCTAGAACATTTCAGATTACATTTTAGGCTTACTTTATTTAGTTTTTGGGCAGTTTTACTCCTTTGCAGATTTCAGGAGCACTTTATATCTCCTGAGCTCTAGCTTCTTTGTTATTCTGCCCTACATGTTCCCATTATGTCAGCATCCCCAAATTTTGATCTCTGTCTCTTCTACGCCAGGAACCCTCCATATTCTCCCTGGCTTCTGTTCCCTGTACTGCCATCCTGATTGAGTATCCAAGCATTTGTAGGGGATGCTTTTTATCCCCTCGGGTATTACAGTACTGAGCTGGTTGTGTTCATTGTTTAAAATTATAATTTTATATGTGACTCAGTTTTCTAGTTGAGTTCAGTGAGAGAATATGTCTGGTACCAGTTAGTACATCATGACTGATAAAGTTTTTTTAAGACAGGAGTTAGTTGGATACCCATATGAACTGATCCTCATTTGAATAAAAAAATACTATTGCTGTTAAGCATTTTTTGATTACAAATAAAATTCATTATTGAGCAAATATATTTTTTGAAATATTGTGTATGAATTATTCATGTATTTTACCAGTTTTTTTTATTAATTTGGGTTGAATTTTGGATTGTTTTAATTTGAATTGACTTTTCTACATGTTTTCATCCAGAAACTGGTTTTCTTTGGCATTGCTTTATTTTTAGACAGTGATAATCCGATGAGATTTTGCTAATTACCCACTGTGAGATAGTTTCAAGAGTTTATAGTACCATAGGCTGATGTGGTAATTTTACTTCATTCTTATTAATATGAACAATTGGAAGCTAACTTGTACAACAGTATAAAACATCGAACTATTTTTGCAGTGATAATGCATTCAGAGGTCTCATTTCTTTCAGAGTATCTTCCACTTAAACACATTTTAAGTGACTTTTTGTTTGAGATAGAAAAAAAAAAAAGCCCACCAAATTTTGTTTTTCTTGCTCTTATATACACTTCAACACTCACCATACAGTACTTCCGTCTCTGGTCACCAAAATGTATGTGAAAATTTATTTCCCCCAACACCATGCAAATCTCTAGTGGTAGGCTGTACAACACAGTACAGGTAATATGACATAGAGGATAGGAGTATGGGAACTAAGGAACTAATTTTTGAATATTGCAATACAAATAATATTACTGAACATTTGAGTATTATTTCCCTAAAAATGGATTAGTGACATTAGAAGCAGTCAGTTGACTGACATTTTATTATATTAGCCAAATAATACAAATGACTTTTACCAATTTAACTTTTATCATTCAGCACATATTTGTGGAACTATCTGCCAGGAGTGTTGTTGAGTGCTAGAATTCTGTAATAATAAAGCATTTATTTAATTCTTTTTTAGAGTCAAGAGTAAAACTCCATCTCTCTGTTTTTTTAAGGAATTGCATTTTATAAAAAAGGAACAAAGAAGAATTTTCTGCTAGGATCATATCTAAGAGGACCTTTTGCTGATACTTCATTTCTAGTAAGACAGTTTACCTTTTTCTGTGTTATGAAATAAACACAATGGTTGCTTTTTTAAAAAAAAAATCAGCCTGTTTTAATGGTGAGGTTGAGTGGAGGTCATTTTAGAGGTTATTTTGGGGATTAATATAGATCACTTAAGGAAATTTGTAAAGTCCAGTGGAAATGTATAATATCTTTGCATAGTGACAGTTTCTCTTATGCCTTGTCTGACACAGCTAATCCCAAACTTTTAAAAATATTTTACACTTCCATATTCTATATTAATCTTTATTTGAAAAAACAGTAAGAAAATCTAAAGTAGGTCATCCATATTTACTATGACAATAAATAGAAGGAAGGGAGTATTAGAGAATGAGTTCCATAGTCTAAGTAAAGATTATCAAGTAAAAGACGAAGTGGACAACACAACCTTATCTCAGAAGAGTTGGGAGGAAAGGTTAAAGTTGAAAGCACGTTTTAGGGACTCTTTTGAAAATGTGGACATTTTACATAATTTTGAATTTGTTACCTTAAATCATGACCCATATTTACAAAGCTCTGGAGTAGATTATTTTGGTTAAAAAAGACTATGTTGACCTAGGTTAATGTTCACAATATTTCCATAAGATGGGTTGTTCTCCAGAGTTTTCTGAATGAAATCTCATCTGAATTTGGCCTTTTATTTAAAGTGGAAAAGAAATGAATTATATTACTACTAGATTATTTTAAAATAGGTAATTTCGAAACTTATTAGGGGGATATTCTTCAACGTGTTAAGATACATTAGCATTAACATTCTACAATATTAGGTTTCATTGATAGAACCTAATGATTATGTCAGTAAAAAACTTGGGACAGGTATCATCAGACTTTTTCACTTCAAGATGCTTTCGCTATTTAATGGCCTTGTGTTTTTTCTCAAATAGTTAAATGGTAGAAAGAAACAATAAAATGAGTTATTTAAAATATCATAATCTGATAATATAATCAGTTTCATATGCCTGTATTTTTTTTTTTTTTTTTATAACTTGACTAATGAACAGCCCATTTAAGTTATCCTTTAAATTTAGGAAACTAGGAAAAAAACATTTTTTTTTCCAATTGTAGCAAAGTATTTTTCAATCTAAAACTTGTACAAGTGAGATGGGAATAATGAAGCTTAATTCTCATTTTGAAATATAAATCTTAGTCTTCTGTAAATTTTTTATTTTTTAAAAGATTTTTCTCATCATCATTTATATTTCTCATGTGTTTTGTTCATTAACTCCTTAAAATAGTGATTTTAATTAAAGAACCGTAGGAATTTAGTCAGTCTTATGCCCATAGCTTGAAACTCTACCTTCTCTGAATCCCAGTGATGGCTGTGGCCATAACCTCAGCATTTATATTTTGAGTCACATTTAGATTTTAGGGATTCTCTGTCACTTCCTTTACTAAGCTCTCAGGACATAGACAGTGTCTTATTCTTCATACTTGAATTAATAAGTACTTGCTTAGGAGCTGCTCTAGTATTTCTTGGATGGAAAATGCTCATTACTTTGAAAGAAATTCATATGTTAACTAGAGAGCTGCAGATTAGGGAAGTTCCCTATAATTCTTTACTAATTCGGAGTAGAAAATTGGAGGTTTGTCACAGGGATTGGACAACATTTTTCTTAGTTTTCTTTCCCTCTGTTGTATCTATTATATTTAGATCTATTGGACTATTTCTTTGGACTGTGTTTAAGTTTATAATGCATTTTTAGTTACTTTTTGAATATAGTGTAAGGTAAAGGTTGATTTTTTTTTTTTTTTTTTTTTTTTGAATATGGGTATCAGATGGTTCCAGCACCTTTCTTTAAAGGACTGTACTTTCCTGTTTCCTTTGCCACCTTTTTGAAAATCAATTGGCCATTATATGTGGATCTATTTCTGGACTCTGTTCTTCTGGTAGAATGTAAGAATGTTTCCTTATGATAACCCAACTCTTTCTTGCTTACCGTAGTTTTGTAGTAAATCTTGTTTATTTATTGGTTTTATAGTAAATCTTAAAATTAGGTGATGTAAATAATCCAGCTTTATTCTTCATTTTCAAAGTTGTTTTGTCTGTGATCCTTTACAGTTTTCTTTTATGTAATTTTAGAATTAATTAGCTCGTCAATTTCTATAAAATTGTTCTTCTATAAAGTTCTATAATAGAATTTTGATTGTGAATGCTTTTATACCCTATGGATCAATGTTGTTGAATTGACTTCTTAAGGATATTGAATCTTCCAGTGCAGGAACTTGTTATTTCTTTCATTTGAATCTCCTTTACTTTTTCTTATTAGTATTCTCTGGTTTACAGTGTTAAAGGTCTTAATACCTGTTTCTTTAAATTCATCTCTTGTTTTATATTTTGTTATTATAAATGGTAATTTAAAAATATTAGTTTCTGATCATTTTTTGCTAGTATACAGAAAGATAATTGATTCTTGTTTAGATCTTTGTAATTTGTGATCCTGCTAAATCATTATTAATGCTAGTGGTCTTTTTGTAGATTTCTTCATATATTCTGTGGAGATGATCTCTGCTATGAATAAAGACTATTTCACTTCCTCCTTTTTAATTTATATGTCTTTTGTTTCTTTTGCTTCCTTTATTACGCTGGCTAGTATTCTTGGTGCAGTGTTGAATAGAAGTGGTAAGAGGGCATGTCCTTTCCTTAATCCTGGTTGTATGTGGAAAACTTTATTTTTCTAAAAATTAGTTCTTGCTGAGGTCTTTTTCCTTTTTTGTGAACAGGCATTGGATTTTTGTAAAATATATTTTTTTCTGCATCTATTGAGATGGTCATGTGTTTTATTTATCTGTCTGTTAATGTGGTCCATTACATTGATTGATTGATTTTGGAATGTTGAGCCAACTAATCATTTCTGAGAGAATTACCAATTGTGATGAATTCCCTTGCTAAAATTTGGTTGACTTTTTTTATTTGTGTTTATCAAAGAAATTGACATTAATTTACAGTTTTGTGATGGTTGTGTATAGTTTTTATATTGACATTGTTGATCTTAAGTGATTTGGAAGGACTTTTTTTTTTTTTTTTTTCAGAAATATTCTCAATGGAACTCTGTTTAAGTATTTGGTAGAATTCACCACTGGAGACTTCTGGTCCTGGAGTTTATTTGTTGGGAAGTTTTAAACTATGAGTTCATTTTCCTTAATTGATAGAGACCATTCAGATATATATTATTTTTTCTTGAATAAGCTTTTGTTGTTTGTCTTTTGAGGAATTCGTCCATTTTATGTCAGTTGTTTAATTTATTGGCACAGAGTTGTATATTATAATCCCTGGTCTTTTAATGTTGAAAAGATCTGTGCTTATAACCCCTTTTTCTTTCCTGACATTTAGGAACAAATAAATGCTTTTTCTAAAGGAGGACTTAGTTTTGAATCTTCCTCTCTCTGTATCCTATTTGTTATATGTTCATTTACATGGAGTTAAAAAGAGTTTTAAAATTTTCATTGTGAATTTTTTATTTGTTCTATTTAATTTCCAAATATTTGATTTATTTTCTAGATGTATTTATTTTACAAGTTTCTAATTTAATTCTGTTGTGGCTCAGTAACATACTTTGTATGATATAAATTCTTGTCAACTTGTAATTTATTAGATAGCATAGAACATGGTTTGTTTTAGAGAATGTTTTATGTGCCCTTAAGAATGTATTGAGTGGTGATTTCTAAAAATTTAATTAAGTCAAATTGATAGTATTCTTTTAAAACTTCTACATGTCTTCTGATTTTCTGGTTGTTTCCAGTAATTGCTGAGAAGTGTTGAAATTTTTAACATTAATTAAAGATAAGTCTGTTTCTCTGGTTCATGTATTTTGAAGCTCCATTATTAGGTGCTTGCATATTTAGTGCTTTTATGTTTTGATGAATTGGGTCCTCTATCATGAAATGTCTTTATCTCTAGTATGTTGAGAAATAGTTTCTGAAATAATTTACATAGTTTCTGACAGAAAATCTGCTGATAATTTTTGTTACATAAATGTAAGTTTTCTGTTTTCTCTGGTTGCTCTTAATACTTTTTATATTATTGAGTTTTAGCCATTTGATTTGACATAATGCTGCTTAGATTATTTTTTTGTTTCCATTTTTTAAATTAAATTTGGAAATGTGTTGGCCACTGTTTCTTAAATATTCCACTTACCCTTTGTGTTTGTTTTATTTTCCCTATAATTCCAGATGTTAATACATTTCTTATTGTACATACTGATACTCCATCTTCTCTGCCTCTTCTTTTTTTGTATGCTTTATTTAGATTATTAATAATACTGCCATGACTCCAAGATCGCTGGTGTTTTCTTCTGCAATATATGATCTGTTTAAATCCCATCTGTGGTGTTTTTAAAAAAATTATTACTGAAAATCATTTTTCATCTTTGTAGGTTTTATTTCTTCCATTTCTCTGATGTTCTTTTTTTCTTTTACCTTCTCAATCTTACTAAATTTCTTCATAATTTAAAAAAATTTTTTAGATTTTTTAAAATTTTTTGTGGTGTTAGGGATTGAACCCAGGGCCTTGTGCTTGCAAGGCAAGCACTCTACCAACTGAGCTATCTCCCTAGCCCTAAAATATAGTTTTAGTTGTAGGTAGACACAATACCTTTATTTTTATGTGGTGCTGAGGATCAGACACAGGGCCTCATGAGTGCTAGGCATGCACTGTACCACTGAGCCACACATAATTTTTGTTTTAATGGCCTCATTAACTCCACTAAATTTTTGTTATTTCTGCGTCTTATATTGATTGACTTGTTATTGTGGGTCACATTATTGTGGGTCACATTTTCTTGCTTCTTTTCATTTCCTGTATTTTTTATTTGGATGCTGGACATTGTGGTTTGACATTGTGAAGGATTTGTGTGTGTATGGGGGTGGTGTGTTGAACTTTTGTTTTTGTACAAATATATTATGTGGTATCAGCTGACTCATTTTGAGGTATTTTTTTTAAAGTAATGATTAATTCCACAAAATGATGCCACAAGGATGAACAAAAGGAAAAATGCTTGGAAAAGGGTCCATGTGGACAGTAACACTTGTTATGACAAAAATTGTGCTTTAGGGTATTGGGGAAAGAATTATTCAATAAATGAAACCGGTGATTATCTTTTAATTATCTATTATGATTATCTATTATGGAAATACATGATTTGTGTTCTATACCATATGCAAAAATCAATGAAAGACTGATTTGTACATTTCAACATGAAAGGCAAAACTATAGAATTGTTACAAGTAGTATATGAGAACATGTTCATGATCTTTGCACAAAAATTGTTTTTACATTTTTTTTATTTGTTCCTTTTAGTTATTATACATGCCAGTGGGTTCAATTTTGACCTATTTATACAAATATGTAGTATATCTTATTCTAATTAGGATCCCAGTCTTGTGGATGTACACAATGTGGAGGGTGTTCATATTATGTATGTAGGAAAGTTATGTCAGATCCATTCCACTCTCTTATTCCTGTCTCCCTTCATTCCCCTTTGTCTAATCTACTGAACATCTGCTCTCCCTTCCATCCCCGTTGTGTGTTAGCATTCCCATATCAGAACATTCAGCCTTTTGTTCTTTGGCATTGGCTTATTTCATTTAGTGTAATATTCTCCAACTCCATCCATTTACTGGCAAATGCCATAATTTCATTTTTCTTTATGGCTGAGTAATATTCCATAGTGTATCTATGCCGTATATACCACATTTTCTTTTTTCTTTTTTGGGGAGGGTACCTGGGATTGAATTCAGGGGCACTCAGCCCCTGAGCCACATCCCACCCTATTTTGTATGTTATTTAGAGACAGAATCTCACTGAGTTGCTTAACACCTTGCCATTGCTGAGGCTAGCTTCGAACTTGAGATCCTCCCGTCTCAGCCTCGGAGCTGATGGGATTACTGGCATGCACCACCATGTCGGACTACATACCACGTTTTCTTTATTAATTCATCTGTTGAAGGGCACCTAGGTTGGTTCCATAGTTTATAGCACTGTGAGTTGAGCTTCTGTAAACATTGATGTGGCTGCATTACTGTAGTATGCTGATTTTAAGTCCTTGGGGTATAAACCGAGGAGTGGGATGATAACTGGGTCAAATGGTGGGTCCAAGTTTTCTGAGGAATCTCCATAGAGCTTTTCATTATGGTTGCACCAATTTGCAGTCCCACCAGCAATGTATGAATGTAACCTTTCCCCCATACCATTGCCAACATATATTGTTACTTGTATCCTTGATTGTTGCCATTCTGACTGGAATGGGATGAAATCTCAGTGTAGTTTAATTTGCATTTATCTAATTGCTAGAGATGTTTCTGAGCATTTTTTCATATTGGCTGACTGTATTTCTTATTTTGAGAAGTGTTTGTGAAGTTTCTGTGCCCATTTATTGGTTGGGTTATTTTTATTTATTTATTTATTTTTTTGGTGTTAATCTTTCTGAGTTCTTTGTATATTCTGGGAATTAATACCTTATCTGAGGTGTGGGTGGCAAAGATTTTCTCCCATTCTCTAGGCTCTCTCTCCATGCTCTTGTCTCCTTAAGCATGATATCTTAAGAAATCAAATTATTAATATCAAATACCATAAATTTCTTGCAAAGTCATTATTAAGAATAAGGCAAACCAGAGTAAAGATATTTTCAGTTCATTTAATGGACAAGAAGAATGTATCAAAAGACTCAGGACTTCTAAAAATCTAACAAAAACAAATAATCCAGTAGAAGAGTGAGAGACATGAAAAAAGGTGCTTCATAAAAGAAATCTGAATATTTAAGAGACATGAAAAAAGATGCTTTACTAGTAATCTGAGAAATAAAACTACAGAGAGGCTCCATCAGAAGCCCAGAAGTGGCTAAA
The DNA here is from genome assembly GCF_902686445.1 of Sciurus carolinensis. NCBI lineage: Eukaryota > Metazoa > Chordata > Mammalia > Rodentia > Sciuridae > Sciurus > Sciurus carolinensis. The sequence goes on from NC_062214.1 coordinate 67,248,708, forward strand.
ATTTAGATGTAATTGGAAGTACAAGTTTCGGAAAGGACATTAAGTTATGGGAACTTGGTAAACACTGTTGGAATGTGTATTATTTTAGCCACTTTAGGTAATAATTTGACATTTACATACCTTCTGACCAGTAATTTCTTTCCGTGGGTGTACATATATTAAGAGATGTGTTAATATTGGTAACAGCACTGTTTTTCTAATAGCATCAAACTCAGTACAGTGTTCATCAGAAGTTGATTGCATAAATAAAATTGTAATATATTCATTTATTAGAATATATTATAGCCACAAAATGGACAAGCTATAACTACATACACAACAGATGAATGCCACAAATGCGTTTCTTAAAGGGTTCAATCCCCAGCACCACAAATAACCAAAACAAAACAAAACAAAAAAACCAAACCCCTGCAAAAAAAAAGAAAAAACAGAAATGCAAGAATTTATGTGTGATTCCACTGATGTAAAGTAAAAATAAAACACAAAAATGTGATAGGCAAAATAAGCTGTAATGTTTACGGATCTGTGCTTTTGTCAAGAAACAAAACACCAAAATGCCAGAGTTACTACTATAATCATCAGGAAAATAGTCATCTCTTGAATGAGGTAGAGGAGGGCTTAATTATTGTGAATAGTACTGGGTGACTCAGGAGCGCTGATCTGAATTGTAGAAAACAGAGTTTGTAATACATCCTTGAACTGTGCACTTTTGCGTTTTGTATCTGTCTTTGTTATAATTCGTGATGAAGAAAATGAAAATGCATCACACTCTTAAATCTGTTTATAGTCATTATATGTTAAGTACTAAATAACCCATTCCAAATTCCATTGCATATCCACCTACATTACTATGCTTCTTTCCATATTTATTTAGATGCCTTTTGATTCCGAGTATAATGGTATACAATATCATGTTTATCTGAACAAATACAGATAAGGTTACACCTAGAGCAACACTTATGTACAGATTTGATTCAAATGATATGAACAAGTTAAAAAGTTCTAATATATTTAACATTTGAGTCACACTGTAGAGAAGTATTTTTAGTAATGATTTGTCTTTATGTAAAATTTATTCGTTTGTAAAATATTTTTTCCAGTAATTATTATGATATCATGAAAAGTATTTGGGATAAGCATACATATGTACATTTTACAAGTAAGGAAATAATTTTAATTTTCTAAGCAGATTGTTGATGGTAGAAGACTTCATTTCCACCTCTTGCCTGAGTGTACTTTATTTCTTTTGTGTGTCTTATGCAAAGGCAGGACCTTGTTCTTTATGTAGGTATAATTAATCTGGAAATGAAAGGCCATGTGTGGATGGGCTTTAGTCTTATCAGTGGCAGTTTACAAAGTTTCCTTTCTAATGACTTTAATAATATTATGTCTCTCTCTAAGGAGCTCAAGGTTCCTGGTGGTTATATTCTCAATTCTTATAATTTCCGGTAGGAATTTGAGCTATATTCTTGCTCTACTTTGTAGAAATGAAATGAGGGCGTAAAAAAAGTGAGTCACTGAAAATCACATGACAGTTCATTGGTTTATCTAGAAATATAAATTTTATAGATAAGTTATTATAATAAAAATTTGGGAACTGGTGATGTGACTTGGTGGTAGAGTCCTTGACTGACTTTTGTGAGACCCTGGGTTTGATCCTCAGCAGTAGATAAAACATTTTTTTTTGAAGTGATATCTTTTTAGTTAGTAGTGTGGTTGGCTTACCATGACTAATAATAATAATTCACATAGTTTTAAAATAATTTTATGTCTCAGATTAAGGAAACAATTGAAAAAAATCTTTGAGCCCAGTGTGGTGGCACATGCCTGTAATCTCAATTACTCCAGCAACTGAGGCAGGAGGATTGCAAATTTGAGGTCAACCTGGGCAACTTAGTGAAACCTTGTTTAAAAATTAAAAATAAAAAGGACTGGTGATTTGGCTCAGTGGAAAAGCACCTGGGTTCAATTCCTAGTACTTTGAACTCCCTTGAAAGGGAGTGATTATTAACATTATAAGAAGTTACTTTCAACTTCCATCAAATACACTTTAATTTCTCTAATGAATTTAAGATGTTTTCTGGCCAATACTTTTGATTAGCACATAATTTTTCAAACTGTATCTGTTATCTATTGTGTAAAACATGGTGTGTATTTCTTTAATGGTAGAATCTAATAATAATAGGCTCTTAACATTTTACCCTTATACCTTTCTAATCAGGATTCAACTTCACATATCTCTAGCCTAAAAACACAATTTTTATGCTAACAAAAATATGTAACCTGTTATTAATCAAATAAATCCAAACTTAAATAGAAAGATACTATATTTCAAACTACTTTTTAGATTTTTAGATGATTTTGCCCCTTCCTCCCAACCTGTTTTTGTTTTGGCATATTGACTGTTTTACCTAAAATGTAATATGTACATTATAAGAAGCAACATTTTTGTGTTTTGATTTCAGGCAAAGGTACTGATAGTCAGAATTTCAGTTGTCCTAACTTTTCTAACATGTAGCTAATTTGGGATTGTCACAGCTAGGTCATAGCTGGTTAGAAGAAGACTTTTTCACTGATTTAGGTGAATGCTGACCTCTGGTAGGGTTTAGGACTTAGATGGTAAGAGGACAAGTTGGATTTCAGTCCCCACTTGCTCCTTCTTGGCCCCATTTCTATGTACAAGGTACCTCCACTGTTGTTTTTTGGGTTTTTTTTGTTTTTGTTTTTGTTTTGTGTGTGTTTTTGTTGTTTGTTTTGTTTTGGTATGAGGAGGGGCTTGAAACCAGGGACACTTACCTACAGAGGTACATCCTCTGTCCTTTTTATTTTTTATTTTGGTACAGGTTCTTGCTGTTGCTTAGGGCCTCACTAAATTGCTGAAGCTAGCTTTGAACTTGGGATCCTCCTGCCTCAGCCTCCTGAGCCACTGGGATTATAGGCATGCACCACCATGCCTGACTCTACCATTGTTTGTACAATCCTGAGTCATAATAATTTCTTATCTTTCTTTGAATAGTTTTCTGGTATTTGAATTGTTTAGCAGGCAGAATATCTACATGAGACCCACTAGAATCACTACTAACTAGAAAATTTTTCTTAACTGTATATTTTTGTATTTTTTTGTATTTATTGAAATAGTAGTTAATATTTTTGGATTTTATATCTTATAATATATAGTAACCCAATTTAAGTAATGAAATTAAATGCTAAATGTTTGTAGGACATGTTCTGCCTCTTTGAAAGTTATATACAACCAAACTACATTTTCAAGTAATGGCCATTATGTTTGAGCTTTATATTCAAAGTATGGTTTATGTTTTTCTTATTGAATCATTTCTGACTGATAGTTGACTTGTTCACTCAAATGTATCATTGTATTTTAAAATGGGTTGTTACACACATTTCATAATATAATTCAGAATAAATGGAATGCTTTAATTATTATTATAATAAATAATAGCTTATGATAGTCCTAAATTAATTTAGAGCTTAAATTTCTGCCTGGATTTAATGGTAAACATTAATGAAAACATCCTATTTTAGAGGAAACAAAAAATATTCTTATTAAAATTAATTGGAGAATAATTTTATAGGGTAAAGAACCTCTGGTAGTAATATAGATTACAGTAGGATAATTAAGTTTGTTGGACAAAGAGTATATAGTATTAGGGAATTTTTCTTTATTTTGTAAGAGAATTAGGGCATCATTTTTGTTTGACACGTAGTGGAGTAGTGTGGTCTTGTATTGAAATTCGGATTGAGTACTTGCCTTGCACTTGTGAGACACTGGGTTTGCTCCTCAGCACCACATAAAATGAATAAATAAAATAAAGGTATTGTGTCCATTAAAAAATTTAAAAAATAAAAAAAATTGGAATTGAACTTATTTGGCATTATTTGATTCTCATTTTTTAAGATCTCTTAGCAGAGTGGTTAACCACTATGGTTTCTTACTTGTTTAGACCACTGCTCTTCCATACTATGAGAAAATACAGATGGACCCCAGTTTGTGATGGTTCAATTTAAAAGCGTTTGACTTTACAGATGGTGTGAAAGCAAACCCATATAACCATTTTATTTCTCACTTTCTGTGCAGTAGTCAGTAAATTGTATAAGATATTCAGCACTTTATTTTAAAATGGGTTTTGGGTTGTGATATTGTCCAGTTGCAGGCTGATGTAAGTGTTCTGAGCACACCTAAGCTAGGTTAGGCCAGGCTGTGCTGTGATGTTTAGTAGGTTAAATGTATTATATACATTTTTGACTTAGAGGTATTTTCAATTTATGATGGATTTATTAGGACTTAATCCTGCTGCAAGTCAAGGAACATCTGTAGAGGACCCCAGTGTATTCATACTTAAATGCAATATAATTTCTAATTGTTCTTTTTTTATATTATGGAAAGTTTTTGAAGTCAAGAATCATATAGGACAATTGTAGTGAATAGTCCAAAAATGGAATTAAGAAAATTGCATTTATAATAGCATGAAAATAATGCAGTACTTAATACATTTAACAAATTAAGTGGAACTCTGGTATACTGCAAACTATAAAACATCATTGAAAGAAATTGAAAACCTAAGTAAACACAAAGATGTACTATATTTATGAGTTGTCAGATTTAATGTTAAGATTGTAGTATTCTCAAATTGATCAACAGTTTTAGCCCAACCCATATAAAAATTCCAGCTGGACTTTTTTTTTTTTTTTTTTTTTTTCCCAGAACTTGACAAGCTGATGCTAAAATTTATATGGAAATTAAAGTTTCTCAGAATAGCCAAAACAATCTTATATAAAGTTGGAAGTTTCCTACTTCCCAATATGAGAACTTACTACAAACTGCAGTAACCAATATAAGGTGGCATTGGCATAAGGATAAACATAGGATAGCTCAGGGAAATAAAATTGAGAATCCAGGTGTTTCTACATTTATGATCAGTTGATTTTTGGTAATGGCGTCAAGGTGATTCATTGGGGAAAAATAGCCCTTTTTAGCAAATTGTACTGGGACACCTAAATATCTACATGCAAAATAATAAAATTGAATTCTTACCTTACTATATAAAAAAATTGGCTCAAAATGGATCAAAGACTTTAAATGTTAGAACTCAAACATGTAGGCTAAATTTTCATGATTTTGAATTTTGCAGTGGTTTCTTAGATTTAATGCTGAGAAAACAAGCAACCAAAGAAGAAATAGATAAATTGGAGTTCATCAAATTTAAAAACTTATTCTTGCAGAGACATTATCAAGAAGTGAATAAAAAAAAAGTGAATAAATTTAAATGGGAGAAAATAATTCACAAATTAGGTATTTGTTTAGTATACAGAATATATAAAGAACTCTTGGAACTCAACAATGAAAAGACAATTTAGTTTTAAAAAGGAGTGAATAGATGGTTCTCCAGAGAAGGTAAACAAATGGCAAATGGGTATATGAAAATATGCTGAATTTTAGTAATCATTAAGGAAATGGAAGTTAAAACCACCAGATACCACTTCTCACTCATTATGATTGCTGTATTAAAAAAGATACTATGCCAGGTGTGGTGGTGCTTGCCAGTAATCTCAGTGGCTTGGGAGACTGAGGTAGGCAGATCTCAAGGTCAAAGCCAGCCTCAGCAAAAGCAAGGCTCTAAGCAACTCATCGACACCCTGTTTGTAAATAAAATACAAAATAGGACTGAGGGTATAACTCAGTGGTTGAGTGCCCCTGAGTTCAATCCTGGGTACACCCCACACCAAGGGGGGGCGGGGGAGAGATACTAGCAGGTGTTAACAAGAATGTGAAGAAATTGGTGCCCTCATACATTACTGATAGGAATGTGAAATGGTTCAGATGCCTTGGAGTTTGGCAGTTCCTCAAAAAGTAAACATAGTTAAAATATGATCCAACAGTTCTAGGACCCAGCCATATGTTTTTAGTTATATATTCAAGAGAATTGAGAATTTATGTCCACACAAAATTTATGCACCATCATTCATAGCTGCGTTCTTCATAATAGTCAAAAAGTGGAAAGAACCCAAATGTCTATTGACAGATGGATGGATAAAATAAAATGTGGTATATCCAAGAAAGGATGAAGTACTGCTCTATGTTGTAACACAGATAGACATTGAAAACATCATGGCATGTGAAGGAAGCCAGCCACCAAAAGCTATGTATTGTTTAATTGTTTGTGTGAAGTGTCTAGAATGGGCAAATTCCAGGGAGACAAAATGAATTAGTACTTAAAGGTTGGTGAGAAGAGAGAGGTGGGTATGATTGCTAATGGTATTGAGTTTATTTTTGGAATGATGAAATGCTCTGAAATTACATAATGGTAATGGTTTTACTACCTTGTGAAAACAATAATAACCCATTGAAAGTTTTAGTGGTATTTGAACTTTAAAAAAGCAAGATTTAATGGTATGGAAGTTATAACAACAAAAAAATAATACGGAAATGAAAATAATGACATTTAACCTAATTTATTATCAAAGCAGGATATTTTCGAGAGTGTTTTCTCGCTTAGTAATTATGCTTACATGATGGACATAACCTGGGGTTTATTCAAATCAGAACGTATATCCTCAGTGCTTATTTATTTATTTTTGGTACTGAGGATTGAACCCAGGGGTGCTTTACTACTGAACCAAATCCCCAGCCCTTTTTTTTTTTTTTTTTTTTGAGACAGGTTTCACTAATTTGCTGAGACTGGTCTCAGACTTGTAATTCTCTTGCCTCAGCCTCCTAAGTCCGTGGGATTATAGGTGTGCACCACCACACCTGTCTCTCCCTGCTGCTGCTTTTTCTTCTTCATTTTTTTCTTTTCTTTTTTAAACTTTATTTATTTATTTATTTGTATGTGGTACTGAGGATTGACCCTAATGCCTCTCATGTGCTAGGATAGGCAAGTGCTCTATGACTGAGCCACAACCCCAGCCCATCTTCCCTGCTTCTTGATATGTCAAAAATATCTTTTCTTTGTGGTAGAAATATGAGGGACACAAAATTCTTCTTGTATTCTTTTTTGTCAAGTGTGGGGAAAATGGAAAAGACCAAGAAAGCCATGTAATTCAGTGAAATGAGATAGAAGGTATTTCTTTATGGAGATGAAGAATGCAAATGTATATAAAGTACAGTGTGTCGATATAATATAGTCAGGACTTTACTCATTTGTATGATTTTGCCACTTTGCTCTTGCAACACAGCCAATTGATGTCTGAATAAATAGGGAGTTTGATCTTTGTAATATGGCAAAACAATGCCTCTGAACATAATCTGTGAAACTTTTAAACATACTCTTGCCCTGGGCATTAGTCTCAATTATGATTTATTTGATAGTTTTCTTGTGGGTCTAGGGCAAGTTCATGCATGCAGAATATATGTTTTAGTTCCACAATTGAATCTGGTATCCTTTTACATCGAGAACTATTGTAATTAAATCAGAATTTTATTGAATTTTATTACTGTTCTGAACAAAAGTAGTAAACAGCAATAGGGATGGGGAAAACCTCAACCTCACTGTACTCTCTTAACAGTTTTTTCACTTAGTTTTTATTTGCCCTGTTGATAGTTCAGCCATTGTATTTCTTCTAATTCTTACAAGAATTGGTATTGAGAGGATTTTTTTTTTTTTAAGTTACCTTGAGGCAAGAGTAGTGGTGATAAATAGAAGCTCAAGTTCTTTTGCAAATGCTTGCAGGGCAGGAAATGGTGTCAGTATTGCTGTGCAGATTAGGAGGGAATGGGAGATAGAGGTTGGAACTCTTTTTAAGATATCTGGTCAATTCCAATGGCTTTTGTATTTTGACAACCCATTTTTGTGGCATCATAAATTGCTTACCAAAATTGAAGCTGGGGAAGAACATAGTATAATGTTGTGGTCCTATTTATGGCTCTTAATGTCTCTTGTGCACATCTTAGTAGGAATTACCTTAATACTTTGCTACTGAAAAGTAGCATAAACTCACAAAAATGGAGTTAGATTGCTCCTTGAAGATTTTTGTAGTGCAGTCTGTTTAGTGCTGGCTCATACCAGTGACATTTTTGACTGATAGCTTTTCTTCAGCCTCTGATTGAATATTCCAGTGGTGTGATACTGTACTGTTAAGAAACAGATATGATGGGTAGAATAAAAATTTCAGCTCTGCCTCCCTGTGTGACTTTGCATGAGAATTAATAATTTTAGTTTTCAGATGCTTCATTCAGAAAATGGAACAAATAGTATCTTAACTCACAGGATTATTTTGACTATTAAACAAAATAACATGTTAAGGTCTGGCACAGCTATTGGTAGATATTTGCCAACTGTTAAATTGCCTTCTCTCTGCATTTCGGTGAAGAATAACTTCTGGGTCCAAAAGTTTGGTTTTTAGAGAGTTTTCAAAGCCTGAATCTTAATGAAAGTCTTGCTTTCATTTATTAAACAGCTGTTTATTGATTGTCTGTTATGTGCTAGGCACTGTAGTAGATGCTAGGATCATAGGAGCAAGTACAGCAGACTTGATCCTCTTCCTCACAGTTTGGCAGAGGAAAAAAAGAAATTAAATATTTAATTATATAAGTAATTAATTACAGTTTTGAGGAAAGCTAAGACAAAAGTATAGTGTTTAAAAAGTGTATAGAAATCCTAACATAGTTTGGAGGTAGAAAACATTTCCCTGAGGAAGTAATGGTAATGCTGAGACATAAAGAATGAATAAGACTATTGGTAAGAAGTACTGGGAATGAGACATAGCAAGAGCTAGCAGGATGGTAGTATGTGCAAAGGCCCTGAAACAGAAAGGAATTAGGAGCTAAGTGTAGAAGGACCTGGGCCTGGAAGTTTGCTTGTCAAGAGGAATAGTGGCAAGGAATGAGGATGGAGCAGAGGAGGGGTAAGATTAGGCACAGCCCCTGGACCACATTAAAGGCTTGGATTTTAAGAATAATGACTAATGACATGATTATATTTGTATTTTAAAAGATTATACTAATGAAAATAAGGAAATTGAATTGGAGGGAAATAAAAATGCCTGCTGAGACCAGTTAGGGGCTTTTGCAAAGCCTAGGGAAAGGTGGCAGTGGCTGTTAGAGAAAAGGAATAGACTGGATATGTTTGGTTTGTAGAATTGTTGAGTCTTGACAAACCTGTGGAAAACCTAAGTTGAATAGATGAGAATATGGTTGAAAACAGAGGACTAATTTTAGGTTAGTGATGTAGATCTGGTGTTCTCTCAGTGTAATGTTGGTGGCCAAGGCCTTAACCCAGGTTCCAGGTATTTGTCTTTTGTAGTCATTTCACAACAATTTGAGTACATATGTTGTAATTTTCATAGTGTTTGCAAATTTATTTTACTGTCACAAAAGCTCTTCAGGAACTTTTAAAAATGTACTGTTTTCATTGTTTTTATATCTTAAGTAATAGTAATAATAACCAACATTAAGCTTACGTGTGCAGGGTATTAGGCTGAATATTCTCTCTTAATCTTTACAAGTTTATGAGCATTGTTATTATTTATTGTTCCAGTATTTTAAAGATTTGCCACTTAAGGTTTAGAGAAGTTGAATAACTTCCTCAGGCTGTACCTGTAGTAAATGGCAGAGCTAAGGTTTAAAATCTGACACACTTGGTGTAGAACTTGTCCTCTTAACCACTAACATATATATGCCTTACCTTTGTGATATTTGAACCAACCAAACAAAACAGAATAACTGATTGAGAGGCCTTTTTTTGAATATTTATGGAAGACTTGTGTGTACTATAATATACCGTGTTTTAATATACTTTCTCATTTACATGACTGGAGAGAAATATGGTATCTGCTTTATTTTGATGAAGAAGAAACAGTGACTGAGAGATTAAATAACTTGGTCAGGATCACTAATAGCTAGTTAGTGACAGATCTAGAATTTAAAGCTGGTTTATTTGACTCCAAGGGAAATATCTTTTCTTTTATTCTATTTAAAAATAAGAACTTTGTTGTCTCAAATAAGAAATTTTGGAAACTTTACTAGATTTAATGATTAACTCATACCAATCTACAGTCTATTTCTTTAAAAAATTTTTTTATTAGAGCTTTATAGTTATATGTACTTATACATGCATGGAAATCTATTTCACTTCATGAAAACCCCCCACACTTTTACTTTCTTTTCTCTTCCCTCTGCCATTCTCCTTCATCTACTCTACTAGACTTCTTTTTGAGCATCTGTTAATTTATTTTTGATTGTTTCTTTCTGTTATCCTCTCCTTCCCTCTACCTTTCCTTTATTTTACTTTAGTTTTCACATATGGGAGAAAACATTCAATCTTTTAGTTTCTGAGTTTGGCTTGTTTCACTTAGCGTGATATATTCTCCCTTTCCATCCATTTACTGGCTAATGCCATAATTTCATTCTTTTTTTTATGGCCAAGTATAACTTCATTGTGTGTGTGTATCATAATTTCTTAATTCATTTGTCTATTGATGGGCATCTGGGTTGATTCCATAATTTAGCTGTTGTGAATTGTGCTACTGTAAACATTGAGGTAGCTGTAAAATCAGCTGATGTACGCTGATTTTAGATCTTTTGGGAAAATACCAAGGAGTGGTATAACTGGGTCATATGGTGGTTCCATTCCTAGTTTTTTGAGGAATCTCCATACTGCTTTCCAGAATGGTTGTATTCGTTTGCAGCGGTCTCACCAACAATGTACAAGTGTTCTTTTCTTCCCACATTTATTGTTGTTCATATTCTTGATTATTGCCATTCAGACTGGAGTGAGATGAAATCTTATGTGTAGTTTTGATTTACATTTCCCTGATTGCTAAAGATGTTAAACATTTTTGCATATTTTTATAGGTCATTTTTGTTTCTGCTTTTTTTTTTTTAAGAGAGAAATACTTTATTTAAAAATTCTTTTTATTTGTTTTTGTGGTGCTAGGAATTGAACCCAGGGCCTTGTGCATGCTAGGCAAGAGTTCTACCACTGAGCTGGGTTCACAGCCTGTGTATCTTCTTTTGAGAAGTTTCTGTTTAGTTCTTCTGCCCACTTATTTACTTATTTATTTATTTGGTGTTAAGTATTTTGAATTCTTTGTATATTCTGAATATTAATCCCCTATTGGAGGAGTAACTGACCAAGATTTTCTTTCATTCTGTAGGCTCTCTCTTCATGCCCTTTAATCATTTCCTTTGGTCTGCAGAAACTTTTAGTTTGATGGTATCCTATTTATTGATTCTTTGTTTTTATTTCTTGTAATTTTGGGGTCTTGTTAAGAAGGCAATGCCAGCACCTATCTGATAGAATGCTGACCCTATGTTTTCTTCTAGCAGTTGTAAATTTTTGGTCTAATTTCTAAGTGTTCGATCCATTTTGATTAGAGTTTTGTGCAGGGTGAGAGATAGGGCTCTAGTTTCATTTTTCTACATATAGCTATCCAGTTTTCCCAGCACCATTTGTTTAAAAGGCTGTCTTTTCTCCAAAATACATTTTTGGCACCTTTGTGAAATATCAGACAGCTATAGATATGTGAATTTGCCTCTGTGTATTCTATTCTGTTCCATTGGTCTTCATGTCTATTTTGATGCCAATACCATGCTGTTTTTAGTATAATTTCAGATCTAGTATTATGATGCCTCCTGCTTTTCTTTTCTTGCTTAATATTGCTTTGGCTAGTCTGGGTATCTTATTCTTCAAATTAATTTAATAATTGCTTTTTAATTCTGTGGAGAATGTCATTTGTATTTTGATGGGGGATTGCATTGAATCTCCTGTCTAGTTCTTAAAAATAAAATCCAGATCTTAATATATAGGTCGAACTTAGAGGACAAACAGCTGAGAAAATTGAAATACTTTAGTAGATAACTTTTGCATATATGTGAAGTAAATATTTCTGTATTAAAATTATTTTTAGAAGAGAGATAAAATAGGAAAATATTTTCTAATATATTTATGTCCATTTCATAATCTCTGAAGATATTAGACACAGTTGCAATATTGACATCTTGTCCAGATTTTTATAATTAGTAGTCAGTTATTAGTATTTGTATAGGATTATATCTTCTTTTTTTTTCGGTGCTGGGGATTGAACCCAGGGCCTTGTGCTTGCAAGGCAAGCACTCTACCAACTGAGCTATATCCCCAGCCCATAGGATTATATCTTGATCTTGCTCAATTCAGTCTTGTTCAATTAGAAAAGAAAGTAACATTTCTTTTCTAATGTTCTTCCTTAGTTTTGAGAAGACAAATGAAAATTAAGGTAATGAGATCAGACAGTGTAATGCATCTTAAGTACTGGTTTCTGTTAGCACCAGAGTTAAAGGCTTTTATCTTACCAGTACTTCCTTACTAAAAAACAGAGAAAATTCAGCTTTTTATTAACAGGTCAACTCCTTCTTCAGAATATGGCTTTTAAATAATCTTTTTCAGTAACTCCTTTGCAGAGAGACTTAATCTGAGGCATGTAGTTTAAAAACAAAAACCAAATGCTGATCTTCTGTCTTCACTTTAACGATGTCAATAGTTGTTGTGAGATATATTTTGAGTGCTGGATGCCAGTAAATTAAACCTATTAGTTGACTTCCTTTTGGTTGAGGGCTGTGACCATAGGGCTTCTTATTTCACTAAGAAAAAGACCGTCTCACTATGCTAGCAGAACCTTTCCAAAACAGATACTGGATTTTGATTGAATGATTAGAAGTGAGAGAATTTTGAAGCAGTTTTGTAAGGTACTTTTGATTTTAGGAAGAAATAAGTAGCAGCAAGATTACTGCAAGTGCAACAAGGTTACTGTTCCACTGTCTCCTCTTTTGTCTTTGTTAAAGTCATTTTATTAGTCATTTTTTTTGGGTATATGATTATGATCTGTGTATATATAGAAATTGTTTTTTGAACTTTAGCTCCTATCACCCAACACTGTTGCTATTGCTGTTCAACAGTTTTTAATTGAGTACTTAAATTGAGTACCTGTAGGATATTAGAAATAGTCAAATTTCTTTAGAACTGCATAGGAAACTGATTTTTAAGGCAGTATATGTGTTCATTATATGGTCTTCGCTTTCTATTTCTAGCTTTATATATCATCTGATATTTCGACCTAGAAGATTCTGATCTTATCAGCACTTTGAGCATATTATTAATGTAGCATTTTTATGGGTAAAAATTATAAGTGACAGATCAGGAAAAGATTATTTATGATTTGATATGAAAATGACCTATCAGAAACATTTTTGAATTAACTTTTTTTTTGTAGTTTTAGGAACAAATTATAATCAACTCTTGAATTGTCTACATACGTGTATCAGGCTGCTTTCTGCTATAGGTAACAAAGAGGCTAATAAAACAGTAAAGATTTTATCATTTCATGTAATGAGAGGTATAGTTAGGATGATTCCGAGATTGGCTAACTCTGGTCACCTCTTCTATCTTTTCTTTGTTACTTTCATGTTCTACTGTTTCATTCTAACTTTCTTTGTTGAGTTGCCCTTTACTGCCAGCATAGTCCTTAAGCAATGTGTGGTTGACCTAGACTGTATATATGCCCATGGGGCATAAAAAAATTATTTATAGGTTTCTTTGCTCTGAATTGCCTCTAAAGATCCTAGTGTATTTTCCATTTCATCTTTTATTATCATAGTTGAAACCAAAGAAATATGAATTTTCTTCTAAGTATTTAACAATGCTCATTTTTAAATTACATGTATAAATTAAATGGAACAAACATTAAGAAAAATATAGACTCTTTTTCCTCTGTCAGAAGCCTCTGAGACAGTGAAGAATCCTGTCACTAAATTCAGTCTACTTGTTCTGGCTTCTTTGGAATCGCAATACGGATTAATCTTTGTTTAACAGGAATTGTAATCTTCAAATGATATGTGTTACATTTTAGAATGCTTTAAATGTTAGAATTATGGAACATTAGAGATAAAATACTAACATTTATGAAGCACTTTATACGTTGTATTCAGTTTAATATGCATCAGTGTATAATGCGAATGATGTATGTTTATTTCCTTATTTTACAATTAGTCATATGAAATCAAATGACATTTCCAAGGTCACAATAGTAAAGCCAGAATAAAACTAATAATGACTTTCCAAACTCACATTTAAATTAAAGTCTGTGTCTTTTGGAATCTGATGCCTGAATTTAAAAAAAAAATTTTTTTGGAAACTTTCCTGTTTTATTTTTTTCAGTTTTAGTTGTAGATGGGCCCAATACCTTTATTTTATTTATTTATTTTTATATGGTGCTGAGGATTTAACCAGTGCCTCACACATGTTAGGCAAGCGCTCTACCACAGAGCCACAACCCCAGCCCTGACCCCTGCTTTTTTTTTTTTTTCCTCCAATTTTTCTACAAATTCTGGACCCCAGCTAATGTAACTCGTGGGGTTTTATGTAAATTCCATATCCTGTTCTTTCATGCCATATGTTCTCTATTCCAATAAACATTAATAAACTTGAAATCAAACAAAAAATAAAACAAAATCCTTCATACTTTATTATATTTGTAAATTTTGTACCTGACCCTGAATGCAGTACTATATTAACATTTATTCACATTAACTCTTGAAAGTACTAAGATTTTTTTTTTAGAAATACATCTTAGTTTTGTTAGTATTTACAATAGCGTCTAATAATTAATATTTCTGTATATAGTGGACTGAACTTTATAAAAGCTCTGAGACTTCTGAATCTCAGATTTCTTGTCTGTAAAATGCGAATTATTTGGATTAGAATCTCTGCTCTTCTTTTCTCTTTTAAAATTCAGTGAGTTTTATTGGGTGTATAAAATAAAACCACACCAAGGTTTTAAGTCTTCTTTCATAGTATTTTTGTTAATATATAGGAAAGTTCATAGTGAAGTTAAGTGAAGAAAAAACAAAGACAATCTCTGTGAACTCAAAGGAGAAAAAAGTAAAATTGCAGCAGAATAAATATAGTATGTTACTTTTGTCTAAGAATAAAGGCTAAATAAGAAACATTTGTGTGTGTGTGAATGCAAACAGAAATGAACCCCAACTTTATTGCAAGTGAATAACCATACCACTTTTAAGAAAGTGGGGTGTAGATGGGGGTGTACAAAGGAACTAATTGATCAAAATAACATTTTTTTTCTTTCTTTCTTGGTACCAGGTGTTCAACCCCTAAGTCACATCCCCAGTACTTTTTATTTTTCATTTTGAGGCATGGTCTCACTAAGTTGCCTAGGACCTCACTAAGTTGTTGAGGCTGGCTGAGGTGATCCTCCTGCCTCAGCCTCCCAAGCTGCTGGGATTATAGGTGTGTGCCACCATGCCTGGCTTCAAGTAACTTAGCATTTTGACTGTATTTCCTGAGTTTGTAGAAAGAACAAACTGCAAATAACATAGAACTTTTTGTATGGTTTATTTTTTGTTTATTTATATACTTTTTGGTAAGAGTGTAAGTGAGGTGATTCTGAAACTGTTTGATAAGTATAATAGGC
This sequence comes from Sciurus carolinensis, assembly GCF_902686445.1. Lineage (NCBI taxonomy): Eukaryota > Metazoa > Chordata > Mammalia > Rodentia > Sciuridae > Sciurus > Sciurus carolinensis. The sequence continues at coordinate 67,264,128 of NC_062214.1, forward strand.
AGTGCTTCTCAACCAGGGACAATTTTCACCCCCCCCCCCCGGGAATATTTGGCAATATCTGGAAATATTTTTGGTTATCATGACCGGAGGAGGTTGCTACTAGTTTCTCTTGGGTAGGGGTCAGGGTATGCTATAAACATCCTGTAATACACAGGAACCTCCATCACCATTTAACCCAGTGGATAAATGTGTTGGATGAATGCCTTATTCTAGGGACGATTCAGGAAAGTACCAAGTCAACCTAGAACATCTTGCTGGAGCAGAAAGTAAGGAAATATCCAGAAAAATGATGGGTGCATGTTGGAAAAAACCACACAGGACCCAGCTTGGGTGGGGCACTGAGCAAATCAGAGATAATTTGAGCATTAAAATTAGTAAGGAGAGAGTGGATTATAGTCCTTTGAATAAAAGAGGGATTCTCAAATCTATATTGATAACAAATAGCTAAATAGAGGAAAGGGGTGAACTCTTAGAGCTAATAAATGTAGAGGGAGTAATGGGATTGGAAAATTATCATTTTGTAATTATTTTGGTGTAGAATGCTTCAGGGAAAAAAATCACAAAAAGGTTCTAAATCCAAGGGAAAAACCTTTAGAAGTATGTTATTTATATGGTTTAAATCTGTCTTCCCACAGATTGCTTACTATTTGTGAGGGGAAAATGGTTCTATACAGTAGATAAAACAGATGACACCTTGGTCAAATGATGAAAATAAATATCACTAAGAGGTCCATGAACATCAGTTGCCTGTAGATAATATGGTATACTAAGGATATAAGATCACTTATATAGTATTTTGGCTGAAACAGTCCTAAACTGAGAAATGTTCTACAGGAAAAACTGACTTACAATCTTTAAAATGTCAGTGTCATGAAAGGAAAAGGCCAGGGGATAACAGGAGATCACAGATACTGACAATTATATGTAATATGTGATCTTAGATCTTGTTATAAAGGGGGGGAAATACCCTAAAGAATATTATTAGAACAATTAACAAAAATGAAATTATGACTTAGATTTAAAAGTATTGCAGCAGTGTTATATTTTCTGAATTTGATTACTGTGGTTTTGTAAAAGAATATTCTTGTTCTTACCAAATTCACACTTTTAAGTATTAAGGTATAAAAAGCATACTATATGCAACTTACCCTCAAGTGGTTCAGAATAATAAATTTTATCTATATGAAGATATGTAGCACATACACACAGACAGACATCCTTCATGAGGAAGAGGAGAGAAAGAATTAAAAAATACTTATGGCAGAATGTTAAAAATCATTCAATCTGGGTGGTAGTAATGCAGGAATTCTATATACTTTTCTTGGAAGTTTTCAGTATAGTATTATATACTTGCTAAAAACCTGCTTTTTATTTTCTTTTAAGGTGAGTAAATTTCAAATTGTCAAAGCACAGATATTCTCAAACAAGGAAGATCTATATTCCAAAGTGTGGGCAAATAGGAGAAAGCTACAGCTGCAGCTTAAAGGGTTGTGGTGCTCCTGGCATAGCCAATGAGAAGGGAAGGAACCAGGCTATGGAAGTGGTGGTGGGATTCCTTTATATGAGTGGTGTTGGTAATCTTTGACTCCTTCCTTCTCTACCACAGTGTTCTTTTGCTGGTAGCAAGATTAAAGGACTACAGTGGCCAGACTATTGACCAAGGGTATCCCTGGATCTAGGGTCCCTGGCCAAGGTTGGTGCTGGGCACCCAAAACTAACCTGTCTGGGAAAATATGCAGACTGTTAGCTTTTCATCCTCCTTTATGAAAACAGCTCTGTATAACTATTAGCAGACTTTCCTGGGTTTAGTCTTGACTCCTGTTTTTAGTGTTTCTGATTTGGGGGACAGTTTTCTTATATGTAAATGGAAATAATAATGCCTATCTCATAAGGAGATTGTAAGTATTTTAAAAGTAATTATGCAAAGTACATATTGTTGGTATTATACACCAGGGTTCTTGAAATATATCATTTCTCCATTCATTCAGTACTTAAGAGAAAACTTACTGTTTGTCTGAGTCATCTGGTTATGAATTATCTGATGATGGCTGTGAGCCTATGTGAAAACACACTTAAAAAAAAAAAAACTTTCATCAGGACTTTTAAGTTTTTAAAAAAATCAACTGAATGGCAGAAATGAATGGAAATAATACCTATTTCCCATCAGTATTTGAAAATTGTAAAGCACATTTTCACATTTAGGAAAAATGCTTCAGAAGTCATCTTGAGATGAAAGTTTATTGAGCAAAAGCTACTCTTTATAAGAAATTGATTTTCAGAGTGAGGAGGAGAGAGTGAAAATGGAGGGGGAGCTATTCGTAAGCAGTGGAATTCCAAGGGCTAGCAGGGACCAATAATAGAGAAGAATACTTGACAGTTGATGGATGAACCAATAGCTAGCTAGGGTGTTCACAGACTGACAAACTAGGTTGTAAGTTGGGAGGCAGGGAAATGACTGCAGTGTAAAGGGCAGGGGGAGCAGCTTTATATTATATTATAGTGATGATGAATGGTAATGATGATGTGTGCATCTGTAAAAGGGGGGAGATATTTTATTCTGTACTAGTAACCTGTCCACAATTTGTTCTGTACTTTGCTTTTTGTCACTTAAGATCTCTTGGCCATTGTTCCATATCAGTGGAACAATGAGAGCTTCCTCATTCTTTTTTTTGCAACTGTAATTTAGAGTTATGCCATATTATATTTAGCCATTCTTTACTGTTGTCTTTTCCCATTTGTTTTCCCATTTTGAGCACATAATAACTCAACCTGATAGGACATGGAAAAGATTTTATTTACTGTTAAGAGCTCTGTGCTTCCATAGCTTGCTCAATTGTTTTACACCCCCACCCCATATCAAACAAGTATACTCCATGATTCTCTCACAAAAAAAAAATTGATTTTCAGTATTCTAACCCTATTAAGAAGGTTGCCTGAACTGTTTCCTTTTCTGATTAAGTACACATGTGAGATAGAAGTCTTTCATCTGGCTTATATTAAAATTGAAAATTGGAGTGGTCTTACTTCAGTCATGGAATATATACAATCGTGGAAATCAAATAATAACACCATGATAGCATGCATACATAAATTACACTTAATAAATTCCTTCCATTTTTTCTTTATATTTAATTATGTTTTTAAGGCTAATGTCCAATGTGGCAAGTTTGCTAGATTTTCTTTAATAGCAGTAATAGTTTTATACTTAAATACATTTCTCAAAGTAATAAAGGGAATTGATTTAAAGACTGAAATAGGTAAATACTAGTGCACCGAGTGGTATGTAATTTAGGCAGAAATTGAGAGGTTTTTATACAATTGACAAAAGTTCAGGAACAATTACTATGTTGTAGTAGAAAAGTTCATGAGAGTTTTAACTAAGACTGGACAATTCACTTATCCTCCTTAATTTCAATTTTTTTGCTTAGGACTATGAACATGTTATGAAAATATACTTGAAAGGCCTGCTGAAAGATTTTTTTAAAAGATCTTTTACCAAATTGAATAGCAGATGATTTCTAAGGTGGTTTGAAAATTATAGGGTACTTCTTTACACAGCTTGATTGACATTTCATAAAGAAAAGTGTTCCGATTAAAATGGGTCCTGGAACACTTTTGACTTGGCAGCACCCCCCCCCCCCTTTTCTCTTTCTTTTCATTTTAATAAACTACTGTAAACGGGGGAAAAAAAATCACATGGAAACACCTGCTATACTTTTTGGAAAAAATAATTTTTAAAATACATTACTAATTTTATTTCATATTTAGTTTGTTTTTTGTGAATTGGATAACCTTAGATAAATTTAATAACCACCTATTGGAAATTAATTATGAGTTTTCCATTTGATCTTCTCATATCCATCTTGCATGCATGAAGTATCAATGTGTGAAGGAAAATATTGTATGAAATAGGCAACCTTTTATCACATCACAGTTTTTTTCACATCATAAATATTAATAACATACTGTGCTTTGAAATACACTTCTTAGAAGTAATACTGTATCTTTGGACTACTTTCCCTCAAATATTTGCAAATATAAAATGTTTTTTCTTGCCTCCTCTGGTGTACATATAATTTAAATGTTCACATTATAAAACATTTTACTTAAAAATCATTAGTTACCAAAAGTTATCCAACTAGTGTAGTGATATTTTGGGGGCTAGGATCCAAGTTTTCTTAGTCAGATAATGCTTTGAAATTCTAAGCATGTTGTGAAGAAAGAGTAACTGGAAAATTGCACAAGATGCCAAAGTAGAAGAAACATTTCAATAATGTTTACAATTTATTCTTGAATGCTTTCTGGCTTTTTATGACTTTTTCTTCTCAGTTTTAAAAGCAAGTTTAAAGTAAGTAAGTTTTTGTTGTTGGTAATAACCTTTTTTAACCACAACAATGGTATTTTTTTTTAATAAATTTTTTGTTGTAGGTGGACATAATACCTTTATTTTTATGTGGTGCTGAGGATTGAACCCAGGGCCTCACGAATGCAAGGCAAGCATGCTACCACTGAGCCACAACTCTAGCACACAACAATGGTATTGTTATAGAAAAAAATGAAATAGTGAAAAAATTACCCAAAAGTTCATTACTTTCAATAACATGAATATCCATTAGTCTTATATCTATACACAAAATATTTAAAAAATTTTAAAAGCAAAATTGAAATTGTATATTTTCTGCCTATAACAATATGATGTAAATGTTGTAATGGCTATAGTATTTTATTATGTGGACAGGGCATTCTTGTATTCTTGCCTATCCCCCTTCCCCGTGTACTCACTATTTTGATTGCAAAGGGATGAATATCCTTGTACATATATCTTTGTCATTGTCTTCTTACTGCCTTAAAGTAAATTCTTGAAAATAGAATGGAGTTTTCAGGGGAAGTTGAAAGTCAATTTATTTTTTCTTTTTGAAATGTTTAAGTTTTAAATGTTGGCCAAATTGTCAACAAACCTCATGGTTACAGGATTGGTTGAGGACATGTATTTGCAACCGAAATAAATGATTTGTTACCTGATGGTGGTCTTTGTTCATTTTACACTTTTGTCCCGTTAATATTGTCTGTATTCTGAAGACTCCCAGATACATATTTTTAGCCATGAAGTATGAGTCTTATTTTACAGAGTGTCCCATTTGACATTTCCACTTGTCCATGACCGTCTCAAGTAATGTGTCCAAAATTAAATCATCATATTCCTCTCTTTTAAAGAAGTAATGAATCATTACTTGATGTATTTTCTCTGGATAGATACCTGCTTTTTTTTTTTTTTTTTTTTTTTTAACAAAGGTTCAGTTCTTTTATTGTACTTAGTTTTGTATTAGTAACTTTTGAAAATTTTAATGTGTGATTGATTCACCAGAATTATGAAAGTAGGAAGTTCTGATAAGTAAAGTTTACCCTCTGTTTAAAGTCCATGCTCCTAAAATATTTGTTTACTTAATCAACAAGTCAAAACACTAAACAATTGATTTTAAATGATGATGAATAATCCATTGTCAGTATCAGCTGCAGGATTGTTAGGAATCTGAATGCTAGTTTCCATGGTACTGCTTACATTAAGGGAGTTGAGTTCACACTGAAATCCTTTCAGAAATCTAACTTCTGAGTTTTAAAACATACAGAAAATTTCAGCTGAAAATTCAGTTTAAGGTATTTTTTCCCCTGTGTTAATGTTGTCTGAATACAGATATAGGCCTTGGAATTTAATTAGAGAGATTCCTCTCTCTTCCCCTTACTCAGGAAAAGATATACTAATTGCTTGACATTCAAAACACCCATCTGCGTTTTCTGGAAGCAAGTTTTAATAGACTTTCGGTAAAACTCCATTAGCTTTAACTTGTTAAAAAAAAAAATCAGTGCTTATGTGATCTAAATAGTAAGCTAAAATTAATGAAGTTTTACTCCTGCAGTTATTTTGTAGGCATGCACATACTATTTTGTTTTAGTATTAGTATTTTTTGAAATTGTGGTAAAATGTACATAACAGAATTTACCATTTTTAAGTATATGGTGGTGGCATTAAGCACATTCACATTTTTGTATATCCATTACCACCACCCATCTTCAGAACATTTTCATCATCCCATACTGTAACTCTGTACCCACTTAATAATACCCCATTTCTTCCTCCCCTTCAGTGTCTGGTAACTACAATTCTACTCTTTCTATGAATGTGATACTCTAGAATATCTCATATAAATAGAATCATAATAATGCACTGCTAAAAATGTGGGAAAAGAAAAAATTAAGTAGAATCTTAACAATATTTGTTCTTTTGTGACTGACTTATTTCATGTAACCTAAAGTTTTTAAAGTTCCTGTATGTTATGGCATGAGATGGGGTGATGTCCTTTTCTTTTTTCCTTTCTTGGTAGTAGGCGGGCTATTTATTTATTTATTTATTTATTGGTACCAGAGGTGATGTACTACTGAGCTACATCTCCAGCACTTTTAATTTTTTATTTTGAGCCAGGATCTCCCTAAATTGCTGAGGCTTGCCTCAAACTTGCAGCCCTCCTAACCTCTGCCTCCTGAGTTGCTGGGATTACAGTATGTGTTACTGCACCTAGTTGATGTCCTTTTTAAAAAGGTTCTGAAAGTTCAGTTGTAATTATATACCACAGTTTATCCATTTGATTACTGGACATTTGGATTGTTTTCTTCTACCTTTTGATTATTGCGAATAAATTTCCTGGGAGCATTGGTGCATAAATATCTGTTTGAGTCCTTGCTTTTAGTTCTTTTATTTATACATCCAGAACTGGAATTGTTGGATAAAATGGTAATTCTTTGTTTAATTTTTTAAGCAACTACCATACGGTTTTCCACAGCAAAATATATTTCCAAAAGCAGTGCACAAATTTCTAGTTGTTTCATACCCATGCTACTACTTCTTGTTTTCTGTTTTTGTCTCTTCCTCCTCTTTTTCTTTTTAACTAATAATCATCTGAATTGAAGTGACCTAGTATCTCATTATAATTTTTATTTGTATTTGCCTCATGATTAGTGATGTTGGTTGTGAGCATCTTTTCATGTTCTTATTGACCACTTGTTATTTTCTTTGGATAAATGTCTCTTTATGTCCTTTGCCCATCTTTTAATTTTTTTTTTTTGCTATTGAGTTTATGTATTCCAGATGTTATTTCCATATCATATAAGTGATTTGCAGTTCTTTTCTTCCATTTGGTATGTTGCTGTTTTATTCTATTGATAGTATCCTTTGATACATAATAGTTCTTAATTTTTTGACACAATACCTTTATTTTTATTTTATTTATTTTTATGTGGTACTGTTGATTGAACCCAGTGCCTCACATGTGCTGTACCACTGAGCTGCAACCCCAGCCCTAGTTTTTAATTTTGATGAAGTTGAGCTTATTTTTCTTCTGTTGAATGGAAGCTTTTCCTCTGTTTTCTTGTAACAGTTTTATAATATTAGCAAGTAGATTAAGATCTTTGATCCACTTCTAGTTAATTTTTATGTATGATGCTAGTAAGCTTCCAGCTTCTTTCTTTCCATGTGGATTTCTGGTTTTCCCAGGATCATTTATAGAAAAGACTGTTCTTTTCTGTTGTATAGTCCTGTTGAAGCTACTTCAAAGCTAAAAATTTCCCTCATGTATGTGTGGCTTTAATTGTATTTCATTTTTTATATATTTTGATAGAAAGTGTTTTTGATAGCATTCCATTTAAAAATATTTTCTGATTTCCATTGTGATCTCTTTTTGGCATGTGGATTATTGAGAAGTATATTACTTAGTTTTCTCATATATAAGAATTTCCAACTTAAATTTTTATTACTATTTTCTAGCTTAGTTCCTCTGAGATAGGAGATGTCTATCCTTTTAAATTTGTTAAGACTTAATTTATGGACCTCTATGTATTTGCTTTTATAGACATTTTGTAATATAGTTATAAAGTATTTTCTCCAGCTTTTAGGTGTAGTGTTCTGTATGTCAGTGAGGTTGTTATCTGTCAAATCTTTTTGTTTATTTTGATCTGCTTGTTCTCTTATTCTGATTTGCTTATTTCATCAGGTACTGAGAAAACTTTGTTAAAGTCAACTTACTTTAATTGTGGATTAGAGATAATTCTTTTGGGATTGACTTTGTGTACAGGCATACCCTTGTTTCTTAGCTGAAGTTTATTTAGGTAAAGAATACTTTTACACCTGCAAAATTCAGTACAGTATTTTAAACAAACTGATGTATGGGAAAAGTCACAAATTACATCCCAAATGCAGAATGTAGAATGTTAGAATCACATGTAGACTTTTAGAAACAGTGTACTGAGTGCCAAAAAAGGGAATGTGCAAGATGTGCTGGCAATAAGATCATTACCACATTAAAATTTGAACTGTTGTCTGCCATGTGTGTTTGTCTTGAGCATATTTCTAATTGTCTTTCATATTAAGCTATTATTTTTGCTTAAATTTGTGGAATGCACAAAAAGGTTGGAGAAGTGTTAAATTGTGGAAAAAGAGAAATCCAGTGCGAAAGTTACTGCCTGTGAAGTCATGTAGTAAGCATTTTACATCCTAAGCGTGGTAATTTACTACTATAAATAGACATTTTCTGTGTTTTAAACTTTAAAAGAGAAATGAATGGAATTATGAGTTAATGTATAACATTATAATTTTTCCTACTTAAAATATAGTAAATAGTGTTCTGGCTAAGGTTTTTGCACAGAATATCTGATTTTCAGAAACAGATTTCATGTTACATGTGTTATTGGTACACTCAATTTTAGAATTGTATCTTCCTGGTGAGTTGAACTTTTATTGTTGTAAAGCATTCTTCTGTGTCTGTATTCATATACACGCATCTATCTTGTGCATTAAAGTTTAGTATGATAAAGCGTAGTTATACAGCTTTCCTTTGGTTTGTATTTTACCTGGTGTAATTTTCTCCCTACATTTACTTTCAGTCTTTCTGTATTCCTATATCTAAGATAATATCCTCTCTAATTATACCTCAATTGGATTTTTGTTTTTTTAAACAATTCTAAATTATCTTTTAAAAATTGGGTGGTTTAACTTAATTGGGTTTATTATAAATAACCATATATTTGGATTAAATCTTTTATCCTCTTTCCTTTTTATTTGCCTCTCATTCTGTGCCTTCTTTATTGGTTCATCCATTTTTCTCTTTTCTGGATGTTATACTTTCATTGTTCTTGTAGTGGTTCACGTAGAGGTTGCTAACGCATCCTTGACTTATTAGTAAATGAGCATTCTTTCCATTTTCTAATTAATTAAAGATTTTAGAGCCCTTTAACTTCATTTGGTACCCTCCTCAATTTTGTACTATTATTGTTGTGTATTACAAGATTTTAAGCCCTGCAAAGTATTATTATTAGTGTTTTATTTAGTTAACCTTCATTTAGAGTTACTCATTAATATTTGTTTGCTGAATCTCAGTTTTTTATGCATATTTATGCTGTATCTGGTATCTTTTTTCCTTCTAAAGAAACATTGAAGAGGTCCTGTCAGTGTTTCCTGGTGACAAATTCTGTTTCTGTTTGCCTAAAAATGTCTTTGGTTTGCCTTCATTATGAAGGATATTTATTCTCAAATATGGAGTTCTAGTTTGGCATTCTCCCCCTTACCCTCAGCACTTTGAAGATATCATTTCATTGTCTTCTGACTTCATTGTTTATGTGAAGAAGTCAGTTCAGCTGTGAATCTTAATTATTGTTTCTTGAAGTGAATATTTTTAAACAGTTTTCTGGCTGCTTGTTAAGATCCTTCCATCTGTGGGGGAACATACCTCCTCCCATTTCTCTTTTGATATGCCCAAGTGTGTGTATTGCATTTATTTTACTTGAGGGGTCTGTAGAGCTTCTGGAATCTGTGGGTTGAGTTTCATTAGTTTTGAAAATTCTTAGCTATTATGTTTTCAAATATTTCTTTACCACCATATGTTTTTTCCCTCCTTTATGGAACTCCATTTACTTGTATTTTTGGATAATTTCTCAATGTTCTATTTCATATTCTTTTCCGTATTTCTTATTGTCGTGTCTTTTTGTATTTCAGCATCTTCTTTCCTGTTTTCTGGGTTGTTAATTATATTTTCAGCCGCATTTAACCAATTATTAAATCAATCCATAAATTAATTTGTTTTCAATGTTGTATTTTTTGTTGTTTATCCTCTTTTTTATTATTGCCTGTTAAATTTTTTTATATTTGTTGTTAAATTCTTTGAGCATATTAATTAATTACTTAGTTGGTCTATTTCTATGGCCATCCTTAAATCTTGGTTTTCAGTCATATTTTCACTGGATACTTTATTTTTGTGCATCTTATATGAAAAAAGGCAAAATAATTAGAATTTCTGGATGATGTTATCTCTGCTGAGAAGATTCACTTTTGCTACCAGCATGCAGCTAGGCTAATGATCCTCACTAGACCAGATTGCCTCAATCTAACCAGGGATTATGAAGATCTGAAGCTATATTTCCCTTCCTATTTAACCTATTTTGTTTCTGATTTTCCTTTCTGCCTGGGGTATAGTTCTTTGGAGTCTCTCCAGATGGCTGGGGTATTCATTAGTGATATTCCTCTTTTGGCAGGCCCTGTATCTAATTTTTGCACTCTAAGTTCTGTTCTCAGTCTCCCAGCCAGTGGTTTTGGAATCTGCAGGCAAAAAAGTCCAAAGACAGGTTTCACCTGTTTCTTCTATATCTCACCCTTGCAAATTATCACTATCTTGAATGTTCTGCACTGTTTTAAAACAAATTACCTTTGCTTTACTTTTCTAGTTGATCTCAGAAGATTGGTTTGAAACAACCAACTTCACAGTTGTCAACAGCAAAGTGTCCAGATATGTTCTAGAATCCATATTTTTCAAATTATAGAAGATAATACAGTATAAATGTCTTATAGCAGATCTTGCATACTTGAGCAATATCTCTGCAGTGAAATGTATGACTATTAATACAGTGCAAGTTTTTATAGTGAAAATTAGAGTGTGATCTGTTAGGGAATATGATTTGGAGTAAGTGAATGTCTGTTGTTTATAATGCAGTCTGTTGCAGAAACAGATATTCTATAGCACAGCTGCTTGTTTGATTGGGTCCCACCATCTTTCAGTTCCTTTAATGTTTTCTATTCTTTTTTGTCATGGGGCATTTGTGCTTGCTATTTTCTCTGCCTGGTACTTACACCCTCATTTTCACATTTAAGTATGAGGTACATCTTCAGGTAAGCATTTCCTGATCCACAAATCAGGTCAGGTAAACAAATGTTTTAGTTTTGAATTATACAAATTAATTTGATGATTTGAGAGATTTGAGAACTATATCTTTTTTTTTTTCCTTGACGATTTTATTCTCTGTGCCTAGTTTAGAGTTTGGAAGTACATTTATTATAAGTAGGAGGTCATTAATGGGTTATCAGTTGTTTAATAGGTGATCAATTAATGTATGAAGAAGTAAAATGAGGGAATAAATAAATGAAGCAATGGTAATGCTGGTAGTGATAAGTGAAAGACCCATTGCTTCTGAGCAAAAGCCAGATTTAACACTGGACTAGTGCAGTATGGTTGAAATTATAGATATACATGTACAGTATTTTAAAAACTTTGATAAAATTCCCTTGGAAGTTTATTATTTTCAGTGTATAAGCATTTCACATTACTTTACAAATATTTATTTTTATTTTGTAAGTTTTGAAATCACTAGGTTTTTTAAGTGACAAAAACCATCATTGAGAGCATTCCAACCTATATCACTACTACAGAGAAATGGAACACAAAAGCCTGCAGGATTTTTAAAATCTTAAAGATTGACGTATCAAAGAAAAGCTTACTTGGAATTTACCTATGCACACACACACTCATGCTCACCCTCTCGCCGAGGAGAGGTGTTGTAGTTTATTTGGCCAAGAGAAATTGGTGTTGGCTTCTTTAGGGAGGTCGCATTTGAACTAAATCTTTTTTTAAAAATTTATTTATTTTTAAATTATTTTTAATTTTTTACAGACTGCATTTTGATTGATTGTACACAAATGAGGTACATCATTACATTTTTGTGGTTGTACATGCTGTAGATTGATACCATTCATGTAATCATACATGTACATAGGGTAATGATGTCTGTCTCATTCCACCATTTTTCATACCCTATCTCCCCCTTATTTCCTTCTACATAATCTAAAGTTCCTCTATTCTTCTCTCACTCCCCACACCCCCAATCCCCATTATATATTATCATCCACTTATCAGGGAAAACATTCAGCCTTTGGTTTTTTGGGATTGACTCATTTCACTTAGCATGATATTCTCCAATTCCATCCAACTAAATCTTGACTGATAAAGAGGTGTTCATTAAGTGTCTAAAGAAATATTATTTCATTTAAATGTATATCATTATGAAAGTTATAAAGTTGTATTCTAGTGTCTTTGTGGATTGACAGATAGTAATTTGGCTGGAGGCTAGGGTGATTTGCCTGGAGAATTTTTATAAAGGCAGATTGGGACCATCTTATATTAGTTATCCTTTGGCAGGAAGACCATCAGACTTTTATGGATATTCTGTAATGTTTAAGAGGGTAAATCCTGGAACCAGATCACTGAATTCATATCCGAAACTCTGCCCTTTACTGTGTGACTTTGAGCACGTGACTTAATATTTCTTTTTCTCAGTATCCTTATGTATAAAATGAAGATGATAATTATAACTAACTTAGTAGGTCATAGTTACAATTGAACAAGTTGAAACTCATCCATACTTAGAAAAATGTCCACTCATAGAAAACGTGCCCACTTGTAGAAAATGTGCCCACTCTCAGTAAATGTTGCTCTTTTGCTATTATTATAGGCATTGAGAAAACCTCAAACATTATAATTGTATTAGTTTGACCAGAGCCAGAGGCTCAGAGATTCAAGAGATATTTTAGGGCCAGAATCAGTAAGACTTCAACTTAATTAATATTTTTATGTAATCAAATTTCATCTAATAATGTTATGTGCATCATAAAAGCAGATTTGAAATTTGTATAACTTATGATTTACAAATGTATAGAACTTAAGTCTTCTAATTTGTGACTTTATTTATTTATTTATTTTTTAGATCCTGTCAAAAATTTCAGCTATAGCCCTTGGACTAGAAACTGAAATAATAGAAGCTGTGTACGATGCATTAGGGTATCGAAGAAAATTAATTTTCAATTAAATATTTGGAATATAAGAAAAGGTGTCTGAAAATGGGGCGGAAGAAAATACAAATCACACGTATAATGGATGAAAGGAACCGACAGGTAAGTGAAAATTTTAATTTAATTCAACTATGTGATTTGATTAAAATTTTAATTTGTTTAATTGATATATATATACTTATTATATATATATATATATATGTACTTTAAAAGAACACAATAGGATAGAATGGACAAAATTTTCTTAGTATTTTTAGTTCCAGACTAAATGAAATTTTCTAAAATCAAAATGATCTTTTCATACACATTAAAGGAAATCTTTATTACAGAAATTCTATATGTTATAGATAACAGAAGTGCAGAAAGAAAAGTAAAGTCACTTCAATCTCATTACTATCCATTGTATAGATTTTCTTTTTGGTGGGGCGTGGTGCTGGGGATTGAACTCAGGGACACTCAACCACAGAGCCGTATCCCTATCCCTATCCCTATTTTTTTGTATTTTATTTAGAGACAGGGTCTCACTGAGTTGCTTAGTGCTTCGCTGTTGCTAAAGCTGACTTTGAATTCTGTTCTGTCTCAGCCTCCTAAGCCACTGGGATTATAGGTGTGTGCCACCACAGCCAGCTTCATTGTATAGATTTTTTTTTTTTCTTCAGGTACTGGGGATTGAACTCAGGGCCACTTGGCCACTGAGCCCCATCCCCAGCTCTATTTTGTATTATATTTAGAGACAGGGTCTCACTGAGTTGGCTTAGTGCCTTGCTTTTGCTGAGGCTGGCTTTGAACCGGTGATCCTCCTGTCTCACCCTTATGAGCTGCTGGGATTACAGGTGCGAGTCATTGTGTCCAGCCATTGTATAGATTTTTGAAAGATATTTAATCTTTAATACATTGATTGTATGTTTGGTTGATAGTCTTCTAATTATTTTTCAAATTATCACCTGTTTTCATAATTGGGCAATATATAAGATAACTGCAATTGGTCAGTTAATTTTCTGGTTTAACAATAATGAGAATAATTTTACCCTCATTAACCACAAGTATTTCTGAAATATTTATGTGTAATACCTCAGCTTTAATTGATAAATTTATAGTACCAGTGTCAGTAAACTCTTACAAACTCAGAATAATTATAATAATACTGATACATGAAGAAACCAAAATTTGTGTTTACAGCTGATTAGCAAACTGTGGTCCATAGGCTAGCTGCTTATTTTTCTGCATAAAGCTTTATTAGAATACTGCCTTGTCCATTCACTTTTGATTGTCTGTGGCTGCTTTCACATTAACACAGATTTGATTTGTTAGTGTGCATTAATGTAAATAGATGCCTCAGAAATGGTATAGCCCATAGGCCTAAAAAAAATCACTGCTTTCTGACTCTTTAAGAAGTTTGCAAACTCCTTGGTTTATATTACAGAGGAAAAAATAGTTTCATAGAATATTGTAAATTAACCACTATTCAAATCATATTTATGAGGGAGAGGTGTGCTGATTCTGGGAGGGTTATCTATCAGAAATTTCAAGAACAGTTTCTTGAACAGTGTAGATTTATTCTGCAAAGTCATAGTTTACCTGAATATAGATATAATTGAAGTCAAAACTCAACCCAGCAGCTATGGGGGAAGTTGGTGAGAGGGATTAGGGTTGCCCATAGACTAAACTGAAGTGGACCCTTGTTTCATTTCGTGAAGACTGCTTAGAAAAGATGGAAGGCCCACATAGTATGATGCATTAGTGAAGGCTGATAAACTAGGGAAGGTTGATAATTCCATCAGTCCAAAAGAATGATTCCAAGTAAGGCTATAAGTAAACTTCCCTTTATAGATCTGAAGGTTATGATAGGTAGAGGAAGGAGGACCTGCAGTATGAATGTTAAATAGGGTTTATTATAAAATACTGTGTAAGCAGAGAAGTAGCAGAGCTCATAAAGTGCCTGAACTCTCATAGCCATGTTTAAATTGGGCATAGTTACACTGAACCTACCTATGAAACAGACTATATATGTTTAGAGAAAAAGAGGAGCTGGGAATATGTAGGTAACTGTGTAATGGAACTTCCTAGTTGAGGAAATGACACTGTTAAAAAGATGGAACCAGCAGCTATAGCTTAGCAACTAGAGAGTTAGCCAGTTCCTCCTTTGGATTTATTTGTTGTTAGCTTTTTGCTAAACTGCCAGGTGGGACAAAGGCTGTCTGAATTGCTCTCTGAAAATTTCACTAAAGAATGAAGGAAAAAACATAGAAGATGTAATTGGGAAATTTATTTTTCAAATTAGATAAGGCATGAACACAGTTTGTCACAAACTAAAATTGTATCTTAATTTTATTGATTTTTGAATTTATAGATTGAGTTAAAATTTTTCTTGCATAAAGGGGGAAATGATTTCCTACCATTTATTTATCCAAATTCTTATATGTACTATATCCAAGGGACTGTTTTAAGTCCTGGAACTCATCATATGTAGCCTACCTAGGACATTTAAGTATATGGCAAATAGAAGTAAGCTCAAGTACTGGGAATGTTTATGGAAGAAACCACTAACTTCTGATGGGGTAGTTCAGGGAGCAGTTACTGGAGGAGGTAATAACAAATAGAGTTTTGAATTAGAAGTATGAGCTAGCCACCTGAAAATCACACTTTTACATCATTGGAACAGTGCATGAAAATTCTGAAAGGCAATAGTATAATGCCCTTAAGGGGCTGCTGTGCTTTATTTCCACTTGGTAGGTTTTGGGGAAACTTCATATTAAACTCTAACATAGGAAAAGTTCACAGATTTTAAGTGTGTGGTTCAGTGAATTTGGGGAAAAAGAGCTTGGCTGTGTAGCTAATATCCCAGTATACCACCCCAGAAGTACTGTCCTATCCCACAGTCATTGTATCTCCTTGCCCTAAGGAAAGTCACTAATCTGTTTTTGAGTTTATATGAACTTTCTTTTATCCAGTATTATTTTTTTGAAACTCACCAGTATTGGTGCATATATGTGTACATTTTAATTGGTGTATAATTTTCCCTTGTGAATAGAAAATGATGTATACTTTTTCTGTTGTAAATAGACATTTGGATTGTTTCTGTTTTGATATTATTATGAAGAGTGCTGTTTTGAACATTCTTATTTTGTACACATGAATACTTTGGTAGATACCTAAGAGTACAGTTCACTGAGTTATAGGTATACATGTGAACGGCTTTAGTAACCGTTGACAAAAGTTTTCCCAAGTGGTTGTACTTAATTCACACTCTTCTAGCAGAATGTGAGAGTTATATCTGTTCCATATTTTCATCAGTATTGTCCTTTTTATTTTAGCCATTCTGGTAGGTGAGCAATAATAACATTTCTAATCTTAAATTTCCACGATGTCTGATGAAGTTTTTCCCCTTTTCATATTTTTACTGGCTGTCTAAGTACCTTTTTTGGTGTGTTTACCTCTTATCCTACTTTTTTTCTAATGGGTGGCCTTTTTCTTATTAATTAGTATGCTTGCTCTTTATGTACTGAAGAGTGTTTTGTCTGTTATATGCCCTACAAGTGTTTTTTCACACACAATTTTCCTTTTCACTTTAACTTTTATGTTTTATAAATAACATTTTAATGTTGTGCAGTTTGTTTACTTTTTGAGGTGGTGGTGGTGATGTGTGTGTGTGTGTCTTGCTGTGTTGCCCAGACTGGTTTTGAACTTATGGGCTCAAGTGATCCTCTCAGTTAGACCCCCCAAGTAACGGTCATGTACTGGCTCATTTTAGCTTTTTGCACTTTCTTTTATTGCTAATGCTTTTTGTGTCATAATTAAGAAATCTTTACTTACTGCTGGACTGTGAAGATAATTCTTCTATGCTTCTTGAAGTTTTTTTGATTTCCTCTTTTGTTTTAGATGTTATCTATTTGGAATTTACTTTCGAGTATTGTGTGAAGTATAGGGGTCAGGTTTTGTTATTTTTTAAATGAATATTCATTTGACCCAGTCCGGTTTGTTGTCAAAAACATCCTATCCCCACTGCATTTGTCATGAGTCAAATAATAATACATGTGTGGGACTGTTTTTGGACTCTCTGTATTGTTCCATTAATCTGTATGCATAACCTTACTCAATTCTGCACTAATATAATTACTGTAGTTTGATATCTGATAATATAGTTCTCTACCATTATATTTCTGCAGAACTGGCTGACTCTTCTTAACCTTTTCTGTTTATAAATGAAATCATGGCGGTGTTTATCAAAGAACAACCAATCAGAATTCTTACTGGGATTTGATTTTTTTCCACTGAATATATGGATTTAGGGAGAATTGAAATCTTTACAATATTAATCTTATAGTCTTTTTTATTTGGTTTTCTTTAATTCTTTCCCTAATGTTTGACCGTTTTCAGCTTACAGGTCTTACACATATTGTACTATGTTTATTCCTAGGTATTCGATTTGTTAGCATCAATACATTTTTCTCTAAATTATTTTCTTTGTATTTGTTGCTGTGTATTACATATTAAAATATTGTTCTTTTTTACAGTGATCTGGTACCCAACAACCCTTGCTTTAATTTATTTATTGTTTCTAATATTTTATTTGTACATTCATGTACAAGTATTTGTGTAAATATTTTTTCATTTTTCTCTGCTATATACCTAGATGCGGAATTGTTGGATTGTAAGGTAACTCTTAAGTTTGACTAGTTTTGAGGAACTGCCAGACTATTTGCCAGAGTAGCTATACCAGTTTACATTCCACTAACAAAGTATAAGGGTCCCAGTTTTTCCATGTCCTAGCTAATACTTGATACTGTTTGTCTTTTTGATTATTGTAGTTATTCTAACAAGCTGAACCGGTGTCTTGTAATTTTTAGTTTGTGTTTCCTTGATGGCTGATGATGGTCAACATATTTTCATGTGTTTAATTGGACTTTTTTTTTTGCGGTGCTGGAGATTGAACCAGGGCCTGGTACTTGCAAGGCAAGCACTCTACCAACTGAGCTATATCCCCAGCCCTTAATTGGACATTTTTAATCTCTGGAAAAAAGTCTGTTCCAATCCTTTGCCTAATTTTAAATTAATTTCTTGGTTATATCTTCATTTTGAAAGCTATTTTTATTGATTCTAGAATTCTAGATTGGTAGTTATATTCTCTTAGTACTTTGAAGCAGTTGTTTTCTAAGTTCCATGATTCTGTGGAAGGCACTTTTTAATCTCCTTTAAAAACATATAATCTACCCTTTTTAGATTGAACCTAAGAGTGCTTAATCATTGAGCTACACCCCCTAGCCCTTTTTTAAAAAAATGTTCTTTTATTTTGAGACAGAGTCTGACTAAGTCACTAGTGCCTCTCTCAGTTGCTGAGGCTGGCTTTGAATTTGCCATCCTTCTGCCTCAGCCTCCCAAGTCATTGGGATTACAGGTGTGTACTGCTGCCCCTATCAAGACTTCTTTTTCTTTGTTAGCCTATTTCTCCCTGTGATGTGACTACTAGGGATGTGTATCTTCAAATATTGTGCATGCCTTATTTTTTTCCTCCTCACATTTCAATTATGTGGAACCTATTAGACCTTATTCATGTTTCATCTATTTCTTATGCTTTTTGGTAACCTATGTCCTAGTAATCCATATTGTCCTTTTTTAGTAATCTTTCTTCTGCTTTTTAAAATTAGGCTTTAAAACAATCTTATAAGTTCTTAATTTCTGGTATTACCTTTTGAATTCTAGAACTTTTAGACTTTTCTTTCTTTATTTTAGTTTTATTAAAATATTTTTTATTTTTACAGACACATTTTGATTCATTGTACAGAAATGGGGTACAGCATTTCATTTCTATCATATACAATGTATATTCATGCCTTTCATGTAATCATACATATATATAGGGTAATACTATCTGTTTCATTCTACTGTTTTTCCATCCCCACCCCCTCCCACCCCTTTCTCCTCTATATCCTCCAGAGTTCCTTCTTTCTTCTCTTCCCCCCACAACCCCCCATCGTTATATATTGTCTTGCACTTATCAGGGAAAACATTCGACCTTTGGTTTTTTGGGCTTGGCCTATTTGACTTAGCATGATATTTTCCAACTCCCTCCATTTACCAGCAAATGCCATAATTTTATTCTTCTTTATGGCTAATATTCCATTGTGTTTATATACCACAGTTTCTTTATCCATTCATCAATTGAAGGGCATCTAGGTTGGTTCCACAATCTAGCTATTGTGAATTGAGTGCTATGAACATTGATGTGGCTGCATCACTGTAATATGCTGATTTTAAGTCCTTTGGATATAAACCCAGTAGTGGAATAACTGGGTCAAATGGTGGGTCCATTCCAAGCTTTCTGAGGAATCTCCATACTGCTTTCCAGAGTGGCTGTACCAATTTGCAACTCCACCAGCAATGTATGAGTGTGCCTTTTCCCCCACATCCATGCCAACACTTACCGTTGCTTGTGTTCTTGATAATAGCCATTCTAGTTGGAGTTAGATGAAATCTTAGGGTGGTTTTAATTTGCATTTCTCTAATTACTAGGGATGATGAGCACTTTTTTATATATTTGTTGATCACAGAAGAAGTTCTGTGAAGTGTCTGCCCATTTCCTTAGCCCATTTATTGATTGGGTTCTTTGTATTTTGGGTGTATAGTTTTTTAAGTTCTTTATAAACTTTGGAGATGAGTGCTCTGTCTGAAGGGAGTGTGGAAAAGATATTCTCCCACTCTGAAGGCTCTCTTCACAGTTGATTGTTTCCTGTGCTGAGAAAAAACTTTTTAGTTTGAATCTATCCTATTTATTGATTCTTGCTTTTATTTCTTGCACTAAGGGGGTCTTGTTAAGGAAACCTGGTCCTAAGCCAACATGATGGAGATTTGGGCCTACTTTTTCTGTTTGGTGAAGGGTCTCAGGTCTAATTCCTAGATCCTTGATCCATTTTGAGTTGAGTTTTGTACAGGGTGAGAGATAGGGGTTTAGTTTCATTTTACTGCATATGGATTTCCAGTTTTCCCAGCACCATTTGTTGAAGAGCCTATCTTTTCTCCATTATAAGTTTTTGGCACCCTTGTCTAGTATGAGGTTACTGTACTTATGTGGGTATGTCTCCGTGTCTTCTATCCTGTACCATTGATCTATCTGTCTATTTTGATGCCAGTACCATGCTGTTTTTGTTACTATTGCCCTATAGTAGAGTTTAAGGTCTAGTATAGTGATACCTTCTGCATCACTCTTCCTGCCCAGGATTGCTTTGGCTTGTCTGGGTCTTTTGTTCTTCCAGATGAATTTCATGATTGCTTTTTCTGTTTCTGTGAGAAATGTCATAGGGATTTTAATTGGAATTGCATTAAATCTGAATAGCACCTTTGGAAGTATGGCCATTTTGATAATATTAATTCTGCCTATCCAAGAACATGGGAGATCTTTCCATCTTCTAAGGTCTTCCTCAATTTCTTTTTTCAGTATTTTGTAGTTTTCATTTGGTTAGATTGATTCTCAAGTATTTTATTTTATTTTATTTTATTTTATTTTATTGAGGCTATTGGAAATGGGGTTGTTTTCCTCATTTCCCTCTCAGATGTTTCATCGCTTGTGTATAAAAAGGCTTTATATTTATGTGTGTTGATTTTATAGCCTGCTATTTTGCTGAATTCATTGATGAGGTCTAGAAGTTTTCTGGAGGAGTTTTTTGGATCCTCTAAATAGAGAATTATGTTATCAGCAAATAGTTACAGCTTAAGTTCCTCTTTTCCTATTCATATCCCTTTAATTTCTTTGGTCTGTCTAATTGCTCTGGCTAGTATTTCAAGTACAATGTTGAATAAAAGTGGTGAAAGAGGGCATCCCTGTCTTGTTCGTGTTTTTAAAGGGAATGCTTTCAGTTTTTCTCCATTAAGAATGATATTGACGGGCTGGGGAGATAGCTCAGCTGGTAGAGTGCTTGCCTTGCAAGCACAAGGCCCTGAGTTCGATCCCCAGTACTGCAAAAAAAAAAAAAAAAAAAAAAAGATTGATTTCTCTTGTGGGGCTGGGGAGATAGCTCAGTCGGTAGAGTACTTGCCTTGCAAGCACAAGCCCTGGGGGTTCAATCCCCACCACCGCAAAAAAAAAAAAAAGAATGATATTGGCCATGGGCTTAGCATAAATAGCCTTTACAATGTTCAGGTATGTTCCTGCTATCCTTATTTTTTCTAGTGTTTTGAGCATGAAGGGGTATTGTATTTTGTCGAAAGCTTTTTCTGCATCAATTGAAATAACCATATGATTCTTATCCTTAAGTCTGTTGACATGATGGATTACATTTATTGATTTATGGATGTTAAACCATCCTTGCATTCCAGGAATGAACCCCACTTGATCGTGGTGCACGATTTTCTTAATATGTTTTTGGATACGGTTTGCCAGTATTTTGTTAAGGATCTTTGCATCTATATTCATCAAGGATATTGGTCTGAAATTTTTTTTCCTTGATGTGTCTTTGCCTGGTTTAGGTATCAGGGTGATATTGACTTCATAGAATGAGTTTGGGAGGGTTCCCTCCTTTTCTATTTCATGAAATACTTTGAGAAATATTGGAATGAGCTCTTCTTTAAAGGTTTGGTAGAACTTGGCTGAGAATCCATATGGTCTTGGATTTTTCTTGGATGGTAGGCTTTCGATGGCTTCTTCTATTTCATTGCTTGATATTGATCTGTTTAAATTGCATATGTCCTCCTGGTTCAGTTTGGGAGAAGCATATGTCTCTAGAAATTTGTTGATGTCTTTGGTATTTTCTATTTTGTTGGAATATAGATTTTCAAATTAGTTTCTCATTATGTATTTCAGTGGTGTCTGTCATGATATTTCCTTTTTCATCACAAATTTTAGTAATTTGAGTTTTCTCTCTCCTTCTCTTTGTTAATGTGGCTAAGGGTTTGTCTATGTTGTTTACTTTTTCAAAAAACCAAGTTTTTGTTTTGTCAATTTTTTGAATTGTTTCTTTTGTTTCAATTTCGTTGATTTCAGCTCTGATTTTAATTACTTCCTGTCTTTTACTACTTTTGCTATTATTCTCTTCTTCTTTTTCTAGGGCTTTGAGCTGTAATGTTAGGTTATTTAGTTGTTGATTTTTTATTCTTTTCTTGAATGCACTCCATGCAATGAATTTTGCTCTTAATACTGCTTTCATAGTGTCCCAGAGATTTTGATATGTTGTATTGTTATTCTCATTTACCTCTAAGAATTTTTTTTATCTCCTCCCTGATGTTTTCTGTTATCCATGTTTCGTTCAATAGCATATTATTTAGTCTCCACTTGTTGGAGTAATTTCAGCTTTTTATTTTGTCATTGATTTCTAATTTCATTCCATTATTATCTGATAGAACACAAGGCAGTATCAATATTTTTTTGCATTTCCTAAGGGCTGCTTTGTGGCATAACATATGGTCTGTTTTTGAGAAGGTTACATGGGCTGCTGAGAAGAAAGTATTTGCTCGTTGATGGATGGAATATTCTGTATGTGTCTGTTAAGTTTAGGTTATTGATTGTGTTATTGAGTTCTATGGTTTCTTTGTTTAGTTTTTGTTTGGAAGATCTGTCCAGTGGTGTCAGCGGTGTGTTAAAATCACCCAGAATTATTGTGTTGTGGTCCATTTGATTCCTGGATTTGAGAAGGATTTGTTTGATATACATGGAGGCACAGTTGTTTGGGGCATATATATTTATGATCGTTATGTCTTCCTGATTCATGGTTCCCTTAAGCAGTATGAAATGTCCTTCTTTATCCCTTCTGACTAACTTTGACTTGAAATCCACTTTATCTGAAATAAGGATGGAGACCCCAGCTTTTTTACAAAGTCTGTGTGCATGGTAGGTTTTCCCCCATCCTTTCACCTTTAGTCTGTGGATGTCTTTTTCTTTGAGATGAGTCTCTTGAAGGTAGCATATTGTTGGGTCTGTCTTTTTAATCCATTCTGCCAGTCTGTCTTTTGATTGATGAGTTTAGGCCATTAACGTTCAGGTTTATTATTGAGATATGATTTGTATTCCCAGCCATTTGGGCTTATTTTTGGTTTTTAACTTGGCTTGGTTTCTCCTTTGAATGGATTTTCCTTTAAGGTAGTTCCTCCCTTTGCTGACCTACATTGTTGTTTTTCATTTCCTCCTCATGGAATATTTTGTTGAGAATATTCTATAGTGTAGGCTTTCTATTTGTAAATTCTTTTAACTTTTGTTTATCATGGAAGGATTTTATTTCAAGTTCAAATCTGAAGGTTAGTTTTGCTGGGTATAGGATTCTTGGTTGGCAACCATGTTCTTTCAGAGCTTGAAATATGTTGTTCCACGGGCTTCTAGTTTTTAGAGTCTGGGCTGAGAAATCTGCTGATATCCATATAGGTTCCCCCTATATGTAATCCGATGCTTTTCTCTCGCAGCCTTCAAAGTTCTATCTTTATTTTGTATGGTAGGCATCTTCATTATACTGTGCCTTGCTGTGCATCTGTTGTGATTTTGTGCATTTGGTGTTCTGTAAGCCTCTTGTATTTGATTTTTCCATTTCATTCTTCAGGTTTGGGAAATTTTCTGATATTATTTTATTGAATAGGTTGTTCATTCCTTTGGTTTGTATCTCTGTGCCTTCCTCAATCCCGATAATTCTTAAATTTGGTCTTTTCATGATGTCCCATAGTTCTTGGAGATTCTGTTCATGATTTCTTACCATCTTCTCTGTTTGGGCAACTTTGTTTTCAATATCAAATATTTTGTCTTCATTATCTGAGGTTCTGGCTTCCAAGTGGTCTAATCTGTTGGTGATGCTTTCCACTGAGTTTTTTTATTTTATTTTTATTTTTTATTTTCTTTTTTCTATTTTTTTATTGTAAAAAAATGGGATACATGTTGTTTCTCTGTTTATACATGGAGTAAAGGTATACCATTTGTGTAATCATAAATTTACATAGGGTAATGTTGTTTGATTCATTGTTATTTTTTTCCCTTCCCGCCCACCCCTCCCACCCCTCCCACCCCTGCCACCCCTCTTTTCCCTCTATACAGTTCTTCCTTCCTCCATTCTTACCACCCTCCTTAACCCTAACCCTAACCCTAACGCTAACCCCTCCCACCCCCCATTATGTGTCCTCATCTGCTTATCAGCGAGATCATTTGTCCTTTAGTTTTTTGAGATTGGCTTATCTCACTTAGCATGATATTCTCCAATTTCATCCATTTGCCTGCATATGCCATAATTTTATTCTTCTTTTTGGCTGAGTAATATTCCATTGTATATGTATGCCACAGTTTCTTTATCCATTCATCAGTTGAAGAACATCTACGTTGGTTCCACAATCTGGCTATGGTGAATTGAGCAGCAGTGAACATTGATGTGGCTGTATCTCTGTAGTATGCTGATTTTAAGTCCTTTGGGTATATAGGCCAAGGAGTAGGATAGCTGGGTCAAATGGTGGTTCCATTCCAAGCTTTCTGAGGACTCTCCATACTGTTTTCCAGAGTGGCTGCACTAATTTGCAACCCCACAAGCTATGTATGAGTGTACCTTTTTCCCCACATCCTCACCAACAACTATTGTTGCTTGTGTTCTTGATAATCGCCATTCTAATTGGGGTGAGATGGAATCTTAGGGTAGTTTTGATTTGCATTTCTCTTATTACTAGAGATGTTGAACATTTATTCATATATCTGTTGATTGCTTGTACATCTTCTTCTGTGAAGTGTCTGTTCATTTCCTTAGCCCATTTGTTGATTGGATTATTCGTATTTTTGGTGTAGAGTTTTTTGAGTTCTTTTATCTATTCTGGAAATTAGCACTCTATCTGAAGTATGAGTGGCAAAGATATTCTCCCACTCTGTAGGCTCTCTCTTCACATTACTGATAGTTTCCTTTGCTGAGAGAAAGCTTTTTAGTTTGAATCTATCCCAGTTGTTGATTCTTGCTTTTATTTCTTGTGCTATGGGAGTCCTGTTAAGGAAGTCTGATCCTAAGCCAACAAGTTGAAGATTTGGACCTACTTTTTCTTCTATAAGATGCAGGGTCTGTGGTCTGATTCCGAGGTCCTTGATCCATTTTGAGTTGAGTTTTGTGCAGGGTAAGAGATAGGGGTTTAATTTCATTCTATTGCATATGGTTTTCCAGTTTTCCCAGCACCATTTGTTGAAGAGGCTATCTTTTCTCTATTGCATATTTTTGGCACCTTTGTCTAATATGAGAAAATTGTATTTATTTGGGTTTGTGTCCATGTCCTCTATTCTGTACCATTGATCTACTTGTCTATTTTGGTACCAATACCATGCCGTTTTTGTTACTATTGCTTTGTAATAGAGTTGAAGATCTGGTATTGCAATACCCCCTGCTTCGCTCTTCCTACTGAGGATTGCTTTAGCTATTTTGGGTTTCTTATTCTTCCAGATGAATTTCATAATTGCTTGCTCTATTTCTGTAAGGTACATCATTGGGATTTTAATTGGAATTGCATTGAATCTGTATAGTACTTTTGGTAGTATGACCATTTTGACAATATGAATTCTGTCTATTCAAGAACATGGGAGTTCTTTCCATCTTCTAAGGTTTTCTTTAATTTCTTTCTTTAGTGTTCTGTAGTTCTCATTGTAGAGGTCTTTCACCTCTTTTGTGAGATTGATTCCCAAGTATTTTATTTTTTTCGATGCTATTGTGAATGGGGTAATTTTCCTAATTTCTCTTTCTGAAGATTCATCACTTATGTATAAAATTGCATTGGCTTCATGAGCCAATGATCTTGTAACCTGCTACCTTACTGAATTCACTTATGAGTTCTAAAAGTTTTCTGGTGGAATTGCCAGGTTCCTCTAAATATATAATCATGTCATCAGCAAACAGGAATATTTTGAGTTCTTCTTTTCCAATTTGTATCCCTTTAATTTCTTTAGTTTGTCTAATTGCACTGGCTAGAGTTTCAAGTATGATGTTGAATAGAAGTGGTGAAAGAGGGCATCCCTGCCTTGTTACAGTTTTTAGGGGGAATGCTTTCAGTTTTTCACCATTTAGAATGATTTTGGCCATGGGCTTAGCGTAGATGGCCTTTACAATGTTAAGGAATGTTCCCACTACCCCAATTTTTTCTAGTGTTTTGAGCATGAAGGGATGCTGTATTTTATCGAATGCTTTTTCTGCATCTATCAAAATAATCAGGTGATTCTTAACTTTAAGTCTGTTGATATGGTGAATGACATTTATTGATTTCTGGATGTTGAACCAACCTTGCATCCCAGGGATAAAACCCACTTGATTGTGGTGCACTATCTTTTTAATATATTTTTGTATGCGATTTGCTAAAATTTTGTTGAGAATTTTTGCTTCGATGTTCATTAAGGATATTGGTCTGAAATTTTCTTTCCTTGATGTGTCTCTGTCTGGTTTAGGTATCAGGGTGATATTGGCTTCATAGAATGAGTTTGGGAGGGTTCCCTCCTCTTCTATTTCATGGAATAGTTTGAGGAGTATTGGAATGAGCTCTTCTTTAAAGGTTTTGTAGAACTCGGCTGAGAACCCATCTGGTCCCGGACTTTTCTTTGTTGGTAGGCTTTTGATGACCTCTTCTATTTCATTGCTTGAAATTGATTTATTTAAATTGTGTATGTCCTCCTCGTTCAGTTTAGGTAATTCATATGTCTCTAGAAACTTGTTGATGTCTTCGAGGTTTTCTGTTTTGTTGGAGTATAGATTTTCAAAATAGCTTCTAATTATGTTTTGTATTTCACTTGTGTCTGTTGTGATATTTCCTTGTTCACCAAATTTTAGTAATTTGAGTTTTCTCCCTCTTTTTCTTTGTTAGTGTGGCTAAGGGTTTATCAATTTTGTTTATTTTTTCAAAGAACCAACTATTTATTTTGTTAATTTTTCTGATTGTTTCTTTTGTTTCCATTTCGTTGATTTCAGCTCTAACTTTAACTATTTCCTGTCTTCTACTACTTTTGGTGTTGGTTTGCTCTTCTTTTTCTAGGGCTTTGAGCTGTAGTGTTAAGTCGTTTAGTTGTTGATTTCTACTTCTTTTGTTGAATGTGCCCCATGAAATAAATCTTCCTCTAAGTACTGCTTTCATAATGTCCCAGAGATTTTGATATGATGTGTCTTTGTTCTCGTTTAGTTCTAAGAATTTTTTTATTTCCCTCCTGATGTCTTCTGTTATCCATTCATCATATAATAGCGTATTATTTAATCTCCAGGTATTGGAGAAGTTTCTGTTTTTCTGTCATTTATTTGTAATTTCAATCCATTATGATCTGATAGAATACAAGGTAGTATCTCTATCTTCTTGTATTTGCTAACAGTAGCTTTGTGGCATAAAATATGGTCTATTTTAGAGAAGGATCCATGTGCTGCTGAGAAGAAAGTGTATTCGTTCTTTGTTGGATGGTATATTCTATGTATGTTCGTTAAGTCTAAATTGTTGATTGTGTTATTGAGACCTATGGTTTCTTTATTCAATTTTTGTTTGGAGGATCTATCCAGTGGTGAGAGAGGTGTGTTAAAATCACCTAGTATTATTGTGTTTTGGTCTATTTGATTTCTGGAATTAAGAAGGATTGGTTTGATGTACATGGATGAGCCAATGTTCGGGGCATAGATATTTATGATTGTTATGTCTTGCTGATTTAAGCTTCACTTAAGCGGTATGTAATGTCCTTCTTTATCCCTTCTGACTAGTTTTGACTTGAAGTCCACATTATCTGAAATGAGGATGGATACTCCAGCTTTTTTGCTGTGTCCATGTGCATGGTATGTTTTTTCCCATCCTTTCACCTTTAGTCTATGGGTATCTCTTTCTATGAGATGAGTCTCTTACAGGCAGCATATTGTTGGATTTTTTTCTTTTTAATCCAATCTGCCAGTCTATGTCTTTTGATTGATGAGTTCAGGCTATTAACATTCAGGGATATTATTGTGATATGATTTGTATTCCCAGTCATTTGACTCATTTTTGTCTTTTGACATGATTTGGTTTCTCCTTTATTTGGCTATTCCTTTAGGCTAGTTCCTCCCGTTGCTGATTTGCATCATTGTTTTTCATCTCTTCCTCAGGGAATATTTTGCTGAGAATGTTCTCTAATGCTGGCTTTCTTTTTGTAAATTCCTTTAGCTTTTGTTTATCATGGAAGGATCTTATTTCATTGTCAAATCTGAAAGTAAGTTTTGTTGGGTGTAAGATTCTTGGTTGGCATCCGTTTTCTTTCAGGGCTTGGTAAATGTTGTTCCAGGCCCTTCCAGCTTTTAGGGTCTGGATTGAAAAATCTGCTGATATTCTTATTGGTTTCCCCCTGAATTTAATTTATTTCTTTTCTCTTGCGGCCTTTAAAATTCTGCCTTTATTTTGTATGTTAAGTATTTTCATAATAATGTGCCTTGGTGTGGGTCTGTTGTAATTTTGTGTATTTGGAGTCCTATAAACCTCTTGTACTTGGTTTTCCATTTCATTCTTCAGATTTGGGAAATTTTCTGATATTATTTCATTGAATAGATTGTTCATTCCTTTGGTTTGTTTCTCTAAGCCTTCCTTAGTCCCAATAATTCTTAAATTTGGCCTTTTCATGATATCCCATAATTCTTGTAGATTCTGTTCATGATTTCTTACCATCTTCTCTGTTTGGTCAACTTTGTTTTCAAGATTAAATATTTTTTCTTCAGTGTCTGAGGTTCTGTCTTCCAGGTGTTCTCTCCTATTGGTTATGCTTTCTATGGAGTTTTTAACTTGGTTTATTGTTTCCTTCATTTCAAGGATTTCTGTTTGTTTGTTTTTTTTCAGTATCTCTAACACTTTATTGAAATGATCTCTTGCTTCCCATATTTGCTCTTTTAACTGTTGATTCGTGCGATCATTTAATGCCTGCATTTGCTCTTTCATCTCCTCCTTCAATGCCTGCATTTGCTCTTTCATCTCCTCGTTTGCTTCCCTGATTGTTTTAATTATGTACATTCTGAACTCCCTTTCTGACATTTCTTCTGCTGTGCTGTCATTGGGTTTTATTGATGTAGTACCTAGGTTTGTTTGGGACATTTTCTTCCCTTGTTTTCTCATATTGGTCAGATGCCAGTGGGACTCTGAGATATTGCAGATTTCCTCTATTGACTTACAGTGTCCCTCTAGATTTCCAGTATATCACCTCCCCACCTTCAGTAGCCTGAAATCTTGGAGGAACTTGATAATGCAGTGCTTCTGAAGAAAGCTGCTTCTAGCCCGCTACTGGTTCCAGGGCTTGGAGCTGGCTCTGTGCGGAGAGGCTCTCACTGGCGGTCTGCTCCAAGAAGCTGGCCGTGAAAGGCACCTGCCACCGGAAAGAGCAGGGCTACCTGGGGGAGACTAGCTGCCCTGCCCTGCTCCGAGAAGCCACCCCTATCCGGGCCTGCCGCTCGCGCCGAGCTTCACCCGGTGGGGGAGACTCACCCCATGGTTTTATTTTAGTCCGAGTCTCTCAATGCCTCCCCTTCTTGAATCCTGGGTTCTGGAGCGACTGGAGATGCAGTCACCCTCTAGTCCGCCATCTTGGATCGCCTCCATTGATTTTTTTATTTGGTTTATTATTTCTTTCATTTCAAGGATTTCCATTTGTTTTTTCTTTTTTTTTGTTTATTTTTTGAGAATCTCTTATCACTTTGTTGATATGATCTTTTGCTTCCTGCAGTTGCTCTTTCAATTGCTTATTTATATGATCATTCATTGCCTGCATTTGCTTTCTTATCTCATCCTTTGCTTCATCAATCTTCTTAATCATGTATAATCTGAAGTTCTTTTCTGACATTTCTTCTACCATACTGTCAATGGATTCTATTAATATAGAATCTAGATTTGTTTGGATCATTTTCTTCCCTTGTTTTTTCATATTGTTCATGTATGTTCCCCTCTAGCAGTACAGATCTGGGGTATTGCAGTTTCTCCCCATAGGATTACAGTGATGCTGTAGGTTTCCAAAACCTTTGCTTTAAAGGGGAGATCAATATTAGCAGTGCCCAGTTCAGACAGTATGCAGCCCTAGACCAAATAGCCCGTATGAGGACATTAACAATATTGTCATAATAAACAGAATGAGTTCAATTATTATCTTCAGTATAACAGATTTGCAATAAGGTCTGTAGTTTCTAATGGAGGACAAAGAGGATGCAGAGTGGTGTAGGCTGTAGCTGTTAATGGGATAAGAAAAGAATATATAGAAGTTCTAGATAATAGAAAGAGTGAGAGTGGAATCAAAAGAAGTTGGTTGTTAGTATGTGAAAAGGGAGAAAGAGACTCTGAGGGAACAGGTAAACAAGAGGAAAACAGAGCAAGAAAAGTAAAGAAGTAAAAACTTAAAATTTTTCAAGAAGGAGAAAAAAGAAAATCTATACTATAACAGTCATATAGTATTTAAACCTACCAGTCTTCTGTAGCCTGATGTATGAGAGGTACCTGACAGTGAGCTTCAAGTCTCCAGCAGGAGTTTCAGGATGGGATTTGCCTTACCTAAAGATCAGAGCTGCGGCTTCCAGGATTATCCAAGATGGCCGCTCTGGCTTCCAAATGTGTTGGCAAATGGGGAGCTGCAGTTCGGGGTGTGGGCCAGGTAGGCTGGAGGTCTTGGAGGCGGAGTGTGGTTGGTCAGGCAGGGGTCCTGGAGGTGGGGTTTGTTTGGTCTGGTTGTGGGATCCTTGAGGTGGGGTGCAGTCAGTGGGTCTGGAGATCCTGGTGATAGGGCACACACAGTCAGTCTCTCTGGGGTTCCTGGTGGCGGGGAGCAGTCAGTCTGTGTGAGGGCCTCAGAGGCAGGGAGTGATTGGTCGGGCTCAGGGATCCTGGAGATGGGGCTCAGTCAGTCCGGCCAGAGGTCCTATGGGGCCTGGCTGTTGTCTCAAAATGGTGTCAGCTATGTGTAACCAAACCTGCAGGTATTGTGACAGTGAACTTCCAGGTAACAGCAGGCAGCTGACATTCCACTAGCTGTCTGTGGTCAGTTTGCTGATTGCTGTCAGATGATTGGGAGGGGAACCTCAGGCGGTGTGTGATAGATAGGTGAAAGGCAGGTGATGGACAGGCAAGAGGCAGGCAAAATCTAGACTTTTCTTTCGACTTATTGACTCCTCTCCCAGGCACCGGGGATTTGAACCCGGGTTCACGCACATGCTGGGCAAGCACTCTACAGGATGAGCTATTTGCCCACTTTAGATTTTCTTTCTTTGTAGATTTTAGTTCTTTGGTGAAATGTTCCACCTTTTCACATATTTTCTTCATGTATTCCACTACTTTTTTAGAAAATATTAACCATAGATGTTTTCAAGTCTTTGGTAGATTTGTGGGTCTATATATGGTTCCCATTTCTCTTTGCTTTTGATTACATGGTTTTGTCTTTTGATATATCTTGGGTTTGTGTGTCAGATGTATTTCTTCTGTGGAGTGTCTATTTAGTTCCTTAGCCCATTTATAGATTAGGTTATATATATATTTTTGGTGAATTTTTTGAGTTTATAGATACTGGAGATTAATGCTCTATTTGAAGTGTATGTGATAAAGATTTTCTCCCATTCTGTAGAACTTCTCTTTATGTTATTGTTCCTTTACTGAGAATAAGCTTTTTAGTTTGAATCTATCCCATTTATTGATTCTTGATTTTACTTCTTGCTTTTTAGGAGTCTTGTTAAGGAAGTCAGATCTAGCTGACAGGGTAAAGATTTGGGCCCACTTTTTCTTCTAATAGGCACAGGGCCTCTGTTCTAATGCCTAAGTCTTTGATACACTTTGAGTTGAATTTCATGCAGGGTGAGAGATAGAGGTTTAATTTCATTTTGTTACATGTGGATTTTCAGTTTTCTCAGCAACATTTGCCCAAGTGGCCATCTTTTTCTCCAGTGAATGTTTTTGGTACCTTTGTCTAGTATGAGATAACTGTATTTATGTGGATTTTCTCTGTGTCTTCTATTCTGTACTTTTAGGCTTTGTGTCTGTTTTGGTACCAATACCATACTGCTTTTGTTACTATTGCTTTGTAGTGTAGTTTAAAGTTTGGAGTTGTGATGCCTCCTGCTTCACTTTTCTTGCTAAGGATTGCTTTGGCTATTCTGGGTCTCTTATTTTGCCAGATGAATTTCATGATTGCTTTTTCTAGTTCTATGAAGAATGTCATTGGGATTTAAATAGGAGTTGCATTAAATCTGTTTAACACTTTTGGTAGTGTGGCCATTTTGACTATATTAATTCTGCCTAGCCATGAGCATAGGAGATCTTTCCGTCTTCTAAAACCTTCTTCAATTTCTTTCTTTAGCATTCTGTAGTTTTCATTGTAGATGTCTTCCACCTGTTTTAGCATTCTATAGTTTTCATTGTAGAGGTCTTTTACCTCTTTTGTTAGATTGATTCCCAAGTATTTTATTCTTTTGAGACTGTTGTGAATGGGGTAGTTTTCCAATTCATCACTGATATATAAGAACATGTTTGATTTATGGATATTGTTTTTATATACTGGTATTATGAGTTCTAGAATTTATTTGAGTTCTAGAAGTTTTCTGGTGGGAATTTTTTGGATCTTCTAAATATAGAATCATTTCA
The DNA here is from genome assembly GCF_902686445.1 of Sciurus carolinensis. Classification (NCBI taxonomy): domain Eukaryota; kingdom Metazoa; phylum Chordata; class Mammalia; order Rodentia; family Sciuridae; genus Sciurus; species Sciurus carolinensis. The sequence continues at coordinate 67,296,799 of NC_062214.1, forward strand.
TCAGCAAATAGTGATAGTTTGAGTTCTTCTTTTCCTATTTGTATCCCTTTAATTTCTTTCGCCTGTCTGATTGGTCTGGCTAGAGTTTCAAGGATGATGTTGAATAGAAGTGGTTAAAGCGGGCATCTCTGTCTTGTTCCAGTTTTTAAAGGGAATGTTTTCAATTTTTCTCCATTTAGAATGATGTTGGCCTTCGACTTAGCATAGATAATTTTTACAATGTTGAGGTATGTTCCTACCATCCCTAGTTTTTCTAGTGTTTTGAACATGAAGAGGTGCTGTAGTTTGTCAAATACTTTTTCTGCATCTATTGAGATGATCATATGATTCTTGTTTTTAAGTCTATTGATGTGATGAATTACATTTATTGGTTTCCATACATTGAACCTACCTTATGTCCCTGGGAAGAACCCACTTGATCATGGTGCACTCTGTTTTTAATATGTTTTTGTATGCAGTTTGCTAAAGTTTTATTGAGAATTTTTGCATCTATATTCACCAGAGATATTGATCTGAAGTCTTCTTTGCTTGATGTGTCTGGTTTTGGATTTTCTTGAGGAATTTTGCAATACACATTGTTCCTCTGTCCTCAGGCATGTTTGTCTTAAACCTACTCTGCCCACTTTTAGCTACACCTTTCTTCTGGTTAGTTTTTTGAGAGGTTTAGTTCTCTACATGTATCTTTCAAGTATACTGTATCCTTATGTTTTAGGAATATCTTTTATAAATAGCATCTGGCAGCATTTGTTGTTGTTATTTCAGTCTTGTAATATGTCTTAACTTGCCAGTTTAGTTGATTTTTCTTCTTTGTGATCTTTTATATATTTTATATGTATTTTATATACATCCCAGTTGATCTTCTCAATTTTTTACAAGGTCCAAGTGTAAAAAACAAAAATAAGTTAATCATATCATTCCTCATATCCTCAAAGAACTTGTATTGTAGCTGCACACTGAGTGGTTAGGAAATTGCCATTTTTTTTTATTCCGCCACATGCCCACTTCTGTGCTGAGCTAGTTGGTTTTGTTCTGGAGGACTTCTGCATTAGCACTGCTGCCAGCCCCTTTTGTGAGGTGGCAGATATTGAGTGTCCCAGGAAGTGGAGGTAAGAAATGTGAGTTGAACCCCAACTGCTGTTTCAAAAATATATCTTCTAGTAGCTCCACTGGCTGTTTACTTTTCCAGGCTATCAGCCTCCACCTGCCTCCCTTACTCTCATACATATGCAAGCATAAGATCTGAGGTTTGTCACACCATTTTACCGTAGTCCTTAGGATTCATAATACCTGTAGTTCCCCATAGATTAATTCTGGGGTAAGTAGATCTACATTCTGTGTCAATTTAGCATTTTGTCAGGAACCCAAATGTGCTAATGTTTTAATATTGTTGAAATGAGTCCCTTCTGTTTTATGATCATAATTTCCACTTACATAATTGCAATTCTAAATTTAAAGGATTCTTCATTACCAGTCCTTCACTTTGGTTTGTGTTTTTTTTTGTTTGTTTTGTTGTTGTTTTAATTCTTTTCCTGGCTTATGAATTCAGCAAACTTTTTCACGTCTACTGAGTGTCATGCAGTGTTTTAGTTGCTGAGGATGCAGCATGGAACAACATAGAAAAAACTCCCAGCCTTCTTCACTTTATATATTTAGATGTCTGAATTTGTTTAGCAAGTGTTTGTTGTGGCATGCTCCCCCCTAGGAATGGGTGGTAGGTGCTGTATTCCTTCTGAGTCTTATGTTTGAAAATGTTTATTACCTTTATAATTGAATCATAATCTCAATAATTCTAACACTCTAGAACTTCATTTCTTTTTCCCAGAACATGTTACAGATTTGTCTTCTGGCTTTGAAAGTTGTCAGAATTCTAGCACCAGACTGAAATTTTTTTCCCCCCATTTCTAAAACAGAGTTACTTTACTTGCTTGGGTGTCCATAGTATTATTTCTTTAACCTTGACATTCTGTATCATAGCCACAATTTATCACGAATTTGATTATTATTTATCGTTTTTTTCAAGAGAAGGGTATGATCTTTCAGTAATCACTTTCTAACAATTGTTTTCCAAGTACTCTTTTAGTATCTTCATTATTTGCCAACTATACCCAAAAACTATTCATTTTAGCTTATTTTCTGTTTTCAATTTTGTTATTGTGGCTGTAATCTCTGTTACAACGTGATTTCTTTTTTTCTTTTGTGATTGTTTCCAGAGCTATACCAGCTCATGTTTTAATTCTTCCTGTTATTTCATATCTTTGACAATGATATTAGGTGTAAACTAACAAAAATAACTTTTCTATAAAATTCTCTTCCTCACCATTCTTCCTACCTTCGTTTCTTCTGCCTCCTACTTCTCTCATCCTTCCTAGAACTATTAAATCCCCATTTTTGTGAAGAATTCCATGCAAATTCTCTGAATCTACCTTCATTTGCATGTAAATTTCATCAAATATGGCATATGAAAATTCATGGTTTGGAATTTTGACTTTTTCCTAGAAGAATACTCTTGAGCTATGGTCAGAATCCTTTGATTCCTTTTGTGGCTTGCCTCATTGTATTCCGTTTTCTTTTTGATCGTTCCAAACGTGTTTGTAAAAACAAGTACTTCAACAGATATTGGAATTTTTACTTGTGTTCTATATTTAAAATATTAGGGGTTGGATATATAACTCAGTAGTAGAACATTTCCCATGAACATGTGTGAGGTTATGAGTTCCATCCCAGAACCACAAAACAAAAGCAAAACAACAACTGCAACAATTAAAAAAAAAAAAAAAAGCCCCCCCCCCAAATTAAAGTATCAGGTATAAGCCAATAATTCAAAGATACTTCTTTAAAGGTGATTTGAGTGTGTGACACAATTTCTGTATAAATATATTCCATAAACAGTGTTCATTACCTCCGCCAATTTTCTCATTGAAGTTTAAATAAAAACTTTTCTTAGGCTTTACTTAAATCTTAACAAACTGTATATTTGGTCATGTATGGAGTATTGTGCTTCATGTACTTGAGACAAAAACAAGGTTGGGAATATCAAGATTTTTGCGAAATAAAGAAAATAAAATGATTAAATGCTAAGATGTATAGATATTAAATGCATTTAGTGCTAACAAAAGGAAGAAAACAGACATGCTGCCACAATTAAGTGAAAATGATTAATCTGCTAATACTACCTGTTTGATCTTTGTCATGCTACATAAGAAACAGATTGAAGAAACAGAAACATCTTAAAATTGTACATGTGAAGTGCATTTTCTTTGTTGCTTGTCTTTTGTGTGCACATAGTACATCTGTAAGAGGGTATATGCATTAATTTTCTGCCTTTGAAAAGCAATTGTAGTGGAAATAATTACCCTCTGTACTAGAAATCCTCTCCTTCTTGTAGAGGATTTGCAATGATTATAGCTTTTGTAATGATTGATTTTAACTCTAGACCAACACTGAGACAATGATCATAGGAAGAAAAGCATATGGTAGATTTTGATGGAGAAAGACATTGCTGAACTTTGTTCTACAATTTAAAGATTATTCAAAAATTTATTCTTAAGGACTTTAAAAAAATTATTTTAAAATATTTTTAGAACAGTTGTAGGGTCACAGCAAAATTAAGCAGAAAATACAGAGTACAATATACTTTTTCCTTCCCATCCAGTCTCCCCCACTGCCTACATCCTGCATCAGAAAGGTGCTGTTGTTAAAATGAAGGAACCTGCATTGACACATCATCAGCATTCAAAGTCCATAGGATTCACTTTTGGTGTTGTATAATGAATCTGTGGGTTTTGAAGAATATAATATGGTAGTGTCATGCAGAATAGTTTTACTGCTCTGAAAATCCTGTGTTCTCTGTCTGTTCATCCCTCTTTCATTCCCCCAACTCCTATTCTTTCTGTCTCCATAGTTTTCCAGAATGCCATGCGATTGGAATCATATAGTACATTCTTTTCAGATTGTCGTCTTTCACTTAGTAATCTGAAAGTTTCTACATGATTTCATGGTTTGAGGCTTCATTTCTTTTTAAGCACTGAATAATATTCCATTGTTTAAATGGACCAGTTTATCTACTCACCTACTCAGGGCATCTTGTTTACTTCCAACTTCAGGCAGTTGTGAATAAAGTTGATAATAAGCATGCATGTGCATGTTTGAGTGAACCTAAGTTTTCATCTCCTTTGGGTAAATAGCAAGTACTACAATCATTGGATGATATGGTAAGAGTAGACTTACTTTTGTTTTTGTAAGGAAATGCTGAACTTCTTTCAAAGTGACTAACATTTTGCATTTCCACCAGCAGTGAATGAGAGTTCCTCTTTCCCATAGCCTCAGGAGCATTTGTCGTCAGTGTTTTAGGTTTCTACCATTCTAATAAGTATGTAGTGCTATCTCAGTGTTGTTTTAGTTTACAATTCTCTAAGGACATATGTTGTGGAAAACATGTCTTTTATCTTATTGGTACATTATAGTTATATGTAATAGTTGGCTTCATTTAGACATAATCATGCATGCATGGAGTTTAATTTACTCCATTTCACTCCCTAGTGCCCCTCTTTTTTCCTTCCTCCCTCTCTCTGTTCCTCTTCCACTACTGGGCTCTCTTTTCTTTTCCATGTATCTTCATGTTCTTCCAATATTACACTTCCTTGACTACTGTAGCTTTATAAAAAGTAAGCTTTGCAGTCCTCCCATTTTGCTCTTTTCCTTCTGTGTTCTGTTTTGGAGTTTATAACTTTCAGACATATCTGCACTGAGCCTCCAGCAATTCATCAGTCACAGTTCTTAGTGCCTTTGGGACTTTCTTATAACACCAAACCTACTCTTTTTCTAAATATATATATATTTTTTAGATGTAGATAAACACAGTACTTTTATTTTTGTTTATTTTTTATATGGTGCTCAGGATCAAACCAGCGCCTCATGTACTAGACAAGTGCTCTACCATTGAGCTACAACCCCAGCCCCGCTAAACCTACTCTTAACATGTAATCCAGCAAGTGTATTCCTTGGTATTTAACCAAAAGAGTTGAAAACTTATGTCCACTCAAAACCTGCACATAGATGTTTATATCAACCTTATTTGTAATTCTTAAGAGTTGGAAATCACCAAGGTGTCCTACAGCATGTGAGTGGATAAATACACTGTGGTACATACAGACAGTGGAATTATTCAGGAGTTTTAGGGCAATGAAAATGTTCTGTGTGATACTGTAATTGTATCATACATGTCATACGTTTGTCCAGACTTGGAGAATACACAGCAGCAAGTAAACCCTGACATAAACCATGGGCTTTGCTTGATGATGTTGTATCAATATAGATTCATTAGTTTTAATAAATGTTCTACTCTGCTGAGAGATAATGGGGGGGGGGAGACAATGCCTGTTTAGGGATGGGATTTATAGGAAATTTCTTTAGCTTTCCCTTTATTTTATTGGTAAGTGTAAAACTAATCTAAAAAATAAAAATGCCTTTAAAAATAGGCTAAGTGCTGAAGATAAAAATGAAGCTTTCATTTAGGAAGCTTGGAAGTGCTATATTTTAAGTTTACAGTTTTCAATTTATAGATTTTTGGTGCCATGATTGAAGCATGTGTGTATTTTTGTGCAAATTGGTTGCTGAAGAAGCGTTTTCTGACTTTACTCTAGTTGGAGTAACTTAGAGGAATGGGGAGGAGATTGTTTTATTTTTTCTTCCTCTACTAACCCCTTCAAATTCTGATTGATAATCAACCTTCACCTTCTGATTGATAATTTTAGACATGTTTTTGAATATGGAAAGGATAACAGGGACTGTTTCTTTTTACTGATAGGGAGCTATTACTTTTAAGAATTTTCTTTAATCATGCTTAATGCATATTCTAAAGAGCCCTTTTTAGTCTTAATTTTAACTCTTGTTAATATCTCACTCATTTTGAAAGTAAGAATTGTTCCTGCAGTACATTACATAGTTGATTGTCATTTTCTTCTGCAGTATTAAAAGAATGAATAAACTTTCTAAATTACTATATCTTTGCTAGATTTAAAATTTTCATGTAGCAAGTACATGTAGGTACATCTCAAGTCATAAATGATTCAGATTGCCCTGATTGCACTGTTTGAAGGTAATATATTTTGATAGCGTGTAATTCCACATTCTGAAAACCAATCTAGAATAAAAATTAAAAATTTTGTAATGACAAATGATACATAAGTTAATAAATAGGAAATTTCAAAAGGTATTTGTGAAACACATACACATGTATGTATTTTAAAACATAAAATATATCTGTATAAGAATCTCTTACTCAGAGAAGTAAAAGACAAATTACATAATAGGAAAACAATCAAAAGATAAACCATTTAGGGAAAGCAGATTCCAAATGATAACAGATAATAATAAAAAAATCATCAAATCAGTAGAAATTAGGAAAATGGATATTAAATTAGATTTTAATTTTACACCATATATTAGCAAAGATTAAAAAGAGTAATAACACTTATATGAAAATATTACAAAACTGAGAGAGCATTTGACTTGGAGACTTATCCATGAAGTATGGTTAAATGATTAAAACAAAGGAACGCTGATAACTTCCCATTTTTGCAAAAACACTGACAAAAATCCCTTGAATGTATATACAAATATATGTTTATGATTATATGATAATATATAAAAAAATTCCGTGCTGAAAATATGGGTTAAGGGGTTTGTGTAGCTGCAAGGGAAAGTAGGGATACAAGCAAAAGATGTTAATATATTCCATGTTTGCATTTATAAAAAATCATATATTTGTGTATTTATATAGTAAGGATTTAAAAAAAAATTATAAGAGATTTATTTTTACAAGATGAAGAAAGGAACCATTAAAGAGATTTGATTTGCTGGCATTCCACATAGAGGGAATACAGAAAATAGCTGGTGTCTTAAGGAACACACACACAGCACACATACATCTACATATATATGCACATACTCATGTCAGTGTGGATTAATTGGTATATGGGAGATTGGTGGGGAAAAGTCCAGATATGGAAATGGAGGATAATTTCTTTTGTATACTCAGTGAGTTTGGATGTTACTTTCAGTGCAATGAAAAACCCTAATCTTATACTTACACAATTTGGTCTTTATTTCAGAATATCACTTTGTCAGTTACTTGGCAAATGTAGGATGTTATAGGTACCCCAGGAAATCCAATAAGATCATTATGTAAGCTAGGTAATGAGAAATGATGCAATCTATCTTGGTTAGTAGTGGTAGAGGTAGATAGAAGCAAATAGATTGGAGATATATTTTAGATGTAAAGTTGACAGAATTTGTTAATAGATTGGATAGGGTAGATAATTAAGAGGATCTAAGGTTAATTCTTAAATTCTTGTTTTTGTTCTTTAAATGGATGGTGGTTCCTTGCTGAAATGTAGAAAGTTGGAAAACACTTATTTGTTGCTTTTTAAACCATGAAGCTGGATATAATCACCAGGCAAAAACTGGGAGGATAAAAGGAGAAGGGAGCCCGAGTTGAAAATGTGCAGGCATTTAAATATATGATGGTTGAACAGAAGAGGAGGAGGTAGCAATAAAGGCTGAGAAGAGGCATCCATTGAAGTAGGAGAATGTTGCATCATGAACATCTGGAAAGGAAGTGAAGAGTGAGAATATGCTTAACTCTGTTAAATTCTGCTGAGGTGTAAAGTCAGATAAGAACCAATGTGACTGTTCACTTTGATCACATAAATTACAGGTCACTGAAGATGGTATTAACAAGAGCAGTCTTGGTGGATATGGGGCATGGAAGTCTGATTATAACAAAAGTTGAGAATAAGTGGTAAGAAATCACAGACAACTAAAACAAATGTTAAAACATTTAAACATTTTTACTCTGAGGTAGAGAATAAAAAGATTGATAACTGCAGAAGCAATGTAGAGTGGAAGGAGATGCTGGAGCATGTTTATGTACTTATGGTATTTGATCTAGTAGAGTGCAAAAAAAAATCATGATGGGGATGGTAATGCACAGACATGTCAGTAACTGCAGAGAAGGGAGTGAGGAAGAGTACAGATGAGATAGTTAAACTGATAGATTAGTGATGAAAAGATGAGGTGGTTCTTTTTTTTCTAATGATTTCAGGAAAGATCACGAGAGGAGAGTGAAGTGGGAGAAGGTGGTGCATAGTTGACTTGGAGAATGGGTTCACGAAACAAGTAATGTTAGGAATGTCAGACAACATTGAGTGTTAGTTGAGATTTAATGATCATCAGTTCAGACACACCAGATGTGTGTAAGTGTGGCATGTTCCCAGGAATTGTCAGCTACTTGCTTAAAGATACAGGGATAATTTGGTGTATTTTTAGGAAGTCAGTCTCTGCTTGGTGATTGTGTCAGAAAAGTTTGTTAATGAGAGAAGTATAAGAAATTAGGTGTTTGGAAGGAAGTGAAAGAGAAGAAAATCTAGAAAGAGAAGAAAATACAGGAGAATAAATACAGATTGAGCATTCCTTATCTGAAAATCAGAAGTCCCAAATTTGAAACTTTTTTAGCACTGACATGATACCACAGTGGAAAATTCCTCACCTGGCTATTTAAGATAAGTCACAGTGAAAACAAAGGTCCGCTGAAAGTATTGTAAAAATTAACCTTCACACTGTGAGTATAAGAAACAAATGAATTATATGTCTAGACTGAGATCCCATCTCCCAGATAGAATCTCATTGTGTGTGTACAAAAGTTCCAAAATCTACAAAAAGCCCAAATTCAGAGCACTTTGGTCCCAAGCCATTTTGGATAAGGGCTGTTCAATCTGTAGTAGCAAAGTGGTAAGGTAATTAGAGGACTTGATGAGGTGAAAAAAAATTCTGGAAAAGTAACAGAAAATAGAGCAGGAGTATAGGTGAAGTAGATTTCATGAATTTGGGATTTGGGAAGTAATGTGGATTATTGGTGATGGTGTGACAAGGTGAATGGATGATGAACATGTATTAGAGGTAAAAATCATTGGAGATTGGTAAGTAAAGGTATCTTTAGAACCCAAGATATTTGTGTGGATTTTTTTATGTAGATGCTAAAGTCACCAGGGACAGAAGCAGAGCAGAGCTGGAAAGAAAAGTGAGAGGAGGGGAAGTAATCAGATGATACTGCATAAAGAGTAATGTAAATTTGGTGGTGGTGGGTATTGTTTTGTGCTCACCACAGGGTATTATAATTTCATGGCATAAGCTGAAAAATACCTGAGGTTTTTGAAGGGGAAAGAAGGACAAATAATTTGGAAGAAAGAATAGGGAGGTAAAAGGACTTACCTCCTAGGGACCTTGAATATAAGGGAAGTAATATTTTGAAACAAACTGAAAAAATTTGGGGTATGTGTTTTGAGAGTCTTCAGGCAGCAGATTTCAGTTACAGTAATAAATAGTAAAAGAAGAATTTGAGAACATCAGAGAACTTGCTGATCCTAGACTGAATTTCAGTAGGTACTGTAGAAAGCATGAGTTAGATTAGTGTCTGTATACTTACTTGTTTAGGCATTAAAGTCTAGATGATGCTGGTATACCTGGATGGAGGGATTAGGGTTTTTAGTGGTAATAATTTTAAGATGAGTAATAAGGGACCACTGACCAGCTGTTTCCTTCTCAGTTTCTTTGCCTTCTGTGGTGTAATCATAATTAAACATAAGGGAATATCATCTAGAATGAGAGGAGATTTCCTTTTCCAAGTTCTTGTACATGTAAGATAAATATGTAAGACTAGTTTTTATGGCAGAATGGGGAAGGAGAATGCCCGTGTGGAGTGTGAAAGTAGGAATCTTTTCCATCTTTGAAGTCTGGCTCAGTATTATAAGAAAACTCATTTTCAAATAGTCTATATTTCCAGTAGTACTAATATTTTAATAAAATATACTTTTTTTCTTTAATTGTCTAGGTCACTTTTACAAAGAGAAAGTTTGGGTTGATGAAGAAAGCCTATGAACTTAGTGTGCTCTGTGACTGTGAAATAGCACTCATCATTTTCAACAGCTCTAACAAACTGTTTCAGTATGCCAGCACTGATATGGACAAAGTTCTTCTCAAGTATACAGAATATAACGAGCCTCATGAAAGCAGAACCAACTCGGATATTGTTGAGGTAACACATATATTTAGTAATGTGTGAGTTGCAAATTATTATTGAACCATCCATTTAAAGACATTAACTGTCAGATTGCTTTGTACGTACAAATTATAAATCAGGTAGAGGTATCCTTTCTCTTAATTATTTCTTAGAAGGATTGAAAATGGATATATGAACACTCAGTTGTGCTATATACATAGCCTGTTCATTCAAGCAAAATAAGCTAGGCTGTTTTACCTGGTAAATCTTACATTTAACTAGTATAATGTAACATTTCAACTATGATTACATACTTCATAGGAGTTTTTAAATTACCATTATAAGAAACTTATTCTTGGACAGGATGAAGTTACAATCTTAACTTATCTTAGTCATTTCATTATGTCATGGTAACTTACAACTTTACTAATTAAAAAAAAGAAAATTATGTGAGCAATGTTTATTTCATTAATAGTACCTTTGTTGGGAGGGAGGGAAAATCCTGTCCTTTTTTGTTTATCCATTGCCCTTTTTAGTGTTTCTTATGGTTCTACCAACCTAATTAAGTGAAAAAGAAAAGGAATTCTTTTTAGGATGAATTTTCATCTACTCAGTGATTGTATTTTAAAATACAACCTTCAAAAAGGAGAACCAGTATACTTTCCCCTTTAATTCTTTTCTGCTTCAAATCTTATGAAAGATAACTTTCCCATGTACTGTATTTCTAATAACATTTTAACTTAGCTTCTTGATTACTTTTGTCTTTTTGCTTGTGTGTAGAAGAGTGTTTCATTTTTATTTTTTCAAAAAGGGCTTTTTCATTACTTGAGAGATGCGTTGGGGCTTGGGATGGAACTCAGTGGTAGAGCACTTGCCTAGCATGCACAAGGTCCTGGGTTCAATCCCCAGTTCTGCCAAAAACAAACAAACAAACAAATAAAACACCTTTGGCTTAGTTTTGTAGTATTAGAATTCTTTAAATTAGGCATTTTCTTAGAGTAGTGAAGCCATGTGATGATTCAGAACTAAGAGAACAGATGGAAACTGAATCTAGATTTTATATTTAATAATTGAAATTAAGCTAGAGAAAAGTACTTAAATATTTTGTTGTATAGGAGTCTAATTTATTTGTCTCCACAGATTATGCTACAGTTTGAAAAATGAATTTTAAAATTTCTCTGCCTTAGCAATTCCTTTCTGGAGAGTGAGTGATTTAGTTTGTTATTGAAAAGAAGAATTATTACATTAAAAATCCAACTTTTATTGCTTTTTAGCTATTAATTAGTTGTTTCAAATGAGAAGTAAAAGTATAATGTAAGTACAGCTAGGACTCATCTCTGTTGCTTGATTTACCCACAATTTTATTTGAGTTAGTACTGTGAACCTCCCTGAAATATGTTTTAAAGTTTTTGATTTTGCTTTTGTTGATCACTTTGATTAAATTATATGGTTATATCTTTAGCCATGCCCCTTAATACAATTAGTTTAGTCATTTGTGGATTATTTTGTCATATGAGCATTTATGGCATATCTTATCACTTATTTGCAACATGAATTACATGGTAGACTCCCTGTCGTATTTCATGAGCATGTGTTGTATTTTTATAAGCTAAGGGATCATTTAGGTAAGTTTTGTAGGAGAATTTATAACTGCATTTCCTTAAAATGGAGAGTATCCCTACTGTTTTTAAAATGGCTTCCTATTTTAAGCATCTTAAAAACTTCACAACCTTAAGTAAAATAAAGAAAGAGTTGACTTTGTTGATGTCAACAAGTAGGTATTTTAGCTAGTTTCATTATAAAAGGTGATACCTCCTAACCCTAACTACTTTGCTCTTTCATTGCAGCAGTTGTTCTTGGCCCCTGGAAGTTGAGGGTACTTCGCACAACCTAAAGCTTACTTCTTTAGAAAATGTGAAGAATATAGTCTGGTTTAATCCTCACAGAATTTTAAAACTACCTCAGTCTTCATCTCTGTTGTGGTCAGCACTCAAAGTGTGAGAGAGGAAATCCCAAACATAAAGCAGTTTCCTAAATTACAGTCTGCTTCAGTATGAAAGAAAACTTTTGCAGTTTGATTATCAATTGGAATTTTGGTATTTTCTTTTTAGTTGTATTTTTTAGATACAAACTAACATGACTCTTACCAGAAGTTCTCTATGAAATTCAGAATTTATATAGATATAATGGATAGAATATACTTAGGATTTATAAGCAAATAATTTGTTGTGCTCAGATAAATTACAAGACTTTATTCATATTTCTTATATATTAAAGTCTTACTGAGTCTTTATTATAAAACAGTGGCTATTAAACTTGTAAGATAAGGGGTTGGGGATTTAGCTCTGTGGCAGAGTACTTGCCTAGCATGCACAAGGCCCTGAGGGGGGAAAAACAAAACAAAGCTTGTAAGATAGGCTTTCTTTCACATATGAAGATGATGCAAGTACATACTCACAAGTTTTTATATAAGTGACTAAGTTCTTTTTATCAGTAATAGTAGCTCATACTGATGCATCTACTAGGGACTGTTGTAGACCAAACTAAGTTATCAGGATAACATTATTGACAAATACTTATAAAGAGTTCCAGTGGATCAGATACTTTCTACGTGTTTCTCAAGTATATTTTTAAAATACCATTACAGGTATTTTTTTTCCTTTTTCATATAGTTAACTTTCAAGCAGTTGTAATTGGATGCAACTTTTTTGATATTCATTTATACATTTGACAAAAATATTTGCAGGGCTTCTGAGTGCTGTGGATTCTGCAAGGGAATGTCATTTAGAGATTTCTAATTCAAGCTGAAAGAATATTCTTCCTACCCATGGTTCTGCAGACCCTTGAGATACACTTTTACCAACAGAAGATTTTATATAAATAAACTTAGAGTTGTTTATGTAAATAAACTTACAGTTGTTCATGAGATTATAGACTCCTGAGCCATCACATGTGGCTGAGTAAATCAGCAGTAAACAGAGGCATAAACATTTAAAAAGTGATCTGCTGTAGGGTATTTCCTTATGTAATATAAGTAGTGACACTAAGAAACTTCTTTAACAACTTTCATAAGGCTTCTAATGACTTTACCTATTTCTTGTCATATATATGTTAACTTTTAAAATGGGTAGAATTTTATTTTTCCTGAATTGCCAAAATAATCCTCCCATAGTCTTGATTATATTAAAATGGAGTCTACCATAGATGTATTTCTGTTCTATTGTACCCTACACACAAGCCCTTTGGGGACATACTATGAGCAGAAGAATGGGTGCACTGAGCTATTAATCATACCTGCAGAATTGGTAGCATAAGTATGTACACATATGTCGGTGGAGTTTAGATCAAATATATTTTCTGGGAGCACTGTAAACTTAATAATAGTTGAGCACCCCTAAAGCAAAAGTACAAAGTCTGAAATGCTTCAAAATCTGAAACTTGTTGAATGCGGACATGAGATTCACAAAGTTTCAGATTTCAGATTTTTAGAGTAGGGGCTGTTCAACCAGTAACTTCCATGCAAATATTCAAAAATCTAAAAAGCTCTGAAATCTGAAACACTTCTTGCTTGTCCCAAGCATTTTGAATATGGCTAGTTGATAGCCACTTAAATTGTGATTGTCAACAGTGGTAGACATGGTGTTCATATTTATCTGTATGTCAGTTTCATGTAATTGAATACAAATATCAGAAACCCACCTTCAGAATATTGTTCTTTCTTTGCTTTTCCTTGTTTCATATTACCTGTGTTTTAAAAGGAGTATAACATTTTAATTTCAAAATTAAAAAATATTTTTAGTCTTGAGTTGAGAAATTCTAAAAACTATACAACTTTGTTTTTTCAAATTAATAGCATTGACATTAAATTTATTGGGGCATTTTAAATTAAGATGTTTAATATTTTGAGAATGTATCTGTTTCTTGCATTAAGAAAGTTGAATTACAGATGTCTCTTAACTTCATGATGGAATTATGTCCCAGTAAACCCATAAATTACCTGTGAATTGTGTCAAGCTGCTACTTTCCAACATCCTGAGAATTTTGCACATCTCACCAGCATGAGAAAAGATAAAAATTCAAAATATAGTTTCTATGGAATGCCTATCGCTTTTGCTTCACTGTTGAAAAATTGTAAGTCAGACCAATTAGGGACTGTCTGTATGAAAATGAAAATTTACACATTAGTAAATTAAGGGATTGCCATTAGAATGAACCTTATTAAGACTAAATTTCTTGGAAAAGTATTACTCCTGTATTTAAAATGACATTTATTTGAAAATGTTTACTTGCTACTTTTCCAGGATAAATTTTCTACAGAAAATGAGTTTATGCTTTATGTCCTATATTTCTTCAACAGTTGATGAGTTTATTCATATATTCTAAAAAAGAAGGGGCTGTGGTTATAGCTCAGTGGTAGAGTGCTTGCCTAGCATGTGTGAGGCACTAGATTCAATTCTCAGCATCACATATAAAGACAATAAAGCTTTATCAACAAATAAAAAACCAATAAATATATATATGTATGTATTTTAAAAAATGATGCTTGATATCATTGATATAGCTATGATATTTACATCCCATTGGATACATTTAAAAAAGTAAACATTATTAATATGTCATAGTTTCTGTGGGTCAGAAATCAGGGAGAAGCTTAGCTGTATCCTCTGTCATAAGGCTACAGTGAAAGTATACCATTTATCCCATGTGAAAATGATTCAGAGCTCAGCTGGGGAAGTATACTTCTAAGTTTACATTTTTTTTGTAGGACTCAGTTCTTTAAGGGTTGTTGTACTAAGGGTCTCAGTTCTTTATCAAATTTTGCCCAACGTCTACCCTCACTCAGTTTCTTACCATGTGGGCCTCTCCAACATGGCAGCTTTAGCCATCAAAGCCAGCAATAGAGTTCCAGCAAGCCAAATGTAACATCTTTTATAACAGTTTCTGAAGTGACGTTCTATAATTTTTGCCATATTCTGCTTGATAGAAGCAAGTCCAACCCACACTCAAAGTAAGGGAATTACACTAGGGCATGAATATTGGGAAGTGGGGATTACTGGCAACCATTTCAGAAAGTTGCCTTCTGAACACAGCATAAGGCTAAGTAAACATCTGTTGTTATAACACTATTCAGGGAAATAAGGTCTCCATATATCTTGTCCTGTCATTGAAATAAAGAACAAAGGTGAGCAAAATACTGAAGATTTATGGGTTGTGCTGCTGTTGATTCTAGAGAGACTCTTGTTTAGATAGAGGGAGAATTTTAACAGTAAAAGTACTAGGGAAGACGAAAGATTGATTACTTTCTCAATTCCTTCTTCTCAGTGTGCATGCAATACTTTCTTATATAAAGATGTATCATTTCAATGTAGGCCACAATTGCACATGTTGGCTGAGGAACATTTTCCTGTACTAAACACTTTGCATTGCTCTCAAATTTGCATATATGTATCTAGGCATAATAGTCATGAACATGAAATACTCTTGTATTGAGATAGGCATTAAATGTTCAAATTATTGATAGTTTTATTTTTATCAAAGTGTTTAATAAAATGTCAGCTTTCTATAAACTTAAATACTTGTAATTTGTTTTACACTTTAATAGATTGTTTAAGCCTTAGGAAAATAGCATTCGAATGCTTAAATAATTTTAATTTTTAATTTAACACTGTGAATATGGTTACATTTAACTTTTTAATTTTTTAGCTCATTAGCATCAGTAGTGCAGATTATGTAAAAGTCTTGATTATAACAATATAATTGGTGACTTTGCTAAAATGAAGACAAGAAAACTTTATGGCATTATGTGTGTATTTATAGATAATACTTATCTTTATTACTTATCCAACCATTTCTGGTCTACTAGTAGAATACCTAGATACATACAATAATAATTTAAATATAGTCATTTGATATTATTCTGATTGTGTAGGTCTGAGGGAAAACACAAACTTTATCTCCCTTCTACACTTCTACACTCTACACTCAAAATTTGGTAACCAGATATTTGTGGGGTTTTTCTCCATACACCAAGCAGCTCATCAGTGGACACTAACTGGGTATCCTCTTATAAAGTTCAGTTGTGACGCTCTACCAGGATTTAGTATGAGAGCCCATAGGATTTAGTATGAGAGCTCAAGTCCATACAAACTGGGTTTTCACAACCCCCTTCTTTGTTTTGATGAATTCACTAGATTGGCTCACAGAACTCGGAGAAACACTGACTGACTTTTAACCTATTTATTATGAAGCATTTTATAATATAGATGAACAGGAAATACAGGGTGAGATCAGAAAGGGTCCCTACAGAGGAACTTCTCTCTTTGTGGAACAATAGCATTTATTAAACATTGAGATACACTGCCCTCAAAGTGGATATATTTATGAACCTGAAAGCTCTGTTTCCCTTGTTTCATTAGGTAACAATTCACAAAGAATGTCAATAAAGACATTCATTGTATCTTTTCATGTTATTAAGCATTAATACAAAAATAGATGGCAGACTTTGGTGTGTGGAGCTGGGGATTGAACCCAGAGTGCTTTCCTAGCACTCTACCACTGAGTTACATCCACAACTCTAGGTGGTAGACATCTATTTAGTCCTACAAAAAGTAGCATTTAATGTAAACATACAAAGAAAATGTTACAACCTCTGAATTTTCTTTTCAATAAATTATGATATATTTGTTAATTATTAGTATTAGACATGAGAATATTAGACATTATTTTGTTTCTAAGTTTTTTCTCATTTTGCAAAAATGTTTTTGGTTGGTGGGTTTGTTTTTGGTACTGGGTGTTGAACTCAGGGACACCTTATCACTGAGCTACATCCCTAGCCCTTTTATTTATTATTTTTAGATAGGGTCTAGCTAAGTTGTTTGAGGGACTCACTAAATTGCTGAGGTTGACCTTAAAATTGGAATCCTCCTGTCTCTGCCCCTTGAGTTGCTGGCATTGTAGGCATGTGCTTCCATGCTCAGTTATTTTGTAGAAATAATTGAAGTATTAAATATTATAGCTCATCATATTTTTTTTTTTAAATGACTTGACATTCAGGAACATTCAGTAAATGGCTTATGTGGCAGTTTTTGAAATCATTGTGCTATCATTTAAGGATATAAATATAGAAGCCATGAACATTTATCTCTCTTGCTAATGTCTTGTGAACTTTTACCAAATAGAGATATTTTTTTTTCATCACAGGAATACCATAACACTTTAAAAAAAAATTCCATTTGCAGCATCTCATTTGATCTTCACATCCAAGGTAAGCTCTTTTAGAAGTAGAAATTGGGACTCAAATTAAATGACTTACCCGGAGTCATGTAACAAGTAACTGACAGGACTGACCAAAACCCAGGACTCTGACATTATCCTCTTTCTTTGCTTTCCAGTTTACTGGAGTCAGCGAAGCTCTGAAACATCTCACCATAGATTAGAGTTTATATTTATATATGTGTGTGTGTGTGTGTGTGTGTGTGTGTATCATATATATATAACATTTAGCAACTATGAATGAATGAGTTTTCCTTAATAATGAACAGAAAATTAATGAGGGTAGTTGCAATAAGAACAATAGCATTTATTAAACATTTCATATACTCTACTACTCTTCTAATGAATTAATTTGTATAATATTAGAATCTTTATTATCTGTCCCCATTTCACAGTTTATGAAATTGAGTCACAGATATAAATGAAGCAGGATGATGATGATTTGGATTCTGAAGAAAGTCTGCCTTTTTGAATCTTAATAATCTTTGCCTGCTTTCACATTGCAAAGGAATTTGAAAATAAGATCTTATAGGACAATAGGGAATCAATATAAGATGTACGTACCAAATAAAAAACAAAAACAGATAGTAGTAAAAGTGTGCCAGGAGTATATGATATAAAATGAATGAGTCTCAAAAATGTGGTACCCTGACCAGCAACATCAGTATCACCAGAGAATTGTTGAGAAGTGTAAGTTACTGGGCCCTGTCCAAGACCTCCTGAATAAGAAACTCATTTTGATATGAGGTCTAAGCAGTCTTACATTAACCTGTCCTAAGTGCAGTTATAAACTAAAAACTTCAAGTTAATCACAATCTCTTAGTAATGGTTATTCAGCTTTTTAAATATTTTCTCCCTAAGAATATCCCCTGAAATGATGACAGGTAGGGAGCAAGCATAAATTGTAATTATTTAAACCTTTCAAAAAGGCGTTTATAATAGTATACCAGTTGCCACTAGGGAAAGCATTTCTAATAGGTTACATTTCAGTTCACTTCTACATAGTTATAAGAGCTTCTTTGAATGTAGCTCCTTTCAGGGGTGCTTCTTGAAAGGTGTGGGGACATGGTGAGAGACGGAATCTGGTTCCTGAGGTGAGCAAAAGTGAAAGTTTAATGATTTGTCTCCTGAAATCATCTAGTGTTGACCCAGTAGAACTGGAAGGCATGATTCTGCTTAGGTTTTCTGACAGGTTTATAATACCCTCAGAGAGGCTTTTGGAGCCAATCACTTTTCCCCTATATTATAGATGAGGATTGGAACAGACAGGGAGTGTTTTAAGAGGCTTGCCTAATGTTTTACAGGGCTGCAGAGGAGCGGCAGGGAAAGGGAAAAAATAATGAGGCATCTGAAGACAAGACAAAGCTTTCTTCCACTTCCAGCCCCCTGCCCTGCTCTTTTATTCCTAACAGAGCCTGAAGCAGCAGGATGATGACTCACAGGGTGAGGCACACAATCCTCATGGCCCTCCTCCTCTTCCCACATGTCACTGCACCATCACCTCACACAGCAGTCACCTTAGCTCTTGTAATTTCAGTTTTACTATTGTTATTTTGCTATGTATTTGAATTATTATTATTTTTCATACAATTATTGATTTTCATTTATGTGCTTTTTATAAGAAAGTATGCATCTTCGAGTGTGTTTTTTCTTGTCAAGGTCATATTTTTCTCCATTAGAGACTGATGTTGTTGATAAATAAATGAGTCTGGGGGGAAGGGTGATATATATCACTTTGTAATATAAGTTTCTCTAAGACATTTCTTGTGATTAATGATCAGTAATCAGTATCTGTGCCCTTTCTATGTCCGTATGTATCAGGAATTATTTTAGTACTTATCAGCAGATAGTGTTCTTTTTATTCTGGAAAGCCTTCATTACACTTTTTGACCAAGGAGAAAGGGGAGATAAAGGAGATGGGGAGAGTGGTTAGAGAGAACTTCTTCTAGAGGTGACCCCATCACCAATTCTTTACCAGATATGGTTAGAAGGAAATGGGATAGAGGTAAGGTATTTTAGGTCCAGAGGGCAACCTAAATGGAAATTAGGACAATTTCTGCACTCTGTACTTTATGAAGACAGATCAACTACTGCAATGTTAATAGTGGGATTAGCTAATACCTGAGAAGTAAACCAACTTCTCATGATTTATTTAGGCTCTTGACTTTACCTTGATGGTTTGGCTAGTCAGTGAAGGAATTTCATAAAATAGCTTCCTAGGTTTCATTGTCTTACATTCTCAGGGAAAAAAGCATGTTAGAACTGCATGGCAGTTTTTAAAAGGGGTTGCAGAGAAAGAAAGAGAAGAGAGAAGGAGTGAAAATATTGAATGTAACATATTATCTCTACATATTTTATTTATTGCACTAATATTTATCATGACTATGTACCAGACATTATTAGATCCAGGAAGATAATGGTAAATAACCATCCTGCTGCCTTTTTTTTTTTTTAAACAAGATGATGTGTTGGGTATTTTATTGTTTTACTGCAGAAGTCCTTCAGTATGACTTCCAAGGCCCTTAGATTTGTGATGTTTCCTACCAAGTAGTAATCATTTAGTATATAAATATTATTCTGTTATTAAAGCTAAAAGATTATTTAAAACAAAAGTGCTGGGTATTGAACATTTTTATCAATGTTCTATGTATACTTAATAAAGTGAGAGAGAGAAACTTAACACAGTTTAGATGATATTTCAAGTTCTTTTATAAAGGTATCCAGTGGAGACATGCAATGTTTTGAAATCTGGCATTTTGAATAGGTATCTTAAAATTGAGGTGACAGCCATAGTTTTTAGTATTTATTTTTGATATTATTTTATTTCTGAAAGAGACTACTGAAGGATCTAAAATCTATTGAAAGGAAGGTATCTTCTTTGCTTAGATTAGTCAGAACTCTACTTTTTTGTTTATAGTTATGTAATTAGTGCTATGCCTATGAAAGTTTCAAGTGGTAGTATTTTAAGAAAGTAAGCACATACATGAGGATGTTTCACATTTTTGTTTAGTTGACTCAAACAATTGTTAACTTGTACTTTGATAATTGTGTATCCTAAGGATGTTCTATGAAGAATATTACTATATGTTTAGGAGATAGGCAATTATGTTAATTTAAAAAATGTTCATTGTAGTTCTTATTTTAATTCATTAGCAGTATAACATTAGAAGATAAATCTTTATATATATTTTTAAATGTTAGCAATTTTTAAGACTTGGTAAATAGACTGTATGCTTTAGCTTTCTAGAATAGACCACAACTTAATTAATTATGTGTGTTAGAATTTACCTCTTGTAATTCAGTGGAGAATATTTCTCTGTCATGTTTTGCTGTCATAGAAATTTTCTTTTCCTATAAAAGTTTGTTGTTTTGTGTAATTTGTGGGCTTAAGTTATTTCCAGAATCTATCTTGAAAATCTTTAAAAGGTTGATGTTTTGAAAAAGAAACTTAAGAGATAACAGGTATTATTTGTGCAGGATTTTAAAAAATCAGCTTGCTTTTTATGTTTCTATTCCTATAGGATTATTGCATCAAACATAACTAAAATTTGTTATTGCTATTTTCTACATTTGTATACATGAATTAAGTATTTAAAATTTGTTATTACTTTGAAGTAATAAAAAACCTACCCATGTTATGTTAGTTTAAGGTACTAAAAAGCCATTTTGAAGGATGGTAAAAAATAATGTTTTAGATAAGCTTTTAGGCATTTTGTAAAAGGTGTATGATCATAAGAGCTCTAACTCTTTTTGACATTTTGTTAGTAATTCATTTAATTTCTGTTTTTAGTGCTCCAAATCACATATCTTGACAGTAATGCTTATTTACCAAATGCTTGTTGTACCACTTGCTCATTGTTTAATAGGACAGAGAGCAGTATTAAAGTTCTAAATCTTATGTGTGTTAACAATCAAACAATTGTGTGAAAACATTTTGAAAACTATGCCATATTAGGTTAAAGCAACAGAAGACCTAAGAAACTAGTCTTTAAAATGGGGATGTTGGTTCCATAATCTGGCTATTGTGAGTTGAGCTGCTATAAACATTGATGTGGCTGCGTCACTGTACTATTCTGATTTTAAACCAAGGAGTGGTATAACTGGGTCAAAGGGTGTTTCCATTCCAAGTGTTCTGAGGAATCTCCATAGTACTTTCCATAATGGTTGCACCAGTTTGCAGTCCCACCAGCAATGTATGAGTGTACCCTTTTCCCCACTTCCTTGCCAACATTTATTGTTGCTTGTGGTTTTAATAATTGCCATTCTTACTGAACTGAGATGAAATCTTAGTTTTGATCTGCATTTCTGTAATTCTGTAGAAATGTTGAACATTTTTTCATATATTTGTTGATTGATTGTATTTCTTCTGTGAAGTTTCTGTTCAGTTCCTTAGCCCATTTGATGATTGGGTTTTTGTTTGTTTCTTTTTGGTGTTAAGTATTTTGAGTTCTTTATATATTCTGGAAATTAAGGGTGGGGAGGCTAGGGAAGAATAGAGTTACTTTGGATTAGGTAGAGGGGAGTGTAGAGAGGTAGGAAGGATAGCAGAATGAATCGACATTATTACCTTATGTACATATATGACTACACGACTGGTGTGATTCTATATCATGTACAACCAGAAGAATTATACTCCATTTATGTATGATGTGTCAAAGTGCATTCTACTGTCATGTGTAACTAACAGAAGAACAAATTTTAAAAAAGGGCCTGGGATTAGAAAAAAATAGGGTACTTGTTATATCATGTAACAGAATTCTAGTAGTGTACTGTTTAGGATCTGTTGAAGGCTCTACCCTCCCCATGCATTGATTTGTTCTCATGCCTACTTTTTCATGTTGGCAGAAACACCTTCGGGCCTTATGTCTGCACATACTATCATTGAAAACAGCACTAATAGAACTTTTTGTGATGATAGAAATGTTGTATATCTGAGTTGTCCAATATGGTGACCAGTAGCTATGAGTAGCTGTTGAACCCATGTAGTTAGTGCAACTGAGAAACTGGTTTTTTAAAAAATTTCAATTTAAGTAACCACATGTGGATTGGCTAATTAAGCACTAATCTAAATTATCAGATCAATTGTGTCCCAGAATTTCTAGCAAATATTCTAAAATTAGTTTGTTGTACTGGTTCAGGCTCCATGCCTTCCCACATCCCAGCCCAGAAAAACTAAAGATAGTAGTGGAGAGAATGGAATATGCTGATTGGCTTATTCTTGCCAGATATTTTACTCTAGGACTTTCTGTATCAGTCATCTAGATAGTGTGGTTTTTGCATAAGGAGATATATATATGTATTATATATGTATCTGATATATATATCAGTACAACAGAATGAGCCCATATATATATGATTTATTGATTTTTGAAAAAAAAGCAAATTAATAAGAAAAGGAAAGTGTTTAATACATGGTGCTGGAAAAAATAGGTGTCTGTATGGGGAGGAAAAAAATAGTAGTATGCAAAATTGTGACCTAGAGGGTTTGTATGAGAGATTAATATGAAATAAGAGAGAAATTGGATATAATTAATAGAGCGACTTGAGTACCAATCTGTGGCATTTGACATTTGTGCTATATATATGTATTTGAGCAGCCTTTGGAGGTGTTTAAAAGTTTACGTAGTCAGATTATTATTGCACAAATATTAACCTGGCATCAGATAATCAACATTGTAAAGAAGTTTATAACTTTTAAAAATGTAATTTATCCCATCTTGTAATTATGATAGTTTTTTTTTTTTTTAAGTAATGATGAGACTCAAATGAAGAGGAATGTTATTTCATTTGGTTTGAATGGGGAGGGGAGATTATAAAGTGGGAGTTTAGGTTGTGTTCCAAAGACTATAATGTATTGATACTTCCTTCTTTTTCTTAATTGATCTGTAGAAAATTAGAGTGCATCATTTGTTTAAAAAGAAATTTTTAGTTGACCATAAAGTTAATAGTCCCAAATATTATAGTCTTTGTAATAAAACCTTCAGTAATGCGGCAGTTTAAATTATTTTAAAAATCATTTCATTGTTATTTTCTATGTTCAAATGACTTCAAATGATCAAAACTATTGTGAAAAGAGGTTGGTATATTATAAAAAGTTTAGAAAACTGAGATCTAGTTACAGATTTAGTTACCCACTTCATTTAATTGATAAGGAAGCTGGGTCAAAATTGTCCAGATCATATCAGTACATAATGACAAAACCAACACTTAAATAGTGTGTTCTGAAAGACTATAAATCCTTTGAGGCAAAGACTTGGCAAAAGAATATTATATTTTCAGTGTTCAGTAAAGATCCAACTCACAGCTTAGTGATGACTTGAACTAAAGACAGTGTTGCTTATTTCGTTTTTTAGCCCATTTATGATACTCTTAAATGAAAACTCCATCAAATATTACAAAAACTAATAGGGGCAAAAATATTAGTATGTTTAAGGGGAAAGAAGTCAAGAGTGAAAAATGATGACTCTTTTAACTCATCTTCTTCCTTCACATCTACTCATTGTGTGCATTATTTGCAGCCTTTAGAAAAGTAAACCTATTTTTAAAAAAAGTACAAAGACTTCTGCTTTGTTGTGATTTATGCATTCCTGAAAACTGCACAAACTGCAAAACCCATACTGCTTTGTATTCTGAGAACTAACATAGGTAATAATTGGGGAGATAAGTTGAACTGTTCAGTGAGGCAACTTAGCGTAGTTAGTGACTACCATTGTGAGATTATAAATGCACAAAATTACTTGAATATAAATGCTGGTAAACCTTTCATTGGAATGGAATGGTGGGTCTTAGGATAATACAGATGGAAGTATAGTGGTGAGCTGGTAGAGGCTGCCATTAAAGTGGTCATGAGAAAAGTACAATCTACAAGACTAGGAGTGCTCATCGAAAGCCTTCTTTTAAAATTTTCTGATAATACAGGTTAATACTCCTATAGTCAGTGTAGTAGCCAAGTTGAGTGATTTTTCCTTTCCTGCTAAAGTTGTAATGCTATTCCCACTTTAACTCTCCTTGCCTAGGAAAAATCACCAACAAACCAAAGTGACTTCTTCATTGTACCGTTATCATTCCCTGGTGCCAGTTGCATCTAAGCTAATATGCATTGCAAAATCACATCATAGTAGAG
Organism: Sciurus carolinensis; assembly: GCF_902686445.1. Classification (NCBI taxonomy): domain Eukaryota; kingdom Metazoa; phylum Chordata; class Mammalia; order Rodentia; family Sciuridae; genus Sciurus; species Sciurus carolinensis. The sequence goes on from NC_062214.1 coordinate 67,321,251, forward strand.
CATGCTGTTTAACTATACAGAGTTTTTTTCCCCTTTTTTTAAAGATAGTATGTCCTAATTTACATTCATCTGAATTAAAGACTGCTATTATAAAGAAGATTATACAGAGTAGGGAAGTCATTTTTCTGAGTTTCTTTTGGTTATAAAGAAAGTTATTGTCAGAAGTTTTATTTTATTGGGTTTTGTTTTTTATGTTTCTGTTCACTGGCAGTCTTAACATACTAGGATATAGTACTTAATAGGTATGAATTCCAGTATGATAATTATTCATGATCACAGTAACTATTTCCAGAGCTTTCAGTAACCTGCATGAAATACTATATAAATCATTGCCCAGATATCCTTCACTATTATTAAGTTGAGTGCATATTTTTTGGAGTATGTAGGCATGACTGAAATTAACCCTCTAATCTACCTTCTATATCAATGAGTTTGTTCTGGACATTTCATATAAGTAGAGTAATATGATATGTGGTCTTCTGTGACTTTTTTACTCAAGGTGATATTTTTAAAGCTCATCTATATTGTAGCATGTCTTAGAACTTTATTCTGTGGCCACATGAAGTCCATTTGCTACTTTGAAGTTTATTCACGATTTTTTGGTGGGGTATTGATGCTGGGGGTCAAACCCAGGGCCTTGAGTCAAGTCTTCTAGGAAAGTGCTCTACCAGTGAGCTATATACCCCTAGACCTGTGAACATTTTTTTGTATGGGCATATGTTTTCATTTTCCTGTGTATCTAGCTAGGAATAGAATCTGCTGGATTGAATGTTAAATTCTTTGTTTGAGCTTGAGGAGCTGTCTCTTTCACATTAACTTAAAAAAAAAAAAGGAAAAACATCAACAAAAAAATAGCTTTGTAGATATCATTAGAAATGCTTAGTTCATTTTTTTCTAAAAATGCTTAGTTTAAGAAAAAATTCAGCTGGGCACGGCGGCACATGTCTGTGATCCTTCCGTCTTGGGAGGCTGAGGCAGAATGATCGCGAGTTCAGAGCTAGCAACAGTGAGATGCTAAGCAACTCAGTGAGACCCTATCTCTAAATGAAATACAATACAGGTCTGGGGATGTTGCTTAGTGGTCGAGTGCCCCTGAGTTCAATCCCTGGTTACCCGCCTCCGCAGCCCTGCCAAAAAAATTTTCAGTATTCTTGGGTCAGGTTATCTAGACCAACTCTCTTGCTGAAGACAACTAAAAACACCAGATGAATTGTAAAAAATTCTTCACAGTGTCAAAGAACTCTTAAGGACTATGCCAGGCCCAAATCTAAGAGAAGATGAAAATACAAAAGTCAAGAATTATTTAAAGCTCTGGCTGCCTTAAGTCATTTGCCCATGTGGATAAAACAGTTGAAAAAACTGAGTTCTGATAGTTTCAGATGGAAAGAGAAAGATAACCTTTCTAGGTTTATGAGTCTAATAATTTGCCCCTGTTATCAAGCCTGATGCCTCAGGAAAACCTAGTGTTTTCTCCTGCTAACAAAGAATTGCAAGAAGAGTTCTTTAGTGCTGAACAGATTGGGCAAAAACAATGAGAAAAGAAAGAAGAGAACTTTTATCTGAGAGGTTGTGAACCAAATAACAGTACTGGGTGAAATTTGAAGCTGAAGTCATATAACACTAGAAGTTCAAGAAAATTAGTGCATCAGGTACCTGAAAGAAGTAAATTTACAGCCTTGTTGAAGAGACACCTTATTTTATGCATCAGATATCTACAAATTCGCTTTCAAAACTACTGAACATCATACAAAGATGATAAAGCACACAAGAAAAGAAGAAACAGTTAAGAAGTTAACAAAAACTGTCACCCAAATATTTCAGATACTATTATTCATAAATTATAGAATTGTGTTTTCTGTGTTCAGGAAATAAAAATAAAAACAAGTTTGAGAATATCAGCAAGAAACAGGTAATTATAAGAAATTTTAAAATATGCTTAAATACCTCTAGACATGAAAAAAAATGCCATAACCAAAAATTAGTTAACAACTCAGTAGACATAGTGGAAGTAGATGTGCCATAGTTGTGGAGAGAATTTGTGAACTGGAAAAAAAAAAAAAGATAAAAGAACTTACCTAGAATTCACCACAAAAAGCTTAAAAAGGTGAAAATACTAAGAAAGCTTCTAAGTAAAGGAGGATCATACTACCAAGTTCTAGTGGCCTACATTTAATTGACATTCCAGAAGTAGGAGGGAACAGAGAAAATGGGAAAGAGACATTATTTGAAGAGATGATGACAAATTTTCTAGGAATGATGAAAATCTACTACCCTTAGAATTAAGAAACCCAACAAATCCCATGCAGAAGAAATCTTTTTTTTTTAAATTTTTTAAATTTTGATTCATTGAACACTAATGGGGTACAACTATCATTTCTCTGGTTGTACATAAAGTAGAGTCATACCATTTGCATACCATACATGTACATAGGGTAATAATGTTTGTCTCATTATATTATCTTTCCTTTCCCCCACCCGCTCCCCACCCCTGATTTCCCTCTACACAATCCATCCTTCCTCCATTCTTCCCTTACATCCTCCCCTTTCCCCCTACCCCGTTATGTATCATCATCCACTTGTCAGAGAACTCATTTAGCCTTTGGTTTTTTTGGAATTGGCTTATTTCACTTAGCATGATATTCTCCAACTCCATCCATTTACCTCAAATGCCATAATTTTATTCTTCTTTATGGCTGAATAATATTCCCTTGTGTATATATACCACGCACACACACACAAAAAAACATTACAAAGACATAGTGAAAATGCAGACAAGAAAAAAAGATTTATCCTCAAAATAGTGCTGATTCTAAATGGCAGTAAATCGAACCTGGATTCAAGTGATAAATGTGCTAGAAGTAATAGAGTAGGAATCCAACTTCAAATTTTATGTTCAGAGAAAATATCTTCAAGAATGAAGACAAACACTTTTATATCAGCTTTGCAATTGAACTATATTATGCTTTGGAAGAAGGGCCAAGACCAAGTCAGGCTGCCCGGGACTATCAAGTGATTACGATACACGTTATTTGGACAGTGACCCATGCCTATTTTATCAGTATTTGAAACTAGTGGGATGCTCTCAGTGAATTTTGTTGGATCAAAAATGCAAATTATTCAGTAAACAAAAAGGGATAGGGAAGAATCAAAAGCCAGGACTTTAGAAGAAATACTTTCATGATTTTTTCAGTACACTGAAAACTAGCATTATCAAAGAATTCGTTTAAGTGTAGATATCTAAAACATTCTCTCTGATGACAAGTTGAGACCAGATTACCTGGTTGCCTAGTATCCAACTCCTGGAAAACCAGGGCCCCAAAACTGTTGAAACTGAAGGAGGTAGTGGAGGAGCTATTACCATACTTCAGGGTCTTTGCAGTCAAACCTAGGATCATAGAACTGAATAAGACCTTAGAATTCAAAGAAGCCAGAGCCTACACAACACATATTTCTCACTGAAGAAGATGTGGAGAGGATCATGGAAGAACTGGGGAAAAACTACAAAGACAGGTTTCTGACCACAAACATGATAAATGTTATCTGTTCTCAGTGGTTGAAGTTGTTCCAGATCATAGTGCTCCTATCTGTTCTCCTTCTGGTTTGTTGATTGTTTGAAGCAGTCTGTTGACTGGGTTTCACTAACATTGTAGTGGAAAGAGCATTAGTTTAAACATCAGAAAATTTGGATTCTAGTTCCAGTTCTGTTACTTCATAGCTATATGATGAGGTAGGATATGGAATGAGTACTTGAATCTCTCTTAACTTGAATATTCTCTTCTATAAAGATAGGAGATGAACTACAGAATCAGAAAGGTGCCCATTTTCTATTCAACAAATATTTTAACAAAAAAAATTTTTTTTGGACACGAGTTAAATCTAGGGCCTCGAACATTGCTAGGCAAACAACTCTACCTCAACACTACATCCCCAGCCTTTTAAAAAAAAATCTTACTTAGATAGGTTTTCTTTAAGTTACCCAGGCTGGCCTTGAACTTGTGATCCTTCGGTCATAGCCTTCTGAGTAGCTGGAATTACAAGTATGCACCATTGTGCTCAGCTTTCACATACTTTTTTCAGCATATATAATTTCATTATTCTGCTATGCCTCAAAATATTTGTTCAGTGGACAGGTGGCCATAAAAATATAATTTTAGCAAAAACAATCAGAAAAAATAGGCTTATTTTCAGAGATAATAATTCGTGTTGTTAGATTTACCACAAAACTCCCAAGTCCAGATGACCTCATAGTAATTACTAGCAGTTTTTAAAGAAGAAGTAATGCCTGTATTTCACAAACTCTTCCAGAGAATAGCAAAAGAAGGATCTCTCCTTTCTTCATTTTATGAAGGTAGCCTAACTTTGGTAGTAGAACCAACTAAGAGAATACTAAAGAAAAAAATCAGAAGTTCATCACGCTGAACATAATGGAAAATTCTTAAGCAAAATATTAGTCCACTTCTTTGTGTTCACATTTTTTTAATGGAGGTATTTTTGTTTTCACAATAACTCATTTTCTCTGCTGCTTGGACACATGACTAGACTCTGTCAGCTTCCTTTATAGTTAAGAGTGACCATGTGACTGAGTTCTAGCTAAGTGAATGTGGGTGGAAATGATTTAGGCTACTTCTAGGCCTGACCTGTGAGCTATTTCCCACATGATCTTCGTACTTTCTCTTTGTTTGACAACCAGGTGTAAAGAATCCAGAAGGGAACTCAAAAGGTCCTGTATGTGACTAGATAGAGTTGGGAGTGTAGCTCAGTGGGAGAGAGTATACTTAGCATGTGTGAAGGCCAGGGTCCAATCCCTTACAGCCTCCTTTCACCCACAAAACAGAAAAAGAATCTGGGGCTCTGAATCTCACATAAATTTCTCTAAGAATAAGAAATGCCCTCATTGGGCTTTGTATAAACAAGAAATAAACTTTCATTGTGTAAAGCCACTGGGATTTATGGAATTTTTTTGTTAAAGCCTCTGTCATTACTTATGCTAATACAGAAATTAAATCCAGGATTATACAGAAGGGATAATAAATGTATCATGACTAATTTGGATTCATGCCAGGAATGTAGCATTATTCCATATTCATGAATTGTGAGTCTTAATATTATATATATCTGTGCTACATAAAGTTATCTGTATAGAGTCAGGGAATTGCCAGTCAGAATTCTAAGACATTAAAAAATCCTACTGATTCTGCAATTCAGCAGGAAAAGAGATGTGAAGATTTGCAGTAAGCATGTTAGAGTAATTTTAAAGCTATAGTAGCTAAGATACTTGACATTAGCACAATTACCAAATGCCAAACATACCAATGAACTAATAGCACAGAACCAGAACCATATAAAATTAATTAATATATGATGATGTGTTACCACAGACCAAAGAAGAAAGAACAAACTCCTGAAACAGTGGCACTAGGACAATTGAATATCTATATGAGAAAACCTATGAGATTGAATATATATCACATCCTATACTAAATTATCTCCAGCTAGTTTACAGACCTAAATGTGAAAGACAAAACATCAGAGCTATTTAGAGGATATGGGAGAATACTTTCATGATTCAGGTGGAGAAAGATTTCTTTTTAAGACATAAAAATCACTATTGTAAGGATAACAAAAAGTAAAAATGGATACGTTTGACTACATTAAAATTAACCTCCCTTCATCCAAAGATTAAAGTTTAAAAATGCCACAAACTGGGAAAATATTTTTATAATACATAAAATTAACTTAGGACCTATACTGACTACATTTAAAAAAAACCAACTCAGAAAACTGGGCAAAGTTCTTGAGCAACTGTTCTACAAAAGAGACTAAGTGGTCAATAGATATGAAATGTGTTGAATTTTGCTAGTAATCAGGGGAATGCAAATTGAGTATTCAGTAAAGGTAGAAATGTACACTCTGCTAGAACTATTTTAGTAACAGTTATCTATTACAGGATTGGTGTATTTTATGAACTAACAATTCCGTTCTTGAGAATTCACTGTAAAGAGTATTGTGTGCATATATGCAATAAACTATCTTCAAGTGTGCACTACAGCATTTTCATAATATTCCAAAGACTGAAGCAACTCCAATGTCTATCAGTAGTAGAATGGATGAAGTTTTATTTCTATATAAAACAATTCTTAGTGAAAATGAATAAGCTACAACTATGCAGCACTATCATGGATGATGTATAATGAAAGACCACACACAATATATTATTCTCTGTGGTTCTGTTTGCATATAGTCAGAATAGGCAAAACTAAATTATAATTTTAGGAATATATATCTATGTGGTAAACCTATAAAGACAATTCAGGAAATTGTCATCACAGAGTTAGTATACCTTTTTCCTATAAGAGGAGAGGAAAGGGTTGATTAGAGGAGATATAGGATTCTGGCTTTGGACTATTTTTTTACCTGATTGAAATGACTTGTTCACTTTATAATTATTTTTTGATTTTTTTGTGTACCTTTCTTTTATGCATGTTTCAAAATTTTTTAAAATTGTTTTTGTGTTTTCAGAATGACTAGAAAGAATAGTATCTACTTCAAAGTGGAAATAATTGTTAAAATGGGGTAAAAGGAGAACTTTTTCTCATTTAAAAAATGTTAGTCTAGTTTGAATTCTTTGGAAGTTAAAACATGTTACTCCTTTATTTACAAGTACTTAACTTTATTATGTGTTGGAGCTACCAATTATCCATTCAGCCATTATTTATGGGCATTTACTGCTCATCTGGCCTCAGAAAAATGAGGTTTAAGATACACAGTAAAATTGTGGATTGATTCATTTGGACTAGGTCCTTGCGCATTTAAAAACCATGCATATACACCTTTTGAGTACTTTTAATTATATAGTAAGTGCTGTAAGTGCTGCAATTCTGTTAGTTTAGAATGGAACTTGACAATTATTCTTATAAAATTTAGAATGTATTAGGGCTGGGGTTATTAACTAATTGGTAGAATGCTTTCCTATCACATTCAAGGCTCTGGGTTCAATCCCTCGACCATAATAAATAAGTTAAATAAACAAATAAATACAATTTAGCATATATTAAGAGTTTTGTCATTCTTTGTACATAGTGGTTAAAACTTCGGTCTTACCAGGTGCAGACTGTGATAAATAAGTATAAATTCTTGCATCAAAAATTTAATATAGACTCAAAATTTCAGAAGTACCATTTCCTTGGTATACTTATGAGTACTTAGAAACTCCTACATGGTTTAAATGTGGTTTAAACATGTTTAAAATGAAAGATATCCTGATTTGTTTACTCCGTAAACAGAGATTAGAGTAATACATGTATTTGTATGTATGTGCATATGTGTGTATAAACAAACACCAAAGATTATGGTAATTCATATTTTTTATACCTTTATCTTTTTATGTGATGCTGAAGATGGAACACAGGGCCTCACACATGCCAGGCAAGTGCTGTATCACTGAGCCACAACCCCAGTCCCAATAACTCATATATTTTTGTGTATATGCATATGTGCACTTATATAAAATACATATATGACTTCCATGGAAAATGAACATATCAAAAATTGTAACTATTTGCTGAATGTTTAACATGAGATTATAAGCTAAAAGAAACCCATTTTAAATGAACTGCTTCTGCCTAATTAATAATTCATCATTATATATGTTTGTTTAAGGTTATTATGTAAAAGAAAAATATGGGTGTACTTAGAAAAGTCTGAACAGCATTATTCTTGTATCCTTGAGTCTCTCTCTTTTCTCCTTTCTACCCTTATTTTATTCTTTCCATCTCAGTTTCACCAAGAGGTTTAGTATGTAGACTGAAAAATGAGAGGGAGACACACAGGGCCAAGCAGTACCATATACACAGAATTCTGCAAATGTTTCCTTGAACTTTGAAGGTAAGGTTGCTTATTCTCTATAAGGGAATAGAGAAACACATGCCTTTAAAGATCTTCATTCTGGCAGGTATCATTCTTTTATCAATAGTCTTTGACCAAAAGTCGTAAATAATTGTCACTTTCAGGTGTCAGACCCTTTTGGGTTCTAGGTTTTGGTGGCCCCGGCCAGACTTTCTGGGGAAATACATGATTTTGATGAGGATACTATTAATTTGTGACCTAAAGAATCACTGACAGTCTTCTTCATTAAGCTTCTTTGATTATAAGTGGTATAAACCAATTTGAAGTAGCTCAAGATAAAGGAGTAATTTATTAAAAGGATACAGGCATATGGCACTCAAAAACAGGAAAGAATATTTGGATTACTGAAGGCTTGACACCAGGAAATTCATCTTTGATGAAATCCATAGTCTTTGCTACCAAGGCTGGTTTGTAAGGTGACTCCTAAAGGCATAACTGATGGTTTTCATGTAAAAATGAATCAAACAGATTAACAATTTAAAAATATTGAAATGAATTTATAGAGACAAATTTGGTCATTTTCCACAGGGTGATTGATAATCCATGGTATTTCACAGGAAACAATTTCTATGGACAAAAACTATTTGCGTGAACTATCCATTTTCTTGCAAGTCAACTAATATCTATCATTAAAGAGTTGTAAAATAGCCTAGTCAAAGTAACAAAGGTAACTGTAATCTGAATAGGGGCAGGGGGAATCTAGATAGAATACTCACTAAATTTCATGTTTTCACTGTTTTTCCTTAAATTGGTATGGAAATTTTAAACTCAAGATCTTCCAATACATTTACTGAACTGTCACTCGGTAGCTAATAAGTATGTATGATAACTGTGTGTTCTTAAAAAAAAAAAAAGTATATTTTAAAAAAGAAATTACTGTTGTTTCAAAAAAATCTCCCAACTTTAGAGGTCTTTGATTTGCAGAGAGAAGATTTTAAGCCTCTTTATGTTGGTAAAACTGGTTTGTTCAATACAAAAAGCAAACAAGAACCCTCTTTTTAAAATTTAATTTGGACCTTTTAGATTTGACTGTCAGATCGAAAATGAACAGGCCACAAAGATTTTTAATTTGTTAATTACTGTGGGACCTGAAAAAATGTTACAGTTGGTTAACAGGTGAATCCGAAGATCAAATATATAAAACCATCAAGAAAACCAAATAAGGGCTGGGGAGATAGTTCAGTTGGTAGAGTGCTTGCCTCTCAAGTGCAAGGCCCTAGGTTCAATCCCCAGTACTGCAAACAAAAACAAAACAAAACAAAAAAGCCAAATTGGCTTCATAGATGCAAAAACTAGCTGTTCCACAGTGGGGAAAAGAAATGCATTGAACCTCTGTGGACAAAAATAATTTGCATATCATAACACAGATTATTTGCATTCTGTCTAAACAAAGTTGTAAAATAGTTTAATGACAAGGCAAGAACTCCATAGAGTCAGATAACTTTGTGCTAGACAATGCATAGTTTTCCATTAAAGATACCTCTTTTTTTATTTTTTATTTTTTTTTCCTTTTTGGTCCATTTGAAAATATTTTACAATTTTTCTTCACATAACTAATGTTGAAAGGTAAATGTTGACTAAGGACGTAAACTTATTTAAATTGGACATTTTGTACCACATTAATGACAGCATGCAGAATGTATCTGAATTGACCTAAATTGCTAAAAGAAAAACCATTAAAATCCCAATTCAATTTAACTTTATTGGTGACAGCTATAAAAAGTTTTTTAGAAGCCCTTAACTGACCCTCCAAAAATAAAATTTGTCTTCTATAGAAAAGGATTGAAGAAAAATTTATGTGCATTAGTTTTTGGATTCCATTTAACCTTGCCAATTAGAACCTTTAAACATATTTGGAACACTGACATTACGAGTATAAAACATTGTGTCAAGTCAGCTTGAATTGATTAATAACAATTGCTCATCAAATGATCACTTTAGCAGTGTGTAATACAGATTTCAGAACAGTTACTAAAGGAAAGCAACTGTGATATATCTACTTAAGTATACACCACTGAAATTTGAAATTATTTGGCACAATGGAGTTTTCCCCTTAAATTTGCCGTAATGACACTGAAATACTATCAGTCACATTTACAAGAAATAGTTTCTTGAAGTTACGTTTACTTTAGGATGGAAGATGATAATTATCAGCAATAGCCAAAGACAGTGCATAGTACTAGTATTCTTAATGAATCTTTTCCCCATTTATAAGCAGATTCCCTGTAGTGGGAACCTTTCAGACTAAGTTTTAATTGAGCAAATGTTTTTATTGTGAGTAACTTAAAGTGTATGCAAAACTGAAGCTGTTCTGTTTCTTGCGTTCTTCGCCTGGCCTTGTTAATAGATTACAGCATTCCACTTGTTAGTACCAGTGACACAGGAGAAACTTTTACTATAATGCTATTTGGTAATGATAAAGAAGACAGAAAAAGTCTTTTTATGGTAGTTAGGTCCTCAAAACAACACTTCATGTTTGGTGATAAGGAGACACAAGTTGGCTGTCAAACAGAGGTACATGAGCTTGTTATCTTCAGAGCTGATAGTGCCTCTTAAATTCCCTGGCTGTGACAGGAACCCATCTGAAGTGAAGGCTTGCAGAGCTGCTGATACCAGAGTACTTTCTTTCCTCATAAGTGGAGTTAGCCTTACTCTTAGAGAATAAAAATTTCACAGTTTTTCTTTTAAAAAACAAATGATGTATTCTTTTTTCTTCTGTAGATTAAAAAATATTTAAAGAGATACATACTCGGTGATTGCTGTTTGTGGAGAGTTCAGTGATAAACATTTCAGTATACCAAGAGGGATGAGACTGAGTTAACTAGTCTTTTGAGATATGTGAAAATTAAGAAACAAATATTCAAAGATTTAGGGCTAGAATAAATCATTCTTTTTATGATAAGATCTATGTATAGGTATTTGCTATGTTTGTTCTGTTTCTAGAGCTGTATAGGTTATAAGTAAGTTCATATGTTATTCATTATTCTAAGTGTTAACATTTTCTCTGCTGATAGCAGCTTGCAGAAATTTGGCAAGTAAAATTTGCTACCAAGGATGGTGCGGGGTAAAATCTCCATCCCTTAGTGTTCTGAACAGCAAAACCTTTTATGGTTAAGTAAACATAAATGTCCTTGTTAATTAGTTAGATTCATAGACCTTAGTGCCATAGGGCAGATATTAGGAAAATAGATGTAGTGTTTACTCTGTGTTCTTGTTTAGTGATTGTGTTTCAATAAGAGCTTCAGGCATTGGGTGGTACATTCCAAGAAATTTGAGAAACTAACGTATCTATAGTAATTATTGCTTATGATTTTCTTTAAGTGTGCAAACATTAAAAAAAATGAATCAAATTTTAAAATAATTTTGCTTTGGAAAAACTAAGAAAAATTCTTAAATCTTTACTGTGTTTACATTCTAGTTTCTTAAGATGAAAAGGAGCAAAATAAACAACTATAATTGCAAGTCAAGTTTTCAAGGATACTAATATGTATTATGAATTAATTTAAAACATATTCTGTCTAATGTGAATAATTTGCTGTGAACTCTTCTAGAACTAGTTTATCAATCAAACTTTACTTCCTAATTAAACTCTTTTAGGTAGGTCTCCTTAGAAAATTTTAACTTCTTAATACTTCTTTGTAGTTGGTTGGAAAATCAACAGTCTCAAAACTATTTAAGTTGTTGAACCCAGTAATTCTACCTTAAACTAGCACCTATGATGATTTTTAAAATTAGACATAATGTAAATGAATATTTCATAGATCTTCAAGTCCTTGATTTTTAATTCTTTTAAATACTAGACAAGTTGTTTCTTGGTGACTTTAAAGAAATAGAAATCAGAACTAACCATCCGATGTACTTGTACCCTGATGTCAAAACAAAACCCAAAAAAATGTCAATGTGATCCAGGGGAAGCTTTAATGACACTCTAGAAAATTCTCAAGTCTCTTCAGTGGATTAAATCAATCCAAGAAGGAACTCTGTAGAAAGAGCTAGTAAAAGAGAAAGGGGATGCATTCCAAATAACCATGGAATACAAATTTTTAAAATATGTGAAGTCACTAGTATATACATTCTTCATACAAAAGAGTCATAACTGGCATATTAGATTTGAGCTTTTATTTTTTATTTTTATTTTTTGGTACTGGTGATTGAACTCAGGGACACTTGACCATTGAGCCACATCCCCAGCCCTAATTTTTGTATTTTTATTTAGAGGTAGGATCTCACTGAGTTGGTTAGTGCCCCGCCATTGCTGAGGCTAGCTTTAAACTCCAAATCCTCCTGTCTCAGCCTCCTGAGCTGCTGGGATTACAGGCATGTGTCACCTCACCTGGCAGATTTGAGCTTTTATATTTCAGGATTATGTGGAAAAATTATAATATTTGAGAACAAATTAGAAATGAAATCATTGAGATTTTGGACTAATTTCTAGTGAATGGGATAAATTCTCATTGGCAGAAAGGAATGTCAGTAGAAAAAGTTGCTGAAATGCCCAGTGCACTATAACTTCTCAAAGCATCATTTTGGTAGATTTCTAATTTATTTCTTGCATAAATTGGCCCTAGCAGCTAAGTGCACAGGCTGTAATCAGAGTCTAGTTGTTAACTGTCAGAACATTATGGAAATTATATTCTATAAGAAATTCTAAAAGGAAGAATACAAACAAGTCAGTATTCCTTTTCTTTTAATGTACAATAGAATTAATTTATGTATGTCTTAGGTTTATCTTACCTGAAGAATTAATACTTTTGTGATCATTTGAAAACTATTTCAGTGGCTCTTAAATAGTTCAATTCATTCAATCTGTGCTCTCTTAATTAATTATACAAAAAAAAAAAACTCATGGAAAGTTAGCATTATTTGTGTGTGAATTTTCCAATTGTATTTCAGACTTTAAGAAAAAAAGGCCTTAATGGTTGTGAGAGCCCTGATGCTGACGATTACTTTGAGCACAGTCCACTCTCGGAGGACAGATTCAGCAAACTAAATGAAGATAGTGATTTTATTTTCAAACGAGGCCCTGTAAGTACTTTCACTTTACCTCTACTTTTTATTTGTTGATCCTTTTTGTTAACTTCATTATTTAGGCTCTGAACAAGAAGGAACACAGAGGGTGCGACAGCCCAGACCCTGATACTTCATATGTGCTAACTCCACATACAGAAGAAAAATATAAAAAAATTAATGAGGAATTTGATAATATGATGCGGAATCATAAAATCGCAGTGAGTACGAAAGTATGGTTTGTGCTTTTATCTTATGCATGAAGAGATTGATCCTACATCTTAGTTATTTTTACAGTGAGTTATGACAGTAGATAGAAAGGGAAAACAAAGCATTTTATTAACTTTTTGGTTCCATAAAACTTTAAAATTGCTGAAATGTTAAAATAGTTTATGTGCAACATCTTAAAAGTAGAAGTGAAAACATTCTAATACAGGGTTTGCTACTTACATGCCTTATATCTTTAGATGGGCACCTAAATGTCCTGAATTCTGCTTTCTTAATCTATAAAGTGAGGGACTTTGCTCATAATTTTAAGATCCCTTCCACTTCTAAAATTTGATGATTTTTAATAAGAAATATATAAGACTTTCTTCTCTTTCCTATGACTTAAAACATATATACATATGTACATATACATATTTGTAAAATATGTGAAATATACATAAAACCTGTGTGCTAAAATAGATCTTGAGAATGCCAGATATTTATAAATTTTTTAAAAAATTGTTTTATATAGTTGTTTTAATATTAGTAGAGCTGAGTTTACTATTTGGCACTTGGTAAATGTCTCAAAAGCACTTGGCATAGATACCTTCAAATTCCTGTCAGTACTGATTCTGGTAATAAGGATGAGAGGCCTGGATTAATTTAAGTTAAGGAAGCAATGTTCTTAAACTGGTTGTAAAACAAATAGTCACTTTAAAATTTTTCTGTGCTTGTGTATCTAACCATAGTGAAACAGTACATTTTGAGCTTATGCTCCTGGACTTAATAGTTCTTCAGAGTTCTTCTCACTGAAAGCTCCATTAGTGAGAGCTACTTAAGATTATTATTCTGGATCTAATTTTCTAATTCGATATATGAGAGTGTAGCCTTCATGAGACAAATGGTTCCATACCTGATATTTATTTCATTGTCAGAAAGAATTCTCTTTAAACAGTGCCCTAAAGTATACCTCATAGATCGTTTCTTCAAAGTAGTCCTATAAGATTAAGCTCATGAAAAATAACTTCAAGGAGGTATTTTGGGGCTAATGCCAGTATTCTTAAAACAACACCAAACAGAGAATCTTCTGATCTCATAGAGAAGATGATATTCTTGCAGTTAACATTAAACTGCAAAAATATTGTACAAAATTGTTTTACTTTTGAAAAATATTACTCATTGTTTTCTATTTGTTGATAAATTATTACAATTTTTCCACCTGAAATTATTGAATAGAGTACATAAGCAACTTATGTTCTTCTAACTTTGAATTAGCAGTGTTACCTTACTTTGCAAATCACTGTTTTAAAATGAAAGGAAAGGAAAAGCACCCCTCCTTCACTTTAAATTATAAAGACGACTTATTTATTGCAGTCAATAGTATATTGCAAATGGTTTGTAGAAGAAATGGAAGAAGAAAATAGAAAATATCCTTATAAAGGGACATGGAATAATTTGGTGGAATGAAAGATGGCTTTTATAATATTGTAATTTAATCGTTGTACAACTTAAGGGAAATACCAAAAATATCATTAGTGTCTTATCAGTAATTAATTTTGTTGCTTAGATTGTTTCTTTGCATTTTCATTACACTCAGATTTCATTGTTATGTATTATAATTATTTGTTTTTTCTTTAATTTTGCCCATTATGAATGACCATCAATCAAATCAGAATGGGGCCTAATTTTAATGTCCCAGAATTAATGTATTAAATTAATAATTATGTGTACACACTTGTTCCCTTTTGATATATTTGGAATCTCTCAATAGGAATATAATGATACTAACCAGTTTTATCAAAGTGCTAATTAGTGCTTTCTTAGTAATAGTGATAAATTTTATAATGTCTGAATACAGCAATAATACTTGAATATCAGGTTTTAACCTGTAATTTTCATCTCTATGAATATTCAAACTATAGAATATATACATTATAGTATGCATTAATATATAAAATATTGAAAATGTTCATGTCAAATGTATTCACATTCAAATATAATTCTAAAGAAAATAACTTTAAATCTGCAAATTAAGAATCTGTTCCCATACTCTACTTGTAATCATTTGAGTTACCCTGTCCAATTAAAGTTCCTAAGTTACTTAATGTAGGTGAAAATGAAACTAACAGTTTTCTCTTTTTTGTTTTCTATTTACAGCCTGGTTTGCCACCTCAGAACTTCTCAATGTCTGTCACAGTCCCTGTGACCAGTCCTAATGCTTTATCATACACTAACCCAGGGAGTTCACTTGTGTCGCCATCTTTGGCAGCCAGCTCATCATTAGCAGATTCAAGCATGCTTTCTCCACCTCCAGCTACATTACATAGAAATGTATCCCCAGGAGCTCCTCAGAGACCACCAAGTACTGGCAATGCAAGTATGTAGTGACACCTGTTCTGCTAGTTCTTTAACAAAGAAGATAAAAAACTAGTTGCTAACATAGGAAGTTTCTTATTTTGCTAGTCTTAATTTTATTGTCTAAATGAGCAGGAGTCACTTGCTACATAATTGAATCCATCTGAAGTATTTTTTTGAACATCTACCATGGGACTAACGACTGTGAGACTATTTTGTGAGGCAAAGTAAAACAACATAGAGAACCTACCATGTACACATGTTCCTTAATCATGAGAATATTTTAACAGGCAGAACATTTAATTAGGATATCATGAGCAAAGATTTAAAGTTGAGTGTGAGCTATCATGCTAGAAATTCACAGAATAAACTTACCTGATGAGAGTTAATGGGGTTTTTTGCAACTTTTCCTGCCTGATTTGTTAAATAAGCAGAAGTTTGCAGTGTATATGCTTCATGAGCCTGTGTGATTCAATGTTTCCTGTCCCTTAAATCCTAGATTTGGTGATATTCCATATGCACTGTCCCTATTCTTATTTATATATAGTATTTGGTATTGATAACACAGAAAGGCAAAACCCATCCAGAGCTTACTAGGTAAATTCCTTTGTGGGGGTACACACACACACACACACACACACACGTGTAGTAATATGTTACAAATGTAGTTTATACTTATACACTGTGTGAGTGTGTACATATGTTCATCAATATATCAAATCACACATTAATACCAACTTCAGACTGGGCTAGTTTTTATTTTGATAAAATAAAAATTGTTTTTTAGAAATGGAGTGAGAGTTAACTTCTGTTTGGTTCATAGTCATATAAGGAGAGCTAATTCATATTCATTCTCTGCCCTTCTTACCTCTTAGGTGGGATGTTGAGCACTACAGACCTCACAGTGCCAAATGGAGCTGGGAGCAGCCCAGTGGGTGAGTGAATTCCTACTGTTTAACTTTGTAGGCATTTGTCTTATTTGAGATGTAAGGAACGTTGTCCCTGAAATTAGACCTCTACCTTCTAAGGGATACTTAGTTAATACATAACATTTTTCCTGAATACACCTGTTTTATTCTTTACAGTTACTCTTCATTCATTATTTATTGAGTGCTTCCTCCATGACAGGGAAAACTAGATTGCCTTACTGTAGTATGTTGATTTTAAGTCCCTTGGGTATAAACTGTAGAGTAGGATAACTGGTCAAATGGTGGTTCCATTCCAAGTTTTCTAAGGAATCTCTGTACTGCTTTCCAGAGTGGTTGCACCAATTTGCAGTCCCACCAGCAATGTATAAGTGAACCTTTTCCCCCACATCCTTGCCAACATTTATCATGCTTATAGTTTTGATAATTACCAGTCTGACTCAAGTGAGATGGAATCTCTGTAGTTTTGATTTGCATTTCTGTAATTGCTAGAGATATTGAACATTTTTTCATATATGTTTTGACCATTCATTCATATTTCTTCTTAAGTGAAGTGCCTCTTTAGTTCTTTAGCCCATTTATTGATTGGTCATTTGTTTTTGTTTTTTTGCTGTTAAGATTTTGAGATTTTTGTAATCTTGAAGATTAATGCTCTATCTGAGGCGCTGATGATAAAGATTTTACTCCCATTCTGTAGGCTTTCTGTTCATATTCTTGATTGTTTCCTTTGCTGTGAAGAAGCTTTTTAGTTTGATACCTTCCCATTTGTTGATTCTTGATTTTAATTCTTGCTGGGCATGGTGGCACATGCCTATAATCCCAGCGGCTTGGGAGGCTAAGGCAAGAGGATCGTGACTGCAAAGCCAGCCTCATCAACTTAGCGAGGCTTTAAGCCACTCACTAAGACCCTCTCTCTAAATAAAATACAAAAACAGGCTGGGGATGTGGCCCAGTGGTTAAGTGCCCCTGGGTTCAATCCAATCCCTAGTCCAAAAAAAATAAAAAGATTTTACTTCTTGTGCTTGAAGAGTCTTATTGAGGAAGTCAGTTCCTGAACCAACATGGTGGAGAGTCAGGCCTACCTTTTCTTCCTTTAGGTGCAAGGTCTCTGGTCTAATGCCTAGGGCCTTGATCCACTTTGTTTTGTTCAGGGGGAGAGCTTAGGGGTTCACTTTCATTCTACTACATAATTGGATTTTGAATGGATAAAGAAAATGTGGTATATATGCACAATGGAATATTACTTAGCCATAAATAAGAATGAAATTATTGCATTTGCCAGTAAATGGATGGAACTGGAGAATATAATGCTAAGTGAAATAAGCCAGTCCCAAAAAACCAAAGACAGAATGTACTCTCCGATATGTGGATGCTAACCCACACAAGGGAGGAGAAGAATAGAAGTTCATTGTATTAGACAAAGGGGAATGAAGGGAAGGGTTGTGGTATAGGAATAGGAAAGATAGTAGAATAAATTGGACATAACTTTCCTGTCCTTATACATGAATACATGACCACTGTAACTTCATATTGTTTACAACCACAATAATGGGATCCTACTTGGAACAAGTTATATTTATTCTTTGTATGTATAATATGTCAAAATACACTCTACTGTCATCTGTATCTAGAAAGAACAAATTAAAAAAGAGAGACTAGATTGCCTTAGTGCAACATCTACATCAAGACAGTTTTTTAAGAAGCTACTTTCTATATCTTCTATCCTCACCAAAGTTAGACTATTAGTGACTTGCTCTTTTCTTACAACAATTCCTTATAAAATGTTTTCAGAGAGATTGGAATGCAACAAAATGGTGGGCCTACTTATAGAGATGGAAGCAGAACTGAGAGATTTGTCTCAAGGATCTGCTTTGATGGTAACATGTAGAAAATTCACCTTTGGCACAATTGCAGCTAAATAGATTTTTTTTTACTTTGGGGTTTCTCCCAAGATGACTAGCAGTTTAAATACACATCATAAATGTGTCTGCCCAACCCTGACATGCTGATAAAATACATTAAGATCTTAATATTATAAAAGTATAGTATATATGCAAAGAAGTTATAAGAATAAGTGTAGCCCTTTGGATTTTTCTTCATACTAAGTCTTCTTAATATGTGATAATCATAATTGCCATTTTTATCTGAAAGCAAGGTAGGAATTTACTCCTTCCTTAGATATTATATGTCTTAGAGACATCTGAAAACAGGTCACTTATAGGAAACAACTATCAAATATTTATTCCACAAGAACATGAAGAGCCTGTACCTTAAGGAAATTAGGTGGATAACTAAATTACTTAAAAAATGAGAAAGAAATAAACACACATTATTGAGTGAGACAAGTTATAAAATGTATAATGACTTTAATGTAGGAATTAATACCTAATTATATCCACACTGTATTAAATTTTCTTAATGGAATTTAAACAGATAAAACCTATCGTAGGGTCTTATCTAACAGATAACAGTTGAATATGAGAACATTCATGAAAGTCTTACCAATTATACATTAAGATTGCAACATGAATTTTTTCCAAAATATTTATAAATAATTTCTTTTGGACACAATTTTAATTGTTTGCATCCCCATACTCTCTTTTGTGTACATTTTCCCTTATGACCCTGCCCCCAGCAAAACTAAGTTCAGTGCCCACCAAAATTTGGGAGAACTTAATATCCTCCTCTTTGCATCTGTAGCTCATATTTGCACCATCCCACTTCTTCATTTAGGTTGTGGTAATATACTGTTAGGAGGCCAAAAAGGCCTGATAAGGCAAATAATCTGTAGAAGAATTAAACAGTATCTCAGGCCTTAATCTACTTGGCACATGATCCAAACTAACTAGGTACACTCAGAAGCATAAAACATAAATGAAAAAAGAACAGTAGAATTACCCTCCTGAATTTGGAGTTATTTGGCACAGACTTTTGAATTTAACATAACATAAAAATGTTTGCTGTTTTCAAGAACATAAAGAAATTGGAGAATTTGGATAGAGAACTGGGAAATTATTTCAAAAATGAAAATTTTAGAACAAAAAGTGCAACATTAAGAACTCAACAGATCAGTCTCATAACATTGAACAAAGCAAATAGTAGAATTAGTAAACTAAAAGGAAAGAAAAAAGGAAAGAATCAGAATTTTGGAGACATGAAAGATGGAAAATTAAGGAGGAGAATAAGACCTAGAATACACAGTGAGAAGGCATAATATGCATTAAGTTGCAGTTCCAGGAGTTAAAAACAGAAAATTGAGCAAAAGTAGTATTTGAAGCTGTAATCACAGAATTATCCAAAACTGACCATAAAAACAAAAAACCCACAGTTTCAGAAAGTTGTACAGAATTGAATACAAGTAATGATATGCTTTTGAGAAATTTCAGAATAGAGGAAATTCTGAAATTCAGAAGAGTGTACCTCAGTGATAGAGTGTTGCTTAGCAAGTATTTTTGAGGTTGCAAGCTCAATCCCCAGTACCGTAAAAAAATAAAGGACAGAAGCCTGGGAAATAGTGAACAATGATCTAGGCCTCTATCTTAGAAAGTTAGAAGAGCTTTCTAACCTAACATAAGTAGAAGCAAATTATAAAAAGCAGATATTGCTGAAATTAAAAATAAATTGAATTAGCAAAACAAAAAATGGTTCTTCAAAAAGTCTAATAAAATTGTTATATTTCAGCAACATTCAATTCAGAATATTTTCTAATTTCCATTATAACTTCTTTGACCTGTGAGTTATTTTGAAGCGTATTTCTTGATTCCAAATGTATGGGTATTTTCTGGTTCTCTTTTGGATGGTTTTGTAGCTGAATTGTTATAAGTTCCCTCCATATGATTAAACTCTGAAATTTCCTAATGCTTTTTTTGTGGTCCAGTGTTTGATAAATTTTGTCTGTGTTCCATACTGGAAAAAAATATTTAGTATAAATATGGGTTTTAAATTCTCCATTTGAACATTTTATACATATTAAATGCATGATAACTTATTTTCAGTCCAGGTTTAGAAACTTGTGGTAGAGCAGTTTTAGATGGTTTCACTTTACCTATAAACTATATATATATATATTTTTTTACACCTGCCCTGTTAAGGGTAAGGAACAGCATCAGTCAAGATGACTGGTGCTTCCCTTGATGCCCCAAGGTACCAAACATCTTAATGTATTTTCCCAAGTATGCCTGAATAAAACATCATTTTTTATTCACATTAATTTGTGAAGTGGCTCTGCATTGTTTTACTAACATAATTTTAAAATAATCAGGTTAGGCAGATGGAGTTTAGTAAAAACAGATGAAACTAGAGCCACAGCATAATGAAAACCATAAAAACTGAATAATAGCCTCATGGGTGTTCAACAAAGTATTTAATGTATTTTGTTTACTTTCCACATGGCTGAAATTTTTCATGTAGATTATATACATGTACACATTAATGTTTGAACTTCAACAGTAGATTGGTTCAAATCTGGGATGGGTCAATGACAAGATTTGTGATTTTGGTGAATTCTAATCTCTTTCAATCTCAATCTACTCAGCTACAAATCTGGATTTATTCTTTCAACAAGGCTTTTTTATGTGACTAAATAAAAAATGAATTATTGATGTAAACTCTAAGAACTGATCTGAGCCAAGTTGTATCTCAATGTTGTATTTGTAAAATGATTCATCTGCCGAAGATACTTTCAAAAAATCTACTAGAAAAATATCAAAATAGATACACCAATCTGTGATAAATATGAATATGGGGTCCCTAATGTTTTTTTTAATATCATTTTTACTAATACCATCAATTTTAAATATATGTTTACAGATGAGTTCTCCATTTGTTTTGTTACGATTTTGATTCGTTGCGTCTTCTGCCTGCTTCCCCAAAGCATGCATGTACTACTAAAAGCAGACTGCCTTGAGCTTTTAAAGCATTGAATAAACTCAGAATAGGAAGACTTCTTTAAGAAACTACAGAAAACCTAATTTATAAAAATTGAAAAATTTTTAAACAATTTGTTATAAAGAGTGTTTAATTTGTGTTAAAATTAGGAACCTTTGTTCATTAAAAATACCATAAAAATAAAAACTACAGAGGGGGGGAATATAGCATGTAAATAAACAAATAGAGGGGTTTTAAATGAAGAATATTTATAAACTAATAAAAAAGGAATCTCATTTTTAAAAAATGATGCATGAGAGCATAAGCACTTCACAAAAGAAGTTCTGTAGGTGTCTAATAAATGTGAGAAGATAACTCAGTAATCATGGAAATGCAAAATTAAAATCATAGAGCACTGCATACCTGCCAGAATGGCTAAAATCAAGTGGATAATACCAAATATTGACAAGGCTATGGAAAAACAAACTTATATATACTGATAATGCAACAGTCAACATTATCTGCTATAGTTGTGAATAGGCTTATTTATTCTCTGATACAACGTTTACTTACCCTTATATAGTGCAGAGAAATGCATGTGTGTACCACACGTGCCAAAAGGGACATAAAGAATGTGTTCAGGAGTCTAGTAGTGTAGCTTTGTGGTAGAACACTTACCTAGCATGCTTAGTACCCTGGGTTTGATCCTCAGCCCTCCCTCTCCAAAAAATGTGCACAGCATTATGTTAGTTAACATCTAGAAATAATCCAATTGCTATCAACAGGATAGGTAGATAAATAATGTATGTTCATATGAAGGAATATAATACTACAATGAAGAAACCATAGCAGTACTCAACAAATGTGGATGAATTTTACCAAATTAATATTAATAAAAGAAATTCTAAATGATTCTCTCTACATAAAGTTTGAAAGGCAAGCAAATAAAACTATAGTGTCAGAGGTATGTATATAAAGATGGTAAATGTATAAAGAAAAACAACTGTTAAATCATGATCGTAATGACTTTAGGTGAGACTGTTGGTAGGGGACCCGGTTATGGAGACTTCGGGGATTCTGGTAATGCTATTTTTCTTGATCTGAGAGGTGGTAACACGGATTTTTTTTATGATAAATCCTTGAGCTGAAGTCTTTTTTTTTGTGCATTTTCTATATATGTTATGGTAACAGTAAAAATACTTTAAAAATAAATATAATACAACTTGATGTAAAAGAGGAACTTCATAGACATCCCCAGAAAGACTGTGCAACCTTGTGAATCTTGGACATTGTACCTGTCCAGTGATGATAAGGCAAGCCTGTTTGAGATGAAAGCCAACATGCTGAGGATGGCAAAGTAGAAAGCTGTCACAAGACTCTTGGTCCTCAGTGTTTAGCTGCTAAAGCAGCTGAGCCTGGAATCACTCTTCACCTAGTCTTATGTGAATACTAACTTTTCCTCATTCTTAAGAGAAAAAGTAAGATAAAATATAAGCAACAGGTAGGAGACTATTTAATAAATGGATAGGCATTCATTTGTGCCTAAATACACAATTAAAAACCCTATTGATATTTTAGAAATTAAAAAACATATTTATTGTTGGTAGTAATCATGAAATTCAGATTTTAAAATGGTGGAAAAAAACAACTATTTTTATTTACTAGTTCCCATCTAGTGCCTCTTTTTATTTTGGCACGCAAAACTGAAGAATGCATGGTGAACTGATGATTTCATATATACTTTTTGGACTTGTAAATTAGTAACAATTTTTTTGGAAAGGCTTTATTCAAGATAATTCAGTAGTCATAAAACGGTTTATACCTTTAAACCCCCTAATCCCACTGCTGGGAATTTCTCCTAAAGGAATAAATCAGAATATCAAAGGTTCATTGCAATCATGTTTATAGTAATGTATAAAGGGAAAAATCAACACATTCAGCAGTTGAAAGTTAAGTAAATTTCACCAAACTGCCTTTTACTTGTGATCTTTTACTTACATGCATGTGGCAAATAAAAAGGAGGGTAAAATCCAAACATTGTAATAATTAGGATGGTGGGAATATAAGTGTTTTTCCCTTTCTTTTTCTATTTTTTTAAACTTCCTTTTATGTTATAGTGATATGGTATCCCCACAGTCATAACATTTTTATTGTAGAACATTGTTTTTTCCCCCATATCAAGGTTTTTAAAAAAAATTTTAATTATTCATTATCTGTGCAAATTAAACCTGGTAGCTTTGTTCATATTGTAAATTGTATAAATCCTCCATAATGTCAGTCTATTTATTTGATTGTGATTTACTAGATATATTTCTCTACTGTAAGTTTGCATTAAATACTGTTTATATTATAGTTCAAAAATCTTTAGGAACTCTTTAATTTGAGGCATGTTTAAATATCAATCATGTATTAAAATGATATACTTTTCCAAAAATATTGAGAAAGAAAAATATATATTGGACTAGAAATAGAAAAGCTCAAGAAGCTCTTAGAATTGAATAAAGGTAAAGTAAGTGTTTGCATGGCAGTGCCAGTTAAAAAGAGGCGATGGTTGAGGGTATTTAAAATGGGTTGAGTTGAGATGATAGTCATTTATCTAGGGAAAAGTGGCCATCTGATGGTTCAGTATAGATTAAAATGTTAGACAAAGTAGAAATTGATATTTCAGAGTCATTCACATTGATTCAGTTCACGTTTCAACCATCATGTTGCATGAGGATGCATGAAATCCCTGAGAAAATAAAGTTGCTTCTTTAGGGCTACTTCCCAGGAGAGGTGGAGAGGGAGATGATAGTATTTGGGAAGTAGGATCCTAGGAGCATTTTATGTTTTCTGTTATAAATTTTTAATGGATAAGATCCTGTTGTCCATCATATGGACTCATCATCAAATTAAATGAATGGGACATCAGTTATTTTAAAATCTACAGTCTTTTTTCAGTTTCAGAAACTTCAAGCAATTCTTTATACAAATGACAGAATTTGAAAACTTTAAAAGTATGTTTTTGCTTATTTTTTGAGTAACCTGATGCATTTTTATCAAATTTTATGGAAGGTTCATCACATATGATAAAATTAAGTTTTGCACCTTTCTGTGTAGTTTTAGAATCCTTTGAAGTTTGCTTGTCAGTTGAATGAACTAAATGGATTCACAGTAAAACATCATTGTCTAGAGCTTATCTTTGAATGAGTAGTATTAAGGACACAGAATATTTTCTACCCACTTGAATGCATTATTTTAAACTGATGTGATTTATATTCTGAAATATGAGACAGATTGATAATTAGATAACCTGCCTAACAGCTGGAGAATCATAATTGAAATTAGATCTGTTAAAAATTCCTGAAGCATAGGTATTGCGGCTTAAGAGTTTTTTTTTTCCACATTTATGTTAGAGTAGTAAATTACCATGATAATTTAAAACACATTTTAACAACAATCACATTAAATTAGGCTTACTCATTTATAGTAGACCTTTTAATTCCTAAATTTGTAAGTTGTTGCAAGATGAGTTATATACTCAAACTATCTACCTCAGAAGTCTATCTCAATAGTATCTTCATTTTTATCATAAAATTGAACTGGAGGTAAGAAGGCATATAACTTAGTATACCACTCTACAAAATAACAAGTTGTACATATGAAATTATCTTAGCTTTAGCCTGGCAAGTTACCAAAACCTTACATCATCCGCAGTCATTATCATGCTGACTTCACACTTGGATCCTTTTCAGTCTTATAACTCAATTCTTATGAGTTAGTGTGATACCATATAAAGAGTATCATAGCCAGGTGTGGTGGCAAGAGGATCCCAAGTGTGAAACCAGTCTGGGCAATTTGGCAAAACCCCTCTCAAAATTCTTAAAATTTGAGGGAAAAAAGGACTGGGTATGAAGCTCAGAGGCAAAAGTCTCCCAAAATGCATTTTAGAATCCACAATGGAAAATAGTATTCATGCTTCTTGATATGTTCATTATGTATTTATATCATATAATATCATTGAGAGGAAATACTGCTTGTATCCTTCATATTTGAATGCAAGTCAAGTAGTCTAAATATAATATTCAAAAAATATTCACGCCATTATATATTAAGAGAAACTGTTAATTCTTTTATTCCTGTGCAATATCAAGTTTCTGTTAAAACTAACTATTTTGAATAAAATTATGAGAAACATTTGTGTTCTCCAGATGTCTGACTTAGCACTTACTTCTGCCCACCCTGTTGCTGAGCTCTACTCTATAGGGGATGGCCCAATGAAGAAGTTGGTTTTTTTTTGTTGTTGCTTTTTGAAGCTTAACAGGATGTAGGAAATTGCTCTGTGGGTTGTGGAAAGGAGATTCAGCCCAGATTTTTTACAAACCCTTTCAAGATAATGGAAACAATCCAGGAAGTAGGCTCATAAGGTTAACTGAAATACCAGTCCTCACAGCAAAATTAAATCAGACATATGAATTAAAACTGGTAGGTCACTTGGTAAAAAGTTTTAGAGAAAGCAAGAGGAATTAGGTGAAAAGGTGGGAAAGGAGTAAATAACATCTAGAACCCTAAAATTCTGAATGACACCTGTTAGAGAGAAGCAACTATTTCTAGGTGCCATATGTAGCCTTTCTTTTCTCTGCCCCCTGGCTTTCAGAATTGAAACATGAAATGAAGTGATTAGGATTCAACAAAGTTGATTGTATCACATTAGCACATTAATTTTTTACTTCTCAAATAAGTAACACTGCTACATAGAGATGGGACTCCAATATCTAGAATGTTCATAAAACCAAGGGTGGTCTCTTACATTTATTTTATGTCTCTGTTGGTGCCCAAAAGTACTGTGTGCATAGAACATATACCACAATGTACTTTATTTCCTTCTTTCACCTAAGAGAGATTGACTTCTATTAGGGAATGTTAAAAGGTAAAAATAAGATGATTAAAATAGATAAACCACAATTGTTTTAGTAAGGACATTAATGGAAGCTGAATAAACAGAACAGGGAAAAGTAGAGCTACAAAAAGAAGTTCTCAGTGGAAGTGAAGCATTCAAGCTGAGTGCTAAGTAAGCTACAGTTAAGGAGTTGCCTGAAACCTAGTTTAGTACCCATAACCTAGTAGTGGTACTTTTGTGTCACAAGAGTGGATACGTGGACTGGTCTTAGGCATTGTTAAAACACTGTCTCCATTATTGTAGTCCCCAGTATGAGATGACCTATTAGAAACGTTTATAGTATTTTAAGTGTGTCTTATAGGTTCAAGCGATAATGCCAGAAAAAATATGGCATTCGTCTTCAGTTTCATGATGTAAGTGTTTGAGACTTTGTTGACTTTGTTTACTTATTTTTAAAATATTATACACGGTTAGTTACCTAGTGAGTTTTATTCAATTCATTTGTAACTCAGACTGGGGAAATTTGCTTTGTGTTTATGACTGAGTATTTTAATATCCCTTTTCATGTTAATAAATTTTCCAGGGAATGGATTTGTAAACTCAAGAGCTTCTCCAAATATGATTGGAAATACTGGTGCAAATAGTTTAGGCAAAGTCATGCCTACAAAGTCTCCCCCTCCACCAGGTGGTGGCAATCTTGGAATGAACAGTCGGAAACCAGATCTTCGAGTTGTCATCCCCCCTTCAAGCAAGGGCATGATGCCTCCACTTGTAAGTTGAACCTCTCTTCAGATTTATTCTTTAGAACACACATTTTATACTTAGTCAGTCTGTGTCTTCCTTTAGAATTCTCTGTACCTCTGTAGAGCCCACAAACCTTTTTTGATATATATTTCTACTCAAAATTATCATTTGAAGAGACACTTCTATTTGAAATGCACAAAAAATAGATTATGGAAAAATAGGAAACAATTTTTTTAGTGTTTATTTGAAATTAAAGCTAAATATGGAGAAGTTATTATGCTTAGTTTTAATTTTACCAGGCCAAAATCTTTGCTTGGAGATCTCATTCCCAAGTTCATAAATTATGACTTATTTCTTCTCTGTACTTTGAATACTTTCAGTAATCTACTATATGCTTTTCTGAGAAAGAAACACTACATTATTTGTTAGAAATTGTACATACCAGAGAGAACTATATTACAGGATAATACATTCATACAAACTTAAATGAACTACTCTCCAAATAATCTTTTTTTGCTTATTCCTTCTCAAATAACCTTTCCATTTAACTCTAAAGAATGCAGCACCCTCCCACAGTGTCTTTAGAACTCAAGAGTTCTAACTTCATTTGCTTTTAATCCCATGTCTGTGTTTGTAAAGAGCAAAAAAATATTTTTTCTCTCTTAACTTCTTGTAGGAAAAAATTAGAATACATATGCAAGGTTTAAAGCCATTTTTTGTTTAGCAACTATTTGAATATTAATAATACTAAGTGATATGCCAAGTGTTCTTGACCAGGTGCAGCTAGTGAAAGTGCCTTTCGTGTTTTTGCTAAGTGAAAATGAAACTATCAGATAGATAATAATTCTAATTGGTTTTTATAGACTATAAAACATCATATGCATTCTCTCATCTGATTCTCAATTAGACTTTATAAATAAGGGGAGATGAGAAAACTGAGCTAAATGTTAAGACCTTTGAGACTTAGTGTCTTTAAGTCTTATACTCTACCCAAGTCAAAAAACAAAGAAGTAGTTTTTCATTTGGAGGTACAGAAAGCTGAAAACTGTATCACTTCCGACTTTATAATGAAAACAACAATAAAAACTTGAATGTACAGCAGATTCAGTTTTCTTTGAACCATTATAGTGCTGAAATTCCAGGGCAGTCAACTGACCTGGGGGCTAGGAAAAGACAGATGCTATGGGGAGAGAGAGGACATTGGAGCACTAGGCAGGTCACAATGACAGGAGTTAAGCTGGGGTGGTTAGTGAATTACTAGAGATCAGGTATGCACTGGTAGGGCTGTTTGAAACATTTCTGGTCCATATTGTATACAGGGTGAGTCTGTCTTCTCTTATTGTCTTTTCCATCATGAACCTCATTGGGTGCTCCACATCAAAGATCAGGAATGTCCTGGAAAAGCCTCCCTTGTAGGAAAGAAGGGAAAGAGTGGCCACTATATTAGGAGCAAAAACATTTGTTTGGATCTTTCTTTCCTTTCTCTTCCGGGGAACAAAAACCTCTATGGGAGGTGAACAACAGTATCACTCTTAGGGCACTGGAGAAATCCCATTGTATCTGGGGTAATAGAAAAGGAAAGCTATCTCAGTCCATGATGGAGGAGCAGGAAGACAGGTTAGGTTGCAGAGAGTGGCTACATGACTGAGAAGGCCACAATCTGTAGCACATCACAGAGGTGAAGGCTTAAAACAGAATGGGACAATCCTTGGAGTAACAAACCGGGTAAACTACTACCCTCCTTCAGAGGGATTTGAACCTGTGGTAGAAACACTTGAAAGTAATGATAGCAACAGTAAAGCTCAAACACTATTCAATTCCTAAGAAAAATTAACTAATACCCTTTTACTATAGGCCCATCAGAAGGAATGGCATTGGTCTATAAGTCAATAGGAATTATCCAAACTGAAATACAAAGAAGACTCAAAACAAAACACAGAACAAAGTATCCTAGAACTGTGGGACTAAACAAATGGTTTAATGTATTTCTAATTGGAATTCCTAAAAAAAAAAAAAAAAAAAAAAAGAACAGTAGAAATAGTAGGGTGAATGCTATCAACACCCATACACATACACACATATATTTAGACTGCTAAAAGCAAAAGGTAAGAAAAATCCAAGACAGCCAGAGAAAAGAGACATTACCTACAGAACAAAGAAAAACTTGACCCAGAATTCTATAGCCAGCAAAATCTTTATAAAACAAGAAGATTAAAATAGACTTTCTTAAACAAAAATCATGAAAATTTATTGCCAGCAGATCTATTCTATAAGAGATGATTAAAATCCTTCTGCAGAAGGAATATTATGTCAGCAAAATCTTGAGTCTACACAAAGAAATGAAGAGCAGTGGAAGTGGAATAAGCATACTTTCCCCTACTTTTTATATAAAATTATTATTTTCAGTTTTAAATTTATAGAAAGATCATAAAGATAGTACAAAACATTTCCTTATACTCTATGCTAAATTTCTTCTAAAATGTTTTATATTACTATGGCACATTTGTTAATATTAATGAACCATTATTGATACAGTATTATTTAATGTTTTTGAGGAGTGTGGGTCACATATTTTGTAAGATGCCTCTCAGTTGAGATTTGTCTGATGTTTTTGTCTCATGATTAGACTGGGATTATTGATTTTGAGGGAAGAATGCCATATAATTAAGGTGCCATTGTCATCACATTGTACCTGGGGTGCATACTATGTACATGACTAATTGCTGCTGTTAGCTTGGTTACCAAGCTAATGGAGTGTTTCACAGTTTTTCTCTTTTACTTCCATGTTCTCCTCTTTCCATACTGTAGTTGTTTGAAAGGAAATCACTATATGCAGCCCAGCTTAAGGAATGGGAATTAAGACTCTTACCTTCTTGAAGAAAGAGTGCCTACATAAATTATTTAGGTTCTTAGGTGCAGCTACCTGTTCTTTCTCATTTGTTTAAATACTTAAATACTTACTTATATAAATATGAGCTCATAAGCATTTGTTTTAAATTTTGGGTTATATAACAAAATACCACTTTTTGTTGTTGTTGTTGTTTTGTTGTTTTGGTTTTTTTTGCCTAAATTGTTCCAGCTTTAGCTTTTGGGAGCCATTCACTTCTTTATTCCTTTGACATACTCTCATCCTTGTGGAGTTTTTTGCTTGTTTTGTTATGGTTTTGATGGGGGATGAAGGGAGGGTACATTTTTGCTTTCAGGCACTACTAGGCTCATCTCATGTATTTCCTATGGTAGTCTTACTATCAGGCATTTCTCCAAGGAACCCTGGTTTATTTTACTGGAGAATATTATTAGAAACCACAGATTTTGAGTGTTTCCTTCTTTTTAATTGCTCCAAAGAAGGCAACTGATTTTATAAAGCAAAGATATTGGCAGTGTATTTTGTGTCTACAGCATATGTAAAAATAAAATATATAACAACAAAGGATGGGAGGGAGGAGTTGGAGACAAACTGTTCTAGGTTCTTTATTCCACACAGAACATACAAAATATTATTTGAAGGTAAACTCTGATTAAATATGTGTATTATAAGCCCTAGAGTATCTATAGAAAAAAAATTTAAAGAAGTATAAATGATAAAAGTAAATAGAGGAGAGAAAGTATAATTATGAAAAATCCTCTGATAGTTTAAGAAAAGAAAATGATAACAGATAGAACAAATTTTTAAAAAGAAAGATGGTAGATTTTAATCCAACCATTAAATGTGGTCGGAATATATCAGTTAAAAGACAGATTGTCAGATTTGTTTAAGAAAAAAAAAAAAGACAAGACCCAACGATATATAAGAAACCCACTTTAAAGACAGAGAAATGAATGGAGAAAAATATACTATGCAGATAACCTAAAGTAAGCTGAAGTAGACATAATGATTTTTGACAGTGTAGATTTACAACAACAAATATTGTCAGGGAAAGGGGTGTTAAAACATTACATAGTTCAACACCGCAGACCTCTGAAATATGTAAAGTGAAAACTGATAGAACTAAAACATGAAATGGAAAAATCCACAATGGTAGTTGTAGTCTTCAAAACTCCTCTTTCAGAATCACTTAACTAACATCACTGAGCATCACTCAACCAGCCTGGCCTAAGACAGTGTTCTATGTTTATAAAATACTCGACAGCAGCAGGACACATACTTTTTTCAAGTATGTATAAAATACTCACCAGGATACATAATCCTATGCCATAAAACCTACCTTAGCAATTTCAAAGAATTGAACTCATATAGATTATATTTTCTGGCTATGATGAACTCAAACAGGAAACCAGTAACAAAAAGGCAATAAGAAAATATCTACATAGTTAAAAATTATACAATATACACCACCTCCCCTGCTGTGCTGGGGATTGAACTCTGGGCCTTTTGCATGGTAGGTAAGTACTTGGCCTCTTTGGAGCTATATCCTTGGCATCAATTAACATACTTTCATGTAACTTGAGGGACACAGAGATAATCTCTGGGGAAATTTATAAATGTATATGCTGAATGAAAATACAGTATGTCAAAATTTTGAGGATTAAGGTAGAGTAGTGCTGGCAGAAAATTTATAGTGTTAAGTGCATATGTTAGAAAAGAAGAAAGGTTCCCAAGTAAGCAATCTAAACTTTTAACTTAACAAACTTGAGAAATAAGAACAGACCTAACCCAAAGGAAACATAAGAAAAGGGAAAAAGTTGAGAGTGGAAATTAATAAAATTTAAGCCAAGAAAACAGAGAAAGTAATCAAATCAAAAATGTTTTTTTCCTCCCCGGAAGTTCAATTGGTAAATCTTTAGCAATGCTAATCAATCAACAAAAAGATCCAGGTTATTAGTGTTGAGAATGAAAAAGGGTACCTCACCCCAAAGATACTAATATATACTAATACTAATAGAATACTACAGACAACTCTTTTTTCTGTTAGATTTGATAGCTTAGATTAAAAGGGCAAATTGCTTGAAAAATACAAACTACCAAGGAATTACTAATTTCAATAATGAAGAAATAAGTTAACCTGAACGCTAAATAAATGGAAAGAAATTGAATTGCTAGTTTTAAAGCCTTACAAAGGAGAAAAATTTCAAACCAAGATGGTTTCATGTGAGCAAATTCTACCACACTTCTAAGGAAGAAATAATATCAATCCCAATTTTTTCTCTTTCAGGAAAAAATGGAGGAGGCGGGAACATTTCCCAACTCATTTTAAAGCCAACATTATCTTAATACAAAACCAGAATTAAGATATTATAAGAAAAGGCATCTACAGACCAGTTACCATCATGAACTCTAGACAGAGATTCTCTAATCACATTTTTTTTTTTTTTTTTTTTTTTTTTTTTTTTTTTGCAGTGCTGGGGATTGAACCCAGGGCCTTGTACTTGCAAGGCAAGCACTCTACCAACTGAGCTATCTCCCCAGCCCGACAGAAATTCTCAACAAGACATAAGTAAATAGATTCAGCAACATATAAAAAGGGTAATATATCAAAATTAAGTGGGTGTCATCCCAGGAATGAAAGGGTGATTATGTATTTGAAAATTCATCAGTATAACTCACCATGTTAACAGGATATGACATTTATTCATGATATTAAATAAAAACAACTCAGAAAACTGGAAGGGATCCTTAACCTAATAAAGAACATCTGCCAAAATCTTTTGCAGTGCTGGGGATTGAACCCAGGGCCTTGTACTTGCGAAGTAAGCACTACCAACTGAGCTATATCCCCAGCCTCACTGCTGAAATCTTAACAGGTAATATTAGTAAGGGAAAAACATTCAGTCTTTTATTAATATTAAGATTAGGAAGTGATTTTTTTTATCACCTCTAAAGGCTTAAGCCAGTACAGTTAAGAAAGAAAAATAAAATGCATGCGTATTAGGAAGGAAGAAATTAAATCATCTCTTTATATAGAAGATACAGTTTTTGATATAGATAAGCATGAAGAACATACAAAAAAACCTCTGAGACCAATCAGTGAGTTCAGCAAGGTCATAGGATATAAAACCAGCTTATAGAATTCTATTATATTCTTAAGCCATCAGTGAAAAATTGAAATTCAAAGTTTACCACCCTACCCCACAAAAGGGAAAGAAATATGTAGATAAAAATATAACAAAATATATGCAGTCTGAAAACTAAAAAAGACACTAACTACCTAAATGAATACATCATACTAATGGATTAGAAAACTCAGTATTGTTAAGATGTCATTTCTTCCCATATTGATCTATTAATTAAACATAATCCCAATCAAAATCACAACATATTTTTTGTACAAGTCAGTGAGCCAGTTCTGAAACATGTATGGAAAGGCAAAGGAACTAAAATAGCCAAAAGTTTTTAAATGAACAGAGTAAGACTCACACTTCCTGTTTTAAGACCATTTGTAAAGCTATAGTAATTCAGACTATGTGGTGTTGGCAAAAAACTGGGTATATAGATCAGTGGACAGCAGAGAGCCCAGAAAATAGACCTGTATGAATATATATTTGGCTATTTTATGACAAAGGTAGCAAGACAGCTCAGTGGAGAAAAGAGTCATTACAACTACTGGTATTGGAATACTTCAATATCTAAATACAAAGAAACAAAAACTTGGTACATGCCTATATAAAAAATAATTCAGAATGGATCACTGACCCAAATTTAATACATGATACTGAAAATTACGGGACAATCCATACAACAGCAAAAGAATGATCCATAATGTAAAAAAATGGGTATATCAGAATTCGTGAGAATTTAAGTTTTGCTCTGTGAATGATATTGTTCAAAAAATAAAAGTACAACCTACAAATTAAGAGAAAATATTTCTAACAGATACTTCAATAGAAGATACATAGGTGGCAAATAAACATATGCTTAATATCATTAGGCATTAGGGAAACAAAAATTAAAACTACTTGTTAGAATGACTAAAATGCTGTTGAAAATGCAGAGTAACAAGAACTCTCATAAATATCTTCTTGGAATGCAAAATGTTAGAACCACTTTGGAAAAGAGTTCGGTAGTTTCTTGTGAAGTTAAATATATATTTGCTATATAATCCATCAATCCCACTCCATAGGTAAATCCAAGTGAACTAAAAACTATGCTTATGTAATAACATGTACTTTTTCATAATTGAGAAAAAGAATAACCCAGATTTCCTTCAACAGATGAATAGACATACACACTGGTTCATCCAAACAAAGGACTACTAAGCAATAAAAAGGAAGACACAACAATAGATAAATCTTAATTGAGTTCTGCTAACTGAAAGAAACCAGATCCAAAAGTGTACCTAAGGTGTGATTCAACTTATATTCATTCCAAAAATTGCAGAACAGCTCAGTGTTTGGGAGTGGTTGAGAGAGGTTGACTACAAAGGAATAGTATGGAAATATCTAAGATGATGGAACTACTCTATATGAGATTGTGTTGTTAGACATGAGTCTGCATTTGTTAAAACTCATAAAACTTCTGTGTTATAAGAGTGATTTTTATCCAATGGAATCAAATAAAACAGGACCAGTGGAATGCAGACTGTGACACATGCAAATAACTATTACAAACGAATGAGAGTATGATAACAAAGGAAATGAGGAAGAAAGGAGCTGGTTTAAATAACTTTGGAAACTGTTTTGACTGGATACTATCAGAATAGAGAACAAAAACATTGTAGTTAATCATAGTAAAAAGTAAATTTGTGACACACCAGTAGTGAATATAGCAGATAAGTAGAATTAGTTTTCTCATGACTGGACAAAATTTACATATAAGCAAGAGGGTAAGGGTTGAGGAAACTAGAAATGAACCCTGTTTCTGGGGTATATTTGGAAGTTTCAGTATGAACTTCCCTTTTTAAACATATATAGATAGATACAAAAATGTGTATGCACACACATTAACACTATATATTTCCTAGCTCTGTCTACTGAAAGGTCCTTAAAATATGGCACCCAGTAACTGAGCATAACTAGCACTCAGATTTTACTTTCTAAACACCATTCTCTCAATCCAGGGAACCAGGACTCCTTGGAGAGGTGGTTGATTGGTAAACCTGGTATGGGATCTACAAGATGAGTATAAGGCACTAAAGAATAAGTGCATGTCAGAAGTTCACAGGAGACACTTTTCCAAAAGAACTTTCAGTGGCCTCAAAACTAGAACACTTTGAGTAACAAAATAACAAATTACAAAATTACCAATCATCTCAGTGTTATAATCCAAGGGATAGCAAATATTGAGTTCATTATTGATATAAGTAAATGATTGAATAAATAGTGAAGTGACAACTCTTCCTTAGGGAGAAACTAGTAAATGTAGAAAGAATGAGAAATATTTGTAAATTAACCTTTAGAACATTGCAGTGCAATGATAATTGTTTCAGGCAAGGCCAATCAATAAGTGCTGCAATTAGTGGGCAGAAGTTAAGATGAAACACAGTCTTTACTTAGCCTCAAAATGTCTCTCCCCAATAAATATTTGCTTCTTACAAAGCAATGTTATAGTGAAGAATCCTGAAAGACACTATCTTCTTAACTAGAAGGTCAAGGCTAACATCACTGGTAATGAGACAAAAAGATATGTGTCTTCCAAAATGGTGTGTTAAGAAGGTCATATATCTCTGTGGGATTCTTCTAAAAGTCTGTGTCTTCCAACAGTGAATAATCACTCATAAGACAAACCATTCAGAGACATTCTATGGGATAACTGAATAGTAGTCTCCAAAAGTTCAGGTCATGAAAAAACAAGGAAATACTGAGGAACTGTTAACAGACCAGAAGGAGACTAAGAATACATGATAACTAAAGGCATGTGAGATCCAAATTCTGATCCTGGGTCAGAAAAAGGACATAGGTAGAAAGAAGGGTGAAATCCAAGTAAAATCTTGAGTCTTTAATTAGTGCCATCTTCTAAAAATTAGTTTCAACAATTGTATCATGTCTCTTTGGAATGTTAACCTTGGAGGATGTTGGGTGAGGTGTGTGAAGGAACTGTCTTTGCTCTCTAAATTTAAAATTATTTCAGAATAAAATATTTAACATACATATACACATAACAAATAAACATATCCAGAAAAGGAGTCACTGAGGGTGAGGAATAATAGCATTTAGGAAAATTGGCCATTTGGCTCACCTTTCAGAAGAAACTGGTTGTGCAGTACCTACTAATTACTATCTGTTAGAAATAAAATATTAAAAAAAGGTTTCACTTAAGGCATAGAAATATGTTTACAAGAATTATTAGTAAATGGCAAAGTTAAAGATGAAACTACATTTAGACATTGAGAAACTGCTTAATGAAATTATTTCTGGTTTTTTTTTCACCCTTCTTATCAGGCATTGAACCCAGAGGTGCTTAACCACTGAGCCACATCTCCAGTTTGTTTTAATTTTTTATTTTGGAGACAGTGTCTTAGGACCTCACTAAGGTGCTGAGGCTGGCTTTGAACTTTTGGTCCTTCTGCCTCAGCCTCCTGAGCGCTGGGATTACAGGCATGCTCCACAACACCTGTTTTAGTATTTTTAAAAAGAAATCATGAAGCATTTCTACAGAAAACTACAAAACTTACCACAAAAACTATTTATACCCTCATCCCTGAAGGTTAAAGTGAAAACTACATATTTAACACACAAACACCCATAGTGGTGTTAGTGTTTTTTTATGTATCTTTTCATTGGAGATACATAATGATTATGTATGACAAAGTAGCTGAAAAACATTTTACTCACATTTGAGATAGTAATTATAGGCCACATGATTGTTTTGCAGAGTAAATAATCATCCTCTTTTTCTATTTCATCCCATTCATTTGCAGAGAAACCTGCTTCAAGATTAGGGCTTCATGCATCTGTAATGTGCAAGGTTTCTTTTTATAGGTTGAGAGAGAATTGGTTGATTAATTCAAGTAAAATAAGAATAAAATAATAAACTGCTTTAAGCATATTAATATTTTATAAATGTTCAGAAGAAAAAGAGCAAATGTTTCATTTCTTTCCTATTCATAGTTTATCTGTTCATTTCTTCTCCAGCCTCATTTATACACACAAGGTTTCTCTCCACTAAAAGTATTTTGTTCACATGTAAACTATTATTTGTAAATGATAAACATATAAATCTGTTAAATTTATTAACAAATGTTTGAGATCCTATTGTTTCATAACACTATGTTGGCTACTGTGGAAGTAAAACAACATAATTTCTGCCTACCAGGGATCACAGAATTTAGCAGGAAATAGATGGACACATTTGACCAGGTGGGATAGTGATAGGAGGATTCAGATGTAAGTATATTCTTAGAGTTCCAAATGTAGACTGTATCACAGCAACTTTTTAAAATGTCACAGGACTGTGGCTATATGTAGAGACCAACATAAGAGCAGACTGAGGTGGCAGTGGGGGTGGGGATGTTTTAAACCTGACCCTAGAGAATTCAAAAGAATACTCTAGTCTTTTGAAAAACCAACTAAAGTATAGAGATAACAAGTAATTTATATTTCTATTTGGTGTGTATTATAATCATCTCTGTAGAATTCCAAACAACTTCTAGTGTCCATGTTTTTCTAAAAGAATACTTTGTTGTGAGTACCAATGGTCTTAGTAACTCTCTTATCCCTCTTATGTGCTGAGTACAGTCGGAGGAAGAGGAATTGGAGTTGGTGAGTGTGGGTTTCTGCTTGAAGGGAATTGAAAAAGATGTAGAAACTACTAATTCTCTTAAATGTTTTTTTTATCTAACCAATGTTCCTTTGTTACACAGATATTTTTCTTTTATTAAATACTCTTCAAACACTTTGAGTCACAAAAGCAATCTGCTAGTACCATAGATTCTTGTTTTTTTGTTTATAATTGTAAATGTTGACACATTTTATTGGTTGGAGGGAACATGGACTAGAGAGCCTTTAAAAAACAGTAGCTGTCGGTGAGCACAGGACAGTGTTAAACATTTTTAAAGGAAAGCTACAAAATGCCTTATATAGCTCTCCAAATTAGTAAAATATTTTTAGAAAATGACTTCACCCTCAAAGTTCCTCAGATTGTAACACACAGTCTTGTGTTATTTCTCTTTCTTTCAAAAAGATTACATCATTTTCGGTGAGGTCACCTTTTTCAGAGTTGGAATTATTTCATCCTGTGTGAGAGGATCTGAACCACAAGGGGGTTCCCTGTTTACTAAAAGGAATGTCTGTAATTGAACTTACACAAATTTACTTTTCTATCAGAAGATATTCTGTTCTTAAAAGCAGCAGCTATTATTACCTTGTGTTTTGTCCCACTGAAAAACAAACATTATCTGTTGGCTTTTCCCCTAGAAAATAAACTTAAATAAAAATAACTTGCAGTTAATCTGTTTCTTCTTTGGGAACTAAATCCCAAACTGCACAGAAGTAATCATATGCATTCAAAGTCAGCTGCTGATTAGATGTCTCCAATTTAAGGGAAATAAAGACTTGAAAGTGTTCAATTTTTAGCATGGATAGGGGTTAAGAGTGCATGAGAGCATGGGGTAAAGGCATCATTTGGTTTTGTTTGCATTTTATTATTACATGTTTATGCATGCTCGTGTGTTTTGCAGTTTGTTTCTTTTTAAATAAGGATGTCTGTGCTCTGTCCTTCAGATGAGATTGCTCTTTATTTAGCTTTGTGAACACTCACGGTATTGGATGATTTTTGTGTCCATTAACTGAAATATACAAGTTAGTTGTAAATGTGATGTTAGGTTATATCATGAATATCTTTTGGTGAAATACTTATTGATTTAATACTTATTAGCAAGTAAAGGTTATAATTCAAACAAATAATTCTTTCATTAGACCTGTTTATACTTACAATGACAAATGCTTCCATGAATTATCTAGCACTATGTTGCCCTCTAGTGGTTGTGAAGGTCACTTAGTACTCAGAACCCAATCCCGTGAGATAAAGAGCTTTGATGGATAGGAACAATATATTGCAATGTCATTGTTATCCCTTGCCTTTGAGATCATGCCAGGAGATTACCATAGAGATGAAACCAGTAGAGTGATGAGAGAGCCCATACCAAACCCCTCATACTGTATTCTTCAATCTCATTTGACCTACAGACCAAATATTAAAGAACAAATTTAAGTCCAAAGTAGATCCCTGTCTCAAAAGCTGTAATGCCAACTTGATGCTAAGACTAAGATATATTCCCAATTGTCATACATTAATCTTCCACTTTCCTTAAGTGCACATATAATTACAGAATCTCAGAGATCAACTTCTGAGGGCTTTATAATATAGAAATCATAAAATGTAAGAAACAAAGGCATGACAAAAACATGTCAATAGCCATTCATATTCTTTAAAATGTAATTAAGCAAATTCAGACTCTTAAAACAGTGCGAAGTATAGAGTTTTATACATCAAAATCAAGACAGAAACACAATTTGTTTTAGAATTCAAAAAGTTGTTCAAATTGTTTTGCACTCTCTATTATTATTGTGAGTGACTTTGACTCAAAGTGAGGAAGGACAGGTGTCCAGATCCCCTAGGGCCTGTACTAAGGATTTTATCTGGTGAGAACCAGGCTACAGAGGTCCTTTAAAAGCCTTTCAATTCTAGAACAGCTTTACCTCATGACAGCCCTAGTAGCATAGCTAGATAGAGGAAATAAATATATTTGTTCTTTGTATTAACACTGTGTAGAAAGTTGATTAAGGGGGTTTCTGGGATAATTTAAAGATACTGTCTTACATGTCTATAGTACTTCAGTTCCCAAAGCACTTCTAACATTGCTTCATTTGATTCTGACAATAGCACTGCAAGGCATGTTGGACAAATATTGTTTTATTGTGACAAAGTTAGAGGTTCAAAGAGTTAAGTGATTTACCCTGTCTTGGGATGTGGTAAATCTAGGACCAACACTCAGTCAGTACATCCACTAAGTCTAACTTAAGTTAGGATAAAAAATTGGAACTAAAAAGAGATTAACTGAGATCTAGAGCTTTATCAAATGATCATTTTTCACATACCTAGATCAAGCCAAAGGGCTGCAACTCATGTGCCTTTCTGAAAATAGTGAGAGAAAACCACATCATATTCTGATCCTTTAGACTCTAAAGATACTAAATTATACTTTTGCTATTATGACTTAGACCCTAAATAACAAGTACCAGATTATAACATCATCTGTAAAAAACATAAGTTGGAGTTGTGCTTTGGCCTCTTGCATAGTATTAGCGTGCAGTTTATTCTGTTCCTCTGATCCTTGATTTCAGAAAAAAATGTTACTTTAAGTCACTGTGGGGAGAAACTGATACTTTCATACTCCTACACATAGAAGACAATAACAATCTTAAACTAACTTGATTATTTAATAGTTGACTTTTTTTTAATTATTCTTTTTAGTTGTAGGTGGACACCTTTATTTTTATTTATTTATTTTTATGTGGTGCTGAGGATGGAAACCAGTGCCTCAAATGCACTAGGTGAGCGCTCTACCGCTGAGCCCTTTATTCCCAATGTAGATATGATACTATGTAGAAGCAGTCAGCAATCATTTAATACTGCTCCATTCACAACCCTTTTAGCAGTTCTTTAAAAACTCTCTACTCAGAGCTTCTCTTTTTAGAAAACTGAAGAGATAAATATCTGAATCTGCTGTTAAAAGAAATAGGCCATCTGCAGGATCAGTAGGAAGGAAAGTTGGCACTTAGAAAGCCATGTCTCCAAACCATATATCAAATAAAAATCCTGCAAAGAAAAGTATTTTTGATCCCTATACTCGTGAACTTAAAATTCTTTCATATACAAATGACTTTTGCTATCAGCAGCTTAAAATCAACACATAATTCACTTTGGGTAACCTGACAGTATCTGTAATGACATCAAGCCCTCATTATGCTAACACATTAATGTGTTATCACCCATAAGGTAAGTTTCTATTTTAAGGATATGCCTCTGACATTAATAAACTGCTAAAATAAAAAAGAGAGAGAAGGTGAATAATTAATGTAAACATAGGTCCCTTAAAATTAAATATATAGTTACTCCCATTAGTACCTTTACAGTTTTCATATCAATTACTGCTTCAGAAAATGACATTCAGATAAAACTGTGAACAGTGTCACATTTAAATTGAAAGTTATTTTTAAAATAATAAGTATGAACATAAGTACCACATAATAACACCTTTCTTTTTTCTCATCTCTTACAGAATACCCAGAGGATAAGCAGTTCTCAAGCCACTCAATCTCTTGCTACCCCAGTAGTGTCTGTGACAACCCCAAGCTTGCCTCCACAGGGACTTGTGTACTCAGCAATGCCGACAGCCTACAACACTGGTGAGCTCTTTGTGCCTTTTCTTTGGTTTTATTTCTCTCTGTTTTGTTATCAATGTGTGCTTTTTATGATTTTTTAAAAAGTATATTTGTTTTAAAATTATCCCTGTTTTTTTAGATTCAGATTTGGATATATTAAAAAAAAATGCGAGCCTTGAAAAAGTCACAGAAAATGCATTGATTGTAGAATGTTTTGAATAAGTTATTTTATTTCACCAGTGAGAAATTTTACTTGCCCCTGACAAAGAAACAAAGAGCTGTTATGCATCCAGCCAAGGAGCGTGTAATAGCCACCTGTTGCCCGTGTATTTTTTATGTAGTTTCTCGTTACAGCTTCCAGGCTTTTGAAATAAGATGCTTGCTTTCATACTGTTAACCTGCTTTGGGAAAGACCACGAATTCCTTTGGGGATGTGGCTTAACTGTGGCCTACAAGCTACATTTTCCTCCCTGTAACCACTAGTTTGGTCTGTGTCATTTGTGCCCAAGGGGAAAAACAGCCACTGAGAGGAGCTTTTCACTCCTTTGTGTTTATTTACACATTTCATCTTAGAATACCCTAATTTGGGGGTCTGTTAGGAAAGTGTAAGAATACCACAGTGATGAGAAGGGTGCTGTTAGCCAAGCAGGCTGTATGGAGAACCATGGTCCACAGCAGGTTTCATTTAGATTTGCTGTTTTAAGGAGAGGAAAAAAGTGCTTGTAGTTTTACTTTATCCCTGGCTGAGCCAAACACCTGTTACTTGAAAGGAAGAAGGAAGGAAGGCAGTAAATTAGACCTTGCCCGTTATCCAGAAACTGCAATGCAGGAAAGTTATTCTTTTATGGTTTTCATAAATAGACTGTGGTAGAGATCATCTAATTTTAGACTTCAGGATAAAACACTTTGCTGCTCTGCCTTCATCCCACTGTCTAGAGCTACCCGAGGGAGGCAGAACAAAGATACATTTAATTGCTGCTTTAATTTAAAGTACTAGTTCTATTAAAATAGACAAACAATTTTTAAAGGTTTTTGTTAAAAAGCCTTGTAGAAGTGTCCATTACCTTTGAACAATCAGAATGGAGGGGGAAAAAAAAAAGCCCAAATCTATCAACTACAAACTAGGGTCTATAAATTATAGCAAATTATTTGTGTCTTGCACAGGACAGGTTCCAGACTAAAGCCAGGGATTAAGAATTCATAGAAATTATGTTTTAGTACATTAATTACCTGCTTATATGAGAGATGTCACGTGACAGATGCTATTTTTCTCTCAAGTTTATTCTAGATAAGAAAAGGGGACAACCTAAGTTGGTAACCATGGAGGGGAAGTCCCAAGTTGTTGTGGTTTCTAGTTAATACTATGAGGTTGAAAGATACCGGAAGAGAGGAGCATAAGAGACCAGATGCTCAGGGAAGTGTTAGCTGAGATGAAACTTGGACTGGGCATCAAAGTTACATTGCAGTTTACTGAGCATTTCATTACAAATTTTTCAATGTACTTAGAAATTCTACTATACTTAATTTTTAGAAATGGCAATAAGTTAGAAAGAATATATATACATATGTATTTTACATATAATCAATATTCTTTTTTTTTAAAGCAATCAGAGGTGAAAACTTTTATTATTACATTTAGTCCTTGTTTTAACCTTGCTATTATGGGTCTGACCCAACCTGGCCAAAGGCAGTTTCTGGTATTGTTAAATGTAATTGCCTCTAATGAAACCATTATTAATATTCAAGCTTTAGGGAGGGGTTTCAGAGTCAGAAGAAATGTCCAAAGGTAGGTTAACAATAATAACCAAAATACAGAAAGAGAAGCCACACACATGAATTTTCATACATCAGTGAATGCATCTGTTTCAAGTATATCCACATACATACACATACACTATAAAGTCTCACAGGAATTACCAAAACATAAAAATGGAGTCAGTTCCCTTAAAACCATCTGTCACTCAGCTTTAATCTCATTCCATCTTTTGACTGACTTTATATTTACTCTCAGAATACTTATTCTAACATTACCATATTGCCTTTAACTTACATATCTACTTGCCTTTTCTAAATACTTATCCATATTTTATCTTGTTTATTCTATCTTGTACCTTTTTGTGTAGATTTACTATCAAACACAAGTCATATAGTAGGTTAAGGGCTAAATAAATGAGCAACTTTTTGAAATAAATGCAGAAAAGTTGTATGCAAAGCAGTTGTATAGAGACATCCTCATGCCCATCAGTAATATCACTCCTAGCTTCAGGACTTATTCATGTAAACATTCTGTGGGTATTTATTGTTTGCTCTGTAGCATGTACTTTGCCAGGTACTGAAAATCCAGAGTCTATTATGGAATTTAGGGTCTGTCAGCATAAAAAGACACAAGGCAAGCAGCTCTAAGAAAGATCTGTTCCAGTTGTGTCAGGGGCCACCTTTCAGCTAGAACCTGAAAACGTGTGCAGGACTCAGCCAGGCAGCTCAGGGAGAATGATCTGAGGAGAGGGAGCACAGAGTTGACTGACAGGATGGAGACTGGAGAGGTAAGTAGGGATTTGTTGACTGTGTTGTGGGGTTCAGACATTGTCTTAAAAGTGTTGGGAAGGGACTGGGGTGTGGCTCAGTGGTAGAGAACTTGCCTCACATGTGTGAGGCACTGGGTTTGAATCTCAGCACTGCTTATTAATAAACGAATAATAAAGGTCCATCAACAACTAAAAAAAGATTTTTAAAAAGAGTGTTGGAAATCATAAAATTTTTTAAAGTAAAGGCATGTCGTGATCATATTTGCTGTTTTAAAAAGATCACTTCGGCTGCAATGTCCATAGGGGCAAAATGAATGCCAGGAAACCACATAAGAGACTAGTAGAGTGACCCAGGAAATGGTTACTGGGACTTGCACTAGAGTGGTGACAGTAGAGACAATGAAATCTGAACAGGCCTAGATACAGTAGATAGAATTGACCAGACTTAGTGGTTGATGTTGGGATTCAGAGAGAAGAGAAGCAGCAAGGATAACACCCATAAATTTCTGGCACAAACCTCTTAAGTGTATGTTCCTGCCATTTAACAAGGGATGGAGCATTTAAGGAAGAGAAGGGTTTAGAGGAAAATTTGAGCCATGTCAAGTTGAGGTGTTTGAAGAAGTATCCAAGAAGACTTGTCAAGTGAGTCATTGGAAGGGCTGACAGTTCAGGAGAACTGTGGACTGGAGGGAACCTGGGGGAGGAATCAGTGTACTAAGCTCCCCTTCCCCCAGCCTCTATGGGGATAACTGAGACAGTCTGAGAGCACATAGAACAAGTATGGTCCTACCATAAACCTGAGCACCTCAGCTCAGTTCCTTTCTTAAAAATGTTAATTCACTAGAAAGACCAACTTCTTTAAACATCTCTCGAGACATGAGAAAGAAGTTAAAAGTAGAAATGTTTGCCACCTCTCTTTAGAACTAAATGGAAAAAACAAGTGTTTATAATGAATTGAAATAACTACATGTGAGTAATAACTAATGCCCTAAGTTTTGTGTTTTTTTTTGGGGGGGGGGTTTATTGATGGACCTTTATTTTACTCATTTATTTATATGTGGTGCTGAGGATTGAAACCAGTGCCTCACCACTGAGCCACAACCCTAGCCCCTGTCCTAAATTTTGGTC
Organism: Sciurus carolinensis; assembly: GCF_902686445.1. Lineage (NCBI taxonomy): Eukaryota > Metazoa > Chordata > Mammalia > Rodentia > Sciuridae > Sciurus > Sciurus carolinensis. Next base: position 67,366,052 of record NC_062214.1, read on the forward strand.
ATAGTAATTATAATGGAAGTATTTATATAAAATGAGCTATAATAAATACTCTTGTGACAAGGAAAGTTTTTTTCATGAACTTGAGATGATTTTGCATGCAGTGAGGGAACTGTGACATTCCTGATACTTTAAGCAAATGCAGTAATTATATGATGATGCATTTAATGTCTGGGGCACTAACTTGACACCCATAAGCAGGGATTCTGTGTTTTTCCTGTCCTTTGCCCTTCAATCAAGACTTGCTGATCCAGATTCACTCTGGGAGAGCTCAGTGTATCTCTTTGTTCCAAAGGGTAGTGGCAGGTATATTTATTTAAAATAACCATGATATGGGAATAGCCCAGCATAGCAAATCTTGTCTTCCCTTGTAGATTACTCACTGACCAGCGCAGACCTGTCAGCCCTGCAAGGCTTCAACTCCCCAGGAATGCTGTCTCTGGGGCAGGTGTCAGCCTGGCAGCAGCACCATCTAGGACAAGCAGCCCTCAGCTCTCTTGTGTGAGTACTGGAAATTTTCCCTGATATTATTCTTGGCCTGCACACACCTTTTGTGTCAGGTAAAATTTTTTACTCTGTGGATTCTCATGTGAATAATCCTACAGTGGTTCTTTTTTTAGGTGGACACAGGTGTTGGGAGAAAATATTTTCTTAAATACTCCAGATAATTGTTTGGATATGAAGCAAAGAACAGGCATTCCTTGAAGGAAGCAAGGCTTTTCTTTTCAGACATACTGAGATAAACGCCAGTATCCAAGGGGGTTTCAAGGCATAGATGCCACCACATGTACCCCTTTCTTCCTGCTGATTGATGAGTAAGCTGCCTACTCCATCCTGCTTTCCAACATCTACCTCTGATTCCACTGCTTAAGGAAGGCAGCTTGAAGGCATTTGAGCTCACCTACCTCTCCCTTCCCTTTTGCTTTGATGACTATCTAAAGAAGAGGATGATGAGCTGTGTCTTTTTCTTTCTCCCTGGATCTTGGGGGGAAGGAAAACAGGGTTGGGTAGCCCATATGCATCAGGCTTCATAGGATTTATGTGTGATTGATCCCAGCCCAAATACATGCCCTACTTCATTCACAAAGAGAACATTCCTTATGAACTGAGTGTGAGGATATAAGCAAAGAAGGTTTACTCTTCGGCACCCAGAAGAGATGAGACTCCTTGAGTAGCAGGGAGAAGGAATAGGGCTTAGTAGAGTTAGGATGACACTAAGCCCATTAAGCAGGTGGAGGAGAACAGCAGACCCTGCTGGCTACCTCACACTTGGTTAGAGCAGTAGGGAATAACCTACCCTTCTGACCTCCTTTCAGAAAGTACCCAGAGGACCTGAGCCCAGGAAACCCATTCCTCCTGAATTCTGAAAGAACTCCACATACATATTGTTATCAGTAATCTTCTTGAGGATTAAGTCATGGGAAAAGGAGAAGAGTATCTCAGGGAATTTTTTTTTCCTTCCTTCACAACTGGCCCTTAGACCTGACCTAAATGAAAACTCTAAAAATAGCCCTGAAGCTGAGGTACACGCCTGTAGTCCTAGCTATACAGGAAGCTGAGGCAGGAGGATTACTTGAGTCCAGGGGTTTGGGTCCAGCTTGGACACCATAGGAAGACCTCATATCAATAAAAAAAAAAAAAGGCCAGGAAAGCAAATATGAGGAAAAGTCTGTACCCACTCCCCCATATCAATCTGATTAAGTTCATCAGCTTTTCTAAGACCATTTTCTCATCTGGAAAATAAAGATGATATGATTTACTCAGAGTTGTGGAATAGATGAGATGTTCTGCCTATCACAGGACCAGAGTAGAGAAGGTACTAAGGAAAGATGAAGCACTGAACAGAATTTAGTTTGCCATGTTCCTCTGTCTTTTTGGACCACACACATTAGACACTGAAATTGTTTTGCAGACTTCAGCTGCAAGAATACAGTGGTGGATAGTAGAAGTAAAAAACATTAAGAAGCCAGCTGTACTACTTCTTTCTTCCTGGAAAGATGTGATTTCCTTTTGTACTATGTACTAAAGGAGATGACCAAAACCAGCCTTGGGGAATTCTGACAGGATTTCAGACCTTGGGTTCGTTTCAGTGAAGCAGTGTCTGTAGTACCATCTTGTGAGTTACGCAGATGTACCCAAAAACCATCTCACCTCTTTCTTTCTTTCCCTCAGCGCTGGAGGGCAGTTATCTCAGGGTTCAAATTTATCCATTAACACCAACCAAAACATCAACATTAAATCAGAACCGATTTCACCTCCCCGGGACCGAATGACCCCATCAGGCTTCCAGCAGCAGCAGCCACCACAGCAGCAGCCGCCACAACCCCCACAGCCCCAGCCCCGGCAGGAAATGGGGCGCTCCCCTGTGGACAGTCTGAGCAGCTCCAGCAGCTCCTATGATGGCAGTGACCGGGAGGATCCACGGGGTGACTTCCATTCTCCAATTGTTCTTGGCCGACCTCCAAACACTGAGGACAGAGAAAGCCCTTCTGTAAAGCGCATGAGAATGGACGCTTGGGTGACCTAAGGCTTCCAGGCTCATGCTTATACTTTATGTTACTGCAGTGAACTGCCCTACATATCTAAATCGGTAAATAAGGACATGAGTTAAATATATTTATATGTACATACATACATATATATTCCTTTGCATATATATGTATGTGGGTGTGAGTGTGTGTATGTGTGGGTGTGTGTTGCATACACAGAATCAGGCACTTAACCTGCAAACTCCTTGTAGGTCTGCAGATGTGTGTCCCATGGCAGACAAAGCACCCTATATAGGCACAGACCAGTCTGGCACTTCCTTGGACTACTTGTTTCATAAGATAACCAGTTTTTGCAAAGAAACGTGTACCCATATATAATTCTCCCACACTAGCTTGCAGAAACCTAGAGGGCCCCCTACTTGTTTTATTTAACTGTGTGGTGACTGTAGTTATTTCAGAAAAAAATTGCTTTGTAGAACAGAGCAGTAGAAAAGCAGGAACCAAGAAAGCAATACTGTACATAAAATGTCATTTATATTAATTACCCAACCTGGCATGGGTCTCTATTGCAAAGGGGTGCATGGGAAAGGGCTGTTGATATTAAAAAACAAACAAAAAAAAAACAAAAAAGCCCCACACATAACTGTTTTGCACGTGCAAAAATGTATCGGGTCAAAGAAGTGATCTTTAGCTAATAAAAAAGAGAAGGTAGAAAATACGCATGAGATATTCAGAAAATACTAGCCTAGAAATATAGAACATTAACAAAATAAAATTAATATATTAAGTTATAATTGGAATACATCAGAAGTTTCTTTTTACATTCATATCTTAAACTGATTTTAGCTCATGTATATTTTATATGAAAGAAACACCCTTATGAATTGATGACTATATATAAAATTATATTCACTACTTTTGAACACATTCTGCTATGAATTATTTATATAAGCCAAAGCTGTATGTTGTAACTTTCATTTTTGTTTCTTGTTTTTGTTTGTTTTTAGAAAATAGCTTTATCTTGTTTTAACTTTTTAGTTTTATTTTAAGAGGGGAAAAAAAAAAACAAAAATATCTTGCAAGCAGAACCTTGGAAAAAAAAAGCCATGAACACTTATTATCTATATGTAAATTAAAAGTTGAGCCAAACTCTTTGTGTATATAGCATCTTAAATATATTATCACATTTGATGTAAGTACCTATGTATTGTATGGTCACCAGATTAAAAAGTATATTTTTGTGGATTGCCGCCGATTTGGGGGGGAAAGGCGAAGTCCTTATTAAGTAGAGTATTCACTGTTTAATATTTACTATTTTGTTAAATATACTGTACTTTGGATTTTAATTATTAGCCCAGTTTTTTCAGAGGATTGTATAAAGGGGTTTCTCCCCTCACTGGTGGTGAATGTGTGATGTTACATTGTAATCTTTGTGCTGTATGGGGTGAGCATCATTATATATTTTATATGTGTATATAAATAGCAAAGTGGCAAAAAATTGGTGTTAAGTTCATCCTGCATAAATATAAAATGTGTTGTAACAGATTTTATAAGGCATTATTTAAAACTTGCCTTTTGTGAGGAAAAAAAGTACAGTAGAAAAAGATGACCTAATTTAATATTAGAGAATATGGCAAAATAGTAGAGGAGCACAGAGGTTTTATAAGTGGTAAATGATTAGGGAAAAATATTTGTGGGGAAAGGATCTTTTTTCCTTGACCCTCTAAAAATACAATGATGCAGCTGGTTACAAAATATACTACCATTATCAACTGTTCTGTGCATTGAAATGACACTGGTGTGGGGGGAGCAGTTCTCTTATGGTGCAGATCCTTGGCATGACTCTTGCTGTCCTGACTGAAATCAGTGCCACCCTCAGCTTGAGTTTTCAACAAGGCCTTATTCTTACAAGAAGACAACTCATTTGTGATAGCAAGTTCATCCGTTTACTGGGCTCGTGCCATGAACAAAATTCAAAGTCCTGTATATCTTTTATCATAAATTTTTAGATACTCCTTGTCCTGAGAAACTCAAAAGAAGGGTTTAAAAGTAACTGCTATTTTATATTTTAAACTTAATATTGAGCAGCTACCTACAATTTTTACTTATATTTTGTCCCCCCCCCCCCATTAAGTTCCTTTTGACATTTCCCACATCTGCTATTTGTGACAAATCATCAGCCAGATTTCCTGACTGACACATAGCTATTAGGTACAGGATAAGTCTGTGGCATTTTCATTCACAGGCCAAGGAATGGAGATTCTATTTTAATGGCAGTTTGGGTAGTAAGTTTTGGTAGAAGCCAAAAGGGAGGATGATGTGCTGTCTTCTCTTTTCATTTTAGTATAGGCATTTGGCTCTTATTCAGAAAGGATTACTTTTTCTTTTAAAGTGTACTTAATTTACTGAACTACATACAGGCACATTTCTTCATGAGGTTATACCTGATGGAAACAAGACAGTCTCCCAACACTGAATTTCCAAGATAATCCTTACCACTTTGTAAACCATTTATAGCTTTGAAAGTGTTAAGTGATCCTTTTGTTATTATTTATGCATGTTCATGAACTTCTGCTGTATATTGGAATAGGAGTTAACACATTCACATTTACTGTCTATTTTCTTGTGTGCCTTATGAGATGGCTTTTCTGACTGTATCTCAATAGTCTTTCTTTCTATGCAGGTTTATAATCAGTACAACTACTGTTTTCTAAAATAATATTACACAAGGCTCGGAGTTTGTATTTAAATTACATTGACCAAGTAACAATGTATTCTCTTTTCAGGAACTGAATATTTGACTGTTAACATTTTTCCCATATGCCCAGTGTAATTTGGAGCATATGGACTTAACAGACATGCCTCACCCAGACACCCATGTGTGAACACATCACATCCACATCTCTTGGCAGAAAACAACTAGAGTGGGGAAAATACTAATGGTGTTGTTTTGAAACCAACTTTTCTTACCCTTTTAGACTCATGTGTTTTGTATAAGACACTGTCACAGGAAGATTTTATCCCTTCAGAAAACGTATTTTATTACTAAAAAACAAAAACAAAAAAAGCTTAAATTGCACTGGTTAAAGGAAGTTCTCAACAGCTGTACTTCCTTCAGTACTCAACTGGTACTGCACTGAGAGTGAAAGTCACCATTGTATTTACACAGATGGTCCCAATCAAAACTCCATCTTTTGAGCCCTAATTATGTCCATTGTGTTATAGACTAAATCAGGGGTTTGTTCTAAAAGAACAATACATATTTTGTCATTTCCTTTTAACTGTAAGGACAATTAATTATGCATTAACATAATTTCTGTATTAACCATCATGCGCACAAGAAATACATAGTAAATAAAGAACCTGAAAACTCCTGGCATTGGATCATAAAAAGCTAGATGATTAGAATGTGAAAAAGATTTTACAAATGTAAAACTTTTATTTCTCTGTAGAAACTCTTCACTTTGCTGTGCAAGAAGACACTGCTTTGCTATATTTAAAATGGCTTTTTTAAAAGAGATTTATGTATTTGGTAAATGTTTGTAGTCAACAGTTCACACAAGAAGCTGTACACGGTTTGATCATGTAAAACCGTTTGGCGGCACAAGCTGGACTTTGTTGCCATCCTTGAGATGAACCTTTTAAGAAAAATAAGTTAATCTCAATTTTCCCTGAATGTGTTGTTTTTCTTCATTATACAATAAATATTATAGTGAACTTTTTATCAAATGGTTAAGACATTGATAGAGGTTGTTGTAAACTATTTGTCTCCTGCACTCACTCCAGTAAATACAGACTGGCTCTTACTGTACATCTAGACTTTGTCATGTTTGCCTGGGGAACACTAAGGCACTGACTTTGCCACCAGGCATCCCCTTCCCCCAAAGCTCCTTTATTTTCCATTGCTTTCACAAGGGCCTTTTTCACCTGCAGGTCCCCTTTCCTTAGGTTGAGACACGGTCAGGCAAACTGTCCCAGGCCCCACCAGTTTCACACAATCATTGTCTAGGCAGCCCTAGGCAGCCCTCGAGGCTTAGGAAGCAGCCAGCCAGCTGGTCCCTCGTTAGTGTTAGCTTGGCTGTTCTGGTATGGCTGTTCATTGATGCAAACCGATGAAATCCATTCCAGCTCCAATAACTATTCACAGAAAGTACCCCAAGTGTGTTGAGAGAAGGGATATTAACACTTCTTAGACCCCATTTATCTTTAAATGTTGGGGTGAGTGGGTTGAGATGATTTGTCCAAAATGCATACACAATACTGACTGAGAGGCATCAGAAGTCAGGTTTACTTTGGAGTTTCATTTTTTAAAGTGTTAGCTGTATATTTCAGTATGCTGCTAGGTATTCGTCATTAGTCATCTTTCTTGGTCGTGATTCAGCTAGAAAATGGAAAACTTATCTAAATTTGCAGTAGAAAACATGTTTTGCCTTCTAAGCTGGCTTCTTATAGCTAAGCAGATTCTTGGTGTTGAATTAAGTTAAAAGCTAAATTTTTGTGCTGGTTTTCTTTGCTGGCTACAGTGGAGTTCTTATTAGCAGGTTTTGAAAGCTGGTTGAGTCCTATGACTAAAAATACTCTAATCACAGCTGCAGAAAATCAATTCACTGTGAGCTCCTAGTCAGCTCTCATGGGGTCCTTGCTCTAGGCTGTCTCTTGTTTTCAGGCTGATTCTGTGTCTAAGTGGCACCATCCAAGAAAGTCATTTTCAGTTGCAGCCCTGCACCAGCTGGAGGGCAATAGCCTGCCCCTGTCTCCCTTGTCCAGTGGCTCTCAAGGTTCCGGAGTACCACTTACTTAGTTATGAACTTGTCTGATGTCTTCTCATGATCAGATAATGTGCTTTTGGGCAAGAATACAACAGAAATGATAGAATATTGATATGTCTTATTACAGGCAATGATGATCTCCATTTTGTGGGTAGGTGTTTTCTACCAGGTTTCTCCACTGTGAAGTCACTATATTTCTCTTTGTTATTGCTAAGTACCTCAGAGATACTTTGAGACTCCAAGTTTCTCCTCAGATTTTCACCCACTTCAGCATCTTGTCTGCACTGTCATTACTATGGTGGTTGTCCATTTTCTTCTACATTTATTAATTGGGATTCTTTTAAGGAACAGCTATCCTTTTTCCCTGCTTATGTAATTGATTAGATCACACAGACTCATGGATATCTGTTTTATTCTATGGGTTATAATCTAGTACTATCATTTTTTTGTTTCTTAAATTGCTCCAACTTTGGCCATTCTTAGCTCCATTAGGTAACTCCTGTGTTCTTTGGACATCCCTGCCCCTGCCTTTGGCACCACAAGATGTTCCACACTCATCTTGTATTTTCTCTCTCCCAGTGCTGGGTCAACCACTTCTTCGAGGACTTCTGGTTCCTTTTATTAAAGAATGGTATTTAGAAACCAAGATCTGGGTACTAAATGCTCATTGTAGGGTGTTCCTGCTTTTAAGCCCTTTCTGCAAACACCGCCCGGAAATGAAGGTGGATGCTCACTCAGAGAGAGAGACATCTGTATTTCACAAGTCTCTTCAGATTCCTATTCACTACAGGATAGTGTTCCTCTTCCTTAGCTTATTTATAATGTCTTTTCTTGTGGTAAGAAACCCAGTTCTAGTTAACTACAGTCTTTTTATTTATTTGTTGAGTGTTAATATACACATGAAGTTGTTTTAGAATTGCCAACACCTACTTGTGTGAGGAACATGCTTTTACTAACTACACAACATGTTGGTGTTTTGTTTCCTTTTGGTCTTAACATTATCCAGGCAAGAGAATGTTCTCCATAGTTACCTTCAGTTCCCAATTCCCTTCAGTGTGGTGGTTATTTGTAATACAGGTAAGCTCATCTGTTGGTGTTTTTATTTTATTTTGGGTACCTTCTTATCATTTGGTTTCAGCTATTTGGGGGTGGAGGTATATGAATGATATCTGAAACATTACATTTCTAGGAGACTGTACAGAGCTTCTCAAAAGAAATGTCACTCTTCTCACCCCTGTTCCCTTTGATTCTCATCCCCCACTTCTCCCACCAACCCCATATTGATTATCAATCTACTAGTTTCTGATAAAATCCTTCCTGTTTGTCTTTTGCACAAAGCTTTGCTGTTTTCACTTGACGTATCTGGAAATAACTTTGTAAAGCAATCAGTTTATAGAAATCTTTGCCATTCTTTTTTATAGCTGCATAGTACTCTATGATGCAGACATGCTTGGTTTACTAAACCATAAACAGGCACTTAAATTGTTTCCAGTACGTCAATGAATAGCCTTGTGCATATACATTTTTGGATGTTAGAGATTTATCTTCAGAGTAGATTCCTAATTGGAATGACTGAGTGCACATGTGGTTTTGTATGGTACTGCCAAAGTAGCCTCTGGAGGAGTTGTACCAGTTTGCATTTTTCTCCAGCAGTGTGTGAGAATGCGTTTTTCTGCAACCTCACCAACACAATGAGTTGATACATTTTTAAAATTTTTATCAGCTTGATATATGCGAAATTGTATCTCAGTGTTTTAATTGCCTTTCTCTATTATGAGTGATTTTTGAAATTCTTTCCACATGTCCAAGGGCCATTTAAATCTCTTCCTGTTTGTGAATTGTCTCTTCATGTCTTTTTCCCACTTATCTAACTGGTCTTCATCCATCATTTTTTAAGAGTTCTTTTTATTTCAAGGATATTAGTCCTTTTATTTCCTTCCAGTTGATTGGTTATCTTTTGATTTGAGGGGGTATTTTGTTTTGCAAAATTTTGTTTTTATGTAGTCATAGTTTTTGATACTGTGAAACTTGGGCATTTTTAATCAATTAAGATAAATGTGCTTTTTGTTTCCATGTGAAAAAGTAACACGAGTAATAGGTATAAAATAAACATCACAATCACGATAGAAACATTTTAATAGTGGCATAAATTTACATATAGTTAAAACTGTTCTTAGTTTTAATTAACTCCTTTTCTAAGTGAGTGTTTTGTGTTCTTTTTCATTATACATGACAGTAGAATGTATTTTGACATACATGGGGTACAAGTTCCCATTCTGCAGAATTACATTGGTCATATATTCATATGTGAACATAGGAAAGTTTTGTCTGATTCATTCTTTCCTATTCCCATTCCCCCTCCCTTCCCTTCATTCCCCAAAGTACTTCTGTTCTTCCCTACCACCTCCCCACTTATTGTAAATTAGCATCTGCATATCAGAAAACACTCAACCTTTGTTTTGGGGGGATTGGCTTATTTCAACTTAGCATGATAGTCTCCAGATCCATCCATTTACTGGTATATACCATCGTTTCATCTTTATGGCTGAGTAATATTCCATCGTGTATATATACCACATTTTCCTTATTTAGTCATCTGTTGAAGGGCACCTAGTCTAATTCCATAGCTTAGGGATTGTGAATTGAGCTGCCATAAACATTGATGTGGCTGTGTCACTATAGTATGCTGATTTTAAGTCCTTTGGGTATATGCCGATGAGTGGGATAACTGGGTCAAATGATAGTTCCATTCCAGGTTTTCTGTGGAATCTCCATACTGCTTTCCAGAGTGGATGCAACAATTTGCAGCAATGTATAAGTGTACCTTTTCCCATACATCCTCACCAGCAGTTATTTGTAGTCATATTTTAAAATCTTTTATTGCCTGTGGCGTTTGAGTGATAAATCCTTTCCCTACACCAAAGTCAGAGAGGACTTCACCTGTGTTTTCTTGTACTTACAAGGTTTCCTCTTGTGTGGTTAGATCTCTAATCCATTTAGGATTTTATCTGTACATATAGATGTAGTTTGATTTTTTTAAAAATTTACATATGGTTGTCTAGATGTCCTCATACTGTTTGTTTATATTTAAAAGTTCGTGTTTACCCCACTGATTTGAGAATACTACCTGTATCTTAGACTAAGTCTCCACATACATTTGGATCTAGTGTTAAAATTTATTTTTATTCCACTCTGGCCACAGATTTGAAATAGTTCTCAACACTGCCCAGAAATGCTACTAAAACTCCCTATATGTTAAGCTTTCTAAGGATGTAACTATTTTATGCTATGTCCTCTCCATTCAAAACTCCATGACTATTTCCTCTTCTTCCCAACTGATTTCTTTCTCTCATACTGAGATAAGTTTCCATCTAATGAGCTCTCACCATGAAATGTGAGCATGTGCCCGCATGCTCTGCCTTCCTCCAGTCTGGCACTATAGCTGGACTATATGTGCCTTTATCTAAAGCCAAGCCTTCCATGTTTTATACTGGAGTCCATAATGTCTCCTCTTCTCAAGGTATTCATTTAAGCAACTGTCCCTTCTCTCTGACAGCAACATTTTCTCCCTCTCTTCCACATCTAGCACACCTTTCTATTACTCATTTCTAAAACAAAACAACCTTGCAACTACTACCCTGTGACCATCTGTAACACTAGGGCTCAGATCTAAGGATCATCACATCCCCTCCAGTTTGTTTCAGGATGCTGTATTATTTTTGATGTGTAATAAAATGAAAAAGATTGGGGAGTCACCAACCTACAGAGATACCAAGAATGAGAAGGTCTGAGAACTTCAGTGGAAGAGGGGGGAAGACCAGATGTGGTCTGACAACACATGTTCCATAAAAGCTGGAGAACTTAGGGAGGAGGAGGGATCTCAAAGTAGTCCACTTCCTGGACTACTGGCCCATTGACTGTCCTTCCTTTCCAGCTACTTGGCTGAGTACTACTCAGCAAAAATGGAATTGTGGGGAAATGCTATCTTAATAGCTTGGGACAAGGTTCTGGACAACACTGAATTCTGTGAGGAGGTGATTTGGCATTATTTGATGGACAGGGGAGCTGCTGAAAGTGTGAGTGATATAGTTGGTGAACCCTGTACCTAAGAATAGTAATCTTACAGTTTGGAAGAGGCTTGCTTGTAGCAGGGGAGACTTTAAGAGGCAATTGTGTCAGTTTGTACCCATGGGACTTTATAGAGATGACAGTGATGACATGAAGAGGCTGACACTTCTCCATTGAAAGATTTACTTCTCTTGCTCCCTTTATTCCTAATTCTTCTGTTGGGTTAAGTTTCTTGCATCTGTGGGTTTACGTAGTTACATTTAATTTGGAAAAATTCCAGTCATGTCTTGTTTCCCAATTATTCCTCTCCAGTTGTACATATTCTGGGTCATTTGATTCCTCAAAGTTCACTGAGGTTTTATTCATTTTCTTATTCAGTCTTTCTGTTTAATTTTGGGTAGTTTCCATTGCTGGTTTTTTTTTTTTTTTTTTTTTTTTTCAATGTCTAATCTACCACTAATCCCATTAAATATATCTTATGGGTATTTTTAATCTCTGGAACTTATTTGGATCTTATAACTTTCATTTCTTCCATCAGTATGTTCATATATTCTCAAACACATAGTGTTTATATATAATAGGTGTTTGAATATAATAGATGTTTATATATAATAGATGTTTGTTATTCATGTCACTGAATCTATTTGGTGATCCTCCACCCTACCCAGTTGTCATTTCTTATTTTTCAACATGACTGGTAACTTTTGGTTGGATGCTAGATGTGATGAATTTTATGGTTTTGGTGCTAGGTTTTGTTATCTTCCTTTAAATAATTTTGTGCTGTTCTGAGTCATAGTTACTTAGAATCACATTGATCCTTTCGAGGGTCACTTTTAATCTGCCACCTTTAAAATCCCATTGGAACAATCATCTCTTGAAGTTTCCCTTCCTCCAAACAAACCTCTCCAAAACTGAGATTACTGTTAAGTGCTCATCAACCCTACTGCGCAGACTTCCAGTAGTGTCCCATTCATCAAATGCCAAAATCATCTAATCACGAAATTCAGTTTCCCAGAACCTGGCCCCAAACTATTCCTATTGCATTTCCCTGCAATTCCATTTATGTTTTTTTTTTTTTTTTCCCTCAATACAAGGCTACTCATGGTTCCTATCTGCATATTCCCTATGTTTCTTTCCCCTAGGTTTCTTTCCTCTAGGCTGACACTGAGGAGCATTTTTTGAAAAGTCATCCACTACAGTATCCCTTTAAATCTTTTTGGACGTCAACTAAGAAAATGTCAGCCTCTCTAGAAAACTTTTCTTGCTCTATCAACCACTGATCATCATACCTGTTTCCCCTCTCATGAGCCCAGAGTTTTTTACTTTATCACCTCACTATTCTTCCATAGGTCCTGTCTTTCTCATTAGATTATAAGCATCTTGAGGGCAAAGGCCATGTCTTGCAATTACATCACCTCTTGGCATAACAGGTATTCTGGAAGTTAGTGAATGAATGAAGTGTGGAATGTCTGTGTATAAATGTCAGTGTATGGATAAATTGATGGGTGGTGGAACAGAAGGAAGGATAGATGAGGACAGTGCATGTCTCTTATTCAGGGCAGTGAAATGGTGATTTAAAATAACCAAATGCCTTCCGAAGATCTGGGAAAGTCTCCTGTGGGTTATGAGGACTCCACTGCTGGCACCACCACTGACACTGTTGAGGCAATCTCGTCGTAAGGCCCCTGCAGTTTTGAACCAGGATAGGAAGGGGCATGGGTCATAGGTTGAAGCTATACATCACCATCATGATGGTCCTTCTGGGAGCAGCGGGTCCTACTTGGTTGTAGCAGAGATAAGGAGACTGGCCTCACCTCTCCTTAGCAGCTCCACTGTACCCAGATGGCTCTGACAAAACAAGCAAAAATGGATGCTGTCCACACACGACCCCACCCACATGCCCCTACTCAGCGGGTGAGGTCAGTTGGCCCTCCTCTTTGAACATAAGCTTGGGGGAACCCTGTCCCAGGGCATTAAGCACTGGAAGGAAAGTGGCTAAGGGAGGATCCAGTGCTAACACAAATGAAGTTTATTTCATACAGTCAAGTGAGAAACTTGGCTTTCTGGTTCAAGAGCTAAATTCGGTTGATTTTACACCAGCAAGAAACTTGATAAATGCTGATTCTATAGGTTTTGGAATTCAGGCAATGGATCAGACTTTTGTCACTATACAGTGTCCCAGGTGGACTAGTAGAAATTGTCTTAATTATTCTCTCAGCCACTTTATCCTGAAGTCCTGCTTTGGGAGGCTACAGCGCAGAGCAGCCAGAGGCTGGAGTGGTCCCCATGTTCTAAGCATAGCTCAGGCCATCAGCACCTTCTCCTAGGCCCACAGAAGAAAGTCAGGAGGTGGAAGGGCAGCAATGCCCAGACCAAGGGGATTAACAGCACAGTCTTCTGACCCTGTCAGCCTGGACTAAACTCTCAGCAGCCCCACTTACCAGCTGTGCTTTTAGCTTAATTTTTCCATTTGTAACATGGGGATAAGTGCCTACCTTATGAACAGGTTGTGAGGACAAGATGAGGTCGTGTGTAAAGCTCTTAGAGCGTTAGACAGCATCTATGATGATGTTTTTGCTTCCAGGGCTACAGCCAGTCTTTCCCAAAGACAAATCTTCATGACTCTTTGGGCCTTGGCTACAGCACAGCTCAGCTGTCAGCCCCTGCCCGTCCCAAGTGGCTCTTCTCTCAATTCCATGACCCTCCCTTCCTGCCTCCCCATCTGGAGTCCAGAAGACCTTGCACAACGAAGCCTGCTGCTATGTCCTGAAGAAACCTGAACAGTTTGCCTGACGAGGGAGATTCCTTAGGCTCCAACATTCAACATTGTTGTTCAAACAAGAAGATAAATTATTTCTTTAAAACATTAACTTCCCAAAGACACTGAAAATGTAGTAAATTGTGTAGAAAATGGAATTGTGGTTCTTACCTATACCTAACAAAACAATTCTGAAGCTTATACAGGTCAACCGGCCAAAGTGTATTGGTTACCACTTTCTGTCCTGCACCTGTCTGTGTAACCATGGACACAGCAGCAGGCACATACCTCTCCCTGGACCTTCCCAACACTGTCCCACATCTTTCAACTCTAAATTTGCAATCCCCAAATTTAAAAAAAGGGGGAATCATATTTCCTTCACAGAAGAAATTATTTTATTCCATTTGAGAAAAGCAAAGGACACAGGTACTAATTCTTTGCCTGACAAGAGTGATTTTCCCATGGGACTGAGCCCCTCCTGGTCAAGTTAATGGTGACAAATGTTAGAGAATATATGTCTTTCATCAAGCATTTATATGAACAAATGTTCCTGCACAAAGCCTCACAATTTTGTTCTGAAGATTATTTTGGTCTCTTAAGAAAACATTTAATTTTGAAGGTACTTTAAATTTACTAATTGAACCCTGGGAAAATTGTTTTTTCACACAAACTAAGAAGAAAGAAATTGGAAGCCTATATAATGGGTTATCTTCTGCCACCCCTCTCCTCTTACATGCGAGATCTCCTAAACTTATCTCTAGGCCTAAGGTATCAAGTGCCATGACTAGCCCTGAAGCTCAGTATTGGTGCAGTTTTCCTCTCTGTCCACAGACCCCTCAGAGGCTGAGCCACCAGCCAACTTGGCCCCCTCCCTACTGTGACACAGCAGACTGACTCCCAGGCAGCAGCAGGCTCTCACCACCCATCCCTGCTGCCTTGTCAGGGAAGAGATGAGCAAACCTGAGGTCCCTTCCTCCCTCAGGTATCAGGTGGTCCTTGGCTTGACACTGGTGGACCAAGCTGGTTTGGGTGGTGAGGCCTAGTTGGGGGAAGTAAACTCACTTAAGGCATGCCCTTGAAGGGATACTGGGACCCTGTCCCTTCCTCTCTGCTTCCCAGCTATCATGAACTAAAGTTTTCTACCAAGCAAGGGTAGATTAACCAGACTGAAACCTCTGAAACCATGAGCCAAAACAAACCATTCCTCCTTAGAAGACGTTAATCTTAGGTATTCTGTTACAGCAAAGGAAACCTTACTAACACACACCTACAGCCCTGCCATCAAGTGTCTGGTCTTTTAACATTGTGAGCAAATGGAACATAGAAGGTTACACTAGGGCCATCACCCAAAGAAAAAGGACTGAGCTGCCTTCTCATGCTGTGGCTCTAGGGTTCCAAAGAAGGGAGTCAGGGAAAGAGCAGGAATACCATGTTTCAGGTGTGCACAGAGGCTTAGCAGTGCTAGCCTGGTGACGGCTCAGCCTCAGAAACACACATGCTTGAATTCTGGTGACTAGCATGCTACCTTCTTGCCATGGGTTAGCCAGCAAGAGCTCCTTCCAAGAATGCTGACTGGAGACCCCAGGAAGCCATCACCAGAGGGCTGCTCATCATTGTGAAACTGGGCAATGGCTCTCATGTGTTTGGCTTAAGACATGCCTGACAGACCAAAGAGTTCTAGAAGTATGAAAAACAGAACTGTTGTTTACCCAATAGCATGGCATTTTGGACTCAGGATTTTTTTCAGTTCTACAAGTGGCACTGCTAACTGATGAGGCAAACATGAAACACAGCTTGTTATAATTGTTCATTATCATTCTCTAACACAGGGTGACATGCTGATACTCTTCCAGAGCACCTTTGCCAGGGAAACATGGAACAAACTTAGAGCCAGTCCTACTCCACCTTTATAGCAGGTGGGGACATTAAAATAGGCAGGAGATCCAAATTGCAGGGCACCCACCTTATGGGTCCTTTGGTCAGGCCATTCCTCCCACTCTGAGCATATCCAACATAGGAACCCATGCAGAACTATGGTGAAGGCATTCACAGCTAGTTCACTAAATGTCTTCAAGAAGTGGCCATCAGTCACATGTAAATGTCTCTTACACACCTCTCTGGATAAGGAGGCCAAGGGCAGTGGTGTTTGGGATCCTGCAATCTTGGGTTAGGTGAGGCCATTGCTCAGTGCAATAGAGAACACTGTGGTGACTTCTGAAATGCATCCATGTATCCCAGGAACCAAAACGTAGCACCCCTAGGATGCAGCCAATGACAGCTAATACACATCAAGTCCAACTGTTAAAACTGGGCAGATTATCCATAAACAACAGCTTCCTTCCTTCCTGAGTGCTGACTGGACAGGCTGGCTGAAGAGGTGATAGTTGCCTTTGGAATTGCAAATCTGGGGCTTAATCTGGAACCACTCTCAATGCCATTGAGCCATTGCGAACAGCAGTTGTGTTCAGGTTATTAGGGATGTCCCCAGTAGCTTGTATTTTAAAATAGACCAAATAAAACACTGGCAGCACAATCCCAATTAGAAGCATGATGAAAACAGCATTCCACCATTGAATCCCACAGTCCGCTCCATCTGTCAGTGTCTTCGGAGGAGCTGGGAGCAGTGGCTGATCAGAGGTCTCTATGCAGCAGCTCTCACTTAGGAAGATCTCTGACTGTGCTGCCCGCTCAATATTCTGATCAATTCCCTTAAAGAAATCTGTCAGTTGGCTGACCTGGGCATTGGCACCTGTGGTGGCTCTGTGTACATCTGGCAATTCCACAAAGGTCACTGTGGTCTCTGTGGATGGTTCTGGAAGACGTTTCAGTTCTTTGTGGGTCTCTGTAAGGATCCCATGGTTTTTCACTGGAATCTTAATAGATTTCAAAGCATATAAATCTTGTTCTCTGATGAAGTTGTTGACTTTCTTGATATCTGCAACCTGGGGATGCCATGAAGACACACATCATAAAATCTATGAATCTCCTTAAAACTAATATCCAACCAGTGGCCCTTCACCTTTTGGGTTGTTGAGCCAAGTCCACCCAGTTAAGCTGAAGAAGGCTGGAAAACTACACTGCATGCTGAACTAGTTTAGGCTGAGTAACGGGTTGTTGGAATTTTGTTTGTTTTCTGGTTTTTATTCAGCCTTCATGAATAGCTCAGTAATCAAATATGCCTATAGATTTACAAGTCTAAACAATTTTAAGACCAGTTTTGGAAACTGTTTAAAGTGTGATTAAACAAAATGCTTTCAGGTGAAAGAAACACAATCATGACACGAAAATGAACGCTGTAGTTTTTTGTATTTCCTTTAACTTTTGAGGCAACAGTGCCCCCGTCTGCCTGACTTCCCTCTCACACCAGAAGCCAATTAAGTTGCTGCCAGATATTAGCAAACCAAAGCCTCTGCCAGACACATTCAGAATCTTACCTATAATACTTTTTAGCAGATGTGCCCTCAAGGACTTTCCCATATTTTCTTTCCCACAAGTACTACAGGGCATATGAACTTATTTTTCAAATAATAAAATTATAGGTCATATAAACTTATTTTTCAAGTACATTTTGAAGAGATCACAATACTCATCATTTGAAACATAAGAAATCAATCAAGTTGGAAGTTATGGACTGAGATTTTTCTGTTTCAAACTTAGGCAAAAAGAATACGGCTGAGTTTTATCAAGTAATACCAAGTTCACAATAAACTCCTCTTATAATTAAATCTTAAAATTTAAGAAGGGAGGGAATGTAAATAAAAAAGCAAATTCCCCCGTGAGTTAATGTTTGAAAAATTTCCAAAAGCATTCCAAATGGACTCTAAAGTTTTGACTCAGAAGTCCACTTAACCTAGAATGTAAATACAGTCCCCCAGACCTATAGACAGAACCTTATTCAAAATCAGTCATATCAGTGACCGACATTTTTTAGCAAAAGGTTTTAGCATTTCATTGAATGGGATGGGGAAATTTTTTTATCCTGGAACTAATGAATGTAGGAAATGCTGGAGGCTTTTTGGTCTTTGTTTTCTATTAAACTAACAGCAAATTTATTTACTTCAAATAGGAAAACTGATTAGTTACTGGAGGCATTATACATTATTTATGGATTTACTGGACATCACCATTCCAACAGGCCTATCTAGGTCTTTGTAGGGTAGGATTCATTTTTCAGTCTGTGTTCTATAAACCATTTATTATGCCTACAGAAGCTGAATATGAGTCAAATAAATGTCAGTATTATTGAAAGATGCTATGTGTCTCTGGAGACCAGCCTATAGTACTTTGGGACAGACCCAAACAGCACACACAATCTTTTTAATCATGTGAACCATGTTGGATAAATGACACTTTAAGAGGGAAAGTTTTGTTTTTTTCTTTACTAAATAGCTTATATAACCTTAAGAGAGGGCCACAGAAATCTGTAGTACAGTGGTAGCAAAATGAAACAAACAGTTTCAATCTAGGAGAAAATGCCACAATTCTATAAATACTTTCCTACTTACTTTGCCATTGTTAATCACTCTGAGTGCTAAAAACATAATTAAAGAGAAAAACAGCGTTATACAGATACATAGCATAGAGACTAGATCATGCAGTTCTAAAAGAGAGAAGGGAAAACTTTACTAGTCAAATAAGCTACACCAAGAAAAAAAATCAAAATAGGAAGAAAAGCAAGCATACTAAAGAAATCTTGGATAACTTCTGCCTGGCATCTCCAGCACCCTAAGGTCTTAAATAAGATGTGCTCAAAGAAAAAATAAAAGGTCTCAAATTTAATGTGCAGGAACAGGGCAGAGTCAAAGTACTCAGAGAGGCAAATACACCATGGCCTGAGGTTCCTAACTAACCTCACTTTTTCTGAGCCCAGGATGCAGAACTAAAGATACTTCTACCTACCTTTCAACTCTGGCTAAACTGGGAGCAGTCCTTGGCTGCTACAATAAGCCTCTGGCCATTTGTTAGAGGTCAGGAAGGGCAACAAGTGAGCTCCTCTATGTTCCTCTAAACACAAGGGGACAGAGCACTTGGGGGTATCTTACTTTGCAGCCATACTGAAGAGCCAGCTTGTTGAGGTTGTCCTCCTGGGCCAGCTCCCGCTGGAGCAGCACCACTTCACCTGCTCCTGGCTTGTGAGGGTGGTAAACACTATTCTTCTGGCGCTCCTTGCCCCGGGTCCGTAGAACCACATGTTGAGACTCTTCCTCAGAAGAGTCCCCGGAGTCCCCACTGCTGTTCTTGAACACATATATGTGGCTGCTTGGAGTTGAACAGAGAACAGCTGGGCCTTGGAAGGTCTTGGTTAACACTCCCTTCTGCCTCATTTTAACTGAAAACCAAATCCCAGGGTTAATCCCATGTAAGGTGTATTTATTCTTCCCTGGCTTCATTAAAGAGAAGTGTCTCAATAGCAATTATCCCTTTCCCTGATTAGTGCAAATACCAAAAAATACCATCATTACAAAGCAAGAATGTCTTCATGCTAGCTGAGATGGAAGGAGATGGGTAGAATAAAAACACTTTTCCTAATTGCATAGGTTTTGTGCAGAAAACCAGAGTCCCCAACTTCTGCCCTTATTCCTCACTGATAACTCCCCCAAAACCCCATATACATAAACAACTTCTATTTTTGGTCTCACAGTGATAAAGTGGTTGGGATCCTTGTTGTTCTCAGTTTCCTTGCACTAAGAATCTTAAATTCAGAACCTTGGTACAAAGAATTTTTATTCAATACTTTACACATTCCAAGGTCTCTTTACTATGACCAATACAGCTAAAGTGCTCTCATTTTGATATTGGTTCACTTATCTAATATGTGGGGCAAGTTATGGGAAAGGTCGGTCAAACTGAGAAATTTATACCGTATTTATTACCTCCCCTCATCTGTTTGTATTTTCACCTTGGGTCAAGTACCAAAGTCATAATACTCCCTTTTCCCTCTTCAAATGGTTCTAATGAAATTCCAGAAATCACATCTCAAACACAAAGGCATTGGCATGAGGCCCTAATAAGTCGTAGGGATGTGGCTCATTCACGGACTGCCCGGGCCCGGAGCGACACCCTCCGGGTCTAGGCCCTCCGGGAGGTACCGCCCCAACTTGAAGCCCAGGCCACCGAAGGAAAAAGGAGGCCACCTTCTCCTTGGAGCACACGAGCTACAAAAGGGCTCCCCCACCTCTCATGTCTCAGCTTCCCTTAGAGCCCTTTCCGTGAAAGGAGGGGACAGAGGAAAAAACAAACAAACAAAAAACCCTACACACACAAAAGGGAACGCCCCGATTCTGGCTTTTAAGACGGGACCCCAACATTCTACAAAAGCAAAACCTCCAACCTCTGACCTCCAACTCGCGCAACCTGAGCCCAGCCCTCTACTATCACAGTTGTCGCCCTCCACCTGTCGGAGGTTCCCCCCAGTAAACCAGGGACTGGCAGCCCGCCCCGGAGCAGACGAGATAGGCCAGGCCACCGCGCCGCCATGAGCCCGAGAAGACTTCATGCAAGACCGCGGCCCCCTCCAGGAATTGGTACCTTAGCTCTCAACTCCGTCGCGACCCTCCGCCGCCGCCGCCGCCGCGCCCGTCGATTGGCTGCGAGAATCGTCTTCCGGGGGCGTGGCCGGAGGAACAGCCAATGAAACTAGTGGTGGGCGGTCACGGGAAGGAGCCCCGCGGTGCTGAGAGGTCCGCGCGGGACATGGTCCGGGGGCGGAGTTAAGGGCGGTGCCCGGTCCGGGGGCGGGGCTCGAAGCTTCTGACTTGACCTTCAGTCCACCTGCACGCCAGTCACAGCTGCGCCCAAGGATTCCCACGGCTGTTCCAGTTGTAAAATATTTTTAACGCCCCCCTTGCGATGGTGACAGCTTTATGCTGAGCCTCAGCTGTCTCACTGGTAAGGAGAGACTTTGACTCGCTTGCGTGTAGTGATCTGTAGCCTGGGGCTGATCCCCTGTAGAGTGGATGTCCCCTCTAGAGACCTCTTGCAGAAAAGAGGCCCCTTTGGCTCAAGTGGGTAAGAGATCTTTCTTCCGCAGCCATATCTGCAATCTTGAGCTTTTAGGACCAGGACGAGAAAGGGCTTTGCCCCGCCTTGTCCCTGAGAATTAAAAAGTCCAGGAATGTGAAACATTGATTCTTACAACACAGATCAAAATAATAATCACCACCACCACCGTTATTATCAGGTGTTTGCGGTGGAGGACTTAAGCTTAAAAGTGATGGAAGAACCCTCACACGCTGAGCCCGATATGTTGGAACTTCTACTCAAAAAAGGAAACCAAAATAAAAAACAAAAACAGGGAGAAATACATGCAACAAACATGACCAAAGACTAAAAGAATGAAAAGGAATTTGAAGGGCTTTTTCTGGTCTTAGGTAAACAAAGTGGGAGTTCATCTGTGACTCTTATCAAAGCCATATTGAGAGGGGGCTTTCTTTGTCTGTTTCTAGCACACTAAGAATGAAGGAATTTCTTAACCTTCCCTGTTTTTCAGAAGCATAGGCCTTGTTCCAGACAATGAGATGGAAAAAGAGAATGTTGAATGGAATTTCTGAGAGGGGGACATCTGGAAAAACTCTTTAAAATGTGTGTTCCTTCTTAACCTTGCCTCTTGTCCAGAATGAAGATGTGATAGCTAGACCACCTGCAAGCCTTAATGGAATGAGATAGTACTGGAGATGGAGTCCAGGTGCTAAGGATAGTAGAGCAAAATGATGGAAGGTGTGTAAAAGACAAGTGCTTTCCATGTTTAAACTGTTGTTAAGGTCTTTGTTAGTAGCTACGGAAAAAAATTCCTAAGTTACATGCTTAGGAACAGAAATTAAGTAAGTTACTCACCCAAGATGCCATAACTAATGGAGTACAAGAGACAGGATACAACCCCAGACACCAGTGACTCTTTTGCATCCTGGACTTATGAAAGTATCTCAGTAGGACTCATTTTGCTTTTCCTACTGCCCCAACCCAATTCAAGAACTCTACTAATGTGATCAACAGGTCCCTCAGAAACACCCTCATTTTCTTCCCAGGCCATTGACTCATTGACAGGGCTAGTTTAGGACACAGTTCCTCAGGCCAGGATGGACCAGTGAGAAGTATGTGAGTGTTATGCCTTGTCCACTGAGGTGTGTTGGAGTCACATCCACCAAGGATAGCCCCACTGCTCTGGCCCTAGAAAGTTGGGACCAAACCTCCACAAGCAGATGTGCCTACTCAGATCCTCCCAAACTCTTACCAAATCTTCTGCTGTGATCAAGGGAAGGGTTTGTCAGGTGAGCCCATTTACCTGCAGCCATATTTATGCAAGACTCAGTCATCCCCAGAGCCAGAGTGTGGTGAGGTGCCAGAAAACAGAAGCCTGCTGAACAGGGCAAGCTGTCAAAGGCAGATGTCAGCTAGAGTCATGGCCCTCCAGACCTACAGGAGAGTCTACATGGGAAACCCAGAATCTTACCTCACATCCTGTGCTCCCTTCAGGGAACCTGTACTGACCCTTCCTGGACTGACTTTCTCCTACCCTCTCCCTTTCCTGCTCAGAGCCTGAGGCTGTTCTGTCTTCACCTGTGTGGGGAACTCAGTTTCCCAGAGTCACACCCACCATCCTTTTGTGTCTGCAGTATGATGTTTAAAGATTTTGTGGATGCATTTTAATAACTCCATGTAAGGAGCAAAATTTAATGTGTGACATTTTGTGTGCTGTGTAACTTGCAAAAAGTAATTTGAGTGATGTGTTCTGTGATGATGTAATGATGTAATGTTACCTCAAGAAAAGACTGACATTGCCCAAAGCTGAAGACATATGCAACTGACCCCGAGTAAGATAACTGACTTCCCCTGACCAAGACCAGCTGGCAGGATCTGCTAAAAAGGATTTATAAAGACTCATGTTGAGCCTAGCCCCAGTCTCCGTTTTACACCAGTGATGCCAGTGCTGCACCCAGCCTGGAGGAGACTCACTGACTTGCTTGTTGCTTGCTGGAACATCCGTCGTCCTGACCATGACCAAGGCGTTCCTGTGGAGGTGACCTCGGAGCTGCCTCATCTTCCATGACAGCGGAGCTGCCCGTGTGCATCCCGCCTAAGACGTCTCCACCCGGCATGCAGGTGGTGACCTCACCGCCCTCCTTCGCCTTCCAACCATCCTGGCTGATCAGGACTCCTGCCGGAGGGAGTTCCCCAGCGAGATCTCCTGAGCTGTCTTCTTTTTTTTTTTTTTTTTCCACTTGTTGTAGTCCCATCTTGTACTCTTTTTTTTTTTATTGTAAACAAATGGAATACATGTTGTTTCTCTGTTTGTACATGGCGTAAAGGCATACCATTTGTGTAATAATAAATTTACATAGGATAATGTTGTTTGATTCATTCTGTTATTTTTTCCCTTCCCTCCCACCCCTCCCACTCCTCTTTTCCCTCTATACAGTCCTTCCTTCCTCCATTCTTGCCCCCCTCCCTAACCCTAGCTCTAATCCTAACACTAACCCCTCCCACCCCCCATTATGTGTCATCATCCACTTATTAGCAATATCATTTGTCCTTTGGTTTTTTGAGATTGGCTTATCTCACTTAGCATGATATTCTCCAATTTCATCCATTTGCCTGCAAATGCCATAATTTTATCATTCTTTATGGCTGAGTAATATTCCATGTATATATATACCACAGTTTCTTTATCCATTCATCAATTGAAGGACATCTAGGTTGGTTCCACAATCTGGCTATTGTGAACTGAGCAGCTATGAACATTGATGTGGCTGTATCTCTGTAATATGCTGATTTTTAAGTCCTTTGGGTATAGGCCAAGGAGTGGGATAGCTGGGTCAAATGGTGGTTCCATTCCAAGTTTTCTAAGGAGTCTCCACACTGCTTTCCAGAGTGGCTGCACTAGTTTGCAGCCCCACCAGCAATGTATGAGTGTACCTTTCTCCCCACATCCTCGCCAACACCTGTTGTTGCTTGTATTCTTGATAATCGCCATTCTAAATGGGGTGAGATGGAATCTTAGGGTGGTTTTGATTTGCATTTCTCTTATTACTAGAGATGTTGAACATTTTCCATATGTTCGTTGATTGCTTGTAGATCTTCTGTGAAGTATCTATTCATTTCCTTAGCCCATTTGTCAATTGGATTATTTGCATTCTTGGTGTAGAGTTTTTTGAGTTCTTTATAGATTTTGGAGATTAGTGCTCTATCTGAAGTATGATTGGCAAAGATTTTCTCCCACTCTGTAGGCTCTTTCTTCACATTGCTGATAGCTTCCTTTGCTGAGAGAAAGCTTTTTAGTTTGAATCTATCCCAGTTATTGATTCTTGCTTTTATTTCTTGTGTGATGGGAGTCCTGTTGAGGAAGTCTGGTCCTAAGCCGACATGTTGAAGTTCTGGACCTACTTTTCTTCTATAAGATGCAAGGTCTCTGGTCTGATTCCGAGGTCCTTAATAGGGATAGTGGGAATATTCCTTAACATTGTAAAGGCCATCTATGCTAAGCCCATGGCTAATATCATTCTAAATGGTGAAAAACTGAAAGCATTCCCCCTAAACACTGGAACAAGGCAGGGATGCCCACTTTCACCACTTCTTTTCTTTTTATTATTGTATACAAATGGGATACATGTTGTTTCTCTATTTGTACATGGAGTCAAGGCATACCATTTGTGTAATCATACGTTTACATAGGGCAATGATGTTTGATTCATTTTTTTCCCTTCCCCCCACCCCTCCCACCCCTCTTTTCCCTCTATACAGTCCTTCTTTCCTTCATTCTTACCACACTCCTTATCCCTAACCCTAAACCTAACCCTAAACCTAATGCTAACCCTTCCCAACCCCAATATATGTCCTCATCCGCTTATCAGCGAGATCATTCGTCTTTTAGTTTTTTGAGATTGGCTTATCTCACTTAGCATGATATTCTCCAATTTCATCCATTTGCCTGCAAATGCCATAATTTTATCATTCTTCATTGCGGAGTAATATTCCATTGTATATATATGCCACGGTTTCTTTATCCATTCATCAACTGATGGGCATCTAGGTTGGTTCCACAATCTGGCTATGGTGAATTGAGCAGCAATGAACATTGATGTGGCTGTATCTCTGTAGTATGCTGATTTTAAATCCTTTGGGTATAGGCCAAGGAGTGGGATAACTGGGTCAAATGGCGTTTCCATTCCGAGCTTACTGAGGAATCTCCACACTGCTTTCCAGAGTGGCTGCACTAATTTGCAACCCCACCAGCAATGTATGAGTGTTCCTTTTTCACCACATCCTCGCCAACACCTATTGTTGCTTGTGTTCTTGATAATCGCCATTCTAATTGGGGTGAGATGAAATCTTAGGGTAGTTTTGATTTGCATTTCCCTTATTACTAGGGATGTTGAACATTTTTTCATATATCTGTTGATTGCTTGTACATCTTCTGTGAAGTGTCTGTTCATTTCCTTAGCCCATTTGTTGATTGGATTATTTGCATTCTTCGTGTAGAATTTTTTGAGTTCTTTATAGATTCTGGAAATTAGCGCTCTATCTGAAGTATGGTTGGCAAAGATATTCTCCCACTCTGTAGGCTCTCTCTTCACATTTCTGATAGTTTCCTTTGCTGAGAGAAAGCTTTTTAGTTTGAATCTATCCCAGTTGTTGATTCTTACTTTTATTTCTTGTGCTATGGGTGTCCTGTTAAGGAAGTCTGATCCTAAGCCAACAAGTTGAAGATTTGGACCTACTTTTTCTTCTATAAGATGCAGAGTCTCTGGTCTGATTCCGAGGTCCTTGATCCATTTTGAGTTGAGTTTTCTGTAGGGTGAGAGATAGGGGTTTAATTTCATTCTGTTGCATATGGTTTTCCAGTTTTCCCAGCACCATTTGTTGAACAGGCTATCTTTTCTCCATTGCATATTTTGGACCCTTTGTCTAGTATGAGAAAATTGTATTTATTTGGGTTTGTGTCCATGTCCTCTATTCTGTACCATTGATCTACCTGTCTATTTTGGTACCAATACCATGCCATTTTTGTTACTATTGCTTTGTAGTAGAGTTGAAGATCTGGTATTGCAATACCCCCTGCTTCGTTCTTGCTACTTAGGATTGCTTTAGCTATTCTAGGTTTTTTATTCTTCCAGATGAATTTCATAATTGCTTGCTCTATTTCTGCAAGGTACATCATTGGGATTTTAATTGGAATTGCATTGAATCTGTATAGCACTTTAGGTAGTATGGCCATTTTGACAATATTAATTCTGCCTATCCAGGAACATGGGAGATCTTTCCATCTTCTAAGGTTTTCTTTAATTTCTTTCTTTAGTGTTCTGTAGTTCTCATTGTAGAGGTCTTTCACCTCTTTTGTGAGATTGATTCCCAAGTATTTTATTTTTTTCGATGCTATTGTGAATGGGGTAGTTTTCCTAAATTCTCTTTCTGAGGATTCATCACTTATGTACAAAAATGCATTGGATTTATGTGCATTGATCTTGTAACCTGCTACTTTACTGAATTCACTTATGAGATCTAAAAGTTTTCTGGTGGAATTTCCAGGTTCCTCTAAATATATAATCATGTCGTCAGCGAACAGGGATAGTTTGAGTTCTTCTTTTCCTATTCGTATCCCTTTAATTTCTTTGGTTTGTCTAATTGCTCTGGCTAGAGTCTCAAGGACAATGTTGAATAGAAGTGGTGAAAGACGGCATCCCTGCCTTGTTCCAGTTTTTAGGGGGAACGCTTTCAGTTTTTCACCATTTAGAATGATATTGGCCATGGGCTTAGCGTAGAATGCCTTTATAATGTTAAGGAATGTTCCCACTATCTCTATTTTTTCTAGTGTTTTGAGCATGAAGGGGTGCTATATTTTATCGAATGCTTTTTCTGCATCTATTGAAATAATCGTGTGATTCTTAACTTTAAGTCTGTTGATATGGTGAATGACATTTATTGATTTCCGAATGTTGAACCAACCTTGCATCCCTGGGATAAAACCCACTTGTTCGTGGTGCACTATCTTTTTAATATATATTTGTATGCGATTTGCTAAAATTTTGTTGAGAATTTTTGCGTCGATGTTCATTAAGGATATTGGTCTGAAATTTTCTTTCCTCGATGTGTCTCTGTCTGGTTTAGGTATCAGGGTAATATTGGCTTCATAGAACGAGTTTGGGAGGGTTCCCTCCTCTTCTATTTCATGGAATAGTTTGAGGAGTATTGGAATGAGCTCTTCTTTAAAGGTTTTGTAGAACTCGGCTGAGAACCCATCTGGTCCCAGACTTTTCTTTGTTGGTAGGCTTTTGATGACCTCTTCTATTTCATTGCTTGAAATTGGTTTATTTAAGTTGTGTATGTCCTCCCCGTTCAGTTTGGGTAATTCATATGTCTCTAGAAATTTGTTGATGTCTTCGAGGTTTTCTGTTTTGTTGGAGTATAGATTTTGAAAATAGCTTCTAATTATGTTTTGTATTTCAGTCGTGTCTGTTGTGATGTTTCCTTGTTCATTCCGAATTTTAGTAATTTGAGTTTTCTCCCTCTTTCTCTTTGTTAGTGTGGCTAAGGGTTTATCAATTTTGTTTATTTTTTCAAAGAACCAACTGTTTATTTTGTTAATTTATCTGATTGTTTCTTTTGTTTCAATTTCGTTGATTTCGGCTCTGATTTTAACTGTTTCCTGTCTTCTACTATTTTTGGTATTGGTCTGCTCTTCTTTTTCTAGGGCTTTGAGCTGTAGTGTTAAGACGTTTATTTGTTGATTTCTACTTCTTTTTTTGAATGCGCCCCATGAAATAAATATTCCTCTAAGTACTGCTTTCATAGTGTCCCAGAGATTTGATATGATGTGTCTTTGTTCTCGTTTACTTCTAAGAATTTTTTTATTTCCCTCCTGATGTCTTCTGTTATCCAATCATCATATAATAGAGTATTATTTAATCTCCAGGTATTGGAGAAGTTTCTGTTTTTTATTCTGTCATTTATTTCTGATTTCAATCCATTATGATCTGATAGAGTACAAGGTAGTATGTCTATCTTCTTGTATTTGCTAACAGTAGCTTTGTGGCATAAAATATGGTCTATTTTAGAGAAGGATCCATGTGCTGCTGAGAAGAAAGTGTATTCGTTCTTTTTTGGATGGTATATTCTATGTTTGTTCGTTAAGTCTAAATTGTTGATTGTGTTATTGAGATCTATGGTTTCTTTATTCAATTTTTGTTTGGACGATCTATCCAGTGGTGAGAGAGGTGTGTTAAAATCGCCTAGTATTATTGTGTTGTGGTCTATTTGATTTCTGGAATTAAGAAGGATTTGTTTGACGTACGTGGATGAGCCAATGTTCGGGGCATAGATATTTATGATTGTTATGTCTTGCTGATTTATGCTTCCCTTAAGCAGCATGTAATGTCCTTCTTTATCCCTTCTGACTAGTTTTGGCTTGAAGTTCACATCATCTGAAATGAGAATGGATACTCCAGCTTTTTTGCTGTGTCCGTGTGCATGGTATGTTTTTTCCCATCCTTTCACCTTTAGTCTATGGGATCTCTTTCTATAAGATGAGTCTCTTGCAGGCAGCATATTGTTGGATTTTTCTTTTTAATCCAATCTGCCAGTCTATGTCTTTTGATTGATGAGTTCAGGCCATTAACATTCAGGGTTATTATTGTGATATGATTTGTATTCACAGTCATTTGACTCATTTTTGTTTTTTGACATGATTTGGTTTCTCCTTTATTTGGCTATTCCTTTAGGCTAGTGCCTCCTGTTGCTGATTTGCATCGTTGTTTTTTATCTCTTCCTCGTGGAATATTTTGCTGAGAATGTTCTGTAATGCTGGCTTTCTTTTTGTAAATTCCTTTAGCTTTTGTTTATCATGGAAGGATCTTATTTCATCGTCAAATTTGAAGGTAAGTTTTGCTGGGTATAAGATTCTTGGTTGGCATTCATTTTCTTTCAGGGCTTGGTAAATGTTGTTCCAGGCCCTTCTAGCTTTTAGGGTCTGGATTGAAAAATCTGCTGATATTCTTATTGGTTTCCCTCTGAATGTAATTTGATTCTTTTCTCTTGCGGCCTTTAAAATTTTGTCTTTATTTTGTATGTTAGGTATCTTCATAATAATGTGCCTTGGTGTGGGTCTGTTGTAATTTTGTATATTTGGAGTTCTATAAGCCTCTTGTACTTGGTTTTCCATTTCATTCTTCAGATTTGGGAAATTTTCTGATATTATTTCATTGAATAGATTGTTCATTCCTTTGGTTTGTTTCTCTAAGCCTTCCTCAATCCCAATAATTCTTAAATTTGGCCTTTTCATGATATCCCATAATTCTTTTTTTTTTTTTTTTTTTTTTTTTTTTTTTTTTTTTTTAGTTTTTTTTTTTTTTTTTTTTTTTTTTTTTTTACGTTTACATAGGGTAATGATGTTTATTATATTTTTCCCCTCCCCCCCACCCCTCCCACCCCTCCCACCCCTCCCACCCCTCTTTTCCCTCTACACAGTCCTTCTTTCCTTCATTCTTACTGCTCTCCTTAGCCTAACTCTAAACCTAACCCTAAACCTAATGCTAGCCCATCCCACCCCCCATTATATGTCCTCATCCGCTTATCAGCGAGATCATTCGTCCTTTAGTTTTTTGAGATTGGCTTATCTCACTTAGCATGATATTCTCCAATTTCGACCATTTGCCTACAAATGCCATAATTTTATCATTCTTCATTGCGGAGTAATATTCCATTGTATAAATATGCCACAGTTTCTTTATCCATTCATCAACTGAAGGGCATCTAGGTTGGTTCCACAATCTGGCTATGGTGAATTGAGCAGCAATGAACATTGATGTGGCTGTATCTCTGTAGTATGCTGATTTTAAGTCCTTTGGGTATAGGCCAAGGAGTGGGATAGCTGGGTCAAATGGTGTTTCCATTCCAAGCTTTCTGAGGAATCTCCACACTGCTTTCCAGAGTGGTTGCACTAATTTGCAACCCCACCAGCAATGTATGAGTGTTCCTTTTTCACCACATCCTCGCCAACACCTATTGTTGCTTGTATTCTTGATAATCGCCATTCTAATTGGGGTGAGATGAAATCTTAGGGTGGTTTTGATTTGCATTTCCCTTATTACTAGGGATGTTGAACATTTTTTCATATATCTGGTGATTACTTGTACATCTTCTTCTGTGAAGTGTCTGTTCATTTCCTTAGCCCATTTGTTGATTGGATTATTTGTATTCTTCGTGTAGAGTTTTTTGAGTTCTTTATAGATTCTGGAAATTAGCGCTCTATCTGAGGTATGGTTGGCAAAGATATTCTCCCACTCTGTAGGCTCTCTCTTCACAATTCTGATAGTTTCCTTTGCTGAGAGAAAGCTTTTTAGTTTGAATCTATCCCAGTTGTTTATTCTTGCTTTTATTTCTTGTGCTATGGGAGTCCTGTTAAGGAAATCTGATCCTGAGCCAACAAGTTGAAGATTTGGACCTACTTTTTCTTCTATAAGATGCAGGGTCTCTGGTCTGATTCCGAGGTCCTTGATCCATTTTGAGTTGAGTTTTGTGTAGGGTGAGAGATAGGGGTTTAGTTTCATTCTATTGCATATAGTTTTCCAGTTTTCCCAGCACCATTTGTTGAAGAGGCTATCTTTTCTCCATTGCATATTGTTGGAACCTTTGTCTAGTATGAGAAAATTGTATTTATTTGGGTTTGTGTCCATGTCCTCTATTCTGTACCATTGATCTACCTGTCTATTTGGTACCAATACCATGCCGTTTTTGTTACTATTGCTTTGTAGTAGAGTTGAAGATCTGGTATTGCAATACCCCCTGCTTCGCTCTTGCTACTGAGGATTGCTTTAGCTATTCTAGGTTTTTTATTCTTCCAGATGAATTTCATAATTGCTTGCTCTATTTCTGCGAGGTACATCATTGGGATTTTAATTGGAATTGCATTGAATCTGTATAGAACTTTAGGTAGTATAGCCATTTGACGATATTAATTCTGCCTATCCAGGAACATGGGAGATCTTTCCATCTTCTAAGGTTTTCTTGAATTTCTTTCTTTAGTGTTCTGTAGTTCTCATTGTAGAGGTCTTTCACCTCTTTTGTGAGATTGATTCCCAAGTATTTTATTTTTTTTCGATGCTATTGTGAATGGAGTAGTTTTCCTAATTTCTCTTTCTGAAGATTCATCACTTATGTATAAAAATGCATTGGATTTATGAGCATTGATCTTGTAACCTGCTACTTTACTGAATTCACTTATGAGTTCTAAAAGTTTTCTGGTGGAATTTCCAGGTTCCTCTAAATATATAATCATGTCATCAGCGAACAGGGATAGTTTGAGTTCTTCTTTTCCTATTCGTATCCCTTTAATTTCTTTGGTTTGTCTGATTGCTCTGGCTAGAGTCTCAAGGACGATGTTGAATAGAAGCGGTGAAAGAGGGCATCCCTGCCTTGTTCCAGTTTTTAGGGGGAACGCTTTCAGTTTTTCACCATTTAGAATGATATTAGCCATGGGCTTAGCGTAGATGGCCTTTATAATGTTTAGGAATGTTCCCATTACCCCAATTTTTTCTAGTGTTTTGAGCATGAAGGGGTGCTGTATTTTATCAAATGCTTTTTCTGCATCTATTGAAATAATCATGTGATTCTTAACTTTAAGTCTGTTGATATGGTGAATGACATTTATTGATTTCCGAATGTTGAACCAACCTTGCATCCCTGGGATAAAACCCACTTGATCGTGGTGCACTATCTTTTTAATATATATTTGTATGCGATTTGCTAAAATTTTGTTGAGAATTTTTGCATCGATGTTCATTAAGGATATTGGTCTGAAATTTTCTTTCCTTGATGTGTCTCTGTCTGGTTTAGGTATCAGGGTGATATTGGCTTCATAGAACGAGTTTGGTAGGGTTCCCTCCTCTTCTATTTCATGGAATAGTTTGAGGAGTATTGGAATGAGCTCTTCTTTAAAGGTTTTATAGAACTCGGCTGAGAACCCATCTGGTCCTGGACTTTTCTTTGTTGGTAGGCTTTTGATGACCTCTTCTATTTCATTGCTGGAAATTGGTTTATTTAAGTTGTGTATGTCCTCCTCGTTCAGTTTAGGTAGTTCATATGTCTCTAGAAATTTGTTGATGTCTTCAAGGTTTTCTGTTTTGTTGGAGTATAGATTTTCGAAATAGCTTCTAATTATGTTTTGTATTTCACTCGTGTCTGTTGTGATGTTTCCTTGTTCATTCCGAATTTTAGTAATTTGAGTTTTCTCCCTCTTTCTCTTTGTTAGTGTGGCTAAGGGTTTATCAATTTTATTTATTTTTTCAAAGAACCAACTATTTATTTTATTAATTTTTCCGATTGTTTCTTTTGTTTCGATTTTGTTGATTTCGGCTCTGATTTTAACTATTTCCTGTCTTCTACTACTTTTGGTATTGGTCTGCTCTTCTTTTTCTAGTGCTTTGAGCTGTAGTGTTAACTCGTTTATTTGTTGATTTCTACTTCTTTTTTTTGAATGCACCCCATGAAATAAATCTTCCTCTAAGTACTGCTTTCCTAGTGTCCCAGAGATTTTGATATGATGTGTCTTGTTCTCGTTTACTTCTAAGAATTTTTTTATTTCCCTCCTGATGTCTTCTGTTATCCATTCATCATATAATAGTGTATTATTTAGTCTCCAGGTATTGGAGAAGTTTCTGTTTTTTATTCTGTCATTTATTTCTAGTTTCAATCCATTATGATCTGATAGAGTACAAGGTAGTATCTCTATCTTCTTGTATTTACTAACAGTAGCTTTGTGGCATAAAATATGGTCTATTTTAGAGAAGGATCCATGTGCTGCTGAGAAGAAAGTGTATTCATTCTTTGTTGGATGGTATATTCTATATATGTCCGTTAAGTCTAAGTTGCTGATTGTGTTGTTGAGATCTATAGTTTCTTTATTCAATTTTTGTTTGGACGATCTATCCAGTGGTGAGAGAGGTGTGTTAAAATCGCCTAGTATTATTGTGTTGTGGTCTATTTGATTTCTGGAATTGAGAAGGATTTGTTTGACGTACGTGGATGAGCCAATGTTCGGGGCATAGATATTTATGATTGTTATGTCTTGCTGATTTATGCTTCCCTTAAGCAGCATGTAATGTCCTTCTTTATCCCTTCTGACTAGTTTTGGTTTGAAGTCCACATTATCTGAGATGAGGATGGATACTCCAGCTTTTTTGCTGTGTCCGTGTGCATGGTATGTTTTTCCCCATCCTTTCACCTTTAGTCTATGGGTGTCTCTTTCTATGAGATGTGTCTCTTGCAGGCAGCATATTGTTGGATTTTTCTTTTTAATCCAATCTGCCAGTCTGTGTCTTTTGATTGATGAATTCAGGCCATTAACATTCAGGGTTATTATTGTGATATGATTTGTATTCCCAGTCAATTGACTCATATTTGTTTTTGACATGATTTGGTTTCTCCTTTTTTTGGCTATTCCTTTAGGCTAGCGCCTCCTGTTGCTGATTTGCATCGTTGTTTTTCATCTCTTCCTCATGGAATATTTTGCTGAGAATGTTCTGTAATGCTGGCTTTCTTTTTGTAAATTCCTTTAGCTTTTGTTTATCATGGAAGGATCTTATTTCATCGTCAAATTTGAAGGTAAGTTTTGCTGGGTATAAGATTCTTGGTTGGCATCCATTTTCTTTCAGGGCTTGGTATATGTTGTTCCAGGCCCTTCTAGCTTTTAGGGTCTGGATTGAAAAATCTGCTGATATTCTTATTGGTTTCCCTCTGAATGTAATTTGATTCTTTTCTCTCGCGGCCTTTAAAATTCTGTCTTTATTTTGTATGTTAGGTATTTTCATAATAATGTGCCTTGGTGTGGGTCTGTTGTAATTTTGTATGTTTGGAGTTCTATAAGCCTCTTGTACTTGGTTTTCCATTTCGTTCTTCAGATTTGGGAAATTTTCTGTTATTATTTCATTGAATAGATTGTTCATTCCTTTGGTTTGTTTCTCTAAGCCTTCCTCAATCCCAATAATTCTCAAATTTGGCCTTTTCATGATATCCCATAGTTCTTGGAGATTCTGTTCATGATTTCTTACCATCTTCTCTGTTTGTTCCACTTTGTTTTCAAGGTTAAATATTTTGTCTTCAATGTCTGAGGTTCTGTCTTCCAGGTGTTCTATCCTATTGGTTATGCTTTCTATGGAGTTTTTAACTTGGTTTATTGTTTCCTTCATTTCAAGGATTTCAGTTTGGTTTTTTTTTCAGTATCTCTAACTCTTTATTGAAATGATCTCTTGCTTCCCGTATTTGGTCTTTTAACTGTTGATTGGTGCGATCATTTAATGCCTGCATTTGCTCTTTCATCTCCTCATTAGCTTCCCTGATCGTTTTAATTACGTACATTCTGAACTCCCTTTCTGACATTTCTTCTGCTGTGCTGTCATTGGGTTTTATTGATGTAGTATCTAGGTTTGTTTGGGACATTTTCTTCCCTTGTTTTCTCATAATGGTCAGTTGTCAGTGGGACCCTGAGATATTGCAGTTTTCCACTATTGGCTTATAGTGTCCCAGTAGATTTCCAGTGTATCACCTCCCAGCCTTCAGTAGCCTGATGTCTTGGAGGAATCTGATAAAGCAGCTCATTCGAAGAATACTGCCCCTAGCCCTCTACTGGTTCCACGTTTTGGAACTGGCTCTGTGCGGAAATGCTCTCACTGTGGGCCTGCACCGTGCAGCTGGCCGTGTGGGAAGAGCCCACTGCCGGAGTGTGGAAGACTACCTTGGGAAGACTCAAGCTGCCCTGCCCGGCTCTGCTAAGCCACCTCTATCTGGGCCTGCCACCCGGGCTGAGCTTTACCCAGTGGGCAGACTCACCCGTGGCTCCACTTCAGTCCGAGTCTCTCAATGCCTCCCCTTCTTAACTCCTGGGTTCTGGAGCGACCGGGGGTGCAGTCTCCCTCTAGGCCGCCATCTTGGATCGCCCCGTGAAGAGAGCCTGCAGCCGGAGTGGGCAGAGCCGCCTGAAGAGGTCTCCGGCTGCCCTGACCTTATCCCTGAGGCTGACTGCAGATCGAGCCTCTCCGCTGGTTCTTTGCAGGAGTACACTGCACTGCAGGGGCTCCGGGACTCGGAGCGTGCTCTGTTCAGACAGGCTCTCACTAGCGGGCCAGTTCCGTTCGGAGAACCTGGAGAAGCTGGCTGTGTGGGCGGGGCCCACCGCCGGAGTGCGCAGGACTGCCTGTGGATGGCTCTAGCTGCCCTGCCCGGCTCCGATAAGCCACCTCTATCTGGGCCTGCCACCCGGGCCGAGCTTTACCCAGTGGGCAGACTCACCCGTGGCTCCACTTCAGTCCGAGTCTCTCAATGCCTCCCCTTCTTAACTCCTGGGTTCTGGAGCGACCGGGGGTGCAGTCTCCCTCTAGGCCGCCATCTTGGATCGCCCTCCCATAATTCTTATAGATTCTGTTCATGATTTCTTACCATCTTCTCTGTTTGGCCAACTTTGTTTTCAAGATTAAATATTTTGTCTTCAATGTCTGAGGTTCTGTCTTCCAGGTGTTCTACCCTATTGGTTATGCTTTCTATGGAGTTTTTAACTTGGTTTATTGTTTCCTTCATTTCAAGTATTTCAGTTTGTTTTTTTTTTTTTTCAGTATCTCTAACTCTTTATTGAAATGATCTCTTGCTTCCCGTATTTGCTCTTTTAACTGTTGATTGATGCGATCATTTAATGCCTGCATTTGCTCTTTCATCTCCTCCTTCAATGCCTGCATTTGCTCTTTCATCTCCTCATTTGCTTCTCTGATTGTTTTAATTATGTACATTCTGAACTCCCTTTCTGACATTTCTTCTGCTGTGCTGTCATTGGGTTTTATTGATGTAGTATCTAGGTTTGTTTGGGACATTTCTCATATTGGTCAGATGTCAGTGGGAATCTGAGATATTGCAGATTTCCTCTATTGGCTTATAGTGTCCCGGTAGATTTCCAGTGTATCACCTCCCAGCCTTCAGTAGCCTGAAGTCTTGGAGGAACTTGATAATGCAGTGCTTCCAAAGAAAGCTGCCCCTAGCCCCTACTGGTTCCAGGGCTTGGAGCTGGCTCTGTGTGGAAAGGCTCTCACTGGGGGCCTGCACCATGCAGCTGGCCGTGTGGGGGAAGCCCACCACCAGAGTGTGGAAGGCTACCTTGGCAAGACTCTAGCTGCCCTACCCTGCTATGATAACCCCACCCCTATCTGTGCCTGGTGCCCAGGCCAAGTTTCGCCCAGTAGGGAGACTCACCCCATGACTATATTTTTGTCCAAGTCTCTCGATGATTCCCCTTCTTGAGTCCTGGGGTCTGGAGCGACTGGAGATGCAGTCTCCCTCTAGGTCGCCATCTTGGATTGCCCCGTGGAAAGAGCCTGCGGCCGGAGTGGGCAGAGCCGCCTGAAGAAGTCTGTGGCTGCCCTGCCCTGATCCCAGAGGCTGCTTGCGGATCGAAGCTCTCCCTTGGCTCGGGGACTTGTGGCTGTCTCTATGTAGAAATGCTCTCACTGGGCGGTCTGTTCCAAGAAGCTAGCCTTGAAAGGCACCTCCCACCGCAGGGGTCCAGGCTGCTTGGGGAGGTCGCTGGCTGCCCTGTCCTGGTCCCTGAAGCTGCTTGCGGGCCAGAGTATGCCGCGCTGGCTCCGGGACTTGGAGCTTGTTTTGATCAGAAAGGCTCTCAGTAGGGGGCCTGCTCCAAGAACCTGGAGAAGCTGGCTGTGTGGGAGGGGCCCAGCGCCGGAGTGCGCAGGGCTGCCTGTGGAAGACTCTAGCTCAAGCCACCTCTATCTGGGCCTGCCACCCGGGCCAAACTTTACCCAGTGGGCAGACTCACCCGTGGCTCTATTTTGGTCCGAGTCTCTCAATGCCTCCCCTTCTTAACTCCTGGGTTCTGGAGTGACTGGGGATGCAGTCCCCCTCTAGTCCGCCATCTTGGATCGCACCCCATGGAAACAGCCTCTCACCACTTCTTTTCAATATTGTCCTTGAAACTCTAGCCAGACCAAAGAAATTAAAGGGATATGTATAGGAAAAGAAGAACTCAAACTATCCCTATTTGCTGATGATATGATTATATACTTAGAGGAACCAGGAAATTCCACCAGAAAACTTTTAGATCTCATAAGTGAATTCAGTAAAGTAGCGGGATATAAGATCAATGCACATAAATCTAAGGCATTTTTATACATAAGTGATGAATCTTCAGAAAGAGAAATTAGGAAAACTACCCCATTCACAATAGCATTGAAAAAATAAAATACTTGGGAATCAATCTCACAAAAGAGGTGAAAGACCTCCACAATGAGAACTACAGAACACTAAAGAAAGAAATTAAAGAAAACCTTAGAAGATGGAAAGATCTCCCATGTTCTTGGATAGGCAGAATTAATATTGTCAAAATGGCCATACTACCTAAAGTGCTATACAGATTCAATGCAATTCCAATTAAAATTCCAATGATGTACCTTATAGAAATAGAGCAAGCAATTATGAAATTCATCTGGAAGAATAAAAAACCCAGAATAGCTAAAGCAATCCTCAGTAGCAAGAGCGAAGCAGGGGGTATTGCAATACCAGATCTTCAACTCTACTACAAAGCAATAGTAACAAAAACGGCATGGTATTGGTACCAAAATAGAAAGGTGGATCAATGGTACAGAATAGAGGACATGGACACAAACCCAAATAAATACAATTTTCTCATACTAGACAAAGGGGCGAAAAATATGCAATGGAGAAAAGATAGCCTCTTCAACAAATGGTGCTGGGAGAATTAGAAATCCATATGCAACAGAATGAAACTAAACCCATATCTCTCACCATGCACGAAACTGAGCTGTCTTCTTGATTAACCTCTGGGAGTCGCCGCCCTTTGACTCAAGTCATGTCACATAAGAGTGGACCTTAGGAATGGATCTCAGTAAGGAGTGAGTCTTGCTTATTCGGGGCTTACAGTAATTTAGTGATTAAGTAATGTGTGATGTTTGTGTGAGTTAAGATAACTATTAATACTTGAGTGATTAGCATCAAATAAAAGCCAATTGCTTTTGGACCAAATTTGTTCTCATTAACTCCTCCTTGCTGCTTGTGACACTCCAGTTGTTCTTCTGAGGAGCAAAACTTCAGCCCCATATGTCTCCCTCACCTCATGTTTTCCAATCTCTCTGTAGAAAGCAGGATGTGTCATGGGTTGTTCCATGATAAATAGATCAGTAGTTTTCAGATTGTATCTAACCTGAGTTACTCCATTTTACAAAAGTAGTTTGCCATGAGTTACTCAACTTTGAGTAAAACTGCTGAAGTAAAATGACTCTGTATATTACTTGTGCAACTGAAGAACCACTGTCTGCCTAGGACAAATGTAAGGTACAAACTGATAATTAATCCTATGAACAAAAATGTCCACCTGTTGTCACAGGAATGCAGGGAGCTGAAACTCCAAACCTGGGTTCTTGTGTTCCGATGAAAGAAAATTTCAAGTCAGACACAACATGCTGTGCAAGAGAACTTTGTTATAAGTGAAAGTGAGGTGAAAGTAAAGTAAAAGCAAAGTGAGGCTCAATCAGAGAGCATGCTCAAGAGAGAATGGGCCATCTCTAAGCAGAGAATGACAAAGGAGACAATACTATCTCCAAATTTATTACTGTTTGATGTCTGCCAGGAGAACTGGTGACCAGCTTCTGTACTCTTTGCCAATCTGGTGTTCAACTTCTCCTTTACTTCAGGCAGTGGAGTTTTTGACCTTAGTTGGTCCTCTCCAAAACTGTCATGGTGGCCCTCCTATTTAGGAGGGCTTCATCTACAAGTTAATGGCATGTTAATGTGGGCACTGGGGTCAATAGCTGGTCAGAAGTTACTTTAGTGTGCCTGAGCTACTAAAGGAATCTTCCTTCCCAGACAAATGGAGATACCTATAGCCCTAATTCCTAGCTTCACATCAACATCAATGGACCCCATCAAGAGTTAGTCCCATTAATTCTTTTCTTTAGATATATTTTCCCATTAGCTCCTTTGCTTTTGTTTATTTTCTACAAATTAACTACCATCCTTTGCTTTCTTGTCCACTTTCAAATAGTTTAAAGAAGACCACTCTAAAGTAATTTAAAGAACACTTGTAACCTTACTTGCCATTTTTAACACAAAAAGACCAGGCAGGATGCAGACCTCGCACATCATCTCAGCTCTTTATTCAGGGGGATGAAGTGGTACCCATGGGCTCATTCCTGGTGGAAAATGAGCCACTGAACAAAGAAAGGGACTGGGTTTATATAGTTTATTTTGAGGGGTGGTCTAGTGAACATGTCAGTTTTGCTTAGTCAGGAATATGGGACTTTCGGTCAAGGTCTGTGGACAGTGCCTAAAAAGGATTTTGCTTTGGAGGAGATAACACCTCCTAGAGACTGTTTTCTTCTGAGGATGATAAAACATCCTCTTTGCCTGCAACCAGCATCTGGAAAGCATTTGTCTTGGGAGATGAAATGACCTTCATGTTTACTCCCTTTTCTTGTCCCCAGGTTTCACTATTTTGGAAATAGTGAAACTATTTTTATTCTCCATATCCACTATTCCAGACTGAAAGGAAAGGGGAAATCGGACAACAACTCTGGCTTCTTTGAGCTGGGAAGGGTCGAAGTGGGGGAAAGGGCTTCCTTTCAGAGTTGTGGAAGTGAACATGGGGCATGTAGAGCGGGATGTGTGAAGGAAGTCCTGAGGTCATCCGAGCCATGTTAACTCTCTTTATGCTGCTCCAGGAGTTCAGGCGGTGATCAGTGGGAGGAGGGATGTTCTGGGATGTTTTCTGGTAGTTGAGGCTGAGCTGACCACTTTAAAAAAAAAAAAACAAACCGTAAAACTAAAAATAGGGAGAAGAAAAAAATTATGGTAATATGTGAAGATTAACTAGTTTGTTAGGGGAAAAAATTGTAGCATACAGAATAAAGACTAATTAGCTTACTGATGCTAAAGGTATAATTCTAGTGTGGAAGGCTAACTAATGTGTCAGTGTTAAAACGATTCTAGAATGTAACATAATTGAGGGCTTTGTTAATTTTAGTTGAGGTTTGATAAGGTGTGGGGTGCTACTCCCATTAGTTTAGGGGCTCAGTCCCTTTGAAGCATAGTAAGCATGATTAATCTTTCCTGATGGTTTAGTTGTTTCCATCCTGCTCGACAAATTACATAAAACAAGACCAGAGACACAATTAATAGCATTGTTAAGGCTAGTAACCCAAGTATATGTGTGGAAAAGTACTCAAAAGGGTAAAGGGGAAGATATTTCTTCAGCTAAACTGTTCCAAATTTCTTCATTATCAAAAGTAGGTGGTTGGGTACTAGCCATGACCAGAACCTGAGATTGTAATTTCAGTACATCCAAAGAGGCATTATGAAAAGGATCAAGTTCCACTAATATTGGAATGACATTGGAGTCTCTGAGTCCCCTGTAAATCTTGTTCTTGCTCTCCCAGCTATAAAACAATCTTTTAATTGCTGAACCTCACTCGGAATTTTCGGGTCAATATGTATCTCAGCCAAGATAACAATGCCAGCTATTAGCTACTAGATGAAATGTTTAGTATTTTCACAGGGAGACAGGAAGCTATTGGTCTTTATAACAATTTGTCCTGGAGTCTACCATGTAATCTGATTGACACATTGTTGTAGTGTACAGTTCTTACATTTAACATAATACATGTTTTGTGGTGCATTATATTGTACTTGAATAGTTTCAGACAATAAAACATAGGGATTCAATTCACATGGTGCCAGGAAGAATTCTTTAATCTCAGTGGATGTTTTTAGCCTTATTAATAAGGGAATAAGTTGGGGGCTCTTCTAGTCTAGTGTGTGCTGTTTTGGAATGGTAGGCTTTGGTTGTGGAGTTAAATGTTAGTCTGAGGAGTAAGGAAAACTAAGGTACAGAAGCTAGTTTAATTTTGTAGGCAGGGATAAATATGAGCCTCACAAAAAACAAACCTCAGAAGTTTGTGGGTATCAGAGCTGTGGACTGACACAAGTGTATATCTTAAGTTTTATTTAAAAGAGCTGTTGTTTTTCTTCTATATGCCCAGATGTGGCTGTTTTGGTTTTAACTGTTTTGCTAGGTGTTCAAGATCAGGCTGGTCAAATTGACCTGTTCCTGTCTATTGTTAAGTGTCAGCTGAGTTCCCACAGGGGTCACTCATGGGGAACTTGAGAGCAGCTTCTTAGCTCTTTTAGTGCCATCTGCTAGGTAGGGTCTCCTTGATGAGGTGGTTTCCTTTGGAAGTTTCAGGGATGCCTCCCTTTTCCAATGACCCTTGTCTTTGCCGCAGGTGCACTGATTGACTTTCCATTCTCCAGTGGTCTCAGTAATCTCCCTGATTGGCAGGTCGTGTGACCCAGAGTTGTAAAACTCCTTAGAGAAGTTCTCTTGTTCCCTGGGTTCAGGCTAACTCTGAGGGCAAAAGCCAAATATTGGTTTCCTTGGCCCCTTTATTTTTAATCTTAACCTTTAGGTCTTGATCTTAAACATCTAGCAAGCCAGTCTCACCAGTCCTAAAGTAAGAGTGCTGGGCTTTAGGGCTGGGGAGATAGCTCAGTCGGAAGGCCCTGGGTTTGATCCCCAGCACCGCGGAAAAAAAAAAAAAAAAAAAAAAAAAAAGAGTGCTGGGCTTTAACTTTAATGTCCATAAAATCACTGTCATTTACTCCTTATATTTAATTGGGGTCTGTATTAGCACTATAAGTTAGCTTTATATCCTATCCATCTTGTGGGTGATGACTTATTATCTCAAATTAGCCTAGGTTGTGTGTTCTTGAAGTAGCATCTCTGCAAAATATTAACAAGCAACATTTATAGAGTTTACAAGGAAAATACAAGATAAAGAGAGTAAAAACATGTTCAGTTTGCATAATAACTATTCTGAATTTTGGTAGCATTATACATTATATCCCTGTTTGAGTTCACAATAATCTTTACAACAAACATCAAACTTTTGAACACAATTTTAGATGAGTTAAAGTCTGACTTATTTTGGAGCCATTCTAACATGATAAGGTGGGAGGCAGAGCCTTACCTTAGATAAGGTGGGGTTCTTGGCAAATTTTAGGTAAAGTATTCTAGTTCTAAAGCTGATCTTTGCCCCTTTCTTAAATGTCATTTTACAAAGTTTTTATATATTATTTCTGGAGTCTATATGAACATTAGTTTATATAACATTATATTTAAAACATGAATTAAAGAAATGCTGAGAGAGATTTTAACTTTGCTTTTGTGTGGAAAAGTGGCAAAACACCTTCATGTTTCATAACATTAACCTTTAAATATATCAGGCTCTCATTTTTTTTAATACATTTAAAATTTTTACCTCAGTGTGCAAAGTAATATAAAATTTTACATATACCTTATTGATAACAGGTCCTGTTATAGAATGTTGAATGATATAAGTAAATCTCCAATAAAATTTACTATTTTTGTAAGTTTAAAATTACCATTACAGACAAGTTTAGTTTGGAAAGCAGCAGCTTGGTAAAAATATTCTTTTAAATTTTCTGCTTAAAAAGACTTGTATACCTGGAAAATATGCACACATTTAGTATATGAAGAAGAGTGACAGCTCTACAATTACTTTGATATTTTATATTAACAAAATTTAGCTTTTAAAGGAAAATTTAGACTCTGAAATGTAGTGTAATACTCAAAACAGTTGTTGTTTAACCAGAGTTGAATAATACCCTAATTTCTTTAAGACTAGTTGCTTTAAAGAATAAAACTTAACAGACATAATGTTAAGAGTAAATTAGTGTTTTAAAGAAATCCTTGTCAGCTTAACATATAGATTAAACCTTCGTTTCATATCAGTACATTAGTATTTGACCTTAGGAAAAACCTTAAGTAGCCTTAACTGATTGTCTCACATACATATAACCAACTTAGTTACACACAAACTTGTTGAAATTTGCCCTTTACTTACAGACTTTCTTAGCACTTGGACCCTCATGTATTTTGTCA
The DNA here is from genome assembly GCF_902686445.1 of Sciurus carolinensis. Taxonomy (NCBI): domain Eukaryota; kingdom Metazoa; phylum Chordata; class Mammalia; order Rodentia; family Sciuridae; genus Sciurus; species Sciurus carolinensis. The sequence goes on from NC_062214.1 coordinate 67,409,090, forward strand.
CACAAAGACTTTCTTACCCAGAAACATTTTCTTTTTCCTTCTACCAAATGTATTTCCATACATAGAACCTTCTATTTTCCTTTTTTTCTAACTATTGACCTCATTTTTGTTCACATTCTGAAACAACCCTTATGAAATTTCTGAATTTAGATAAATTACTCCATTTTAGTAAGATGAAGTACTTTGTTATTTACAATACTCTAATTGAAACACAGTTGAAACTTTTGGACTCTCTGTACATATAATTACACCAGTTTGTTTATCAATTTATGAAAATACAAACAATGTTCCAGCATATCATCCCATGGAACTTAAGAAGTTAGGAGTACTTGATGTTAACCATTAGCATTTTAACTTTGTAAATTAATCAGATGTCTCTAGCAAACACTGTCATGATTAATCCCAAACATGTTAAATCCAATTTGCTTATTTTTCCTGTAAGAACCAAGATGTCAGACAAGTGTATTGAATAGTATTTGTCATCTCTTCCTTGTTGAAGAAAAGTCCTAGAAACAATGAATATTAGACATTTTATAGATGTGAACATTTATTGGTTTGATCACCTAGAGAGACTTGTGAGTTAAGTAATTTTAAAGATATTTTACTTTTATTTGTTTACCCAATTTAAATTGAACCTTTTAAATCACATGAATTAAAGGTATTTGGATTCATATTTTTGAATTTTAATTCATGAGCACTCATCCTATATCAATTTTAATATGTATATGATAAATGGACACACAAACATATATAGACAGACAACATGACATACACATAACACAAAAGCAAAGGCCTTATAGCTTTTGTAGATGAATCTCCATTACAATGTTATAGATACTTAAAAAACTCCATAGTTGAATAAAAATAGGACTGATCAGAAAAACATTAACCTAGGTATTCAGGATCAAGACTGTGAGCTCAAAAAATAGGGAATTTATGAAAAAACGAGAGTCCTAGAAAAAATGACATGGCTGTTAGTTTTTCTGTAAAGCAGTATGGGGGGGGGGCGGGGAGAAGAGAGAAAAGGTCTTAAAACCATTTTCTGTGTTGCAGTCCAGGATTTTAAAATGGACACTTCTTTTTTCTTCAGTCTCAGGTTGGTCCCTCACTGGACCCGCTGACTCTGCAGTTTATATTCCAATGCAGGCTCCAGCAGGGCCAGGCCAGAGAAGTTGCTGCCTAGGGCTTTTTAACCCTTTTTTTCACAGTTGGTAATCAGGTCAGGTTAGGATGTAGAAAATTATGAAACATCATTATATTCTTTACTGAGACATGCCATTGGCTGTGAGAGGAAGGACATTTACCAGTTAGCTGTGCCATTAAAATCTCTTCGGTGGGGTGGGGCGGGGAGTGGCTATTTGCCTGCTTCTTGATCCTTCACCATCCCTGTAACTTGGGGCTCCTCAGATGTATTAGGGAACTTGGGAAGGTGGCTGCACTGAGGGGAGGGGCATTTATCCCTGGATGATTGCTTTATCTTTTCCCAATTTACTTGGGTGTGGGAATTTTTTGACATTCCCTCAAGAAGGCAACTGAATTTATGCTGTAACTTGATAATCTCAGGGTCCTGAGGTTGATACCTCCAATCAGGTTCAACTGAGGGCACAGCAGTGTCTGCTGTCTGGTAGATTTTGGAGTTTTGACCGTGTAAGAGATCTGCAAGATCTCTAGCAGTCTGCAGATATGGGCACGTTCACCATTGGTCAGTATATAATATATGTTTGCCCAAGTGAGGTGATATACCTCAGTCAGATGGGCAAATTCCTTGCTATATTTGGCAGGGTTTTTAGAAAATGAGTCTAATTTGTCCTCTATTTGAGACATATCTGTCCTGGAGAAGGAGATATGAACTCGGAGGGTCCCTTTAGTTCCTGCCACTTGCCGGAGAGAAGAGGGATCATATGCCTTGCTGGAAGCATCTTTTGATCCTGTATTGGGACGGGATGGCAAAAGGAAGGGAGAGTGTGGAGTTAGTGAAGAAGGGTATGATAGGGGAGCTGTAGGACTTTGGGGAGGAGGATATGATGTCACAGAGATGATAATGGGGCTTTGGGGAAGAGAGCTGGAAGGGAGAGGGAGTCCTCAGGGGAGGCTGTGGGGACCTGGGGCCTGTAAGGATGAGGATCATATGCTAGCTCCAGGCCTGTGAATGAGGAAACGGATTGTAAATTTGTCACTAGTAACTGTAAGGTAGTACAAGGCTGATATGGGAGAGGGGGGTTAAGCGGAGGAGGGTAAAAGTCTGTAGGTATGGGAGTTCCAAGTACTTGCCATTTTGGATTAAATATTTTTCTGAAGCTTGTAGAACCTCTTTATGGAGAGTCCCGTATTTGGGCCACGTATACTGGCTATCCAATTGGTATCGTGGCCAGATTTGAGTACTGAGCTTAATGAGGCGTTTCATTTGGAGGTCAGTATGGGAATAGAGGGTTTTTAAATTGGTGGAGAGACAGACAGTCCAAGGGGTGTCTCTGGGAATTGATTGGGTAGTTCCCATCTTTGGAGAGATTCGACAGAAGTGATAACAGAGAGCAAAGCATCCCCTGCACTCTTTATGTCATCTGCTGTGCCAGTCCTAGACTGGACTTCCCCACAAGGGATTGGGGAAACGTCTTTCCCTCAATCCCAGTGGTAAGGGACAGGGTCCCTGGATGCCTGCCAGTGGAGTCTCTGTCCAGCAGAGAATAAATGAGTGAGGGACAGGGTTCCTGGTGATAAATGGGCTCTTACTTCTCCGAAGGCAGAGGATGTAGAAGTGAAATGGCAAGTAGATAGGTCCCAGATGCGTGAGGTTTGCTGAGTGTGCAAGGGAAGAAAGATCAGGGAAGGAGTAGAAGTAGGCCTCCTTTAACACTAACAAAGGGTATGATATAAGTCCCTTTACTCTTCACGTGGCATAAAGCTCCAAAATTTAGTAGGTGGTTGATGTCTGGTACCCCTGAGGGCTGTCAGGTCTCAAACTCAATGCCTTCCTGCAAAGCTAGGGAGTTTCCTGAGCCAGATGCCTTCAGTTGCGTTTGAGCCTTCCTCCTTTCTCATACACCAAACTTCTCCCACACAGCAGTTGACATCTGGTACCCTTAAGGGCTGCCGGAGTTAGATTTCAGATCCAAAACCTTCATACAGTACCAGAGAGTTGCCCTGGCCAGCTGGACTCAGTTGTCTTGGGCCCTCTGTGTATCTCTCCCACCAAATGTCTCCCGCATGAAGTGGACAGCAAAGGGCGTGAGAAGCCTACGTCAACAGGATAGGGAACACAGTCAGTTTGGAGATTCAGCTGTAGCTCCTGTGAGCAGTGGCCAGGGGTCCTCCCAGCTTTCAGAGAGCCTTGGAGGTGCCAGCAGATCATGGTCAGTCTCCAGGCCTCATCAGCTGTTTAACTGATTGCGGGAGGAGGGAAGGGGTTGCAGGGAAGTAGGGAATGTTACCTTACTGTCGTCTCCCGGTCAGGGAACCCAAATGTTAGCACAAAAAGACTGGGCAGGATGCAGACCTCACGCATCATCTCAGCTCTTTATTCAAGGGGATGAAGTGGTACCCATGGGCCCATTCCTGGTGGAAAATGAGCCACTGAACAAAGAAAGGGACTGGGTTTATATAGGTTATTTTGAGGGGTGGTCTAGTGAACATGTCAGTTTTGCTTAGTCAGGAGTATGGGACTTTCGGTCAAGGTCTGTGGACAGTGCCTAAAAAGGATTTTGCTTTGGAGGAGAAAACACCTCCTAGAGACTGTTTTCTTCTGAGGATGATAAAACATCCTCTTTGCCTGCAACCAGCATCTGGAAAGCATTTGTCTTGGGAGATGAAATGCATGGCCTTCATTTTTACTCCCTTTTCTTGTCCCCTGGCTTTACTATTTTGGGAATTTTTATTCTCCATATCCATTAGCCATGCACTTCAGTATTCATTGCTAGCACTACCTAACACTGTGAACTCACCAAATTAATCAGAAGTGCATGAATTCCTAGGTCTTTTAACCCTATATCAGAGAAACCAGGCCTCTGAGCTTATGGAACATACCAGACCACCAAATGAAGACCCCCTCACCTGAGACCCATAAAAAGGAGAAGTACTTCAGGACTGGACAAGTTGGCACCTAGTCACACATAATGAGCCTTGTCTAGGAAAATTGCCACAGTGATTAATTTCTGATTCTTTGTCCTAAGACTTCAGTACAGTGTGGTTTCTCTTGCATGTGACAACCATGCATAGCCCATTCCAAGCTAACCTCTGAAGCTGACACTGAAAACTGCCATCCCTCTGGACCCTGTCCTATTATAAGTTCTGCATTTTGACACCTCTGTGCCCCCAACAAGTTTCTTAGGCTGTTTCCTCCTCTTATCTGACCACAAACACTGACTCTTTGCTTTCGTATCTGCTCTCTGTCTTTGCTCTCCGTTCTGTCTCCTGAGGTCTTATGGCTGCCTAAGCCCTTTCTTAGTCTTTCTGTTTTATTTATTTATACACACACACACACACACACACACACACACACACAAGCAGTGTGTGTGTGTGTGTGATGTATGGTTTGTGTGTTATATATTTTAATAGTTTAGATTGGAATAGAAGAACTTGTGATTGCCCTGCTTAAGACTATCAGGTGACTCGTGAGTAGTCAGTTAATTGCATCTGCTGAAAGTGGTGTAGCTCGTGAATTTACTGTTATTCAATAAATTCTGACATTGTAGAAAGACAAATATGTGTTTGGTCTATGTTAACAACATAGCTTACTCATGACTTTGGCTTTATTTAGTGCCAAATTTTAAGCACAGCTCTGGCTTTCTTAAGAAGTATGCCCAGGTTTGGAGGGTCTAACTCAACACCTCTACAGTTCCTATATCCTCCCTAATTTCCTGGATGGGGCAAGGAACATCCATCCAGTTATACAACAATCAGGGAATCTAAGGAAGGTTCAAATTTTCAAGTTTTCAAGCCTAAAAACTTCAAACTCTATTAAATTGTCATTGAAGAGTTGTAATCTTATAAAGTCAAATACACTAAGAATCCCACTCCTGGGTACTTACCCAAGAGAAATGAAAACACGGGTTCCCACAAAGACCTGCCAGTATGAGAATGTATAAATGTGAGATGGAGAAGTAAATTATGTCATGTTCATACAATGGGATACTAGTTAGGAATAAAAAGGAATTATTGACACATGCAGCACTGTGAATGGATCACAACAACATGTTGCTAAGTTGAGGAAGCTAGGTAGCAAGTGATACATATGGTGTGTTTTCATTTATATGATATCCTGTAATTTGCATAACCATAGACACAAATTAGATAAAGTCACTGAGTGTCAGAGGTTGAGACAGGGTCAGGTGAGGGATTAGGACTTTTCTACAAAGGGGCTCAAGAAACTTTTTGGAGTGATGGAAATGATCTAATTAATCTCAGACACCCAAAAGTACCAAATGGCACAGAGTGAATTTTGACTATATGTAAATTAGACCTTAATAAACCTGAGTTTAAAAAGGGGTGAGGTTCCTCAAAAAATTAAACATAGACTTAGAATATGATCTATCAACCCACTTCTGAGTATATCCTCAAAAGATATCAGGGTCTCAGGTAGATCCTTGTACCCCAATCTTCATAACAGCATTACTTACAATAGCCAGAAAGTATAAGCAGCCCATGTGTCCATCAGGAGGTAAAGGGATATACAGTGTGGTATATGCCTACAATGAAATATTAGATTAAAAAGGAAGGAAATTCTGACACATGCTACAATATGGATGGTCCCTGAGGACACAATGCTGAATGAAAAAAAAAAAAAAAGCCAGTCACAGAGCTTCAAAATTGATATCTTGCTAATTACCTGAGGTTCTTAGAACTGATGATCATTTTCTAGAGACAAAAAAAAGGATGAATGGTGGTGGATGTGGTCCCTCTAGATTTCAGGTGTTGCTAATGTGCTGATATTAAAAGTGGGGCCACAGCAAAGTGCTTAGACCACGAGGATTGTTATCACATGAAGAGACCTTAAGCCACGTGAAAGCCCTTATGAAAGAGATGTTGTGCAGCGTTCAGCAGGCTTACTCTTCCACTGCCCACTGCTTAAGGACACAGCATTTGGCCTCTCCTGGGGAAGTTAGCAACAGGCACCATCTTGGAAGCAGAGAAACCAGCCCACCTCGCTAGATACTGAACCTGCTGGCCGCCCCCATCTTGGACTTACCCGTCTCCAGCACTGTGAGAAAGCAAATCTGTTCTTTACAGGTTACCTAGTCTCAGGTATTCTGTTATAACAGTACAAACAGACTGATATAGGTAGTTATCTGGGGTTGGTGGGTGATGGAAGAGAAGGAGTTATTGTTTAATGGGCACAGGATGTCAATTTGGGAAGATGAGAAAGTTCTGGTGATGGTTGCATAGCAATGCAAACGCATTGAACACCAAGAAGCATAAGCTCGAAAATGATTAATATGGTAAATTTTATATGTATTTTACCACAATCTTTCAAAAGGTGGAATGGGGGAGACGTTTACAACAGAATTCTCCTAAAAGGCTCTTCATGTGTTAGTTAGTCGAGTCCTGTGAGTAAGGTGGGACATGACCACATGGTGAAATTTGAAGGCTGAGGGGGACAGCCACCCCTCTCAGGATCTTGATGGCCCAGCAAGGCAGCCACCTACAAGGTCATGGAGACCTTGGAGTATGAGATTGAGATTGAGATTGAGAGACATGCTGTAAGTACAAACTGTGTGCTGGATTTTGAAGACTTTGAACAAAAGAAAGACTATGAAATACCTCATGATTTGAATATAGGAACATGCTAAGCTAGTAATATTTTAGAACATAAAGGTAAGAAAAATCTTAAAATTAATTTCACCTGTTTCTTAACATCTTTAGTGTGTCCTAGAAAATATAAACTTCCATCCTTGGTTTGCCTTATGTTTCTACAGGTCAGTGCTGAGGCCAGTGTATAAAATCCCACTGTGCAGAGGCTCCTTTGTAGGCCTCATTTTTTTTAAAGGGTCTTGGTTAATATTGCAGATATCCTGACCCATACCTGGCCAGGAGGTTGGCAGGGACTGGGACTGGGGTAACTGGTAAGGGGATAGAGGGATGTCATGATGGTGCCAAAGGTATCCCTTTGGCATGTCCACCCCTCCCTTTCTGTGTACCCCAGCCAGGGTTCTTGCACTGCAACTCAGTGTTCAGCCCCTCCCTGCCCACATCCTCCCACAGTGGTAGGGGAGGGAGCAGCAGGGCTGGTGGGCAGGTGGGGAGTCTCTCTAAGCCAGTTGGAGATCAGGGTAGTACAGGTGCAAGCTGCATGCAGTGGTATTTCAGAGACAGATTGTGAAAGGGTCGTGCAGTTTGAGGGGCCAGTACAACAGTTGGAACCTGTGTGAAGCCAGGCAGTGTCTGTTCTGGACAGAGAGGGAGTTGAGGGCCACAGCTGTGCAGGGAGTGAAGGAGGAGCCCAGGCTCCTCGCCCAAGCATCCTGCAGGGAAGTCTCCTCAGGGGACTCTTTGGGGCCACCAGGACTGCTTTCCAGAGGGACCCTTTGGTGGAAGTTCTGGGTTTGGAAGTTGAGAGGCCAGGGTTCAAGCCCGTAGAATTGCAGTGAAGTGCTTTCCCTGGGTACCCTCCCCCACAGGATATAGAGGCTTTGATTGCACACAGGAGCAGGTTTAAGGTTCTCAATTAAACTGTTTTTGCCCTAAAACAGACATCAAATGGGTGTGTCCCACGTCCACATAGTACAAGCTCAATACAAGATGGCAAACAGCTGGTTATCCCATGTCTAGAACTCAGACGGGACTCAACATAAGGTTGACTTATTTTGAATATGTATTTGGCCAATGAATGACAGAAGAGCAAATGGTCACTCCTCACAGAGCAGAGGCTCACCATTGACCGAGGGTCTGCTACATCTCTAAGCCTTTCAGCGTTGCCTCCAGCTCACATCCTTTTGGAGCAGTCAGACTGGAGCCAAGAAACCACTGGAGCATTCACAGTGGAGGGACCTGAGTGCAGGAATTGGAGTCCCAGGTGATAGAGAAGTCAAATAGGGGGCATTGGGACAACACAGAGATTAGCAACTGCTCTGGCCAAAGTCCTACCACTTGGGGGACAGAAGGTAGGGCTGTATCATGGGAGTCCAGTCATCTGTTCAGTGGGAGTCGGAAACTTAGAGGAGATGAAAATGCTGTGGAAGCTACTCTGTGACACAAGAAGAGGGAGCCGCTCCTGTGCTCTGCAAACCTGAATGCCAGCACCTCCCTTGGCAGGGCCCAGCAGGAAGCCAGCAGATCCAGGTAGAACCTGGGAAGTACAGCCCAGGGTCAGCACTGCAATTCAAAGCCAAGTAAGGGAGTGGCCCAGATGACTCATGGCACACAGGCCTGGGGCCAGTACTACCTCTAGCTGTCCCAGTACCTTTGGAAGTTACCACTTTGAGAGACTTGAACAGCCTGCCTTTTCTGGGGTGAATTGTGCCCTCCACCCAGGTTCTCATGTAGAAGTCCCAACTTCAGAATGTGACTCTCTTTGGAGATCTGTAGGCATATATTTTAAGATCTTTAAAGAGGTGATTAAGTAAAAAGATACCTTTTGGGTGAGTACTAATCTAATCTTACTGGTATCCATACATAAAGAAAAAATGAGAAAGAGGAATACAGAAGAAAGTTCATGTGAGGACAGAGAAAATGAACTTCAGCAAAAAAATGAGAGCTAGGTGCAGTGGTGCATGCCTGTAATCCCAGTGGCTCAGGAGGCTGAGGTGGGAGGATCAGGAGTTCAAAGCCAGTCTTAGCAACTAAGCAAGGCCCTAAGCAACTTAGGTAGATGCTGTCTGTAAATAAAATACAAAAAAGGACTGAAGATGTGGTTCAGTGGTTAAGAACCCCTGGGTTCAATCCCCAGTACCCCCCCAAAATTAAAAAGAACCTGCCAAGGAGAGAGGCCTCAGGCCTTGATCTTGGATTTCCAGCCTCCAGAACTGTGAGACAGTAAATTCCTGTGTTTAAAACACCTATGGTGGGGTGATTTAATTATGGCAGCCCCCAAAACACTTATATACTGTTCAATACTCAGTGTTGCTTACAGGATCAGAATCCAGCACACATCCATCCCCATGAATACAGGGAGTCTCCTGAAAGCAGCAGGAAAAGGCCCCCACACAACCAAAGGCACCCCTTCTACCTCCCCCAGATTCGCCCCTGCTAGCCAGGATGGCAAATGTGACAGAGGGCACACACCTGGGTTTCTCCCTCCCACCTCCCCCGCCCCCGTCACTCTCTCACACATACATGTTGCTTTGCCTGAAGGCCCCCTAAGATGGTCTATCTTCTTCAGATTTTATGATCCTTGCCACCATTGGCGTAGCAACTAATTTTAGCACTGGCTGGCTGGTTTTACCAGGACTGCTTAGGTATGGTGGCAAACACAGAAGTTACCAGGCAATGCAAAGCTCAGACCCTTCCATGAGTGCTGGTGACACAGTCTCTTACCCAGCTATTCCTGAAGGGTAGCCTCCCAGGAACTAGCACAAGGACTCTCCCAATTGCTTGGACATGGCTTGAGAATCCTGGGTTTATATTTGAGAGACTATGGCTTTCTCTGAAATTGGAAATCATCTCTTTAATCTGTGTGAATATAATGTAATTCATAAATTACTCCATTCACATTTACTTTGTATTCGGCCTTATGAGATTAGTTCACAGGCCACATAATTCCCCTTTAATGATCACTTTTTCCCACAGATGCACTTTTAAGTAGAACTTCATGTTGTGATTAATCATGGGGGAAGAGGAAGCCGGTTCCCATCCTGGTCCTTGAATCAGGTGAATTAGTGCTAAGTGGGACTGAAGGAAGCGGGTGGTGGAGACTCCAGAGCCACCACCCCATGGGATTCCAATCTTGTTCTGTGGGTGGAATATGGAAGGACACTGGTGAGTGATATTTGTCTGGAGTCCTTTTAGGGAAACATTCGGAACCCTGATTAATGTTTCTAGGCTTCATTTAGATATACCAATAGCCACAGCTTTGTTTCCTTTGTGTATGAATGGCCCACAGTGTGGGCATCCAGTTGTGGGGTTGGAAAGCTGAGGTGCCCTTTGGAATTCAGGGGAGAGAAAACCATCCCTCTTCATTTTTCTCTTTCCAGCGTTTACAAAAGAGAAATTCGCAATATATTCAACGTATAAGCATATTACATCAGAAATAGGGGAATAGGTTCCTAACTTCTTGAACAAACTTGAGTACAAGTGCCCTGCTCAGGTAGTATGCTTGTGTTCTGGCTGCTGTCAGCCAGGATGTTGAAGGAGTTCGTCTCTGGCTTTCTTCTTTGTTGCCATCATTGCTCTAGGACCAGAGCATGAGACAGAACAGATTCTACCCTAATGCATGCCCTGGGAACCATCCAGATTCTGTCAGCAGGAGGTCTGACACCTCAGATTACTGACACTATGAAACCAGAGAGAGCAGGGTCTAATCTCCACTGGTTTAAAAAGCGAATCTATTCTGAAAAGGGGGTTGTGGGGGAACATTCTAAAGGAAAGATGTGAAGATAGTGATATTTGGGATTTCTAAAGGATTGGCCCGGTCACATTGCTCCATAAGCAGTAGTTTTTCCTAATAACTCAGTCACATCACGTGATAGCAGGGTATTTTCCATTTCCTCCCTGTTCCTCTCAATTCCTCTGCACTCCTGGGAACCCAGGGCCTCACACATGTTAGGCAAGAGATCTACTGCCCCAGCAGTGGTTCTTAGCTGGGATGACTTAAATACCCTGAGTAATATTTGGGTGTGTCTGGAGGCGCAGACGGAAGGGTGTGCATGCGTGCACTACTGTATCTATGGATGTTGCTAAACATCTTACATTGTGCAAGATATCTGCCCTCTGACCCCACTCACATATTATCCAGCTCAAAAAGCATTGTGCCAAGACTGAGAAACCTTCCTGACAATTAAACACTGTGTACTTGAGTCATCCAAGTGAACCTTTTGTCTTTTATCCTTAAGCATAAACTGGTACTCATCAATTAGCACACATTTGAGGAAAACCTCTAGTATAAATGGTAGTGATCAAAACACATGGAGAAAAAGCAACTTGAGGGAAACAGATTATACAGAATATGAGAAGGGGAAAGAGAAGACAAACTTAAATCCATGAAACAAGAACAGGATGCTATTCAAAAGAGATAGTTAAAAAAAAATCTTAAAAGTTAAAAATATGATAGAAATTAAGAACATTGAACAGCTTAGAGTACAAACTATAAAGTTGAGAAAGTCTTACAGAAAGTGAAGCAAAAATCAGATGAAAGAGATAATATAAGAAATTAGGGGGCAAATCCAGGGAGTCTAACATAAAATCATAGGATTCTCATGAAGAGAAAATAGGCAAAGTGGGGAATGATAACATAGGAAAAAAGTGTTTGAAGAAAATTCCCACAACTACAGAATAAGAGTACTCATTTTGGAGTGGCAAAATGGATCCATGCACATTGTGAAGAAATTCTCAAATACTGGTGATGAAGAGACTGTCTTACAAACTTCAAGAGAGCAGTGAAAAAGCCCAGTTACACTAAAAGAATTGGGACTAAGAATGGCTTCAGATTTCTCCTGACTTCACTGGAAGCCAGAAGGTAATTTTGGAACAATCCCTCCAAATTCAGGAGAAGAATGTTCGCAATCTAGAAATTTTAGATCCAGAAAAACACTATCAACAAAGTGAGACTATGAACTAAAGACGTGTTTGGATAAGCAGAATCCCCCAGAATTTACCTCCCATATACCTTTTCTTAGGATTCTGTGGTAGTTTTCTGCCACTGTGACAAAATACTTAAGCAAATCAACTTATAAGGGAAAAAGATTTTCTTATGGCTCATGGTTTCAGAGGTTTCAGTACATGCTTGTGTGCCCCTGTTGCTTTGGGCCTGTGTTCAAGGCAGAACAACATGGTGAGGAATGCGTGGTGGAGCAAAGCTGCTTACCACCTGGTGACCTGGAAATGGGAGGAAAGAGAGGCAGGGGCTGAGGTCTCTCAATTCCCTCTGAGTAAACATCTCCAGTGACCTAACTTTCTTCCACTCAACCCTGCCTCCTAATGATTCCACCATCTCCCAAAAGCACCACAGGCTGGGGACCAAGCCTTTAACACAAGGGAAACATATAAGAACCAAATCATAATATTCGGTACTGAAGGATATGCTCCTCCCAGACAAGGTAAAACAAAAGCAGTGAAAAGCATCCAGGAGACAGTGCATTGCCGGAGAAAAGGTGATGTTGAAGGACATGCACAAGGCAGAGTGGAGGCAGCCAGTCCAGAGTGAAGCAAGGCAGATGTGTCTGAATGCATTGCGAGCAACTGACTGAGAGTCTAGAATTAAGTTATAAAAACATAAACAACTATATAAAAGTTTTGTCAATCTGTTATGACTCCATAACAAACAAAAACTAGTGCTGAATATAAAATTAGAATGTTATATGAGTGGGTTGGGAAGGGGTACTGCTCAGTTATAGTGCCAGTGGGTGGATGAGGAGGGATGTCGATGGGAATGTTAGGCATGCAAGTGACATTATCAGGAATGAATGAAGCCCAGGGGGTGGATTTCTGCCAGGGAAAGTCCACCCTCATGAGGGGAGCTTGGTTTAGTTTCTGATGCTGTCAACCTGAAAACACAGTGCGATTCTCCAAGGATAATGAATTCATTCACCAGCAGCATAGCAATGGCAAAACATGTGGTACAGTAAATCATATGCATATTTGAGGAGGTTGTTTTTAAAGGCAAGATGAAGTTTTTAAAGGCAAGAGGAAGTTTTTAAAGGCAAGATGAGGAAGTTTTTAAAGGCAAGATGAGGAAGATCACCTAAGTTATTTTGAAACAATAATTCTTGACTGGAAGGATCATTAACAAGGGTGGCAGCAGGCTGAGTTTGAACAGACAGTTGCTGGACAGGTGTCCTTGAGGCGGTATTGTTTGCACAAGGTTACAATGGCGATTGTGCAAGGTGGCAGCTGTGGCAGAATCTCTTGCGATAGTTTTGTGTGGGGAAAGCATGCGTGAGATGTATGGAACTTCCCAGTGCTATCGATGTTTTGATGAGGGCTTCACACAAGTGACTCCATTTTGATTCTGACAGCACTAAGACAGAATTCTTTAAATTCTCTTACCCAGTAGTGCACATATTAACACATTCAAAGTTAATAAACCTAGACCCACCCAGAGATACTGTTAGAGCACAGGACTGTGACTGCCTGAGACAGGGGACAATACTTTCATTCATGTGGTTCTTTTCTTTAAAAGTTTTTGTGTTTGAGCTGGGCACAGTGGCACATGCCTATAATCCCAGTGGCTCAGGAAGCTGAGGCAGGAGGATCTTGAGTTCAAAGCCAACCTTTAGCAACTTGGAGAGACCCTTTCACCACAACAAACAAACAAACAAATAAACAAACAAGACTGGGCCTTCTGCAAATATTGGATCCCCCCTCCCCCCGCAACCCCAGGGCTGCTTCTCAATCTTGAGACAACCTGCATTCTCCCTTGAATGTGTATCTACCTTCCTAAATAAACCTCTGTCTATGCCTTAAAAAAATAAAGGGGGGTTGGGGAGGTGGCTCAGTGGTTAAGGGCCCCTGGTTCAATCCCCAGTACTAAAAAGAAGAAAGTTTTCATATTTGATCTTCCTGATAATTGAGGGAGACTGGCTAGGATTTCTTCTCATTTTTTCGATAAGGGAAGCCAGAAGGAGAATGATGCATTAGGATGAGGTTTAGGATCAGACAGGCTGGGGATCCTGGTGGCTGCCTACTCCCTGTATGACCTCTGCAAAGTTCTCAGCTTCTCTAAGCCTCAGTTTTGTTTCCCTCCTCTATCAAATGTCACTTCATAGACTAGTTGCCAGAATCACATGAAACAAAGTATATAAAGCCCAAAGCCTAGTAAGCCATAATGTGGATTTTCTCTTCTAGTGTGAATCTTTTTTTTTTTTTTTTTTTTTTTTTTTTTAACCCAGGAGTGCTTAACCACCAGGCCACATCCCAGCCCCTTTCATTTTTAATTTTGAGACAGGGCCTCACTAACTTGCTGGCCTCAAACTTGTGATCTTCCTGCCTCAGGCTTCTGAAGCACTGGGATTACAGAGGTGGGACATCACACCTGGCTCTAGAGTGAATCTTTGAAGAAAGTTTGTACTTGCAAAATAATCTGTCCCTGCTTTCTTTCTTTTCTTTTCTTTTTTTTTTTTTAAAACATTTTCAGTGGTACTGGGGATTGATCCAGGGGTCTTTATCCCTGAGCTACATCTCCAGTCCTGTTTAATTTGAGACATGGCCCTGCTAAATTGCCCAGGCTGGACTTGATCTTTCAATTCTTCTGCCTCAGCCTCCCAAGTCACTGAGCGTACACCACTGTGCAGCTTCAGTTCTCAGTTTTAAAAAAAATGTTTTGAAGTTTTTTATTTTAAATGGTTTATTTAGGCTCTGGATACAACAGTCTTCAAATAGACACCAAACCATGCCCTCAAGCACCTCATGTTCTGCTGTTGGGGAGATAGGGCTAAAATCAAAAAGAGCAAAAGATATTGCAGTTCAGATGGTAAGAAGTGATTCAGAAAAACACCACTAGGAGAGAGAATGGCAAATTTGGCAGGGGTGGTGATTGCTGTTTAGAACGGGGGCATGACAGAAGGATCTGTTCAGGAGACACCAGAATAAAAACTAGTAAATATATTATGCCCAGAGTGACAGATGCCAGGGAGGGAAATGAAGGGAAAAGGGAGGAAGACCACTGTTTCCACAGAGGATCAGGAAGTCCTTCCTGAGGAGGAGGCATTTGGACAAAGCACTGCAGGAGCTGGCAGGGTGAAGTGCATAGATGTCTGCGGGAGAATGTCCCCACAGAGGGAGAAAGGGCCCAGTCTGGACGGTGGGTGGATGGGTCAGGAGCCGCAGCAGTGAGTCAGACAGAAGCCACTGGAAGACTGTACGTGTAACTCCCTTGTGTATAAAGGGACACACATTAGAGGGAATTTTTTTCCCTGTTTTGCTTTTTTCACAGCACTCCTACAGAGCAGTTCCTTGGCCTCATTCATTTTTATAGCTGCCAAATTGTGGCAAATGCTAAGGTGCCACAAGGGCCCCTCCTGTCAGAGCAGAGGCTTGTCACCCCAGACCTCACTGGGCGCCACCTTGCCCTCGGCTGCCCATTCTGCCCAGGGGCCGTCTGCTGTGAATGACTGCTCAGTGAGGGGTACAAAGACAGGGGTCCCCTTGCCTCTGCTGGGGACACCTCTGAGGACCTTTCTAGCTCTGATTCTTCCTGCAGGCTGAGGTCTTCGATGCCCAATCCTGTCTCCCACCCCCATAAGTACTCCCCAGTAAATATCTAGCCCAAAAGTCTGTACCCATGTCTGTCTCCTAGAGCCCACCCTGTGACCGTGGATGCCAGGGGTCTCTAGGAAACTGACTCTGAAATGCCATTTTAGAGTTGGATCCCTGCTGCCCAGCAATGAAAAGGCCACCCCTGGCAGGAAGGAGATGGAGCACCAATGTCCTTGGGTGTCAGTGTGGTACAGGGTAACTCTCATAGGTCTTAGCTCAGCCTGGTCTTATTTCTCATAGTTCTGGAGACTGAAAGTCCAAGATCAAGGTGCTGGATGATCCAGTGTTCAGTGGGGCTAGCTTCCTGGTGAGGGCTTCCAAATGGTCACCTTCTCACATGGTAGAGAGCAACTCTCACATGTTCCTTCTTATAAGGGCATTAATTAATTCCATGCATGAGATCCCACCCAGGGACCTCATCATCTGCTGCCATTACACTGGTAATCAGGGCACAGAAATAAGCATTTCAGAAGGATCTGGATTCAGTGGTGGGCATACCACTCCTTGGTATGCACCCTGAAGAATTAGTCATCTTACTACAGTGATATGTGAATATCTGTGTTTATAGCAGCACAATTCACAATAGCCAACCTATGGAACCAGCCTAGGTGTCCGTCAATGGATGAATGGATAAAGAAAATGTGGTCTGTATACATAATGGAGTTTTATTCAGCCATAAAGAAAAAAATGAAATTTTGGCATTTGCAGGAAAAAGGATGGAACAAGAGACCATCATGTTAAGTGACAGATCAAACTCAAAAGGCTCAGGGTTGTATGTTTTCTCTCATATGTGGAAGCCAGAGAAGAAAAAGGAACACAAAGGTGGGGAAGGATCAAAGGGAGATCAGTACAGGAAAGGGACCAAGGGATGGCAGGCAGGGAGGGAGAGGGGAAGGGCTGGGGAGTGATATTGGCCACGTTATATCATTATATTGTGTGCACGTATGAATAGGTAACAACAAATTTCACCAATAAGTACAACTATAATGCACAATAAAATGTGGAAAAAATAGAAGGAATAAAATAACATGAAGCATTAAAATTCCGTGGCGGGTAAAATGTTTCAGGATTTTGGGAGTTTCAGAGAAAGAAGTAATTGTTAGGATTGTGAAATGGAGCGGCTGTGGTGACAGCCAACGACGTATTGAGAAAAGAATCACAGGCAGAGGATGACCAGGCCACGTGTGGAAGCCAGGGTTTCGTTGGCAGCACAGAATAATCTCATCTTGTGCAGCAGAGCAGGAAACGCAGTAGCAGGATCTGGACTTAGTTACAGGGAAGCAGAGCAGAATACTCAGCCCTAGTGAGCTGCCTGTACCAAGCTCAGGGCACCCGTGGTGGGGTAGAGAGATCTGGGTGGATGCACTTGGAAGTCTTGAAACTTCAGACTCCACTGAACCTCTGGGTCTGCAAAAGGCTAGCATTCCCTCCCCGCTGCCGCCCTGCTTGTGGACGTTTGGAGAAGCTTCTGCCTGGAGATTCAGGATGCTCCTCCCTCACCTCCCTGACGCTCTGTCTCCTTCTCCTTGGGCCAGCCAACTAGCAAACTAGGGTTGTGCTTCAACAAAACCAACGGGGGAAGCACTGGTGACCTGGGTCATGAGAGGGGACGAGTGCTGCTGTTTGATAACAAGGGCAGGGAATGCGCATTTGGCCCCAGGTGATCCACAAGGGTGTCCTTGGTACTTTTCTGCCCAGTTTTGAAAGTGAAGAGACAGGTGTAGCATGTTGGCCCAAGGAGGACCTGGGAACCAGGGCTAAGACCCTTCTGGGAGCTGCTCTGGAGAGGAGTTGGTAGAGGCTGAGGAGGAACCTGGACAGGGTCATAGAGCAGGGGAATGCTATGCACGCTTGGGGAGTTTGTGCCTGACTGTGGGGTTATGGTTCCTCCCACTCTCCTCTCTCCTGGGAGTTTCTCCAGGGAAAGAGACCAACCAGAATCTTGAAGGAGCTGTTCTCAGGTGACGTAAACTCAGCACATGGATGAAGTGGACTCAGGTGGCACGAGGGGTGGACAGCAGTGACTGCCTAGGTGTTCTGCTCAGAATCCCCCAGGGGCCAGGACTGTCGTCACTGCTGCTCAGAGCTGTCTCTCTCCGGGAACTCCTGTCAGCTGCAGGGCTGCTTCATCCCGGTGGCATCCGAGCCAATGACTGGCTAATGTGGATGGGCCAAGGCCTGGCGCGTGTGCTCTGCAAGCCTGCCAGCGGGAGCCCCCGTTCTCCATTGGTTGGCAGAGGCCTCTATGACAAGAGAACCTGTAGGAGCCTTTCCTGGAAGCCCTCCTGTTCCCCATCTCCAGGGGAGTCGAACTGGAGACAATATTATTCACAGTATCAATGAACCGTAATTCATCCAACCACTTCCCCGTCAGCAGCATTTACTTTCTTATTTTCCAGTATCGACCTTGCTACAGTTAATATCCATGCAAATACAGCCTACGTACAGGAGAATTCTTTCCATACTGAGTTAGATTCCCACGAAAGAGATTGCTGGTCTAAATAATACATATTTTTAATGTTAATCGGTGTTGCCAGGTTGCTTTCCAAAAATAAGATAACAATTCTCACTTCAGAAACAGTGTGTTAGAGAACCCCTTTCCCTGGATCTTTGCCCACAATATATATTAACACTTCGTATTTTTAGTCAGTTTGATGGATATAGGGTGATATGCTGTTCAATTTGCATTTTTCTAACTATTAACAAGTTGGAGTATTCTTTCATATTTGTCCTTTGGATTTGCTCCTCTGTGAATTACTGTGTTAATTAGACTGGTTACAGTGGTATATAGCAGGAAGACCAAAAATAACAAAGGCTTAAATTGGATAGAAGTTTATTTCTGTCTTCTGTAAAAGAATCCTTGAGGCATGCAGTGCAAAATTGTTATTGAGTCTTTGCAAACTTGCCAGAGTCTTAGATGTCTTCCAGTGTGCCATTTCACTCTCCGTAGGGAATAGATGTGTTACTCAGCCCCATGTTCCAAGATGGCTGCTAGAGTTCCAGGCATCACATCCTCATTTGGAGAAGCAGGCATAAGGGAGAACATACTCCCTTTCTTTAAGGACACTTCTGGGACATAATATACCATATTTTTGCTAACATGTGATTGGTCAGAAATGAATTAATGACTATATGTAGCTGTAAGGGAGTCTAGGAAACAGTCTTTTTTAGGGTTATTTAAATGGCTACCCTGAATAAAAGAAAGATTCTATTACTGAGAAGAATGAAGGTATGGGGGATGCAGTAATTGGAGTAAACTGCTAGAAATCTCTACTGCAATTGCTTTCCTTTAGTGAAATATTTCCATTTGTCTAGTTGCTCTTTTTGGCATCAATACTGTATAGGTTGAACCATGTGAAATTGTTATCTTGCTATTGAGGCAAACAAAAACTGCTACTTTATTTGGTTCAGTCTAGTAGATATGTACTCTTCAAATTTGTTTCTCATTAGCATGGCGAATCTTTTTCCAAAGTTATATGTATATCAAATTTGTTTATGGTCCCTTTTGCCATTAAGAAATTTTAAATTTTCACATGATCAGTTGTGCCTGTTTTTTTTTTTTTTATAGCTTCTGAATTGCCTCTTCCAGCAGAGAAGTCTTCATATGGATATAATCTCCCATATTCTAAGATATGAATTGTGTTTACTTTTTACATTTAAATATCTCATTTTACATTTTTGGTCTTTTTAGATATATATGACAGTAGAGTGTATTTTGACATATATACATGAAGTCCCATTCTTGCAGTTGTGCATGATGTGGAGTTTCACTGGTTGTGTATTCATATATGAACATAGGAAAGTTATGTTCAATTCATCCTCCTGTCTTTCCTGTTCCCATCCCCCTGCCTTCCCTTCATTCCCCTTTATCTAATCCAATGAACTTCTGTTCTTCCCCCCACTCCTTATTGTTTGTCAGCAGGTGCATATCAGAGAGAATATTCAGCCTTTGTTTTTTGGGATTAGCTTATTTTGCTTAATATGATAGTCTGCAGTTCCATCCATGTACCAGCAAATGCCATAATTTCATTCTTCTTTAAGGCTGAGTAATATTCCATTGTGTATGTATACCACATTTTCTTTATCCATTCATCCATTGATGGCACCTAGGCTGGTTCCATAGTTTAGCCATTGTGAATTGAGCTACTATAAACATTGATGTGGCTGCATCACTGTGGTATTCAGATTTTAACTCTTTTGGGTAAAAACCAAGGAGTGGGGCAATTTGGTCAACTGGTGGTTCCATTCCAAGCTTACAGAGGAATCTCCATACTGCTTTTCAGAGTGGTTGCACCAATTTGCAGTCCTACCAACAATGTATGAGTGAAACTTTTCCCCCACATCCTCACCTCACCTGTTGCTTGAATTCTTGGTAATTGCCCCTCTGACTGGAGCAAGATGGAATCTCAGTGGTTTCAATTTGCATTTCTCTAACTGCTAGAGAAGTTGAACATTTTTTCCATGTATTTGTTGACTCTTCACATTTCTTCTTCTGTGAAGCAACTGTTCAGTTCCTTTGCCCATTTATTGATTGGGTATTTGCTTTTTGGTGTTCAGTTTTTTGAGTTCTTTATGAATCCTGTAGATTAATGCTCTATCTAAGGTGCAGGTGTCGAAGATTTCTCCCACTCTGTAGGCACTCTGTTCGTGTTCTTGATTGTTTCCTCTGTTGTGAAACAACTTTTTAGCTTGATATCATTCCATTTATTGATTCTTGATTTTACTTCTTGTGCTTTAGGAATCTTTTTGAGGAAATTGGTTCCTAAACTGACGTGATGGAAGAAAGATGGGCCTATATTTTCTTCTAGTAGGTTCAGGGTCTCTGGTCTAATGCCTACATGTTTTATCCACTCTGAGTTCAATTTTGTGCAGGGTAAGAGATAGGTGTTCAATTACATTCTACTAAATTTTTTTTAATCTTTTAATTCTTTACAGACTGCATTTTGACTCATTGTACACAAATGGGGTACATCATTTCGTTTCTATGGTTGTACATGACATAGATTCATACCATTCATGTAATCATACATGTACATAGGATAATGATGTCTGTTTCATTCTACCAGTTTTTATACCCCCTCCTTCTCATTTCCTTCTACATAATTTAAAGTTTCCCCTTTCTTCTCTCCTTCCCCACCCCCCACCACCATTATATATCATTCTCCACTTATCAGGGAAAACACTTGGCCTTTGGTTTTTTGGGATTGGCTTATTTCACTTAGCATGATATTCTTCAATTCCATCCATTTATTTGCAAATGCCATAATATTATTATTCTTTATGGCTCAATAATATTCCATTGTGTATATATACACCATAGTTTCTTTATCCATTCATCAACTGAAGAGCATCTAGGTTGGGTCCATAATCTAGCTATTGTGAACTGAGCTGCTATAAACATTGATGTGACTGTGTTACTGTAGTATGCTGATTTTAAGCCCTTTGGGTATAAACCGAGGAGTGGGATAATTGGGTCAAAAGGTGGGTTCATTCCAAGTTTTCTGAGGATCGTCCACACTGCTTTCCAGAGTGGCTGCACCAATTTGCAACTCCACCAGCAATGTAAAAGTGTGCCTTTTTCCCCACATCCACGCCAACATCTATTGTTTGTGTGGGAATCAACCTAATGAAAGAGGTGAAAGACCTCTACAATGAGAACTACAGAACACTACAGAAAGAAATTGAAGATGACTTTAGAAGATGGAAAGATCTCCCATGTTTTTGGAGAGGCAGAATTAATATTGTCAAAATGGCCATACTACTAAAAGTGCTATACAGATTTAATGTAATTCCTATTAAAATTCCAATAGGAAATAGAAAAAGTAGTCATGAAATTCATTTGGAAAAACAAGAAGTCCAGAATAGCCAAAGCAATCTTGTGTGACACAGGAGGCATCACAATACCAGACCTTAAATTATACTACGGAGCCATAGTAACAAAAAAGGCATGGTATTGGCACAAAAGCAGACACAAAGACCAATGCAACAGAATAGAAGACACAGAGAAAACCCTCACATAATTATCTTTCATTGTTCTTAATTGTGTAAAATAGAGCCACCAAAATAGTTGATAGTCTTCCAACTGGATGACCAGTTGTGCCAGATCCATGCATTAAATGGCTCACCCTTTTCCTGCCGAGCTAAAATACCATCTTTGGTGAATGTTAAATTCCCATTTATAATAGGATATATAGGGTAATGTGAACTTTTTAGGGTAATGTGAACTTTTAACTTTAATGATTTGAAACTAGTGAGTTTCCCATCCTACTTCCCCTGCCCTTTCCCATGGTAGCTGGTTTGTGGTTTGTGATGCCCTAAAGGAGGTGAGACTCAAAACAAGTGTCTGTCTTCCAAAATTCCACATTTGCCTTGCAGCATAACCTGACCCAAGCCTCTGCTGTGTTTCTCCATCAGTTTGGGTGCCCATCAGTGGGCAATTCACATACTCTACCTGTCTTGCCCTACCTGTCTTGCAAGGCACCCCATCGACCACCACCACCCAGGCTCTTTGCTGGGCTCCAATGTTACAGCACGGAGGTCAGGCCTTGTTCACCCAACTGTCCAAACTAATGTACACTGGTATTGCTAAAGTGTGGACACCAACATTTATTGTGCTCACTGTGTGCTGTTGTAAGTCCTCGATGTGTACCAACTTTACCATCCTCATAGCAATCCTATGACATGGGCACTCTTGTGATCGCCATCTGTAAGACTTGTGGGCATGGAATTCTTGCCTGAGATCATCCAGAGGCAGAACTGGACATATGAACCAGGTAGTTAACTTCCAAGCTGTGCTCACCTGGCTCATCATAGTGTGGGGACAGATGGACAGCACAGGCATGTTAGCCTCTAGTGGTTCAAGCAGTACTGGGGTGCAGGCTGAGCTTGGCTCAAGCTTCCTTGTGGGAAAAGATGAGGCAAAAAAGTCACAAGGTCCTAAAGGAGACCCTGATCTGGCTCCTCATGTCTGTTGTATGGAAGACAAGAGGAATAGAGGGAGCCTGCCTCCATGGTCAAGCTCAGCTCAGGCCTGCCTTACTTATGGCAGGACATTGTGACTCCAATGTCCTGTTTCTCTGTGGAGACATTGATCTGCCATCTCCTTCCCCAGTGAGGTCGTGTCCTATGGGGAGGCAGTTCTCTGTGTGTCTCTCCAGATTTTGCATATCTTGTAAACAGGCACCGACATGAAAGGTAGTTCCAATCTGGACTATCTTTTTGGCATAGTATACTTGTTGGTAAAGTGAACAGTCTTGGAGGGTAGATAAAATGTCTCCCTCTGTAGAGCAGGGTATATTTATTTGCTGTTCAGTACAACAAAGATGATGTTTCCCTTTGGGGGAAAGTTTGGGCATGATTGCTTAAAGCTCCTTATGAAAGAATAATGATTCCTAAGCTCAGGACTCCTCAACTGTGAGGCATGACCTCAGACTCTTATCCCTTAGCAGTGCTTTATCCCACATGGGTGGGGTCCTTGTACCTGTCTTAGCATCACCCCCATGGGATTTGGAGGGTATAGTGAGTTGAACTGTGTATTCCTAATAGATATGGTCCTAACTCCTGGTACCTGTAGTTGAAAATAAGGTCTTTGTATATGTAATCAAGTTAAAATGAGGTCATACTGCATTAAGGTGTGCCCCAAATCAAACAATGGGATTCTTAGAAGAAGAAACATGGAGAAAATGTGTGGGGAGAAAGCCACGTGAAGATGTGCAGAGATTGGAATGACTTAACTATCAACCAATGAATGCCAAGTATTGCTACCATCAGAAGCCAGGAGAGAGCCATCAACAGATTAGATTTTCCCTTGGAGACTTCAGATGAGCCAGTGCTGCTGACAACTAGAGTCCAGATTTCTGGCCTTTGGAACTGTGAGAGAATAAATTTCTGTTGTGTTAAAGCAACTAAGTTTGTGATAAATCATTATAGTAGCCCTGGGAAATGAATAAAGGGGGGAGGCAAGGGAAATGACGTGCAGTTCATGACACCTCTGGGTTGTGAGTGATGAAATCTTTTTTCTCTGTCTCGGGAGACTCATGTCTTCTGCCAGCATCTGTGTAATTGCGGCAGGCCAACTGAGGAACATGCAAGACGGGCACGATCTCAGACCCTTTGCAGTCCCCACGGTGACTGGTGATGATGGTGGGATGATGACAGACATGGAGCTGCCCAAAGAACAGACGAGGCTCCCCTGGGTTACAGGACAGGCAAGGACTCTCTGGGGTCTGGCCCTGAGAGACCGGCAGGGGAGGAAGGGCCACTGTCCTACCTGTGACCAGTGTTAGTGTTCAGAGGCTGGGCAGTGAGAGGGGAGATCAAGACAGGTCACAGAATGATGCTTTGGTTGTTGCTGACCTTCCTCTAGCAGGGAGGAGGAAGGGATGTTAGGGCGACAGGGCAGCATCCCTCAGCCCAGGTGACAGGCAGTGGAGCTGTGGCTGCTGCATCAGAGTCCTGTGTCCCTAGAGCAAATACCTGAGATAACAAATGTAAGAAGAGAAAAGGGTTATTTTGGCTCTGGGTTGGAGGTTTCAGTGCCCAAGTGTTTGGCCCTGTTGCTCAAGGTAAAGAGGCAGTGAGGCAGCACATTACATGGGGAGCACATGGCAGAGTAAAATGCTTGCTTCACAGCTGGGAAGCAAAAAAGGAAGAAGAAGGCTCTGGGGTCCATTATCCCTTTCAGGCACAGGCCCCACAGGTCCCAAAGACTTTCCCCCTAGGTTCACCTCTTAAAATGCCCACCACCTCCCAATAACAGCACCCTAGAAAACAGGCCTTCAACACGCGGCCTTGGGGAGACATTCAAGATCCAAGTTACAGCAGTGGTGAAAGAGCCCAGGGTATGCCCCATGTAAGCCGAGGCCACACAACTGGGGTTCTTCAGCTCCCACCAAATCCAGCCTGGGTGATGCTTTGGTGAACAGAATTAAAAGCTACCCAATTCTTTATGACTGTTGGCATGAAAGAAAACCCCAGGTTGTCATGTGTCATTGTCATGTGTCAGCTTTCTTTTGCTGTGACCAAGTATCCAAGGAAAAGCAGTTTAAAAGGAGGAAAGGTTTATTTTGGCTCATGGCTTCAGAGGTTTCAGTCCATGGTTGCTTGGCCCCATTGCTTTGGGCCTTAGCAAGGCAAAACATCACAGTGGGAGAATGTGGCAGGGCAGAGCTACTCAACTCGTGGTGGCCAAGCGACTTTCATAATAAAGCCCCTCCCCAAATCCATGAAGTTATGAATCCATCTGTGGATTAAACCATTTATGGGGTCAGAGCCCTGGTGATCCAAACACTTCCCTGAAGGCCCACCTCTGAATGCTCACACTGGGAACCAAGCCTTTAGCACATAAATTTTGAAGCGCATTTCAGATCCTAAACCATAAGACCATGAAGCAAGGAAAGCTGTCCAATCTTCTGACATGCTCCTGTGCCACCCTGTTTCAACAAACCTTGTGCCCATCATTTTAAATTTCTTTTATAATTTGGTTGTCAATAGGGAATGCATGCATGTACTTCTAAAATGATATAAAAAGCAATACATGAACAATCTTGTTCCAGTCTGATCCTGCTTCTGCTTTCTCCTCTACTCCAGTAGTTAACCCCTGCATTAGTCTGGGCCCTCCAGAGAGATAATTATATAGAATTGGCTCATGTGTTCCTGAGGGCTAGCAAGTTCAAGTTGTGCAGGGCAGACTGCATCCCGGGGAGAGTGGATGCTGGAGCTGAAGTCCAGGGCAGTCTGGAGTCAGAATCCTCTCTTCCTCAGGGGATCTCAGTCTGCTCTAAGGCCTTCAGCTGATTGGATGAGGTCAACCATGCTGTGGAGGGCGATTTGCTTTACTCAAAGTTCACCGATTTAAATACCGTTCTTATTTGAAAATTACAGGCACATTGAGACTGGGTTTAACCAAATACCTTGATACTGTGGCCTAGTCAAATTGGCATATGAAATTAACCATCGCAACAATTCATTGATTTTTGGCATGACCATCTTTATTTCTTTATGAAAATACAAATGCATACTTGATCCTCTCCCTCTTTCTTATAAAAGTTGTAGCACACTCTATAGTTTTGCACCATGTATTTTCACTTAAAAATAATATACATGTGATCTCTTCTTACCTGCTTGTTGGTTTTCTTTCTTCCTTTTTTTAATGGCTGTGTGGTATGGAAGTGTCCATCCTCTATTAAGGGACACTAAATAGTATGGCCTTGTTTTTGCCAGTGCTCATGTTCACTTGTGGGATGAGGGTCTGAGTTTATCTTACAAATGGTGATCTTGTGGTTTCAGTTCAGAAGGATGCTTAGTAGTTGTGCCATTTGTTAAACCTCCTAGCTGAAAGTACAATGTTTTCCAAGATTTAATCCTTTATCAAGGAGGAGGGCACCCAGTGAGGGTTTTTAGCACACTAGAAATGCCTAAACTGTCATTTGGAAAAGTAGGACCTAGAACTTTCCTCAGGATAATTCATTTGGCACAGAGGATCTTAAGGTAAAGAGGCAACACTTTTTAACGGATATGAGAGCAGTTACATGCTGAGTGAGCTTCTCTGCACATGGAAATGAATGAACCCCAAGGGGCCGAGGTTTGTTTTGGGAAAGCAGAAAGCAGAGGGAAGATCAACCAGATCAGTTGGAAGGGTAGTGGCAGCTGTGAAGCCTTGTCAGAGTCTCCCCTGGGCAGGTAATCGAGTATTTCCAGGGCTCTTCAGCAAAGAAACAAGCTCTTGATGCCTGCTGGGGCCAAGGATAATGTGGTATAAGAGAGTAGTAGTCCCCTGTTATCCATGGTTTCTATGGTCTCTTTTCTTCAGTTTCAATTACTCACAACCAACAGTGGTACAAAAATATTAAATGGAAAATTCTAGAATAAACCATGAGTTTTAAGTTGTACGCCATTCCGTTCTGAGTAGCACAATTAAATTTTGTGCCATTCTGCCTGGGATGCCAATCATCCCTTTGACCAGAATATCCACCCTGTGTCACCACTGTATGTAAGGTAATTTATTATGTGTAACATAATGCACCAATGATGACTTAGTGAATCATGATTATTACTAATATGTCAAAGCTCCATCTTAACTCAGGCATGCAAAAGGGCTTTTATGGGGAAGGAAGGCTACAAGCTGAGCAGAGTCTTTATCATCCTGGCCTGTATTTTCTTACCTCTTTTGCCAGAATATCCTTGAGATGACCACTGAAATTTCATTTCCTAAGCCAGTTTCTATGTTTCTTTAGATAAACACATTATTATCATGCACATTAAACATTATTCCATTTTTAAAGAACAAGATTAGCAAGTCTTTGGCCCACACTTTGATGTTATCTGAAGATCATCAGATGTCCTGGGCTCTGGAAGACTAAAAAATGATTATTGGTTGTTGTTGGTGGGGGGGGGGTGTGTGTCTTGGGACCAATGTATATCTAGTTTCTTTGCTGCAATAGTTGACACCAAAGTTAATGTCAGTCATTCAAAAGTGTTTTTCAACCACCTTTACAACACTGGGCAAAGGGAAAGACAATGACTTTATAGCAGAAATTTTTAAAGTAGAGCTAATCTAAAAGAAAGTGGTATAAAAAAACACAATGGCATTGCCACTGTCACTGTTACACTTTCAGTGGCTCACAAGGAAGCCATTACTGGGGTTAACGGGGACCACCTACTAGGAGAAGGCCAGACACATCACCCAAACTACACCTGTCTGGAGCATCTGCAAAAGACGAGCTCTGCCCTTCCATTTCAAAATTTCCAAACAACAGGGTGTGACTTTGCCCAGCAGTGTGCACACTGAGCCATGGCTCCTTCATCTCAGCAGAGGAGGGGTTCTCCTCTTATGGCTTTTTGAGGCTTCTAAAAGATTTCTAAAGCCACAGATGAGAGGCTGGAGTGGGCTCTGCAGGCAGAGTTGCCTGGGCTCGGGCTCCAGCTTTGCCACTTCCCGCTGTGTGTTCCCCAGCCAGTCACCAACTTCCCCAGGCTCCGGTTTCCTCATCTGTGAAACAGAGGGCTGTTGAGGGGATTAAATAGGTCATCGTGGTGCGCCATATGCAGTGAGTCTTCTGTGTTGGATTCTGTAATTTGCTCGTGTTGTTTCCATGGGTGGGGGGGCGCAAAAAGAACAAAGCAGTAAGCACATGGTAGGGAGGAGGTGCAGGAGGGGTTTTGTGGGTGTAATAGACAAGAGAGTTCAATGGTAAGCTTCTGGAATATGGGGGTGGCTTCAAGGGATGTCTCTTGGATCAGCGTCCCTAGTGCTGCAAAGCCCTTGGAGCTCCACCCAGGACCACGAGAGTTTGCACCATAAAACCAAGAGACTGGCAAGTACCCTAATTATAGCAGCAAGTCATTTCTCTGCTGCTTAAGGTATTAATCATGTCCTATGTCTTTGGCCAGCTTGGTCCTAGACACCCCCCACCACTAAGCTAGCATCCCAACTGTCCCCTTTCCTTCCCAGAACTCCCTAATTTATACCCCAATTAATTATTTTTTGTAGATACTACCCTCTTCAAGCAATGTGGTTGGGGCAAGAAAAAGGCCCTCAGCCTGTAGGGACCACAGTGAGCATAAAGGGAGTCCATCTGTGACCTTGGATTAGGTAACAAAATGTTGAATATGACACCAAAAGCACAAGCAATCAAAAATGGAAGAATTGGACTTTATCAAAATTAAAAATTTTGTGCATTAAGTAACACTATAAGAAAGTGAAAATGATAACCCCACACACTGGATGAAAATGTTTACAAGGCATATCTGATAAGTGTCTAGCATCCATGACATACAGAAAATTCACACGGCTCAATAGTAAAAGGATAAATAACTCAAATAAAAATGGAGAAAGGATTTGAGTAGACATTTCTCCAGAGAGGACCTGGAAATTACTTTTTAAAAAACCATAAAAAGATGCTCAATATCACTAGTCACTAGGGAAATGCAAATCAAAACCACAATAAGATACCATTTCATATCCACTAGGATGGCTATAATAAAAAATACCAAAAATAACAAGTGTTGACAAGGATGTGGAGAAATTGGAACTCTCAGACGTTGTTGGTAGGAATGTGAAATGGTACAGCAGATGTGAAACACAGTTTGGCAGTTCCTCAAAAAGTTAGACATATAGTTTCCATATGCCATGGCAATTCCACTCCTAGGTATCCATCCAAGGGAATTGAAAACATATGTTCACACGAGAACGTGTACATGAATCTACACAGCAGCATTATTCATAAGTCAAAACATAGCAACAACTCAGATGTCCATCAACTGATGAATGTATAAGCAAGATGTGATCAAGTCACAGAATAGAATATGATTTAGCCATAAAGACATGAAGTACTGATATGTTAAAATCCGAATGAATCCTGAAAACATTAATGAAATGTTATTGAAAGAGAAGTCAAAGAAAACAATGCAAAAGACAAGAAGGTGGTGGATGATTCCATTTATAGTGTTCAGAATGGACATATCCATAGAGGCATCAAGTAGATGAGTGGTTGGCAGAGTCTGGAAGGAGTGTGGAAAGGGAAATGACTTCTTATAGTGAGAGCATTTTGTGGGGGAGGTGATGAAACTGTTCTGGATTTAGACAGTGGTGATGGTTACGCAACTTAGTGAATATATTCAAAACCAATGGATTTTATTTATCCTTTGAAACGGTGAGTTTTATGATATGTGAATGATATCTCAAATACCTGGAATCCCATCTAGGATCCACACTGCATTCACTTGTCATGTCTCTTTAGTTTCCTTTAATTTAAAACCGCCCTTCCTCTCCCTCTCTCCCTCCTTTGTGACATTGACATTTTTGAAGAGTCTAGGCAGATGTTTTGTGAACTGCTCCATAATCTAGATTTGGCTCATTTCTTGCTGTTTAGATTCAGGCTGAGCAGTTTCGGGAGAAGAATATACAAATTTTTGTAGTGACCTGGTAGCCAGTGATCTTGATGAATTCTTTGTAATTTTAACGTTTTTACCTGTTTTGTTATAACTATTTTTTTGTGCCGCTGGGGATTAAACCCGGGACCTTACTAGGTCCTAGACAAGTACACTACCACTGAGAAACTTCCCTGATTTTTTAAATTTTGAGACGGGGTCTGGCTATGTTGCCCAGTCTGACCTGGAACTTGTGATCCTCCTGTGTCAGCCTCCCTAGTAGCTGGAATTATGTAATACACCAGATCTGACTTGTTTTTGTTAATTTTCTTTTATGAATGCAATTATGTTATCATTAAGTGACAGTTTTACATCTTCCTTATTTGCTTCCTTATTCCATGAGCCCAAACCTCCTAACAGTGACCCTAGGTAGCCATTAGTCTGTTTTCTGTCTCTCTAATTTCATTATTTCAAGAACATTGGGCTGGGGGTGTAACTCAGTGATAGAACACTTGCTTAGCATATGCAAGATCCTGGTTCAATCCTCAGCACTGCCCCAAAAAAGTTATATATGGAATCATATTTATCATTATATATGGAATCAAATTTATTGTTTCTTTAAAGGTTTTCTTCTTCTTCCTTTTTAATTGGCAAAGAACCTTTATTTTATTTATTCATATGTGGTGCTGAGAATTCAACCCTTGCCTTACACATGTTAGGCAAGTGCTCTGCCACTGAGCCACAACCCCAGCCCAAATTTATTATTTTATTCATCACATTACTGTGAGACCTATCCAAGTTGTTGTGTGTCAAGATCTATATGATTTTTAGAATCAAAATGCTTAGATTCACTTGAGAAATGATATCTTCCAATACTGAGTATTCTGGGCTCAGGGTATAGTTCAGTGGTAGTGTGTGTGCTTAGCATATACAAAGTCCGGGGTTCAATTTCCAACACACATATAAAAACAGAATTTTAATCTGTGAACATAACTTTAAATTTATATCTTTAAGTTTTTCTTTAAATGTTAATAAGCATGTAATATTCTTCATTAATGAGCTATATAACTGATTTTACTCCCTCTTTTCCTATACTTGGAAAGATTTTGTGTAGGATTAGTGTTATTTCTTAAGTGTTTGGAAGAATTCGTTGGCAAAACTGCACAAATTCTTTGTGGATAGATTTTTTAAATTCTTTTTTATTTTTAAATTTTAAAATTTTTTTGGTTGTTGATGGACCTTGATTTTACTCATTTATTTATATGCAGTGCTGAGGATTGAACCCAGTGCCTCACACATGCTAGGCAAATGCTCTGCCACTGAGCAACAGCCTCAGCCCCTGTGGGTAGATTTTTAATTAGAATAGCCTTTTCACTGGTGATAAGTTTTCTCAGTGCTGTGTGTCTTTAAGTACCTTTAGTTCTTAAGTTTTGGAAGGATATTTTCATTAGGCATAAAATTCTAGGTTGGCAGCTATTTCAAGATGCCATTCCTTTGTTTTCTGGCTTCCATTATTTCCATTTTAAAGTCTGTTATCATTCTTGGTGTTGCTCATTTGAAGATTTTTTTTTTCTGAAATTTTTGGTTTTCATCAGCTCACTGTGATGTGCCTAAATAAGGTGATTATATATTTTTTTCAGTTTTAGTTTTCTTTTTTAAACAGGAGAGTCATGTTTATCTTAAGTGCAATACATATTTTTTTAGTTATACATGACAGTAGAATGTATTTTGACATACATACATTTTTGTGGTTGTACATGATGTGGAGTTACACTGGAGTTACGTGTATTCATATATGAATGTAGGAAAGTTATGTCTGATTCATTCTACAGTCTTTCCCTTTCCCGTCTCTCCTCCCTCCCCCCAACTCCCTCCCTGTCCAATCTGGTGAACCTCTACACTCCCCCATCCTGCCTATTGTGAGTCAGCATGCTCATATCAGAGAGAACATTCAGCCTTTGTTTTTTTGGGATTGACTTTTCTCACTTAGCTTGATAGTCTCCAGTTCCATCCACTTACTGGCAAATGCCATCATTTCATTCTTCTTTAAGGTTGAGTAATATTCCATTCTGTATATATACTACATTTTCTTTTCTTTTTTTTTTTTTTTTTACTTCTTTAAGTTGTTTATCTTAAGTACTTTGTCATAGCTCCAAAAACCTGACTAATACGCAGGGATTAAATTTTTAAACCTTTATTTGTATTCAACTTCTTGACTCACTATTATCTTATTTTAATTTTTAAAATTTGTTTTAATTAGTTATACATGACAGTAGAATGCATTTCGATACATTATATATAATGGAGTATAATTTCTTATTCTTCTGGTTATATATGATGTAGAATCTCACTGGTCGTATAGTTGCATATGTACATAAGGTGTTATATTTATTCTTCTTGGGGATTATAGTGCTGCTCAAATCTGTGGCTTGATATCTTATCAATTTCTGAAAATTCTTTTTTTCTCCATAGTACTTCTGCCCCACTCCCTTTCCTCCACCCCTTCTGTGACTCCTAATTACAAATATGCCAGCTGTTTTCCCTATATCCTAGATACCTCCTACATTCCTTTCTCTATTTCAACCTTTTGTCTTCCTATCCCTTAGCATATATATTTTCTTTGCTCTTCCTCCCAGTTCACTAATTTTTTCTTCAGTTGACTTCAAATTCCTGTTAAACCCATCTATTGAGTTCATAATTTTAATTATTTTTCTAAGTAGCAGAATTTCTAGTTTGAAGTTCTCTGTACTTTATCATTCTGTTCTGAAATTTTGTTGTACTTCTTGAACCAATTAACCATAGCCATAATGAAGTTTGCTTCTGTGAACTTCAAATTCCAGATGTTCCCTATGTCTATTTCTACTATTTATCAATGATCCTGAGTTTTACCAGTGAGTTATCCTTTGTTATGCTTGACTATTTTTGATCTAATGCTAGACATCGTATATTAAGAAACGTAAGCGGTTGAAGTTCTGGATTATTATATCACAATTTAAGAGGATTATGGAGCTAGACTAGAGGCACTAGCTTTCTCCTGTCATCTTAAGGCAATCAGGTTGACATTATTTTGGAAGTGGGTTTCAATTCTTGAGGATCGTTTTCCTTTAGTGTCATATGGTGAAAATGGTTTCACATTCTGGACTGACTTCTCTGGGGTCCCCTCTGTCCCCCATACCTTCTCACTGGCTTTTCCACTTTCCAGTGATGTCAGAATTTCCTGCTCATCTGATCCATTACTGCATGGAACCTACCTCAGGGCAGTTTGTTTCTTCATGTTTTGTGACTTGGCTTAAATCTTTCCAAGAGAATCTATATTTGCTTTTGTTAGATACCAGGAAGCACTACCAATTTCAAACCAAAATTTCTACTTGCAGGGGGAAGTTCTGCAATTTAACTGGGGGCAGGGGTAGTTTCCCCCTTCCCACTGAATACAGGCGGGTGGCTAAGAATTTCTTTATCCTTCCTGAGATCAAATCCAGGGCCTCATGCATGCTAGGTGAGGCAATACCTTTGAGTTACATCCCAGATCTACAGATTCCTTAAGGGAAACGTTTTACTTTCCTTCTCTGTTTACCACTGAAGGTACTGACCTTTGTTTGGGATCCCTAGGTTTATGCACAGAGGCCTCTGAGCAGAACTCTTCCCTAAAGCAAACCCCATTCTCTTTTTCTTTTTAAATTTGTTGGTTCTTTAGTTATCCATGACAAGAGAATCCATTTTGATATAATTATACAAGCATGGAATATATTATTCTGCTTAAGACCCCATTCTATAGATGTACATAATGGTGGGATTCTGTATTGTTTTCATATATGCACATGGGGAAATTATATCAGATTCATTCAACTATCTTTCCTTTTTCTATCCCCCTCTCTTCTCTCCATTCCCCATGGTCTAATCTATTAAAATTCTATTCTTCTCCTTCACCTCCCCGCTTATTGTGGGTTAGTTTCCACATATTAGAGGAAACATTTGACCTTCGACTTTGGGGGACTGGTTTATTTCACTTAGCATGACAGTCTCCAGGTCCATTTATTTGCTGGTAATTATAATAAAGTCCTTCTTCACAGCTGAGTAATACTCTATTGTGTATGTATACCACATTTTCTTCATCCTTTCATCTGTTGAAGGGCACCTCAGTTGTTTCCATAGCTTAGCTAATGTGAATTGAGCTGCTATAAATGGCATCACTGTAGTATGCTGATTTTAAATCCTCCAAAGCAAACTCCCTTCTTACTTCTTTATCTTTTGTGCCCAGCAGAGCTCAGTGAATCTGTGGCTCTAGGCTATTAGGAATCAGCAAATATCTTCAAGAAAAAAGTCAGCACCTTCCTATAGAATTTTGATTTTAAGGTGATTTCTGCCTTCTGTTTTCCTAATTGTTTGACTGTCTGAGAATAACTTTAATTGTGTGTACACACATTTATTTAAATGTATCTAAAATTACTTTATTTAACATTTTTATGTATAATGATCTGGGAGGGGATTTTTGAGCAGATGTATTCTGCCATTTTGCCACATGAACTGCACTGTTAACTTACTCATTAGTTATGATTAATAAAGTAAAATTCAAAACAATGCTGATAGAAATTTCTCTTGCTTCCCTCTGTTTTATCCAGGAGTTAGCATTTTGGGGGGGAACACTGAGAGCAGTCAGTAAACCTGGGTTTGCCCCCCAACTCTGCCCCTAAGAGTTGCATCACTCCCTGTAAGCCTCTGAAGTTCTCCATCCTTAGCTGTTTCTTTTGTGAAATGGGGAGTATCAGTCACTAGTTTTAGGGAGCTTTGAGGAATAAATCAGATTACTGAATTGTGAACTCCTCAAATCTATCAGTGCTGAGTCCTATGTGTGAAGCAATTTTCTAAGTGCTAGAGATACAACAGTGAACAAAACAGACACAAATTGTGTGGAACTGCGCATGTGCACGTGTTTGGTAGCAGATAATAGGATAAAAAGTAAAATATGCAATATTTTAGGCAGCAAGTGCCACATCAAACAATAAGGCAGATGAAGCAAAGGAG
This sequence comes from Sciurus carolinensis, assembly GCF_902686445.1. Lineage (NCBI taxonomy): Eukaryota > Metazoa > Chordata > Mammalia > Rodentia > Sciuridae > Sciurus > Sciurus carolinensis. The sequence goes on from NC_062214.1 coordinate 67,443,320, forward strand.
ATAGGAATGGGTGTGCAAGTGCGCATGGGGTCTTCTCTGTATCCTTAACAAGCAGCGCATGACCTGGCACAGAATAGCAGCTCAATACAGGTTTGATGAATGAATTAACATAAGACATCTATTAAAATGTGTGGCTAATCGCAGAATGAATGACTTTTAGGATGGGTTGCTACTGGAAACTATGTCCGTGTCCAGTGGATGGGGGCAGATTCCAGGGCACCCTTAGAGATTCACAAAATGTTTGGCTCAGGAATTATCCAGATGAAAACTGGAATAGAAATCCAACTCTCCTTCCATTCCACCCATGCAAGTATGTTGAAGAACCCCACTCAGCTTTCTTCCCCAGGTGGTATTGTCCTGCTTGGGCCACCTGCAGGAGGGACAGAGCTGACACCTTCTTGGCTGGGCACTCTCTTCCCCTTGGGATAGGTGGGAATCCTCAAGTCCAGGGTGAGCTCCGCAGACGACTTGTTGGGGCCCCAGGTATACAGAGTGGGCAGGAGCAGGCTGCGCAGCAGGGCGGAGTGTGCAAGTGAGAGAGCCCGGCCGGCAGGGGGCACTGTGGCGTCGTCGTTCGTCTAGCAGGCTGAGCGCTACTCGCCCCAGATCACTGCGGAATGATGAGTGTCAGAACTTGGTTTTAAACTCACGTCTTTTTGACATCACTGGTGATTTCCCCACTGTCCATGGCTCAGATTCCTCGAATGCAGGATGAATCTTCTAACTCAGCCCAGAAGGCCCACCATTCTGACACAGCCCTTCCTTGGCACCGAGGGAAGAAAAACTCATTCAAAAGGCTCCCCCAGGGTTTCTGGATTTACTTGCACTCCTCTTGGGGGTCCCAGCTTTAACCTGAGGATGTTAAAGAACACCCTTAGGGCCTCCAATGACATGGATATCCACAAGGCCCAGGCTGGTCAGAGCCGAGGTGGCCGTGTTTGAAGGCTCCCGGTTGAAGCTGGAGCTGCAGAGGAAGTAAAGGCTGCCAGCTCCAAACATCTCCCTACAGGGTCTGAAGTCCCCCACTGTGGAAGACAGAGTAATGACCCCCAAAGATGTATTCCCTGGAACCTGATGAAATGTTACCTTACAGGGCAAAGGGGAATTATAGTTGCAGATAGAATTAAGATTACTAATCATATTGGAATAATATTATCCTGAATAATTCAGGTGGGCCAAATGGAATCACAAGTGTCCTTATAAATGGGGGGGTGGGTAGAGATAGATATGGAGCACAGGACAAGGAGGTCTCAGCCCAGTTTTGCTGACTTCAAAGATAGAAGAATGGCCCATGAGCCAAGGAATCAGCACAGCCTCTAGAAGCTAGGAGAGGCCAGGGAAGGGAGGCTGCCCAGAGCCTCCAGAAAGGAATGCAGTCCTGCGGCACCTACTGGAGACCCACTTTGGTCTTCTGACCTCTAGAACTGTAAGCTCATACGGTTGCATTGTTTTAAACCACCAAGTTTTGGGTAAATTATTATAGCCGCCCTAGGAAAGTAATAGACCATCTTGGGCCTTGTGTACAGAGGTCTCGGCTAAAGTGCTTTGAGGCCTGTGCATGGCCTATCTGCCCTTTAGAATTTTGATGTTACTAATTAGTTTTGGGGAAGGATTATCCTGATGGGCCAAATGTTCTTGAGCGTCGTAAAAGCGGAAGAGAAAGGCAGGCGAGAGAGAGAGAAGGCTGGTTAGTGGTGCTGGCTGTGGGGTTTGTCACAGAGGAACATTCTTCCCTTGCAGAAGTCCCTTAGGGGTTCCCAAGAAAAGGGGCCTTCTGATCCAGGGCCTGCTCATATTCACTGTTGCCTGGGTGTCAAAGTGGGTGAGAGGAGGTGACAGGCCCCAGGGGTGGTGGCTAGAGCAGAAGCAGGCAGGCCTGGGAAAATGAACCAGCAGGTACTTGAAAACCATGGTCCCCTGAGCTGCCTGGGAGCAGTGGAGTGTGTGTGGAGGGAGGTGGGATGAGGTTGGCAAGGTTGGATGAACTGGACAGAAAAAGAGCAGCAGCAACTCTGAGAGTCACGGTTGCTGCTGGGCTACTGTGTTGGGGAACAGCTTCCATACCAATGGGAGTCTGGGTGGACCAGCCTGATAACACAGGGTCCAAAAGTCACACCAAGCTGTGCCCTTCTGAGCAAGACTCCATCTACATCTTCTCTCTCTTGTTCTTTGTCAATCTAGTTAAAGGTTTGTCAGTTTTGTTGATCTTCATATAGAATTATTGTTAGCCAGGTGCAGTGGCACACACCTGTAACCCCAGCAATTTGGAAGGATTAGGCAGGAGGATTGTAAATTTGAGGCCAGCTTCAGCAACTTAGTTAAGGCCCTGAGCAGCATAGTGAGCCCCTGTCTCAAAATAAAAAGGGCTGGGGATGTAGTTCAGTGGTCAGGCACCCCTAGGTTTAATCTCCAGTATCCACCCCCACAAAAAAAATCAGTGCTTGGTTTCATTCATTCTATTTTTTCCTATTGTCTATTTTACTGTCACTCCAATCCTTATGCTACTTTTGGGTTTAGTTTGCGGTCTTCTAGTTCCTTAAGATGTAAGTTGTGCTATTGATTTAAGATTTTTCTTATTATCTGTTTTATTTAAATTCATTTTTAGCTGATACATAAAAGCATAAAAATTGTACATATTTATGGGATGCTAAATGATGCTTTCATATACATATATATTATAATGTTTAAACCTATATCCTCATTTTCTTATTTATTTATGCTGAAAACATTCAAAATTTCTTTGAATGTTTCTTGTAGCTTTTCGAAATGTACAGTACATTATTATTACTTGTTGTCATCCACTGTGCAGTATCACTCCAGAACTTCTTGTTCCTTGTCGTTTAGTACCCATTGATCAAACTTTCCCTTTCCTTCCCTTTCTCTCACTCTTCCAGCCACTGGTAACCACTCTTCTACCCCCGTTTCTATATGATCAACTTTTTAAGATTGCACATATAGGTGAGATCATTTGGTACTTGTTTTTTTGTGCCTGGCTTATTTTACTAAACATAATGATTTCCAGTTCCATCCATGTCACAAATTACATTTCGTTCTCTTATGGCTGAGTAGTCTTCAGTGATTTATATGCACAGCATTTTCTCTGTCCACTCATCAGCTGATAGACAGTTAGGTTGTTTCCATTTCTTGGCTATTGCAAAAAGTGCTGCAATGGATGTGGGTGTGCCGATGTTTCTTTGACATATTGATTTCATTTCCTTTGGATGTACACCCAGTAGTGGGATTGCTAGATCATAAGGTAGTTCTACTTTAGAAATTTTGAGGAATCTTTACACTATTTTCCATAATGGCTCTAATTTACATACCCACTAACAGTGTGCAAGTGTTCATTCTGTCCACATTCTCACCAGCACTTGTTATCTTTTGTCTTTTTTTTTTTTTTTAAATAATCATTTTTACTGGAGCAATATGATCTCTCATTGAGTTTTAATATTCATCTCCCTGATGATTAGTGATGTTGGGTATTTTTTTTACATATTTGTATGTCATCTTTTGAGAAATGTCTATTTCGGTATACTGCCCAATTTTAATGATTTTCTTTTCTTTTTCTTTCTTTCTTTTTTTTTTTTTTTTTTTTTTTTTTTTTTTTTTTGCTATTGAGGTTTTTAAAAGGTCCTTGTATATTGTGGCTATTAACCCATTATCAGATGTATAGTTTGAAAAATTTTTTTCCCATTCTGCAGATTCCTTTTACTTTGTTGGGTGTTACCTTTGCTGTACAAAAAAGTTTGAAGTAATCCCATTTGTCTATATTTGCTTTTGATTCCTATACTTTTGGGGTATTGTCTAAAAATAATCCTTGCCTATCCAATGTCCTGCAGTGTTTCCCTTAACGTTTCTTCTAGCAGTTTCATAGTTTTGGGTCTTACACTTGAAAAGATTGTCCTTTCTCCAGTGAATGTTCTCAGGATGTGGGTTGAAATATCAGCTGGATGTAAACTTTTAGGCTTTCTGTTCATTTCCATTAGTCTGTGTGTCTGTCTTTATGCCAGACCAACCATGCTGGTTTGATGGCTGCAAGTTTGTAGGATATTTGGAAGTCAGGTAGGACAGTGCTTCCTGTTTTGTTCTTTTTGCTCATGATTGCTCTAGCTATTTGAGGGTTTTCATAGTTCCAACCAGATTTTACGATCGTGTTTCTATTTCTGTGAAGAATTTCATTGGTATTTTGATGGGAGTTGCATTAAATCTGTTGATCACTTTGGGTAATGTGGACATTTTAGCCATGTTGAATTTTTTAGTTCATGAACACAGGTGTTTGTTATGTTAAGGTACGTTTCCTCTACACTCATCTTGTTCAGAGATTTTAACATGAACAGATGTTGAATTTTATCAAAATCCTTTTTTGATGAGGTGAACACATGCTTTTGTCCTTCCTTCTGTTGACATGGTGTATCACATTTATTGATTTGAGTATGTCAAACCCATCCTTACTTCCCGGGCATGAATCCCACTTGATCATGGTGAATAATCTTTTTAACGTGCTGTTAGATCATTTTGCTAGTATTCTGTTGAGGATTTTCACATCCATATTCATCAAGAACATTGGCTTATAGTTTTATTTTTTTCTTTGTGTCCTTGTCTGGTGTTGGTATCTAGGAAATGCTTGTCTCCTAGATATTTCAACTGTAGTTTCTCTTTGAGCACTGCTTTGGCTGCACCCATAAGGCTTTTTTTGTTTGTTTCACTTTCACATGTATTTAAGCATTTTATAATTTTCTTTGTGATTTCTTTTTTAACTCATGTGTTTAAAATTGTTATTTGTACATATTTGTGAATTTTCCAATTTTCCTTTTGTTATTGATGTCTTAAGTTCATTCTGTTGTAGTTGAAGGAGATACTTTGTATGATATTGATCTTTTAAAATTTGAGACTTGTTTTGTGACCTATTATAGGATTTATAATGAAAAACATTCTGTGTGCACTTGGGAAGAATTTGTCTTCTTTGGTTGGGCAGAAGAGTCTGCACTGTTAGGTCTAGTTGGCTTGTGGTGCCGTCAAGTACTCCATTTCCGTCCCTCTGTCTGTCAGTTCTATCTATTGTCAAAAATGAGGTGCTGAAGTCTCCAAGTGGTACTGTAGAAATTGGCTATTTTTCCCATTGGTTCTTCCCATTTTTCCTTAAAATATTTTAAGAGTCCCGTAGTAGGTGCATAAATATTTACAATTGTTATATACTCTTATTGTATTGAACCTTTTATTATTTCATAATTCCCTTTGTCTCTTGTAATTTCAGACAATTTAACTGGACTATTGGGAAGTCTGAATGTATGATAAAATATACATATGGAAATGATTTTGCTTTTTTTGTTACTGCTTTCACCTGTGCCCTGTTGAAACCCCTTCCCCTGCATAGGAATGCCATTAAAATAACCTGGCTTCATTTACCCACTTGCAGCTACTTTGGATAGGCAGAAGCTCCTTGCTGGTCAGAGGGAATTTTCTTAACACAGTGGTTCTGCAAGTATTGTGCCCAGACCAGAAGTACAGCATCACCTGGATACATGTTAGAAGTGCAATCTTAACTCCACTCCAGAAACCTTGCAATTGGTTTTTAACAGGCACTCCAGGGGATTCTGATATATGCTAAACTTTGAGAATTAGTGATAATCCAGCCATAGGGATATTAATATTATTTTAATAAGCATATTTAAAACATTTTAATTCTGAAAATGGTTCTTTCAAAAAAATGAACCTATAATTTTTCATGTATCTCAAAATTTGCTGTTCTTATTCCTTCATGTCTTTACTAATTTTAAACAAACTTATTTCTAGATTCTGCTTTGCTGGTTCCAGTATCTTTATATTCCTGCTGCTTGTTGACTTGGTATAGCCTGTTTTGCAATTTGGGTTTATGGACTGGTCTTGATGGGGAATTCATCTATGGGAATCTTATGTACCTTACATGAGAGAGGGGCCCTCCACGGTGTTTGGCTTTTTTTTTTTTTTTCCCAGCCAGGTGCTCTGGGGTTGTTTTTCCTATACAAGTTCTAACTTGGAGTTTTCTGGACCATGCATGTCATATACAACCAAATGTGATCTCATGTGTATAGGCCTGTGATGACAGATTCTCATTTTTCCCATTCTGAGCTCAGGCCATGCCCCAAATCCCTGACATAACTACTAGTAGGTGAATTTTCTTCTGTTTGACCATTTTACTAAGGGTGGATCCAGCACTTCAAAGGCCCTGGATTTGTGAGGCTTTTATTTTTTTTGGTGGGGTCTGCAAGGTCTAATACCTTCTCTTGTGGTTCCCCCTAGTACTAAAACCCTGGATTCTGAAAGAATACCAGTCCTTCCAGAACAGCTCAGGTAAAGAGGGGTTGTGAGGAGCTCATATACTCGTAGATCTTATTGTTGGTTCCATTTTCATCTTTTGACCCTTTTACATCCTATAAGACCAACTATGTATTTCAAGCCTTGTGTGTTCCATTTTATCCAGCATTTCTGGGCATATTGCAGTAGGTGTGGTTTCAGGTTGCCCAGCTTGTCATATTTCTGTAAATAAAAGTCCCTTGAGAGTTCATCTTAAAATTCTCTCTCCTCCCCTCCACTCAGTGCAGGATAATGCTGACATTTTGTAGATAGAGTGGGGATGAGGTGGTTTCACATCTTTCCCTCAGTGCCTCTTCCTGGCAATTGCTATTTTGATGTTGGGATTGGAGCAGTGCTAGCCCGACCTCACAGTTCATGGTAAGCTCACCTTCTCTAGTTCTCTGGTTTGAAACTGTTGGCCCAACTCACTGTCCCAGGCTCTACATAGCTAATAGTGACCTGCAGCCCCAGTTTTGGTGAGATTCGGCTACCTCCTCCACTCCTCCCAGATGGGAGCCTCAAACTACGTTCTAGTGTGCAAGCCTACTGCTCCATGTCTTGTTCTCATAGGCCATGGTCTCTTCTGCCTTCCACAGCCTTCAAAACTGAACAAACAACACATTTGTCTTCTCTCTCTCGAGCCAACGACTCAAAGAGGTGCCTCCTCCGCCTGTCACTCTTCCTCCCTCCCTTAAACCATCTCTTGCCATTTGTGTTTCCTGATGTAGGAACACCTGATGATATCTATTTTATAGCAAACTGCTGCTTAGAATTCTTCCAAACATAGTTATGCTACTTCAGGGCCTATGAGAAGAGGAAAGAGACATTTGCTCTTGGCCTTGACACATTCAAGAACCGGGTTATCCAACTGGAGAAAGGAAAGGTTTCCAGGTAGACTCACAAAAGGCTAAAGAAAGCTCAAGTCAAGAGTCCCTTGTCTTTTCTGGAGTCTAGTGGGGGCTTCCTATTCTCACATCTCCCCTCTCATCTCTGTTCTAGCTCTCCCTGAGGCAGATGCAGCAGAGAGAGAAGCCACAGGCCTCCAGGTGAGGTTTTGGGAATAGGTGGGGAGACAGTGAGTGATGATAGACAGCCTGGAGACTCCAGAGTTAGTACAGAAAAATTGGCCCAAACGTAATTCCCATTCCCTAGTAATAAATGTGTGCAAGGCCCAGCATCCTAGAAGTTGTCTGCTCATGAAGTACCTCTTCTGCCTCTGATGACAGCTGTGAAAGTTTCATTTGCTGGACGTCAGAAGTATTCACATGGCCCTGGGCCAGCTGGTGTGGTGGAGTCAGCAATAACCATTTGACAATATCTATATATTTGTGCACACACACAGCCGGAGGACAAAAGCCTGAACTTAAACATAAGGCCTCTGCTGCAGGTCCTGTGAATTGGCCTTGAGCCTGGAAAATAGTCAATTGGTGACACTGTGATGCTTCACTGAGGCTCTGCTGGGGGACTGATCAGACTCTAATTGAGTTTCTGGCTCCTGACTGCCCTGGGGCCAGGCCCTAGGAATGTCCTTGTTGAACTGTAATAGCTGCCTGGATCCTCCTCTTCCTTCCCCTTTCTCTTTTCTTCCCTGCCTCCTCCTCCCTGTCTGAGGAGCAAGACACCCACCTCTACCCCTATACCACGGGGTCCTCAATGTCAAAGAGACACAGGAGGTTCTGGTCTTAGCCATTTCCCAAGGCAAATCACCTCACTTTGGAATGGAGGTTCTTCATCTTCTCACATCCCCGTCTGTCATCCAGGGCTGCTGTGAGCATTAGCTGGAAGACCTGGGGGCGGGTGAGGATTTGAAAGCTTCCTGGGATGGCTTGTGCAGGGCAAGAGTTCATCTCCCTTCTGGTTCCCATCTTCCCTATCAAATTGCCAAAACTACTGCACTGCCCTTCAGGTCAGCTGACCCACCATCCCTTCCCCACCTACCCACCCCCAGATGCCAAGTCTGCAGTGGGGAAACCACTCCAGGTACATGGAGAAGTTTGGGGAATGAGAAGGAGAATTCTACCCACAAGGGCTGGGAAAAAATGAGACAGTATGTGAAGGTCAAGATGCTTGGGAAAATGCTGCTATTATGCTTTGGATATAGTTTGAGTGTCTCTCCCAAAAGTTCATGTGCTAGGAGCTTGATCCCCAATGTGGTAGCGTTGAGAGCTGGTGGAACCTTTTAAGAAGCAGGCACAGTAAGAGAGAGGTATCAGCCTGAGCCTCTCCCCCTCAGTCTGCCTTCCTGTCTGGCCATGTGACATCTCTCTCACATGTGCTCCTGTCATTGTGGTGCCACCTACCATCTACCACGAGGTGATGTAGTGAAGGTGGGCCTCCCTAGAACTGGTGCTATGCTGCTTGGATTTTCAGTCTTCCAAACTTGAGGTAAATAAACCCCTTTTCTTTATAAGCACACAGTCTTGGGTATTTCTTTATAGAAATGAAAAATGAATTAATACGGTCACTTTTAGGAGACAGTCCTTAAAAATAATGGGTTTTCCTTGCTAATTTTAGACTAAGCTACACTGGCCTCTCTGAGCTTTGTGTTAGCCACAGGAAGTGAAGGTCAAGATGCTCCATGTGCTGCTGGTTAACATGTAGCTGGGCACAGCTATTTTGGAGGCTGACTGTACCCTGCTGACATCTGGTATTTGTGTATCTCAAGTCCTAGACATTTTGCTCCTGGGCATAGTTTCCAAATATTTGCACACAAAGAGACAGGAAAGAGGCGATTTACCACAATATTGTTTGGGGACAGTGGAGAGTTAGAGGTAACCCTGGCGGGCATCTATCACAGGGAAATGGGTGAGTAAAATGACAGATGTTCACATGAGTGGACCACACCTGCAGCATGGCCACAGCCTTTAAACTGCTGCTGTGCTAGAAAGGCAAGAAGCAGGACACAATCTATAATACCACGGCCATTTATGTGACCTGGAAATACATGCCCACAAACCAACCTTTTAGGTTTCTCTAGCTCACAGAGAAACAGAAGGGCAAACAGCCCTCAGAAGGGTGGAATGTTCAGGGTGGGGATAAGGGGGAGCAATGAAGAATGGCAGTGGGACCAGGACAGTGTACCATGAACTAAGCCACTGGTTAACCCTTGGCCCCTGAAGGAAAAGGAACAATTAAATAACAAAATAAGTAAATGTCAGCAATAGAGAAGGGATAGAAAGTGTTTATAACCAGAGCAAGGGCAAAACTATAATCACAGGGCCAGTCCCTCCCTCTGTCCCACACATGCAACAGTCCCAGCATTGGCTAGCACAAGAGCAGACTCCTCCCCTCGCATGAGACTTATTGTGTCCTGCACCATTAAACTGTGGCCCGAACTCATCTAGTTTCTATAGGATACAGCTCAGACCTTGAGCTGCTCCAAGGGCTCCAATGTCCTCCTTCATTCCAAATGAACTCTATAAGGAATGAAGATTCAGCATTTCCATCAATCTTCCAATGTAAAGATACTAAGCTAAAATCTCCAGCACCTGACATGGTGCCTAATGGATAGATTATCCTCAAATTATGAATGAATGAATGTGTAGGTGAATGGTCATATCTGCTTAGATTTTGGTTGGTCCAGAAAAGAATCAGTCAAATGATCTCTACGATGTGCTGAACAGTATGCAGAAACCAGAATAAGGCTCTATCTGGCTGGGCATGGTGGCACATGCCTATAATCCCAGTGGCCTGGGAGGCTGAGGCAGGAGGATCTCGAGTTCAAAGCCAACCTCAGCAGAAGTGAGGTGCTAAGCAACTCAGTGAGACCCTGTCTCTAAATAAAATACAAAAATAGGGCTGGGGATGTGGTTCAGTGGTCAAATACCCCTGAGTTCAATCCCTGGTACCAAAAGAAGAAAAAGACTCAATCTGTTCCAGAAGTGCTTGTGGTCTAGTTGAGATTGCAAGGTGTGTGTGTTTGAGTCCTCAAACTTGGCTTGACTATCTAGCATCTCTATACCCTTTTGGGGTAAAGAAATGAATACAATGGTTCCTTCCCTTAGAGCTCATGGCCTGAGACTCTCAGATATGCATCTGAGACAGATAACTGGCAGTACAAGGGAACATTAATGTGACTGTGGTATACCCAGAGTATAGGTAATGTAACAAGAATGGGGTAGACCTAGTGTGTGCTAAACACAGAATTATGGGCTGGGAAGGACAAGTCCCTTTGGGCCATTTTAATCAGATGTGAAGGTATTCGAAAAGATGTCTAGAAATTAAAATCCCCCTAGAAATTAAAAGAAGTAGCCAATTTATTTTTTTCTTGTTTTTCCTTTCCTTTTTCCCTTCCCACTCTTTTTCCTCCATGGGTGATGGAGGCAGAGACAGGGTTGTATGGTCACTAAATTCATTTTACTTTCCTCTCTGGAGAAACTTGGAAGACTTTCTCAGCACTACCTGCAATTAAGCTGAAGCAATGTGTCTGCATTCTGGCCAATGGGGTGTGAGAGGAAGGAGGTGTACAACTGCCAAGCCAGCCACGCCCCTCACACCAACGAGCCATCCATCATCTGTTCCCCCTCTTCCCTTTTAATGGTTGACCTCAGTGGCCACATGTTTGAAGGGACAATGTCACAGATGCAAGGAACTTGAGCCTTAAGCCACACTTGGAGAAGAATGGCCCAGGAAAATCAGCCAGACAACCCTGGATGTGAGGTAAGTCACTGAAATTTGGGGTTTATTTGTTTCTGGAGCAAAGCCTATTCTATCCTGACAAATGTACTAAATACACTGCTTTCTAAAGTTTCTATTTTAAGGAACTATAGTTCTTTTAAAAAAAGAACTATAGTTCTTTTTTTAAATGCTTCTTTTTTAAAATTTATTTGCTCTAATTAGTTGTACATGACAGTAAAATGCATTTATACATTTTGATAAATCATACATAATGGAGTATTTCTCATTTTTCTGATTATACATATTGCAGGATCACATTGGTCAAGCAGTCATATATGTACACGAAGTAATAACGTCTGTTTCACTCTACTATCCTTCCTACCTCCACACCCCCGCCCCTCCCTTCACTCCCCTCTACCTAATATAAAGTAACTCTATTCTTCCCTATCTGCCCCCTCCCTTATTGTGAATTAGCATTCACATATCAGAGAAAACATTTGGCCTTTGGTTTTTTGGGATTGGCTTATTTCACTTAGCATGATATTCTCCATCCATTTGCCAGCAAATGCCATGATTTCATTCTTCTTTAAGCTGAGTAATATTCCATCGTGTATATATATATATATATATATATCACAATTTTCTTTATCCATTTATCTACTGAAGGGCACTGAGGTTGGTTCCGTAGTCTAGCTATCAGAATTGGGCTGCTATAAACATTGATGTGGCTGCATCAGTTTGCTTCTTAACAGCTTCCTTGAGATATAACTTGTAAACATCCTAATTACCTATCTTAAATGTATAGTTTGATTTTTTTTTAGCATGTTCAGAGTGGTACAACTATCACCATAAACAATTTTATAGCATTTTCATTATCCCCCAAAGGAAACCTCATACTATGAATATGGGTTCATCACTCCCATCCTGTATGTACCCAGTTCTCTGCCCCACTATTAGGCAACTACTAATCTTTCTGTTTAGAGATTTGTCTATTCAGAATATTTCATATAAATGGAAGCCCAAAATGTGTGTTCTTCTGTGACTGGCTTTTTTCACTCTTGGTCTAAAGCTCCAAGGTTCATTCATGTTATTTTCCTCCCTTTACTTTTTTCTTTTCTTTTTATTATTATAAAAATCCTAGTGGATGTGAGATGGTTACATTATTGTGATATGATTTGTATTTCCCTAATGGGACTAATGATGTCTTGTTTTTATTTTATTTTTTTGGTGTGCTCATGTTTATATTTTCTTTGGAGAAATGTCTACTTTAAACATCTACCCACTTTATAAAACAGGGTTGTCTTTTTATTGTTTGATTGTAAGAGATCTTTATATATTCTGAATACTAGATTATTTTCAGATACCTTGCAAACATTTCCTCTCTACTTTAACTTTCTTGGTAGGGTCTGTTGAAGTGTGAAAGCTTTACATTTTGATGAAGTCTAGTACATTTAGTTTTTCTTTGGTTGTTTGTGCTTTTGGTGTCATAAAGAAATCATTTCTTAATTCAAGGTGATGAAAAAAATTTTTTTGAGGAGTTTTATTATTTTAGTTCTTACATTTAGGTCTTTGTTCAATTTTAAGCTGATTTTTGTATTTTCTCTGGAGTATGCGTCTAATTGATGTCCAGTTCGGTCTCAGCACAATTTGTTGAAAAGAATATTCTTTGCCCATTTAATTGTTTTGTCACTCTTGTAAAAAGTCAACTGACCATAAATGTTTGAGTTCACTTCTGGAATCTGTTTTATTCCGTTCATCTCTGTGTGCACCCTAAGTCAGTTCCATACTGTCTTGCTTAGCAAGAGGTAATTCTGTAGAAATTGGGACATGTTTTTGTTTTAAATTCCGAAGTGTTTTTGCTATTGTGGGTCACTTATATTCCATATGAATTTTAAGATAAGCTTTTACATTTCTGCAAAAAATAAAGGCAGTTAGGATTCGATATCTGTGTATGTGTGCGTGCGCGCACGCATGCGTGCCTGAGATGGAATTCAGGAACTCATGTATGCTAGGAAAGCTCTCTACCACTGAGCAACACCTCCACCCCGGTTTAGGATTTTGTTAGGAATTATATTGAATCTGTAAATCAATTAGGGAAATATTTCCATTTTAACAATAGTAATCTTCCAAATCCATGAATAAGCATTGTCTTTTTGTCTATTTTGTATTATTTAATTTCTTTAAACAGCATTTTATGGTTTTAGTGTACAAGTCTTATGCTTCTTTGGTTAAAGTTTTGAAAAACATTTTTTAATTGTACATGGGCACAATACCTTTATTTTATTTATTTTTATGAGGTGCTGAAGATCAAACCCATTGCCTCACATGTACTAGGTAAGTGCACTACCACTGAGTTACAACCCCAACTCCATTCTTTAGTTATATTTATTCCTAAGTATCTTGTTATTTTGATGCTGCTACAAATGGAATAATTTTCCTAATTTCACTTTCAGTTTGTTCATTGCTAATCAAAATATAATTGATTATTATGAATTGATCCTGTGTTTTGAAACTTTGTTAGCTCTAATAATTTTTGGTGGATTCCTTCAGATTTTCTAGACAAAAGGTCAAGTTATCTGTAAATAGAGATTGTGTTATTTTATTCCTTTCCAAACTGAATACCTTTTTGTTTCCTTAAATAATTGCCCTGCCTAGAAACCTCTAGTAAAATGTTGAAGTAGTGAGAATACACATTATTGTCTGGCTCCTAATTTTTAAGCATTGGGTCTTTTATCATTTAAGCATGATATTAGCTGTGGGTTTTTCATAGAGGTCTTTTATCAGCTTGAGAAAGTCACTTCTACCTTTTTTTTAAAAAATAAATTTTATTTAACGTATTTAAAGACCCAATGCTTAAAATAAAGACATGTACAATAAAACAGTTATGATAGTGGAACAAGTTAACATATTCATCATCTCACATAGGGACCTATTTTTCTTCCTTGTGGCAAGAGCAGCTATAATCTAATATAGCAAAAATCCTGCCTTACTAACTATAGTCCTCGTGGCGTATATCAAATCTTTTGTTTTGGTTAGCATGTATATTTGTTATTTTGTGTCCTTTGACCTACATCTTCCCATTTCTCCCCATCCCCACCTTGACCCTGGTAGCCACTATTTTATTCTCTTTATATTTAACTTTTTAAGATTCCACATCTAAGTGTGACCAGGCAGTACTTCTCTCTGTTTAGTTTATTTCACTTGGTATCATGTCCTCCAGGCCCATCTACTTTATGGCAAATGGCAAGATCTCCTTTTATTTAAGGCACAACGATCATGTCTGCCTCACAGTCTTTGTGTTCATGGATGGACACCTGGGTTGCTTTCATGTCTTGGCTGCCGTGAACAATGCTGCAGTGAACGTCTTCATGAGGTGGTGGTTTTATTTCCTTTAGGTACGCTCCCAGAAGAGGAAGCCTGGGTCACAGTAGTTTTATCTGAATTTTCTTTAGGAACTTCATACTATTTTCCATAAAGGCTGCACATTCCCACCAACAGTGTCCCAGGTTCCTTTTGTGTGTGTGTGTCCTTGCTACCACTTAATATCACTTGTCTTTTTGATAGCTAACTATTCTAATGGACATTGGGTGGAATCTCATAGTGGTTTTAGTTTACGTTTCCCTGATAATTAGTGGTCTTAAGCACCTTTTCATGTACTTGTTGTTAATTTTAATGTCCTATTTATTTTGGTAGAAAAGATAGAACCCAGGATACTTAAGCAGTGAGCTGTATCTCTAACCCTTTTTAAATTTTGAAACAGAGTCTTGCTAAGTTTCTGAGACTGGCTTTGAACTTATGATCTTCCTGCTTCAGATGTGTTCCCCTATGCCCAGCTTAATGTTCTCTTTAGATAAATGTCTATTTAAGTCCTTTGCCTATGTAAAAAAAAAAAAAAGTCTTCTTGCTATTGAGTTGTGTGAATTCTTATGAAATTCAGATATTAACCTATTATCTGATATGTTTTGCAAATATTTTTTCCCATTCTGTAGGTTCCCTTTTCAGTTTTTGGTTCTCCCCTGCCCCAACCCTGGGAAAAAGCTTTTTAGTTTTGTATAGTCCCATTTATTAATTTGTTTCCTTTGGTAGCCTGAGCTTTCGGTGTGAAATCAAGAAATATTTGCAAATGTCAAGGTCAAGGAGCTTACCCCCTGTTTTCTTCTAGGAATCTTATAGTTTTAGATCTTCTATGTAGGTCTTTAATCCATTTTGTGCTGACTTTTGTGTATGGTGTAAGGTAAGGGTTCAGATTCACTCTTTTGCATGTGGGAATTCAGTTTTCCCTATACCATTTATTAAAGGAACTATCCTTTTCTATTGTCTTTTGATGTCCTTGTTGAAAATGTATGTTTGATTTATTTCTGGGCTCTGTAGTGTTTCACTGGTCTATTTTTATGCCAGTACCATACTGTTTTGATTACTATGGCTTTGCAATATAATTTTAAATTAGGACGTACAATGCCTCCAACTTCTTTTTTTTTAGTTTGCTTTTCTCTCAGAATTGCTTTGGCTATTTGGGGGTCTTCTGTAGCTGTACATGAATTTTAAGAATATTTTTTCTATTTCTGTGAAGAATGCTACTGGAATTTTGAGATGGATCGCATCAAATCTACCTAGGCTTTAGCTAGTATGAACTTTTAAATAGCATTCTTCCAGTCCATGAGCATGGAATACCTTTCCATTTGTTTATGTCCTTCTCAATTTCTTTTATCTTGTATATCACTGCATTTCCTTAGTGATTACTTTTCAGTTATGTTTCCAGCACTTTTTATTTTTTTATTTATTTTTTTTTTTTATTTTTTATTGTGAACAAATGGGATACATGTTCTTTCACTGTTTGTACATAGAGTAAAGGCATACCATTTGTGTAATCATACGTTTACATAGGGTGATGTTGGTTGATTCATTCTGTTATTTTTTTCCCCTTCCCCCCACCCCTCCCATCCCTCTTTTCCCTCTATACAGTCCTTCCTTCCCCCATTCTTGCCCCCCTCCCTAACCCTCACTCTAACCCTAAAACTAACCCCTCCCACACCCCATTATGTATCATCATCCACTTATCAGCGAGATCATTCTTCCTTTGGTTTTTTGAGATTGGCTTATCTCACTTAGCATGATATTCTCCAATTTCGTCCATTTGCTTGCAAATGCCATAATTTATCATTCTTTATGGCTGAGTAATATTCCATTGTATATATATGCCACAGTTTCTTTATCCATTCATCAACTGAAGGGCATCTAGGTTGGTTCCACAATCTGGCTATGGTGAATTGAGCAGCAATGAACATTGATGTGGCTGTATCTCTGTAGTATGCTGATTTTAAGTCCTTTGGGTATAGGCCAAGGAGTGGGATAGCTGGGTCAAATGGTAGTTCCATTCCAAGTTTTTTAAGGAATCTCCATACTGCCTTCCAGAGTGGTTGCACTAATTTGCAACCCCACCAGCAATGTATGAGTGTACCTTTTTCCCCACATCCTCGCCAACACCTGTTGTTGCTTGTGTTCTTGATAATCGCCATTCTGATTGGGGTGAGATGGAATCTTAGGGTGGTTTTGATTTGCATTTCTTTTATTACTAGAGATGTTGAACATTTTTCCATATGTTTGTTGATTGTTTGTAGGTCTTCTTCTGTGAAGTGTCTGTTCATTTCCTTAGACCATTTGTCGATTGGATTATTTGTAGTCTTGGTGTTGAGTTTTTTGAGTTCTTTATAGATTCTGGAGATTAGTGCTCTATCTGAAGTATGATTGGCAAAGATTTTCTCCCACTCTGTAGGCTCTTTCTTCACATTGCTGATAGTTTCCTTTGCTGAGAGAAAGCTTTTTAGTTTGAATCTATCCCAGTTGTTGATTCTTACTTTTATTTCTTGTGCTATGGGAGTCCTGTTGAGAAAGTCTGGTCCTAAGCCGACATGTTGAAGATCTGGACCTACATTTTCTTCTATAAGATGCAGGGTCTCTGGTCTGATTCCGAGGTCCTTAATCCATTTTGAGTTTAGTTTTGTGCACGGTGAGAGATATGGGTTTATTTTCATTTTGTTGCATATGGATTTCCAATTTTCCCAGCACCATTTGTTGAAGAGGCTATCTTTTCTCCATTGCATATTTTTGGCCCCTTTGTCTAGTATGAGGAAATTATATTTGTTTGGGTTTGTGTCCGTGTCTTCTATTCTGTACCATTGATCTACCTGTCTATTTTGGTACCAATACCATGCCGTTTTTGTTACTATTGCTTTGTAGTAAAGTTGAAGTTCAGGTATTGCAATACCCCCTGCTTCATTTTTCCTGCGAAGGATTGCTTTAGCAATTCTGGGTTTCTTATTCTTCCAGATGAATTTCATAATTGCTTGCTCTATTTCTGCAAGGTACATCATTGGGATTTTAATTGGAATTGCATTGAATCTGTATAGCACTTTTGGTAGTATGGCCATTTTGACAATATTAATTCTGCCTATCCAGGAACATGGGAGATCTTTCCATCTTCTAAGGTGTTCTTTAATTTCTTTCTTTAGTGTTCTGTAGTTCTCATTGTAGAGGTCTTTCACCTCTTTTGTGAGATTGATTCCCAAGTATTTTATTTTTTTTGAGGCTATTGTGAATGGAGTAGTTTTCCTAACTTCTCTTTCTGAAGATTCATCACTTATGTATAAAAATGCATTGGATTTATGAGCATTGATCTTGTATCCTGCTACTTTACTGAATTCACTTATGAGTTCTAAGAGTTTTCTGGTGGAATTTCCTGGTTCCTCTAAGTATATAATCATATCATCAGCAAATAGGGATAGTTTGAGTTCTTCTTTTCCAATTCGTATCCCTTTAATTTCTTTGGTCTGTCTAATTGCTCTGGCTAGAGTTTCAAGGACGATATTGAATAGGAGTGGTGAGAGAGGGCATCCCTGCCTTGTTCCAGATTTTAGGGGAATGCTTTCAGTTTTTCACCATTAAGAATAATATTAGCCATGGGCTTAGCATAGATGGCCTTTACAATGTTAAGGAACGTTCCCACTATCCCTATTTTTTCTAGTGTTTTGAGCATGAAGGGGTGCTGTATTTTATCAAATGCTTTTTCTGCATCTATTGAAATAATCATGTGGTTCTTGACTTTAAGTCTGTTGATATGGTGAATTACATTTATTGATTTCCTGATGTTGAACCAACCTTGCATCCCTGGGATGAAACCCACTTGATCATGATGCACTATCTTTTTAATACATTTTTGTATGCGATTTGCTAAAATTTTGTTGAGAATTTTTGCGTCGATGTTCATTAAGGAAATTGGTCTGAAATTTTCTTTCCTCGATGTGTCTCTGTCTGGTTTAGGTATCAGGGTGATATTGGCTTCGTAGAATGAGTTTGGGAGGGTTCCCTCCTCTTCTATTTCATGGAATACTTTGAAAAGTATTGGAATGAGCTCTTCTTTAAAGGTTTTGTAGAACTCGGCTGAGAAACCATCAGGTCCTGGACTTTTCTTTGTTGGTAGGCTTTTGATGACTTCATCTATTTCATTACTTGAAATTGGTCTATTTAAATTGTGCATGTCCTCCTCGTTTAGTTTAGGCAATTCAAAGGTCTCTAGAAACTTGTTGATATCTTCGAAATTTTCTATTTTGTTGGAATATAGATTTTCAAAATAGCTTCTAATTATGTTTTGTATTTCAGTCGTGTCTGTTGTGATACTTCCTTGTTCATTCCGAATTTTGGTGATTTGGGTTTTCTCTCGTCTTCTCTTTGTTAGTGTGGCTAAAGGTTTATCAATTTTGTTTATTTTTTCGAAGAACCAACTATTTATTTTGTCAATTTTTTGTATTGTTTCTTTCGTTTCAATTTCGTTGATTTCAGCTCTGAGTTTAACTATTTCCTGTCTTCTACTACTTCTGGTGTTGGTCTGTTCTTCTTTTTCTAGGGCTTTGAGCTGTAGTGTTAGTTCATTTATTTTTTGAGTTTTACTTCTTTTATTAAATGCGCTCCATGAAATAAATCTTCCTCTAAGTACGGCTTTCATAGTGTCCCAGAGATTTTGATACGATGTTTCTTTGTTCTCGTTTACCTCTAAGAATTTTTTAATTTCCTTCCTAATATCTTCTGTTATCCATTCCTCATATAATAGCATATTGTTTAATCTCCAGGTGTTGGAGTAATTTCTGTTTTTTGCTCTTTCATTTATTTCTAGTTTCAATCCATTATGGTCTGATAAATACAAGGAAGTGTCTCTATCTTCTTGTATTTGCTAACATTAGCTTTGTGGCATAATATATGGTCTATTTTAGAGAAGGATCCATGTGCTGCTGAGAAGAAAGTGTATTCACTCTTCGTTGGATGGTATATTCTATAAATGTCTGTTAAGTCTAAATTATTGATTGTGTTATTGAGATCTAAGGTTTCTTTATTCAATTTTTGTTTGGAAGATCTGTCCAGTGGAGAGAGAGGTGTGTTAAAATCACCTAGTATTATTGTATTGTGGTCTATTTGGTTTCTGAGATTGAGAAGGATTTGTTTGACATACATGGGTGAGCCACTGTTTGGGGCATAGATATTTATGATTGTTATGTCTTGCTGATTTATGCTTCCCTTAAGCAGTATGAAATGTCCTTCTTTATCCCTTCTGATTAACTTTGGCTTGAAGTCCACTTTATCTGAAATGAGGATGGATACCCCAGCTTTTTTGCTGGGTCCATGTGCATGGTAAGTTTTTTCCCATCCTTTCACCTTTAGTCTTTGGGTATCTCTTTCTAAGAGATGAGTCTCTTGCAGGCAACATATTGTTGGATCTTTCTTTTTTATCCAATCTGCCAGTCTATGTCTTTTGATTGATGAATTCAGGCCGTTAATATTCAGGGTAATTATTGAGATATGATTTGTATTCCCGGTCATTTGACTCATTTTATTCATTTATTTGCTTATTTTTGACACGACTTGGTTCCTCTTTATTTGAGAGTTCCTTTAGGATATCTCCTCCCTTTGCTGATTTGCTTCTTTGTTTTTCATTTCTTCTTCATGGAATATTTTGCTGAGAATGTTCTGTAATGCTGGCTTTCTTTTTGTATATTCTTTTAGCTTTTGTTTATCATGGAAGGATTTTATTTCGTTGTCAAATCTGAAGGTAAGTTTTGCTGGGTATAAGATTCTTGGTTGGCATCCATTTTCTTTTAGGGCTTGAAAAATGTTATTCCAGGCCCTTCTAGCTTTTAGGGTCTGGATTGAAAAATCTGCTGATATCCGTATTGGCTTCCCCCTGAATGTAATTTGGTTCTTTTCTCTCACAGCCTTTAAGATTCTGTCTTTATTTTGTATGTTAGGTATTTTCATTATAATGTGCCTTGGTGTGGGTCTGTTGTAATTTTGTGTATTTGGAGTCCTGTAAGCCTCTTGAACTTGATTTTCCATTTCGTTCTTCAGATTTGGGAAATTTTCTGTAATTATCTCATTGAATAGGTTGTTCATTCCTTTGGTTTGTTTCTCTAAGCCTTCCTCAATCCCAATAATTCTCAAATTTGGCCTTTTCATGATATCCCATAGTTCTTGGAGATTCTGTTCATGATTTCTTACCATCTTCTCTGTTTGTTCGACTTTGTTTTCGAGGTTAAATATTTTGTCTTCAATATCTGAGGTTCTGTCTTCCAGGTGTTCTATCCTATTGGTTGTGCTTTCTATGGAGTTCTTAATTTGGTTTATTGTTTCCTTCATTTCAAGGATTTCTGTTTGGTTTTTTTTCAATATCTCTAACTCTTTATTGAAATGGTCTTTTGCTTCCTGTATTTGCTCTTTTAACTGTCTATTGGTGCGTTCATTCAATGCCTGCATTTGCTCTTTCATTTCATCGTTTGCTTCCCTTATCATGTTGATTATGTACATTCTGAACTCCCTTTCTGACATTTCTTCTGCCATGCTGTCATTGGATTTTATTGATATAACATCCAGATTTGTTTGAGGCATTTTCTTCCCTTGTTTTCTCATATTGTTCAGGTATCAGTGGACTGCAGAGATGTTGCAGATTTCCTCTATTGACTTATAATGTCCCTGAAGATTGCTAGTGTATCCCCTCTTATCCTTCAGTAGCCTGAAGTCTTAGAGGAAGTTGATACTTCGGTGTTCCCCTAGGTAGCTGCCTCTCTAGGGGTGGTGGTCTTCAGGTGGGGTATATTCCCTGCTAGAGGGCAGAGGTGCCTCTACTTGTTGACCAATGGTCATCCAAAGGGGAGCTAGACTGCGGGCTAAGGCAATGCCTGTTTGGGCCTGTGTCTCTGGTTTTACTGTCTTTGTGGGAAAACCTCACTCTGCGGGGAAGACCCACCCGGTGGGGAGGTCTCACTAGTCCGTTCCCCTCCTAGAGGTTCTCCTCAGTCCACAACTACCGCCTGTGCAGGGCAGCCTTCCCAAGCAGCGTTTCCAGGGGCCTGGACCTACCTCCTGGGCTTGGGAGCCCTGCCCTTCGCAGACGAGTCTCCTTTGGTGGCCCCTCCTCAGAGAAGCTGCCCACAGTCCTGGAACCTTCGCTCCACCCCTCAGCTGGTCTCTGTGTAGCTCTTTCAAGAAAAGGTGCTTAGATCCCCGGCTCAGACCGTGCTTTGCACCTAATCACTTGGCTATGCGACCCCTCCTCTGAAGAGTCACTTGGAGCCTCGTACATATGCTCCAAGCCCCAGTGACCCGTCACTCGTCTCTTCCTCCAGGCAGGTGTTCTGTGTGGGCGCTTGGAGACCAAGCCACTCACTGCGCACCTCCACCTCCTCAGGACAGCCCCCTCCCCGTTGTTCAGGCAGTTGCTGAATCCAAATAGTTCGCCACCCAACTCTTTCTCTGGCAGCCCCCGGAGCCCTGGCAGATTGGTCCAAAAAACCAAAAAACCAAGCGGTGTGCTGCTCGGCCTCCTCTGCAATGTCTCCCACTTTCCGAGCTCACTGTTCCAATGAGGGTAGATGTGTCTTGCTGCCTGGGCAGGGCAGCCTTCCCAGGGGCCCAGACCTACCTCCTGGGCCTGGGAGCCTCACCCTTCGTAGACGAGTCTCCTTAGGTTGTCCCTTCTCAGAGACGCTGCCTGAAGTCCTGGAACCTTCACTTCGCCCCTCAGTTTGTCTCTGTGTAGTTCATTCAAGAAAAGGTGCCTAGGTCCCTGGACCGGACCTTGCTATGCACCTAATCGCCTGGCTATGCGACCCGCCCTCTGAGCAGTCACTTGGAGCCTCGTACATATGTTCCAAGCCCCAGTGACCCGTCGCTCGTCTCTTCCTCCAGGTGTGGGCGCTTGGAGACCAAGGCACTCACTGCGTACCTCCACCTCCTCTGGGCAGCCCCCTCCCCGTTGCTCAGGCGGTTGCTGGATCCAAACAACTCGCCGCCCCACTCTTTCTCTGGCAGCCGCTGGAGCCCTGGCAGATCGCTTCAAAACCAAGCAGTGTGTCGCACAACCTCCCTTGCAAAGATCCCCGCTTTCCGAGTTCACTGCTCCAGCAGGGGAGGTGTGACTTGCCGCCTGGGCAGGGGCAGCCTTTGCAGGCAACGTTCCCAGGGGCCCGGACCTCCCTCCTGGGCTTGAGAGCCTCACCCTTCGCAGACGAGTCTCCTTAGGTTAGAGAATCTGCCCGCGGTCCTGGAAACTTCAATCCGCCATTTTTCGCTCCGCTTCGCTGTCCGTTTTTACCGCTCCGGCGGGGGAGGGGCGACCCGCCGAGTCACTGTACTTCACAAAGTTCTCTGCGTTCCAGGGCTACTGCCCCTTCGGGGACGCCTCCCCTATGGGAGAAACTCCCCGGGCGGCTTTGAGTTGGTCCCAAGTCACTATCTCCTCTTTTGAATCTTGAGTCCTGGAGCAACATGAAATGCAGCCGCCCTCTAGTCCGCCATCTTGAACCTCCTCCAGCACTTTTTAAATGCCCCTTTCTTTGGGATCAGCTATTGGTGGCAAGGAGTTTTGGTCTTATGCTTGTTTTCCAAACAATGGGGAGACATAGCTAAGAGGAGAATCCCTCTTGATGTTGGCTTGATGTGGTCTATAAGCAACTTCATTTGCACTAGGTTCCAAGGCACAGATGCTCAGAGTAGCTGTGGTATGGGGTCCAGGGATCAGGGTCTTGCAACTGATTGTGACATTAGGATCTTGGAGTACCGATGCACTTTTTGAAGCAAGGTCAACTGCAGATTACCCACAGAGCCAGATTTTGTGATTCTGAAGTACCCCTACCCTGAAAGCTTGAGCCCAAATGACTGGGTTGTAGTTGTGACTCTTACCTTTGATGACAGGGCATAGTACTGGCCTAACTTGAGGAAGAAGGGGTGCTCTGGGGGTTAGGCCTGGGGAATAGGGTAGAGCTACAATTCAGGAACCAGAGCCAATGCAGCACAATTACAAAGCTTGGAGATAAGACACAGCGTAGTGGTGATTCTGGACTCCAAGATGGTGGGACTCAGCAGTGAGAGTAGATGCAATGGCAGCAAGGACCCCAGATTGGCAGAGTATAACTGCCACTTGAGGCCTGGAGAGGGGAGGAGGGATCAGCTCCTCATGACTCCATTCCCCAAAGAGGGGGTATCTCAGCAGCACAGACTTTAGGGTGCTAGTTCAGTTCCAGAGAATGAGGGTGCTTTTGATATTTGTGTGTGTGTGTGTGTGTGTGTGTGTGTGTGTGTGTGTGTCTGTGTGTGTGTGTGTGTCTGTGTGTCTGTGTTGTGTGTGGGGGGGGTCTCAGTTTGGCAAATGCTTTGTTTCTCTGGTACATAGGATACCATGTCAACTGCTTGGTTTGGCCAAGGCACTGATTCCCCAGGAAATTACGTACCACTTTAGTTTAGGCCTATGGGTTGTGGTTGCTTTGGTGTCCAAAGATTCCTTGGGAGGCAGGGTGCCAGTGCCACTTTAACTCAGGCACAGTGGGGCATGATCGTTCTGGGCATCCAAAGTTCTATTTCTCTACAAGCAGTGTACCACTTTAGCTCAGGCTCTACGAGGATTAGGTAAAGTGGCTTTGCAGCAGTGTGGCCCCATGGGGTAGGGTGTAGCAGCTGCTTGGCTTAGGTATGGTGGGCTATCAGGAAGGGATGACTCAGCCATGACAGAGCCTCAGGGATGAAAGAGTGCCATGGCCACTCATCCCTGGAGCAGGGCCCATGCCAACAGTGGTTCTGGTTACAAGATGGCATAGTCAGTAACTGCAAGGGCCATCGGGTGTGGGACACAATATTGGCTCCTTCTCAGAAGGAAGGGCAGGTAGCTTCCTCAGCTGTAGCTTCCTCAGTATGGATTCCAGGTAGCTTCCTACAGCTGTGAGAACTGTAGGAATCTCCAGTGATGAGGACTGTAGGTATTCAAGTTGTCGGGGCAGCTGGGTTCTCTTACTTACCTTTTCCAGCAGAGAAGTCCCTTCTGGTTCTGAACTGGTACAATCTTGGGAATGGGATGATGAGGGGAGGTATTTCCTTTTGTTTTCTGTGTGCCATTGATAGGATTTGGATCTTAAGTGTTCCCCAAAGACCCATGTGTTAAAGGCTTGGTCCCCAGTGTGTAGTGTTATTGAGAGATGGTGAAACATTTAGGAGGTGGGGCCTAACGGGATAAAGTTAGGTCACTGTGGAGCACGACCTTGAAGGGGACACTGAGACCTTGGTCTCTTTCTCTGTCCCTCCTTCCCTCACTCTCTCTCCTTTTGGTTCCTGGCTGTCATGAGATAAGTGGCCTTGCTTCACCACATGCTCTCTACCATGATGTTCTACTTCACCACAAACCCAAAAGCAATGTCTGAAACCATGAGTCAAAATAAATCTTTTCCAGACTAGGAAAAGCAGTGTCTAAAATTTTGTCAAAATAAGTCCATTCTAGACTAGGAATGGAGCCACCATATGACCAGCTATATTCACCACCCCTTGGTATTCTAAAGAATTAGAGTGCTCATAGAATAGTGATACATGCATACCCACATTTATAGCAACACAATTTATAATAGCCAAACTATGGAACCAACCTAGGTGTCCATCAATGGATGAATGGGTAAATAAAATGTGGTTTGTATGCACAATGGAGTTTTTTTTTTTATTGTAAACTAATGGGATACATGTTGTTTCTCTGTTTGTACATGGAGTAAAGGCATACCATTTGTGTAATCATAAATTTACATAGGGTAATGTTGGTTGATTCATTCTGTTATTTTTCCCTTCCCCCCACCCCTCCCATCTCTCTTTTCCCTCTATACAGTCCTTCCTTCCCCCATTCTTGCCCCCCTCCCTAACCCTAACTCTAACCCTAACACTAACCCCTCCCACCCCCCATTATGTGTCATCATCCACTTATTAGCGATATCATTCTTCCTTTGGTTTTTTTGAGATTGGCTTATCTCACTTAGCATGATATTCTCCAATTTCATCCATTTGCCTGCAAATGCCATAATTTTATCATTCTTTATGGCTGAGTAATATTCCATTGTATATATATGCCACAGTTTCTTTATCCATTCATCAACTGAAGGGCATCTAGGTTGGTTCCACAATTTGGCTATGGTGAATTGAGCAGCAATGAACATTGATGTGGCTGTATCTCTGTAGTATGCTGATTGTAAGTCCTTTGGGTATAGGCCAAGGAGTGGGATAGCTGGGTCAAATGGTCGTTCCATTCCAAGTTTTCTAAGGAATCTCCATACTGCTTTCCAGAGTGGTTGCACTAATTTGCAACCCCACCAGCAATGTATGAGTGTACCTTTTTCCCCACATCCTCACCTGTTGTTGCTTGTATTCTTGATAATCGCCATTAAATGTAATTCACCATATCAACAGACTTAAAGTCAAGAATCATATGATTATTTCAATAGATGCAGAAAAAGCATTTGATAAAATACAGTACCCCTTCATGCTCAAAACACTAGAAAAAATAGGGATAGTGGGAATGTTCCTTAACATTGTAAAGGCCATCTACGCTAAGCCCATGGCTAATATCATTCTAATTGGTGAAAAACTGAAAGCGTTCCCCCTAAAGTCTGGAACAAGGCAGGGATGCCCTCTTTCACCACTCCTATTCAATATCGTCCTTGAAACTCTAGCCAGAGCAATTAGACAGACCAAAGAAATTAAAGGGATACGAATAGGAAAAGAAGAACTCAAACTATCCCTATTTGCTGATGATATGATTATATACTTAGAGGAACCAGGAAATTCCACCAGAAAACTTGTAGAACTCATAAGTGAATTTAGTAAAGTAGCGGGATATAAGATCAATGCTCTTAAATCTAAGGCATTTTTATACATAAGTGATGAATCTTCAGAAAGAGAAATTAGGAAAACTACCCCATTCACAATAGCATCGAAAAAAATAAAATACTTGGGAATCAATCTCACAAAAGAGGTGAAAGACCTCTACAATGAGAACTACAGAACACTAAAGAAAGAAATTAAAGAACACCTTAGAAGATGGAAAGATCTCCCATGTTGCTGGATAGGCAGAATTAATATTGTCAAAATGGCCATACTACCAAAAGTGCTATACAGATTCAATGCAATTCCAATTAAAATCCCAATGACGCACCTTACAGAAATAGAACAAGCAATCATGAAATTCATCTGGAAGAATAAGAAACCCAGAATAGCTAAAGCAATCCTTCGCAGGAAAAATGAAGCAGGGGGTATTGCAATACCAGAACTTCAACTGTACTACAAAGCAATAGTAACAAAAACGGCATGGTAGTGGTACCAAAATGGACAGGTAGATCAATGGTACAGAATAGAGGACACGGACACAAACCCAAATAAATATAATTTCCTCATACTAGACAAAGGGGCCAAAAATATGCAATGGAGAAAAGATAGCCTCTTCAACAAATGGTGCTGGGAGAATTGGAAATCCATATGCAACAGAATGAAACTAAACCCGTATCTCTCACCTTGCACGAAACTAAACTCAAAATGGATTAAGGACCTCGGAATCAGACCAGAGACCTTGCATCTTATAGAAGAAAAAGTAGGTCCAGATCTTCAACATAAAAGCAAGAATCAACAACTGGGATAGATTCAAACTAAAAAGCTTTCCCTCAGCAAAGGAAACTATCAGCAATGCAAAGAAAGAGCCTACAGAGTGGGAGAAAATCTTTGCCAATCACAATGGAGTTTTATTCAGTCATAAAGAAAATTTCCATTTACATAAAAATAGCTGAAGCTTGAGATTATTATGTTAAGTGAAATAAGCCAAACTCAGAAGGGTCATATGTTTTCTCTCATATGTGGAAGCTAGGGAGGAAAAAGGAAAAGAAAGGTAGGGGTGATCTCATGAAAATAACAGAGCAGTAGAATAAGGTAAAGGAACCAGGGGGAGGGTTGAGGGAAGGGAAAAGGGAAATACCGGAGAATGATATTGGCCAAATTATATTTTATGCGTAAAATGTGTAGCAACAAATCCTGCCATTATATACAACTACAATTCACCAATAAAAATGTGGGAAAATGGATCAAAATATTACCTGCAAAAAACAAATTTAAAAGTCTTGACAAAATAAACCTTTTCCTCCTTACAAGTTGATTTTTTAAAAAAAATATTGTCATAGTGATGGAAAACTAACACAGCCACCTTGGGTTTCTGTGTTTTACAGGATATCTGCTACTCTTTTGTTGTACTCCAATGATATTTTGGTTATTTTCATTCGAATGTAGTTATTAGTTGTTTGACTATCTTTCTGGGATGGGGAGTTCAAAGGGCTTCTAGTCAGCTACCATGCTGATATCACTCTAGAAGTTGCTACTTACTCCTAGTTTGCTGAGTGTTTTTATCATGTAGTAATTTTTCAAGTACTTTTTCTGAATCTTTTAAGATGTTCATTTGTTTTTTCTTTTTAATATTCTATTCTGTCATTTTTATTAACATCTAGTAATGTATTACTATTATCCTGTTAATATATGCTAAACAATGATCCATCAAAGGGATTCAAGTCCAAATCTCTAGCCCTTATGAAAATGTTAATTTGCATCATAAAAAGAAATTTAAAGATGTTATTAGGTTAAGATCTTGAACTGGTAAGATTTTTCTGCATTATCTGGATGGGGCCAATCTAATCTTGCAAGTTCTTTTAGAAGAGGTGTAGGAAGATCAGAATCAGAAAAGGTGATTTGATGAAAGAAAAAGATTTAAAGATTCTCATCAACTTGTGTTGTTTCTAAGGCACTAAATTTATGTTAATTTGTTATAGCAACAATAGAAAACTAATATAATTACATTTATTTTTAATATATTGAACCAACCTTACATTCCAGGATAAGTCACACTTGGTTTTGATATATAATCCTTTTAATATACTGATAGATTCTGTTTGGCATTTGTTTTGAGGACTTTTGCATCCATATTCCCTCTCTTTCTATTTTTTAGAAGGATTTTTGAGGATTAGTGTTAGTTATTAAATATAGACTAGAAATTACCTGTGAAGCCATATATTTCTGGTCTTTATTATAAATTATTTTTGCTTGTTTTTTTTGTTTTGTTTACTGACTCAATCTCATTATAGATTTTCAGGTCTACTCTTCTTGAATCAGTTTTGTTAGTTTTCATCTTTTCTGAAAATTTGTCCATTTCATGTAGGTTACTTGACTTTTTGGCATTCAGTTGTTCATAATATTCTCTTGTAATGCTTTTTATTTTGGGTAAGATTGGCAATAATGTCATTTTTTTTTCATTCTTCATTTTAATAATTTGAGTCTTTTCCCCCTAATGAATATAGCTAATAAGTAGTCCCTTTCAAATAATTTTCAACTTCTTTGATTTTTCTCTTGTTTTTCTATTCTCTTTTGTTTACTTCCTCTCTCATTTTCATTATTCCCCTTCCTTATGCTTGATTTCAGTGTAGTCTGTACTTCATTTCTAGTCTCTTAATGTTAAAGGTTAGGCTATCTTCATTTTTGAGGTAGTCCTTCATAGCTGTGAGCTTCTTTCTGGGCACCAATTTAACTGCATTAAGTTTTGGAATGTTATATTTTCATTTATCTCAAAGTATGCTCTAATTTCCCTTGCAATTATTTTGATTCATTGTTGTTTAATTTCCATACATTTGTGAATTCCACAAATTCCTCCCTGTTACTAATTTCTAATTTTATTTTATTACAGAATCCTTTTACATTTATTGAAGCTTGTTTTATGACCTACCATATAGTTTATCCTGGATAATGTTCCATATGAAATTGAGAAGATTGTATATTCAGCTGTTGTTGGGTGGAGTATTCTGTAGTTATCTATAAGGTTTAGCTGTTTTTTAATATTGTTCAACTCTACTATTTTATGACCGATTTTCTGTCTAGTTGTTCTACCCATTAGTGAAAGTAAGAAATTGAAGTCTCCAACTATTATTGTTAAAATCTCTGTTTTTCTCTTCTCTTTGGCCTGCTCTTGCTTAATGTATGTTAGGGCTCTGTTTTTAGGTTTATATATTTATATTTGTGTTAGTTATTTTTCTGTCACCATAATAAATACCCAAGATAATCAACTTATAAAGAGAAAAGGTTTACTTTGAGCTCAATTTTAAAGACCCCAGCCCATCATCAGGTACACCCATTGCTTTCAGGCCTTCAGTGGGGGAGCCCATCAGCAATGGGAGGGAGCAGAAAACTGCTTACCTCATGGACAAGAAATAAAAATGAGGAGGGATTCAGAGTCCCACTACTCCCTTCAAGGGCTTGCCTTCAATGACCTAAAGACCTCCCACTAAGCCCCACCTCTTAAAGATTCTACTTCTTAAAGCTGCTGCCTCTCAATAGCACCACTCTGGAGACTAAGTCTTTAACACTTGGGCCTTTGGGGGAACATTTAAGATACAAACTATAGCAGAATTATATGTTCTGATAGGTTGTCCCTTTTATCATAGTAATATTTCTTCCTTGTCTCTACTAACAATTTCTATACTAAAGTCAATTTCGTCTGACAGTATGGCCACTCCAACTCTTTTGGTTACTGTTGCATGGCAGGTCTTTTGCTCTCCTTTTCCTTTCAACCCATTTGTGTCTTTGACTCTAAAGTGAATCTTTTTATAAACAGCTTCTAGTCAGAACACACACATAATATGTATAGTTTTGCAGTAGGAAGACTGAACACAGGGCCAAGCAAGAGCTCTACTAGTGAGCTTCATCCCCTGCCTAGATCATATTTTTAAAAATTTGTAGTGACAATTTATGCTTTTTAATTGGACAGTTTAATACTAATACATTAATAATTAATTTGATGTGATTACTGATAGGGTAGAAACTGCCCATTCTGCTATTTGTTTTCTGTAAGTCTTAATATTTCCTCTAGTACTGCCTTTTGTATTAAGATACTTAAGGTATATAATATTATACATTTAAGACATTTTTTGTGTTAAGATATTTTCTAGTGTATCATTTTAGTCCTCTTGTTATTGCTTTATATACTTTTGAGTTATCTTCTTAGTAGTTGCCATGGAAGTTACCATTAATATCTTGATTTTTAACTAATTTATAACTTAATTTTAATAATATCCCAAAACTTTGCTCCTATGTAGTTCTGTTCTCTCCTCACTACTTTATACTTTCTTAAAAAATAGCAACCATTTATTTTATCAACTACTCTTCATTAAATATTAATCTTTTTTTCTGGTACTGGGGATTAAACTCAAAGGTGCTTTGCCACTAAGATATATCCCCAGTCCTTTTTAGGTTTCTCTAAATTTCTGAGGATGGCCTTGAATTTACAATCCTCCTCCTTTGGCCTCCAGAGTAGCTGGGATTACAGGTGTACTTCACCACATCCAGAGATGGTTAATTCTTTTTTTTTTTTTTTTTTTTTTTTTTTTTTGGGTGGGATACTGGGTATTGAACCCAGGGGCACTCAACCACTGAGCCACATCCCCAGCCCTGTTTTGTATTTTATTTAGAGACAGGGTCTCACTGAGTTGCTTAGCGCCTTGCTTTTGCTGAGGTTGGTTTTGAACTTGTGATCCTCCTGCCTCAGCCTCCGGGGCTGCTGGAATTACAGGTGTGTGCCACTGCAGTCAGCTCTCCACAGTTTTAGACATCCTTTCATTTCATCCTGTAGACCTGTAAGAGTTTCACTTGTGCAAACTCTCCCGTCTTCCAGGTTGCCTTACCTTTCTCCCCTCAGTCCGAAGACACTGTAAAGGCTTCTATTTCCCAAGTTATGGGAAAATGACTCATTTGTAGGCAAAACAACTTTAAAAACATTGTATTTCCCATCTTATCTCTAGGAGACTGAAGCAGTAACCTCTAGAATGTCTGTTTGACTCTAGTCAATCGCACATAGTTCACAACCACTAAATAAAGCTGTTGCCCCCCTGAGCAGACATTGGGTTCCAGTAGGGAGGTCATAAAACATAAGGTAGACTTAGTAATGAGTTTCTGGTAGGAGCAGACCACCAGGGCTGACCATTAACACAACATTATCCAGGCCATTGTTAAAGGACTGATCAATTGTGAATTAGAGTTTTGAGCCATGTATAACATTTGTGGCATGGTGTCACCATTAATCATGTTCTGGAATGCTGAGAAAAGACTGAAGTGAGCTAAAGATTGAAGGTTTAAAGTTTCTTGAAACCAAACTCATTTAATGATATTCATGAGTGGATGACGTATCGTGGTAACCAGTCTTTGGGATTAGTCCAATTCCATTGGTGATCCCAGGGGTTACATAGCTGCCCAGATGCTGAGCTTTTTGGAAAACAGTCGTTAGTATTCAGCATGAGTCTGGGGAGCAATCATATAGCACATCATGTATTTTCAAAACTCCAAATGGTGACCAAATGAGAAGGAGAGGTTTAAGATTTCCATATAAAATTAAAAAGTTGTATTAGGCTGAGGAGAGAGGCCAGATTTTTCTGCAGTCTAGGACTTTCACAGAGTCCCATAGAACTAGAATCTGACCTAAGCATGAGAATCAACTTTGAAGTGACAAGATAAAAAACAAGCTTGGAGTTGTAGAAGCTTCTCACTTGTAGATGCTATACTATTAGTACAGTTACTATTATTATCATGAACAACAATAATATTGACTTACCATCTCTTTGGACCTACTGTGTATCATGCACTGTTCTAGGTGTTTTATAGACATCAACATACATAGTTTAGTTTTCCAGAGCAATCTTTCATGGTAGATTGTATTATGCCTATTTTAAGATGAAATAACTATATACCGCATGAACTTGTAGCATTGAACACACACAAATTCTACAATGGGGGTGTACGTGAAGCAAGTTCTTGCTACCTCTTCACTGCTCCCATAAATCCACTCAGTGAGACTAGTTCTTCCCTTGGTCTGGATGAAAACCTCAGCCCCATG
Source organism: Sciurus carolinensis (assembly GCF_902686445.1). NCBI lineage: Eukaryota > Metazoa > Chordata > Mammalia > Rodentia > Sciuridae > Sciurus > Sciurus carolinensis. The sequence continues at coordinate 67,475,523 of NC_062214.1, forward strand.
AATTTTCTGGTTTCTCCTAGGTAATAAAAATAGTTCTGCAGTTACTTTCTCAAGTATATCTAAGTTACAAAATATAGTCCCAATTCAGTAATAAAAATATCTGGTTCCATGTCATATAATCCAGCTCTGAATTTGATTTAATGTTGAGTCTGCTCTTCCTCCTCTGGCTTGGGCAGGAAACCTATTCATGGGACAGGGTACATAATAATCTTCTTAGAGCTGTCCCCACCTGGGCACTCTTGTTTCAGGAACTTGCGGAAAGTAGAGAGGAAAGGGGACCAGGAAACTACTACTTGGCAAGTACAGTTGTTCCCCCATGTTCATGGGTCTGTCCAACATGGATTCAAACTATTTGGGAAAAAATTGCATCCATACAGAAAATGCAGACTTCTCTCTTGTCATTGTTCCCCCAACAATGCAGCCTTACAACTGTTTATATAGCATTTACTTTTTGTTAGGTATAAGTAATCTAGAGATGATTTAAAGTATTTGAGAGGATATATGTAGGTTCTGTATAAATACAATGCCATTTTATATGAGGGATTTGAGTAGCCTCAGATTTTGGTATTTGTGGGATTCCTGGTACCAGTCCCTATGGACACTAAGGGATCACTGCAGTGATGTGGTGTTATAGAATATAAGCATTCTTTAGCTCTTGTAGGTGCTTAAGGGTGACTTTTCTTCTAGGGCATTTTCATAGTTGTTTGGAGGTACAGGTCCATCATCCCTTTGTCTGCTGGGATCTTTTACCTATAAGGCCAGTATGGGAGAAATGCTTACCTCCCCTTGTTGCTCCTTCTTCATTTTTTGAGATTCTGGCTTATCACAGCTGGTGGGCCCTTATTGTGTCCCTTCAGCACACAGACCTCTTGGATAGAGCCCCAGGTCACTCTTTCACATGGTTCCCCACGTTCTCTGTCTTGATACACTTTGGAGGTGCAGGATGATTCTTGTGCTGTGACCTCTCTTTTGCTCTGTGGTCAGAGTAACTCAGCTGCCTGCTATGGACTAACCGAATGGTGTCTCCCCTAAATTCATTATGTCAAAGCCTTAACCCCCAGTGTAAATGATTTTGCAAACAGGGCCCATAACGACGTAATTAAAGTTAAATGAGATCATCAGGTTGGGTATTAAGGATTTGTGTCCTTATGAAAATTGACGACAGAGAGCTCTCTTTTTCCATGTATACTCAGAGGAAAGGTTGTGTGAGGACAGAAGAGCCTCATGCAAACCAGGAAGAGGATCTTCACCAGAAATCAAATCCTCTTGGACTTGATCTGGGCCTTCCAGCCTCCAGAACTGTGAGAAATGCATTTATATTATTTAACTCACTCTGTCTGTGGTTTTTTGTTGTGGTACCTTAAGCAGACCAAGACAGGGCCTATCTCTTACTTTTCAGATTTCTCAGACCAGGCACCAGTCCACAGTGCTGTTCGAACTTCTAGGTACATGTATTCAGTTCTTTGAGAGGTCCCTGTGCTGCCCTTCTTCTGAGGCCATTGGCAGGGCTGGTGTTGGTGTTGACACATGAACAGCTCTCTCAAAAGAAACCCTTCTCTAATCATCAAGCACAAAGTCTGTTAAATCCATAAAGTGGGTAAAGGGGTTTGGCTCGACAAAGTTGGTTTGACAGTTCTGGTCAGGTGCTCTCTCAGGCTTGTGGTATCTATTGCTGATGTCAACTCAAACTTATGTTTTCACATCATTTAATGCATAGCTTGTAGGAAGCCAGAGCCATGTCTGGAATCCAGGTCTCCCTAACTAAGATTTGTGGTCTCTCCTCAACTCTATTGCATGAATACTCTGCAATATAAGGATTCCAGACCATAAGTTCATGAAGGCAAGACAGTGCCTATTGAATTTACCACTGTGTACCTTGATGCCCAGTGTGCTCAGCACGTGGACCATGCTATTGTGCCCTTGGAAATTGGCACATGGATGGAAGCTCGTACAGTACCTGGCATTTAACAAGGGTACAATAGTACATATTAAAAATGTTGAGTAGGACTGAGAGGCTGGCTTTCCAGTTCCAGAGTGAGGGATCAGGAAGCATAGAAAGATGTTGTGACCTTCTATCAGGCCAAAAAGGTCTACTCAGTGAGGGAAAACTTCATGCTACACAGCTGGGAAATGTCACCACCTCACCGTTTCCCATGGGGGTAGGCAAGGCCTATTTCTACCCATGTCTGGCTTCTACCTCCTCTCTGCTTGCTTCCAGGCACATGTGGCCATCTTCTTCTTTCCTCTGGAGCTTTAATCTTGCCTGACCCTCAAAAGTGGCAATCACCAGAAATGGAGCCACACCACTGAACAAACCAGAGCCAGCTGGAAAGGGTCAGTATCTCAGCTGTCCCAGAGGAGAAGAGAGCGGTCTTGGGCCTCCATGTCAGAGAGGGGTGCTGCCCATGCTTTGGTAGGTCACCCTTGGCCCTTGGCCTAAGTAATAGGAAAAAAATATCAGAGTGGCATGGTTAGACCAAGGGGCTGAGGGTCACTGCTGCTTTAGTTTCATCCCTAATGTGCTGTGTGACCTTGGGAAAAAAACTTTCCTCTCTAAACAAGCTGGGTGGGGGAGTCTGATGGCTAATGCTTTGCATATATATGTTTCAAGGAATAATGAGACAGTCTCAATGAAGCATATTTTGTCATTGGGGGTCAAACAGTATAAGCAATTTATTTCGAGAGAATGGCTTAACCAGCTCATTCAGCTTAACTGGAGAAACACCCCCTAGCTAAACTGGCATTGTCTCTGCAAAGTTGAATTCAGTGTCCTTCTCTGCCTGGAGCCCAGTTAGCCCCCTCCAAACAGAAGACAAGATGCTGTTTTGACATTCAAGTTCCCACTCGTCTGTCCACGATTGTCTCTTAAACTTATTCATTCATCTAGAAATCCTATGGGGCCCTCCATCTTCACTGGGCCTAGTGGTAGGCCCTGGTAGGGGGCAATATTGGAAACATACTGGTTTCTGCATGTCTATCATCCCTGTAATACTGCACCCCATGTACCAGCAACTTCCACTCATTTCTGTTCCCTCATGCAGTCTGTTCTTTCTGCCTAGAATGGCCTTTTCTCTCCTCTGCCTGCCAATACTTACTTCTCCTTCAAGTTCTTCTCTGTGAGGTTTTCATGGGCTCCATTATGTACAGTGATTGGCTCTTTGCTCCCTGACCCTGCAAGATGTGAGGACAGAGAATGGAGCCCAGTTTCAGCATTCTGAGTGTTGAAGGTGCCCATTCCCTACTCTGTAGAGTGATTGATTGTCCTGGATTACTCTGAGAGAGCTCAGTTTCTTAGTCGAACAGGATCTCATTTTTTGGTGGTTTCATCCATATATCAGCTTCAGGACCCAAATATAGCAAACTGTGTTCCATCAGGCCTCTGAGGGGCAGTTGTAGTTCTGATGAGGTAATATTTTTTAAAAGAAAAAGTAGTATGTGTTTAGCTTTACAGAAAGATGGGGTCTAAGATATATAGAGAGAAGGTACAAAAGACCCTAGGAAGCTTGCATGATAATGCGATAAGAAGAATAAATACTTTGGTATTTATTAGTGTTTTCTCTCTCAAAGGAGAACCAGGAAATTGGGCTCATTTTCCAACTTGAGGAAATATAAGCCATGGACCTGCAGAGAGTGGGTGGCTGAATTGGGGCTGGCCACTGACTGCCTGCTTGGACATAGTGTAATGATCCATCAGCCATGGAACACAACTATCCCAGCAAAAAGACTTACAGTGTCAGTCTGTGAATCCTGTCTTGAATCTTCCCAAGAGTACTAACCACTTTCCTCTTTACCTCCTGTTTTAAAATAGAGAGTATTAATAGAACATTTTAGGTACCACAGGACCAATAGGTCAGGAGATGATGGCCACTGCAAAGACAATTTGTTACTCACAGATCCTAGAAGGAAGGGGCATGCATCAGGGCTATGTGCAGAAGCACCAGGGTCATTTAGGAGGCAGAAAAATGTGAACAAGAACTTCTATTGTGATTTTCATGGGAAAGATCAGGTGAGGTAGGGCACATGGAATAAGATTTGATTTATTTGAATAATATCATCAAGCTCTGGGGTAAATGGGCTTTCCTTGTTGTCTAGTACCTCACCCTAGGGTGATTAGGGCAAGTGGAGAGTGATCTTGCAGAATGAAGGGGATTATTTGGGGACATAGACTCTGAATTTATTTGTTTGCATCAAGAATTCAGAGTAAGACCTCTGTGAATTGGCTGGGGGCAGCCCCTGTATGCTCAGCAAAGACCCAGATTCAAGGCATCAGGAAACAGAAAATAAAAGACACTTGACATACTTCCTTACACCTAGGCATAGAAATCTGTACCTTAGGTCTGGCTTTTAGTTTCTGGTGGGCCTGGAGTCCTGTCTGGATAGGCAACTTCCTCATGCAATTTCCTAGCAGTTCCAGGGGGCCCTGAATGGGGGTTCCAGGGTTAAGCACATATCCTGTCCAGCACCTGCCAGAGCATGGCACACAGGAGACTGCACTGTAGAAAGATTGGCCCTGGTGCAGTTAGGAACCATCAGGAGGCACATGTGAGGCAGGGATGTGAATGGTGGCAGAAGACCAAGGACTCTGTGAAGGATCAGCATAGTGTCCAAGAGCTTAGGTGGGAAGTTTCCCTGTGCCTGGGATTATTATGCCTTACTAAACATTAACTTATATGGAGGTGAAAATGGATTGTATGAGATTGTTTTGGGCCATGGTAGCTTAAAGTGTTGCACCTTAAGAGGATCCAGGTTGGAGTTACCTGAAAGTTCTTGCTGGAAGCAGTGATATCACATGACTGGAATGACCCCACAGGAGAAGTTGGGCATGGGGGTGTCCAAACAGACCGTAAAAAAAAGGAAATGAAGAAAAACACGTCCCCATCTGCAAAGCGATCAGGCTTACTTTATAAAAATCATCTTTAATGCTGTCACATCTCAAGTAAAGATCTAGATGAAGCTTCAGCCTTTGGAATATGCAAGGATGAGCTGTTACTCCTGCATTCTGAGGAGCCAACCATGGTGTCAATGGCCCTCAAAGTTTAAGTTCAAATACTTCCTGGAATGTCACTGGAAATCTGGTGCACTGCTGAAGGAACAGAGTAAAGGAGTCAGGGAAGGTCTGAAATGTTTCCTGCCCCATGACAGCCACAGCAGGAGTGACTAGTAACCCACCTGGCAGCAACAAGGTGAAGGCTCTATATCTCCCTGAGCAGGAGAGCTCAGGTTGCCATGGGTGAAAGATGCCAGGCAGCCAGTCCTTGGAGAGGTGGTTCTCTTGCTCAACCATCCAGTCCTGTACAATGGGTTTATGCCTACAAGGAAGGCTATTTGCTACCCAGAAGAAACTCATAGCCTAAGGGGTACATTAGTCCATTTTCCATTGCTGTAACAAGATTCCTAGGTGTAGGTGCTTATGAAGAAAAGAGGTTTACTTAGATCCTGGTTTTGGAAGTTTAAGGGCATGGTACCATGTTGGTTTCGCTCTGGTGAGGGCCTCCTGGCTATGTCATTTGGCTTCATGGCAGGAACACGTAGGAAAGGAAGAGATCACATTGTAAAACAAGAAGCCAGAGAGCAGGGAGGGGCCTCTCTTGCTCTTACAATAGCCTTCTTTTTTGAGAACTAACTGGGGTCTCATGAGACGTACATTAATCCCTTCTGAGATTGGTGCCCTCCCGCTAGGCTCCACCTCTTCAAGATCCAACACCTCCCAATATTACCACACTGGAGACCAAGGTTCCAACTCACGAAACCTTGAGGAACACACTCAAACCATATTCAAACCATAACAGGGGATATAGGCTAACGACCAAGAATTAAATGTAGTGTGAGTTGTGTCAGAATGGTGGATATGCAGACAGCTGTGGGGTCATCAGAAGTGGGCAGAGAAAGGAAAGTCAGGTCAGAATAAGTCAAGTGGAAAGGCCAGCGGTATCAGTTCAGAGTCTATAAAAGATTATATGGCAAATATCTTAGGCTTTACAATCTCTGTCTAGTTACTCAACCACTTTTATAATGCAAAAGCAACTACAGGCATAAACTTATGAGAATGACTTGTGTGAATAAAACTTTATTGTAACAGTAGGCAGTGGGAAAGATTTGCTGGTGAGCCATAATTGGAAACCCCTGGCTTAGAGTTGGTGATCCACAGGCAGATAGGAGCAGGATACAGAAGAGGAACGGGGCTGGAGTGAAAACATGCACCCTGGAGGGTGCGCTGGGCTCTGTCCTGATGACTCTGGGAGCCAGGGATGGGCTTTGAGCAGGGAAGCAGTTCAGGTAGTCCCTGGTTAGATAGTGGTCTGAAAGAAGTCACTCTGGTTTTGGGTAGCAACCAGTAGCAAGGCTAGCCAGGAGGCTACTGCAATGAGCCTTAGCCAAAAGAAAAAGGGACAGGCTGGAGAGAATTTAAAAGACAGAATGACAATTTGTGAGGATGTCCTGTCCATGGACTGATGCTCAGGTTTCTCACTATAGTAAAAGTTGGTGGATCATTGAAATGAATAGACCTGAGGAGGAGTTTGGGGTTGAGAAATAACCCCTGTCAATTGTGGGAGGAGGAAGGTAAGCTTCCCGTGGTAGATTCTACAGAACAGGAATAGGCAAATTAACTGGAAGTCGGGGGCACCGCTCTTAATACCTTAAAGACCTTCCTCCATTTCCCTCTGGTGTCTGCTGCCAGACTACAATTCCCTTGGGGTATCGTCTTTTCTCTGCTTCTAAGATTTCCTCTTCATCTTTGATTTTAGAAATTTCACATGATGTGTAATGTAAGGATTTATTTCTAGTAGATTTATTTCTAATGTAAGGATTTATTTATAGTAGCCCCCTGTTAATGGTTTGGCTTTCCAAGTTTTGTTATCTGAGATCGTTTGTGATCTGAAATTATTAAATGGGAAATTCTATAAATAATTCATAAGTTTTAAATTAACTGTGACTCTGAGTAATGTGAAGAAAACATATGCCACCATGTTCCATCCTGCCAAGGATGTAAATCATTCCTTTGTCCAGTGTAGTGTGTCCATGCTGTATATGCTGCCCATCCATCAGTCACTTAGTAGCAATCTACATGACAGAATGCATTCTGTTATTGATTCTACATCATGGTATTTTGGTGTTTGTGTTCAAGTAACTCTTATTTTACTTAATAATGGCACCAAATTGAAAGAGTAGTGATGTTGACATTTTGGATATGTTAAAGAGAAGTTTTAAAGTGCTTCCTTAAAGTCAAAAGGTGAAAAGTTCTCTGTAAGGAAAAAAGTACTATTCTGAGGTTGGTAAGATCTATGGTATATTATTATAATAGTTCTGTTTTATTATTATTGTTAACCTCACTGTGCCTAATTTATAAATTAAACCTTATCCTAGGTATGTATGTATAGGGAAAAAACACAGCATATATAGTACATGGTACTATCATTGGCTTCAGGCATCTACTGAGGGTCTTAGAATGTATCCCTAAAAGGAGTACTATTCAATTGATAGTCCCCTTTGATTTAAAGACTTATGTCTTTGATTCTTGAACATCCTCAGACACTGTCTCTTTAAATATGACTCCTGTCATCTCTTTAAATATTGTCTCTGGAGCAGCTATTGGACAAAAGTCAATACCTTTCAAACTGTCTTTGCTCTTTCTTATCTTCGCTTTCATTTTTTAAAAATTACATTGTCTCTCTATACTGTCTTATAAATAAATTCTTCACCTTTATCTTTTGGATTCCCTGATTTACCCAGTGTTTTGCATTTTAATGACTTTATCAATTTTGAGTTTTCTAGTTGGTATTTTTTCCTATTTGATTTTTTTCATGATTTCCTGTTATTTTAAAATGCATGTTACCTTTTAATTTATCCCTTTAAACATCCTAAAATAGCAATGTAAAAGTTCAGTTCACAGATGCAACTGGTGGTGTGCAGATAGATAATGTCTGTCCACTGCGACCAATCAGCTTGTTCTGGAGAAAGAAAACTATCTAGGACTGTTCAGTGTGGTTAAACTGTCAATATACTTGGAGAGCAAGGGCAATGTCACTATGCAGTGTTAGAGGCACAGAGTTCATTTGAGGGTACTCAGGAGTGAGGCATTCAATCTTTGAGAGTTTGGCTTTGCTGAGTACAACAGATCAGAAAGACAGCAGATCTGATTTCTCCTTGGGCAGAGGTTTGTTTATCCTGAACTCAGAGCCAACAGCCCTATTAGTTTTGAACTGACTTAAATATTTTTCCACATTTGGGCAGAACCATTTATTTGCCAGGAGAAGGGTACAATAACATATTGTTATGACTCTCCCAGGCTAGGGAGCTGTGCATTATTCATCCTTCATCTCTCCACCCTACATCTACTATACCACTCAATAAAGTTTATTGATTTATATTATAAAATGAATGGCTAATATGTGAGTCATGATACAACTAAATCTTATTTATCATAAGCTTATATATTCAGATGGGTACTGTGGCTCTTTTGGGAGCATCTACACTAACTGAGCATGTGACTATTACTCCAAAGGGTGCAAGGACCCTGTTGAATTGCTCCAGGGCCATTATATAAGCCATAGTCAATTGGCCCGTGTTAGCACTTGGTCATACTTCCTATGTATGCATTGTGTCTGTACATGGAAGAACATATAGAATAAAAATGCAATATTGTAATATGTGGATATATTATGTTTATTTAGTAAAAGAGAGTATTACAAAGACCATTAACACATTAAGCCACCCCACAGCAACACCCACCATACTCTTCCTTTTACTAAATCCCAATTGAATAAAATGATGTTTGGCTTCCACTGAGCTTTCGAAATCTGTCAGTATTTGATAGGTCAACAGTTAAAATCGTATGTTGACTTTGCAATATACTATTTTAACGATGTGTTAATACATAGCGATCCTTGGACAGGACTTCCAGAATTGCTGCTTTATTGCTATCAACTGGCATGTTAAAACTAACCTCAGTGGCAAGAAAGCCAATTGCTAGATATACATCATTAGCCAAAGGATTGTTGGACGTGTGATTGGCACACACAAAATAAACTGGAAGTGAGCACTCTGAGACCTCTAAAACTTCTAAGGAAGAGCTTGTTTGCAAGAATCCTGGGTGAGCAGTTGGAGAGTGCATTTTTAAAGGGTACTTGGTAGTGTAAAGGCGTGGTGGAACACAGCCCCCAGAGTACTTCCCCACTCACTGGAGACCAAGGAGTGGGTCCTCAGTGGAGATTTCTACATCTACAGTGAGGCCAGAGTCAGGAGTGGATAATCATCTTAAATAGCAGAGGGTAGGGAGAAAAGGGAGAAAGTGGAAAGTCAGGGAAGAGACTGAATGTGGGGAGGCAGAAAATAATAAATAAGGAATAATAAAGAGGCAGAAAGTGAGATATCAAGGACAAAAGCATGAAAGAATTTTGGGGAGAATGGTCTGTGGGAAGCTCATTCAGGGAAACTGACTTTCCCGATCCCTGTTTAAACCACACTCCACATCTGTGTGCATAGCTTGAGTGCCTCCCACGCAAGTGTTGGGCTGTGTATAAGGAACAAAGGCAGTCCCAGTAAGGGCTGACGCTCGGAGGGCTCTGCCAGAAAGGCATTTTGCTTTGGCTCATCAGGTTCTATCCACCAAGGACTCTTTGATTCACTGAGTTTTTTTTTTTTTTACCTTTTTCCTACAATGAGATGGATCCCCCCAGTCCTGAGTATTTAGTCTGTTCCAAGGGAAATCCCAGTGTTCTACTGAGAAATTCCAGGAGGAAAATCTCATTTCTTGGTCATTTTTGAATTCTATCCCTTGGAATGGTGAAGCTTCCTGGGCTCTGGCAGGGGCTATTTTCCTGAGGAGGGCTTGAGTGCCAGGAGTAAGAGCTCACAGTGCACGAGGAGAGAGCATAGTCCCTGCTCAAGGGAATCCCACATTCAGCAACTCTGTCATGCTGGCTCCCAGCCAGGCCTGTGGGCTCGTCCTGACAGCATTACGAGCCATAGGCTTAAAAGTTGTTATTCTAGAAGAATCTGATGGTGGCATTGCAGCAAGCTTTACAAAGATCCTCACCAAGCCATGGACTTGTTCTGTCTACCAAGTCGCACCGTGACTCCCCTGTCCCATAGATAAAAATAAAATAAAATGGAGAGATAAAATAAAAAGGAGAGAAAAATGGCTTTTAGATTACCATCGCAGTCTCCTAAAAACACCTATCTGTCATGGCAGGGGGTGGCTTTATAAGAGGGAGAATTTGAAAAAAATAACATCTTTTTTTCATGACTTAAAGTTGGTCATCCAAATATTTGTATCATTCAAGGTATAAGCTGGTCCCCCCATCATCAAATTTAGAGTGCAGTTTTATTACCCAGTACAAACATCTTTCATTTATCTGAAAAGAGCACAAACAATAGAAATTGGAACTAGCGGAGGGCAAGCATGTTTACTTAGTGTGGTGCAGCACGCCAGGGGCCCAGAGATACACAGAGGAAAAAGACATGATTACTGGGCTGGGGAGATAGCTCAACTGGTAGAGTGCTTGCCTTGTAAACACAAGGCCCTGAGTTCGATCCCCAGTACCGCAAAAAAAAAAAAAAAAGACATGATTGCTGCCCTGGTGGAACTGACTTTTCAGATGGGAAAACAGACAATGCACACATTAAAAAAAGATTTGAAATAATTCTAGTTTATGACAAGTACTGCAGAAGGGACAGAGATGGCAGCCACACCTGAGAAACCACACTGAATGGAGTGCTCAGGAACATCTGTCCAAGGAGTAACAATTGACAGGAAGGACGCAGGGAAATTGGCATTGTTAGAACTGCAGGTGGGTGGGAACATTGCAGACAGTGGGAGTAACACCTGCAAGGTGGAGAAAATGGAGAGATCATGGGATAGAAGTTGTGCCTTGTACTGTGTGTGAAAGATGGGGAGAGGTGAGGGTGGCAGGGGCCCAAGACCACACAGGGGCCAGGAGGTCTTGGAGGGTTTAAAGCAAGAGAATGTCATTTGTGTCTTTCCATTTTCTGTTTTTATTATGATTTATGTTTTTCAAATATTATCTTCTGTAGGGTGTGGAGAATGTATGGGAGGGACCCAGGAAACACCATGGCCCTAATGCCTATGTCCCCTCAAAATTAAAATATTGACCCTCAATCCTCCATGTAGCGGTACTGGGAGGTGGGGCATCTGGGAGAAAATCAGGTTATGAAGGAGGGGCCCTTGCAAATGGAATCAATTCCTTTTTATAAAAGAGGCCTAAAATAGTTTATTTTGTCATTCTACAGGGTGAAGATGAAGTTAGAAGGCAGCATCTATGAATCCGAGGTGTCCTTACCAGACATCTTGATCTCAGAGTTTCCAGTCTCCAGAACTGTGAGCAATAAATCACCATTGTTTGTAACACCTATCTAAGGTATTTGGTTAGAGTGGCCGTCACCGACTAAGACAGGAAGCTATGGCAGGGTTGCAGTGGGAAGTCTGAGACTCAGTGTACAGTGATGGTAGAAAGACAGGGAGAAGTGAACAGATTACAGATTACTTTTGGAGGAAGAACCAAAAGTATTTGTAGCTGAATTGGTCTTGGGACAGAAAAGGAAACTGAGAAAACAATGACTTTAAGCTTTGGATGTCATATATTAGTTGGTTAGTGGTACCATTTGTTGATTTAAGGAAACCTCTGGGAAGAAAGGAGGGAGAAAATTTGGAATGTAATTTTGTAAAAATCTGCATTTGAGGCATGTAACATGCGTGATGTGCTACACTCAGCCCCCTTCAGGAGTGAGGCACTTATTCCCCAGCTGTCAGGAGTGGGGCTTTCCAGTGGGTCTGTCTCCAGGAATTGCCCTTAGGGAGTGGTCACTCAAGATTATACCTGTTCTCGTGATATACGGAAGCTCGCCCCTGGTCTCCATTTGGGACAGCTCTGAAGGGCCATTCTAGCCCCATAGTTCCTTGTGGAGTGGGTTGAGCCCATGTTGTGATGGCATCCACATTCCAGACTTCTCCACGCCCAATCCTGTTCTTCAACTCCATGAAATGTCCTCAAAGGTATCTCTCAGTGATCTTCCTGTGCACAAATCCTTAGAAAATGGTTCCTGAGAACCAAACTAAGGTAGTTGTTACCATAAATGGTATTAGTAAAGTAGATTTTAAAGTAGGATTTTGGATGTATTACCTGCCAGCTGGATGCACAGGCACCAGCATAAGAGGGAGGCCCCTGGTACCTGAAGAGGCAATGGTTAAGCTTTCACTGATGATTCCATAACTCAGGCATTTGAAAGATGCAGGGAAACAAGTAATAAAGCAATGAAATAAAATGGTAATTTATAATATTAGAGATGAAATAGAGAATTTAATTGCTGCTAATTAACTGCCAATTAAAGGTGAAGTGTAGAAGTTGGGGAACTTTCTTGGCAGCATAAAAGGAGACTCTTATCTTTTAGAGCTGGAGGCAGAAAAATCCAAGTTCAGGTCAGGCTTTAATGTCATGGCTATAGAAGTTGCAGGAAGATTGGCTTCTCAGCCCCAGTAGGTGGACTACTGCTAGTCTGGACCCTGATTTGGAAAGAGTGTGACTCTGAGATTGAATGGGAATATTTAGTTCAATGCCCTAAAAAATGAGAAATCCCCCATTTTTCTGCAATCTTCCCATTCTGCAGAAGTGGTGCTGTCTCTTACGTATTGATGCTATTACTCTGCTTTACTTAAAGGCCATGGGATGCCTCTGCCTAGCAAGATAATATGAACCCCTCAGAATTAGAGTCTCCTCCTACCTCCTCTCTAGGTCACCAGATGGACAAACCAAGACACAATATAACCCAGCTGGAGAAGGAAAGGAACTTGTTCCCAAAGGAGCAGCAGGACCTGGCAAAAATGTACCTAAAGATATCAGGAGAGTGTTTATGGGACCAGATGCGAGGGCACAAGATGAACGATATGGAATATGAAGGTGGATGGGGCACATTTGTGGTGATGGGAGCACTCTTCATGGATTGAACCCTGGCAAGGATGCTGGGAGACAGATGGCTCATTGAAGAAAGTGATAGACACATGAAGAAAGGCAGAATTTCCATGGTGGGTAGTGGAAAAAGAGATCAAAGGGCTCAGAGAATGGACCTGCTAGGATGGACTCCAGACTGTTCCCCAGATGGCCTTTGGAATAGATCTCCTGAAGCAGTAAGAAAGTCCTAGAGAGAGGCACCAGCATTGTGGAGAAGTCCAGTCATAGCTGTCTTCTGTAGGTCATGGCTGACTATGGAAGAGGCTGTCGTGGAACTGTGCTGCCTGACAGCAATAGAGTTAGTGGGAACCCCAAATAATAGAGACCAGAGAGTAGTTCTAATAGTCAGAAACAGGATGTCTAATTAATAAAATGAGTGGCAAGGTCAAAGTACCAGAAGGGAAGGTCCTGATTTATAGATAGCCTTGGAGATAGAACCATCTATTAGGGCAAGATAAATGGGCAACCAAGAAGGGTATGACAACTTATACAAAAAATAAAAGAGAATAGAAGATCACAAGAGAAACCACATCCTAAAAAAATATCATACCTTGTTCAGTTTCCACTCTGAGCCAGTTTTCATGTTCAGAATCTGTGAACTGCAGGAGAAGCTGGGTACTGAAATGATCAGCCTCAATTTTTCTCCTTTCCACCAGTTATTTGGTGGAAGGTAATGTACACAGACATTTAGAGGACTGATGCATACAGGATCCAACCTGGCATTGATACTCAGCACCCAGAATGATACCTTGGTCCCCCTTTTAAAGTAACTGGGGGAAGGGTTCAGGAAATTGGGTCCTGGTCTAGGTTTGGTTATAGTGGATCCATGAAACCACCCAGTATCAGTGATCATTTCCTCTGTTCTTGAATGTATAGTTGGAATGGATGAACTTGGTCCTTGGACTGTGGTGTAAAGAACTATTGTAGTAGGGAAGATCAAACAGAAACCTGTGAAACTGCTTCTCTCTCCCCAGGTAAATTGATAGTGATATTGCAATCCAGCAAGAATGGCACATTTTAATGTCATATCTAAAAACCTAAAAGTACAGAGTGTATAATGTCCCTAGGACATTCCCACGTTATTCATCAGTCTCGTCCTTAGAAAATTTAGTGGGTTCTGTCTGATGACAGTGAACTACCACAAGCTAGATGCAGGATCTTTGCTAGAGCAAATTGCCTTGATTCAGATACAAGGACTAAGGCCATCACCGTGGAATGCATTCTTTTGCATTCCTTTCAGAATGGGAGAGCACAGCAGTTCAGGTTCACAAGGTATCCACTGACGTCCTCCCCAAGGCTAATGTTAACTCTCCCACTCATTAGGAAGTATCATGAGATGGCCTGAACTGCAACAACCTCCATAGACTCCACATTGATCCTGCATCTTTGGTCTCATGCAAGACAGACCAGATAAGCAAGAAATGACATATAAATTGCAGACTGTAGTAAGACATGGACACTTTAGAGAGTGGGAGATAAACCCTATGAAGAGTCTAAGACCCATTATGTGGGTGAAGTTTTTAGGAGTCTGGTGATCTGGGGCATGTTAGCACATCCTTTCCAAGAGGAGGGACATTTATTTAATCTTCCTTTCCCTTCTATTAAGAATGAAACACAAGCCGAATTCTTTTGGGTTTTGGGGGTGGTCTAAGGAGAATCACACCTGGTGGTAGAACTGAATCTAAACAGAGCTGGCAACATGTGCCAGTCTGGGCTTCAAAACTGCTATGGATAGTGAGTGCTATGTGTTTCCACTTTGCTTCCTCCTTAAATTGAGTGTGTCTGTAGCAGCTATCCTAGGCCCATACCACCATTTTCTCTTGGGTGTGTAGGTGGGAGGGAAAAGAAGTCTCTTCTTAGTTCCTATATCCACAGAGACGGTGCCCAAGGACTGAACCTGGCAACTACACTGGCAGAGGTTCTTGTATATCTGATTTAAATGATGCAATCCTGGTCTTCAAGCCTGAACCAGATGCAGAAATAGGATGAGACTTTGGAGGTGGAATGGGGAGGGCGAGTGTATTCTGTAAGTTTCTGGGGTGTAATGATTAATTTAATGTGTCTTCTTGCTTGTACCACAAGATGCCCAGCTCTGTGGTTAAGTATTAAGACTGGGTATGTCTATGAGAGTATTTTCAGAAGAGAGTAACATTTGAATCAGTAGACTGAATAAAAGAGTGCCCTTACCAGTACGGGCAGCAGCACCCAATCCATTGAGAACCCAACTAGAACAAAAGGGGGGAAGAGGGTAAATTCTCTTTCTTCTGGAGTTGGGACAACCATCTTCTCCTGTCCACAGATGCTGCTGGTTCTCAGATCTTCAGCTTGCTTGGTTCCCAGGCTTTTAGACTTGGAACAAATTATGCCAGCAGTTTTCCAGCTTACAGATGGCAGATTATGTGTCTGCATGACCATGTGGGCCAATTCCTGTAATAAATCTACTTAGTATCTCTATTTATGTATATCCAATTGGTTGTGTTCCCCTGGAGAACTCTGACTTATATAGGGTGTGTGTGTGTGTGTGTGTGTGTGTGTGTGTGTGTGAGACAGAGAGAGAGAGAGAGAGAGAGAGAGAGAGAGAGAGAGAGAGAGAGAGAGAGAGAGAATCTTTCAAAAATATTTCCCATCCTACCTGCTCTTCCAGAACCTGGTCACATCCCCACCAAGAGGAGGGCTTTGTCCCGTCACCTTAACTTGTGGGTCTTTGAGGCTGCCTCACTGTTAGAGCATGGCGGAAGTGATGCTGTGTAACTTTTGAATTGTCCTGTGAAGTGATGCTGCTCTCCTGAGTGTCCCTATGCTTTCTCTAAGGGTATTTTTGTCTGAAGCCTCACCACCATGCCCCAGGAGAGCAAATGGCTTCTGGGAGAGGCCTCTCATAGGTGTTCTGGCCGACAATCCTAGGTTAGAATCTTACAGCTGGTATCAGCTGCCACAACTATGAATATGTAAGCTTTCTGTCCAGTCCAGTTTCTACTTGTGGGACGAGCTATCCTCACTAAGCACTTGCCATCCCAGTTATAGAGCTTCCGTAGGACTGACCAAGCATGCAAAAAGGTCATGAATGAGTTTCCAGGGTCAGGGTTAAAGATGCAAGTTTAGGAGAGACCTGAATGAACATGGTTTAAAAAGTCCTGGGTATGGGTGATATGCTCTAGGGAGAAAGTGTAGAGAGGAGACGCGTAAGGCTCAGCTCCAGGTACTGCATCCCCTAGAGAACTGGTGGGAAAGGGAACAAGGAGCGATGAAGGTGAGAAAAGTCATGGGCATGTGGCACCATGGAAGAGAAGACGAACTGAAGGGGAGGGCTACTGAGAGTCAGAGAAGAGGACGTTAATATGTCTGTGCAGTCTGATCCTGTGATGTCATTGGTGACCTGTCAGGAACAGTGTCATGTCAGTGCATAGCAGGGCAAAAGCCAGAGATAGCAAGAAGGGGGAGGTGGAGCAGAGCTCTGTGGGTTACATGAAGATCGAGGTCGTTCCCATTGTCAGTGAAGCAGGACAGATGCAGGTAGATTTGTGCCTGGTAGAAACAGGAAGGCCCTTGCTGAGACCTTTTGCAGAGGGAGAGCACCTCTGTAAATGATTCTAGCCCCAGCCCTATAGTCTGCATCCAGAAAGTCAATCAATAAACCCCCAAAGGAAGTCCTGACCTTTTCTTTCCAGGAGGTCCTGCTCTCCTCACTCATTCCCTCTTGTGTGGATCTCTGGGCTCATCTGCCCTGCAGGGCTGTGGGGTCCCCAGTAGGTTTTTGTGTTCTTGGCAGTTCTAGGAGGTGCTGGGGCTCTAATTGACACCCACTCGGCATTTGCTGATGGGAGTATGCAATTTCATCTAACAACCAGAAATTCTGAGGCCACCCAACATTTGAAGGAATTACATGTCAGAATCAACCCACCAGAGATCAGAATACTCAGAAGAAGGAGAAGATTCTACCAGGTATCACCGGCAGGTGGGTGATGGTTCTTGAGAATGAATATAAACTACAGGTTTTCTAGTTCAATGGTTGGAATGTGGCTTGTCTTCTCACACTCATGCATTAAATCCTCCCTGCAAAATCATATGTTAACATCATTACAAAGGTAGAAACTTAATCTGACTATGGTGTTTGGAGATGGGCCTTTAGGAAGTGATTAGAATTTGATAAGGTCACTGGATGGAGTTCCCATGATTGATTCCTGTTGATTTTTAGAAGGAGATGGAGTGAGATAAGAGATACCGATTCACTCTGTATCCCTCACCATGTGAGGCCCTGCACTTCCTCAGGACTCTGACAGCAAGAAGACTGTTACCAAATGCAGCAACTTGACCTTGGACCTTCAGAACCGTGAGCCAAAATGAACCTCTTTTCTTTATGAAGTTACCTGCCTCAAGTATTTTATTAGTCATGAAAATGTATTAATATATCTGGCAACCAGGGACTGTGGGTAGTGTTTGTTTAACAAATTATTTGGAGAAATTTCTGGTGCTACTCCAACCTCAGTAAGGGATCATCTCTAAGTTCCTTCCAGGGGAGCACTTTCTCCTGATCCCAGGAGGAGATGGAACACCCCTCTTTCCTTCCCAGCTGTGACATTCATGCTCCATGACTTGCCTAGATGGGTTCCAAATGGCTGCTGCCATCTCAGTTGTGAGGGTGTGGTGATTTTGCTGTGTCCCCAGTCCTAGGAGGTAGGCAAGGCCAGGACCAGCCTCATACTTGCTGGAAAAAAGGAGCTGGCAGGGCTGGCAGCAGAGACATGGGGTGGCAGGAGGTGGGCTAAGAGTTGTGGAAGCCAGCCAGAGAGAGCAGCCATGGGTTGTAGCTTGACCAGGGCCTACACTCTGTTGGGGGTTCCTACAGCATGGGTCATTCACTCCCATGCAGTATCTGCTGCTTGGCCAATGATGTGGCTGATCCACTTCAGAAGAAGACTCAGCACAGTTGCCAGACCTTCATATCCCCACACAGGGCTTTGCAACCACAGAGGGATGAGGCCCAGTACTGAATGATTTGTTGGCACTCACTCAGGGAGACACAGCCACCCACCAGAATGGCATTTACTAACAACTTCTGACTCCAACCACAGCTGTGGCCAGCAGGCTGAAGCTCCCTGCAGCCAAGACCCAGGCCAGCTGACCACTGTAGCAGGAAAGGACACAGCCCTGTCCCCCTGTCCCCGCAACCCTTGAGGACTGGTTTTCATCTTTTACTTCACAGACAGCTTAAAACTGTTATGGAAAAAACATTTTATTACACATGTTCAAATTGCTTCCAATGAATTGATTAATTTTTCATGTATAATGGCAACCAATGTTTGTCTTTTTTTTTTTTTTTTTCCCAAAACCAGCACCAAAAAAATGAAACAAAAAATACCATGGGTACAGTACGTAATGTAAGTTAACTAATGGAAAATATATACATTTGACTCTGAAATGAAAAAAAAATAGCAATGATATTATTGCCATTGAGGATCTTTTCCTCTGTTCTGATAATATCAAGTCATGGTCAACTGAGAGGGTTTCATTTTGCACCAATAGGAATAGCACCGTAAGACCGTGAGACTCTGGTTAGTAATACATCTGTGCCACCACAAAGGTACAGTACTTGAGTGACAGTGCAGGGTATTGTTAACACAGAAACATCACTATGGTACTCAGAGCTTCACTATCTCCTACAAAGTGGAAGAATCTCATCATGGTGACATGGCTGATGCCATAAACAGAAGGTGGGCTGGTGGATTTCAGAGTGACAGAGCCAGCATAAGCTGCAAGGGCTCAGAAAGACACTGACTCTGGGGAATCAGCGGGGTGTTTAATAAGAACCGAATCAATCATTATCATTCTGAGGGTCAGGGGCTTTTGCCAGGGGAATCTTCAGCATGACCAGGAGGCAGTTCAGAGGCACCAGGCAAAGCGAGTACCAGCACATGCTGAGTCTGCTTGGGTGGGCCTCTGCAGATGAGCAAGAAAGGTCACTGAAGCCTCCTTAGCTGGCAGCCCGTTCTGCTTCTTGACTCCAAAAGGCGAATGTCTTTTGGTAAACAGTGCATTTTGGACTAGGGGAAAATAGCGCCACCTCCAGCTGCCCAGAATTTGAGGGTTTTGTGGAAATGGGCTCAGGGGTGTCTGCTGGTGGCCAGGCCTGAGCTGGGAAAGCACAGTGTTTTGCACAGGCCCTGGGGTGGTTGTTGATGAGTCACTTAATCCATCCGGACAATCTCTCATTTCTAAGCACCTAGGGAATTTTCTCCACACTTTTCATTGATTCAAGTGGAACTGAATAAATTTCTGGCCATTCCTACCACTTCTCTGCTATGGGATCGTAAAAATCAAAACACCAAAACAAAATAAAAAAAAAAAAAAGCACCAATAAATCAAGCACTTGAAGATGATCCCATGGAAATTGGCCCAAGTGAGATCCTCTGTCTGAACCCAGGGAGGAGGAGGTGGGTTTCTCAAGGTGAAGATTCGAAACATAAGCACCCATGAGATGCCCACCAAGTTGGTGGGCACAACAGGCTGCCCGGGGCAGCCAGGGTCCTACCATAAGGTGTGCTCTCAAAGAAGCCACTCTGGATGGCAAAACAGCTCTGTGGAAAAGTGGGAGGGGACTGTGGAAAAGGCTTTCTGCATGGTGATGATGGTACCATGAGGCCTGGCCTATGGGAAGGCATGGTGGGCTTGCAGCCAACCCAGCTGGGCAGTGTTCATGCACTGGTCATGGCATATCAAGCTCGAGAAACCTGCCCCAAGGAAGCAGTCCGGCCTTACTCTGCAGATCCCAGGCCTGAACTGTGTCCTCAGAGGTCTTAAGTGTAACCTTCACTTCAGATACAAGGCCAAGGTCCAATGCAAACCCACTGGGCTGTTGGGCTGTGCTGCAGCATCTGAAGGTGTAAAGCTCTGGAAGTGCTGTCTAGAGTGGATGCCCCGAGAAGCAGGAGGCCACATGCCCTGACAAAGCTGTGCTGAGCCCACCTGCATGCTAGGAAGCAGAACCCATTACCCTGACTGGCATGTGTCCCATTTCATGGCACCTTGCAGAAAGGCACCCTACATGGTGGACAGCAGAGCTTGGAAAAATAGATGCCTCCCCAGACCCAGCCCTTCAGAATGTCCTCCCCACAGGGGCAGTGTGCAGAGCTACATATGCTGGCCTCCTTGTTAGTCTATGCAGAGTTAAACTCTCAGGGACAAAACTTCCAAGGCAAGGCCCAGGGTTTTGAGAATATATTCTCAGAAATGGGCAGAGAGGCCAAGTCTGATCCTTGCATTATCAGGAAGGTAGATTAAGGAATATGGGCTTTAGAAGCCCATCTGCTCCAGATCAGCCATTGGCAGAGGTTTATCAGCATCTGTCCTTCCACACAGGGTGTTACTGGCTTTCAAAATAAAGCCTCTTCTAAGTATGGGTATCATTTTCAGAAGGCACCCCCGGTTCCCCCTCAAACCCCACAGTACATCAGGCATTGGGTATTCAGTGTCAAAAGGAAGCCAGGACAGAAGCACTCAATGGCGTCTCTCTGGACAATTGTCTGCCAGAGGTGTTCCCCTTTAAAGTACATGGAACCTTAGAAATAATAATTTTGTGACTGATGCCCATTGTTTTTCCTTACTGTAGAAAGCCATCCAGTGGCTGTTAATAATATATTAAGTACAAAAAGCACTAATGGCAATGTCAAGTCCACTCTAAAGTTCTATGCAATTGAATTCTCGGGGTGGCCTTGTTGGGGCAGCAGAGGTGTGCTTCGGGGGGTCCTGGCCATGGGGCTGGTTTGCTGTTGGGAGGGTGGGCTTTCCACTCATTCAAACTCCAGGCTTCAGGCCTCAGATGTGAGTGCTGAGCAACTGCTGGGTCATGTGTCATGAGCTTGGTGGTGAAGGCGGCTGGCGCATCTTGTTCGCGTAGAAGTCTCTACATGTCTGGCAGCAGCGCTGATACCACCGCATATCCTGACAGAGGTTCTTTTCTCGGATGACCCGGCAGTACACCGTCCACTGGTCCCGTGTGCATTTGTATGTCAGAGCAGCTAAGGGGATAGTGGAAAGAGGATGCTTAGAGGGGACAGAGATATCCTGTGCTCTGACAGTCTCAGGTTCCCTCACTCTTGTGCACTCACTGGCCTTGAGAGACTAATGAAACTAAGCCCCTACCACGGGCACTGTGGATGCCACTTTCTGCTACGAAGGATGCATCACTATATCCAACCCAACCACTTGACTGAGTGTGGTAATCTGGCTGCCTTTCAAGGGAGAGGCCAGCGGACACTCTGGTCCCACGGTAGCACTCACTGTTACTTTGTAGCAGAGCACACCATTACTGTTGACATTTATAAAACAGGGTGACATGGAGTGGTGGACTTTGAAGGACCCACAAATGCATGAGGTCAGAGTGTCCCAAATCCTCAGGGTAGTGTGGGGAGAAAGCCCTGCTCAAAGGAGGTTCTTGAAGGATACCAAGCAGGCTTAGGGCTGGCAAAAGGTACGAGTCACCTCTCTGAGCTCAAAGCCCCTCCCTGCCAAACCCGAATGAAGCTGCTCAGTAAACCCCTTCACTTGGGTAGAGTTTCTATGTTAGGGAATATATTTGGACAGGAATATATGTCCTAGGAATTCCTATTCAGAAAAGCAGAAACTGTTGAGTCATCAGATCAACATCAAATATTCCTTCTCTTGTCTCATCACCAGCTTGGGGCACGAACAGGTAGCGGGCCTGGTTCCTAGCACCAAACTTTTTTATACAAAACCTGTATCCTCTCTATTGTGTGTGCTTCTTGGGTACCACTCAGGGATTGAGGAGAATCCTGGGGTGTACCAGGCATAGATCCAAGGTATGGACTGGGCTTGAGCACAGAACACTGGGCTCTCTTCATGTCACATGAGTACACTCTGTGATGACCCAATGTCTCTTGAGCCTTCCTGGTCCCCAGTAGAAGTCTGCTCTTCCCCGTAGTAGGGTATTGTAAACATGTAACCTGAGCAGTGGCCTGGCTATCTCATTAAAATGATTGGGTCTCACTCCATATATCAACTATTGCACTTCCTGAATAAATCGTCTGCGTCACAGAACCTGGCTCCCGGTGTCCGAGTTAAGGGGCACCGTCGCACTCACTCCCTTCCCGAGAGGCCAACCCACATTTGACAACAAGGGATGATCCCACGTGGACATCATGAGGGCCCTGTGAATCCTTCATTTCTGATAGAAAGCCCTGTCAGACCTAGGAATCCTGATATGTTTAGGGAACATACTCTTGTGCTGGCAGGGGGATTAGTGGGACGCTCGTTGCTGGCAGGGGGACTAGTGGGACGCTCGGGGACTGTGTTTGAGACTGCAGTTAGCGAATGTCTCTTGACAACGAAATTCCCTGAATCCTCCTACATTCTATAGAACTGACAAATGTTGTCCTCTCCAGGACTCAAAGGCTGCCCAAGGAGATGGCTTTCTGGCTTACAAACCTCCACCGCCAGCAAGGATTCACTGAGCAGAAGACACAGTAGCTCCTGGAAATCAGGACCAGAAGTACTCACCAAGGCGTGGGGAGGTGATGGTGTTCACATTGATCTTGTCGTTGCAGACCTCCTGGTGGCACTGTCTATAAGCTGCTGGCTTCGAGAGCGTGGGACACTCATTGCCATGGCGTCCGGTGACCTTGTGCATGCACTGTACCACACGGGACTGCAGTCCCTTCCCACAGGTGGATGAGCACTGCCAGAGACAGGGATAGCCTGAGGTGGGGGCTGGCACAATAACCCTATGATGCGTATTCTGCCCCTGACCCCTGCAAGCCATCCCCAGGTGCTTGCGACATTTGCAGGGTACTAGTGGTCTGAAGGAAGACCATCTCAAGTTAGGGGCATATGCCCAAATGCATATGTTGAATTCCTAACCCCCAGGGGGATGGAATTAGGCAGGGACTTTGGGAGGTGATTAGGGTTAGATGAGGTCATAAGGGTGGGACCCTCATGATGGGATTAGTAGTCTTATGAGAAGAGAAAGAGGCAAGACTCTTCTTTCCACATGAGAAGATAGCTGTCTGCAAACTAGGAGGAGAGCCCCCACCAAACATCGAATCTGTTGGCACATTGATTTTGGACTCCCAGACTCCAGAACTGTGTAAGACAAATGTCTTAAATGTCTTTGGTTTAAGCTGCCTTGTCTTTGGTATTTTGTGATAGCAACCCCAGTTAAGATGATTGCCAAAATATTAATTCATCCTGGTTGCATTTCATCTTCTACCTGTTCTAAGAATAGAGCTAGGCTTTGAAATTCTTAAGACAGTGGGCAGAGTGCCCAGTTGCTCTCAGAAGGGACTGGACCTGATTACCACAGGTCTCCCCAGCACTTCTGCTGCCTATGCCTCTGGGGCCTTTGCTCAGTCATGACTGGAGTTGGATTTCCCACAAGCCTGGGGGGTTGCAACTTAGCATTAAGTTAAAATAAAGTGCAAGTTTCCTTGTATATCAGAGTTATGGACTAATATTTGAGGCTGTGTTGATTTTGGCACCAAATCCCCAGCTGCTGGCATTTTTAGCATTAGCACCCCTGGCACAAGGAGGCAGAGGTTTTTACAGCCAGGACAGTATGGCTGAGCAGATCATCCCCAGTTCCTGAGGAGTGGACTAGGGAGTCCTCTGCTGTGGTTCTCTCCTCCACCCGTTCCTCTTCAAGCTGTCTTAGGTTATGTGACACATGATTACTCTTTCACTCAAGCATGGACTGCATATATGATGGTGATCCTGTAAGAGTCTCCCGGAGCTAAAAAAAATCCCTATTACCTAGCAATGTTGCAGACGTCCTAATGTCATAGCTAAACACATTAGTCACATGTTTGTGGCGATGCCAATGTAAACGGCCACTCGCATAAAAGTATAGAACACACAATCATGTGCAGAACATAATACTTGATAATAATGACCATGCTACTGGCTTATGTATTTACTATGCTTTTTATGGTTGGTGTACTCCTCTACTTATAAAAATAATTTACTGTAGAAGTCTGCTGTGCTTCGCCAGCAGCGGCCTCACGTCTCGTGTTTACAGTGTGCCTCTTGATTGCACGGAGAGGCCACATCGAGATTGGCTGGTGCTGTCTAGGTTTATGCAAGTGTACTCGTACATCCTCACAAACAGGAATTCACCTAATGACACACTTCTGAGTACCTGACCCTGCTAAGTGGCACATGACTATCTTTCCCAGGGAGGAAGCTGCCTGGAGGCAGCTCTGTCCTCCCCCAACCTTGCTCCCTGAGTTCCTTGGCCCTTGTTCACTCTCACGGGAGCCCTTAAAACTCTCTCTCTACTAAGTGGGTCTCTTCCCAAGCAGAGAGCCATATCCACATATGCACCTTCTGCAGCTGGAGGCCCCAGTGCCCACACAACCCCTGGTTTATGGGGCTCAGAGTGCGCTGCAAAATTTAATACACACCAGGCTGTGGTGCACTGCTCAGCTGGAGTTAATAATGGCACCTCAGGGTGCAGAGACCTGTCCCTGGAATTCTGCACGTGGTGAGGACACCAGGTGCCATCCAGATTGTGTGCTTCCCTATGTCCTTTCCTGGGGCCTGACCACAGCCTTCCTGTGGGCTTTGAGGAGTCAGGCTCAGCAGAAGACCTTGGTGTTACCATCAGGCCCCACTGGGTGCTGTCTACTCCCTTTCTGAGGGGCTTCTGCGAGCCCGGTGAATTCCACCGCTTCCTTATCTGACAAGCAGGGTCATGTTGGTATTTTCACTTGAGAGAGAGAGACATTCAGAGGTAAGGTTGCTGTGAAGGGCACTGATCTTCAGATCAAAGGAGGGGCAGGAAAACCACAGGTAGCTCCCTGTTGGGGCCCCCCAGTTTTCAAACCAGCACGACTCTCTCTCCACCAGACAAGGCCAGCCCCAGGGCCTCTGTCTCATGCCTGGCTCCATTTCCCAGATACACTCATGAGAGGACACTCAGCTCAAGGCCTTGAAAAGTCATCCGGAATTACAAATGCAGATTTATGATCTCCAGGAGTCAGCAGGGGTTCCCACCATTTGGGAGACCTTGAATTTGGGACAGGTGCTAGAACAATGTGACTTCACCAACGAAGCTAGGATCTGTAGCATGGAGTTAGTTGGTGAGCTTTTAAAAATCCTCATGTCCCAGACTGATAAATTAGACTGTCTAGGGGTATCGCTGTTTTTGAAAATTCTCCAGGTGGTTGCAATGGGCAGCTGGAGCTGTGAGCCCCTGATTTAACCTGAGCTTCTGCCCTGTGAAGAATGTAAAGAGCTGCCTTCTTGTGTGAAGTAGTTGTATATTTATATACAGATACATATAATTAAGCCAGAATGACATCCAGCTGCTGCCTTGATTACGGAGTTTATATGTAGGTGACAGCTGGGCTAAGCTGTAAGGAGTGAAGGCTTTCAGTCAAAATTATTCTTAGAAGAGTAAGTTGCTTAATGTTTGACAGAACAAAGCCTCTTACAGTTCAGGGGCAGGGATGAGGAGTGCTCTCGATGATTCTGTAATCAAGGTACTGTTTGGGAAAATGCCACTCGTCTGAATGACCTCAGTCAGGGCTCTTTATGGATCTAATGCAAAGATTAAAAGGGCAAAAAATTATTCTGGAGATGGGACTTCATAACCACAAATGAGTATGGTGTAAAAATGTTAACAGCTCATTTACAAAACTAAGTGGTTATAGCTAGAGTCTGAGTTCTCTCAGTGAGTGATGGAAAAGTGCAAGGGTTCTAATTAGAAGCACAGCAAAGTCACACCAAGACCAGCAAAATCACATCAGTGAAGCACAAACTCATGCCACAGCTGGTGCAGGAATATCCAGCGAGAGCAGGACATACAGATTCAAAAGGGCGGCACCTCTCCATGAAGTCAGGCAATAAAGACTGAGTGCACTCTAGCCAAACACACAGGTGACTCAGAAAAGGGAGCTAGATGATGACATGCTGCGAATACCAGGTTGGCACTACAAACGACTGCTCATTCAACTGATGCAACCAAAGCATCAATTTCGGAAGGTTCAACTTCATAATATGCAAAAGAAAATAGTATTTTTAAATGCAAATGCCATAGATTCCAATGCAGAGTAAATTTAAAGTTTCTAATATAATGTTAAATATGAATGTATAACCACATTAGTAGTTTACATATTTGAAGTAGGCCTTTGACTAGTCCACCTATACCATGAAAGACGTTGACATCTAAATTGGTCATACAATCATGAAAAAACAGGATGCTCCCTGGGAAAACAGGATGATCATATAACTAGGATCTTTCTTCTGTGACTGGTATGGACCAAGCCTGCTTTTGGAAAAGAGGGCTATATGTACTGAAGGCAGCATGTACCTTTTCAGATCTTTACTTGGACTATTGGCCATGGCACCACCGTCTGCAAGACACACACCAGGAGGAAAAGCTAGGTATCTTCCCATTCCATTTTGGAGAGGGGAGCATCGAGGCAGGGAAAGTGGTTATTGGGTTCCTGGGGAGGAAATTCACAGACTAAGGAGATGTCCCCATACCTCATAATATCCATCTTGCTCCCTGTGTTTCCTGACCAGGAGGTTCCCCAAGCCCTCCTGGCTAGGGATCAGCTTGGCTGAATCACTTGTGTTACAGGACTCAGCCTTGCATGAGTGCCAAAAAGAATTTCCTTTGCTTCTGCAGGTGTCATTACTATGTGAGTGAAAATCAGGGCAAGGGCTCCATCCTGTGGGTCTATTAAAACCAAGTGCAAAATTAACAAGGTTTCTGTCTGGAAATGATCGATGACCATGGTAAAACTCAGGTGTCTGAGATGACCTTGAAGAAAAACATTCCCTGTGAATTTGTTTTGTTCACCTGCTCTGGGGCCAAGAGAAAGGGCTAGCGCTCATGATATCCCAGAACGTGCTGTCCTGTGCTCCGGCTTCCTACAGGCTCCCTTGTGGGAATGAATATTCCACAACAATCCTTAGAGGCTGACACTGGCCACTGAGCTTGGTAGGGGCCAGTGTTGTGCCCAAGGTCAGAGTTTGTGGCAAGACAGGGATAGGACCCAGCTGCCTCAATCAGACTGACTTCCATCTACCTGTATGAATTATGAGCTGGATGGGGTGTCAGTGAGAGGCTGGGAATCAGAACACCAGGTCATCAACTGCCCTGCTCCTAACTCTTTATCTTTCCTAGCATGGGTCACTGGCTTTTAATTTTGCAGTCTATAGAAAGAACGGCTCTCTTAGCTCAGAAGTTCGTCTCCAACATCCCTCAACCTGGAGGAGTGTCTGTTCTCACTACTCTCCAGTGCTCCCATGAGGCTATTGCTGGTCCTGCAGAACCTGCCCCTGGTAGGGTCTTTACTTATGTGGATCAGCTTTTTTGCAAATTCTGCTGGAGTCCTAGGGGGTGCTGTTTCCACAGGTGAGCATAGCAAATGGCTTTGTTTCACAGGGAAGAACTTTTGAGAACATGGGGGAATTTATCTACCTGAGACCTGCACCTGAGCCAGCTCCACAGAGGATACGCCATGTGTTAGGTGAGAAGACAAACAGGTTACAAATTGCCACATACAGAAACCATCCCATTTTTGTTCAATATAGATGAGTGGGTGTCCATTTAAAATTCTGGAAGACAAACCATTAAAAAATTTCTAAAAAATTTTAGGTTAAAGTCCTATAAGGTTTTCTTTCCATGTAGACTATAGTAAGGATTACCTACATAAATAAAAATGGAGAAACGTGCCAACAACCCTTTGGTGTAAGTGACCAGTGGTCCATCTTCTGTGCCTGCTGCATTTTCACTTGAGTTGAGGTGGTACCAAGCCTGCCCCTGGCCTAAAATCTACATATGACACATCCTTCTTGACCAGCTTTGCTAGGGGTACATAGCACCGGAAGGTAGCAGGAGACAGACTTGTTGGCACACCACAGCCTACTTACTAGCTCTATGACCTCAGGCGAAGTATTTAATTTTTCTGAGCCTCTGATTCTGTCTTTGAAGCATGAGGATAATAAACTTTCAGAACTATTTCCATACACAGAGGCAGCATGGACTGGATGCCTAGCAGGGGTCTGGATAGCATGAGCTTCAACCACAAGTGCAAGGTCAAGAGTAAAGAAAGGCTCCAGAGCCTGAGAAGCACACTGAGCCACCTGGTCTCTTACATAGCTTTCTGGGCACCATGCGATCACTGGACCCTCTGCTGGTAGGTGTGGCCTGGCTCCCAGGGTGTTCAGGCAGCAGGGCCTCCAGGAGCACAATTAGAGGCTGCTCTGGCCCTGCAGACAAATGTGATTTCAGACACGTCTGAAGGGGCTGCTTTCACCAGGCATCCTCCTGGAACCCAAGTACATTCACATGAAGGATAAGACAGGCACACGCAGCGAATTCCACCTCTGTCGGCCTCCCCTGTGGCCCCAGCTTTAATTAAACAGTGAGGAGACTGCAGTGTCTCCTGATAGCATCAGATATTGCCCCAAGCCTTGCTGCAAAGCCATTTTCAAGCTTTTACAATCTAAGCAAACAGATCTATAAAAAAACATATCTGATCTTGTTTGAAGCACTCTCACACACAGGGGTACTTTTTTCAAGTGGCTCATTCCATCAACATTTAATGTGTCTCCACGAGACTCAAGTTAACTGACAGAAATAGAAGCAGCCATAAATTCACCAGAAAGACTCCTCGCCAGACAAACTGAAGTCAGCATAGCCCTCCTCTTGCCCCTTCTGGAGCACAGACCTATAGTGGCACATCACATACCCTGACTGGTGACCCAGTAGCCCCTGCACCCATTGGCTGGTCTGCCCTTGGCCAAGAGAAAGAGTCAAAGACATGTGAGATGGAGAGAAATAGCAAAAGGAAAATTTTGGATGCACAAAATTTTGTGCATGGCAATAAAGGAGAGAGGGAGTTTCGATTTGGATTTATTCATGTGCTTTTCATGCAAATTATGAAGTGCCTGTTGGAAAGGGGATATCCCTCAAGGTAGATGAGTTTCCTGCAAAAAGGAAGAAAGACCTTCTGTTTCTCAGATTCACGTGACAGGGAGACAACGTGCAAGCATTATTGACTTAGCTTCTTTAGAGTAACAATAGTTGTAACGATGACCAGCAGGAGTCAAAGCAACAGAGTTCACCTTCTGCACGCCCACCATATACCTGCCAGGCACTAAGTTTATGTATGTTCTAGTTCTCACATTAACAGTCGCCATGGCCACGGCAGTGCTCAGGACAGAGTAGGTACTTTCATGGAGGTAGACGATGAGACTCAGAATGTCCATGGAACTTTTTCCAAGTTGCATAGCAGTGGGCTCCCACCCTCGCCTGCCCACCTCCCCCTGGCAGGGAGGAACCCGCTCTGGCTCTCCTCACAGAGGTCCTCCCCTGATGACACCTCCCTCCACAGCAGGGCTCCCTTCTCACTTCTCCAGGGTAAAATCACAACACCAGACCCTGATGGGATCTTCTGAGGAATAGCTAAAGGAGGCTAGAAAGATCGTGGGAGGAAGAAAACGCCCATGGAGCTCTGCTTCTGGAGGAGTGGCCCAGGCCTGGGCTGCCCTGCACAGGGGCAGAGTGAGCAGGGGCTGGGATCGAGACAGGAAGGAACCTTCAGTGCAGACGAAACCACCCCGTGGCCTCCCTGATTCTGAGGGGCCCGCCTGCCTCAGGCAGGTTTTGGATAGCAAAGAATGACAGAGAGAGAATCCTGACAGTAACTCCATTTTTTGTTTGTATCTGAAAGGCACCTGGCTGGTGAAATGTCAAGAGTTCTTCAAAGGCATTTTTTGACAGATTTTCCCCCAAGACTTGGCAGAAGCAATGAAAACTTGGGAAGCTGTTGAAACCTGAAATGGCAGGTCTCAACAATAATCAAAATCCCCATGCTCTTTGCGCTAGCTCTGAGATGGAAAACACTTTCTTTTATACCCTTTAACTCTTGCTTCCTTTCATGCAGTCTTGACTTCTGGAGTCCCTCCTGTCCCTGTCTTCCTTTGAATTCACAGCCTGCTACCCTACAGATTCTGGTTGGGGCTTTATAGCTAAAGAGCCAGAAGGCAGAGGGGACCTCTGATGACCTGCAGGAGCAGGGGAGTCCCCAGAGTCCTGGGGTTGGGGGAACAAAGGGGAATGCAGGGGTCACTCTCATTCTCTCTCCTGGGGCTGGACCTGTTCCCGCCAGTAACTGAGCTTCCCCATCACCGATCTCCTCAGCCCTGGGCAGTGAAGGTGGCTTAGGTATCTAGCACATGCCACAGAAACATGTCTGCCCCAGCCACACTGTCATCCCATAAGGGCACAAGGCAAACATTGTTTATGAGGTCTGAATGACACTTGATGAACTGTTCATCTAAGACAAATGTTTTACAGACCCATATAAGAAATGATATTCTGATGAGTGACCATGGACCTGTGACTGTACCCAATGGTGATGAGATAAAGATAAAAATTAGGACCTGCTAGCATCTGCGGAGTGGCAGGAGGATGTCATTCATTCCTCCTTAAGTCCTCTGAGAGGTGCCCCTAAACTCACCTGACAGGAGGATGCTTAGACAAGGTTAGATGAGACATGGCAGAGCCAGGACAGGACAGGGATCTGCACTGTCCTTACCACGTGCTCCCCCAGAGGTCAATGACATAATGTGTGGCACAAGAAAAGTGTTCTTCAGGGACAATGGCCAGGCCCAGGCTGTAATGAGAATGTAGACTGTGGTGCATTAGTCAGAGGACCTGGTGCTCCACTCCGATCTGGTTTGATGGACACTGGGGGCATGGTGCGGGGCGCTGAGGAGACAAAGGCACTGGCGTTAAGGCTCTGCAATGCAGTCCTGGCTCCCAGCCAGTGCCATGCCAACCCTCTCCAGGCAACTGCTGGAGATGTCATAGCTCTGTAGCAAGATCATTTCGCTGAGTAGTGACTGGGTCTTTGACTTTTCCCTAACCCCATGGCAGGCTCTGTTTGCTCAGGTGAAGTATTCTACACCAAAGGGCTACCTGTCCTCCCTCCTCCTGCCCCTGTCTGTAAAGCACTGACTTTTGACAATCCTTCCACTAGCTGCTCACACTCCCAAGAGTACTAACAGAGGATTTGTTTATCCCTGTCCCAATGCAGAGGGCTCGTTGGCTGCCTGCCTCCATGGTATGGTCTGCCACATCCCAGAAGAGGGCCCCAGTGTCCTGACTTGCTCTTGGATGTACCAAACTCCTTTAACAAGGACTTGACTTTTAATTTCATGATTAAGGGGAGACTTAATGTGCAGGCTTTCCTATAGAAATAACAATTTATGCTAAAGGGTAAATGACTGATATAAAGCCTTTGGGGGAGTAAGTTTTGATGGGTGGTATGGGCTGGAGACTGAGTAGATACTTTATGTTAAACCAAGTCTATGCCTTTGATAGAGCTGAAGTCATCTTTTTGTTCAGTTTCTTGCTTCAAATTAAGATACCCTTCTGATATTGTGCACTGAAAGAAAACTGGACTATGAACTAGGAGGCACATCCCTTTTTAGTTGTGTGACCCTGGGGGAAAAAGCCATATCACCACTCTCAGCCTCAGTTTCCTCATCTGCAAGATGGGGATAGATAGTTGTGAGGGTCAAGTGAGATCCCAGGGGTGAAATTGCAATGGCAGGCGTCACAGGATGTAACAATGTTTCTGTGAGCTCGACCAGGCCTCCCTGACTTCCTCCTAGGGCTGATGTTCACAGGTACTTGTGTACATATTGGGTGATTTGATCTTCTGAAGGCCTCTGGGAGTCACTGTTATCTCTACCTAACAGAGAGAAGGAAGCTGGGCTCAGACGAGGCCTATAGGGCTCGTTAGACCAGCCCCTTCCCTGGGGCCTCCACTGCCACCAGGTCAATGGCCATTTCAATCTTTTTGGAACCAGGGAACACAAGCTCTTAACGTAGAGAATCAATGGTTTTCTTTAAAAACACCATCCATTATAATTCCTCTGGAATAGTTTATTTCTCATGGGGAAAAATAAATCTCATCAATTCAATGGTGACAAATGTTTCTGGTCTTGGATCTAAGATATTGCGTCTGGAATTAGAAGTCACGCTATTCTAGAAAGAAATGAAATTTTCTCCTCTTCCA
This sequence comes from Sciurus carolinensis, assembly GCF_902686445.1. Lineage (NCBI taxonomy): Eukaryota > Metazoa > Chordata > Mammalia > Rodentia > Sciuridae > Sciurus > Sciurus carolinensis. The sequence continues at coordinate 67,507,540 of NC_062214.1, forward strand.
TTTTAACCCCCAAACCACCACCCTGGTGGAATACATAGACCCATTCAGTGGGTGCAAACAATGATTTGCATTGTTTTCTGAAAAGTGCTAACAACCTTGGAGGGTGGGCAGCTGCAGGTCAGTTTCTAAATACCCAGAACCATCCTAATGCCCTCAGCAGGGGTGGGAATATGAAGTGTGACCCTCCTATGACTACTAGTGAGGGTTTGGCTATTAGCTGCGCTCAGGACTTCAGAGAGGGCGCAACATAGTCCCTGGGAACTCAGCCTGCCTTACCATGGCTCTGAGCACTGATGAGCTCTGCTATTCCCCAAAGCTGTCACCCATGGAGAATGGCTCCCGTGCACGAGCCTGAAATGGCCTGCACATCACCTCCCTGGAAACCAGTTCATCTTTCTCAACAGCACCATCGACAGCCAACGTGACACAAGGTTGCTTGGATGGAAGATGTTAAAGCTTTCACTGGCTGAAAAACACACCTTCTGAGCTCCCTCCATCAGGACACAGACTGCGGAGCACCTGTCTGGTCCAGCACTTTCTGCACTGGCTGCTAGACCTCGTTTCCCCCTGGCCATTTAGGACTGGATAAACATTCCCCTGACACAAGGACACTGATAGCTCAGAGTACCCGCCTTCTATCTACTCTCCTTTTAGGCAGCCTGTTTGCTGTCTTCAAAGCCTGGCATGAGTGGAGGTTTGGAGGTTGGTCCAAGGTGATTGTTTAAAAATGTGAAGGACCTGTAAACACAACTATGGCACCATCTGCAAAGCTAGATGACAGAGATGACATGGAAACCACAAGGCACATCCAAACAGTCTGAATGAAGGAAAATGCCAGGGCAAGATGCATCCCTTGGAATCTGCTTCCCCTAGCCTCCGCAGCCAAGGAGTGAGGTCGCAGGGCGCCCCGAGGAGCTGAAGTCTTCTCTCTTCTCCAGAGAAGTCACAGAGAGATAGTGGGCAAACTCCGCACCCCACCCCAGTGATGGCAGCAGAAGGGAGGGGCGTGGGGTGGACAGTTGGGGTGGGGTTTCTTGGCTGGTTTCTATGCAGCCCCCACCCCTGACAACTTGCTCCCTGTGTACTGCACACACAGACTTCCAGCTGAGCGTCCCTTGCATTTTTCTTCTGAAGAGCAGAACCAAGTTTCCCTCCCTGAGAGCTGGCTCTAGGAGGTTGCTCAATGGTACCACTCCAAGCTGAGCCGCTGCTCTGGCCAGACCTGCTGCTGGCTGGGATGGGGCGGCTGGCTTCTGCACACACACACGGCGCTCAGCACATGCCCATCGGATGACAGCCCCACACGGTGGCCAAGATGTGGAGGAGGTCCTGACATCCCATGACTCCTTCTTGTTCTTAACGCCAGAGCACAACAGGGGAGGGAGCCCTGCAATGCAGGAAGTCACGGCAGACTGCGCTGTGCTTCTCATGTGCTATTCCCATTCACCCTCTGGCATCTGGCTGCTGCTTACAGCAGGATGTTCAAAGTACTTAAGAAAACAAGTGTCTCCCTGGTCCTCAAAACCAGAAAGGTTCAGCTGGAGAAGCCCAGGCCATGGATGGCCGACAACCATCTGCAGGAGCCCCGAGGCTCAGAGGCACCAACCCTGGGACTCCCAGAGCTCTTCTTGTTAGTTTCTAACGTGTGTCTTGAGCACTGAATTGGGATCCAGGAATGTGGGCTCTGTCAGAGGAGTGTGGGCAAGTGGCTCAACCACTCTGAGCCTCTGTGTCCTCTTCTGTACAAGAGGAATGACGACCCTGGCTGGAAAGGAACGGTGGCATGAGGCACAGAGGCATACCACAAAGAAGGAATGAAGGCCAAGTACCCCAACCCTGGATGAGCATTTGTGGCCCAGGCTGGGAACTGACCACTTCTCATTTTCCCATAGGAGTCAACCATCTTTCTCAAGCTGGATCTAGATATGCATGGATAGAGAACACTTATCAGCATCATTCTCTAAAAGACAAACTGGAGTCAGATCAGAATGGGTGAGTTCTGGGAATTGTGCCCACAGCAATGTGAACACTGGGTAAGATTTGAGGTCGGGAAATGAGCTTAGTTATCAAAGGGCTTAGTCACCTATCCCAGCACCCTGGAACCTCTGAACACCTCTGAGAAACAGGCAGAGCCAGCTTTGTGAATTCCATCTTGCAGATAAAGATACTGAGGGCCAGGGAGGTTATGAAGCTCAAGTAGAGCAGAGCTGTATGCCAGAACTCAATGTCTCCATCCCATGACTGGTTCTCATGGCCTGGAGTGCATGTATCTTTGGAGGGGTTCCGTTTCTGACTTGTGCTGGGCTGGGAGGTGATGGCATTTTTGAAAGGGATCAGATTCTGCTAAGTTTTGCTTCACAACTGACAAACCATTCTCTGTTCCATAAAGTGGAACTGACTGGGGCCTTGTTGCCAGATTTTCATATTGAAATTTTATAGGTGAAATTTCCTCATTTTTAAATGTTAGCATCTAATTCTAAAATGTTTAAAGTATTATACATGCCAAACAAACACCTACAGTTTCTCAAGTCACCAGTCAGCAACCTTTGAATGAAGAGAGACCAGAGGAAGCAAGAAGATATTTTCCAATAGCTAAAACCACAAGGAAATACTCTGCTCGCCTTAGACATTGTATGGTCCTTGTGAAAAGAAAACCTGCTGGAAGGTTCTTATGCTGACCTCAGTCTCTAGTAAATGGGAATCATTCAAAGATTTCAGGAAAATGACTAAATGAAGGGTTAAACACCAAAAGGATTTCTTTACTCAGAAAAATATTCAATTGTCATTGAACCCTCCTTATCCCCTGTCCTATCTGCCTTGACCTCCTGGAGGCTGTTGTTCAAAGGTCCTGGAAATGAATGGAAGTGACATTTGCCCAAGTATCCCTTATGTGTTTCCTTCGACCCAGCCTCCCACACATTTTCAAGGCTCTTGTGACAGATGGCTGTGAGGCCAGGCCAGTGGCAGGATGTGGGGACACAGCCAGAATGCTGCAGAGGGTGGCCAGGCTGATGACAGAGCACCCACTTTGTGCAGTATTTGTTTTCCTTCTGAAGTCCACAAAGCAGTGGGGTGCTGCCAGCAAGCCTTGAGTGATGGTCCAGCCCAGAGGAGCAGCAGGCAGGACACACACGGGGCAGTGCTGGGAATTCACCTGGTTAGATTGGGCCACCTGTAGAACTGGGCCCAACATGAAACTGAGCTCCTCACCAGAGCCCCCTGCACTGTTGCGGCAGGAGGGAAACGTCAGAGCACCATCCTCACCTTAGACCAGTCCCCGGTCTTCCACTCGTAGCAGCCTGAGTAGTCCTCACACGCCTCCTCTGCTTTTGGCCTCGTGGATGCATCGCATTTCCCTTGTGAGTTGGTGCATGTCACAGTTCGCTTCTGTGTCCCTTTACCGCAGTTGGCAGAGCACTGCAAGACACCATGCAAATATTTAATCCAGACCAATTTGGTTCAAGTCCATCAACACCTGTGAAGTCCCTCCTCTGTGCCAGACCTGGAGTGGGGACACAAAGATGAAGATGCTGTTTCTATCCTCAAAAAGTACAGGGCCTTCAGTCTTACACACTGAGTCCTGGCTGGGACCCCCAGCCTAGTGGCTGGTGATGGGCGAGAGGTACAGGAGTCAGAAATTGCAAGAACTTAGGGTTCCCAGAAGGTCACATGTGGGGAATGGAATTTAGTGGCCAGTCATCAAGTTCAAAAAACCAATGCAGTGTGTGAGTTCAAAGGGCAAATGAGAGCAGGCTCGCAGGTGGAGCAGGAGACAAGCCAGCTGGAGCAAGGCGAGGTCCTGGGAGCACGAAGGTCTAAGGCCAGCTGGCTCCCACTACACATGGCAAAGACCGTGACTCAGGAAAGAGAAGTAGGAGACAGACAAAAAAAGCCACAGGTGACTTTTTTGTAAAGCAGGTGACCCTCACTGGCAGTTCTAACGAATATTTTAGTGTGGACACAAATGTGGCAACAGAAGAGCGTTCCTGGTGGTAGCTTGCTTACTTCCTGGGAGGCATGGTAAGAGAGTATGAGGAGGGCCCGAAGGGTGATGGTGATGTGCAGGCCTTCAGCCCAAGACTGCTGCCTTCCCTCCAGCAGAAAGAGTGAGGACAAGATGACAGGTGTGGAGGGAGAGCAGCTCTGGGATGAACGTGCAGCCTGCTCCTGGCGGGCTCCACTGTGGGGCGGGGTGGTGCACCGGCTGACAACAGCACTTATGACTCTCCAAAAATAAGGCGGAAGCAAGTCCCAGAGTCGACCTGTCATCTTGGGGAGACATAACTGTCAAGTGCGATGATGTGGCCGGCCATCAGAGGGGACGTGGTCTGCAGGCCAGGGAGCTGTCCCTTTGATTTTCTGTGCGTGGCCCAGTGTGCAGCCTCCCTGCAAAGCCCTGTGCCCACCGGATGCAGACACCTGACTCAGGGAGATGATGGGATAAAAGCTGGATTCTGCTAAAGAGACTTTCTACTTGTTCGATTTGCCAAAAGTACAGCAGGCTACCGTGGTAACTTTCTTGAGCTACGGCAAGCTCAACTTTTAAAAAGTTCCATTGTGTCTGCTGAAATAAAAATACATGAAGAGCAAACATTATTCTTGATATTCCTGTTATTAGTATTTATCCTAAAATGTTACCTAGCTTTCTTTTTCTTATGAATTTAATATAGCTCTCTGTCTGAAGTTCCCAGAGGGTTTTAGGACTAATTTAGACTGGCTTGTTTTAGGAAGAATGTACAAGCTTCAGAACTGGCTGGTCTGTCAGCTGGGGGACCTGGGAGAGCACACATGGATCTGTGCTGAGGAGAGGCACTGGTTTAAAGGGACCTCCCGTGTGAGGGGCCAGTCCATGGCAGGCTTCACACACAGGAGTCCTTCCTGGGCCAGGAGGGCTGTCTCAGGGAGCCCTGTCTCAGGGAGCCCTGGGCCACTACAGTGAGGGGTAGTCCCCTGCTTCTTTGTGTGACAATGTTTTCTGACCATTTCAGCAACTCCATCCTCACCATTTGACACATGGGCTCCCCCTGGCCCCAGCGTCCACCGTGACTTGCTTCTTGGCAACGAGTAGGTCACTCACCATTCCTGCCCCTTCAGCTCCTGCTGCTTCTTACTCTGTTCTGCCTCTCTTGCCCTTTTACCTCGAATTTCAAGCACTGACTGTCCAAAACGTCTCTTGAGCAAACCCTGGTTTGCCCCCTTTGACTAACAGCCCACTCCCTGGAAGCCTGTGGCCTTGGGGAGGGATGGTGCAGTGGGTGGTGCCACCTCGGAAGGGACCTAGAAGGGCAAAGTTCAGCCTCTCTCTCTGCTTCCCTTTGTGGATGGAGCCTAGAAACTGAGGACAGAGGAATCTATTCATCACCTTTTGCATCCTTCTGCAAATCTGATCCTACTAGTAAAACTGGGAAGGTGCTGGGGGAGGGAGGAAGTAGTGAGGGTGATCAATGCAGCTGGTTGAATAAGAGCCATCATGTCAGTAAAAACTCTTCCACAGCTTCCAGCCAGGGCTGGAGGGGCTGCCCACGGTGAATGGGCAGAAATACCAGCTTCATGAGGAACTTGTGGAGGAAGGATTTGGTTCCAAGTCAAATGTTAAGAAAGCAGCATTTTACTCAAGTGGGGCTGGGCCAGAATGAGATTGATTGGTGCAGATACCAGTGCAGGATTATGATGGGGCATGATTGTAGATATGATCATAGAGAAATTCCTTTAAACCTTGCTCTAGTTGTCTCACCTTTCCCAAATATGGTGATTTTCAGTGCTCCAATAACTGATAATGCCAGGTTTGGTTCTTTTGGTAAAGAGGCACTTTTCTCCCATAAGAGTCTGAGTGGAAAATTTATGGTTTTGATCAGATGAAAACATAAATCATGCTTGGATTAGGAGCTGGGTGGTCAAGGTCCTAAGGCTCATCTGGGGTTGGGGAAAGGAGATGTAGCTATGTGCCTGTCTCTATACTGCCAGTAAATATTAAAGGAAAATTTCCAGTCAGGCATAGTGGCTCATACCTCTAATCCTAACTACTTAGAAGGCTGAGGCAGGAGGATTACAAGTTTGAGGCCAGCCTGGGCAACTCGGCAAGATCCTATCTCAGAATTTTGAAAAGTGCTGGGGACACAGCTCCGTGGTAGAATATAATCCCCAGTACTGCCAAAAAAGAAAAAAGAAAAGAAAAATTTCCTTGATGGTAAATTTATAAACCTAAGTATATATAAAGAAAAAAACAACAAAATTTTAAACTCTTTTTCCTACAATATTATAAAGTGGGGGTTAAGGACAAAAATCTTTAAATGGGTACATTTCAAGATCTGTCTGAAGATTAAACTCAGTTTTAGAGCAGCCAATGGTGGACTTCTCCTTCATTAAAAATGGGCTGAATACTTTTTTATTCAAAATAAATTCCGACTGTTTGGCAATCAAAGGAACTTTAAAAATATTTTCCACACTGAAGAGTGTCTTGGATCTAGCCTCTTTGAATTTCCTAGACCACGTTTGGTGGAAGACCTGAGGGAAGGTTGCCCTTTATTTAGCTATTTTTTGTTTGTTTTATAGCCAGACAATCAAAAGCATTAAGGCAAAGTCAATGCAAAGCTTTGGAAGATGACATCCCTAAAGATAAAATGGAATTTCCAGGATCAACTTTCAAAGTTAAAACTTACGGCTTAATTGACCTCTTTCCAAAATGTTTTATGGCGTGAGATTTGTAACTCCAACTTGCATACCAAAAGCTGTCCCTCCCAGCATCTGACTCTAGCAATCTACAAAACTGCTGTGGCATTAAAGGAAAGTCTTTGAAACCAGCTTTCCAACTTGACCACACTGGAGTTCAGACATGCCCAAAGGAGAATTAAAAGGTCAACTGGGGTGTGTGTATGTCTATTTATTTATCTTTAGGTGGGAATTTTCATTAGAAATGGAACAAATAGTACTTTCACTGTGATGTCAACCTTTGCAAACATGTTATCCTTGTTTTCTTTTTAAGCCATGTTGTTATCTCAAGTGGAATTGAAGAATACATGTCCTAGAACACATGTTTGAGCTCATCTGGAGCAGATAAGGACCATGATATATGGAGATGTATCACAAACAGCATGAGGAGAAAAGTACCACACTAATCCTATGGAGAAGGCCCAGAGGCCCTTGTGGTGGTTTCAGTCCCAGCAACAAGCCCAGTCACTCACCTGCGACCACTCTGATGCCTCCCAGATGGACAGGCAGTCCTGGCCTTCGCAGCTCTGCACTGGTGTTGGTCGGGGGCCTGGGCAGTAGAGGGGCCGTGTGGTGACATGTGTGCCATTCTGGAGCTGGTACACGCAGGTCACCTCCCGATGCTGAATGCCCTTCTCACAGGTGGCTGAGCAGGGGCTCCATGGGCCTGCCACCCACCTGCCCAGAGGAGAAAGGACAGGGAGTGTTGTGGTTTGGCTGCGAGGTGTCCCCCGAAAGCTCCCGTGTGAGATAACGCAAGAAGGTTCAGAGGAGAAATGATTGGGTTGTGAGAGTCTTAACCCCATCAGTGAATTAATCCCTTGGTAGGGATTAACTGAGTGGTAACTGAAGGGGTAGATGTGGCTGGAGGAGGTGGGCATTGGGGCATGGCTTTGGGGTATATATTTGTATCTGGCAAGTGGAGTCTCTCTCTCTGCTTCCTGATCGTCATGTGAATTACTTCCCTGCGCCATACGCTCCCACTGTGATGTTCTGCCTCACCTTGAGCCCCAGGAATGCAGCCAGCCTTCTATGGACTAAGACCTCTGAAACCATGAGCCCCTAAATAAACCTTTCCTCCTTTACAGATGTTCTGGTTGGGTCCTTTAGTCACAGCAATTGAAAAGCTGACTAAAACAGGGAGTGAATAATAGGGGAGAGAGGTTATCTGCCCCCACCCCATGGAGGGCCTTTCAGAAGGATCATGGGCCTGCAGTGGGAGGAAGGGGAGATAGACACAGGGAGCTTTGTAACTAACTGAATAAATCCACAGTACTGGAGGAGAGAGAGTGACCTGAATGGTCATCTGATTCAATAGTCTCCTCAGTACAGACTTTTCTGCATACAACATTCCAAAGGCAGACTGAGTTAACTGTCCTAGCTGATCACTCCCTCCCTGTAGTAGGATTACATGTATCCTATACATTGTCATAGGACATGTTTTGTTCAATTGGGTGTCAGTTGGCAAGATACTGGCCATGTCCCAGCAGGAGCTTTGAATGTGGTCATTCAGTTTGGCTCTGATTCTGTTTCTTGCCCTCTGCCATGATAACATACTATTCTAAGGCACTGTGATATTGGGGATGTTTGTTACTGCAGCACTTGCTGACTGATACAATCTTTGACAAAGGACTTTCCAGTCCCTGTGCATGAATCTACCAGGACAAGCTTCTCCCTTTTAGAGACTGTGAACCCTCCAAAGTGGGTCTTTGAGGATGCCATCTTGAGTATGGATTCTGGTGGGAAACAAGGAAAATGGCTGTTGAGGTCATCATTTGAAGGCATTCTTCTAAAACTTCATCTATCTTCCCAATGCTTCAATGATCTTGGGTCTATATCTCTGTCAGCTTCAGGGTGTTAGAAAACTGAGCAGTTTGGGAATCATGATTCCTCCAGGATACAAATTAGGATGAGAATTTCTTTTGGGGGTACTAAAGGACTCTGTCCTTCTTGGTCCCTGGATGAGCTGGTAAGCTTTTCCCACTCTCTTGTTCTTCCTTAAATACCCCCAGCTCCTGGGAGCTCAGCACTTGACAAGAGTGCCTGGAACCACGGATGGCGTGTATGGATAGGTATTCCATTCCTCTTCATCAGTAAGAGTAGGCCTTGTTCCATCAGAACCAAACCTGATCATGCCATACCATCACACTGAGCATCTCTGGGGACCTTTAGGTGGGCACTGGATGGTGCCAAATGGCCCTTCCTCTCTAGTTCCAGCTAGTGAAGCTCCTCCTATTGGACCCACCACTTAAATGGGAGGGACAGAGACAACAGTGCCTCTGTGGGGTGTGATGGTGAGCACAAGTGGCATATTGCCCATAAATTGCCTGTTACACACATTAGCCCCAAATCTTTAGTGAGGATTGCTGCTACTGTCTCCCTGGTAGACAATGGTGAACTCCCAGGGCAGCAAGCAAGTCTCCCTTCTCAACACTAAAAGAACTGAACTAAATCTTATACCTTTCTCCTTATTCTGGTCTTTGGAGTAAGATGGATTCTCAATCTCTCCCATCCTAATTGTAATTTCCTAATCAGTCACTACTGTTTTCAAATGAACAAAATGGCCTAGGTATTGTCTGACAGCACCAGGACAGGATGTGACGTCTTTAAGGGGAGATGCCATCTTTATCAATGCTACCCAACTTTGCCCTATTTCTATGTTTCTAAGCAGCCAGGTTACCCTGTCAGTTCTATCTCTATATTCCTACTTAATGAGATGCAGGAGAGTCACACTACCACCTGCACAGACATTCTAGTTTACTTTAGCTATTTTTCAGCTAGACTTTTTAGCTCCTGCTCTTGACAAATACCCCACAGAGGCATGGGAAGAAGATGGCTTGGTAAACTGCTCCACCCCCATCTTTTTTTTTTTTAAATCTTTTTCAGTGACTTAAAGAAACCTTTTCACCTGAACAATTACAGCTTCAGGAGCCCTGCCTACAACCCTTGAACAGCATTGCTCAACTGAACATTACAATAAAATTTCATTCATTCCAGATCTTGTAATTAAAGAAAGGGATTATAGTTTCATAAAGCAATTATATTACAATTACAACTTAAATCTTATTGTTTCCACTTGTGTCTCCTAAAAACCTTAATGGCAACATTTATTAGACAAGTTTGATTTAGCAGCTCTTCCTAAGAGTCATAAAACAGTAATTCTTTAGGACGGTATGGTTAACACTTCTCTAATTTGGGTTTTTCCTATAACTCTAAAGGAGTTAGAATGGAATCTATTTCCTTTCTATCTAGGAGACTTGGTTCCTCAGCCTAACAGGGTGAGTGTCCCTATCCAAAGTGCTGGAACCAAAAGTGGTTCAGATTTCTAATTGTTTTGGATTTTGGAATATGTGTATATAAATCACAAGATGTCTTACATATGGGATCCAAGTCAAAACACAAAATTCATTTGTTTCCCATACACCTCATCCACACAGTCTGAAGGTAACTTTATACAAAATTTTGAGTGCACCTGTGTTTTGTCTTATAGCCATCAGATGAGATCAGGTATAAACTTTTCCACTTGTGGCATCTGGTTAGTTCTCAAAAAGTTTTGGTTTGGATTTCAGATTTTTGGAGTAGGGATGCTCCACCTGTATTTTGAGTCATATAATATTCTAATGAGGTATTTTGGATAGTTCAGTGACCTATGAGACACCATCTTTATTTTTGTTTTCCTGCCCAAAAAAATTGCCACAAATTTAATGACTTAAAACAAAATTGATTTATTATCTTAAAATTCTGGAGATCAGAAGTCCAACTCAGGTCTTGCTGGTTTAAAATCAAGGTGTTCAGAAAACTTCTAGAACTCATAAATGAATTCAGCAAAGAAGCAGGATATAAAATTAACATCCACAAATCAATTGTGTTCCTATAGACCAATGATGAATCAGCTGAAAGAGAAATTAGGAAAACTATCCCATTCACAATAACCTCAAAAAAAAAAAAAACACTTGGAAATAAATCTAACAAAAGAGGTGAAAGAACTCAGCAATGAAAACTGCAGAGTACTAAAGAAAGAAATTGAAGACAACCTTAGAAGATGGAAAGGTCTCACATGCTCTTGGATAGTCAGAATTTATATTGTCAAAATGGTCATACTACCAAAACCACTAAATAGATTTAATGTAGTTTCTATTAAAATTCCAATAGGAAATAGAAAAAGCAGTCATGAAATTCATTTGGAAAAATAAGAGGTCCAGAATAGCCAAGGAAATCCATGGTGAGAAAAGTGACACAGAAGGCATCACAATACCAGACCTCAAATTATGCCACAGAGCTGTAGTAACAAAAACAGCATGAAGACCAATGAAAAAGAATAGAAGACACAGAGACAAACCAACATACACAGTTATCTCATACTAGACAAAGGCACCATAAACATACATTGGAGAAAAGACAGCCTCTTCAACAAATGGTGCTGGGAAAACTGGAAATCGGTATGTAGTAAAATGAAGTTGAACTTCTTATCTCTCATCCTGCACAAAACTAAACTCAAAGTGGATCAAGGACCTAGGCATTAGACTAAGACCCTGAGCTTACTAGAAGAAAATGTAGGCCCAACTCTCCATCATGTTGGCTGAGGAACCAACTTTCTCAAACAAGACTCCTAAAGTGCAAGAAGTAAAATTGAGAATCAATAAATGGATGGTATTAAAGTAAAAAGCTTCTGCACAGCAGAGGAAATAAGACATGAAGAGAGAGCCTACAGAATGGGGAAAATCTTTACCACCTGCACCTCAACTACAGAATTAATTTCCAGGATATATAAAGAACTCCAAAACCTGAACATCAAAAACAAACACCAATAAATAAATGGGCAAAGTGGGGCTAGGGCTGTAGCTCAGTGGCAGAGTACTTGCCTATCACTTTGTGAGGCACTAGGTTCAATTCTTAGCACCCCATAAAAACAAAAGAAATAAAGGCATGCTATCCATCTATATCTACCAAAAAAATTAAAAAAATAAATAAATGGGCAAAGGAACCAAACTGGCACTTTATAGGATAAGAAATACAAATGGTCAACAAATAAACGAAAAAATGTTCAACACCTCTAGTAATTAGAGTATTGCAAATTAAAACTACACTGACATTCTATCTCACTTCAGTCAGAATGGCAATTATCAAGAATACAAGTAACAATAAATGTTGGTGAGGATGTGGGGAAAAAGGTACACTCATATGTTGTTGGTGGGACTGCAAATTGATGCAACCACTCTGGAAAGCAGTGTGGAGATACCTCAGAAAACTTGGAATGGACCCACCTTTTGACCCAGTTATCTCATTCCTTGGTATATATCTAAAGGACTTAAAATGAACACACTACAGTGACGCAGCCACACCAATGTTTACAGCAGCTCAATTCACAATAGCCAAACTATGGAACCAACCTAGGTGCCTTTCTTTTTTTTTCTCCACAGTGTTTATTTTAATATAACATTACTTCGTTCTATACCAAGTAGGACTTACTGGTCTTCCATTTTTTAGAGGTAATATAAAATTTCCTTTGAAGAAAAATGTATTTAAAATTTTTAAAATTAGCAGTTTTATAATTAGGAGGAATTATTTCTGGTTCTCTAAAGCACAATAGGGTAAGTTTTGGTTACGATAATCTATGGTAATTTCAAAATAACTAGAATGGCCTAAAAGTTCCTAGGTGCCTTTCAACAGATGAATGGATAAAGAAAATGTGCTATATATACACAATGGAGTATTACTCAGCCATAAATAGGAATAAAATGATGGCATGTGCCAGTAAATGGATGGAACTGGAAACTATCATACTAAGTGAAATAAGCCAGTCCCCTAGAAACCAAAGGCCAAATGTTTTCTCTGATATGTGGATGCTAACACACAATAAGGGGGATGGAGGGAAGAACAGAAGTTCATTGGATTAGATAAAGGGGAATGAAGGGAAGGGAGGGGGGATGGGAATAGGAAAGACAGTAGAAGATTTGGACATAACTTTACTATGCTCATATATGAATACACAACCAGTTAAACTCCACATCATGTACAACCACAAGAATTGGATCCTATTTAGAAGAAGTTATAATCCAAGTATGTAAAATATGTCAAATACACTCTACTATCATGTATGCTTAAAAAGAAATAAAACAATAAAAAATAAAATAAAATAAAGGTGTTGGGGACAGATGCTGGCTCCTTCTAGAGACACTAGGGAGGAATCTCTTTCCTTCTGCCTTTCCCAACTTTTAGACATTGCCCTCATTTCTTGGGTTGGGTCTACTTCCTCCAGTGACAGGTTGAATAAACTCCAACCTTCTCTTCTGCTTTTCTGTTCCACTTTCAAGGAACCCTGTGATTACACTGAATCCACTTAGGTAATCCAGAATAATCTATTTGGAGACCGGTTGATTGGCAACCTGTATTCATTTGCTATGGCTGCCAGAACAGGTATCACAAACTAGGTAGCTTAAACCAAGAAAACATCTGTTCTTTCATAGTTCTAGAGACCAGAAGTCCAAAATCTATGTGTCATAGGATTGGATCTTTCTGATGAAGAATCTATTCTGTATCTCTTGCCTTAGGTCATGATAAGGGTCTGTAATCCTTAGCATTTCTTGATTTGCAGAAACACTGGTGTCTGACTTCACGTTGACATGGTGTTACTCCTCTGTGTCTGTGTCCTTCATGGTCACCTTCTTACAAGGACACCAATCATACTGGATTAGAGGTCCTACTCTTGTATGAGCCTCATCTTTATGAATGACATCTGTAATGACCTTATTTTCAAATAAGATGGCATTTTGAGATCCTGGGGGTTAGACTTTAATCTCTCTCTTTTGGAAGACACAATTCAAACCATCCTATCATACAACATTTATTCCATCTTCAAACATAATTCCCCTTTGTCATGTGACCAAACATTCACAGGTCCTAGGGATTAGGATATGGACATCTTTGGGACCTTTAGGTTACCTACCACAGACCCATCACATTCACGGTTCTGAGAAATTGCAGCTTCTAGTCAAAATTCACTTTTTAGTCACTTTTGATTTGGCTGAGATTTAAACTACACAGAAGCCTTGGGAAGTCTCCTGACATGTGACTTAGTTGTTGCCAAGGAACATTGACAGGGGTCACCTTCTTATGACACAATTCTTTTATGTTGAATACACAGTGACTCTCAAATATAGACAACTAAAAAGAGGGTACTGTTAGTCACTTATTTTCAACAACTTTTCACTATCTTTTTTCAACTAACAGTATTAAATCATAACAGAGTGTGAAATGTTATACTCCAACACAATCTAAGCTAATACGTGGTTTATCTGTGGGATCTATGTGGACTTTATCCATCCCCAATGGGTGAAAAGGAAGGATCAGGCTCTGGCTTAGCACCTAACTGCCAATGTCTATGCTAGGAATGTTCCCTATGTTTGCTCAATTAATCAAAATGAGGAAGCAAGATGCCTATGTGTGATTCTCTATGCATCTGGCATAGAGACTGGCAAATTCTAGGCACAGCATCAAATAGGCCTCATATATGATACCATAGCATAAAAAAAGGAAGTCAATAGCTCCAGATGGCCCAGGAAGTTGCAGGGTGGATCACAGAATAGTCAGTGTAAAAGTTATTTAATTCAATCTAAGCACTGGTCCCCAGGAACATAGTGTCAACCTCACAGGGAGTCCTGACCTAAGGGCTGGGGCATTTGAGTTAGAGTCCCCGACTTCACAAACCTCAGTTAAGTGCTGCCCTTAGAAGAGGGGGAACACACAAGCAGGTGATTTCTATACCATCTGATGAGTGCTGCAGAGGAAATGGAGTTTGAGTTGGGTCCTGGAGGTCAAAGTGAAGTTGGCCAAACAAAGAGGCAGTGCTCTTGCTCAGAGGGAGCTTGCCTACAGAACATCCAGGACAGAGCGAGGAGGCAACTCCCATGTGTAGGGATGTCGGGTCCTTCGGGGGTCCTTTGGGTGGAGTAGGAAGAACAGAGTTTTTGGGTGCATCCACTAATCATATGCCTCCAGACAACATGATAGCTTTCCCTGAGGTGGTGGGGCAAGGGGGAACAGGCTAGTAAAGGATGGAGGGATAGAGGTGACAGTTTTGGGGATGTGGGCCAGGGAGGAGGAGGACAGAGTCAAACTTAGGTTCTGATGGACCTGAGGATGTTGGTGAAGCCTTTGCTGAGAAGGAGAACACAGGGAGAGGAGCTGGCCTGTTGGAGTAAGGGTGGGAGCTGCTTTACTGGGTTAAGCTAGGTTGACAAAGTGAAGGTGAAATCCAGCGAAGGTGTTGGGAAGGGTCTGGAGGTGCAGCCTGGAGCCAGGGGGTGCAGGGTGGAACCACGGGCATGGCTCGGAGGCTTGAGAGCCATGGTCATGTCCACAGCATGCAGAAGGGAAGCATGATGGAGGGACACCTGTGGGTGAGGGGAGCATGGAGATCAGAAGAGGGGGACGAGCAGGTTCCCTTCATGCAGACACCTACTTAAAAGGGCCACCCTTTCATCATAGGTAGTGTTTTATGGAAAAGCTATTGAGGGCCAAACATTGTGGAGCCAATGACTCCTGAGGGTCAGTACCAGAGACATGCGGTGGCCAGCAGGGGAGGGAGACCTAGGATCACATAAATGGGGGGATACTCAGCCTTGGTGAGTACCCTGCTGCTGTCCCTCCATGGGCTTTGGTGACAGGCCTTGGCCTATTGGACATGGTGCCTTGCAAGGCATCTGGCCTCAAGAGTGACTTGTCCCTTCCTGTCTCAGGGAGACCCAGGCAGGATGAATTGGAAAGCTAGATGGAGCCAAGCTCTCCCTTCTCAATGATTCTCTGCCAAGAGCAGGTGTGAAAGAGCCGGCTCACACTTAGGCCTGCTGGTCAGCCCTGGGACGCCAATGCACATGGTATTACTTTTCCCACACGTGCCCAGGGCCTTTCTCACATGCTGGCTTGTTCTCGCACCACTGGAACTTTCAGAGGTGGGCAGCATGAGGCCTAATGACCTCCCTTTATAGTCAGAAGCACTGACCTGGAGTGATGGCAAAACTGGCTCAAGGTCTGCCTATCGTTAGGTGAATAGGTCCTCTGCACCCCAATCCTGGGGCTCCTTTTTATTCCTGTAATCACACTTCCAACCAAGGTGTATCTGACCAAGCTCATCATGTGAAAGATGCCAATGTACTGAAATCAGACATTCTCAAATTCTCAGTTGGTCCCTGGATCTGACAGACTTGGGTCCTCGCTCTTCCAAGTTGCCAGCTATATGTGACTTGGGTGTCTCAGCACCTGAGCCTGTTCTCTTTTCTGTAAAATGTTCTAGCTCATACCTCACAGGACTGTTGGCAGAATGACTGAGATGACCTCTGCCAAGTAGCCAGCACAGGCCCAGTGTGCCATTAGGCCAACCAGTTCCCACTGTTCTAACTGCTTACCTGTTCTTCACCCTCTGATTATCAGTTCTGTTCAGTGGAGCTGTAAGTCCCCAAAGTCCCATGGAATAGGTCATTTGTGTGGATATTCTGAACCCAAGCAGAGGTGGACAATTCGTTTTAAGTCCCTCCCCCACCAGTTCCCAATACATTTGCAGTGTTCAGATGAGAAGAATAGGAAGCACAGCTTGAGGCCTCTGTGTGAGGACTGAATCCTCTAACTCAGTGTAACTTCTCATCTCCTGTGAGCTTTGAGTTCCTTGCGCATTGAAGCAGCAGCCAAAGCAGTAGCATGCTTGTGACATCTGGATACAAATACATAGCAGGTAAAGAGTCCAGGAGATGCTGGGTACAAGGAAGGCTCTGGGGACATGAGTTACTTCCCTTTTTCCTTGGCCCAAGCCTGCTGTGAACTGGACTATGAATGTCCAGCAAGGGAAAGCCAACACTTTTCTTTGCTTTGGGTGACAAGGCCTTTCCCGGGGTACCTGCAACATGGCTTACTGTGTGTGCTGCGTCAAAGGCTGACCTGCCAAGAGCCATTCTCCCAGGCTTTCCCCAAGCAGTACCCTGGTGGATGCCGGGCAGTGTCAGGCTCTTGCATCTGTGCAAGACTAAGTCCCTCTCCCCTCTCCTGGCAAACTGGAGCCAGCAACTCTGTGATGAGAACAATCAGAACACAACTTTAACATGTGCCATTTATAGTCTCTGAAGATACATGGCTGCTTTTATTGAACAGATGTCTGCAAAGAAGGAGCAGGGTGAGGAGGTGGGACCCTGACTTAACGAGCTGGGCTGTGATGTGCTCCCAGGGGAACCAGGGCCCCTTTACAGCCGCACGTGAAGGTTTAACTCTGCCTCTCTTCACTTAAAACTTGAGAATTATGAGTTCTCATATACATTTCCCTGAAAAGTAATATTATTCACATATTTGTTTTTTAAAAGAGGAAATGAAAATCTGAAGCGCATCAAGCAGGTCTGTGAATATGAGTTTTTCTGGGAGCAGGTATTTCTGCTTGCAGAGAGGCCCAGCAGCGGATAAAGTTCTCTTTTGTAAGATTAACAATGAGAACTACTGAAAGAAACAACTTTCGACCTTGAATTCTGATTAAACAAACTTATTTCTAGGCTTGAGTGTGTCTAATCAACCCTGAAAATTGAGATGAGTAATTTTCCAGGATCAAAGTCCTGTCCACGATTTCCTGTAAAGGCCTGTGGCCGTGGGCCATTATGGTTAGTTCCTGTATGCAGGGGCAAGAAAGGAAAGCAGGCAGGAGAGAAGGACAGAGGATGGATGTTGGAGGGATGGTGGAGAAACAGACTTCAATAATTTACTAAAATATGTTAGAAAATGTTTCTAAAACAGTTTCTGTATTCATTCTACCAGCTAACCCTCTTTGAGAGCTTGCTCTATGCCAGGGAATGTTCTAAACCCTTGACACAATTCAGTGTATTTGATCCTCACAATGATCCTAAGCAGATTGATTTACAGGTGAGGAAACTGAGGCACAGTAAGACTATGTGGCTTGCTCAAGGTCACACATTAGTAAGAGGATCCACTTTTCAGTAGTTTCATTAAGATATACCTCACTTACAATTCACTCATTTAAAGAGTAAAAGTCAATATATTCAGAGTTACAAAAGCAGTAGCATGATCTAATATTAATTTCCATTACCCCTAAAAGAAACCCACGCTCCTTAACTATCATTCCTCAAGAATCATCTGTCCTTCCCAGTCCTTAGACAATTGCTCATCTACTTTCTGACTCTATAGATTTGCTTATTTTGGACATTTCAAATAATTGGAATCATATAATATATGATACTTTGTGTCTGGTTTCTGTTTTAAAAAAATTTTTAGTTGTATATGGACACAATATCTTTGTCTTACTTTTATGTGGTATTGAGGATCAAACCCAGTGCCTCCCATATGCAAGGTAAGTGCTCTACTACTGAGCTACAACCCCAGCCCCGCTGGTTTCTTTCAATTAGCATAATGGTTATCAGGTTTATCCAAGTTGTAGCATATTTCTGTACTTCATTCCTTTGAATGACACAAGTAATATTCTATTATATGGATATACCACCTCTTATCTATTTATTCATCACTTGATAGAAATTTGGATGTTTTCTATATTTTGGATATTATCACTGATGCTACCATGAACATTTGTGTACAAGTTTGTTTGCAGACATATGTTCTCATTTTTCTTAGATATATACTTAGGAGTGTAATGACTAACTCCTATGTAATTCTGCACTTAACAGTTTGAGAAATGCCAGACTATTTTCTAAGCTATACCATTTTACATTCCCACCAGCAGGGGTCTGAGGTTCCAAATTCTCTCTCTATATATATTTTTGGTACTGGGTATTGAATCCATGGACACTTTACTAATGAGCTACACCCTCACTGTTTTAATGTTTTTAGTTTGAGACAGTCTCACTAAGTTTCTGAGGGGCTTGCCAAGTTGTTGAGGCTGGCCTTGAACTCTTAATTCTCCTGTCTTGGCTTCTCCAGTTGCTAGGATTAGAGATGTGCATCACTGCACCCAGCTAACTTCTCTATATTCTTATAAATGTTTGATATAATCTTCTTCATTATAGTCATCTTGGTGGGTGTATAGTAGTATCTCAATAATAGTGGTTGTATAGTGATATATCATTGTATACATATTTTTATTGTGGTAAAAGACTAAACAAAATTTACTACTTGTGAGTATGCAGTTCAATATCATGAAGTACATTCTCAGTATTGTATAACCAACTCCACCATCAATCTCCCAAACTTCTCATTTTCTCAAACTGAAACTGTGTACCCATTACACAACTCCCTGTTGCTCCCTCCCCAGCCCCTGGAAATCACAACTCCACTTTCTTTGTCTGTGAATTTACTACCCTAGGTATGTCATATAAATGGAAGCACACAGTATTTGTTCCTTTGTGACTGGTTTATTTCACTTGGCATAATGTCTACAAGGTTCCTCTGTGTTATAGCATATGACAGAATTTCCTTCCTTTCTAAGGTTAATATACAGATCAATTAAGAAAAAGACAGCATGAACACTGACAAATTTCTAGGAATTTCCTATAATTCCTGAAATACTTAGATTGATGTCATTTACCTACACAAAGGAAACCTAAGAAAAGTTAAGCGCCTCTTCTCGTTTAACAGTACCTTCCACACAACTCAACACATCAAACAAACCTAAGTAGTTTAGCATACCATTTGGAAAGTGAGAACAAACACTTGGAGATTTTCTTTCTTTCTTTCTTTTTTCAGACCCGAAGTGTTAAAAAAAAAAAAAAGCACCTATATACAACATGTACAGATTTTGCTTTCTCGTCATTATTTCCTAAACAATATAGCGTAACAGCTATTCATACAGCATTTACTTTATGTTAGAATTCATAAGTAATCTAGAGATGATTTTGTCTGATATTAGACAACAATGACAAAATATTATCAGTTGTAATTTCAGTAAAGATTGTACGATACAGAAACTATATTTCCTTGTCGACCACATCATAATAAACTCTTTGGATCATTATAGTTATTTTAAGCCTTTTGTCACTCAGATTGTTTTATTATGATGCTTTCCTGAAAGCTCTTGTGATCACTGCCTATGCAGGATTCTTTATTAAAAAAAAAAAAAGGACAAATAACCCAATCAGATAATGGATAAATAAGCAGGAGAATAAATCACAGTAGAAGAAATATGAATATTCCTAAACATAATACTCAACCTCAGAATAGAGTAGAATTTTAAAAAACAAACAATGAGGCACCTACCAAACTGGCAACACTAAAAAAGTTTGACTATACCAGATTTGACCATAAGTGGAAAAGTGGGAGTTCTTACAAGGTGAGACAAAATAGTAGTCCCTTCTTACCTGAGGTTTTGTTTTATGAGATTTCAGCTATCCATGACCAACCATGGTCCAAAAACATTAGATAGAAAATTCCAGAAATAAACAATCAGCATGTTTTAAATTGTAAGCCATTCTAAATAGTGTGATGAAATAAATCTTGCATTATCCTGCTTCATCCATCCTAGGACATGAATCATTCTTCTGTCCGCACAGTATATGCTACCTGTCTGTTAGTCACCAGGCAACCAGCTTGGTTATCAGGTCACCTACTGAAGTATCACAGCACTTGTGTTTAACAACCCTTCATGATGGCTCCTAAGTACAAGAGTAGTGATACTGTCAGTTTAGATATACAAGAGAGGACATAAAGTGTTTCCTTTAAGAGAAAAGGTAAAAAGTTCATGACTTAGGGAAAATATCACATGCTGAGGTTGCTAAGATGTATGGTAAGAATGGATCTTATATCTGTGAAACTGTGAAGAAGGAAAACAGATACTTGTGCTAGTTTTCTTATTACATATCAAACTATAACAGTTGTGGGCAGAGAGTATGATGTATGATTAGTTAAGATGGAAAAGACATTGACTTGGCAATTTCATGTCTAGGGACACAATTTCTTGCATATATGCCCAAAGAAACTACATAAGTATGTTTACTGTATAACTGTATAAACCTCAAGTGGAAAGCTACCTCAATATTCCTCAATGGCAGAAAGAATCAATACATACATTGAAATAACACAGAGCAAAGAAAATGGACATTCCAATGGTCTCTCCAGTGTATGGAGGCAATGTGGATGGGTCCCAGAGGCAGATGGATGCACATATGCTTGGGAACTTTTACAACACACTCATGGGTAGTTTTTGTTTGTAGACACACACACACACACACACACACACACACATATATAGAGAGAGTGTCTGGGTGTGTGTAAGAACTTGAAAATTTGGGTGGAAATCATGTATATCAACCAGGGAAAGGAGGACAAGATTCAGGAGGGGTCAAAGAGGACTTTCCATGTACCTGTGATATATTATTACTTAAAAGATCTAAAGTGAATATGGCTGTCATGTAGCTCTATTAAAATTGGGAGGATAGACATGCGTGTTCATTAGTTAATCTCAGTACTTTCTTATGTATATGAAAACTTTTCTAAGAAACGTCCTTACAGAAGCCACAGTCACGCCAGTGTGAACTAACAGACCTTGGCTGCAGGGAGCCGAGGAGACTGCAATCCACTGAGAACACGGCGCCCTGTATGAGAGGCAGCTGCCAGGTTCCACCCCACTGTGGCCAAGTGTGGTCCATCTTTCATTTTTAATAGCAAAGCTGAAAATCCAGCTTCCTCCTGATTTTAAAATGTTGGAAATGACTTCTAAAACTTTAAGATGCCTGTGTGGGCAAAGCTCAGTATGCTGTGGAGTTTGGCCATAAGGCTTCCGGTCTAGGACTTCACATTTTAATATCCTGAAAAGGCGTCCGTGGTGCATTCTGACCCTGACCCTATAAGTCCTGAAGAGGGCACTGGGCACCATTCCGCTTGTCACCACCCCAAACCCATTGCTTTCTCCTTGGCTTTGATTGCCATGTTCCTATGACACATACATGAGTTGGCCTTTGAGTTAGCTTGACAGGTTAGCACTGAGCATTCTGTTCTAAGATTAGGAAAAAAACAATCCCCTAGATTAATGATGTGACATGGTTTTCCCAGAACACCCATCTGAGTGGCAAACAAACACCAAAGTCCTGAACCAAACAAGCTGCAGAAAACACCCCAAGGTCTGATTAATACCAGCAGGCGTCCCTGCCCAGCTGTCCAGCCCCACAAAATCATTCAACGTGCAAACAGCAGGCAGGCCTCCTCTGCATTCCACCCCAACACTGCCCCACTTTGGCTCTGAGAATGTTCAGAACTTCACAAGACTCTCAGGAAATGTTCTTAGGGGAAGTTCTCAAGAGTTTGAGTGAGCTAGCTCTTGTCTTGTGGAAGTGGGCAGCAGAGAAGGGCTGCCCTAGGCTGCTGAGTTAGGAGGGGCCAAGGCAGGGCTCAAACATGACTAGCCTGGGAGCTGGCTGCCTCAGGCAGGAGCTGAGCTTGCCCTGCAAGGGTCCTGTCCCACACCTAGAAGAACAGGGACTGTAAGCTGCATATTCTCTCTTGGAAGGCCCAAGGTAACTCCCTGTTGGTCTATTTTGAATTCCTGATACCTCCTGATATGCTGCTGTATTAGAAGCAGTGACCCTGGTGGCTGTGGTGACCCTGGTAGTTGTAAAGCCCAAGTCATGTTGGAGACAGGTATGGTGGCTTACACCTGTAATCCCAGTGATTCAGGAGGCTGAGGCAGGAGGATTGCAAGGTGGAGGCCAGCCTCTGACATTTAGTTAAGACCTGTCTCAAAATAAAAAAAACAAAAAGGACTGGGGATGTTGCTCAGTGCTGTTGGGTTCAATTCCCCAGTACTAATAATAACAATAACAAAATAACAACAATAATAGCCATGTTGATGCTGAACTTGAAAAGTGATTTCCCAGGGGTGACAGACATTCAGGCTGAAACTGTACAGACAGTTTAGCCCTGGGATGCAAATTCTCAGTCCAAGCCTGGCCTTTGGCAGCATCTACTTCCATGCACAAACTAAAGTGAGTAAGGGTGCTTAAGGAGCAGAACATGTCACCACCAACCTTGGCACAGATGCAGCTTGGACACTGACAAGCACACTTCCTTATTTTTGTCTGTTTCCCCCTTGAATTCCCAAGCACTAGGATTACTTGCTACTCTGTCTCCTACTCTCCATCTCCTCTTCCTCCTCCCATTATCTCAGCACAGTGCATCTCTCCCTGGGGTTCACTGTTTTACTCTTTTGCTCACATGGCTCACTTAAAATAATTGTCTTTTGCCATGGTTCTCACAGATACTGGGATGTAGGGGACCCCTGACTCTCTCTCTCCTTGGAGCTCCAGGCTTGTGTGATTCACAGTCTAATGAACAGCAGAAAGTGGTATCAACATGTTACCAAAGTGAAACCAAAGTCCAGTGGCCACTCCCTATCACCAAAGTCCAGTGGCCACTCCTTTCCCAAAGATCAGACATGCAGAGTTACGTTCTGGGGTTCAGTTTGGACTGTTCTCCAAACCATGTCCAAGCTATTGCTAAGTCCCATCAAATTAACCCCCATAAGGGAATCTCAAAGTTGGCTTTCCTTCCCCATGTCCACAACCATCCTACCTGGGGTACTGGAAATCTTCCACTGGTCTCCCTACATGGGATCTCTTTTTCCTTCCAACTAATCTATGCACCTCTGCCATAGTTTTGGTCATGCTACTTCCTTACTCCAAAACCTTCCATGGCTTCCTAGTGCCTACTATCTTTCATAACCTGGGCCTGGCATTTAAAACCTAGTCTGATGATTTAGTCATTCATTCAGTTCATGCCTCTCCATCATTCCATTAGAATTGCAGATGGTTTCAGAAATAAAGGCAAGCAAACAAAAATAAGATTCTAGCTAAGGAAAATGAGAATGAGGAAAAATGAAGGTAATGGGAAACAGCCCTGTCCCCACCCTCCACCCCATTCTGGTTGGCCATATGTGCTCCTTCCTCCCCAGACAGTTGGAGATTCCTTGATCTGGAGAGGTTGGCATGGTTCCCTCTACCTAGAAACCCCTCCTCATTTCTCTCAGTTGGCCAATCTCAAGCACCTGCTCCTCCATAGGGCTCAGATGTGCCTCGTGCGCTCAGGCACTGCCAAGGCTCCCCAAATGGTCTGAATGATATTGGTCCTCTTTGGTTCCTCCCCAGAACATCTAAACTTGCTATGGCTTGTAGACTCCTAGAAGCCAAGAAGTTTAGTTCTAGTTCAAGTGTACTGGCTAGGTCTTTTTGGACCTTGGCTCCTAATTTTTCCCCAGGGTCAGTTTTTCCATCTGTGAATGGGGTGAACGGCTCCTATTCTTTCATTTCTGATATGGGTGGGCCAACAACTGGTCATATGTGGCAAATCTGTTGCCATCTAGTATCCCCTCTGTGGACTCCCATTAGCTGCACATCACAGAACAGCCCCAGTCTGCATCCCTTACACCCCATGCACATGGTCTTGGCAGCATCTCCCACCTCCTCTTCAGTAGTGAACTTCATCATGGCAGTGTGCTTGCTCTGAGCACACCCTGAAGCTCAGCTCCCGCACACTGGAGAGACAGTGCCTGTTAACACTGCTGGCTAATAAAACAGCCAGCAGTTTCCCATAAAAAGTTACAGTGGGATAAATCTACAATAAAATATTCATGCCCTTTATTTCACTTCACAGAAAGATTCAAACATCCCAACCAAATGCAGTCACAGCAGCTGCTGGGCAGATGTTCTTCAGGCAGGCGAACGAGAGACAATAATTAGTCTCAATTAAGTTCTCAGTAAATTATGTAAGGGAGACCTTTAGTCACTCAGCCCAAGTGGCTTGCTGAGCCAAAGGCAGTAAACCTGGTCCAAAACTATTTAGAAACTTTAGACTGCTCTGGATAATTCATGTTCTGAGTAAACTGCAGGGTCTTGGCATGAGAAGAAATAATGAATCCCATAACCACTTTCAATTGAAAATAATAATTTGCTAATAATTTTAATAGCTAATGAGTTACAGAAACCACGTTCATGAGTCCTCCAAACAGAAATGAAAGTGTCATTATGTTTCTGGCTTTATTAAGTCTATGGCATTAAATCATCCAGGACACTTTTGAGATTTTGCTCTGTTAAGTGTCCTGTCAAAGGACATTTTCACTAGAGCACTGCTTCTTCTCCTTGATTTATAAAGCAGTCTCATAAGTATCTGCTCAGTGAAGGTGTTTCTGCTTAATTGTGCTTTTTGGATTTTCTGCTAAGATGTACCTTCAAGATGCTTAGAGAAGAGACCCCTACTTCATGTCTTGTACCAAGTTTTGTGATATGTCTTCCTTCTGCCAAATGTCATAGGTTGGCAATTTTAGTTGTTAGGCAAATAAAAGAAGATTTAGTTTGGAGAATTGAAGAGAACATCCTATTCCCTGGGGCAATACTTGAAGTCACTCAGGGACTGGACCATCTCCTTTAGTCCGCAAAGGCCTAGTCAAGTTTGGCTGTGAGGGTCCTTGTCCACATCCTTGCCTTATCCGTAGCTCTGTTGAAGGGCAGTTTCTAGCACAGAACCTTGTATTTGTTAAGGACTCTGCACATTTTTTTTAAAAAAAATTGAATTGTCACAGTTGCCAAGGAAATTGAAATATGACCAGAGCTTCCTAAAATGATCTTTGTACTGGTCTCCAGATCATCTTGGGCTACGCTTTCACTTGTTTTATTAATCTCTTCTATGGCCATATTACTTTTTTTATTTAACAGAAATTCTAACTATAATTTATGCACATAGCAGAAGATCTGGAAGGTCCTTAAAAATACAAAGCAAGAGAACCAAAGAATACACGTGATCCTAGTATTTCTTCCAACATATTTTCTTTACTGTTGATGTTGTACTATAAACAAATCATTTCATATTGTTTCACTATTGATAATAGAAGCAGTTCCTATGTGATCGAAACTCTTTCCTAAAGGTTGACTTCTTAAGGCTTGCACAACACTGTCTTATATGGACAGAGCCATAAATTACTTAACTAATGCATACTCATTGGACATTTGGGGAGTTGCCAAATTTTTCCATATTTGGGGTGATTTCCAAAGGGTGGAACTGGAAGTTTTGGATCCAAGGTGATGAGCAAGAATATTCAGAAGACCAGCAGGAACTGCTTGAATCTCTGCATGACAGGGAGTTCATATACTACAACCCCACTATGTCTGCCTCACCAGCCTGGTGAAGCATCAGAGGAGGTAGGGTTGTTCTCCGAGTTGAAGTTTTAAGGATGCAAAGGCACCAGGACAAGAAGATCTCTGACAGTGGCTCTGTGTCTCCCTCTAGACTTCCTTCTGCAATGCACACAGCCCTTCAACTGTTCTTCAGGCAGTAGCAGTATTTCCACCCCTCTCCTGCTTTTGACACACCCAGCTGGTCCATGTTTCCTTAGCAATGTGGCCTCAACAAATTCATGTCTGGGTGTGACCCGACCAGCTTCAAGTAAATAAACAATAGGAACCACATGAGTCGGACCATTCTATGTGCCAGATGTTACATACTCTGGTCTCTACATGATTCCCAAGGAAATGAGGAAGTGGGAGCTTCCAAGAAGTAACCTTCTCAGGATTGCATGGTCAGTGACAGGCACCAGTCTGTCTATTGGTCTACCCAGTGACTGGATAGCAAAGAACACTCCAACAGTCCTGGTGTGGTATGGTATAACCATGCTCCCAGTACCTCCTCACACCCCAGTAGGGCACCAATTCTTCCCATGTGGGTAGAGCTGCCCTCTTTCCCTGTTGGTCTTTTCCATCAGAGGAAAGTGCAGAAAGGGATTGAGTCTAACCTAAAACGAAGAAGATCTCCTCTCAGACAAGGGATTTACCTCATAGTAGGTACTCAGTAAATATTTGTTAAATGAGTGAATAAAGGAACAGCTTAATTGCTCAGACTAAGTTCAGCGGAAACCACTGGGTCTTCTATTTTTTAAGTTACTGCCCAATGTGGATGCCATATCCCATATGTTTTTATTTCCACAGGGGATTTTGTATTATTTTAAAAATGTACATTATTAACTTTCAGTTTTATTGTTTTGTGATTAGATTGTTGCTTGGTAATATTTCTACTTATGGAACCTGCTGATGTTTTCCTTATGATCAAATATATATATTCTGTGAATAAGACAAAAGTGTTCAAGGTGTAGTGTTTGGTTAATATGACTTAGCTCTGTTGTTTAGGCCTTTTATATTCTATATTTTGGTCTACTTTCTACTTGACCTATCTTATATTGAGAGTAGTGTGTTAATGGATCTTATAAACAGTAAGTTTCTATCTCTATTCCTTGTATTTCCTGTGGTTTATGCTGCTGATATTTGGAGCATAAATATTCATAACAGTTATATCTTTATAGTGAACTGAGACTTTGAATATTTTACATTTTTTCCTTTGTGACATTTAATACTTTATGGCTTGAAATCTATTTTATCTGAAATCAGGATTGCCATTCCTTCTTGTTTTCATTTATTGTTATAAATTATTATTTATAACAAATAATACTGTTATTTAAATTTCTCATATTGTTTTCAATATTTATTATTTTCATATAATAATACCTTGGCCCATTCTCTTCATTTTTTTGTCTTTTGGAGCTAGTTTCTTTTAGGTGTTTCTTGCATACACCACAAAATTGGATCTTGCTTTGGCAGCCAATTTCAAAATCTCTTTCTTAAATAGGGAGCTAAGCTCATTCCAAATATTTTGTCTCAATGTTGTGATATTATTACAGTTACTTTTTATATTTTGCTATTTTTCAATGATATTTCTTTGCTATTGTTTTTGGCAATGAAAAGTTTTTATTTTTGTTTTAATCAAACCTTTTTTTGGTAAGTACAAGTTCTATTCATGCAGAAAAGTACATAAATTTTAAGTGTACAAATTTTCACAAAGCAAGGCATGCAACTACAACTCAGGTCAAGAACACCACTGGCTCCTTAGAAGACCTCTTCAGACTCCCAGTTACAAACCTCCCCCAACAATTCTGATTTCTATCACCAAAGATTTGCTTTATATTTTTACACTTCATAGGAACAAAATCATTCAGCATTTATTCATGTCTTTTCTGTCTAGCTTCTTTCAGTCAACATTGTGTTTGTGAGATTGATTCATGTTTTGTAGAGTACTGGTCAATTCTCACTGCTGTAATATTCTGCTGTGTGACTAGACCATAATCTCACCATTGCTTTGTGGGTGAGCACTTGAGTTGTTTCAAATTTGGGGCTCTTATGAATAGCACTACTCAGAATATGTCTTGTACAACCTGTGGGTACAAACCTAGGAACAAAATTTCTGGGCTGTAAGAATTTGTACATTTAGTTAAACAAGTTTCTGAAGTGGTTATGCCAGTTTACAAGAACACTAGCAATGGATGAGCATTCTAATCGCTCCATGTCCTTGTCAACACTCAGTATCATTTTTTTCATTTTAACCCGTGTGGTGGGTGTGCAGTGATACCACATTGTGGCTCTAATATGTACAGGTAGAGAATATAGGTGAAGGCATTATGGTCAAGGAAAATAGGGTGAACAAGAGTTGGGAGGTGGGAAAGTATTCATACCTCTGTAAACTTCCTTTGTCTCCTCTTTCCTAATCATTTACTACCTTGTTTATCAAGTGTTTAATGATATCTCTTGACTCTCACCCACTGTCTACCCAATATTATTCTACTCCTCTGCTTTCTATTTCCTCTTTTTTATTCTTTTATTATACTCTTCTTACATTTTTAGTAGTATTATTTTCATTTTGCCAGAATATATAACATGTATATACTATTCTTCCATTCCTCTCTCCACCTTTGCTTTAGCCTTAGCTCTACAAATAAACACACTGAAATGTTCAACATTAGCCCTTTTAACAATGTATCCCCAGTCATCTCTTGGATGAAGAATGACCTGAAATACAAGGCTTGGCAAACTATGGCCTCAGGAACAAATCCCACCTGATTCTGTAAGTAAAGTTTTGTTGGAATATAGTCTTGATGATTTGCTTATAAAGCTAACCCTTGGTGTCTGCAACAGACAGATTCCAGGCCCTCTGTGGATACCACAGTGTATGGGTACTCAAGTCCCTTACATAAAACGGTGTTGTATTTATATATAACCTATGCATATCCTCCTACATGTTCTATATCATATCTAAATTACTTATAATAACCTGATACAATGTAAATAGTTGTTATATTATATCATTTAGGAAATAATGATAAGAATAAAAGTCTATACATGTTTAGGCCTTTATGGGTCTAACAACACAGTACATGAATGAGATGTAAGGCAAGCCACGCTCAAACAAATCAGTGTGAGAGATAAATCGAGGATCTGTAGAGTGGTGTGGAGCTGTACAGGGTGTGCTTATATATTAATTCTTTAGCATGGAATCAGCATAGTGCTTGGTACACAGCACATTCAAGTTTTTCTTTTTGGAACTTTCTAGATTTAAAAAAAAAAATTCTTGGCCAGGTGTGGTGTCTGTCTGTAATCCCAGTGACTTGAGAGGCTGAGGCAGGAGGTTTGCAAGTTGAAAGCCAGCCTCAGCAAGAGCAAGGCATTAAGCAACTCACTGAGACCCTGTCTCTAAATAAAATGCAAAATAGGGCTGGGGATGTGGCTCAGTGGTTGAGTGCCACTGAATTCAATCCCCAGTACTTCCCCACAAAAATACTTTCAATCTGAAATTAGGTGAAACCATGAATGTGGAACTGGTGGATATGGAGGACCTACTATACAATATCTATAGCTGTTCCTGTGATACAATGAAAGCTTTGAGTACAATGTGAGTTTTTGTTACAAAGGATCACACAGCTTGTAGACTAAAATAAAAACTTTTCCCATTCCTGCTGTAGTATTCCTCAAGAAGGCCTCCTGGGTACAATGCCCTGAGCTCTTGCATATTTAAAGCTGTTTCTCTAAAGCTTTGATACTTGGAAGATAGTTTAGCTAAATATAAAATTCCATTTCTCTCTCTCTCTCTCTCTGCCTCTCCACTAGTCTGTTGTTCTGTAAGGACAGCTAATAGCTCCATAGTGATGGGCCAACGCCCTATCTGTTTCTCTGCTTCATCTACCATGATATCACAGAGTCTCACTGAGTGCTCTGCTGATCTGACCCGAACAACCATCCAATAACACTGTCCAATAGGCCCAAGTATTTTACTGGGTCCTCCCACGTATAGGGCATTGAAGCAGCCTTCTTTCCTGAAATGCAGGTAAACTGTCAAAATTTCCATTTCATCCTATAGTTGTGCCAGGGTTAATGGTCTGAGGAGGTTGCTTTCCTGGTACTCAACCATTGATTTCTTTGAGAAATTGAAGCCCCTGCTCAGGCTCCTGGCTCTTTGCTTCATCTTCTATGATTCTCAAAATGAATATGTAGAACCTTGGATGTAACATCTGTAACATCTTGGATTAGATCTCATCCTGGAAAGGGGTTTTGGATATTTCTAAAGTATTTCAATGATAACAGGGACCATAAAAATGAAAAAAATTAACACTTACTGCATGCCAGAAATTGTCCTAAGCAATATATGTTTTAAATTAACTCTTGGAATTCTCATGACAACCCTATGAAGTAGGCACTATCACTGTCCCCTGCCCTACAGAGAGGGGGCATGGTTGGCCCAAGGTCCCCAGGGGCAACTGTAGTTAGGATGAGAACCTGGCTGTCATGGTCCTTGCTTTTTAATATTGACACATTCTGTTTCTGCTTCTTGGGGTTCATGTCCAGTCTTCTCAACCCATGCTCTTTTTCTGTTTTCTTCTACTTTCCATATTTTCCCTTCATTCTTCTTGTTGAACAGTAGCAGTGGGAGCAAAAATTTGTTCACTGTCAGTTTTAGCCTTAATGGACTTATTCTTCCCAGTTTTTCTTACTTCAAAGGTTAACTTTAAAAGCAAAAATATGCCTTTATTTTTATTTTTTTTGTTTGTTCTATTTAGTTATATATGACAGCAGAATGTATTTTGATTCATTGCACACAAATGGAGTACAACTTTTCATTTCTCTAGTTGTACACGATGTAGATTCATACTATTTGTGTAATCATACATGTTCATAGGGTAATGTCTGTCTTATTCTACCATCTTTCCTACACACTGCCCGCTGCCCCCTCCTCATTTCCCTCTACACAATCCAAAGTTCCTCCATTCTTCCTGTAACCCCTCTGTTCCCCCACTATGTTATCAGCATCCACTTATCAAAGAAAACATCTGGCCTTTGGTTATTTGTGATTGGTTTATCTTGCTTAGCATGTTATTCTCCAACTCCATCCATTTACCTTCAAATGCCCTAGTTTTATTCTTCTTTGTGGTGAATAATATTCCATTGCATATATATACCACAGTTTCTTTATCCATTCATCTATTGAAGGTCATTGAGGTTGGTTCCACAATCTAGTTATTGTGAATTGAGCTGCTATAAACACTGATGTGGCTATGTCACCACAGTGTGATTTTAAGTCCTTTGAGTAAAGGGTGAGGAGTGGGGATAGCTGGGTCAAATGGTTCCATTCCAAGTTTTCTAAGGAATCTCCACACTGCTTTCCAGAGTGACTGCACCAATTTGCAATCTCACCAACAATGTATGAGTGTACCTTTTCCCCCACATCCATGCCAACACTTATTATTGCTTGTGTTCTTGATAATTGACATTCTAAATTAAGTGAGATGAAATCTTAGGGTAGTTTTGATTTGCATTTCTCTAATTATTAGAGATGTTGAACATTTTTTCATATATTTGTTGATTGATTATATATCTTCTTCTGTGAAGTGTCTGCTTAGTTCTTCAGCCCATTTATTGATTGGGTTATTTGTATTTTTGGTGTTAAGTTTTTTGAGTTCTTTATAAATTCTGGAGATCAGTGCTCTATCTGAAGTGCCTGTGGTAAAACTTTTCTCCCACTCTGTAGGCTCTCTTTTCACATTCTTGATTACATCCTTTGCTGAGAAAAAGCTTTTTAGTTGAATCCACCCCATTTATTGATTCTTATTTTCATTTCTTGCACTTTGAGAGTCTTGTTAAGGAAGTCTGGTCCTAAACTGACATGATGAAGATTTGGGCCTACTTTTTCTTCTATTTGACACAGGGTTTTTGGTCTAATTTCTAGATCCTTGATTCATTTTGAGTTGAGTTTTGTGCAGGATGAGAGACAGGGGTTTAATTTCATTTTCCTCCATATGGATTTCCACACAATAACCTCAAAAAATAATTGGGAATCAACCTAACAAAAGAGGTGAAAGACCTCTACAATGAAAACTACAGAACACTAAAGTAAGAAATTAAAGAAAACCTTAGTAGATGGAAAGATCTCCCTTGTTCTTGGATAGGTGAAATTAATAC
This sequence comes from Sciurus carolinensis, assembly GCF_902686445.1. NCBI lineage: Eukaryota > Metazoa > Chordata > Mammalia > Rodentia > Sciuridae > Sciurus > Sciurus carolinensis. Next base: position 67,539,498 of record NC_062214.1, read on the forward strand.
TGTGAAAATGGTTATACTACCAAAAGCACTATACAGATTCAATGCAATGCCAATTAAAATTCCAATGATGTACCCCATAGAAATAGAGAAAGCAATCGTGAAATTCATTGGGAAAAATAAGGGACCCAGAATAGCCAAAGCAATCCTTAGCAGTAAGAGTGAAATAGGAGGCATCACAATACCAGACTTCAACTATACTACAGAGCAATAGTAACAAAAGCAGCATGGTCTTGTCACCAAATAGGCAGGTAGACTAATGGTATAGAATAGAAGACACAGAGACAAATCCAAATAAATACAGTTACCTCATATTAGACAAAGGTGCCAAAAACACACAATGTAGGAAAAATAGCCTCTTCAACAAATGGGGCTGGGGAAACTGAAAAACCTATCTTTATTGAACTCTTTTAAGCAAGGTTTAGCTTATGGGATTCTGCCTGTTTTGCCTGAATAACTTGCTAAGGTTCCAAATGTTTTCTACTTGTGCCCACATGACCCTCTTTGCAGATACTCTTAGCCTTTCACATGTGGCTCATTTAGAGCCACCAGGGTAGCCCTGGGTCTCACATATATCCCCTGTCTTATGTTGGTTGGGTCTGTCAGTGATTATGGAGTCAGAACTGAATTTTCCATAAATTTCCTCTGTATGCTGAGCTATGAGATCACAGTGGGCTCTACTCTGATGCTTATCATTTTGTTTTCTTAATACAGAGGGATCTAGATAGACCCTTGCCCTTCCTGACTGTGCCAGACTGCAGAGAAATGTGGTCAGTCATTTCTTCACAGGTTTTTGTCAGAAACCTTCCTGATTTATAAAAATTAAAATCAGAGTAGTGGCCCTTTCATGCATTTTCTACCTTCTGAGAGAAGATCAAGCAGGGAGCATGTTCTCTATAAAGTGAGACATCTAGCTGCCTATCTGCCCTTCCCCATCTCCAGTCACTAGAGCTTCTGCTACACAAGGATTAGAGTCTGCTTCAAGGTCCTGCCCATATCCTCAACTTAGTTAGTCTCTGCCCCATTGCTTTCAGCCCTCAGGAACATGGATAGATCTCCCATGTTCTTGGATAGGTGGAATTAATATTGTCAAAATGGCTATACTACCTTCCAGCCTCAGAAGATGAGCTGATGGACTGTTTTCTCCTCCTAAATTAACCCCACACTCTTTCTACTGGAGGATTTTGCTTCTGACCTCTGGTTCAAGCCTCCGGACCCAATCCATCAAATCTGGTCATTCTCATCAAACTTCTTAAGTTTAAGTTTCTAGTAACTTTTGTCACCATGAATGACATAAGTATTTCTTGGTGGGGTTCCTGGACTAACATCATTAGCACCATGAGAAATGCAAATCCTCAGGTCTTACTCCAGACATTTTTAATCAGAAAACTGATTTATTGCTTCCTTTTTTTTTTTCCCTCTACATGGGGCCCAGCAATTTGTCTGGTAATAAGCCCCTCCAGGGAATTCTGAGGAAGTAGAACGTGTACATACCATGAAAGCAATCACCTAAGGCCCAGGTCTTATTTCTGAGGAGATCTCTGGGATGGCTGGTTCTCACATCCCCTTTATTTTCCCCCTTTACTATTCACTGGGCAGGTGCAACTGAAATATTTTCCTTCCCTTCTCTCAAGAATTAGTGCAAGACCCTCTCCCACTGACCAGGGAACATCCTCTTCCCAGGAAGTAGATTAAGAGTCCTGGAGGCGAAAACACAACTGACCTGTGCACAGGGTCAGGGCACATTCATTACCTCCAACATGCGAGCTTCTATTCTTAATTCTGTGAGGAATTTCTCTTGGAAGTGATGTGCTTCTATGTGACCAGATTCCTTCCTTCAGTGGTATTTAAATCCAAATCCAGGACAGCAGAGTAGTGCTGGCAGGGTGCAGCATTTCACATCCATGCACATCAAGCACAACCTCATTATTCTCACTTCCCACCATCACTTCAGCACGGCCAGTAACAAGCCACCCACGTACCCAACGTCTGTGAAGCCTCATGTTATACACTGAGACTGTAACTCAGCCTTTGAGTGATGCTGAAACTGTTTCGTAATCCCTTTTCCTTTCCTAGATTTACTCTGGTCCTGCTGATAACATTATCTGAAATTCACAAGTATGGTGCTCAGAAACATTCATGAGTTTGGAAATGAACCACTTGAGATTTTTCTGCTGTTTAAATTTACCCTGAAATGCATATAAATTATATGAACTTGTTCTGACAAAAAGGAAATGTTAGCAAATGCTAGAACTTTCCTCAATATTTTATTACCTGGAAAATACCAGCATGGGCTATTTAAATTATGTAGTTATAACTGTATTAAAAAATGTGTGTGTGTGCACATGCACATACAAGTACATGAAGTGTCTTAAGAAATGATGGATAACCCATAAAATGCTGGGGTCCAACAGCTGGCTGATGTTTATCATTAATATAGTTTTGCAGCAAGGCCATGATGATGGTTTTGGCTAGAATTCATCAAGTGCTTACTCGGGATGAAGGAATTTATAGGCATTACTTCACCTAATCTTCTCAAGACTTCTATGAGAGAGGTTCTAATTTTGCAGTTTTACAGATGGAGAGATCTGGTAGTTTTCCCAGGGGTTTGTGTGTAGCTAGCAATGAGGAGGTACTTGAAGCCATGCTCTCAATAACCCACAGGTGAGGCTGCCCCTCTCTGGTTAGCCACTGAGCTTAACAAATTGCATGTCTTGGTGCCTCTACATGATGGGACTTTATTGATCTTGTTTCTGCTCCCAAGTTTAAAACATATCTATTTAAAACAAAGGCCACAGGAAAGCATGACCAGGTAAAGGAAGGATTAGGGATTTCTGCAGAAACTGATGCTGAGAGAGTGGAATGAGAAGACCTGGTAGAAGGGGTCGGGATGGTCAAGGTCAAGGTGGACCATGGGTATAGTCCACCAAAGGCTATTCCAAGTGGACATAGAAGATTTAAACAGGGGACAATAAAACACACAATAGGGTTCCAAACCAGCCTCTGATTTCTACCCATCTGTCAACAGAGCATCATCCAGGCAATGGGTAAATGCTTGAGCTGCAGGAATAAAACCTCATTTTCAATATGATGCTGCTAACCATAGAGATGAGGAATTGTGAGATAAGTGAAGTACTTTTTTCCACCAATAACCCACCCATCTGCAAATTACTGAGATTTCCTAAGCACTGGTACTGCTGAGCACTGGAGAGAAAATAGCACACCCAAGTTTTTCCATATTGGTGGAGCACTCACTACCTAACCATTTGGCTCAACAAAAAGTGACTGACAAATATCTGCTAAATGAATGGAGCACCACTAAGGTCCCGGCCCTTGTGGGGAAGATAAGCAAACAGGAAACAGCAAAGAGAGCAATAAATCTGTGACACAGACTGTATAGCAGGGATGGAGATGACCTGCTCATATGTGGCACCTGACCCAGGTGAGATCATTTGGCCACAGAGGATGCAGTGGAAGTGTCGCAGACTATGGGTTTGACCCCTGAGTGGGCAGGCTAAGCTCCTTACCCAGGAGATCTCAGACTGGGGCCACAGATTGCATCTCTCATTTCTCCTGTCTCAGGTTGTGATAAGTGGGCTATCTTGCTGCTCATTTGGGGTCTGAGTGAGAGGATGAGGGTCCCTCCCAGCCCCTCTGAGCCCAAGGTCATCTCAACGTGGGCAGAGCACAGTTCTCATGGAGTTCACAGGATGGCAATCTTGAAAGTCTTATCCTGCCTCTACCCCAAGACTTCTAGAAAATCACCTTCTCATTTGAAACCCTTGTCTTGGATGGCTCAGGCTCTGAATTCCTTTTCTAGCACAGGCACAGATAACACTAAGAACTAGTCAGAAAATGAACCAACTCTAGAATACTCAGAACTTTCTCTAGGTTTTATGCCATAGCTTTCTGTTACAATGACAAAATATGGGATAACTTATTAGGAGGAAAGGTTTATTTTCGCTCACAATTTCAAAAGTTTCAGTGCATGGTTGCTTGGCCCCATTGCCTCCAGGCTATGGTGAGGCAGCACATCATGGTGGGAGTCTGTAGTGGAGGAAGTTGCTCACCTCATGACAACCAGGAAACAAAGAGAAAAACAGGAATGGGTAGGGGGTCCCCATATCCACTTCATAGGCATGCCCCAGCAACCTAACTTCTTCCCACTTGGCCCAGTAGTGCCATAGGCTGGGGACCAAGCTTCAACATGGGGGTTTCTGGGGGACAGTAGAGATTCAAACTATACCAGTTTAATTTCACTGCTTTTAACCTCTGGCTTTATTTTTAAGTTCCAGAAAAGGAAGTCGCCATGGCTTTCCTTGATTCCCCCCCTGCAGCATTGTCTACTGTTTCATCTTGACCTACTTTTGAATCTCTCGGTAAAGCTGCCTTGGTCAAAAAGGGCCGTTTTTCCTGCCACAGAAGCAGATTGTATGGTTTAAAGTGAGGCTGAGTAGCAGAAAGTATGTAAGACTTAAAAGTAAGAAACCTTGGTTTGAGTTCTCTGTTACCAGGGTAGGTTTACAGAAGTTACTTAATGACTAAGCATCTTGAAGTCTTCATTTTAAAAATGAAGTGTATATGCTGACTTCCTGAGGGGTTGTGGGGTTACCTAACCCACCAGAAGGTTCATAGTCACTCCCTTCTCTTCCTACTGCCATGGGCAGGGATGGACTGGCTCACTCCAATGGACTTTGGATTTCTGCCACCTCCATAATTGACATCTTATCAAGAACACAACTTCAGAGTTTTTTCTCTACTTTCACGACAAATCCATTTTCAAATATATGGTTGAAAGGAAAAAAAATTCTCTGGGATTTACAGGAACAAACTGAAGTCTCACTAGGGAAGCAAAAGGACAAGTGAATGGGATTTGCTCATGCATCCAGGGGACCCCTCTTTTCATCTATCACACCTGATCAAGTTACAGTGTAGGAACTGGATCTTGCAATCTGGGGGTGCAATCTGGGGGTTAAAATAACCCTGGAGAAGACTGGGTTTGCTAGCAGGTTGTACCACACCCAGTTATGAAGAGTTTGGAAAAAAATTCTCATGCTTTGAGAATCATACAGCTGCTGAGGTTGAAAGTTCCCATCCAAGAGTAACATTCCGGGCCGGCTGCCTTTCTTACCATACACAGGAATTTTCCAGTACAGTAGCCCTCCTGCTAACAGACTTGCCTGCTCTCATTCTAGCTGGACAGGTCAGCTGGGCAGTCTTCATTTCTTACTGGTGGGGTGATCACAACTCTGTCTCTATGTGAGGCCTATCTGCTGTTTTTGCCTATCTAGTATTCTCCCTTCTTTTGACAAGAACACCTGGTTTTCCTTTGTGTATCTACACCACAACCCTGGATGCTGGTCAACAGGAGGGCACATGCCCAAGCCAGACTGATCAAGACCTCTCAGGAACCAGGACCTTGAATGGAGGGGCCCAGGAGCACAGGCAGCATGCCTGCAGAGCCCTGCAGGGCCTGTCTGTTGCAGCTGGCCTGAGATCTCCTCTCTCAGACTTGTATTCAGCATCTCTTCAATTTCAAGAGCTACTCCATATTCTTTCTGTATGCCCTTTTCCTTTATGGTACATTTTGAGATCAATTTCTATGGTCTGGGATCAAAGACCCTTGAGGCACAGGTTTGTTTGTCTATTTGTTTATTTGTCTATTTATTCCTTTTCATTTGCAGTACTAGGGATTAAACCCAGGGACACTGTACCATTAAGCTGTATCCCAAGCCCTTTTTCTTTTTTCTTTTGAAATAGGATTGTGCTAAGTTGCTCATGCTGGCCTCAAACTTGAAATCCTCCTGCCTTAGCCTCCCAAGTCACTAGCATTACAGGTGTGTGTAGGCACAGGTTTCTAAGCATATCATCTTGCTTCACCAAAAGCAAGGTCCAATGTGTTTTAGAGATGGGTGCCTGGGTTACCTCCTTGCATTTCCATGCTACAGCCACGACTTCAGAGCAGGTGGGGACAGGAGTTTCATTGGCAGCCATGCCAATAGCTTAGTGGATGGTCACCTTACCTCCCATTATATACGACTGTCTATTCAATGGGAGGAAGAATTTGATTGAATTTACTTTTTTAGTGGTGGTGTGGGGTCACCCCAAGCAATGTCTTTTGAGGATGATGGTCCCTTAAGCCTATTTCCAGGAATACCACTTTTCTGCAGAAGCTCCAGGAAGGGTACTTTCCAAGACCAGAATTCTCCTAGGAAATAGCATAACTGTGTGTTCTCATAGTGAGTGACAACACACAGTGGCACATCAAAAGTGCACTGGTGAAAGATCACAGGTTGTTGAATTCCATGGAACCCTAGACAGAACTTCCCTACCTGATGTGACCATGGAATCCTTTCTCCCTCTAAATTTGATGCAGGCTACATGGTGGGAAGTTCTGCTACGCCCAGAATCAGTGTATACACAAGGCACCCTGGTAGGCTGGCTGGTGGTAGTCTTGCAAAACTTACAATCTGTGGTTGAAGAAGTACCTGCCACTGGGAGACAGGATGCACAACCTTACTTTAAGAATACTGTGAACCCTCTGCAGGAAAGGGACACCATGGATGGACTTGGAATGAAGGATACTGCCTTACATACCATTGTTAGTATAGGTTGATTATTTCTTACCTGATATGCTTGGAACCAGAAAAGTTTTGGATTTTGGATTTTTCAGATTTTGGAACATTTGCAGCACAAACATAATGAGATGTCTTGGGGATGGGACCCAAGTCTTTTTTTTAAATTTATTTTTTTTGTAAACAAATGGGATACATGTTGTTTCTCTGTTTGTACATGGAGTAAAGGCATACCATTTGTGTAATCATACATTTACATAGGGTAATGATGTTTGATTCATTCTGTTATTTTTTCCCTTCCCCCCATCCCTCCCACCCCTCTTTGCCCTCTATAGAGTCCCTCCTTCCTCCATTCTTGTCCCCTCCCCTCCCCATTATGTGTCATCATCCGCTTATCAGCGAGATCATTCTTCCTTCGGTTTTTTGAGATTGGCTTATCTCAGTATGATATTCTCCAATTTCATCCATTTGCCTGCAAATGCCATAATTTTATTATTCTTTATGGCTGAGTAATATTCCATTGTATAAATATACCACAGTTTCTTTATCCATTCATCAATTGAAGGGCATCTAGGTTGGTTCCACAATCTGGCTATTGTGAATTGAGCAGCTATGAACATTGATGTGGCTGCATCTTTGTAGTATGCTGATTTTAAGTCCTTTGGGTATAGGCCAAGGAGTGGGATAGCTGGGTCAAATGGGGACCCAAGTCTTAACATGAAATTTACTGTTTCATATATACCTCATACATATTGCCCAAAGGTAATTTTATACAAATTTTTTAGTGCACCTGTATTTTGACTGCAACCAGTCACGTGAGATCAGGTGGAATTTTCCACTTGTGGTGTCATATCAACACTCAAAATTTTCCAGATTTTGAAACATTCTGGATTTTGGATGTTTGGATTAGGGATGCTTAACTTGTATCAATATCTGATAGTGGGAGAGGATGAGATAAGCAACCCAGGTAAGAACAGTCATTAGAATAAGTTCCACTGATGATTGCTCAAGAGGGGACACTGAGCACCTTCCAGCCCAGATTCCTGACTGTCCTGAACTCCCTGAGTTCTGAGATACCCTGGGCTCTGGAGATTGGGTTCTGGGGATTGGGTTAGCCTGCCAGCCTATTAAGTCAGCAATCCCCTGGGAGCCTCAAAAGACTGCAGTCATAAATATACATTTTTGAGATTTTTAAACAGTGTTAGGGAGATAAAACTCATATGCCAGAATTCAGCCATCTGAAGTATACAATTCAATGGTTTTTTAAACTACAATCTGGAATATCTCTGTTATATCAAAAAAACAAACAAACAAAACTCATATCCTTTAGTTATCAACCCCAAATTCCCTACCTTCTCCTCCTCCCCCTCCTCAGTCCTAAGCATCCACCAATCTATTTTCCATCTCTGTGGGCTTGCATATTCTAGACAGTTCATCTAAATGGAATTTTATATGTAACCTCTTTTGACTGGCTTCTTTCATTTAACATGGTTTTTTTAAAAGATTCATCTGTGTTGTAGTATTTTATGATCAAGTAATATTCCACTATACAGATTTATTACAATTTGTCTTTTCTTCAGTGGATAAACATTTGCCATGTTTCTACCTTTTGACTATTATAAAATATGATGCCATGAATATTTGGGTACAAATTCTCATGTGGACTTATATTCATTGCTTGTGGGGTTTTGTATAGAAGTGAATTGTTAGACTGAATGGTAAACTCCAAGTATAACTTTAAAAGGAACTGCCAGGCTATTTTCAAAGTGATTGTACCATTTAATATTCCCACCTCAGTGTATGAAGGTTCTGATTTCTTCATATTCTCAATAACACTTATTATCTACTTTTTTGATTATAGTGATTCTAGTGGTTGTAAAGTTGTATCTCCTTATGGTTTTGATTTGCATCTCCCTGGTGACTGATGATGTTGGGCATCCTTTCATGTGCTTGCTGGACATCTGCATATCTTCTTTGGAGAAATGCCTATTTCAATTCTTTGTCCAGTTTTTAATTGGGTTATATGTCATTTTATTATTGACTTGTAATACATATATATTTGTGTGTGTGTGCGTGTATATATATATATATATATATATATATATATATATATAAAAACTTGTAGCAGTATTATAGATTTAAGTCTCTCATTGGATTGATGATTTGAAAAATTTCTCCCACTCTTCAGTTATCTTTTCATTTTCTTGATGATGTCCTTTGAAGTACAAGTTTTAGAATTTGATGAATTCTGATATACATATCTTTTCTTTTGTTGCTTGTACTTTTGCTATCATATCTAAGAAACCATTGCCTAATCCAAGTAATGAAGATTTTGCAAGTTCTCTTCTGAGGTTTATACATTTAGATCTTTACAGCTTTGATGCATTTTCAGTAAATTTTTGTATATGGTGTCAAGACAGATATCCAACTTCACCCTTTTGCATGTGGTATATAGTTGTCCCAACACCATTTGCTGAAAAGACAAAAGCATTATTGAATGCTCTTGACACCTTGTTGAAAATCAATTGACAGTGAATGTGAAGATTTATTTCTGAATTCTCAATTACATTTCACTTGACCTTAGGCAAAAGGTATCAGTACTGTTATCTTAACAAGTCTTCCAATTCATGAAAATGCTGTCTTTCCATTTGTGGAACTTTTCTAGTAGTTTTTCAGAGTATGAGTTTTTAAATCCTTTAATTAAATTTATTCCTAAGTATTTTATTCTTTTTTTATTATTGTAAACAAATGGGGTACAACTTGTTTCTCTGATTGTACATGAAATAGAGGCGTACCATTTGTGTAATCATATGTTTACATAGGGCAATGCTGTTTGATTTCTATTTTATTCTTTTTGATGCTATGGCAAATAAACCTGTTGTCATTTTCACTTTGCTCATGGCCATTATATAGAAATGGATTTTCCTGTTGTTGTTTGCTTTTGGTACTGGGGATTGAACGCAGGGTTTCGTGCTTGCTAAACAAGCATTCTTCCACTGAGATCCCAAGCTCTGATTTTTGCTTACTGATCTTATGTCCTACGACCTCATAAAAATTGTTTATTAGGTCTAATAATTTCATTAGTAGGTTCCTTAGGACTTCCCGAATGCCAAACCATGTCATTTCAACACATACAGTTTTACTTCTTCCCCTTCAATCTGGATGCCTTTTATTTCACTTTCTTGGGTAAAAGTTTTGGCACCTCCCACACAGTGTTGGCTATAAGTGGTAAGAGTAGATATTGGGTCTTGTTCTTAATTGTTGAAGGAATGAACTCAGTTTCTCACAAGCATAAAGCTAACAATGAGTTATTCAGTTTTTTATTATTTTTAAATTTATTTGTTCTAATTAGTTGTGCATGACAGCAGAATGCATTTATACATTTTGATAGATCATACATAAATGGAATGTAATCTCTCATTTTTCTGATTATACATATTGCAGGATCACGTCGGTCATGCAATCATATATGTATATGAGGTAATAATGACTCAGTTTTGATAGTTTGTATCTTTCTAGGAATATATCAATTTCATGTAGCTTATCTAACACATGGAAGATAGCTTTTCAAAGTGTTTATTCTCAATCCTTTTTATATCTGTAAAGTCAGTAATAATGCCCCCTCCTTCATTTCTTATTTTAGTAACTTGAGTCTTCTTTCTTTACTTGACCAATCTACCTGAAGTTTTGTTCATTATGTCCATTTCTTTCCATGGTCAACTTTTGATTTTTTTCCTACTGTTTTTCTATACCCTATATCAATTTCTGTTTAGTGTTTATTACTTCTTTCTTCTGCTTGTCTTATACTCTGTTGGTTTTCTTTTCAGTGTCTTAATGTGTCTATTGATTTAAATATTTCTTTTTTAATATAAGTGTTCAAGCTATGAATTTTCCCGTAAGGGCTGCTTTAGTGACACACCATTAAGTTTTAGAATGGTGTGCCTTTCATTTTCATCCATCTCAAATATCTTTTAATTTCCCTTGGAATTTCTCTTCGACACATGAGTTATTTAGGAAGTATGTTGTTTAATTTCCATAGATTTGCGAGTTCTCCAAATGTCTTCTTTTATTGATTTCTAATTTCTGATTTCATTCCATGTGGTCAGAGAACATATTTTGTTTATTTCAATGCTTTTAGATTTGTTAGGTTTGTTTAAAGGCCTGGTATATGTCTACCCTGAAGCATGTTTCACGTGAATTTGAGATGAATGTATATTCTATTGGTAGGTGGGCTGTTCTATAGATGTCTGTTAAATCTGGTTGGTTTATAGCATTTTTCAAGTCTTCTGTTTTCTTGTTAATCTTTTATCTACTTTCTCCAATATATTATTGAAAATGGGATGTTGAAGTCTCTATTATTAAAATTTTTTTTTCTCCATTTATACCAGTTTTTTCTCCATTTATTTTAGGGCTTGTATCTATGTGTATATGTCTTATAACTGTCATGTCTTCTTTATTTATTCTCATTACAAATGTATCAACAGTAGCATTTTTTTTAAAAAACTATTTTGTTTGTTATGAGCATAACACTCATGCTTTCTTATATGGCTTCTTTTTGCATGCTACATCTTTTCCCATACTTTAATGAATTTGTATATAAATATGTATTTTTAAGGAGAAAAGAATTATCTTTCCATAACTATGGACTGTTCATTCCTGTAAGAGTTTGCCAACACAGGACTCCTTCAAAAACCCCAAACCAAAACAACAACAACAACAACAGAAAAACTCCCAAAACAAAAACAACCTTCACTGGATTCCATGGAGAAGAGACTGATCTGGGGTGTAGTCACCCTGCACATCTAAGCTCATTTCTGAAACTTCTCCAGCAATTTTACAGGTTAGGAATCCTTCTGCTGTCACTCTCCTAATAGAGTCATTTCTTCTATTATCTTATGTTTTTTTCTCAGAGGCTGGAGAACATGTTTTCCCTCCATTTCTGATGGATCACTTTGTAACAAAAGAATAAGAAGAAATTCAGTATAGTAACATGCTTTTTTTTTATAATAAGAAAACACATCCTTGAGTTAGTACCCTCTAAACTGGGGGGCTCATGCTGAGGGGGTGGTCCCAACATCTCAGTGGGCAAAGCCAGGGTAAGTAGTAATCAAAGGCAGGGTTTGCGAATTATTGTTCTTGGTTGTTTTTTGTTCTTTAAGCAGACCTCAGATTGAGTTCCAACTTTTCCCTTTATATTTCTTTTCCTGTAGTTGTTACATAAAAAGTCAAATGGAAATATCAAATGCTTGATGGCCTTTACATTTTATTACTCAGAAAAGTCAGGAAGAGAGAAGGATCTCTTTTGATGGGTTGCAGAGTCGACATGAAAGGCATTTCCTGACAGAAATAACATAGTTACCTGTGAACCTGGTTTCTGGGAGTTTGCTTGTCTTCTGTAGGAGTCAAAGGGAGGGACATTTGGATAGTCAGGAACTCAGAAAATGCTTTCTCTTCTTCCATCTTGATTTGTTTCCAAATATAGATAAATAAGGAAGGGTTTCAAAACTACCATTTAATTGAAGCACAGGTGAGATCCCTTGGATTTGGATAATGTTAGAAAAGAGTTCCAAATCCAACTACTTTAAGTTTCTCCTCACCACTCACACACCACCAACAAGGCATGTAGTGGATCAATAGTACCAGTGATAATTCACAATTAGATTTACTCATTTTATTTTAGAAGGCAGGAAGTAAAAACTTTAAGCTTCTAACAGCAAGAAAAGGACCAAACAATGACATCTTTTCAATCATAGCTGTAGCTAAAGATACATGTTTCAGGATTCATTCTTAAGTCATAGTCTCCAAACCCTTTCTCTGCATACATGTGCATGCATGTGCACACATGGAACATGTATTAATAAGGAAACGAGGTATTCCATTCAATTTTAACCCAAAACAAGGCCAGCTGGGTTAAGATAATTGAGCAAGGAGGACAGATTTAAAAACCAAATGCACTTCCTCGCAGATGACTATTCAATTCAATTGCCAGTAAGTTGTTGAATGTTCTTTTCTGAATCACCCTAATTCAATGTACAGTACAGCATGTACTGCCTGGGAAGAAATTCAAATCATAAATACTGTAGGGAAATATCTAATAACTTGGAATGGCTTCTCAAGTGGCTAATAAGCTCTCAAAGACTGCAAAAATGTTAAATCTGGTAAAGCATGAGCTCTGTGCTCTAAAAAAGAGCCCTCTGCACTGTAGCCCCTGCTTCCTTGCTCCAGGACTGGCTGGGGCTGGGTCTCTAGGGGTTGGCACACAGTCTTGCTCTTTGGTTGCCTATGACAGGGGGCCTTTTCCCTGCAGACTTTGGTCAGCAAGGTGAAGGCTGCCGGCCACAGTCATAACAGCTGAGCTGATCTGTGATTTCTGCCTCTCCTGCCAATGGAGGGGCCGGGTTTGCCGACGTGTTTGTGTTGGTGTGCAAGATGCTGGAGAGAGGCCATCTGCCCCACGTGTCAGATTCCAGATTCCATATGGTTACGGCAGGGTTCAGGAGAAGTCTCCACAGAGCTAGGCACAGGATTAGAATAAAGAGGTGCTAATGGTGTGCAGTTGGGAAGGCAAAGGAAACTGTGGGGAACTCAATGGAAAAAGAGGGTTGAAGAAAATTAAAGCGCGATCAGGAGAAATAAAGGGAAATACAAGGGAAAAAGACAAACATCACTGTTGTTTTAAAGGTCAAAGAGTAAAAATAATATAGAAAGACTCCTTAATTTTGCCAGGTTCAACAGTGGGCTGTATTTTGACTTTATCCAAAAAGTTCATTCATTGGGTTCTTGGGCTCTTCTAGGATATAGGGGCTGTCCTCCGATCACAGCCACCCCATCTGAAACAGACACTTTCTCTGCAGACTCTACACACCTCCAAGCCCTGCCCACCTTACACAAGGTGGGTTTTAATTATGTGTTAAATCTCCTACCCTTTTTCTAGCATTCATTTCCTAAGCAGGACCTCTCCACTTGTCTTCCCAAGCCCGAGTCCATATAACTACAGGTTCTTGTGAAAGACTCATGACAAATGACAACCAGATCATGCTCTGCAACAACTTAAATGTTATTATTCAAATATATTTATGGAGTAGGCATACAGTGGCTGAATAGTTGTACTATATATGTGTATATTGTATATATGTGTATATACATACAAGTATGTGTATATATAGCTCTTTTTTTTTTGATGGTGGTACTGGGGATTAGACTCAGGGGTGCTCTACCATTGAGCTACATTTCTAGCCCTTTTTATTTTGAAACAGGGTTTCACTAAGTTGCCCAGGGTGGTTTCAAACTTTCAATCTTCCTGCCTCAGTCTCCTGAGTCCCTGGGATTATGGGTGTGCACTGCTGTACTCGGTGTACGTGTGTAACCTTTAGGATTTACAAGGATTTTTATCTTTTTAAATTTGTTCTCTTTAATTACATATGACAGTAGAATCTATTTTGATATTTTTATACAAGCATAACTTATTCTAATTAGGATTCCAGTCTTGTATATATATACAATGGTGAGATTTACTGTGGTATATTCATATACATACATAGTTATGTCTGATTCATTTCACTGCCTTTTCTATTCCTATCCCTCTCCCTTCCCTTCATCCCCTTTTGTCTAATCCCCTGAACTTCTATTCTTCCCCTCATTCCTTCTTATTGTGGGTTAGCATCTACATATCAGAGAAAACATTCAACCTTTGGTTTTTTGGGATTGACTTATTTCACTTCACATGATAGTCTCCAGATCCTTCCATTTACTGGCAAATGCCATGAAGTCATTCTTCTTCATGGCTGAGTAATACTCCATTGTTGGTTCCATAGCTTAGATATTGTGAATTATGCTGCTATAAACATTGATATGGTCATGTCACTATAGCATGCTGAGTTTAACTCCTTTGAATATATGCTGAGGAGTGGGATAGCTGGTTCATATGGTGGTTCCATTCCTAGTTTTTTTTTTTTTTTTTTTTTTAGAAATCTCCATACTACTTTCCCACAACCTCACCAGCATTCGTTGTTGTTCATATTCTTGATTCTTGCCATTCTGACCAGAGTGAGATAAAATCTCTATAGTTTTTAATTTGCATTTCTCTAATTGCTAGAGATGTTGGACATTTTTTTCATCTATTTGTTGACCATATTTCTTTAGAGAAGTGTCTGTTTAGTTCCTCTGAGAGCACATTCACTTATTGGTTGGGTTTTCTTTTTTTTTTTTTTTGGTGTTAAACTTTTTGAGTTCTTTGTATAGAATTTGCAAGAATCCTGAAATCTATTATCAGACATATTTCTTTAGCCAAACAATAAATACTCTTTGATGAATCATGGTGATTCATCTTTATGCAGCCTCTTGTCTGCTGTAAGTAAGTGAAGGGTCTGATGGTTCAGAATAAACAAAACAAACAGACACACTAAACCAGCCTAGAGGAGCAACCAGGCATTTCCTTTCTAGGCTCTAAGGCAAATTCCAGGTGCTGTCTTGTCTTTTATCAATTCTATTTTCTCCTCTGGTTATAGAAATTCCACTCATTTTTTGTGTCCGCTTTATAGTCAGGAAGGGACTGGAAGCAGGTGGGAGAGACGGGAGAATGGTGGCCAGGGAGAAAACCTCATACTTGCCAAGTTAGAGACCTGGTCTGTCTTTCTCACCTCTAAATACCTTGGCACCTAGAACAGTGCCTGGTGAGTGGAAAGGAGCTCAATGAATCCAGGTTGAACTGGTGAATAGTACACAGGAGGCGCACTGAGAGCTATGCTGGATGCTGAGTAGCTGAACAACTAGGCAATAAGAAGAAGTTCAGTGTGAGCTGTTCCCACACGAGCTGCTCCATCATTCAAGGATGCAGGATCCTTGACTGTCGGTTTTCAAACCTTTTCCTGTGGGGTTCTATGGAGGTGCTGTGGGTCTACTCAGAGTGGAGGGGTAGGCTCTGAGTACTGGCCCTACATCATGTGAGTCTCAAGTCCATCACATCAGCTTTCATGTCTCATTTTATTTGGTTTCTGCACATATTTTTTTTTCAAAGACATGGATACTAACATAGTTTGAAAACAACACTGATTGGAAATTTTGATTCTAAGATGGATCCCCAAGATCTTTCAGTTCAGTCATGCCCTTGGGCCCATGCTGCCTCCCTTCGTCATGAGCCCCTTATCCTACTTTCTTCTCATTTCAAGAAGGCCTGGTAATCCTTGGTTTCAAGAGGAGAGACTGTGGCTTCTCTAACTGCTGGGTCTGTACAATGGCAAGCGCCTTCTTCTTTGGTGCCACATGTTTCTGACTGTTTGACTGATTGATAGTTTGAGGAGTGGCTGCTAATACCCAAGGTGCCCAATAAGACTTTTTGCAGGGAGCACTTCCTCAAGGCCTTCAGCATTAGGGTGGATTTTCACTCTTAATTTTCCAAGAGGCATATGAAATCAATGTAACAGTCCTGACTTTCTTGTTCTCCCTCCCATATTCTCTCTCTCACTCAAACACATTTGGGAGTTTGACAAAGCAAAGAGGGTTTGGTGCAAAAGCCAAATGCTTTGTGAAACTCCTGCAGAAGGCAAGCAACACAAGTTGAGCTTAAGAAACCTAAAAAAAACTACCATGACAAAAGGTCAGTCTAGTTAGAAAAGTCGAGCATGCCTCAACGTGACCCATAGAACCACAAAACAAAAAACATTCACTTCATCTCGGGGAAGACTGAGAGGCCAAGAGGTAACATTACACAATGTGACAGAGTCATGGTGCCATGCACATCCCAGTAAAATGACTGCAAGGACAGAGGCAGAACTGATTTCACACAGTTATCTCCTCATAACCCAGGAGCTCACTCCAGAGCATGTGAATAACATGGCCATGAAAGCTGGGGCTGGGAAGGAAACAACAAACACCAAGATCTGCACGCACAGGCAGAAATTCCACTGGATCAGGTCAGCCGCAGACATTACCGATGTGCACACTCACTCCTGGCCACTCCGACGCTAACATTTATTTCCTTTTCCTCCAAGACAAAGCAATTTAGGGGGAGCCAGGAGATACCACTTGAAAATGTGTCGAACTGGCTAGTTTCTTATAAGCTCTTTCCAGCTAGGGTTGCACATTCCCATCAAAGTTCTGGCTTGATAGGCAGAAATTTAGTACAGTCATGTACTACATAACATTTTGGTCAATGATAGATTACACATACACATTGGTCATAGAAGATTATGATGGTACTGAAAAATTCCTATCACCCAGTGATGTTGCAGCAGCTGTGATGTAGCTGAATGCATGACTCACATGTTTGCGGTGATGCCGGTGTAAACAAACCTACTGTGCTGCCAGTCATATGCACAAACATGCAATTATGTATAGTATATAGTACTTGATAATGAGAATACATGCCCACGTTACTGGTTTATGTATTTATCATACCATACTTATTATTATTATTCTTTTGGGACGTACTCCTTTTACTTACAAAATAATTTGCTTCCTCTAAGACAGAATGACTCATTACACAAGCAGCAGCCTCATATATCTCATGTTGACTGCATCACTTTCTCTAGCACTCAATTTACCCTCATGTTGCTTTGCTCACATGACCGAGGAGCATTAGGCTGTACTGCACGTGTAGTGTGTAGGAGGCTGTGCCACCCAGGTTTGTGAAGGAACATGCCACATGATATTAGCACAAGAAAACAACCTAATGATGTACTTCTCAGCTCATGGCCCTGTTGTAAAATAACATGACCATTTTGAACAAGCAGAAATCACTCAGCAACACTAATGGAACATGGCAGAGTGCAGTATTAGGTATTACCTGGGTATCAACCCCCCATGCACACTGCTGCTGCCCCAGACTCTGGAAAAGCTGAGCTATAGAACAGAGCTCCTTACCGTGACTGGCACGGGTGTGAGTTGCACCTTCGGACCTGGGGCTCAGGGCGGCTGGCTTGAGGGCAGTCACTGTCATTCACCAGAGTCGTGGTCTTGTTAACAATCCGTGTGCATGACACGATGGTTCTGCGTTCCCCTGGAAACCAAACCACAGGGATTGAGAGGCTACGGCTGCACACAGCCAGAGAGGCCGCTCATTCATGCATACAGAGGAGTGTTTGGGGCAACTATTGATCAACATGTCCTTTAAAGTGGCATCATATTGGTTGTCAGAGAGAGAGAGAGAACTGTCATCTCAGGGTTGAGGGTGTGTAGGACATGTGAGGGGGTCAGTGTGGGACAGGAGAGTCCAAAACAAGATCAGAAAGCTGTTAACACCTCAGATCAACTGTGTCCTTGGAAACCTTTCAATTCTTCGAAGCCAAAGTTCTGATTTGGGTCTTTCATTTCCATTAAGCACTGACAATCATTTGATGTGCTGAACAGGGTGGCTGGTATAAAGGATACATAGACTTGCACCCCCTGGCAAGCATTCCAGGGCCGATTTGAACTTGTCCACTTAGACAACTGGTACTTCCGCATCACATGTTCCTAGGTAGTTTTGTGAACCCATTAGTCTCCCTTTGGGTGTTCCCAAAGCACCCTAAACACTGTGTGGCACAACTTTATCAGGGAGGTTGAATGATTGGCAGTTAGGAGGGTGGCTCTGGAGCCAGGCTATGTAGGTTCAAGTCCTGGCTCTGTTACGGATAGTATCACAGTGGCTATGTTATCAATAGTTGGCTGCCATGCTTCTGATTCTTGGTTTCCTCCAGTGGGCTGCTTTGCCTAACCTCCCTATGCCTTGGGGTGCCTCGGTGCTGTTCGAGTGAACTGATACAATATAAGTGCCTAGAACGGAACGTGGCAGGAGATGAAGACTTCTTTTGCTATACTACTGTCATCCTTGTTATTTGGGAAGAGTGACAATAAAAGATTAATAGGGAGCCAAGAACAACTCTTTGGATCCCAGATTTCTTGCAGGATGTCTTCTAGGGAAACTTGTCATGAAGGAATGATATGAAAATTATGGAGTCCTGAGTTACACTGTGGGTTCCCACTGCCCCCAACGCAGCCTTGAATTAATATGAAAGCTCAGAGCTCCTCCAGCCAGCTTTCAGCTTCAGCTCTGACAACTGTAGGTAACTGGAAATCATCACAAATTGGTGTCATAAAGGGATTGCCACTGAGCCAAGAGTGATGGTGACAGAACAGGTCTCCTGGCCCAGCAGAGCCTGCAAACTGTTCCATCTGGCTGGTGTTTAGTCTGCAGTGAGCTGCACAGAAGGAAAGGTCTGGTTGCAGTCAAAGGTGTAGGTGCTGGCTGCTGGATTTGGAGGTTGGAAGAGCATCAACCCAGAGCTGCAGCTGAAGGCCTGAGGGAGAGGGAGGACCACAGAGCTTATGGTGGACCTCCAAGGACATGCCAACTGCCATGGGCTGCTTGAGGAGGAGGCTGAGAACAAACAGGGCAGTTAGCCAAGATGCACAGGAAGGAATTCACAGTTGATGCTGACAGTGTCTGTGGCTCAATTTCCTACCTATGAAAAATGGATGAGGTACTTAAATGGTAAACAATCCTCTATACACTGGGTTTCTGACCAAGGGCATCTTAGCAGTCAGTAGCCATTCAGCATGGAGATAGGTAAGGCCATGTCTGGGTTCTACCCTGCCATGACTATCATCCAGAGTCCTGGTCAACCTTCTGTCCTAACTCTGTGCCCATCAGAACCCACCAATCCTGTGTCCTATCTTTCATGATCCTGTGGTTTGCACTGTCAGGGTGACAAACTACAGTGTACCAAGGGACTGCTGACTGAGAGTTCAGAAGAGCCTCCAACTGTTATTAGAAGATCCAGTAATAAACACAGTGCTTTTTGCTCAAATCAGTTCTTGGAACATGATAGTCACTGGCCCATCCTGCAGCCTCCACAGGGGATGAGAGGGGCAGACATTTTTAAAGGTGAGGAAATGCAGGTATTGAAAGGTCAGTCATTGGCTGAGGTAGGGTAGGAAGCTGTGCAGTCAGGACTCGTGCTCAGAATGTTTTGCCCAAGCTGTAGGGCTTCTTTCTGTAGCGGGGTATTGAGGCAAACAGCATAGGGTATTTGGGAGCAGGCAGAGACATCGTCTGGTGCCCTTCCACCAGGTGACAACAGTTGGAGGCCTATTCTGTTTATTCTCAGGGCCAACCTGTCATACCTCTGATACAGCCATACACTGGCCTAATGTTTACTCCTAAGTCCATGCTGCAGGCAAAGGGGCCATGTAGGCATGCTAATGTGTGGGAGTTGGGAAGGCCTGCCCAAGTGTTCTGCAGAGAGATCTTAGTGGGATGCGGTAAGTTCCATGGAACTGCAGGGAACTCCCCATGCTCTGACTGCTGGCTGCAGAGGGCCCTGAATTCACTACTTCCTCATTAAGCACAACTGCACACCCCATCAGCCCACCGCCCGGGCCCTCACCTCCTCCACACTGCACGCTGCACCCTTCCCAGCCGCTGTGGGTCCAGATGAACAAAGCGTCCTGTGGCTTTGCTGGTTCACTTTGATTTTCAGCGGTGTAGTTTACAGGGATGGTGTATTCATAATGAATTCCATAATTCTGGTCATGAAATAGCAGCACCTGGGTCAGTGGCAAAATAAAAGGCCATGTTGAAATGGACCAAGAGCCTGCAAAGTTGCCAAGTATGCAAACCAGCCCACCTTGTAGTGTAGGGGTAGAAAACAGGTTCAATCTAGGGGTGCTCCTTTATCTCAACCTTGAATTTCTCAGGGCACGGGGCAAATGCACACCACCATAGGGGTGTTCTGCTCTTTGCTCCTCCAGAGAGGACCCATGTAGACGAGGAGTTTGGGGCTGAGCAATTTTGTGGATTCTTTGTGGCACTATTCCCAGAGAGCTGCTCCATGCAGAACAAAGCTCACATTTCCACAATGCTGCTCTTTCACATGAGAAAGACACACATATACTGCTTTTACCTAGAAAGACATCTGAGCACAGATGATTACTCTATTTCTCTAAAAATGAGCACTATGTCAGATGTGGTGATGCACACCTGTAATCTCAGGGCAGGTTGACAAAGGAGGATCCCAAGTTCAAAGCCAGTATCAGCCATTTAGTGAGGCCCTAGGAAACTCAGTGAGACCCTGCCTCAAAATAAAAAGGGCTGGGGGTGTGGCTCAGTAGTTAAGCACCCCTGGGTACAATCCCTGGCACATTTTTAAAAAAGCAGGAGACATTGCTCTTTGTCTCTTTGTTCCCAAATCACTAGTCAGTGCTGTGAGTCAGCTGCAGCATTTGGGAAGAAGACAGGTTCAAGAAGTGCAAAGTACAGCCATTCCCCCCAGGGAGAATTCTGGGGACATCTGGGTCCAAGGAAGTGCTACCCTTCCTGTTGCCATGGGAGCTAATATCATGACTATCCCCATGGGTAGCAGAGGTTTAGCTTCAGGTTTAAAGTGGGTGGAGTTGCAGGAAGGGATCTACAGTATTTTGTGGGTAGTCATCATGCAGTTTGGGGACCCTATACCTGAAGTTCTAGTGAGTGTGGAAAATGGAGGTGTCTATACTTTGGGAATGCACATGAGAAGCCTTTAAGGCCAGCAGATGCACTATTGACTTTATTTCTCTAGACATAATGTTGCAAAACATGTCCTGGAGCAGCAGATTAAAGTGGCCTGTGAGTGCATGATGTATCTTTAAGCTAAGCTGGGAACCAGTGAGTGCTCCTGGGGCTAAGCAGCTAGCAAGTTCACTTCCAGAGAGGCTCAGGAGTTGAGACCAGCAGGAGCTGAAGGCAAGGAGTGCCTGGCCCACCTGTCTATACTTAGGCAGGCCAGGTGGAAAGTTCACCAGATGAAAGAAGCCACCTTTCCCAAGCCTCTATTGGTCTCCAAGTCTGAGTCAGGGGTAAGGTGGGGTGGGGGTGCTAAGAGCAGACCCAACCGCATAAATATCCACTCTCTAATAGACAGACTTGCAGTATGTATTTGTAAAAGTGCCTCCAGTTCAAAAAAAATGTTTTAAACTAGTCTTTAAAAGAGATCTTTATTATCTCAGTGTGGGAATAAGACTGGCAAATGGAGAATCCATATGAAACCAATTTTATGCAATTTTGTAGCCACATATAATTTGTATATGCATGTGTATAATTGGTTTCAAATGCAGGTCCCTGGGATTTTGTGGGTGCTCCTGATTCTGCAAGAAATGTGCACATACCAGTTTGGACAAAGGCTTCCTATACAGAAGCAAAGTAGTACCCCTCATTTCTAAGTTTCAAAACTGGAAGTGACAATCATTATTTCAAGAGAGAAGAGAGATGAATATTAAACAATGGCTAGGGCTTCAGCCATGCAGGAGTTGCTCTCTGAGTTTTGTTTCTTGGGATCTGAATGACTCCAGACTATATACTTGCTTTTATGGGTGACAACCTGCTCAGTTTACAAAGCTTCTGGTAAAGAAGGAAATGCACTCATCTTGGTGCTTTCTAGAGGAAATAAACTTGGGGGTTAAAGAGTGATGTTTCTGTTTGGATTTTATCTTGTCTTTTGTTTCCTCTCTACCCCTCTGAATACCTGCTTTTAACTCAGAATACAAGGATTTGTTCTAAAGACTTTGACTAGGAAACAATCTCATCCCAGAGCAATGACTTTGGGGCAAGTTCTTGGGCTCCAGAAGCCTACTTGTAGGAATACATTTGCAGTAGATTAGTGAGCCCAGAGTTGCACTGGCACATGTGGAAACCCACTGGCTTGTGCCTCACTAGAAACTGTAACAGCTTTAGTGCCATCAGAGAACAACACCTTCACTGGGTGCTGGTGCTCAGGGCAGGGCTCCAGGAGATTGCCTGGGTGGTGGTCAGACTCTTTTGGGTGTCACCTAACCTTGAACAGCTGTAGCTTGCCAGGGATCACAAATCAATGGGGAAAAGAACTTCCAAGTAGAGACTCTGATAGGCACTGAGGACAAATGTACTTTGATGATAGGTGCACAGGCTGCCACACGTCCTGTTCTTTGGAAGGAGACCCAGAATCAGTAATTATGAGCTAGCAGAAGTTAGGCATAAGAACTCCTGAACCCTGAGATAGAAACAGTGGCACGACTTTTCCTGGAGATCCCTACTTCATTTAAAAGGATACAGAGCCAATGATTAAATGGCCTACATGGAGTCCCCTGGAAACAACAGGTAGACAATGACAACAGGTTAGACAATGACATCCCGGTCAAAAGCAGAAGTTTCTTGAGGCCACCTGGGAAGTAAACCTACCCACGGAACCCGATTCTCCCTCCTGATTCCCAAATACTCAAGCTGAGTGAGGCCAGCTAGGACACTGAGTCAATGGTTCATTTCCAAAAGGTAGTTTTCAACTGCAGGGCAAATCCATGCATCCTGCCATCTGTTTTGTCTTGGCAGCGCTGGTTATCAAACCCAAGGCCTTGCTCATGCTAGGCAAGCACTCTACCACTGAATTACATTCCCAGCCCCTGCATCCCACCGTCTGACATAAACCTTTGCACGTGGCTGTCACCTTCATGATTCCTAGTCTCCCTGGTTGCCACCCATGTGAACAAGCATTTCCTGGTTGGAGGCAGCTCCTTCTGGAAAAGGTAGGCGCTTTGTTGGTGAAGGGCAAAGAGGAAGCTTGGAGAAAGGAATTCTGAAGCACATTGTGGAAGGGATTAGTCAAGAAAAGACCAAAAGGGGAGAAAGGCCTGAGTAGCCCACGACCTCATAAAACCCAAGAGCTGGATGCATCTTCTTCCTTCAGGTTCTGGAAAGAAGTGACTTGGTAGATTTCTTGGAGACAGCATCTTAGGACAAGGGTTAGGCAAGCCCAGCAAGTTACCATCAAATGCAGTGGTATTTTGGTTGGTCCCTTGGCAGAAATCTTCTCCCACAGGCCCCTTCTCACATAGCGGACGGTCGTGCCAGCAATCTGGAACTCTCCGGGGAGCTCTATTTTCCAGTCACTGTTGATGGATCTCTTACTGGAGTCTTTGAGAGCTAGAAAGGAAATGGAACACTGAGGAATCAGCGGGGTTGGGAGGATCCAGCTGGCCTTTAAAGGAATCTGGGTGCACAGTAGGTCAGAGGTCTTCGCCTCCTTGAGGTAAGGAGGGAGGCCTGCACTGAGAGGCCCTGCACTTTTTGCACAATGAGAACAAGAGCCCTGCTCACAGAGCAGTATTCCAAGTCCAAAGGAGGGAGAACCCTGGGGGTTGATAATATGCAGATATAAAAAGGAAGGAAATTATCCATTCATTTTACTGTTACCTACCTGGGACATTTGTCTCAAATCCAACTCCAGTAGCTAGGGTTGGGGAGCGGGGGAGGATGGGGACAACCACAGCCCACTGTACTGTGCTAAACTGACTTGAGCAGACAGTTTTCTGCCTGATGAATTACTTCTATTTTAATGTGTTCAAGGCTACAACATGTGTTTTGCCGCTTCAGCCAAATTCATCCATTCATTTAAAAAAAATTAAAAATTAACATGTATTAATTAGTATGCATCATATGTACTAATGGGGTCTATTTTAATACATGCACACAGGAGGCATTGATCACATCTAGCCATCCTTGATACATCTGTCCCTCTTTCCCAATCTCTTGTAATCACCTGTTTACATTCACGTCGTTATTTTTTTTAAGCTTCCACATAAGAAAGAGAACATGAGTATTTGGTTTCTGTGTCTGGTTTATTTCACTTAGCGTAATGTCCTGTGGTTCAGCCACTTTGTTGCTAATGACAGTGAAGAAATGGACAAATGATCTGAATAGATACTTCTTCAGGAAATGTAAGTGGCCAAAAATATATGAAAAAAAATGCTCAAAAATCATTAGTCACCAGGGAAATTCAGCTAAAAACTACAACAAGATATCATTCTGTACTGAAAAAAAACCCACAAAATCAAAAACCCCAAAAAACAAAACAAAACAAAAATAACAAATGCTGGTAAAGCTGTGGAGAAAAAGGATCTTTCACACACTGTTGGTGGGAATGTAACTTATTCAGCAGTGATGTTTTGAAAACTCAGTTTCCTCAAAAAACTAAAAGCAGACCTACCGTAGGCTATCCCAATCCTGGGCATAAATCCAAAGGAAAGAAGGTCAGTATATAGAAGATACCTGCATACCCATGTTTACTGAAGCACCCTTCACAAAAACTAAGATACTGAATCCACGTAGGCACCAATCAATGAATTAATGCATAATGAAAATGTGGTTCATATTCACCATGGCATAATATTCAGATACAAAAAGGAAGGAAATCATCCATTCATTTTACTGTTACCTACCTGGGACTTTTGAAGGAGAGTAGCCTAACAACTCCAATACCTCTTAAGGATCTGATAACCCCACCCTGATGAAGGGGACATTCCTTCAGGAATCAATTGTTATTCTAGTAAATATTTATGCTTGGCAACGCCAGCTGCTCCCAGCGAGGGCTGGGGCTGAGCTTGGTGGGAGGGGCTGCTCTGGTCTTGGCTCCCTGAGCTTCTGTTCCCACATTTGCTAATTCACAACTCTGCTCAGTACAAAATGTATGGGAACAGACAGGGAATCCACATGCTGCCAAGCAGTCACAGGTGCAAATTTGGTTTTCCTTTATCTTCTCATGGAGCTTTGAAATCCATATCATCATGGGGAGAGCACTCTGTGGTGAAATTCTATTTGTTTGTTGTTATTTAGGAAAAGTACCCTGCAACTGACTAGAACCTACTCTGGGGCATTTAGAAGGCAGCAAATGATGGGAGGTGCCAGCAAGTCTTGGCATCACTTCCGACAATGAAAATCTTGGGACACCCTGTCCCAAGCCCACTCTCTCCACATGTGTGGCTAGCATCCCAGACACTCCAAACTTCTCCAATCACTTTGGTCACTGAGTCACTACTCAGTCTACGAACAATGAATTCAGATTCCATCCCATTCACTACTGTCTGCTCACCAAGAACAAAAATCAAATGTCCATGTGGAATGCCAATTTTGGATAATGAGAGTTGAAATCAAAAAGGTTTTCCATTGATGCTGAATTCATCAGTCCCAGGTTGGATTAGACCCCTGAGGTTTAGGTCCTGCTTAGACCACAGGCAGTTGAGGGATGCTGGGTAGGCACTGGCCTCGATTCCCTTGGTTCCAGGATGTTATGGTCCTGGTGCTAGTCCTGGCAAACAGAGGAGATGCAAGTTCAGGACTCTTTGATTACAGGAGGTGTCAAGGGGAAGGGGCAGGGCTGCATCCCAGCAGAGAGACTTCCAGTGGGTTCCATATCCAGAGTGGCTGTGTATAGTGAGTGGCTGAGGGTTATGGGACTCCAGAGAAGGCTTAGGAAAGAGAATTCTATACCACTTGGAATTGAATCTGTTTCCCTTCAAGAAATTCTACCTTCAATTGAAATTTTCTGGTCACTAAAAGGAGATGAAAATATTGGGGACACTCAAAACTTTTTTTTTCAACATCACCACCTGCCAACCACTATTTAAGGAGTACATCTCCTGGTTTAACTCTTTAATATACTATTACCTATTTAATCTTCCCAATAAATTTAGATTATTTTCCTCACTTCATAGATGAAGAAATGGATGCACAGAGAGGTTAAATAAATTGACAAAAGACGCACAGCTATAAAGTTACAGAGATCAGAACCTAACAGGCCATGCCTAAAACTCTAATTGTCCTGGCAACTTTTAATTCTCATATGGTTTAAGTCAGAGCATTAGTCCAGATAGTGTGACAAATGCTGAAATGTAAGAACGTAAGACCTATTCTCAAAGAGAACAAATACTAGGCCCTAATTGCTACAGGGTATCATATTGTCTTTACCCTTATAAAAATAACTAATCTCATGGATCTCCAAAGCTTCCAGTGGGCTCATCGCCAAAAACATTTTGGTTATGTGAACTCATGGCGAATCCAGGTGAAGTCTGTGGGGGTGTTCATTGTCCTTTCAACTTCTCTGTAGGTTTGGGAAGTGGTTTCTTGCATATGCATGTATATATTTGATTTGAAGGTTGGTACAGGCTGGTGGGAAACAGACAGAAAGCATAAAGGGACACAGCCCTCTAAGAAACATTCAGAAAGAACAAGCTGGGGATGCAAGCGTCACAGCAGTGGCAACCCCCTGCCAGTCCCTCATCCAATTCTGAGGGTTTCTGGTGGGTGCTGAAGACAAACAGCTCCTGCTTTCAGGGAGCTAACAGTTCAGAAGGGAGGAAGAAAACAGGTAAATGTAATTTCATATGCCCTATAAC
Source organism: Sciurus carolinensis (assembly GCF_902686445.1). Taxonomy (NCBI): domain Eukaryota; kingdom Metazoa; phylum Chordata; class Mammalia; order Rodentia; family Sciuridae; genus Sciurus; species Sciurus carolinensis. The sequence goes on from NC_062214.1 coordinate 67,566,224, forward strand.
AGAAGCACATCCAAGGTCAGAAGCGCATGGTGGAGGGGTGGGGAGAGAAGGGATCTGGAAGGCTTCCTGGAGGAATCACCTTTTGCACTGAGCTTGTCAGACCAGAAAGCAGAGGAGGCACCAGGGAGTGTGTGGCCGGCCTGAGGAGGGGGCCTTGCTCCTGATACTCAGAGACCACCGAGGGTTTCCCCAAGATCGGCTCCTGCTACAGGGGGGATCCAGAGGAGAAGCAAGTGCAAGGGAAAAGGATGTCTCTCCAAAAGTCTGGCCAGGAACAGGAGGCAAGAGATGGAGAGCAGCTATACAGGAAGGGGGGACACTGCTGTGGCTGGAGCAGAGGACGCTGGAACACAGGAATCAGGCAGATGAGCAAATTATTTCTTTGAAGCTGTGTGCTGCTCACGATCATGCCTGGTCACCCCTAGGAACCCCTGTGCCAGAAGCTGGGGCAGCAGCTCTGCTCCCTGCCTGGGCCCACCCCATGAATCAGCTGACTCCAGCATCCATCAACTGTCACCCATATTCACTGACCAACACTGAACTTCCTGCCCTGGCCCAGCCTTGGGTTTAGAAGCCTGGCCTTGACCTGTTCCTGTTTTATGGCCATTTTAAGCACTGAGCATACTTGCTACCCAGCATCTGTTTCTCCCCTTTGAAGGGAAGCTCAGAGTTTCCCTCAGGAATATGTTTTCTCTCTAGTCATGTGAGGCTCATTCTTAACTCCACCCCAGCTCCAAGCATGGGTCACCACCTGGCATTTGTCAGCAGGACTTCTGTGCACATGGATAGAAGTGGCTTTCTTTCCACGGGTTACCTAAAGACTTGATATAAATCTGGATCTGCCAGTGCATGGGAAGAGGCCCCCAGAGAGGATGGGGTACCAGGATGGAGACTGTTTCCTGGGACATTACTTTAAGTTCCTGGATCCAGCAGTACCTGAAGCTAATGCTCAGCAACTGAGAACTGAGTTTGGCTTTCACATGTGCCTTTTGGAGGTTGTTTTAAAAAAATACTAACCTTGATGGCAGCAGAACAGGTGGAGAAAGAAAAATCACTGTAATGAATTCCTAGAAATCACCCTCTTATCAACCTAAGCTTCATACTCCTTGAGATACAGAAGGCCTGGCACACTCTCATCATACCGTAAACTCTCCTCTGGGTCTCTGCTCCTGTCCTGGCAGTGTACTCCTGACAAAGTAGCTCTTTCCTGCTAGTTTTGTGAGCCATGACCCTTTTGGTAAAGTGCTTTAATGTGACTTATAAACTCAAAACTACCCCACTTCAGGCCAAAAGTCAAACATCTGGGAGGTCAAGAGTGGGAAGGGCTGGAAAAGGGTAGGAGGGGGCACACCTGGAGACAATTAGAAAACAATCCTTGGGACACTGCACAGAGGCATGAGGCTGGCTGGGGAAGCCCAGCTCCTGCCCTGAGAGGTGTGGCTGTGGGGGAGACAGGGCAGCAGCAGCTACAAGGGGAGCAGATAGAGGTGGAGCCAGCACAGGCCTGTGCTTCAGCCCTCTGAGCACAGAGCAGGTCCTACCTGCCCAAAGCGGGTGGGTAGAGAAGACATTTCAAGAGGTGGTCTGCAGAGGCTAAGAGAAGCCATGAGTCTCTGGGAGGAGTCTGGGAATTGAGGAGTGTGACATGAAGGAGTCAGCCTATGGCGAATGGTCTACACTGGGGAAGGTCAGCCACTGATGGGGAGCAGGTGAAATCTGGCTGTCTGGGGAAAACAGCACCATGAAAGCACATGCTGCTCCCAGAGGCGTAGATATCCTCACTCTGGAGTTCAGGTTATTCACCTGCCGTTGGTGAAGAGGAAACTGGAAAGAGACTTTCACTGTTGGCTCTCACAAGCCACCTGGAGCTCTGAAGATGACTCTGTGCTTTGGAGGTGCTGATTGGCAGCTGCTGAGCTGGGGAAATCTCAACTCTTGCATTTTCTGAAAGAATGAATCTGTATACTCAAGGACTGCTAATGCAGCCTTAGATGCCACTTGGCCACACCTCCCAACAAAGAGCTGGCACCCTTCCCTGAGCACTGTTGCTGTTGACTTCTTCATTTCTCAGTGGAAGGAAAGTAGGCAGAGTCAAAAGTGGGAAGTTGACAGCTCCAAGAGATCTAGGGATCACTTCCAACCCTTTCTGTGGGAGTAACTTAGTCAGCAAGATGTAAAATTTGCAAGTTCCTGTGGTCCATACCGAAAAATCAGAACTTTTCACTAAAATCAAGAATTTGGTGCCTAACTTCAGACCGAAGGTGAGACTTCAGTCTGAGTCTGTTGGCGTGTCAAGATCATTTGCAACAGTTAACGAACAGGTTCAATGTGGAGTTCAATGGTACAATGACTTGGTGGGCTGACACCTCCTGTACCCTTGTATAGTAGCTGGGCTGTTCTCCTGCCTTCTGTGAGCTGCGCAGAGCAAGTTTGGTTGTGATTTCAAGGCACTTCTACTTGTGAGTCCCTTCCAAGGCCTTATGCATAAAGTGTCCTTTTGGTTGTTTTTCTTTTTTTTTTTTTGGTACCAGAGATTGAACCCATGAGTGCTTAACCACTAAGCCACATCCCTGTTTGTTTTTTTTTTTAAACTTTGAGACAGAGTCTCCTTAAGTTGCTTGGGGCCTCACTAAGTTGCTGAGGCTGGTTTTGAACTTGCAATCCTCCTGACTCAGCCTACAGGCATGAATCACTGCATCCAGCAACTACCCTTTTCTTAAAGAAGACCCTCTACCTTATATAAACCTCTCAAACCTTGGGCATCAATGGGTATAGCCAAGCCTCCTTTATCTGAAAGCACTTGTAATGCAATTAGTTTGATTTGCAATCAGAATTTGGGAATCCAGAAAAGTCTCAACAGGGATATTCAAGATGATTATAGATGCTTTGATATCACAGGTAAACAACAGACTTCAGAACAAAGGCAATTCCTCTAGCCACTTGATTTTATTTGTAAAGTCCAAAGTTCTGATTTGCTGGGGAGATTTCTCCTTGCTGCTTCTGCCTGGGCCAGAGGTTAGATATTTTAAACCACTGTCCAAAAATTAAGAGTGCCTGCTTTTGTGGATTTTGCTCAGAAGCCTCTCAATGGTTGCACAGAATTTCATGGGGCACCACAAGAGTGGATTCACACTTTCCCTTGAGACTGTGGGAGAACAAAATCCTCTAAATGGTCCAGAATGCAAGGTCAAGTGCTGAATGACAAGTCATTTGGGGACCCTTCTTCCTCTTGTGAACATTTTACATACCATTCCTGGACTTCCAGGCTCTACAGGGGATGATGATGAGTCATTCCAGGGAATAAGGGGGGGGGCATCCCCCATAGGGCACCCCTTCAGAGCTGGCTACAGGCAGATATGAGCACCCAACCTGCCCACATGACCTCCCTTGGCACCATGCTGTGAAGAAGCCAGGGTGGGTCTCTCCTGCGCCTCTCTCCCTCCTGAATTCAAATGGAAGACCTGACCCACAGTCAACCTACTTCTAATCCTGGCGTCCAGTCAGCTCCAGCTCCTTTTATTTCTACTCGGAGTTCTGCCAGCTCTGTTCCTAGCTATGGATACAAACTGCAGAGGCATTTCCTGTTCCAGGTGGTTTTGAGCAGAAAGCCAACCAGTGTGGGCTGAAGGTAGGTGGGGTAAAATTCTTCAGGAACTGCTCCCAGCAAATGTGAGAGTAATTCAAAGTTATATTGGGTCAACTTCCAAAGCACCCGGCCCCGAGTGGAAACAAGGATTGTTGGAACTAACTTTAGAAACATAACCACCATGGACCACCTTCGGGCTTGCTCTTGTTCATGTGCCAGGCCCTAGAATATTGGGATTATGATTTTTGGATAAGATAAGGAGGCCAAGGCTGACTCCAAGCTCCCACAGAGGTGTAGGGGTTCTGGGGAGCTAAAGTGTTCAGAGACACTTAAACCAAATCTCCTTGGGATTGAAATTGGCTTCTTTGAAGTGCACATGATGAAGTAGTAACTATGCACAGGTTTATCATGTATTTTTCAAGGAAAGCTCTTTTCCATCTGTCAATCTCTGGTCCTGACTGGACACCACTGAGCAATTCTGAGAGGCTTCATGGGTTGCAGTGAACTCAGATGAAGGGAGGGATTTGGACACACTACTAAGCCCCTTGGAGCTTCAGTTTGCAACTCTGCAGCAGCACATTTACTAGTATTAGGGATCAGGCCTCTAAGGCACAGTTTGGCTCAGTGACTGGGAGCCACTAATATGGGTGTCACTGTTCTTATTTGCATGTGTGGTCTGTAGGCTTCTGAAGTTAACAAGACAGCTAGCCATTCTGGGCAGCACCTACCCCTTGTTACTTTGTGACCCAAAGGTGAGTTCCAGTAAAAAATTCACTTTTACTCTAGGACCCTTCTGTTATTCTTATGTTGTCACGGAAAATCTTTTTCTTTTCTCCAGGCATCTGGGACTGGGGTCAGGCTGAGGAATGGTATTGGAAAATCTCAGAAGACAGGACTCATATGCAGGGATGCCTGCTGGTGCTTTATGGAAGAACCAACAGGATGACCTCAGAATTGGAGTAGCTCTTAGAATAACCAGATTATCGTTTCATGAATAAGGATAAAAGGTGACCTCAGCCTTCTGTGAAGGTCCAGTGTCCTTTGGGAGAAATGTCATTCCAGATAAAAATAGTACATTCCCAATGTACCAACAGGGAAGTATAACTTTTGTGGCTAATATAAGGTGAAGGGGCTTCTGATGCCAACACTGGTGAAGTTGACCCAATTTCTTTAGATGGGCAGAAGGAAAAGGACTGGGCTGTCCCTCAGAGGAAACTGCCCAAAGCAGCACAAGCCCCGTTTTAGATAGCACTTATAAGCATTGTTCTATTTGTAGAGTGACAGCCGGGACAGCTGGGGAGAAGCATGCCAGGCTTGGCTGGGACAGTGTCCATGCAGGAGAGATTGGGAAAGACTCCAGGGCTGTCAAAGACCAGCATGGATGTCCACTTGAGTGATGGCAAGGTCCTACCCTGGCAGCAGGAGAAGCAGTTGCCATCAACCTGCCAGCATATGGGATGGGGGGCAGCTGAGAAAGCTGCAGAGGAGCAGGGCTCCCTGGTACCCAGGAGAGACACACAGGAGGCTGGGGTGCAGTGAGTCCTCCTGCCTGTTCCTAAGGCAGGCGTTTGTGGAGTGTCTTAGTGCCTTAAGTATTTCTGAAGTCTTGCATGGCAGGATTGTGGTCTTCACTGTACACTGGCCTATAGGGGATTTGCTTTGTGTCTGCCTCATTAGATGCTGAGTCTCTCAAGTAGAGAAAGGTGTGGATCCTTTCTTGCAGTCTACAAAGGCAGGGAAGTGGACAAAGATGCATCTGTTTTCTGTCAGTGATAAAAATTGAAATAAAAGGATCTCATGGGTAATTGTAATTTAACCCAAAGAGTTTGAAACCACAGAAATCAAGTCTTTTTTTGTGTGTATGTGTGTGTTTTCTTTTTACATTTCAAACAGCATCTGGCAACACAGGTTGAGATTATAATATAAAGGGAGCTCTGAAGAAGGGACTCTGCAGAAGATCAGCTACCTCTAGTATGAAATTTAACCCAAGCCAGGAATGTGTAATTGGGGCTTGCAAATGGTGGCACATGGTGGTAGGATTTCTATCTCAGTGGACCAAGTGCAGGGGCAGCCTCTGAGTGCACTCCTTCCTGTGGCCTGTAATAAAGAACACTCACTATTCAACTCAAGGTTCCAATCACCCTGGTTCTTAAGTGCCAGGCTGACCTTTGCTGGGGTCAATGGCAAGGCTGGAGATTGAACCAAGGACACACTCTGGATGAGGAAAGCCTTCACTCAGTGATTCTTCTTAGGTTTTTAGACTTTAACCATGGTCCTACAGAAGGCAACGAAGGCCAGTTGGGAATGGAATCCAATTCTCTACAGACATGTAGGTATTTGTGCTTGAAGTCAATGGAGTTTGTGGTTGGGAATTTGGGGCACATAGAACTAAGTGAAAAGCAGTATTTTTCTGTTTATATTGAATTTATGGTTGTTGCTCTTTGCCCAGAACAGGAGACATACCCAGAGCCACTGATAGCCTACAAGCATTTCTTGTAAGTTGGGCGCTGGGCCCATGCTGCTTGGGCTAACATTGCATGGGGTTCTCCTGGGGTGACTTTTGAAAATAGAAACTACCCCAGTGCCTCATGGCTTCCTTTACTCTTCTGTCATTTTCCTTCCTGTTCAAAGTTACTGTTTCTAACTGATTCTGTCCCCTATGATCCAACTTGGGGGCATGGCCACACTTCAGTCAAATATGACAGGACTATATAGTCCATTCTGAGTACTCAGGTCATTACAATTAAAGTACAGGTGTAAAGCCAGGGTTGACCAGGAATCAAATTTAGCAGCCTAATCACCAAAATCAATTCTCAGAACATAAATTGTAAATCAAATCATTTTCATTTTACCCAGAAAACTGTGAGCAGGTTTATCTTCCACCACACGGATCCTCCGAGCTCCAGCAGGAATGACAACAGCTTCAATATAACCTGCGGCAATGAATGACAGACAGGTGAACCACATCTCCATGCTGGACCAGGTGCCTGCTGCTCAACATCCCCCAACTCAATCGATTCTATCACACCCCTTGTGGTGGATTCAGAGACTGCAGGTTGGCACCTCAGAAATCAACACAGATGACTCATGAGGAGTGCTCTCTCTTCTACAGCCAAACCTCTTGTCTACCCAGTTTGCAGAAAGTGCCAGTCATATGACATATGTTGAATTGAAACTCCCCTCCCTCAAATTTATATGTTTCAGTCCTCACTTCCAGTACCTGAAAGTGTGACCTCATTTGGGAACAAGACACTTGCAGATATATTCAGTTACAATGAGGTCAGGGTGTCTTTAATCCAAAGATTTTTTTTTTTTTTTAAAGGAAATTTGAACACAGCCATGCACACAGGAGAGCACCATGAGAACATGAAGGCAGAGACCAGCTGATGCTTCTTACAAGCCAGGAATGCAAAAGAGTGTCAGCAAACCACCAGGAGCTAGCAGAAAGGCCTGGAATGGATTCTTCCTTGCAGGCTCAGAAGGAATCAACCCTGCCAACACTGTGATCTCACATTCTCAGCCTCTGAAATGATGAGTCAACGAGTTTCTGTTGTTTATGCTACCTGGTTTATGGTACTTTGTTACAGCAGCCTGAGCAAACTAAAAGTCTGGAATCCCTCATGAATTGCACCTCCCTGGCACATGGGTGAGGAGTGACCTGGTCTCATTCATCTGTTAGAGGTTTCTTCACTCTACCGTAGTTTGAGTTTTCTCTGAATATCCAGGGGATGATAGCAGAAGCTAAGCAACTTGCCCTATCTATGACAAAACTATTGTCTTATGCTGTGAACTGTTTTCTGCTTCCATCATCTCCCGTCATTTCTGCAACTCTCACAGTGTAGACATTGGTCTGCTTTCTTGATTTTTTTTTCCAAGTAGAGTGGGAGCTGCTCATGTTCTGACCATGCATGGTGCCCAGAAGGGAGGTATCATGAGGATTCAGGGAGGAAATGACTGAGGCTGCCAGGGTGGAAGTCAGCAACTGGTTAGTGCCTCGTTAAACTCGGCAACTGAATCAATAAATGAGCTCAACATGACATTGAGATTCTCAAATGCAGGCTGCGAATTATTAAAACAAATTTTTTTTTCATTTGCTTCAGCAAATGAGATGAGGAGCTCAGATTAGATCATGAATCCTACCCCTGTGGTTCCCAAATGCAATCATCAGAATCAGCAGAAGAGTTTAGCCTCAACATAAAATTCTCAGCCCAGTTCTACAGAGATGATGGAAAAATCTAACCCAAGGGGTTTATTTATTTATTCATTTTCTCATACCGAAGTAGCTTTATTTTTATTATAAAAATAGTAAATGATAATTCAAACAACATGAGGCAGAAAATAAAAATCTACCTATACCACATCACACTAAGAAAATCATCCCTAAGTAATATTTTGGTATTTGATCAGATTTTTCAGCATCTATTGGTGCATGTAAATAAACACATATTGTTTTATGTGAATGGGGTATTATGTGTGCTTTTAAGACACCAGGAACAACTTTAAAATGCAGTCACGTGCTGTATAAACTTTTATGTAAAACTAAGCCAGTGCCAGTTTTACCAGGTCTTGAACTCAGGGGTGCTTTATCACTGAGCTACATTCTCAGTCCAATTTTTACTTATTTTTTGAGACAGGTCTCTCTAAGTTGTTGAGGCTGGCCTCAAACTTGTGATTCTCCTGCCTCAGTATCTCGAGTTGCTGGGAATAAAGGTGTGTGCCACCACTGCCAGCTAACTATCTTTTTGAAAGACACCAACCCACACTCAGTCTACGCGTGGCAAGTGTAATTACAGTACAACTGCTCTGAGGTCTTAGTAACATCTGGGAGAAACACAATATGATGATATCAGTAACGCACAAAAACACTGGGCTGGCTTCATTACCACAACAATTTAGATCAAGAGAGAATTTCCTTAACCTCACAAGCAACGTGGGTCACATTCTCTTGGTGAACCACCTTTTCAATAGAAAGTGTTCCCATGCTTGTTAAATGTTACTGATGAGAATGTACAACCTTGTTTTGCTTCTGACTAGAGCAGGAATGCTTATACTATTTTGCACTTGAATATAAAGTGGGTTTAAGGTTATTTATACGGGAACATGGAATGTATAACATCTCACATCTAACATGCATTGTGTATAATAAAATCATATTATGGAGGAATACATGTATTACCATAATAAAAGTTTTATTAGGAATGTAGGTTGCATTTTGTCATATGCTTTTTCTACTTCCAACGGCAAGATTATTTCATTTTTCTCTTGCTCTGTTAATAGTAAAATTCTATGTTCTAATTTTCTATTCAGCATATTTCCTAATAACAAAACAACTTCATAGTCCTAGAATAAACCTTACTGGACCATAATATGTTTTTAATATGCTTCTGAATCTTGTTTTTTAAAAACTAATATTATATTATTCTATTTAGAACTTTGGCAACAGCGTTTGTTTGGCAATTTTGTGTGTATGCTTTATTGAATTTAGTTTTAGAATTGATATTCACCATCCTGCTTGATTTAAAAAAAACTATTTAAAGTACTAGGACTTGAACACAGGAGTCCTTCACGCCTGAGCCACATCCCCAGTCATTTTTAGTGTTTTATTTTGAAACAGGATCTCACTAAGTTGCTTTGGTCTTGCCAAGTTGCCCAGGCTGGCCTTGAACTTGCAATCCTTCTGCCTTGGCCTCCTGAGTTGCTAGGAATACAGACATGCACCACCATGCCTTGTTTATTCTTGCTTAAATAAAAAGTGTTTCTTTGCTGCTTCTGTGATAGTGCATCTGCATTGATTTTCAATTTTATGCAAGGTCACAGTTGGTTATTAATTTTTTTAATCACTTATTTCAAACCAGTTTTAAACATAAAATTGAACAAAGTTATCTTTTATGATATACTAACTTCCTATTGTTTATGTACCCATTATTTGTAATTTTACATATTTGTATTCTCCTACCCTCTTTTGTTCACCAAATGAGCAAATAGCAGATAAGTATACTATTTAGTTTACTCCTTCATCCTCTGCCCCACTGATAGTTATTTTTTATTCTAATGTTTTCTGTAAGCCTTCATAGTTATACTTCTATTAAATGACTTATGAGTTGTAAGTGAAATTTTTTAGTTCTTGAATAGTAGAAGATGAGGAAATCAGCATAATACACTGCATTCCACTTTTTCACCCCATTTCAAATTTTATTACATCATCTCTACCTTATATTAGTGGATGGCATCTATCTTTTGCTTTCTAAGGCAACTGCCATAGTTGCTCTAGTCTTAGTTCTAAGGATGAATTTTAATGTTCATTATGTGTCCTTTTGTCAATTTCCCTGATAAATTCTTGCTTGTTCAAGTTTGTTCCCTTTGAGACGGGTTTGTAGGAATTATATTTTCTTAAATGTAATATATTAATATTCATTGTCACTTCAGTGTCAGTTTGGCTGGTATAAATTTGGGGGTCACATTTTCCCTGAGGCTTTTGCAGGAATTGCTTTCCTGAATGTGACTGTGGTGAATTCTGAGGACAATCTAATGCTTCTGCATTATTAGGTTACTTAAAATTTGGATGGGATGCTCAAAGGAGTCTTACTATGCAAATCTAATAACTTTTAGGTTATTCATAGTTTTATATCAACTTTTCCTGGGACACAAGGCAGTATTTAGAACAGTCACTCCTCAGCGTCTGCGAGGAAATGGTTTCAGGGCCTCTTTGAGGATACCAAAACCTGTGAACACTCAACCTGCCATAGAAAAGGGTGTGGTGTTTGTCATATAACCTATCCTTATCCTCCCATATATTTTAAATCATCTCTGGATGACTTATAGTATTTAAAATGATGTAAATGCTCTCTTGATAGTTGTTACTTTGTTTAAGAAATAGTGACAAAAAATGTCTGCTTGGCAAATGGATGAAATTGGAGAATATCATGCTAAGTGAGATAATCCAATCTCAAAAAACCAAAGGACGAAAGATCTCGCTGATAAGCGGATGAGGACATATAATGGGGGGTGGGAGGGGTTAGCATTAGGGTTAGGGTTAGGTTCAGGGTTAGGGTTAAGGAGGGTGGCAAGAATGGAGGAAGGAAGGACTGTATAGAGGGAAAAGAGGGGTGGGAGGGGTGGGGGGAAGGAAAAAAAAATAACAGAATGAATCAAACAACATTACCCTATGTAAATTTATGATTACACAAATGGTATGCCTTGACTCCATGTACAAACAGAGAAACAACATGTATCCCATTTGTTTACAATGAAAAAAAATGTCTGCTCATGTTTAAGACAGAAGCAATTTTTAAAAGAATATTTTCAATCCATACCTAGTTGAATGTACAGATGCAGAAACCATGGATAGGAAGGACTAAATACATAATTTTTTTCCTGATTTCTTTGATTTTCTTTTTTTTGTATGTGGGGGTGTGTATGTCAAATTCTACGTGTTTTCTGCCTTGTTTCTTCCTTATATTCTTTATTTTCTGGACTCTCCCTTCAATTCCATTGTGCTCTGCTTGCTTTTCCCAATCATGTCCTCTGTGCTATCCACTGTGTCCTGCAGTGTTGATTTTCTCTGAATTCACACAGACTTGGTTTCTGTGATAAATTCCTAAGCTTCTTCCACTTCTTTCCTCAGCTCTGCCAGGTCATATTTCATCTCCCTCTGCTACTCGATTGTATCCCTGTATCTTCCTTGAGATCTTGTATCTTCCTTATAAGTTCTTATTTTATTGAGGCTGTTATTTAATTGATTTTTAAAAAAAATTTATGCCAAACATTTGGTTACAATTTTCATCTTTTCATTGGTCACTTTTTGCTGGTCTATTTTAAATGTAATTTTTCCTTGTCCTTTTTATTCTCTTCCAATTGCAGTGTATTTATATAAATCCTGTGCTGGTTCTCCTTCAAAATTTATCACCAATTTTTAAGTGAGAAAAGTTCTAACTATACCTGCTACTTACAGTAAATAGTTTTGTGTGGTCAGGAACAGTGCTGGGGAATAACAGGGCTTTTTCCTGCTTTACAGTGAAGTTTGTTTGAATATAGTTTTATGTATATTAGCAAGTTCATTTTCATTTTTAAACAACTTACTTTAAATTTACACAAAATACAAATAAGCTTGTTTCTCATTATAAGATTTAAAGAGTACAGACAAGTCTCAAGTCTGCTTAATCCCGCACTTCTCTCCTGTTGGAAGCACATTAGTTTGATGTATATTCATCTGCACTTACTACTTCTACATATATCTACACAAATAAAAATATTTGGTGCAGTATTTACATGTGTGTATTCACATAAAAATTAGGAGTAACATTATAACAATAATATATTATGCTACATTGCTATTTCTAAAATGTCATACATCTTAGATAACATAGTTCTACTTTTTTTTTTTTCTTTAAATTGCTAGGCAATTTATCTAACTAATCATTTGATATATATTCTGGTTATCAAATTTTTGCTGTTAGAAACAATGTTATATCATGTATAACTATGTTCACAAAACCTTCAACAATATACTAGCAAACTTAATTGAGCACATATAAAAAAGTATTATGAATTCTAACCAAATACAATTTATCCCAGGAACGTAAGGTTGTTTTAACACACAGCGATCAATGAACTCCATCATATATAAGGAACATAAACCATATGACTTATCTTAATAGGTGCAAAGAAAGCATATGATAAAATTTGGTCCCCTTTTATGATTGAAAAAAATTCACAAGTTAGGAATAAGCCAGCACTGTGGTGCAACCTCCAACATCACTGAGGTTGAATCAGGAGGACTGGAGTTCCAAGGCCAGCCTAGGCAACACAGTAAGACCCTGTTGCAAAGCAACAAGACAAAACAAAAAGCTAGAAATAGAAGGGAACATCCCTAACCTGATAAAAGGCATCTATGAAAACCCTGAGCTAATATCACACTTCCTGGTGAATTTATGAATGCTTTTTCCCTAAGATCAGGAGCAAGAAAAGGATGTTTTGCTACTTCTACTCAACATTGTGTTGCAATTTCTGTCTAGTGCAACTAAGAAAGAAAAATAAATAAAGGGCATACAGGTGGGAAGAAGAGAAGGAGAATTATCTCTGTTTGCAGATGCTAACATTATCACTATTGTTATTATTAATTTGCAGTACTGGAGATTGAACCCAGGTCATGCTCTACCACTGAGTTAAGCTGCCACCCCTTTTTTATTTTGAGAGGTTCTTGATAGGTTGCTGAGGCTGGCCTTAACCTCACAGTTCTCCTGCTTCAGTCTCCTTTTTGGGATTATGGCACACACCACTCTATTCAGTTTAGATGCCAACATACTATATGCATATTATGTGCACAAAGTCCTAAGGAATACATTAAAATAACTATTAGAACTGGTATAGAAGGTTGCAAGATTCAGATCAATTTATAAAATCAACTTCATTTAGATAGATCAGCAATGAGCAATTGGAAAATGAAAATAAGAAATCAGTTTAAGTAGCATAAAAAATCAACTATTAAGGAATAAATTGAAGGAAATATCTGCAAGGTTTGTCCATTGAAGACTACCACACATTGTTGAGAGCTATTAAGGAAAATCTAAATAAGTGGAAGGGCATCCTATGTTCATGAATTAAAAGATTTAATAACAGGAATACTTCACAAACTGATCTACAGATTTAATGTAATCCTTATCAAAATCCTTACTGGTTTGTTTATTTGCTTGTTTGCCAAAAATGACAAGCTGACCCCCAAAATTCATATGGAAATGTGTCCCAAAATAGTTAAAACAATATTTCAAAAGAAGTGGGAGCATTCACACTTCCTGATTTCAAAACTTTCTAGTAACTTTTGATAGTAATCATGACAGTGTAGTACTGGCATAAGAGATATTTCTACCAATGGAATATAACCATTCCAATGGAATATAGCCCATACATCATTTGTTGATTTTTTTGAAATAAAACTTTTAAGAATAGGGGAAAGAAAAGCTTTTTCAACAGTGTTGGGATAAGTAGGTATTCATATTTAAAAGAAAAAATTAGACTGACTCCTATCTCAGACCATAACCCCCTATATAAAATGACTCAAAATGCATCACTGATCTAAATGGAAGAAGATAAAACTACACAACTCTTAGAAGAAAACATAGGAATAAATCTTTGTGACCTTGGGTTAGACAATGATTTCTTAGATAGTACAGCAAAAGCACAAGCAACAAAAGAAAAATAGGTCATGAATTATATCAAATATCTAAAGTTTTGTGCTTCAAAAGCCACTGTCAACAGAGTATAATGCTAACTCATATAGTGGGAGAAAATATTTGAAAATTGTTTATCTCATAAAAGATCTCTGTACAGAATATATAAATAAAGCTTATAACTCAATAGGAGAATGATAAATAATCCAATTTTAAGATAGACCAAGGACTTTAATAGATATTTTTCCAAATAAAAACTATACATGACCAATAAGCATATGAAAATATATTCACCATCAGTAGTCATTAGGGAAATGCAAATCAAAACAACAGTGGGATACCATTTCATATCCACTGCAATGACTGTAGGGGAAAAAAAAAAGAATAAGAAGTACTGGAGAGAAGGTGGAGAAACTGGAATCCTTATTCATTGCTACTAAATGTAAAATGGTGCAGCACTTTGGAAGAGTTAGTTTCTCAAAAAAAAAAAAAAAACCCACAGAATTACTTTATGACCCATCAATTCCACTCCTAGGTATATATACACAAGGGAAATGAAAACATATGTTCACACAATATTTTGTACACAAAAGTTTAAATAACATTATTCATAATAGCCAAAAGTATGGAAATCCAAAGGTACAGCAACTAATGAATGTATTATAAAAAGTGGTTATCCAAACAATGGAGTACTTGAAATCATTGGTCCTCTTAGTATCTGCTATCCAATAGGCAATCTCTATGTCACTGATTTAATTGCCTTTCCCCAGTCACCAATAAGGCTCAGCATCTTACATACTTATTGACCATTTGCTTTTTCTCTTTAGTTAATGACCTTGTTCATAACCTTTGCCCACTTTTACCATCTCTTTGTTATTTAATTGACATGCAGAAAGTTTAAAATTTCATTTTAACATGTTAATATATTGTTGATATATTTTTGACTTAACCTCTTATTAGACATATTGAAAACATTTCTTCCCACTCCATCATTTGTTGTTTATTTGTTTATGGTACCTTTTATTGCATGGTTTTAATCTGAAGATCACATTTAAAATTTTCGAAATCTCCTTTTTGTTTTCTGATTGCTTCTTCTCATGGCATCTGGTTCTTATTTTATGGCTACAATAGCATCTTAAATCTTTCCAATAATAAAGTTATTAGAGATTTTGAACTTCTGTTATTTAACATATCCTGTCTTTTGTCAGGGGTCATGTTTTGTTTATCTTCATATTTCTTGTGTGTGTTGAAGGCTGTATTTCCAGAAAAAGGCCAACAATGGGTTGTACGTGTGGGTGGGTGAAGTTTGCTGAAAGTCAGGATTGGGTTCCATCTGGGGAATGGGAAGCTGTGTTACATGTTGGTGATCAAAATACCACAAGGCAAAGAAGTCTGCTTTAGGTACTGCATCATGGTGCCAGTCACTAAATACACACAGGTTTCTCTCTGGTAGGAATACTTTTCCCACTCCCTCAGACCTGACTTACTCTGAACAGTCACACGAGTGAAAGTGGCATGTCATTTCCATGTAGGAGCTTCAGTGGCTTTTGGGCCTGGCTTTCCACATTTCCTTTCTCCTGCCATGATGGTTATGGCATTGTGTGAACAGATCCAGTCTCTGCCAGCCTAGGTCTATGAGTGACCATGATATGTGGAGCCTCCTGCCAACTCACAGTGGGCAGACAGATGAACAGGAAATAAACCGCCATGTTAAGCACTGAGATTCGCAGGGCTTCTGGACAGTGCTGTTGGTTTGCTTGTCTATTCCAACAACAACAACAAAAAAAAGCATACTGATTTTGATTCCTCCATACATGAGCTTCCATCTGAGATGTCTTTGTTCTCCTTAGAACTTTAAAATATTTCCTTTGCAATCATTTTCAAGTGATCTTGGAAGATGAGGATATAAGTATGTGTTCGATTAGCCATCTGGGACAGAAAGTCTGCCAGTACCCTTCAGTCTTGACAGCAAATGTCTTGGCTTTGCTACTATAGTTCCATCCCCAGATGTCTACAAATAAATGTTCTACTTGATATTAGAGATATTTCACAAATGTAAACACAGTCCCGTTTTAGGGAAGCAGTTGCTTGATTTTTGTTCTCTTGATCTATCCTGATCCCCAACTGTGTTGTCCTTCAAGCGTGACTCCTCCAAATGCATTTGCATTGAGAATGACAACACTGACCTGCCCAAGCAGCGTGCACACTGCTAGGAATGCTTTCCTTAAAAAATTTGGCCACAACCCCCTATCCCCAAACAAAAACGAAACCCCAAATCCTAAAGCCAGCTTTTCAGAAGACAGCCCTGGATTTTATACCATGAGTATCTCTTAGAGAAATCTATTGCTTTTGGGGAATTGGAAGAATTACTGGATTCCAGGCATGTAAGACAGCAAAGTGTCAAGAACAGAGACAAAAGCTATTTAGGGTCAAAGTGGTTAAAATCTTTTTCAGAGGAATTTCCAACAAAACCATGAAACACACCTGTGACAATATCTGAATTATTTTCTGAAAGAAGCTGCTGTTGTGTGGAATCTTCTTCCTATTTTGTGACTAACAAGGCTTGGTGTTAGCATCATCAGCATGCAGACTACTTGAAATGATCAATCTTCTTAATATCTGCTATCCAACAGGTGAAGGTCTACTGAGGTCCTGATTAGTTAATCCCCCACATTCTAGAGCCAGGTACATTTGCATCTGGTCATTTTTAAGTTTAACTTTGGCACAAGTTGTAACATTGAAATGGCCTCAGGTGGAGTGCTAATACATAGTGGAAAGTTCAGGGCAGACTCACAACCCAAGTGAAGCTTATCCTGGGGTGACCTCGGGGTGCGGTAGTCACAGTTGAATATGGGCTCTGCTAAACTTGCTTACTCTGATGAGTTCTTGACATAATGGGAACCCATTAAAGAGAAAGTCCCTGAAATAAGGCAATCCTCTGTCCTCAATGCAAAAAGCTGCCTCTACCTCTTTACCTCTAGCCTTCGATCTTCTCTGGAGCTCAGAACCACACAGGGTTGTATGAAGAGACACAGGAAAGAAATGAGTCCTAACACCAAGCCTCAAAGCAGCACCACATCACTCCTCAGACTTGATGTCCCATGATGTAGATGCCAGATACCACCACACTGACCATGCATGAAACAAAATTAAAAGGGAAGATTCATTTTGAGAATTCACAAGGCAGATTTACATCTTAGGTGAGGGAGCAAGCCTTCACCTGGGAGTCACTTTCCATTCTGGTCTCAGCCATCAGGGAGGAGAACTCCAGGTAAAGGCCATAATTTGGTTTCATGAGGAAGCCATGGGTAAAACTCTGTGCCTTTGCCATTCTCCTAGGAGAATACACCAGAATATGCCATTTCTGTGTTAAGGGCCTGTTGTTCAAAGGCCCTTAAAGTCATGTTGACCTTTAACTTGTCTCAAATACACTGAACAGTTAATATTACCAGGCTATAAGCACATCTCCCTGTGAAATTATTTTTATCTGAATTATCCAAGTTGACAGGCTTTCAGATGATTTGGAATCATGTTTTTCCTTGCTTTTTTCTCAGCAGTGTTAGCCATATTTGGAAGAAAATCATTGAGCTGATAAGGTATATGATGGGATAGAGGAAAAACCCTGTACTGGGATTCTTTCCCCTGGTTGTAGCAAATATATGAAAAAAAAGTTTAAGTCTTTCTTTTTCTGAAAATAGATCAGAAGATATTCAGAAATGCTTTTGTGTAAGTTTATATTTTTCTCTTTTTACAAAAGTTGTTAATGAGAATACAGGTGCTTCCAGACTTGGGGAGGGAGTCATGTTCTGATTAGCCCAACATAAAATAAATTGAAAATATTTTAAGTCAAAAATGCATCAAATACAACTAACCTACAGAGTACCACAGCTTAGCCCACAGCACACTGTACAGAGCTGGTTGCTTCTGGGCATGACCTCATGGCTAATTGGGAGCTGTGGCCTGCTCCCACTGCCCAGCATCGTGGAGGGGAGTCAGACCACACTGCCAGCTGAGGAAAGACCAAATTTCAAAGTGTGGTTGCTACTGAATGCATGCTGCTTTCACATCATTGTAAGGTAGAAAAAAATACCATAAGTTGAGGACCATCTGTATTCCTTTGTTCTCTTTATCACTAAAGATTGGTCTTGGGTCTAATTAAAAAGGAATTCCAGGAGGATAAATTGTGCTTTATTTAGTTCACCACTCAGAACATGAGATCAGTGTAGATGGGTCAAATCAAGGTCACTGCCTCTACTTCCAGTGTGAAGGTCAGGAAGGTGTTACTCAGTGTCATTCTGCCAATAGGGAAATCCAGTCCTGTGATAATGGAAACTCCCCTGCGCAGGAAGGTGCCAACTGAGGTGAAATTCTCTGAATTATTTTAGCATCTTCTACCAAAGTGCCAGGTGTGGTTGAAGAGAACAAAAACCCACTCTTGGCACACTAGGGCTTATTTCTGTCCAACCTCTTGATTCCATGATTTTTCTTTTTTTAGTCTTTAAATTGATTTCACTTTACAGTTTTTCTTTTTGGCAATCGGTCTTGAACATCAGTTATATATAAGCAGTTAATGGCCTTTGTGTTTATCCATGGCTTCATGCATGACTCATTGCCATTGATTCTACTCAGAAAACATTCAGGCATGTAAGCGAGGCGAGAGCCCCACACCAAGCATTTCACCGATGGGACCACACGTAACAACCAAGCATCTTACATGAGAAACACTTGGGAACCGCTTTTGCCATCACACATGTGGACATCTTCTTACAAAGATGGTTCTTGACTGAGAAGAAGAAATATGTTGCAGTTGGCTTATGTGTACATTTAAGGAACTGATACTGTCATTCTCAACCACAGTGGAAAGAGACCTCCTTCAGCATCCTCATCATCTAACCATGAGATTTCCCTATGGAACCTTCACAACCCACACCTGTGGATGGAGTACAGAAGCCAGCACATGGCAGGGCTCTAAAGCTAATTACTGAATACATAGGTGACATATGGATCTAGCCACATCCAAAAGGGAAAGATCCCACTACCCTCTTTCTCTTTCGCTCTCACTTCTTCTTTTTTTTTTTTTTTTTTTTTTTTTTTTTTTTTTGGTACCAGGGATTGAACTACTTAGGGCCACTCAACCAGTGGGCCACATCCCCAGCCCTATTTTGTATTTTATTTAGAGACAGGGTGCTTTGCTTTTGCTGAGGCTGACTTTTGCACTTGCCACACCACCCTTTTTTAGGAATCTACTGTTGTTTGAGAAGGTCTCTTTTGTAACAGCACAAAAAGATTCAGAGTCCACAGGGCATCCTGGTTGGTTCTCAGTGGGGTTAGGGTTCAGGTGCATCTTGGTTGTTCACCAGCACCAGTCACCTTTCTAATGCCAAGGAGCACAAAAGAATAAAAACAATTATGTCAATGACAAGGAGCAAAGGGAAAACATCCTACTCCTTTGACTTATTAGTTCAAATAGTCCAGCTATTTCTGCCCCACCAAAGGTTTTCCCATCTATTGGAAAGCCAGTTTGAGTCATTCTTTCTGCAGATGATTAGCTAAGGACCTCCTGTGTTAAGGGTTGGGAGAAATGAGCTGGGGGGTAGCAACCACCCTGAAACCCCAATGCTGTTTCTCAGGCACTGCACCAAAAGCCTGGATGAAACCCAGAGGAAACCCAGAGCTTTCTGCTCAGCTGGGGCTGTGACACTCTCGCTGGGTGGGTCTTCCCTGGATTCTCATCTTGAGAACTATTGGAACTAGCGCCTCTTGATTCCAAGAGGACAGAGAAGAGTTCAGGCAGGGGTCAGGACTTCATATAACTGGGCAAAAATCCTGCCTTTGATTCTGTTTTATCTCTCTGGTATGGTATTTCTCTTTGATATTCACCCTGAAGGATGATAAGATGTTCCTCCTCTCCTCATTCCTTGGAGCTGCGCAGAGATGAAAGTTACCTTCCTATCTGCACTGACACGATTAACGCATCCACTCAGCTGGCGTCACTAAGATGTTAAATGACCTGGGGACTTTATCGGGTCTCTAAGCTGAGTTTCCTAAGAATATGCATTTTTCCTGTAGCCTGAAACATCCTTTTCCCACTTTCTCTACCTGTCCTTTAGGTCTTGAGGTCATCCTCATCTGTCTGCAGGCCTGAGCAAGGTGCCTTGCCAGAATTTGGGGCCCCACAACACCCTGGCTGTCTCTACCTCATGCTCACATGGACTGAAGCTCTTTGCCTGGAGTTCCTCACATTGATTGTGACTGACTTGGTGATAGTTAACTTTCATTTCTGTGGACCTAGTGCTTAAGATGTTTGTTGGGGGAACAGCCTTGTGGGTGACCCTTTGCCAGTATCTCTGTATATGTGTATTTGGAGCTTTGGACCCTGATACCGGGTTTGTGTTTAGTTAAAACTATGTTAGATAAAGATTCATTGATGTGCAAATGGGTATTGCACACAGATCTTTCAATAAACAGAATCAATACTTATAAGAGCTTATGCTCCCAGGTTCCACTGGTGAGGATTTAGAAAAACCAGCTTTTTGTGCCTTAAATGAATGCATGACATTTGGTAACCACTCAGAATGCCAGAACATGTATGGGAGGGTGAGCTAGTCTGTGCCTATCTTTTTCAGAAGGGCTGCTAAGACTTTTTGCTTCAGCAGCTAGAAAGCAGCACAATCAGCTACCAAAGTGGAGACAGCTACCCACACGATCTGTCCTTCAATGGGAGACCTGCTGTCATGGTCACAGAGGTCTGGCCTCATCAGGTGGGAGGCTACACATTCTACCTAGAGATGGGGCCCAGAGGAAAGCAAGGGAAGAGGGTATTTTTGTGGATGGATGAATGTTCTGACCAAGTCAAAACCAAAGGACAGAAAACAGGTAAGAATTTCAGAATATAAAAAACACTTCTGCCCCTTGTTAAGGTTTAGATATGAGGTGTCCCTCAAAAGCCTATGTGTGAGACAATACAAGAAATGTTGAGATGAAATGGTTAGTTATGAGAGCTGTAATCTAAACAGTGGGATTAATCTAATGATATGGATTAACGGGGTGGTAACTGTAGGCAGGTAGGGTATGGCTGGAGGAAGCAGGTCATTGAGGGCATGCCTTTGTGGTTTGTATTTAGGCCCAGGTGAACAGAGGCCTCTCTGCTTCATGGCTATCATGAACTGAGTAGCTTCCCTCCACTGTGCCCTTACACCATGTTGTTCTGCCTCATGTTGGGCAAAGCCATGGAGTTGGCTAGCCATGGACTGAAACTCCAGAACCATGAGTCCAAATAAACTTTTCCCCTTCTAACTTGCTCTTGTCAGGTCTCGTGGTCACAGTAATGAAAAACGGACTGAGACACTCCTAATATGGGTTGTCTGATAAGTGAGTTTCTATGTTGCATACTGTGGAGGGTTTTAAAGGTGTGCTGTGGAATCTTCTTTAGTGTTCTATAGGATTGCCTAAGGGGATGGAGGAGTGGGCATGGCTGTGTGGGATCTGCCTACCATGGAATGGTACAACTTTAGTCAGTTTTGTTTTTTAGAGCTCAGCACAATATTTAAATAAAGGATTCTAGTGCTTCTATTCTGTTAAAAAAAAAAAAAAACTAAACTAGTAATCCCTCACCAACTGAGGTTTGCTTTCTGACTGTTGGCACAGTTGCAATAGGCAAGGTCAAAGTCATATAGGAAGCTGGGAACTGGAATATGCAGAGAGAAAATGGCATCAAGTATGTCCAAATAAAGACCAGAAATCTTCAAAGTTCTAGAGCTGAGCCGTTAAAGTGAACCTTCTGTAATTATGGGAATGTTCTCTATCCACACGGGCATCACTAGAACACTAGAACATGCAGAATGAAGCACTTGAAATGTGGCCAGTGGGGCTGGAGGAGAAGTTTTAAGTTAGTTTAATTTTATTATAATTTAAATTTTAATGAACCTAAGTGACCCAGTGCCTCTTGCACTGAATGGCACAGCTTCAAAGGGCACCTTCCTGGCAAACCAACTTGTTACAGCATCTCCTTTTTCCTTGCTCTCTAGGAACCATGTGACAGATATAGGTTCTCACAAAAGCTTTTGATGACTAGATGCCTATCCTTAAAATCCTGAAACCAGTCTTTTGGGTCTGAAATTTCATTTTTAAATTTGTTAGCATTTGCTTTTACCTCTGGATCCTGCTTTCACAAGATCCTGCAAAATGTTTGTACAATGGGTTGTCCTTTCCACGGGTATCTAGAAGGGACATATCTGTAGATCTGGTTTTCTATCCACATAAGGGATACATACACAAGATGCTTCCTCTATGCTGTGTCCCATGGGCTGTTCTGTGGGACAGGGAGTTAAAACTATGTTTCTGTTCTCTTGTTGGGTAGAACTGAACCAAAAGGCTTCTATGTGAAGCAATTTGTAGAAATTAAAACACTAAGTGTTTTAACTCGGTTCCACCCAGAGTTCTCTTGGTGATGTTAGTGAGTGGATACTCGTTAAGGCTTTAAGAAGTCATCTTCTAGGTGGTTTGCCTGCCCTGTGCTCTCTTTATTAAGTGTGATCCTCAGATGCTCCCTGGACATCATAAGCAAGTGTCTTCTAGGGCAAGGCATCAGTAAAACCACCTCCCGATTCTGGAAGCAGCAGCCTGTGGCTGCAAAGGTATGTGGTGCAAATAAAAAGACGAAGAAGTCTCATCAACTGAGCGCTGTTGTATCTCTCAAAGGATGCTGCTGGGGGAATGTCTAGGTTTGGAAACCAAGAGATTTGGTTCCTCTTGGGTCACAGTGGGCAGAGACATCTGAGACTCTCTGGCATCATATGGCTCATGCAAATTTTAGACATGTGTTTAAATGGTATCCTACTTTTACTGACAGAAAATTCAGGAACAGAGAAAAGTTCTTCCATCAACAGGTAAAAATTATGTGACAACGTGTCTTTGCCACCTTCTCTGTGTGCACACCTGAAGATGGGCTGATAAAAGTGGACAATGAGCAAGGTAGCCACCACTGATCCACAGATCTTGGGGCTGTATCACTGAATGCTAGATGCTGCACCTTTGCACAAGCCAATGATTCACTTCTAGGAACTTAAAAAGGCAGGATTCATGCTAAAATATCACCTTCCAGAAACCAAATGGAAATGCCCATTCCTCTATCAGTTATCATCTCAACCTTAAATATGAGATGAGGGTCATTGTGAAACCATTAGTTTTAGGCAAATAAGACAAAATATACAGCATGTGTTGGTTGTCCTACATCCACAGCAGCCCTCAGCCTGGCACTTACCTGTCCCCCGGGAGTGGCTGAAGTCGCCCTTCACCACGCGACAGGTCTTGCCATCCCCACTGCAGACACCACACCGGTCCTCTTTAGCCGCAGACCCAATGATGCCATCACAGCCGATTTTCTAGAGAATCAGAGGGCCCGGTTATTTTGTGGCTAGGATTCAGAGGAGTTTTAAAGAAGTTTTTCTGTGAGGTTGACTTCTAAATGAGGCCCAGTTGGCATAGTGCCCGGGGTCCCCAATACTTTCAGAGACCCAAGAAAATATTTTAACTCCTTTTAAATTCAGAAGAGAAAAAAATAGAATCCAGCCTGAATTATATTAGTCTTTCTACCCACAGTGCTAGTTATAGTTTTCAAATACATTTTTTTAGTATGTGTTATGGAGGAGAGGGGCATGGGAAGACAAAAATGCCCATGGATTTGCATTAAGACCTGAAGCACCAGGCCCATGACTATGGTGCCCAAGGCTGGAGCCCACATATCAACTGGTGTGACCACAATTTCACAAAATAACTGTTCCTTTGGGGCTGCAGGGTCACCTGTGTCTTGACTGTAGTAGCCAACAGTCTCAACATACTGCAGAAACCATGCAGATGTTTCTGAGAACAGAGTCAGGGTGACCATAGTCTACTCTTGGCATAGCCCAAGTTTCATCACAAATAGAAAGTGGCTTTCAACTCTTATTTTCTCTTTAAATGCAAAAGCACACATGAGAATTTTGCATTATGCAAAATGACCTGCATTTATTTAGATTAACATTGGGTGTTTATTCACTAGTTAGACTGCTTAAACACTCCCTTTATCTTTTTCTTCTGTTAAAGTGAATACTTTCAGAAAATTCCACACCTAGCTTAGGTACAGGTGCTTTAGACCACAAAGGAAACCAGAGCTCGAGATAACCCAGGTGAAGTAGATTTAGCTCTTTCCATAGATGACTGAATGGGGACAAACCATGT
The DNA here is from genome assembly GCF_902686445.1 of Sciurus carolinensis. Lineage (NCBI taxonomy): Eukaryota > Metazoa > Chordata > Mammalia > Rodentia > Sciuridae > Sciurus > Sciurus carolinensis. Next base: position 67,590,194 of record NC_062214.1, read on the forward strand.
TCCCATCTGCAGGACAGGGCTTGGAGCAGAGCTGGCTGCACAGCATTTCCCTGGAGGCCAATGCCCATCCCCACAGCTTCCAGTGGAACCAGAATCCTCTGCTTTTTCATGGCAGCAGTTCTCCAAATTAAGTGTGTGTCAAAATCATCTGAAGGGTAGTTACAATTCAGTCTGCTAAATCCCATCCCTAGAGCTTCTGGGAAGGCCTGACACTTTGCATTTGGAACAAGTTCTCAGGTACCCCTGACAATGCTGGACCACCCTACATTTCCACTAGTGTTTGCTACTCAAAGGGTTAGATAAATGGTCGTCTATTTAATAGTTCTTGGGTACTTTAATTTCTTTAGGAAAGAACTGTGAAACTATTATATGTCTAAAAATGATAAGATACCTGGATGTGCTTCAGTACAGACTTTAAGATAAGCTGATAACTGAACAAGTTTAATCCAAAGTAGCCATTAAAAAACTGAAAAGGGGAAACATTTGAAAAGAATGGATCAAAATTATTAATGGTTCAAAAAGATAAAGGACAAACTAGGAGGCTTCAGTGGCCTGAGGCCAGGTAGGGAGCAAATGCAAAAGAGTAGATTTCAGGGCAGCTGGGGAGAGTTAGGTGACACATCAAGACACAGATGAGAGCTGGCTATCAACTGCAATGCCCAGGGGCAGTGACCTGGAGGAAGCTGGCTGTGACAGGACACCTGGACTGGAGCATGTTGCAGGGGCTGCTTGGATTCTTCATTTACCCTGCCAGGTGGTTGCTGAGAAATTGCTCAATATAAAACTACAGAGGTTAAGAACACAGATAAGCTAAGATATAAAAAATTTTGCTCAGAGCAGAAAGCTCAGCAAATACCCCAGGGACCATGTGTGTGAGGGTTTGTGTGCTACTTCAGAGCTCCACTGTCAAGTCTCCAGTCAGCTTGTGGTACAGCCACGGGGCCAACACCACAAGAGCTGGCCCCTCACTCTGGCCTCTTTGTGTCACCCATACCTGTTCCTTCTTAGCTTCCCCATCTCTCTCAGGTGCTCACAGCTCTAGATCTTTCCTATGCCGGCTTCCTGTTACTTCTAACCACATCCCTGCTGTCATAGTGATTCTCTGGCTTCACGCCAGACTTCTTGTCCTGCACCTCATATAGGGTTTCTTGATTAAACAGTTTCAAGATGTTCAAAGTAAATGTCCTGCATGGTCCTGACAGCTTCTCCCAGCACCCATGAAGGGGGCTTTTCAGATCAGGTTCTAACCAAGTTGCCCTTTAAGTTAATTCTGCAGCTTACTCCAGGGCTGTTATATATCTGTGTTCTGCCCATGCTGCTTGGAGTTCCCTGAGCACCTTTGAACCTAAAGAAAGGGTATATGGGGATGTCCATGTCTGAACATTAGCAAATCTGAGGCCTAAAGGGCAACAATCAAACCACTCTGTCTCTGGGGCACTTTCTCCATTTACTATAGTCTGTGAAAGGGATGTATAATATTTTGGGCAGGCATTGAGATTTTTTTTTTTAAATTGAAGCTACCATAAAACACAATGTAAGTCATTTCTGAGTGTTGGAGGACTTTAACAATTGCATTTATGAGCTTTGGTGTTCCAAGAGAAAAAGGTGATCAAACCAAGGACACTCTAAATGATAAACTCTCTAAAACCTTCCCATGTTATCCTGGGAATCCTTAGTTACTTTTCTACCTTTGCAAGAAAGGAATTTCCATTTCCCACTTCTGAGATTTCAAACTCCTGGTCAGTCAGGGCCCTGTTCTGCTGACTAAGTCGGGGTGTGTGTGACACCAAAGGGCCTCAGGGGACAACAGGGTCCCATGGCATAATTAATGGACAGAGGATGGAATACAGCTGGTGGCGAATGCACAGGTTCCTTTTGATCATGACAGTTCCAGTGAAATATGCAAAATGTAGTTAAAAAAATTCTAGTGCTTGGCCCTGTGTGCTGGAGAGGGACAAAGGAAGGGTCATTTTTCCAGAATTGAGAAGTATCATTCATCAGGGATGTGAATTCTGGATCCATGCCCAGGCTTTAACCCTACCGAAGATCACGGGTGACAAACAACTTTCTACCATAATATCTAGTGACCAACTATGTAACACCATACTTCCTACAGTTATATAGAGTTGTCCTCCATGTCTACAAAGGACTGGCTCCAAGTTCCCTCCAAACATATCCAAATCTGGGGAAGCTCAAGTTCCATATATAAAGTCAAAGTATTTGCATCCTCCCCTATGCTTTAAATCATATCTAGGATACATCTAATACCTAAAACAATGTAAATGCTACATAAAAAGTTGTTATACTGAACTTTTAAGGGGATAAAGACAAAAAAATCTGTACATGTTCATTACAGATGCAATTATTTTTCTGAATATTTTCCATCTAAGGTTGGCTGAATCTGTCAATATGGAGGGTTGACTGTATATAAATTCATCCAAAAAAGTCACTACACTTCTATTATGTACCTAACCTGGGGAATAAAGATGTGTAAGACAGGGGCTACAGCAACAGAGAAACTAACAAATGTATCAAAGCTTGTGCCCAAATATGCCCAGAGACCAAGGAGGGAGGGTCATCAGAGGTGGCTCTTGTCTGATTTTCTTCCAATTCCTTGAACTCTTCCTCCTCTCTCCTCTCACTTCTTGGATTGCCTGAGTATGGGCAGCTCCCTGAATGTGCTCCAGCCCTCCTGCTCCTCTTTGGCTTTCTTGTTAATTTCTCTTTCTTGGACTTAACAATCACTCTCCTGTGCAGACAACTCTTAAACCCAATTCTCCCTCCCCGATCCAGACTCACATTCAAAACTGTCTGCTGAGCAACTTCCTGGAATTTCTAGCCCAGATACTGGACCCTATGGGCCAACTTTTGAAGTTTCTTAGTTCTTAATTCTAGTTGAATACTCCCACCATCACCTTGAAATGGATAGACATGATCTCTGAGCCTGAAACCTCCAAGCCACTTTTGGTTTGCTTGACAAGTCATTAGTTGCTGAGTCTGGGGTTTTGTCCCTTAAAAAGCTCTAGTGTCTATTTCTTCTCCATGCTCAGGCCCACTTCCTGGTTTAGACCCTCTTTATTCAGCACATGAACTATCAGACTGTTTTTCTGCTGCACTGACAGACTAATCACCACGTGAGAAGAGCCATGGCCATTGAGCACCACCGTCTATTGGATATGCTCACGCTCAGCAATTCAAGACCCTCCATGATCTCACCCTAGTGCTCACTATCTCATCTCACCTTCCTCTTCCTCTAAAAGTATACTGAATCCAAGCTCCTAACAGCCCCACTCCTGCAAGTTCCCATCACCTCTAGCAAGGTGTTTACTGATTTCCCTGGTTCTACTCTGGCCCCACCAGTCAATTCCCCATTTCCAAGATTGTTTCACTCCTCTGCTTCAATCCCTGTTATGCTCTGAAAAATATCCAGACCCTCCAGGGTCCCAATTCCTCTTGTTCCCAACAGCTTTCTCAGGACCTGCCATCCTGCCTCTTTACCCCTCCATCATGGGAGTCTCACTCTTGCTCCCTTCTGCCTGCAGCTCTCTGCCCCTCAGGTTCCTCCAAGCTGGCTTTCCTCAAATGCCATCTCCTTCAAGAGACCTGCCACACCCCCAACTGAGACTCTCTATGACATGATTTTATTCTCTCCTGCACACATACTGGTCCCTGGAATAATCACATTTGTGAGTTCACATGGTCTACCTGTATGTTGGATGGGGAGAGATCCAGTCACTGCAGGGAGGTCTGTTACAGCAAAGTGTTGCAGATGATTGCCAGTTACCATCTGTGTCTTGATGTGTCAGCTAGATCTCTCCAGCTACCATACTGTCCTACAGAACACCCAGTGCACACTGCAGTGCCTAGCATCACAATGTGTTCAATGAAGTTATCATGCATGAAAAAATAAAAGCCTACCCTATGAGCTTTCTGATATATTAAAACTCAAATCTCTCCTTGGCTCTAATTCACATCTTTGCCCTGTTGTTAAGGTCTCACCTATGTGTCAGGTTGTCAGTGCATGGAGGACGGTGTCTTATTATTCTTTGCATTCTTACCCTCACCTACCCAACCACACGTATGGCTAGCAACATGAATTTACATGTTCAGTAAATTCATTAGAAATGATGAACTTTCATCGTTCAAGCTGAGCCACAGACAAAAAAAGTGGGAGTTAGAATTCTTTTTTTCCAAAAAGGTCTCTGCCTCTGTCTTCTGGATCCCCAGTCTGACATCATTTCCTCCCCCAACCAGAGGCAGTTTACTTCTCTTGAATTGGAACTAGAACATCCTTGTACAGCTTTTTTTTTTTTTTTAAAGTGAACCATACTTCATTTTATTAGCAGTGTCAATGTATAAAAAGATAGGTATCTTTTTCATGATGCGAGATCATTTTCAATCAGCTGTAACATCTGCCCACATATCTTCACCTTGAAAATGCAACATTTCAAGCTTCAGTCTGTATGGATTATTCCTCTTTTACCTCCATAATTTTTGTGCCAAGTCTTCTTGTCATTTGCTTTGAATTCTGTTTGGTGCATCTCTCAAGGCTTTTGCACAGATCCAGGGTGCAGCTGAGTCTTGTGACTAGACTGCCACCACGACATGCTGTGGCAACAGTGGCGCACACCGGGCTGAATGGTGAGAATGCCTTTCCTTTGGCTCATCCAGGCAGTCCTTCTTGTACAGAATTTTATGGTCTTTGGATGTTTTCCTTTTTTTTTTTTTTCCCCTTTCTTTCCTGGTTGGAAGAAATAGTACTTGCTTTCTTCAACTTAGTAGCTATCTTCCAAATCCTGCCTCATGCTATCTCTTTGGTTGGAGGGAGGCCAGTGACTTCTTGTTTGAATTTTAACTGAATGCAGATTTCAGGCCAGCTGCACAGCTGTCGTGTCAGGATTCACTGGGTTCCTGGGTGATTTCCACCAGGGCCTGTAGTACTCATCTTCCTCTTTCTTGACTTCATTCTTGTTTTGCTAAACTACACATAATTTCTCCAGAATGAATGCATGGAAAATAAAATTTCAGAGTTCTTCCATGTCTCAAAATTATTTTGCCCACATGCTTGTTTGATTCTATAATCATCTCAATTTTCTGTCAGGGTCAGTTTTTCTGTTTATTTTTCTTGGTCTTTCTTGTCCATGCTGCTGGTTTTCTCCAAATAGCTGATAATCTCTAGTTGCACACTCATTTTGGAGAATGAGGAACAGAAGGATGGGTGGAGGGAGACCTATAATTGAGGGTGGGCAGTGTTGCATGGTAAGTTTCCTTTTAGGACTGGTGGGAGGGAAGCTGGAGTGTACTCTTAAGCTAAGAAGGGAGAGTGGCTTATTTGAACAATAGAGGCCACATCTCCTGCTCTGAGTTTTTTTGAATAGTTTAACCCATACTTTAGAAGGGAGTCCCTTAATATTTTACCAAGCAACTGCCATGATCTGCCTGCAGGCCCGAGCATGGGCAGCCATATGGTATGCAGCCCGTGTCTCATCTTACTATTTTTAACCAACTCTCACTTCTAACCACCATTCCCAAGTCTAAGGCTCTTAACCTCTGCTCTGATTGCAATTCTCCATTGCATCAATTCTGGCTTCTGTTGCTCTACTCCATCGATGATACTTCCATCCATGTTGACCTCTGGAAAGGGGTGGAGAATTTCTTTTGTTTTTCTTCATTGCTACAGTTTGTGCTTGCTATATATTATTTTATCATTGTGGTTGAGTGGCGTTCTGGATGGAAATGGTCATCCATAAAGGTTTGGCAACCACAGGCCATTCACTTTAGTTACCAGCCATAGGGTCACAAAGTAGCAAAAGCAGCAAGGAGGAGGACATTATTGAATTATAAGCCTAAGTATGCATGCCTTGTACCCCTTCTTCACATAGGGTACTCTGTGGCCAGAGTCTCTTACAATTCTCTTATATTCCACCAGATAGACCCATATTCCACCAGTAACTCTAGTTACTGGGTAGACCTTAGTAAACAAAATGGGAGACCAATAAATATTTGAGAATGAAAATGGTTCATTGACATGCACTCCAGACTCTAGAATCACTAAAGTCCTAAGAGCAGGTGATTCATTCACTCATCTACTCAACAATTTCTCTTTTTTCAATATGCAGTCAAAGTTTTTCTTGGGAGCCAGCTCATAGGGGAACATATATTGATCAGACATACTTCCTCCATTGAAGAATCTCACGGCTATTTTGGTTTGGTGTTTATTGGTATGATGTACAAATTGTGGTCCCAAGGAAATATGCCCCTAATCAGAGTAGACTGACTACAGTGTGCATAAGCTAACAAAGCATTCAAGAAAATCAAGTATATTTGGTTCTCGGGCATATTTGGATCTATTCCCTTCAATGGTAACACCATGTGTCAGTTTGACTTACCCATTTTATGTCAGTAGTTCCAGAAGCAAGTTATATATATATATATGAGACTTATTGTCTTGGGTTTTTTGCTTCTGGAGGCCAATACTAGAATCATTAATGATAGGATTCCTGATTTATAGGGCATGCTGAAAAATATGTTTGTTTCTTCCCCCAATTCCCTCCCACTTTTATGAGTGCTGTTAAGTTTAATTTCAGCATGTTAAGTAATTTGTGACTCACTGAAGTGAAACTTAACTCAGTCCTAATAAAAATGGAATAAAATGGCATTTCCATGTTTCATATTATGGTTTGAATCAGCCAGCTATTTGGAGCTTAGTGGAATCTACTCACAATGCCATTTTGGAGCCTTGCATCCTACCAACTAGTTACTACATTCCCTAAAATTTCCCAGGATTCCTCTGCTACCCTAAAATAGCAAAATTTATAGTTTCGGGGAACACAGGGAAAAGAGAGTAAGCAAACCGTGGCAATATTTTTGTAACTGCTGTCCTACAGAAAATGTGGAGTTTCTACCTTTTATCCCTTGCAACTAAATAGTTCATCTGTGAATAAATACAGTTCCTTTGCTCACTAGATTTCTTAGATTTTTTTCTTAAATTATGATTACTATTATTTTCCTTAACCAATTTTCCTTGCCTTACTCATTCTTAAGTACCACAGGAATGCAGATAATTCCATTTTGGCAATTACTGCAATGAGGCATAAATACTGTATTTGTATTTAATTTACAATCTTATTTAAGTATGCTCAAAAATTTCGGATAAAAATTCATTCACTACACCTTTAAAAATTTGGAGTTCTGTGAGATTTGACTTACAAGCAAGCTGAGGTTAATCTTCACCTGTCTAAAGAAAGAATAGTGTTAGAAAAATGGCAGATGGTCTAAAACTTTTTTCAGAAACCACTGTTTCTCAGAGTTTTAATCTCATGAAGTGGTTGCAGGCAGGTACTGCTGCCACTTATGGGGAGGTGGCCTTTCTGAAAGGATAAGTGGGCTGCTTGGAGGCAGCTGGTCAACAGGGCACATCCATCCAGAATGTAGCCTCCTCACTGGCATGGTGATGCGATGGACAAGCATAAGATGCCATGGAGCACTGTGAAAGATGCTGTCATCTACATTTCTGTCCCCACTGACTCTGTTTGATTAGTATAGGCCCAGTGCAGGTGACAACAAATGCAATGATGGTGACAGTGGCTGAGGCACTGGAGTATGATTAGAAGGGGGTTCCATGGGGATGGAGTAACATCTGGGAATGGGAAGACATGTGCCCTAATGTCACTTCTATCACCAATGTGATTGGCAATGGACTGACTGTTTGTGCCCCCTGCCCCCAACATATATGTCAAGTTCCAATGTGATAATATTTAGAGGTGGGGCCTTTGGGGGTGATTAGTTCATGAGGGTGGAGCCCTTGTGAATGTGATTAGTGCCTTTATAAGAATAGACCACCACATGAGGACACAACAAGTGAGCAGTCTACAACCTGGAAGAGGGGCCTTAACCAGAACCAACCATGCTAATACCTAGATCATGGACTTCCAGACTCCAGAACATTAAGATATAAATGTCTGCTTTTTGAAAGTCATTCAGGCTGTATTCTGAAAGGTATTCTGCTGTAGCAGCCCAAATTGCCTAAGACAGACAACACAAAACAGCAGAATGGGCTTGGGTTTCATGTGCCAGACATCCACAGACTTAAGGCTACTCAAATGGCATGTGTGACATTTTGCCCTTGTTCCACTGACTAGAGAACTGACAGTTCCACTGTCAAACTACAGGGATAATTCCCCAGATAAAAAGGTTGGGATTAAAACAAAGGTCATGGAAGAGGCCCATTGGCATAGACCACTAGGAGCTGAAATTATGTCTTGCATAATTGGCTAGAGAATTTCAGGTTTCTGAGAAATGTCTCCCTATTGGCAAGAATGCTGTAGAAGATGCTGGCAAGGGGTCCAGGGCTGCTGAGCTGGTGCAGCTCTAAATGTATAAAAGCTCTGATTTGGGAAGTTGTTAGCAAATGCATTAGGTCATTAGTCTGTAACACACCAGTACACAGGGTGGCCCAGGGAAGTGTGCAGTTTAGGAAGAAAACAAACCCTGCACTTAGCTTGCTGGCAGGCTTACTGATAACTGTCAGCAATACCTCTTTTCAGTAGTAACCATACGAGCGCTGTTCCTGTTGTTCAAGGGGTAGGTCCTGGAACATTCTTTGCGGCAAGGAAGCAGCCCTGAGCACCCCATTCAGGAACTCATTGCTGTCTCCTTTCCTGGTAGGTTGCCTTGCCAAGACTCTCAGAGTCAAGTGTTTATTGCCCACACTTATCTATATCTGGTAACAAAGCCAGGCGGTACCAAAGGGGCCTGGATATTGGTTGGTTTTCCCCTGAAACACTTCACTTAAGGACTGGCTTGGACTCTGCAGGAAAAAATCCACTCACATTGAAATGGTTTGCTGCAGGAACATCCAAGCTGTTGTCTTTCCATTTATTCCTTCCTTTTGTTTGTCATCACTCACAGAACACTGAGGTCTACAAACTCTGTTAGGCAATGGGGAAGCAAAGAGAATAATGCAGATCTGCCACCTGCCTACATGGGCCAGTGGACCCAAGGCTCATTCACTGGCTTGTGTACAACCACAATTAAGTGAGGACAAATGTGTCTCCCTCCACGACTCCAGGGATTCCCATTTTTTTCAAATGTCATTAAGATTTCTTTGAAACTAAGCATTAATGATTGGTGTTAGCGTTGGAAGGTGTGGAAACTGAAGTAAGAAGAGCCATGTGGTTTCTGGGAATTGGTTTCTCTTTTCCTAATAATATTGATAAATAGAATTTCCTAATTCCTAGATGGCCCTCAGCAGGTGAACTCCTTGATTAGATTCACAAAGGGATTGGTGTATGGAGGCTAAAAGAAATGTGAAAATTGGAAGCCTTGGTCTTCCATCCTATACCTAAGGCATGGTGATTCTGAGCCGCCATCTCCAACAGTTCATGGTAGGCTCACCTGCTGAGACACAGTTGAGGGAATGTGGTTATAGCCATGATAAGACCAAGCATCTGCAGCTGAGGAAGGAGGGGTTCCCTGTGTGCTATGCTCTGAATGTTTGTGTCCTCCAAATGCCTGGGTTGAAATTCTCACTCCCAAGGCGATGGTATCAGGAGGTGGGGGTCTTCAGGAGGTGATTAGGTCATGAAAGTGGAGCCCTCATAAGGGGATTAGTACCCTAATAAAAGAGCCTCCATAAGAGCTTTCTTACCCCTCCAAGGACAGAACAAGAGTCACCATCTACAGACACAAGCCCTCTTCAGACACTAAGTCTGCCAAAGCCTTGATCTTGGACTTCCCTATCTCCAGAGCTGTAATAAACTTCTTTCACTGATAAACCAGTCAGTCTACGGAACTTTGTTTAGCAGCTGCAGTGGACAGACACAAGGGCTTCTTCATATGCTCAGATTGATTTGAGTGGTCAGGAGATGGCACCTGTGCCTTAGCCCTCAGAGCACTGGACACTGTTAGCCTCTCAACCCTGCCTCCAATCCCAGCTGCTGCAACACATCAGGAGATGCTTATTCTGATGAATGAACAGGGAGCACAGAGTGACTTCTGCTCACCAGGCTAGAAGCACTGAGACTAGGTAGTGCACAGCAGGTGGCTGTCAGCTCTGGCAGATTTAATGTAGGTGGAGGTAGTGTTTCCTTCCTTCCTTCTCCTCTTTCCCACCCTCTTCAAATTTTGTTTGTGCTCTTTTAATATTGATCAATGTTCTAACAAGTCATGGACACCCCAAATCAAGACAGTTTTGGGGACTATATACCAATGAGTGGCATGCTCCCCAAAGCCAGGCAAATCCACCTTCCTGGATATCACCTGCAAAGGTGATTGCTTAGTTTCATTAAATCTTTTGCAGCTAAACAGAACACAGCTTCTCTATTCATCCTCCATTCTCATTTTAACACCTACCTGTTCTTTTTTATGGTCATGATGTCTAAAGCAATTTTAAAAGCTTTGAGATGGTTATGCTGCTGCTATTCTTTCAGGCACCTGATTCCTTCTGGACCCTATGCTCAGTCACTGCCCAAAGCAGGGCAGTGGGGCAGGTACTGCTAGCTGCTGGAAAGAGCACTATCAGGTGTCTCCTTGAGAAATCTACTCCCCCAACCTCCCAAGGTCTTGCTTCTACCATGAGCCCCACTTAGAGAGAGGGATCCTCCCTCCAAGGACCCACAAAGGACACAATGAAAAGCATATCACCTGGCACCTGCCGTGCACGCAGAGGTCAGTTTCATAGGGTCCACAGGGAGTGCCATCCAGGACCCTGTCAGCCACCAGCAGCGGGGACTCCTTCCCAAGGGGTGAGCAGTAGAGCTCACACGGCTTATCTGAGGAGGGAAAGATTGGGAGATGTTGACATGGGGAGGCGCATGTGGGTCTTGTGGGCGCAGGCACACGTGGGCAATGGACAAGCCCAAGGAAGAGATTGGCAAGGTAAACAAAAGTCACTGCAACTTAGTGCACATCTTCAGAAATACGTACCAGTTTCTTTGAACACCTGACATAGCACATGGAAAACCACCCTTAGGCTCAGGTAACTGACAGTGTGGGTTTTCTCCCGATTCTCTTTATTCTTTGCAAATAAACACACCAGGCTGAACAAAGGTACCGCTGTGAGCTAACCTCTATGCAAGCTGACTGTGCGTCAAGGGTGAGCCCAGGAGCCACTGCTAGAGGGGTCAGGGAAGGAGGGGAAGGTGAAGAGAATGCCCTTGGGCAGGTGCAGTGGGCTCCACAGGGTCTCCATGATAGTGGTTCTTGCTAAAAGCTTCAATGTTGCCCCAGCTTCTGCGTAACAACTGCAGAGCTATACTGTGAGACATAAAGGACCTGGAAGACACTGAGCAGAAGCAAGGTACAGAAAAGCAACACAGAGGCCACTGGCTATGTCAACAGGCAGAATGGAAACTCCCGTTCCTGATGCTCCTAAAACCCGGTGAATTTCCAGCTCTCCTGAGTTTTCCAACTCTCACGAGTTTGCCTAGGTTATTTCTTCTGCCTGCAATCCATACTTGGCTTCCTAGAAATCTGCTATGATCCCAGAAACTTCTAGCCCAGAGCTCTCGCTTCTCCTTCCTTCTCTGACGTGGAGGACAGACACCTCTATGTGTAGCTTCCACACATCTCCATTAAAGCCCCTGATTGTTAGTCTATTGTCCTATAGTTATTTGAACAAATCTCATACATAAAAATATTCTTACAAGGCAGGCTCCATTGCTAATGGCATGGAAACAGGATGAATTTTAATCATATGTTGAGCACCCTGTTCTGAAAAATCCCAAATCCAAGATGCTCCAAATGGAAAATTCCACACCTAACCTCATGAGGTGGCAAGAGTCAAAACACAGGCACCCTAAAAATATTGTGTAAAATTACCTTCAGGCTATGTGAATAGTAAACACTAATCCCATATTTAGATTTGGTTCCCATCTTTAAGATATCTCACTGTGTGTGTGTAAATATCCCTAAATCAAAGAAAAAAAATCTGAGATTTGAAACACTTCTGGTCCCAAGCATTTTGCATAAGGGATTCTCAACTTATGCCTTCCAACTGAAGCACTGGTGGGATGGGAGTCCTTGGGGGAAGAGGGACCAGCCTTTCATGGTCTGTCCCCAGACTGGGCCCAAAGCCTAGGCTCACAGAAGGTCTTGGTAAATATTTTTGAACAAATTATTAGATTTTGTTTTCTGTATCTGAGCAAGAGGAGCACACCTTTTCTCTCACAGTGACCCAACCCTAATGCTGTTTATAGTATTATTTTACAAAAAAAAACCTTTAGAAAGTGAAAGACCTTTATGCTGCCTTGCTGGGCCTTTGTCTCCACTACCAGCCTTCCCCAATGGGTCCTTTTGGTGGTTTCAGTTGAGCAAAAGCAGGGGTAGAGAAGGGCTTCTATAGCTGATGTGGACTTGGAGGACCTTGGCATCTCAGTTGCAGGGTCCTTGTCATAGAGATGCTATCTTTCCAGGTCTCTGGGTCTTTCCTAATTGGATGACAGTCACTCATTCAGAGGGAGATCATCTTAAAGAACTAGAAAGAAGCTCCAGGGATTTGAAGGAAGTGCTTGATTCAGTTGTTTCAGCTCATTGTGGGGGCATTCTGTAGACTCTGCTGGGGAAAGAAGACCGAGTAAAGCATCCTTTGGCCCCATGGACAACTATGGAACAAATCCTGGATCAGGTAAAATGTGGCAAGTCCCATGAGATGAGTGAGCTTTGGAGGGCTGGATGTAACCTAGAAGGAATGACTCATTTCCTGTGCTGGCAGGTTGTGGGTGGCTGTATCTCCATTCAGAGGGATCGGCCCAAGGAAGTGGCCAGTGGAACTATGGAAGGTAGAGACGTAAGTTGAGATCAACTTCTGGGAAGCTTGTCTGACAAGATTACTGAGGTGTTTTTTTGGGGCCATTTGAGGTTCCCCATGAGCATCTCCAGGAGTCAGTGGGGGAGATGAAGCAACACAGCTCTTGAGTCTGAAAGGTTTGGTGCGTCCACTATGCATATTGAGCTCACCCTAATGTTTTACTGTAAAGAACTGTCCCTTAATCAAAGGGGTTTGAAACTGGATGTTAATTACCTTTAGGCTGTAGTCCTGACTCAATACTGGGAGTAATGGGCTTTGAGGTGATTCATTCCACAGCAATGGTAGTGATTATGATAAAATCATAAATAATATTTATGATCAATTATATGCCAGACAGCATGCTGAGTTGCATCTACACATTTCAGGTGCATGCTGTCCACAATGCAGACAAGCACACAGAACATGTGGAGCACACAGAACGTGCATGCCTGGCCTCAATCATCAGGGCCACACCTGACCTTTTAACTCCTTCCACCATCACTGCCCACGCTGAATGCAGAACTCTTGGAACCAAAAAACATTGCTGGAAGTAAGTTACTAGGTTCACAGATATTTTTAGCTTCTGAGTATATACTCTCATTTGAGCAGAAATGGAAAAGAGATACGGGTAGAAAAGTAGAGGATATTTTGAGGAAAGTTGGGAAGACCGGTCTGGGAAGGGATAAAGGTTGCTTGTCTGGATTTTGGTCTGACAATCAGACAAGCAGAGACTCTAAAGCAGGAGAAGTAAGCTCAGATGATGGATACTGGCCATGACCTCAGGCAAGGAGGTACACTCTACCTGCACTTGACTCTCCCACCTATAGACACTGGCCTCCATGTCCCTGACAGTCTAGGATACCTGTGCTCCAGAACAGAATGCAGAGGTGTGCTTCCTTCCTTGGCCTGGATGAGACTCCCTCTATTTGTTTATCTCCTTTTCACTCAGAATTCCGAGTGATCCCCACCTCCAGCATTGTCTCCTGAAGGGAGATCACCTTTATGAAACTTGAGGAGAACTCTCTACATATTCCTTTTCGGGCTTTCATAGTTAAGAAATTAATCTCAGATATTAAAGACCCTAATAATTAACACGGGACGGTGAGTCTCAGTTTTGAGCAATGTTAATACTCTTATATTCCTAGTTATATAGAAAAAGGTCAAATCTCAAAAGTTATACAGTCACACACTTCAAAGAAAGAAACTTGGAGCATCCCTTCAGTTTCCTGCATGGCTGGTGTGTGCTGAGAAGAAATCTTGACTGAGACTGGTCTGCCTGTGGGCAGACTGGCTTCTCAGAAGCCTCCCTTTTGCCTCAGTTGATTGGACCAACTACCTGACTGGCCAGACCGATCAGAGCCTCTCTCCTAAGATTTCAGTACTGTGATTTAGATATAAAGAGATAATTTCTCTTCATAGTTGATGGATCCCAAGGAAGGCTTATACTCCTTTATCTGTAATTCAGAAATACAAAAAACTCGAAAACTTCTGGTGTATCCTTATATTTATGGCAAACACATTTGGAAGCAAAACCATCCTTGACTAACATGAGTCAGTATCTCCCTCAATGAGGCTTTCCTTAGGTTCCCTGGTTGGGATTTCTATAGCCTTACCACAGGGTGCCTCTGGGGATCTCACCAGGGATATTAATATTTGGTTGATGTGCTGTTATTACCTTTATAACCCTAAAATTCTCTGAATTTGGAACCATACTAGGCCCCAAAAGATTTGGATAAGGGATGTTGATTTGCATAAGAGGTGCTGTGGGCTGCTCCATCAGCCTGCACACAGACACGTGATGGAAGAGACAGTCTGTAGTGGGGGCAGGTAGTCAGGACTGATGAGGCCATGGAGGAAGGTCCTGACATCTTCAGAGGCCCTGGCCCCAGACTCTCATCCTGGCCCTTGGGTCCTTTGAGATACTCTGCATGTTTGCCACAGCTTTCCTTCATCCCCCAGAGGCTCAGACCTGGAGGGGTTTCTGCAGGGCCAGGGAGAAGCTGGGACTATACCACCATATTCAGACTCGGCCTTCCCTGAGCCTTCTGACACTTAGATGGGCATGCAGCCTGCTGCTGGCCTGGGCAGAGAGGACTGAACCTTTAAAGGTTTCCATGTCCATGAGATTCCACGGGGAAGGCAGGAACAGGGTGGGTTTGGAGACTGGCCACTTCAATGGGTTTCTGTCTGAAGGCTTTTCCACATAGAAATCCTTTCTAAGGAGAGTCTTTGTCTTCTTTTGGAGGTGGTATGGATTTGTGGTCCTGAGTCCCCCCTTGGAAAGTCTACCTCTGCAAGAATTCTTTAAAAAAAGAGAGGGAGAGAGAAAAGAAAAAATATTGCTTCTCCTTTCTTGAACTGTGCGTCACTCGCCAAAGAATTCCGCAGCGATAGCAATGTTATGAATAGGGTAGTCATAATGGGCTTCAGAAGAGCCCAGAGCCCAACCACAGGAATCGTTCCTATCACGGCTGAGCTAGAATTGTGCCTTTTATAAAGTGAATTTTGAGAAGAACACTTATAATCTGCCTTCTGAATTGGCCATTTATTATTTTGTGTTCACCCTTGTGAAATACTCCTTTAAAAAAGCTGGCTTCTGTTTATATTTGAGAGAGAAATGAAGCCAAATATGCAAGAAGTCATGACTATTCCACCCCAGAGGAGGATGTGTCGAGTCACTAGAGCAAAGCCCTGAACTTGGGGTCTCTCCTTCAAGGGCAAAACACTTATGGCCTGTTAGTTGTCCTTATCAAACTGGGTGGCACTTGTCAGATCAAAGGCAGTGGCACTATAGCTATAGTTAGTTATTACTTGGACAGAAAGAAACAAAAAGCAAGTGAGTGAAAAGATGTACTCTAAACCCAGCGAGGGCTCCACAGAGCCTCAGTGAGGCTTCCTGGATGGGGGATCTGAGCAGACAGAAGTCTCAGACACTGTGATGATAAGAGAACCAAAGAGCTCAGCATCCAAAAGTGGTTAGAAGTAAAGCAGAAGTTTAAGCTGGACTTGGAGAAATCTCTGGAAAAACAGACATTGAAGTGGATTTCTACATTGAATAAATGAGGCAGGAGAACTTAAAACTAAAGCAAGCAACCAAAGGAAAAATAACTTCGTGCAAAGAGCTGAGTGGAGGTGAAAAAGGGTGTCTTAGACTTGATCTCGTCTGACTCCAGTAAAGAGGGGGATGACAAAAAAGTGTCTCTATCAGGCCTTGTGGACACAGTTGCAGGTTCAGAAATAGGCTGGTTTTCATCAGAAGAGGCCACTGAGTTGGAAAAATGGCAGGCTCTCTCTGTGACTATCTTCCCAGATTAGGAATCTGAATGTGCTTGAGATGGCGGGAAGCCCCTGGTCTCCTCTTGGAGCAGAATAACATCCAGGCAGAGAGAGGTGAGGTTCTCTTTGCAAGCCTGTGCTTCCAGCTGTGCATGTTCTTTCTGGAGGGTGGAATTTCTTTTGCCCTCCTCTGTAGGAAAAGTCAAGCATGGGAAGGCTGAGTTTCTCTTGAATTCTGCTGGATAAATGACAGTGCAGCTACAATTACCCAGTCCTCAAAGGTGGTGTTCTTTTTAAATAAGGAAAATGTCAGACGAGCTCTCCAATACTTCTGAATGAATTCCCAGATGATCTGGTTGATATTACCTGCTACCACTTAGAACATCAGGTGCCCTTTCACAGTTCAGGTCAAAGTTGATGGGTCAGGCTTTTGGGCTAAAAGCCATGAAGCTGAAGCTGTTGTTGCTGGTGATGCCTGCTACCTTCAAACAGCTGTGTATATACGAACTTGTAATCGCAAATAGCAAAATGGAGATTTTAAAGGTTCTTCCCATTACAGGGAAAAAACCCAAGACCTGGTGCCAAAACATCATTCTTCCGTAAAACACTTCAGAAGTTGTCTGGAAAGCGGGCCCAGTTGCTTTAGTTCTTCTGAAGGCTCCCTCGCTCTGCACCCATGAAGTCACGGTTCCTGTCTTCTTCAAGCACTGGGAACCAGATGATGACTGGTTTATTTTCGGAATCAACTTTACTCCTTTGGAACTGTGGTTGGCTCCCTCCCCTGCCTCTTTTCAGCTGCAGGAGCTTAGACATGTCACGTAAACTGTCACCTCTCATCTTCTGCACAGCTTATCTTCCATATTCAATGAGATGATGTATGTAGAGCTAACGTGTGCCTGGCATGTGGTATGCCTGGTAAATGGGACCATATTGTCGGCATTACAACACAAAGTCTCGTTTCCTGAAGAGGAAGAGTTTTAGATGGTGGGGGGAAACACCCCAAACTAGGCCCTGAGGTCTCCTTACAATAAACAGACATCACAAATCCTACAGACATGGCCCACCACCTTGAATCTTATCAGCCATTGGAAATTCTGGCAGCAGCCTAGTTGTGTAGTCTCTTGATTTGGAAGAAAATTCTTGGAAAGAAAATGTGACCTGTGCTTATTATCATCTTTCCCAGATTCTACACTGTTCTCAAAATTTCCCCCAACACCCCCCAAGAGTAAGAGCCAATCCAAAATAAACCAAGAAAAGCAATGCAGGAAAGCACCAACATTGGAAAATAAAATAGCACATGTGTGAACACACTCCCACTCCTATAAAGCCTTATTCTCAAACTTTGTCCTTGTCCCTCAGCACATGATGCCAAGAGGCAGGCTTTCTGTACCCCCAACTTGCTGCAAATGGGGGTACAGGATGAATATGGCCTGCTGCCTTGAGAGCTGCCTTGGGAGCTCTTAGAGGGCTGGGTCACTCAAGATCAACATCCCTGCTCCAGAAGTGAAGCCATGGCTGGCCTGGGCATAACAGTGGAGCAATCTGCTGGGTGAGTCTGGGGCCGGGGGTGTGCCCTAAGAGTCTCCTTAGGTGGTTTTTATTGTGCTTGGGGGAGGAGAGAAGGAAGCCACTGTGAATTGCCATCCATGTGCCTTTACCATCAACCACCACTGCTGCCAACAGGCCCTTCTTCTTGCTGCTCAGTCGGTCATGTGCTTGGCACTGCTGGTCTCGGAA
This sequence comes from Sciurus carolinensis, assembly GCF_902686445.1. Lineage (NCBI taxonomy): Eukaryota > Metazoa > Chordata > Mammalia > Rodentia > Sciuridae > Sciurus > Sciurus carolinensis. The sequence goes on from NC_062214.1 coordinate 67,607,994, forward strand.
GCTGGGCAGACCCTTGGGACAGGGTAGACTCTCGCAGACAGCATGCTCCACACTGGCACCCGGGCAGTGTGTGCCTCCAGGTCCGGGGCTAGAAGGAAGAAGGTCTGTGTTAACCAGCCAGTTCTGTGGAAACAGCAGAGACACTCCACAGCTGTCCCCCTTGCCAGAAGAAGACAGAGGTGGGAAAAGATTCCTAAAGCAACCGCTTCTGCTCTTCCAGATCATTCTGGGCAACCCCAGTCACACACTGAAGGCAAGTTTAAGTGAACCAGTAGAAACATGCATCCAAGGACTATAAATCAAGGTCATGTGGAAACAGAATATAGCAAGTATCAGTTTGACAAAGATGCTGAACTTAAACTTGGCATTATGTATGTAATATAGACAATTCCAAGGGAAATGTGGTGGTTATCTTTTTCTTTTCTTTCTTTCTTTTTTTTTTTTTTTTTAACTTCTCTGAAATGTTTAAATAATTCCTAGGGATACTCTGGAGGTCACCAAGTTTAGGATGAGTAAATAAAAGCTCTCTTTTACTTTATAATGAAAAGAATCAGAATGATTAATTCACAAGCTCATGGGCTTTTGGTGGAGATCATTTAGATCCTGGCTGTGCCCCTTCATCAGAGCAAGTGAAATCACACAATGTCAATGCCACGATCTTGAGTCCCAGGTGTTCTGTACCTAAATGAGATTCTAAGCAATGCTGGAGATTGGCTGGGTTCACTGGCCAAGTTCATGTGTGTGAGAGGCATCAAGATAGAGCACCAGAACACTGATCTGGCTGGCCAAAGCACAGCTCTGCCTAGCTTCCTGATAAGGCCCTGGGGTGCTGTCCTTGGAGGACTCTGTCCAAAGCAATCTGTAATGGTTTGGATGTGAAGTGTCCCCCAAAAGCTCATGTGTGAGACAATACAAGAAGGTTCAGAAGAGAAATGATTGGGTTGTAAGAGTCTTAACCCAATCATTGATTTAATCCCCTAATAGGGGTTAACTGAGTGGTAACTGAAGGGTTAGGGTGTGGCTGGAGGAAGTGGGAATTGGGGCGTGGTTTTGAGTATACATATTTGCATCTGGTCAGTGGAGTCTCTCCTGCTTCCTGATCACCAACATGTGAGCTGCTTCCCTCTGCCACACTCTCCTGCCATGATATGTAGACCTACCTCAAGCCCTGAATAATGGAGCAGGCCTTCTATGGACTAAAACCTCTGAAACCGAGAGCCCTCAAATAAATTTTTCCTCCTCTCCAGTTGTTCTGGTCAGATCTTTTAGTCCCAGCAGGGAAAAACCTGACTAAAACACAACCTCAGTGGTTCCATTTATCTTCATGATGCAAAGATCATTAGGATAGAGTAAGATTTTTTTTTTTCACCCTATGCTTTTGATTGAAATTCAGCATAAGAATGAAAAGGGCTCAAATCACAACTGTTCTGTTCCATGAGTTTTCACAAACTGCACATACCTATGGGCAGCATGACATTTTGGACACATTAATTGATTCTTTTGGGATATGCTTTTCCCTTTGCCATTTCTCATGTTCAAATGGCAGGGCCACCCTGTGATCATAGTTTTAGGAGAGAAATATAAAAGCAGAAGGTGGTAGAAGTCTTCAGGCTTTTGTGTCATAAAAGTTTACAGAAGAGGTCAGTGAGCTTTTTACAAATCAAGAGCCAGGGAGTGAATATTTTTGGTTTTGTGGGTCTTACAGTCTCTGTTGGAACTACTCAACTCTGCCACTGAAACACAAAAACAGCCAGAGGTGATAAGCAAATAAGTTGGTGTGCCTGTGTACCAATAAAACTTTATTTACAAAACCAGATGATAAGCCAGATTTGCTACGTGGACCATAGTTTGCCAGCTCATGGTCCACACAGATGTCTTACAGAAAACATCTCAGGTAGAAGGAAAGGTTCCCTTCATACCTCTCTGTCCTCATATGTGTTAGAAGGCAGACCCTTTTCCTGGGAGTGAAAGGAGGCTGGTGATTTCATAACCTGGCTCTGTTGGGAGGCTCTGAGTTCTGGTCTCCAAGTTAGGCTGAAGTTAGGCAAAGGCCAAACCTCTAAAAGGTTTATGGGATCTGAGAACAGAAGGTCCTTGTGTTCTGTTTCCTGCCTAGAACACCAGGCAGGCAGCCAGACCTCCAGAAAATGATTGCATAGTATGTTTAGGCAGATTGAATGTCAGACCACCTCCCCAACAACTCTGGATCCAAGCAAGGACAGAATGGATGTACCCCTGTGCCATAAAGCACTTTGTGGAAGAAGAGAGGGATTGGACCCAAAGAGCCACAGAGGCCAGCAGGGGAGACATCTCCATAGCAACAGGGAAGTTTCCAGGACTGGAGCCCAGGAAGAGATGAATAATGTAGCAAATGACTTATGGCAAGATGCTACTAGTTACTAGTTTGTGTCCCTCTTGCCCAAATTCATGTTGAAGTCCTCACCCCCAGTACCTCAGGAAGTAACCTTATTGGGAAATAGGTCATTGCCGATGTAGTTAGTTAAGATGAAGTTGTAGTGGGGTGCAATGAGCCCCAAACCCAATATGACTGGTGTCCTTATAAAAAGGGAAATACAGAGACAGATACACACAGGGAGAATGCCATGAGATGAAAGCAGAGAACAAGGGTAATGCTTCTATACTCCAAGGAACAACGGAACATGCCAGCAAACTACCAGAAGCTAGGAGGAAGGCATGGAAAAGGGTTCCATTAGGGTCTTTGAGGGGACCAGCCCTGATGACATCTAGATCTTGGACTTCAAGCCTCCAGAACCATGAGAAAAATAATCTCTGTTGTTTAAGCCTCTTAGTATGTAGAACTTTGTATAACTTTGTTATAGCTGTCCTAGTGAATGAATGCATGAGATGTAACAAGGACCAGATGCCTTCTCACAGATTATAGACGCAGACTCGGGGAAAGTGGTGCAAAGACTGAATGATTTAGGACCCCAACATGGACTGGAATGGAGTTAAAAATATAAATTTGGTTGGTTTCCAAAAGAATAAAAAAAAAAGATACAATTCCTATTACAAGTCCTATATTTGATTGGTTTCTAAAAGAATATAAAAAGATACAATTCCTTTACAGATCCTGTTGGAGTATGGACTGTTATTTGTGCATTCCATGTAATTAACTTCCTGAGTTGTCACTGAACTTCATTTCACCTTAGGTTTTATCCATTTCTATCAACTGATTTCTCCAGATTTACATCTGACTGACCCACTTATTTACCCCCTACCTACACCTATACCTACACCTGCCAGTGGGTAGGTGGAGAGGAAAAGAGTCATGACTTAACAGAGGTCCTGGATCCAGGAGAATGTAGTCCTAGGAAGCAGAAGACCACATGATGCCATGTGTGCTTCAGGATGCCTCCCTCCGCATCTATCTCTCCTTGTCCAACCTTCTCCCACAGTAAGTCTCCTTCCAGCCCCCTTTCGAGTTTACTGCACTATTATCCCCATTATTACTGCACTATTATCCACCCTTAACTCCCCACCATTCCTGAGGCTGTCTATACCATACATTTATTTCCTACCTAGAGACTTTCCTCATTTTATTTGGGTCTATACTAAGCAGCTTACCATCAATCAGTCATGTGAAATGGTGAGCTGGGTGCCTGTCTCCCTCCTCAGTCTTCCACAGAGAACCCTGCACAGGATGGTCTCAATAAACAGTAGACTGCATTCAACTGTATTATTAGAACTTATCTTACAATGAACGAGGAGGGGGAATGAGGGAGGAGTCAGAGAAGATGGCAGAGGAGAAAGTGCCAGGAATCTCTCTCTCGACCTAGACAACAATTGAAAGGGCAAAAACTGTCTGAAGCAACTATTTTTAAATTCTGAAGTCTATTTGAAAGCTTGCAGGTTCCAGGAGAAAGCTTGGCTAGTGAGTTACAGTTAATTTTGGTTAATGTCAGCTTTTAATGTGGTAGCAGCTACTATTCATCCTCATCTCCCCAGACCCATGGTAAGCAGCCAAGATGTACCTTGATGGAGTCAGGGCAGAGGATAAAGACCTTACCCAGTTTCTGTGTCCTGAATGCTGCTTTTGATTGCAGAGGTACAGACAGAGAGGCTGACTGATACTGTTACACCCTTATCAGGTAAAGCAGCTTCCAGAGAATTTCAAGGAGCAGCACTTTATTTTTTCTATTTAAGATACTCAAGGATTAAACACAACTGAATATTCAGGAGAAGTCAGAATGCCATGAGGCATGGTCAGGAAAAGATTCATGCCAAGAAAAGACCTGAGGAAGCCTTAAGCTTTCACTTCAGGTTGATTCCTGACATGGCTGATACCATCCAACCATAAAAATAAAAACTACACAAACACATCAAATCCAAAGTTACTATAAAATTTAAATTTTCTCAGTTAAAAAAAATCACAAGGCATACAAAGAAACATAAAAGCATAGCTCATTCAAAGGAATAAAATACATCAGCAGAACCATCCTGAAAAAGCCCAAATGTTGGACTTAGTAGACAAACACTTTAAATAACTGTCTTAAAGATAGTGAAGAGCTCAGGAAAACATAGAGGAAGACAGGAAGATAATTATGAACAAAATGAGAATAAATGAGAACTAATAAATGGAAACTTAAAAAGGAAAGAAAAATAAAATTTACAGGAGTTGGAAAGTATGTTAGCCACATGAATTCTAAGCAGATTTTAGCAGGCAAAAGAAAGAAGAAAAGTGAACAGAGGAGACTTGAGGAACATCATCCTAATGTACACATCATGGAAGTCTCAGAAGGAGAAGAGAGAGAAAAAGGGGTAAAGAGATAATTTAAAGAAACAATGACTGAAAACTTCCTGAATTTAAAAAAATAAATGAATCCACAAAATTAAAAAAAAATCAGCAAACTTCAAGTAGGATAAATATGCCAGGGCCCACACTAAGAACTTTAAAATTAAACTGTCAACAGACATGTTGAAGCACCAAGGGAACAGGGAAATACCACAGACAAGGCATCTTCAATAAGAATGTCAGATTTTTTATCAGGAACCTTGGAGGCCAAAACACGCTGGGCTGATAAATTCAAAGTGCTCAAAAAATAAAACTGCCAACCAGGAATTCTATAGCAGCAAAATTGTCCCTCAATAATGAGGGGAAAGGAAGACATTCACATGTGAACAAAAATTGAGAAAGTTTGTTAGCAAAGAACTGCATTATAAAAAATGCTAGAGGGAGTCCAATGTCAAATGAAAGGTTTTAATATGCAAACTGGAAGGCATATGAAAATTAAAATCTCCAGTCAAGGAGGCTCAGCTTTGTTAGTACAGTGCACTAGTGACAGTGAAGGAGGAACAGGCTTTCTCCCTGATTCTGGTATGTGATCTCTGTGTGCGGTCATGGTGGCCTGTGGTGCCTGCTACCTCCCTGGGTGCAGCATCCTCCCACACCCAGATGAATGGCTTTCAAGTACACTGCCCCCTTGGGCAGATTCCCATCCTTATCCGAGATGCAGCTTCTTCCCTTGGACACTTTTCACTGACACCCCTGACTTCCCAGAGAGGTCCACCAGCACAGCTCTTCTGCAAGGCCCCTCCGCCTCATGCAATGGGCCCCAGCTGCATCCTCTCCAACAAGGTCCATGAAGTGTCAGCCCTGGGTGTTTGTGAGGGGGAACACCCTCATCCAGATTTGTCCCTTACTTGTGTGCTCTGCCTCAGACCTGAAGACAGGCTGCTCCCTGGGTCTGCCCTTCCTGTATTCATTAACATTCTTTTTGCCTCTTAGCAGCTAATTCCCCATTACTCCAATCACCCGTTAGAGCTAATGCCTCTTTAAATGTTCTCTGTTCAAAATATACATGATCCAAGGAATTTACTTTTTCCAAGTGTTCCTTGGCGTCATTATTTTGAACAACATGGGTAAAGGGAGGAGCTACCCGCTAGCTGCATGAGTTGCTACCCAAGTGATTCCAGTATCCACACGTGGCAGGGCCCTGCATGTGGCCCCCCTTGCCCTGCTTACAGTAGGATCCCCCTCCAGTTTTGCTCTTCATGGTTTCAGTTATCTGCAGTCAATGATAGTCTGAAAATATTCTGTGAAAAATACTGCAAATAGACAATTCATACATTTTAAATAACTTTCATTATTGTATATTGCTATAATTGTTCTATTTATTGTTAATTTTAGCTGTTACTGCATCTAGTTTCCAAATCAAACTTTATCATAAAATGACTATAGGAAAAAAGTTCTGCAAATGTCTTGGGACTTATAGGATAAAGGGAGCTACTGTCTAGGACACCTAGAGCAACTGTGACATGTATCCTGGTCTTAAAACCAGGAGGAGGAGGCACCCTCCATCTGTGGCCTTACAAGCACAGAAGGAAAATCATTGTGGGGGAAGGTGTGGCTGGCAGGAAGGTCCATAAATGGCTTTCTCAAGAGTTCAGTGGGAAGAACTGCAGGAGGGGACTGACTTTACTAGGATTCCATGCTGGGTTCCAGGGACAAAGTCTTATTCATATGGACACAAGGGACTTTAAGAGATGCTGCAGTAGGGCCAGCAAGGTCAAGTGAGAGAGGACAGATCTACAAGGGGCAGGTGGAGAGCAGAGGGCTGGGGATCTCCTTCACCTGGAAGTTCCTCTGAGTTATGCAGGGTGAATGAAAAACAAAATACATCTAGAAAGGTTAAAATAACAGAGACCCTGCTTGATATGGCTAAAATAAAAACAATTAGGATAACAGAATTCATGTAGAATAGTCAGTCCTTTTTAGAGTTAAAGGTGGGTCCATGTCTTTTACCCAGCCTTTCCCAGGAGGGCTAGACGGCCCAGGCCTGTGGGCTCCACAGCACAGGCTCAGAGTCCTGCAAAGCCTTGGTGGAGGTGCCTACATGTGGAAATCTCACCCTGAAATGAGGATTGGCCACCTGACAACATGGAGGAGACACTTCAGAGAAAGAGCCACTTTTATGTAAACAGAGACCATAAAATAACTCACGAGTCTGCGTGCTGGTGGTCGGCCAGCTCTTCATAACCATGACCTCATTAAGACTGCACAGGAAGTCAGAAGTGTTACCGATTGTGGCCTTCTGATGAGGGACCCAAACCTCCAAGAGGCGGAAGTAAGAAGTATAAGGCACAAGAGCTCCTGCTTGTGGGATGGGGATGTGCATCAGTGGTCATGAGACTGGAAGGGGCAGGCTGGCTCACTGTCAGCTGGGGCACGAGGGTTTTTTAAGATGCATCTTTGATATCAATTCCCAATGTCCAGTCTTCCTTTTTTAGTATTTTCTAAATATCAGTAAAGTAGAAGCTTAGATATAAAACAAAATGGTCTCCACAGGCCCTTCACAAGATAAGAATATCCAAATGACAAAGAGAGAGACACACGCCTGCTCAGCCTCATTGCTGTTAAGGGAAATGCAAATCAAAACTTCCATGAGATGCTACAACACGCCCACCAGAATGGAAGAGTGACAGCACTGTGTGTCAGTAAGGATGTGGAGAAGGTGGAAACCCATTACAGCTATGGCAGTGGAGATGGGATGGCCACTCTTCAGGGCTTGCAGGTTGTCATATGATCACATGTGCATGCACACTAGCAGTTGATGACTTCCCTTCCATTTGGCTGACACACACCTGCACATGTGCCCCAAAGCATATGCCTGATGGTGATGAGCAATCTCTTCAAGGAGTTTTACTTTTCTGCAAGTTTAACCTTCATACACATGTTTAAAGATAAAAAAGAAGAAGCTAGAGAGACTTTGGTAGGGAACTGAAGAGATAGAGACAAGAGAGAGCTCCACCCTAAGCCCACCCCAAGTCTACCCCAAGCAGGGCAAAGATGGTTTCCTACTGGGGTGGGCAACACAATGCCTCAGACTGACCTAAGTTCAGAGCAGAGGAGCAGTAGAGGGTTGCCAAGATGATCAGGATTGTGAGGCAGCAGATCTGCCTCTTTCCTTGCAAGGGGGTGGACCTGTAGAATCGAGGTAGGATGGAAGAGAAAGATGCCAGCTGGTAGTACTGCACTTATTTTCTGCCTTGTCCTATTAAGTGAAGAAAGATCAGAAGACAAAGTCACAACAGAAGTTAAGACCCCCTTACCATCCAGAGATACAGTGAACTTAGCAGAGAGCCAGAAGTTCCAGTCCCTGATGGGGTCTGTGAGCTTCCACGAGTAAGTTGGGCATTTGGGAAGTGGCTGTGGGCTGCTGAGAGGACTCCCCAGCAGTTGACATCCTGGTACTAAGGCCTCCTCTGAAAGGTATCCAAGCAACACATGGAACTTCTACTTAAAGTATAAAAGACTTGGATTTTTAAGAACTACCCATATGAGCACTAAGTCACTTGGCAGGCTGGAAGCACACATTTGGGGTCTCATGCGAAAGAAAAAACCAATGACATAGAACATCATCTGCCCATCTCCATGCTGAGTCTTGGATGACTAGCTGCTCCCCTTTCCCTTCGTGGTGCTCAAGGGACAAGGTTGTAGGGTGATTCTGATGTATCCCAGTTCTGTCTTCCTCTCTGCTTCCTGCCTTTCACTTGCTGGGACAGACCTGATTCTTTCCACAAGTGCACCTGAGCCTTTCTCCCTAACTGCCCCTAGTTAGCCTTTGATGGAGTACCAGCATTGGAATTAGAGATGAATTCTCCACCTTGCAGCCTTTGGTTGTAATTCCCACTAACAGCGATGCAAATGGCAGGAGAGGATGAGCCTAGAAAGCTGGTGTGAAAACGCAGATGGTCCCCAGGGCCTCCCTGTCAGCTGGCAAGAATAAAAGTTCCAATAGCTGTAAAGAACAAGACTAGAAAAAAAGATGGGTGGAGCGAGGGGGACCTCTCTGGCCAATATTTTTGGACAGTGAATAAACCAGCTGCAGAAGATGAGGAAAGGAGCCAGGGACATGAATCGAAGCGGGTGGAGAGAGGGTTATGGGAGCGCTCCAAGCCTGAGACACACATAGCAGTGAGATCTGGACATCCCTGTGGAATCTTGAGGCAGCGAGCCTGGTGATTTAAGGAGTGAGACGGAGAGGACGTTGTTTTGGTCAGAATTTGGCTCCAAAGCCTCGATCAGCTGTGCTTTGTAACAATCACCACATCAGGTCATTGTGCAACTGCAAACCTGGATTTCATAAAGTGCACATCCCACGCTTCTTCAGGAAGCCCTCGAGACTGCTGCTAACCTACCAGCCGAGGCCTGCCCATCTCTTCCCATTCACAGCACTGGTGCCATGAAGGTGAGAACCTCATGGAAAGGCTACCCAGGGGAAAAGGGCACATTGTTTCCATTCTGAACTGGAAACAGAGCTACACTGCCACTGCACAGATCACACAGACTAACATGGTGTGAACATCACAGGAGCAAAACCCCCATTTCTCTCACTTGAGATAAGCAAGGCCCGGTATGTGTTGAAGCTTATTCTTGGGATGCCACCGAGACATATGGCTGTGCGCTAGAGCCTCGCTGGGACAGGGCAGGTGCGGTGGACCTCAGGTGCAGGAGGGCCTGAACTGCGCTGCCTGGCTGTTCAGAGCATTCGGGCTTCAGTGAGGTGAGATGGTAAAAGGGAAGGAGTAAAAGGGGACCTACCTAGCATTCTATCTTTTTGGTCTAATAATTTCTCATAAACTCTGCGTTTCTGAGGGAGAAAGGTATTAGGGATGTATTTTGAGGCCCTGAAGGGCAGAGATTGCTCTTCTTGGGCAAGCCATGCAGCCAGGGTGTGAGGTGGTGAGGACATTTTACAGAGGAGCAGCTCTGCTGCAGACCCAGGAGGCAGGAGGGAGCCCAAACAGGTGTGACCTGTTGCAGACCTTCAGGATCTTCAAAGACCAGTGGGGAGGACAAAGGGGAAACAAGTGAGCCAAGAAGTAACAGCGATCACCAGGGATCACCTACTGTTACAATACCGGCAATGTTCAGCAGGGGTGCTGAGGGAGACAGGTGGTCAGGAAGGAACTTCTTTGAGGAAAAGGTATTTACACTGAGACTCAAAGACACGGAGGCAAATTAGGGAATGGAAAAGAGGGGCTATCAAGGGCCCAAGTGGGTATGTTGTGTCTGAGGAACAGAAAAGAGGCTTTGAGGTTGGAATGGGTTGAATGCTGGCCCCTCAGGTCCCCCGAAGACAAATCTACTTGGATATAATTTTATTTAGGAAAAAAAAATCTTTGGAGATGCAATTAAGGACCCGGAATGAGATCATCCTGGATTAGGTCAGCCCTAAGTACAGAGATAGCTGTCCTTCTAAGAGAAGAAAAGGTGGGCAGACGTGCAGAGGAGAGACCACATGAAGATGGGGACGGAGAATGCACTGATGCCCTATAAGCCAATGAAAGCCAAAGACTGTCAGAGCCACCAGAAGCCCAAGAGGCATGAAACAGATTCTCCTTCAGTGTCCAGAAGGAACCAATGCAGCACACACCTTGATTTTGGACTTCTCGTTTTCAGGACTGAGCTCCAAACCCAGCTCACCACCAACTCACTGTGTGACCTTGGATAGGTTACCTAACTTGTTTCTGACTCCATTTTGTATTTACACAACAGGGATTCAAAAAGATGCCTCTCTCATAGAGCCGCCTGAAATGATTTACTAAATAAATGCCTAAGTAATTATCAAGAATACATAGCACAAGAAATAAAAGCAAGAATCAATAACTGGGACAGATTCAAACTAAATAGCTTTCTCTCAGCAAAGGAAACTATTGGCAATGCAAAGAGAGAGCCTACGGAGTGGGAGCATATCTTTGCCACTCATACTTCAGATAGAGCACTAATTTCCAGAATATATAAAGAACTCAAAAAACTCTACACGAAGAATACAAATAACCCAATCAACAAATGGGCTAAGGATATGAACAGACACTTCACAGAAGATCTATAAGCAATCAACAAACATATGAAAAAATGTTCAACATCTCTAGTAATAAGAGAAATGCAAATCAAAACTACCCTAAGATTCTATCTCACCCCAATTAGAATGGTGATTAACTAGAATACAAGCAACAAGAAGTGTTGGAGAGGATGTGGGGAAAAAGGTACACTCATACATTGCTGGTGAGGCTGCAAATTAGTGCAGCCACTCTGGAAAGCAGTGTGGAGATTCCTTAGAAAACTTGGAATGGACCTACCATTTGACCCAGCTATCCCACTCCTCGGCCTATACCCAAAGGACTTAAAATCGGCATACTACATACATACATGTATGTGTGTATATATATACATACCATGGAATATTACACACATACATACCACGGAATATTACTCAGTCATAAAGAATAATAAAATTATGGCATTTGCAGGCAAAAGGATGCAGTTGGAGAATATCATGCTAAGTGAGATAAGCAAATCTCAAAAAACCAAAGGACAAATGATCTCACTGATAAGCGGATGATGACACATATGGGGGTGGGAAGGGGGCAAGAATGGAGGAAGGAGGGACTCTATAGAGGGATAAGGGGGGGAAGGGGAGGAGAAAAAAGTAACAGAATGAATCAAAAACTATTACCCTAGGTAAATGTATGATTTATCTAGGAAAAAGAGGGGGTGGGAGGGGTGGGGGGAAGGAAATATAACAGAATGAGTCAAACATCATTGCCCTATGTAAATGTCTGACTACACAAATGGTATGCCTCTACTTCATGTACAACCAGAGAAACAAGTTGTACCCCATTTGTTTACAATAAAAAAAGAAAAAAAAAAGAATACAAATAATAAGAAATGATGGCAAGGATGTGGGGGGAAAAGGTAGACTCATACACTGCTGATGGGACTCAAATGAGTACAACCACTGTGGAAAGCAGTATGAAGATTTCTCAGAAAACTAGAAATGGAACCACCATATGATTCAGCTATCCCACTCCTTGGTATTAGAAGAACTAAAATCAGCATACTACAGTGATACAGTCACATCACTGTTTATAGCAGTGCAATTCACAATAACCAAGTTATGGAACCAGCCCAGGTGCCCATCAACAGATGCATGGATAAAGAAAATGTGGTTAATAAACACAATTGAGTTTTACTCAGCCATTAAGAACAATGGGATTATGGCATTTGCCAGTAAATGGACGGAAATGGAGAACATCATGCTAAGTGAAATACGTCAGACTCAGAAAATCACAGGTCGATGTTCTATATGTGGAAGCTAGAGCAAAGTAAGGGGGGAAAAGAGGAGGGGTCAGATATCATAAACATAGAGGGAAGACCAGTGGAGCAGAAGAAGGAGACTGTGGGGGAAGGAGGAGGCATAAGAAAGGGGAGGAAATGCAGAATGAATTTGACGAAATTATGCTATGAGCATGTCAAAGTATACCACAGTGAATTCCACCTTTAAATATATCCGTAAGGCACAAGTTAAAAATAGATAAGTAAATGGAAGACCAGTAGAGAAAATGGATATGGGGAGGGAGAAGGAGTGGGAAAGAGGTATAAGATACAACCAGGGACTCAAATGGAGAAAATTAAATTTCATGCATGTATGATTGTGCCAAAATGAACCCAAGTATTATGTATAACTATGATGCACTAATAAAAACATACAAATAAATGCTTACAGGAACCTGGCACACGGTGAGCACCTGCTGTATTTGCTGTTCTTAGCATGATCAGATGTGAAGGAGGTAGAAAGGAGATGAGGGGTAGCACCTGCACCCAGGGGCTTTACATTTGAGCAGTGCAGTGGATGGAGGTGCTATGCACCAAGAGGGCAGAAGCAGGCTGAGAGGAGAGAGCTTAGAAAGGGTCTGGTTTAAAGAGCTGGGGAAAAAAACAAGGGAAGTGGATGTATTCCCCTTGAGGAGGGTCAGGGCTTTCATCTGTTATTACTTGTCACTATAGGCACACACCTAGCAGGGTCCAAACTAAGGACCCTGTCAAGGTTTACAAAGGCATGGTGGTGAAAAGATATCACTGGGAAGGAGCATAGCCTTGGGAGGACTGGGAACACCCACCTTCTCTTTTGGTACTTCTCCAGTGCCCTGCCCTACAGGGCCTTGCTGGACAGCAGAGATGAGATATGAAGGTGTATCTGTGTTCATAACAGTCAGATGTGTTGTAACCCACAAACCCTCGGCTGCCGGGCATGGTGGTCCTTCCCATTCCCTGATTCCTCACTGGTGACATACACAAAGATAGGCAACAATAAATTTGTGGCCACCACGAGGTGGGGGCCTGATAAAAAAGAAGAATGAAAGGAGATTTCTACAACAATTTTGTGATTTCCAGATCAGCTTCTCTCTTGGGATTACTGGACTTGGAGGAATGAGAAGAGAATCCTAACACAGTAAACCTTCGGACAGGCCAAACCAGAGAGGTATGTTCATGCACTTCTGAACTAGGGAATCTTCAGGAGCCTCTCCTCACAAGGTGCCCCTGTGGTAGCCCAGAGCCACCATGGGTGGGCAGGGCAGGATGCAGCTGGAACAGTGACAGGGTCCAGTCAAAGCTGGAAGTCACGAAGTTCTGGAAAGCCTCCTCTGATGCTGCCAACCAGGGAGATACCCTAGCCCATGTCATTCTAAGAAAAAGGACACCGTGGGTCTCTCATAAGCCATGTTTAATGTGTTTGCCAAGCAGTTATAACATCATCTTCTTGCAGGTGTTAAGTACAATCTAAATTGTTCGGTCTTGGGACATAAGGTCTTCAGGCATTTAGAGGCTCCACCATTCCCTGCTGTGATGTTTACAGAGTGTTACCTGATGTGTGATGGTGCAAGAGGCCACACCTCAGCCAGGGCCCATGAGCTCCAGTCACAAACGGGGAACATCCGCAAAACCATGACCCTAAGAAATTTTTCTCTGTATTTAAAGGTTTTCCACTCTAAGTCACCCTCCTCTGAACCACCAGGCAGAACTGTGAGGTGGACAGTGTGGGACTAGTGGTCTCATTCCCATCTTCTGAGGTGCTGATAATAAGAGCTACAGACCAAGGACTTTATGTGCATTTCCATTAATTATTCAAATTTGTAGATGGTGAGACAAGATATAACTATCAGTTGCTATAAGGAGTTGTTCTAGGGTTGAAGACCCATCTGCACTGACTGAGATGCTTTGCTTGTCTCACTGTACCACCAGCTCCCTAAAATGGGGGAAACTGAGGCCCACACATGGGTCTTCCTTGAGGTCATATGACCAATAACCAACAGAGACAGGCTCAAACCACAGTACCATGACTCCAAACCTATAGCCCTCTTTTTGGGGCCAGAGGTCAAGCTATTAACTTCAACATAAAAAATCTATAAAAACTGAAACCTCCCTTTATTAATTTCTCACTATTTAGTCAAATAGGGTTTCTAACCATCCACCCGTTTATGTTTTTAGTTAAGTAATTATTCCTAATAGATAAAATACCTACTATGTGCCAACTACTCTGTACTATGTGCTTCCATGTATGTTCTAGCCACTGACTAAACTCTAGGCATATGCCTTCCTTCATCCAGGAGGTCCCTGGTCCTGGCTGGCCACTGGAATCATCTCAGAGACTGAAGGTATCCACTTTCTGTGGCCCACCAACAACGTTTGTGTGATATAATGAACAAAGCTTGAGCATCAAAATTTCTAAACACAAGAGGCACTTGCTCATTCTTCACTGACATGACATACATGTGGATATAAAGCATTTCTTTCTTGGTCATGATTTACCACTTGCTCATTTTCCAAATTGACATGACACCAAGACAGAAAACAGACCATTATGAAACATTTTAAATTGAGAAACAAAGAGTAAAGGGGAAAACTTGTGTTGATGAACTTACAAAAATTGAGCACAAATCTATCTCTGGACCCAAGGGTGATCAGGAAGGGTCCTGGTGTCAACGTAATAGTAAAATGAAACCGAGGAGAGGAAAAACACACATACACACACATTTTTTTTTAAATCTGTCAAATAGTTCTAGGAAGATCTGTGAAAAATATTTGGATGAACAAGATTTCTAAACACATGGATACTTTGGACTAATGAACAAGAAGGCTGCTCTAGTCAGCCAACAGCCAATTTGAAGGCTGGACTCCATTTCCAGAAGGTCTACAGGCTTCCTGAGAATGACCCTTGACTAAGTAAACCATGAAGCAGGTGAGACAGACTGTGATCCAGCTGTCTCAGGAAATCTCTCTACCAGAGCACAGGCAGGGAGGGAGTCAAGAAGCCAGTTCACCACAGGGTGCGGCTGTGTCCATGTTCTGAGAGAGCTCTAGTGAAACCAAGACACCATTTGACACTCAGGCCCTTGCACCTAACCTTGGTTCTGTCTCATATTCCTCGTGCTTAGTTCTTGGTATGAGGCAGTGAGAGCTGCAGGTTGGAAAGACCCAAGGAGGTACCATGGAGAAGGCCTGGTCAAGGGGGACTTACGGCGGGTTGTCACATTTCCTCTGCCGGAACCGTGCTCCTGTCCCACATGTCCGGCTGCACATGCTCCAGGAACCCCACAGGCTCCAGTCTCCGTCCACGTGCTCCGGGATGGGCGTCTTGCTCACACACTCCCCAGCACGGCACCACTGAAACACAGACAGGAGGGCCAGGGCCCGAGCACTCAGCAGAGCTGCTCGTTCCCCAAAGGACTGTGGGTTCCTCCAAGAGGCTGAAAATTGGTTTTTGAAAAATACATAAAAGTAGACTATCACGAGATGTGCATATTTATTGTCTATTGATTCTACAAGTTCAACCTGATACCTATATCCCTCTGAGGTTTGGTTTTGCCCCAAACTTCCACATAAAATGTGAACCATTGGGATTTTCTAAATTCTCAGGAAAAAGAATCATTCCACACAACTTGTGAAGGAACCCGAGCACTGGCAAACTTTGCTTAACATGACTGTCTCTCTCTTTGTAAGGTAGCACTTCTGGGTCTACGTAAGAACTAAGAGCGGGAGGTGGTGCATAGGGATGACAGCCAGCTCCATGTGGGCTCCACGGTTCTTGCTAAGGACAAGTGAAAGACAATCCTCTAAAATGCCTTTTCCCACTGTGTGTGATTTAGTGGCTCCCAATCATAGCATTGTGATGAACAATGACTTCTTGTTCAATTCTTGCAATGAAACTGAGGGCAAAGCTGTGTGGCTTCTGGTTCTGGCCACCTCTCCTCTCTAATATTTACAATCTTTTCTGATCAGGTTTGCCCTCTAAATGTCTAGCTAGAACTGAGCAACACTGTTTTTATCAACTTTATTACATGATGACTTTTTATGTACAGCAAGTGAAATTGTTTTCCATTTAGAGTAAACTGATGGAAAGAGTCCCTTTTAAGTAAATTAACTCATGGGACAAAAGGAGTTATTCTAGCAAATATATTAAGTAAATGATTCTTGTATCTTCATAATAAAAAGGTAGGTGAGGTAGGCACCTCTGTGCTTGCAGTGGGCTCCATGGGCATTTCTGCAGTGCCTGTGGGATTTTCCAGGGGCTCCTGAGCAGAGAATACTCTACCTTTCAGAAGGAAAGGTGTCTAGTGCCCAAGGTGGGTAGGGCTACTTGCTGGCAGTGATGGGAGGCAGGGGATTACCTTGTCTGCCCCACACTCGGTGCCATCCAGGGGAGGATCCAGCTTGGTCTTGCAAGATGTATCTCCTTCTACCAGGCACCACAGTCCAGCGCACATCAGATGCTGCAGAACATGGATAGGAATGGTGAGTGGCAAGAACACACACACGCATGCAGGTCATAACTGGGGTCAATGTGCAGTCCAATTAACCCTGAATTTGGGATATGAAATGTGGGGAAGAGGGAGGGTTATGAGTTGGGATGTCCAGAAAACAGGAGCATCATTTCACCTGGTTCACTGAGCTCAACGAAAACTTCAAATTTACTCCTAGGAGGGTTTGTCTCATTGGACTGAGTTTAGTAGTTCTACCATCTCGTTTTGAGGGCCTACAAGGAACCAGGGAGACAGCTCCTGCCTCCTGGGCGTGATAAGCAAACAAATGCTTCCACTTAATCTAGTGAGGGAGAGGGCAGGTACCCTGGGCTGCACTGAGCTCACCGGAAATGAATGTAACTAAACTTCATTAGAAAGGGTTTGCTGGAAGAGGCTGCTCTACAGTTGAGGCTGGAGGGGTGAGCAGCTGTCATGAGGGCCAGAAATGAGAGTCCAAATGAAGGGATTGGACCCCATGGGGGTACAAGGGCAGCCTTCCATTTTCCCCGACTGGTTTCTAACTCAGCTGAGTTGTGCACGATTTCTTACAGTATTTCACCTAGAGAATTTCATAACTGCATAATTACACGATTGCAACAATTAATTCTACTAAAATAGGAATGGACATTTAAAAATACAGACTTCCAATAGTATTAATAAGAAATTTGAACATTGGCAAAGTGCTCAGAATGAAACAATTTACCAATATCACTGAGGTCGACATGGCTAGTGTCCTTCCCCAAAGGATTTATGTGCAGACAGCATTGTCAACCATGAGGGGATGGGGGGGGGGTCAGGCAACACCCCCACCCCTCTTGGGGATGATGCTGAGGCATTACTTTGCTTGGAGGTTCCAGGCAGTATGGCGCCACTGCAGATGGCAGTCACCTACCCATCAATGCACCTTTCTGACTTCTCCCCTGCTACAGACAGCCCCCTCACGGTATTTCCCGGGATCACTTCCCAGATAAACTACTTGCACCCAAATCCTTGCCTCATGGCCTGAAAATTGAAAACAGATGTGCTTAAGGATTTTTTAAAGACACAGTGCTTCCACGATGCCAAAGCCAATCATGGTTAAGAGGCCTGAGCTGGAGTGGGGAGATTTGACCCTCCAGGGTGTGGCTAGGGGATCTGCTGGTGCACTTCAGGCAAAGAGAGGGGGTCCCTGCGATGTGGACAGCATGATCATGATATGGTTTGCAAAGGGTGTGCTGTGCTCAGTTTAGAGGTCCGCCTATCCAAGTAATCTCAAACATCTGCATGGAATACATGCACAACTGTGTGTCTACAGTCAAAAAATGTTTAGAGGTCGAAGGGACAAAAATAAATAAGAGAAAGGGAAGGAAAACAGAGCTGAAGGGTGCTTTTAAAAAAACTAAGACAAGCCCACAGCAGCCCTTTCCCATTTTGCAAGTATGTAGAAGCTGATCTGTGCCCTTAAAGGAGTCAATGATTCCAGTGGAATATTGTTCAGAAAAGCCTACATGTTCCTATTACTGTGCACCTCTCAATGGAGTGGTAAAAAGATGAGAGCGCCGAATACAGCACAGCTGGTCCCATAAAGACTGACTGCACCTCATTAAATGCTTGATTCCTTGCACTTTGACCCAAGAGTTCTTCGAGAGTGTTGCATCCATGTGCAGACACGTGTTCATGAGGCAACGCTGACCCAGGAGGGAATTTATGGGGTAGGAGTGCTTGGGATTAAGGGGAATAACAGCCACATCAGGAAAGAGAGGAAGAAGGTGGTGTGAACCATTTATTATGCATTTTACAGACAGTGCTTTCCCATAAACCTTTTCTAATCATCAAAGAGATGGAGAACAAGGTTAGGTAGAGACTTCTCAAACAGAACCCCAAAACCATAAATGAAAAAAAATTAACGAATAATACTGTATTAAAATTAAGAATTTCGGTTTATCCAAAGACAACTGTAAGAAAATGAAAGAAGATATTTGTGAACACATGGGGGAAACATTCATAATACAAGTGACTAACAAAGTATTTGTACTAGAATATAGTTAAAGAAGAAAATACCCCAAATAAAGAGAAGACCCAGGAGAAAAATGGGCAAAAGACTTAAACAGATACTTCACAAAGGAGACTATTTAAATGGACAGGAAACATAAAAGAAAATGTGTCCAATCTTTTTAGTTACCAGAGAAAAGTAAATTAAGACCACCATCAGATGCCTCTGTACACTCACCAGAATGTTAAGAATTAAAAGCACAGGAACTCTAAAATGTTGATAAGAACTCTTGTGCACTGGTGGTAAGATTATAACTTGATACAACAACTTTAGAAACTCTTTGGTAGTATTTACTAAAACTGAAGACATATACATTCCACTACCCAGCAATTCCACTCCTAAGTACGTACTGAAAAGACCTGTGTGTATGTTCCTCAGAGGTCAAAGAACTGACTTCAAGTGATGGGTCACAATCAAAACAGGTGAACTAAAAATAATGTGACAAATTGCATTTGAGTAATGTACGTAAGGTTTATGTGAAACATAAACGAATTTTGTATTTAGACTTGGACTCATTCCCAAGATATCTCATTATTTATATGCATATTCCTCAAAGATATTGTCAAGAATGTTCTTTCCAACACTATGTAGGTTAGTCTCAAGGTAGAAGCCACCCAAATGTCCATGAACAACAGATAAAATATGATGCTTAAAACTATGGAATATGTATGATTTTATTTACATAAAGTTCAAAGACAAGTAAAACCATGGTATTGGGAGTCAGAATGGTGGTTCCTTTTGTGTTCAATTTAAAAAGAAAGGAGACAGGGATGGTTTTGTGGCTCAGTGGTAGTGCGCTCACCTAGTAGGCTTGAGGCCCTGGGTCTGATTCTAGGCACTGTATAAAAATAAGGGTGTTGTGCCCACCTACAACTGAAAAAAAATATTAAAAAATACATTATAAATAAAAAAAAAATAAAGGAGAGTAGGCAAAAAGGAGACCTTGGAACTGTAGCTTCTGACCCAGGCTGGGCCACCAGCATTGCTCTGTGGGCCCAAGTCAAGCAGCAACCCTGCTCCAAATTCATTTTCACAAATGGGTGGACAAATGGGTGGACTATATGATTGCCTAACATTGTCTTCTAGATTGAAAGCTGGCATTCATGTCATGATTTACAAATGATAAAGTGCTCCAAAGTCTGTCATCCTGCGCTGCATGACAGACTCCGAAGGCACTCTTTGGAGGTTAAGGGACTCAGGCTGGGTCAGAAGCACAGTTTAAAGAAGGAAACTAAAATAAAGTAGCAGACAAGGTATTTTAATATGAATTCAAGACACTGACCTGAAATGAAAGAAGAGCTCAGTCTCAGATTGAAAAGGAAAGCTTTGTTCCAAAGAAAACAGCAAAGAATGAAGAACCCAGAGGCAGGTCCTGATAAAGTTATTAGGTGTCAAAGATAATGCAAATATCCTTTGGACAGCCAGGCAAATGCATCAAACCAGAGATAACAGGAAAAGACATCTGCCATATGCAGATGCCCCTTTAGGAGCATTATCTCAGAGGCAGAAGACAAGTGCTAATAAAGACAAAAGAAAGAATGTGATCACAAAGTTTGTACAAGCTGAACATCCCTAATTTGAAAATCTAAAATCTGAAATGTTCCAAAATCTGAAACTTGTTAAGCTCCAACAAGACAGCTAGTATCAGTGGAAATTTCCACTCCTGACCTCACGTGATGGGTTGCAGTCAGAACATAGGCACAATAAAAATATCATGTCAAATTCCCTTTGAGTGATGTGTATAAGGCTTACATAAAAAATAGACAAATTTTGTATTTACACGTGGGTCCCATTTTCAAGATATCTCATTATTTATATGGAAATAATTCAAAATCTGAAAAAATCTAAAATACTTTTGGTCCCAAGTATTTTTCAAATAAGGGGTACCCAGTCTGTATCAACTAAACTTTTACTCAATTATTTAAATGGGGAACTAAAGCTATTTTGAATATATAAATTCCTGGGTTCTTTTTTGGAGAGAATATCAGAAGATGAATTTTAGCCAACTAAGAAATTGCTGGAGAACCCATGGGAAAAGGACTAGCAGGGAGAACTGATCCAAGTATTGTTTGAAATCAATGTGGGACCTGAAGGTGGAGAATAGAAGGCACATGATGGAAATCCAGACAGGGAAGAAACAGAATTTTCTGGAAGAGTACATAGGGTGGGAGGTGGAATCAGTGGTGGAGATAGGGGTGCCTATATCCATACACCAATTTCTTTATTTTTCTAGCTGAAAGAAGAGCAGAAATACATAATATAAACAAAATAACTGAAACATGAAAAGTTTTAAAGGTAAAATGTTAACCACTAAGAAAAATAACAAAACATGGGCAGTGGAGGGGAGGAGCAGGGAGAAGGAAATGTATTTGTTTCATCATACCCACGGAGCCAGGATACAGTAGGTACTCTGAAGAGAAGGGTGACTAACAGGCAGGCTAGATGCTACCTGGGAGGAAGGGCTGCCCTTTCATGACTAAACAGGGAGGTACTGTAACATAATTTTATTCCTGAGCTCACCAGACATAAAGGAAATATCCAAGGCAGAAAATACAACACACACACACACACACACACACACACACAAAATACAAACATATACCAATCTGTGAGGAGCACATACAAGAGAAGTTTCTCCTAATGGCAGGCAATGGTTTTAGCACTGCAGTTAGAAGAATCAGTCTGGGGCTAGCGACCAGGTCAGGAGGTCTACCTGAGACACCTGGGTTAAACCAGGGAATCTGCAAAGGTGTTTACCAGTTCTGGAAACATTAGTGGCGGCTAGTCCATGGCTTTGGTTGAAACAAATTAAGTTTTCCTGAAGGAAAGCAATCACCATTTTTGGGGACTCAGAATTCCACAGTCATGCTCAATAAAAAATATAGTAATGGCCTATAAAATGCTTAAAGACATAGAAGATGAGATTAAAAAAGCAAGTTAACAGCACGATATTATGGAGAAAAACAGAGAAACAAACATTTAAGAATTAAATATATAATTATGGAAGAAAAATTAATAAATTGTAACATCACTGAACGAAAGAATTGGTGGCTAGAATGAAATTGACCAAATTATGCTATGTGCATGTATGAACATATCACAGTGGATTCCAATTTTAGGTATATCTATAATGTACCAATTAAAAAAATAGATAAATAGAATGAAGACTAGTATAGCAGAGGAAGGGTAACAGGGATGGAAGAAGGGATGTATAAATATGGCAAAATGAATCCCATTATTATGTATAACTATAATACACTAATAAAGACATTAAAAATATGAAGAGAAAAGGAGAAGGGAAGTACAAAAGACGGGTAAAGAGACAGGGAGGACCAAGTGGGAAATACTAACATGCATGTGTAACCATAGCAGAGAAAGAGTAGAAAGAATGGGGCAAAGGAAAGACTGGAGAAGACACAGCTGACAGAGAGCACAGACCTGGCAGAACAGAGATCCCCCACTTAGTAGTGGGAGGCTGTCTTCCAATAAGGAGCCCATATCTGTCTCTTACTAGTCACACCTTGAGTGATACCCTCCTTTTGATTATGGGATGAAAACTACTGCCTTGCTTTTAAAATTGTTTTTGAATTTAAAAACATTTTATTTTAAAATAAATTCTAAATCACAAGAAGGACTGAGTGCTTGCCTGGGGATAAGGGAAGAGACCAACCTCGAGGGGCACAGAGGAGTATTTGAGT
This sequence comes from Sciurus carolinensis, assembly GCF_902686445.1. Taxonomy (NCBI): domain Eukaryota; kingdom Metazoa; phylum Chordata; class Mammalia; order Rodentia; family Sciuridae; genus Sciurus; species Sciurus carolinensis. The sequence goes on from NC_062214.1 coordinate 67,630,329, forward strand.
GAGGGAAATGCTCTGTGTATTGACTGGTTATAAACCTCTGTGCGTTTGTCAAAATTCAAAGATTGGATATTGGACAAAGGCAATTTTGCTGGCTGTAAGTTACATGTTTTTCCTTTTTTTAAGAGAAAGTGATACTGGAAAGACAGGAGCTAAAAGTTTATCTGAGGTGAAAAAAATATAGGACTGATGGTTTTCTCTTGTAGACAGAAAAAGTACCTACTGTGTTACAAAGAAGAGTAAGATGAGAGATATCTCCAGCACGCAAAATGTTCCAAAATATTCTTAACAACAATAAGCTTATGCAAAGGTAATACCTCTTTGTTTGATTTGATAGTTTGACTTAAAAACTGGATCTAGTTGTTTATAAGAACTAATTTCAAAATATACATATATGAATTTACACAACTGGTACTGAGAAGCTCTTCAAAATATATCTGTAAATTTAAAAGTTTTGCAAACTCATCTTGGCCTGTATTGTGCAGAGTTGCAGCAGGTCAGCTGGAAGCACTTGACTGTACAGGCAGCTCTATCTTAGTGGCTTTGAACCACAGTGTGACCACTAACTATCAAAGACAGCTGCTTGTCTAACTTAGTTTCCCTTTGGCTATTAATTGTGTGGATACCTGAGATGCTGTCTCAACCAGAAAAAGAGCATGAGACACTCAAACTCTGTGAAAATAAAAGAGACTGAAGTCCCACAGTGTCGTGCTTACTTCCAAGCAAGCAAAGGTGCTAATAAGCCAGCCCAGTCCTAACCAGGATGCTTTTAAAAGTCCTCTGTTTGGTTTAGGATTTGGCTTTGTCATTGTGACATTCATCATTCTCCTCCTCATCTTCCTCCCTCTTCTTGAAGCATTTTCAGGTATCTACTAGCTTAAACCCTTTTCAGTGTATATCTGCAAGAAACTAAAGTTTTTGATTCTTCTGCTGTATTTGATAAGACACTGCCAGTACTTTCTTTTTTCTTTTCCACTGGCACATGTCACTGGGAACAGCCCCTGACCAACCAGCTAGCAAGAAACGGAGGTGCTTAGCCCAACAAACTGCCAGGAATGGAGTGCTGCCAATAACTAGTCAGTAAGCATGGAGGTGAATCCGTCCCTGGCTGAACTTTCATGTGAGACTGCACACCTGAGCCAACACCCATTGTAGTCTTGTGAAAATGCTAGGAAGCAGAAGAACTGCCTAAGCCATGCCCACATCCTCAAACCACAGAACCTGAGAGGTAATACATGCGTAATGTAAGCCACTGCGTTCTGTGGTAATTTGGCAATTTGGTAAGAAGCAATAGAGACTTAACACAGATACATTTTTTGATATACTTCCATACACCAAAGACGAGAGGTGATCTTTAAAGTATCCAGAAGGGGAGAAACATGGAAGAGTAAATATATTCAGTTAATTACAGAGAAATCACTGGAACAAGAATATCAATCTTCTAAAGAAGAAACATAAGATATAAAAAGCAAGGATAAGCCAGAAAGTATGGTAAGAGGCAGCAAAAAGAAGCAACGGAGAGAGAAATTAGCAAAAAATTCCACCAAAAAATTTCTAGAACTAATAAATGAATTCAGCAAAGTAGCAGGATATAAAATCAATACTAATAAGTCAAATGCATTCCTACACATTAGTAATGAATTCACTGAAAGAGAAATTAAGAAAACTACCCCATTCACAGTAGCCTCAAAAAATAAAATAAAATAGTTGGGAATCAATCTAACAAACGAGGTGAAAGACCTCTACAATGAAAATGACAGAACACTAAAGAAAGAAATTGAAGAAGACCTTAGAAGATGGAAAGAACTCCCATGCTTCTGGATAGGCAGAATTAATATTGTCAAAATGGCCAGACTACCAAAAGTGTTATACAAATTTAATGCAATTCCTATTAAAATTCCAATGACACTCTTCATACAACTAGAAAAAGCAATCATGAAATTCATTTGGAAAAATAGGGGATTCAGAATAGTCAAAGAATCCTTAGCAAGAAACGTGAAGCAGGAGACATCACAATACCAGACCTTAAATTATTCTACAGAGCCACAGTAACAAAACCAGCATGGTATTGGCACCAAAACAGACACACAGACCAATGATACAGAATAGAAGACAAGGAGACGAACTCACATAAATACAGTTATCCCAAAGAGACAAAGGCACCAAAAACATTCACTGGAGAAAAGATAGCCTGTTCAAGAAATGGTGCTGGGAAAAATGGAAAGCCACATGTAACAAAATGAAATTAAACCCCTATCTCTCACCCTGCACAAAACTCAACTTGAAGTGGATCAAAGACTTAGGCATTAGAACAGAGACCCTGCGCCTAATAGAAGGAAAAGTAGGCCCAAATCTTCACCATGTAGACACTAGCATCTGACTTCCTTAACAAGACTCCTAAAGCACAAGAAGTTAAATCAAGAATCAATAAATGGGATGGACTCAAACTAAAAACCGTCTTCTCAGCCAAAGAAACCATCAATAATGGGAAGAGAGAGCCTACAGATTGAGAGAAAATCTTTACCAAATGCACCTCAGATAAAGCATTAATCTCCAGGATATATAAGGAACTCAAAAAACTTAGCACCAAGAACACCCAATAATCAACCAATAAATGGGCTAAGGAACTGAACAGACACTTCACAGAAGATAAACAATCAACCAACAAATATATGAAAAAATGTTCAACATTTCTAGCAATTAGAGAAATGCAAATTAAAACTACTCTAAGATTTCATCTCACTCTAATCAGAATGGCAATTACCAAGAATATGAGCAAAAATAAATGTTGATGAGGATGTGGGGAAAAAGGTACACTCATGCATTGCTGGTGACAATGCAAATTGGTGCAACCATTATGGAAAGCAGTATGGAGATTCCTCAGAAAATATGGAATGGAACAACCATTTGACCCAGTTATCTCATTCCTCAGTTTATAGTGAAAAGACTTAAAATCAGCATACCACAGTGATGCAGCCACATCAATGTTTATAGCAGCTCAACTCACAATAGCTAAACTATAGAATCAACCTAGCTATCCTTTAACAGATGATTGGATAAATAAAATGTGATATATATAATATGTATGTATATGTGTATATATACACACAATGAAATATTACTCAGCTTTAAAGAAGAATGAAATTATGGCATTTGCTGGTAAATGGATGGAGTTGGAGAATAGCATGCTAAGCAAACTAAGCCAAACCCCCAAAAACAAAGGTTGAATGTTTTCTCTGATATTCCAATGCTAATTCACAATAGTAGCAGGGGACACCAGGGAAGAATAGAGTTACTTTAGAGTAGGTAGAGAGGAGTGATGGGAGGGGAAGGGGTATGGGGTTAGGAAGGATAGTAGAGTAAAACAGACATTACCTCATGTACATATATGACTGCATGATCAATGTGGTCCCACAGTATGTACAATCAGAAAAATGAGGAATTATACTCAATTTATGTATGATTTATCAAAATGCATAAATGCATTCTAATAGCATATATAACTAATTTGAACAAATAAAATTTTAAAAAAAGAGAAAAATTATAATACAAAGAAGGTACAAGGACTAGGATTAGATATCTGACCTAACAGTAAATGAGCTAAAATTACCTATCAAAGAATTCACCAGATCATAAACCCAAACTCTATTTATTATTTGCTAGGTAATAATAAATGCTTTAAATAATGATGCAATTCAGAAAGTCAAAAAGAAAGGCAAAGGACAATAAATATCCCAATGTCAGCCAGACTTGAATCCAGAATCTGAAACATGAAATAAGACAAGGAAGGACTCCTTATACTGTTAAAAATACAACTCTCAGTGGGGGTTTTCAGCTCTAAGTATCTATATATCTAATAGCTTAGCATTAAATCTCATGAGACGAAATTTGTTGAAATAGGAGTGGAAAACAATAAAGAAATTAGCAAAAGAGTTCAACTCATCTTTGTTAGTTTATCACAAATAAATGGGCAAAAATAAAAGGATATAAAAGATCTAAATAACATAACAAGGTATTATTGACAGAACTCTATACCCTGAAACAAGCATACCTTCAATGGTCATGGAATAGTCATAAAAACTGACCTCAATAAAATAAGAGAATGAAAACTGTAGCACAATGTAATAAAATAGGAACTGAATTTAAAAAACATGATAGAATAAATAACCTTGACTCCTGTAAAATTTAAAACTCTCCCTCTAAATAACTTTGTGGTCAAAGGGAAAAATCACAATCCAAACTTCAGATAATGAAGAAAATAATGAAGATGAAAACATTACATATCAAGATGCACAGAGTACTTGGAGGAATATTCAGAATCTCAAATACACATGTTAATCAACAAAGAAAAAATTAGTGTTCAAGAAGTTTCAAGAAGTTTTAAAAGGAAGGTTGAGTCAGGCAGATTGCAAGTTCAAGACTAGCCTCAGACTTAGGGAGACTCTATCTCAAAATAAAAAATAAAAAGGGCTGGGAATGTGGCTCAGTGGTAATGTGCTCCTGAGTTCTATCCCCAGTACTTCCCCCCGACCAAAAAAAAAAAAAATACTGGAAGAAGTCTTGGTGAGAATTAAGATATATTTCATTTTATACACACAGGTACACATGTGAATATTTAAAACTCATGTTTCAGCTGAAGGTCTAATTTCTTTAATACATAAAATTTCTAAAAAATCATTTAAAAAAGATCAATGATCCAATACAAAACAATTAAGATACAAAAGGATTTAAAAAGACAGTTTACAGGCAGGACATGGTGGTATAAGCCTGAAATTCCTGCTACTCAGGAGATTGAGGCAGGAGAATCTCAGGTTTGAGGCTAGCCTCTGCAACTTAGTGAGGTCCTGCCTCAAAAAAGGGGGAAAAAAAAAAAAAAGAAGAGTTGGGGATGTAGCTCAGAGGTATAGTGCCCCCAGGCTTAACCCCCAGTAAACCTGGTGGGGGTGGGAGAAAGAGTTCACAGAAAAGAACACACTGGCTCTTTAATACCTGAAAAAAATGTTCTAACTCATTAATGAAAGAAATGCAATTCCACCTGCACTAGATTCATTTCCTAAATGCTTAGATTGTCAAAGATCAGAAAGGTTGGGTAAAACACAGGGAAACAGGTACTTTCCTATGTTGCTTATGAAAATGTGAATGAATAAACCTCTATGGAGATCAATGGGGCAAAATCTATCAATGACAGAAAAATACATGTGATTTCATGTAAAGTTCAGAGACAGGTAAAATCAACTTGTGGGTCCAGAAAGTAAGACAGAGGTTACTGCTACAGGTAAGGGGAGATAAGGGGGAAATAGGGAAGCTTCTGGAACTCTGGAATGCTTATTTCCTGATGTTCTGGTCATAATTGTGTGCTCAGTTTGTGAAAAATGAATGTAACCATACACTTATGATTTTGTACACCTTTATGTCTATTTCATGTTGTTATAGGTGAATAAAATTCCAAAAATCATACAAGTGCAAACATGATCTTTTATCCCTTTCTAAGATTTATACTATAGATCAATGGTTCTCAGTCTGGGGAGAGATTTGCTCCCAAAGGACATTTGGCAATATCTAGGTCAGGGATAGTCACAACCCCTTACTTGGAGCAGGTAGAGGCCAAGGATGCTGATAAACATCCAAAGTACAAAGTCAGTCCCCAATAACAAAGAATCATCCAGCTCAATGTGCCCAGCTTGGGAAACCATGCTACAGATAAATGCAATTATTAATGACAGTAGGGAAAAGTAGTTACAGTGAAGAATGATAATACCTTAATCAGCAAAGTGATTGAAGTTAACACCACTAGTCATAAGACAGATTAGCCTTATCACTTCAGTGGTATTCTTCCCAATAATACATAACCTCAACCTAGTTATAAGAAACATCAGACAAACCCAAATCACAAAATAATTGAACAGTACTCTCCAAGAGTGTCAAGGTCATGAAAGAGAAGGAAAGACTGAGGAACTTCCATGGACTGGAGGAGACTAAGGAAACAATAATGACCAAATGTAAAAGGGAATCCTGGTTTGGAATGTGGTTCAGAAAAAGGACATGAATGGGAAAACTGGTGAAATTCAAATGGTAACAGTAAAGATTTAAAATCTTTTTTAACTGATTTAGAAATTGTTATTTTTAACTGATATAGAAATTGTACATATTTATGGGGTGCTGTGTGCTGTTTCAATCCTGTATACCTTCTGTGATGTGAAATCAGGGTAAGCATATCTATATCCTCAAACGTTTATAATTTCTTTGTGAATATGTCTTGGTCTTAATGGGTCTCTGATTAAAGAAGATGTTAAAAAGGAGAAGTTTGGTGCATGGTATGTTCTATTTTTATGCCTCTTTTTTGAAAATAAAATTATCGCACAGTAAAATTAAAATCTAACACAATCTATACTTAGAAAAAAGTAAAAGGGTGGACAACTGTATTTTTACTGGTATTGACCAACTCTCCGAGATGCACTGTTAAGTGAAAAGAAGGCAGGATTCACAAAAGTATGGTAAGGCAGGCTAATATTTTCATGAAAAAAGGAAATGTATAAATGGTTATATTTGGGATTTTATTCCTTATGTATATATTGCTTACTCATAAAAGAAATAACATAATTCCAAAAAATTCACAATGATAACTGAGCACCTGTAGTAGATATGGTCTTTGCTATAGTTTGGATCATAAATATCCCTCTGTGATCAATGTGTTAAAGACCAAGTCTACCAGGACCTGGTGGAACCTGTGAGGGGTGGGGTCTAGTGGGAGGTCTTCCAATCATTAGAGGTTTGCTCTTGACGGGGGATGGGGGATTCCAGCTTGTTCCTCTTTCTCTCTCTGCTTCCTGGCTGCCATGAGATAAGTAGCTTTGCCTTACTATGTGCTCCCCAACTGTCTTGTCACAGGTCCAAAAGCAATAGGGCCAAATGACCATGGACTGAAACTGTGAAACCAAGAGCTAAAATAAAGCTTCTCTTTTTATAAGTTGATTATCTCAGGTATTCTCTTACAGTAACATAAACCTGATTAACACAGACTTTGATATAATTAGTGCCCACAAACCTGTTTACTAAGTTCTTATTTGAATAATTAGAAAATGTCAATGACTTTTCCAGAACAAATTCTTTCACTTCATCCTCAATACCACTACTCCTTTTAAGTCCTCTTCCTCTTTCATCTGGATGACTGCAATCACTTCTCACTGGTCTTCTTAATTATAATCTTCTTCATACTCAACACAGCTTGCAACACTCAAACATAGATGACAAGTAAACCATCCCTCACTCTCTTCAGGACCCAGTGAAAACTTCTACTCCTGTCACAGCCCAGTCCCAGTTCTCATTTGAACTCCTGTCCTTCTTCTTTCCTTGATACCTCCATACACACCTGTGCTAAATGCACCAGAGAGCAATCTGTGTCCTTGCAGAGGCAGCTGTTTGGCTTCAAGGGCTTTTTCCTGCCACTTCTTGAGGCCTGACTTCTGCAGACTGTACCATGCTATACTGGGGATACAGGGCAGCCAGTGAACATGGCCTCCTGCCTGCCCTCAGGGAGCTCAGTCCAGGAATGAGTAAGTGGTCTCCACAGAGTCATATTCCTCTGCATTCCTTGAGGTCAAATCCAATTGTTCATCCCTTGTGAAGGAAGTCTTTCCTCTATCCCCACCAGAAGAGTCCATCAGGGCTCTAAGAGCACATTGACCTCACTGGTCCTGCCAGAGGACAATTCCACATCTTACTTACTGCACCCCTGGATGCTGAGCTCCTGGAGGGCAGCAGCTGTCTCATCTCATTAGCTGGCACACGGTCCCAGCAGCACATATACAGACATACCCCATAAAGACATGCTGAATGAATGAAATGAGCAAACAATGAATGAATGCATTTATAAGTAAAGTAATGGGTTTCCACAGGGTGAGACAAAAGTGGACATGGGCTAAGCATTTACCAAGCCCAGGCATTCATTATTTAAGTGCTTCCTCAGAATTATCTCATTACTACTCATACCACTCCTGTGAGACAGACACTCACTGTTCCCATTTTACAGATAAGAAAATGGAGATACGTGACTGATCCATCTAAGCTGTACAGGGGGCCTGTCCTAACCCATAAGTTATTCTGCCTCTCCAACAGTCCCCAATTTCTTCTTCCTGCTTTCTCCACCTATGATCTTGCATTCCCTGTATGGGGCAGAGGGAGTGCTCAGCATCTTGTTTTATTTGCAGTGGAACAGAATGCTCCCTGCACAGCTCCAGGCTATTCCCTCTGCCGGTGAGGCTCTACCGGTTGAAGATCCCTATCCAAAAACACTTGGAGCCTGAAGCATTGTAGATTTTGGAGTTTTTCAGATTTTGGAATATTTGCATCGACTTTACCAGTTAAGCATCCTTAATCCAGAAATCCAAATCCAAAATCTGAAACTTCTTGAGCATCAAAAGGGATCAAGAACTTGTGAGGCTTTATGTGCAAACTTCACAGGGCAGCATAAGCCTTGGCTTGAAATGTGGCACCTGAGAGCAGGCTGGAAACATTAAGGGGAATATGCTTCAGCTGAATCAGGATTGGGGGGTACCAGACTCCCCCCAATTCCCATTGCCCATGATGGCACTTCTTCAATTGCAGCAGAAAACCACTCGCCCTGCTAACCACACACACACACAAATGAAAACAGCTCTCTGGCTTAACATGTGTCACCTCACAAGCTACATTGACGGTTTGGTGAAAGGCACATCCAGTCTGTCTGCCACACAGTTCTTCAAAGTACTATGTGACAACTAAGCCAGCAACCAGCTTCCATCCCTGGAGTGCTATGAAAATACCAGGAAGGTCTGAGTTCCTCAGAAGAACCTCCTAGACCATGCACTCAAGCCCTTACCATTTTTATTTGACTGGTGGTGGCCTTTTCAAGGACTGTGAAGGGGACTGATGTCGTTTTGTCTCTTCCTGAGTACCCACTAAGAATTGAGAGAGCAGCTCTGATTTAAAGTGATCCCCGAGGGGATGATTATGTAAACTCCCTCAACAATGTGCTGCTGATAACACAAGCCAAAGGGAGATAAAATAAAACTCCAAGGGCTGGCTGCATGAAAAAGTGACTAATCCAAATTTTCCACAAATACTACTGCAGTTTGAAGTCTTCCCCGAGGCCAGCAAGCCAGGACTGCTTCTGGAAGGTTTCCTGCATCCCATGGTCACTCCTTCCATGTTCCTGAGGGTCGCAGAGACCCTCACCTGGCTGGGCTGGGTGCTGCTCCAGGAGGGGAGGGCCCAGGCACCCAGCCACTCAACTGGCCCAGGGGACAAGAACTGAAAGATGACAGACAACCTGCATTGTCTGGAGAGCTCTTTGAGAAGGCGGTCTACTGTAAACTTTCAAACACTTCTGGAAAATTAGGGCCATCTGCTGCCAAAGTCCAACAGCTTCGAGAGGCTGCAGATGCTGGGCAGGAAGCTGAGACCCACACAGGCAAAAGAGCTTTCAGCTGGGCATCCAGTGCCACATATGACCATACAAGCCCTGTCTGAGCAGGGCAGGGCCAGGCCAGGCAGTCTCCAGGACCTTGCCAGCCTCCCGCTCTGGCCAGGTCCACTGGCATTAAAGGGATAGATTTTATTTAAATCAGCAGTTTCCAAACCAGGCTGAGTGTAAGAATCCTGGGGGGAGGCTATATAAAAAGACAAATTCCTGAAACCCATGCCCCCCAGAGATTTTAAGACAGGATTTGGAGTGGGACCCAGTAACTTCTAACAGTCTCGGGGGGGAGGCTCTAACGGCCCATTAAGTTTAGCACTGACTGATGTCAGAGAAAAGAGTCTTGCTTCCAGGTAGCATTTTGACACCTTGAGCTTCTTGGATGCCACAGGAATTTCTGTATCCATCAAGATGTCCAGGCAGCTCTCTGCAGGACAGAAAGAGGTTTTCCGGGACGGGGGATTTGCCAAAAGAGATACTGGGTGCTGGAGAGTAGTCCCTGGGGGTTACAGACTTCCAGGAGGAATGGAGAGGACAGCACAGAAAGACTCACAGAAAAGGAGGATCAGCCCACACAATGGTCAGCTCAACCAGGTCCCCTCCATTCCCACTGACCGTAGGAAACAAGGTTACAGAAAAAATGACATAAGCAGCACCTAACTGAGAGGGTACTACATGCCAATTGCTCTAGTCCATCTGTTACGCATCTCATTTCACCCTATAACATATCCATAGGATTTATTTTTCCATTTTGCAGATTAGAAGATTGAGGTGTAAAGACTATATAAGTATGTTCAAGAAGTGAAGGCAGGAAGGCAGCCTGGGCAGCCTGACTGGAGAGCCCATCTTCTTTCCCACTATACAATATGGAAGGCACCTCTGTGCTGTATCAATGGCCACGGGGGTTCCATGGGAATGTTAGGTAGGAAAGAACACACGAACCTCTCTAATGCCTGTGTCCACTCCAGAACACTCACCTTCCTCCAACTGGTTCCGCAACTTCCATGATCAACAATGTTCTGAGAAGAACAGTGCAACATTCACATTGTGGTCCCCTGCAAATGCCTAAAATATAATCACATCTGTGCTCATGGAAACCATGGCTAGTAGAATCCCCTCTGAGCACTAGCTTCCTTTGTACTGTGGAAACCATGCCTGGGCTTCTCAGCAATGATGGTGGAATATGTTGCTCAGAGCACACAAGATGAGGGTGGGTGGTAATTAATAGCACCTTTCAGTTGAGGACCTCCGGGTACTAGGGTGCTGGTAGTATGGGAAGAAGAAATCCCCCTGCTACATTGGGAAGGGGTGAGGGCTATGTGGGGTAGCGACAGCGATCATGGTCAGGATGTTCCTAACTGCTGCCTCCTTTGCTCTGTCTCCAGTAGTGATGTATACGCTTCCTTTCAGTCGATAATGCCTAAATTTGGCCTTCCCACCCTGTTTCACCTGGCAGAATATCTGAACTTAAATAGCTTTAAAGCCCTGTTAAAGAGTAACTATGCTTTGCAGTGACGGAGGACAGGAGGAACTTGTAATCATAAAAAAGATTGATTGAACTAATTGCATAAAGTTCATTTCCCCTTTCTAATAAATATTTACCATCCACTGTTTATAACTTTTATGTTTGGACTTTCTTGAAATACTTTCTTGAATTAAAAACATCACATTACCATTGGCTAAAAGAGGAGACAGCTGTATTTGCCAATAACTTCTACAACAAATGCCAGCTATTGATGCCAATTTTTTTGTAGTTCATATTTCCATAGACAGCTTTGAGCCTTGCAATACCAGCATTCTGCCGACAGACAGGAAAGATCCAATGGTAAGGGTGATGCTGCCGGAGGCTCCACAGCTCTAAAAATTAGTGGATTGCATTTATATTTTTTTGTTCTATAGCATACAAATATTTAAGAATTCAGAAAACCTGGCTAATATTTGAAGCCTAGGTGGCTCCCAAAGCAACTGTAGCAATGTCTTCTCACATCATTTACCCTACACCTTTGAGTAAGGAATGGTTCTTAATTCTCATGGGTCTTAAACCAGCTATGAACCATGAGTACCCAGAGAAGAGTATACATGGAAGTTCAGTCACAAGAAAGTGCTGCATTTGAAATTTTACCAAAAGAAGAGCAAGAGCTCAGGGCAACCCATGTTTCCTGTTATGGGCAGAACATACAGGGTCTTGCTGGGTCCTGATCATCTACAGGTGCCAATAAAGCCCTTCCTAGAGTATGCGAGCCAATGCATAGTTATAAAATACATAAAATTACCAGGAAAACAAACTGAAATATAATTTTCAAAATACAAAAGAGTTCCTACTGTGCAATTTTGGTAATATACCAAACATTACCTGACAAGATCTGTCATATAGAGGGTACACTGTAGTGCTGAAGCAGTGGGGAGCATAAATGATAGTTTGTGATGTCAGCCACAACCTTTATAGGCATTGAGGACGTCTGTGATTCCTAATCACATGACTGTCCTGGGTCCTGTGGAGACTGCCAGGGTTTATCGCCAACCTTCAAAATGGAAGGAAATACTAACTTCACTTAGAAGTTGAAGAAAAATAAAGGTGCAAATGCTTTCCTATCCTGGTTCACAGATCCTTTGAAACCATCCAAGAGCCTTGGTCTGGCACTCCTGCTTCAATGTGCTTCCCTGAGACCAGGGAGGCCTCTGCTCTCTACCTTCTGTCAGGAATGGCCTGGGCTCATCTTTTGGCAGATAAGCTTTTGCTTCCCAGAAGAGATAGCAGTGAAATGAAAACGAGATACCACTAGTCAGGGTGGTTAGTATTTTTCTGAAAATGTAATTTATTGAGTTTCTTTTCTTCTTGTTTTTATGTTCTGTATTCCAGAAAAGAAAATGTTCAACTCCTCAGCACCGGTGTGTCTCACAGTTTTATTCCCTGGGCACTATCCAACCTCCGCTATAATTCACTATTATTTTCTTTTCTGTAAGAGGCTTAAAGTTCCAGACATTTTTAAGACAAAAAGATACACAGACACAGACAGACAGACACACAGAGTTGCCTCATTAATACTTAGGTCCTTTTCCAAGCTTCTGCTAATGGCTCTGCACAGAGACCCAGCCCAGGGAGATGGCCAGTGAAGTTGCCATCAACACAGTCTCTGGGGGAGCCCGGGTTTGGGAGCATGGATAATGTTCTCAATTTCCATGCATAAATACAGCTTTTAAGAAAAAAAGATTCCTCCATATTTTTGGAGTTGTAATTTCTTCACAATATTCACTCCCCTTAAACTGCTGGCAATGTTTTTCTTCCTTTTTACAACATCTAGTAAATAGCTGCTTTTTGTTTCCCTATTAAAGAGGGCCAAAAGTGGTTTGGTGATTTTTTTTTTTTTTTCAGTACTAGGGATTCAACCATGGCCTTGTGCATGCTAGGCAAGCACTCAACTTCTGAGCTACATCCCCAGCTCTGTTCGGAGAATATTGTTCAGAATTTTGTAGCACAGTTCTTTCTAAAGCAACTGGACATGGTTTGAGATGTTATGAAGTCACTAATGTGATTACTGGTTTGAAGACTGGACAATTGGTGCTTTCCACCTGGGGACATAGGATGGTCATGGGGCTTCAAGAAGACTCACATCTAAATACAGTATGTCAAGAACCCTGATGCAATGTATACTGCATTACTTTCTCAGTGGAATGGAGCATAAACGACTATGCATTTATAATCCATCCTTAAATAATCTACTTCCAATGTCCTTAACCACAGGGATAAGTAATATATAACTACATATATTTTATTTCCTTTGCTACCATAATAGTTATAACTCTTTGTTGTGTCATTTACTGTTTGTTCTGCAGTTGATATGATACATCTTTATCTGCTATTGTAGTGGTCCCCCTTATTCTCAGGAGATACATTCCAAGATGCTCATTGCACAGGGATAGGACCAAACCCTATATACACACCATGTTTTTTTCTTTTTTTTTTTTTTTTATTTATTTTTTTACGTTTACATAGGGTAATGATGTTTATTTTTTTTCCCTTCCCCCCCACCCCTCCCACCCTTTTCCCTTTATACAGTCCTTCTTTCCTTCATTCTTACCGCTCTCCTTAGCCTAACTCTAAACCTAACCCTAAACCTAATGCTAACCCCTCCCACCCCCATTATATGTCCTCATCCGCTTATCAGCGAGATCATTCGTCCTTTAGTTTTTTGAGATTGGCTTATCTCACTTAGCATGATATTCTCCAATTTCGACCATTTGCCTACAAATGCCATAATTTTATCATTCTTCATTGCGGAGTAATATTCCATTGTATAAATATGCCACAGTTTCTTTATCCATTCATCAACTGAAGGGCATCTAGGTTGGTTCCACAATCTGGCTATGGTGAATTGAGCAGCAATGAACATTGATGTGGCTGTATCTCTGTAGTATGCTGATTTTAAGTCCTTTGGGTATAGACCAAGGAGTGGGATAGCTGGGTCAAATGGTGTTTCCATTCCAAGCTTTCTGAGGAATCTCCACACTGCTTTCCAGAGTGGCTGCACTAATTTGCAACCCCACCAGCAATGTATGAGTGTTCCTTTTTCACCACATCCTCGCCAACACCTATTGTTGCTTGTATTCTTGATAATCGCCATTCTAATTGGGGTGAGATGAAATCTTAGGGTAGTTTTGATTTGCATTTCCCTAATTACTAGGGATGTTGAACATTTTTTCATATATCTGTTGATTACTTGTACATCTTCTTCCGTGAAGTGTCTGTTCATTTCCTTAGCCCATTTGTTGATTGGATTATTTGTATTCTTCGTGTAGAGTTTTTTGAGTTCTTTATAGATTCTGGAAATTAGCGCTCTATCTGAGGTATGGTTGGCAAAAATATTCTCCCACTCTGTAGGCTCTCTCTTCACATTTCTGATAGTTTCCTTTGCTGAGAGAAAACTTTTTAGTTTGAATCTATCCCAGTTGTTGATTCTTGCTTTTATTTCTTGTGCTATGGGAGTCCTGTTAAGGAAGTCTGATCCTAAGCCAACAAGTTGAAGATTTGGACCTACTTTTTCTTCTATAAGATGCAGGGTCTCTGTTCTGATTCCAAGGTCCTTGATCCATTTTGAGTTGAGTTTTGTGTAGGGTGAGAGATAGGGGTTTAATTTCATTCTATTGCATATGGTTTTCCAGTTTTCCCAGCACCATTTGTTGAAGAGGCTATCTTTTCTCCATTGCATATTTTTGGAACCTTTGTCTAGTATGAGAAAATTGTATTTATTTGGGTTTGTGTCCATGTCCTCTATTCTGTACCATTGATCTACCTGTCTATTTTGGTACCAATACCATGCCGTTTTTGTTACTATTGCTTTGTAGTAGAGTTGAAGATCTGGTATTGCAATACCCCCTGCTTCGCTCTTGCTACTGAGGATTGCTTTAGCTATTCTAGGTTTTTTATTCTTCCAGATGAATTTCATAATTGCTTGCTCTATTTCTGCAAGGTACATCATTGGGATTTTAATTGGAATTGCATTGAATCTGTATAGCACTTTAGGTAGTATAGCCATTTTGACGATATTAATTCTGCCTATCCAGGAACATGGGAGATCTTTCCATCTTCTAAGGTTTTCTTGAATTTCTTTCTTTAGTGTTCTGTAGTTCTCATTATAGAGGTCTTTCACCTCTTTTGTGAGATTGATTCCCAAGTATTTTATTTTTTTCGATGCTATTGTGAATGGGGTAGTTTTCCTAATTTCTCTTTCTGAAGATTCATCACTTATGTATAAAAATGCATTGGATTTATGAGCATTGATCTTGTAACCTGCTACTTTACTGAATTCACTTATGAGTTCT
This sequence comes from Sciurus carolinensis, assembly GCF_902686445.1. Taxonomy (NCBI): domain Eukaryota; kingdom Metazoa; phylum Chordata; class Mammalia; order Rodentia; family Sciuridae; genus Sciurus; species Sciurus carolinensis. The sequence continues at coordinate 67,645,600 of NC_062214.1, forward strand.
AAAAGTTTTCTGGTGGAATTTCCAGGTTCCTCTAAATATATAATCATGTCATCAGCGAACAGGGATAGTTTGAGTTCTTCTTTTCCTATTCGTATCCCTTTAATTTCTTTGGTTTGTCTGATTGCTCTGGCTAGAGTCTCAAGGACGATGTTGAATAGAAGTGGTGAAAGAGGGCATCCCTGTCTTGTTCCAGTTTTTAGGGGGAACGCTTTCAGTTTTTCACCATTTAGAATGATATTAGCCATGGGCTTAGCGTAGATGGCCTTTATAATGTTTAGGAATGTTCCCACTACCCCAATTTTTTCTAGTGTTTTGAGCATGAAGGGACGCTGTATTTTATCGAATGCTTTTTCTGCATCTATTGAAATAATCATGTGATTCTTAACTTTAAGTCTGTTGATATGGTGAATGACATTTATTGATTTCTGAATGTTGAACCAACCTTGCATCCCTGGGATAAAACCCACTTGATCGTGGTGCACTATCTTTTTAATATATATTTGTATGCGATTTGCTAAAATTTTGTTGAGAATTTTTGCGTCGATGTTCATTAAGGATATTGGTCTGAAATTTTCTTTCCTCGATGTGTCTCTGTCTGGTTTAGGTATCAGGGTGATATTGGCTTCATAGAACGAGTTTGGGAGGGTTCCCTCCTCTTCTATTTCATGGAATAGTTTGAGGAGTATTGGAATGAGCTCTTCTTTAAAGGTTTTGTAGAACTCAGCTGAGAACCCATCTGGTCCTGGACTTTTCTTTGTTGGTAGGCTTTTGATGACCTCTTCTATTTCATTGCTTGAAATTGGTTTATTTAGGTTGTGTATGTCCTCCTCGTTCAGTTTAGGTAATTCATATGTCTCTAGAAATTTGTTGATGTCTTCGAGGTTTTCTGTTTTGTTGGAGTATAGATTTTCGAAATAGCTTCTAATTATGTTTTGTATTTCACTCGTGTCTGTTGTGATGTTTCCTTGTTCATTCCGAATTTTAGTAATTTGAGTTTTCTCCCTCTTTCTCTTTGTTAGTGTGGCTAAGGGTTTATCAATTTTATTTATTTTTTCAAAGAACCAACTGTTTATTTTGTTAATTTTTCCAATTGTTTCTTTTGTTTCGATTTCGTTGATTTCGGCTCTGATTTTAACTATTTCCTGTCTTCTACTACTTTTGGTATTGGTCTGCTCTTCTTTTTCTAGCGCTTTGAGCTGTAGTGTTAAGTCGTTTATTTGTTGATTTCTACTTCTTTTTTTGAATGCACCCCATGAAATAAATCTTCCTCTAAGTACTGCTTTCATAGTGTCCCAGAGATTTTGATATGATGTGTCTTTGTTCTCGTTTACTTCTAAGAATTTTTTTATTTCCCTCCTGATGTCTTCTGTTATCCATTCATCATATAATAGTGTATTATTTAGTCTCCAAGTATTGGAGAAGTTTCTGTTTTTTATTCTGTCATTTATTTCTAATTTCAATCCATTATGATCTGATAGAGTACAAGGTAGTATCTCTATCTTCTTGTATTTGCTAACAGTAGCTTTGTGGCATAAAATATGGTCTATTTTAGAGAAGGATCCATGTGCTGCTGAGAAGAAAGTGTATTCGTTCTTTGTTGGATGGTATATTCTATATATGTCTGTTAAGTCTAAATTGCTGATTGTGTTGTTGAGATCTATAGTTTCTTTATTCAATTTTTGTTTGGACGATCTATCCAGTGGTGAGAGAGGTGTGTTAAAATCGCCTAGTATGATTGTGTTGTGGTCTATTTGATTTCTGGAATTGAGAAGGATTTGTTTGACGTACGTGGATGAGCCAATGTTTGGGGCATAGATATTTATGATTGTTAAGTCTTGCTGATTTATGCTTCCCTTAAGCAGCATGTAATGTCCTTCTTTATCCCTTCTGACTAACTTTGGCTTGAAGGCCACATTATCTGAGATGAGGATGGATACTCCAGCTTTTTTGCTGTGTCCGTGTGCATGGTATGTTTTTCCCCATCCTTTCACCTTTAGTCTATGGGTGTCTCTTTCTATGAGATGAGTCTCTTGCAGGCAGCATATTGTTGGATTTTTCTTTTTAATCCAATCTGCCAGTCTGTGTCTTTTGATTGATGAATTCAGGCCATTAACATTCAGGGTTATTATTATGATATGATTTGTATTCCCAGTCAATTGACTCATATTTGTTTTTGACATGATTTGGTTTCTCCTTTATTTGGCTATTCCTTTAGGCTAGCGCCTCCTGTTGCTGATTTGCATCATTGTTTTTCATCTCTTCCTCATGGAATATTTTGCTGAGAATGTTCTGTAATGCTGGCTTTCTTTTTGTAAATTCCTTTAGCTTTTGTTTATCATGGAAGGATCTTATTTCATCGTCAAATTTGAAGGTAAGTTTTGCTGGGTATAAGATTCTTGGTTGGCATCCGTTTTCTTTCAGGGCTTGGTAAATGTTGTTCCAGGCCCTTCTGGCTTTTAGGGTCTGGATTGAAAAATCTGCTGATATTCTTATTGGTTTCCCTCTGAATGTAATTTGATTCTTTTCTCTCGCGGCCTTTAAAATTCTGTCTTTATTTTGTATGTTAGGTATTTTCATAATAATGTGCCTTGGTGTGGGTCTGTTGTAATTTTGTATGTTTGGAGTTCTATAAGCCTCTTGTATTTGGTTTTCCATTTCATTCTTCAGATTTGGGAAATTTTCTGATATTATTTCATTGAATAGATTGTTCATTCCTTTGGTTTGTTTCTCTAAGCCTTCCTCAATCCCAATAATTCTTAAATTTGGCCTTTTCATGATATCCCATAATTCTTGTAGATTCTGTTCATGATTTCTTACCATCTTTTCTGTTTGGCCAACTTTGCTTTCAAGATTAAATAATTTTTCTTCAATGTCTGAGGTTCTGTCTTCCAGGTGCTCCATTCTATTGGTTATGCTTTCTATGGAGTTTTTAACTTGGTTTATTGTTTCCTTCATTTCAAGTATTTCAGTTTGTTTTTTTTTTAGTATCTCTAACTCTTTATTGAAATGATCCCTTGCTTCCCGTATTTGCTCTTTTAACTGTTGATTGGTGCGATCATTTAATGCCTGCATTTGCTCTTTCATCTCCTCCTTCAATGCCTGCATTTGCTCTTTCATCTCCTCATTAGCTTCCCTAATCGTTTTAATCACGTACATTCTGAACTCCCTTTCTGACATTTCTTCTGCTGTGCTGTCATTGGGTTTTATTGATGTAGTATCTAGGTTTGTTTGGGACATTTTCTTCCCTTGTTTTCTCATATTGGTCAGTTGTCCGTGGGACCCTGAGATATTGCAGTTTTCTGCTATTGGCTTATAGTGTCCCGGTAGATTTCCAGTGTATCACCCCCAGCCTTCAGTAGCCTGATGTCTTGGAGGAATCAGATAAAGCAGTGTATCCGAAGAAAACTGCCCCTAGCCCCCTACTGGTTCCACGTTTTGGAACTGGCTCTGTGCTGAAATGCTCTCACTGTGGGCCTGCACCGTGCAGCTGGCCGTGTGGGAGGGGCTCACTGCCGGAGTGTGGTAGGCTACCTTGGGAAGACTCTAGCTGCCCTGCCCGGCTCCAATAAGCCACCTCTATCTGGGCCTGCCCCCCGGGCCGAGCTTTACCCAGTGGGCAGACTCACCCGTGGCTCTATTTCAGTCCGAGTCTCTCAATGCCTCCCCTTCTTAACTCCTGGGTTCTGAAGTGACAGGGGGTGCAGTCTCCCTCTAGGCCGCCATCTTGGATCGCCCCGAGAAGAGAGCCTGCAGCCGGAGTGGGCAGAGCCGCCTGAAGAGGTCTCTGGCTGCCCTGCCCTGATCCTAGAGGCTGTTTGCGGATCGAGGCTCTCCGTTGATTCGGGGGCTTGTGGCTGGTTCTATGTAGAAAGTCTCTCACTGGGCGATCAGCTCCAAGAAGCTAGCCTTGAACGGCACCTCCCACCGCAGGGTTCCAGACTACTTGGGGAAGTCTCTGGTTGCCCTCTCTGGACCCTGAATCTGCTTGCGTGCCAGAGTACGCTGAGCTGCACTGGCTCCGGGACTCGGAGCTTGTTCTGGTCAGAAAGGCTCTCACTAGCGGGCCAGTTCCATTCCGAGAACCTGGAGAAGCTGGCTGTGTGGGCGGGGCCCACCGCCGGAGTGCGCAGGGCTGCCTGTGGATGACTCTAGCTGCCCTGCCCGGCTCTGATAAGCCACCTCTATCTGGGCCTGCCCCCGGGCTGAGCTTTACCCAGTGGGCAGACTCACCCGTGGCTCTATTTCAGTCCGAGACTCTCAATGCCTCCCCTTCTTAACTCCTGGGTTCTGGAGCAACAGGGGATGAAGTCTCCCTTTAGGCCGCCATCTTGGATCGCCCCGAGAAGAGAGCCTGCAGCCGGAGTGGGCAGAGCCGCCTGAAGAGGTTTCTGGCTGCCCTGCCCTGATCCCAGAGGCTGTTTGCGGATCGAGGCTCTCCGTTGGTTCGGGGGCTTGTGGCTGGTTCTATGTAGAAAGTCTCTCACTGGGCGGTCAGCTCTGAGAAGCTAGCCTTGAACGGCACCTCCCACCGCCCCATGTTTTTTTCTAATCATACCTATTTATGATCAAGTTTAATTTATAAATTAGGTACAATAAGAGATGAATAACAATCACTACTGATAAAATAATTATGACAATGTGCTATATAAGTTATTCAAAGTTTACTCACTATTTCTGGAATTTTCCAGTTAATATTTTTGGCACTGTGGTTGATCATGGATAACTGAAACCTCAAAAATAGAAACTGGATAAGGAGGGACTGCTGTATTATACCTCACATGCAGTATAAAAATCTCTCAACACCATATTTCCATTGTACTTTTATATATGTCATAAACCTGAAGTACAAAATTAGTTCCCTATGGCAAATCTGAATGTTTCCTGTTGCTGCTAAAACAAATAACTACCAACTTAATAGCTCAAAACAACATAAATTTTCTTATAGTTCTAGAGGTCAGAAGACCAAAATCACTCCCAGGAGGCTAAAGTGAACTGTCAGCAGGGCTGATTCCTTCCTAAGACTTCTTCCAGCTTCTAGAGGCCATCTGCACTCCTTGGCTTGTGGTCTCTTCCTTGTGCCATTCCAAACTCTTGCTTCTATTGTCACATTTCCCATTTCTCCTTCTGATTTGATCTATGTCTCCCTCTTTTGAAGGACCCTTAGGAGTCCCCTGCATCTATAATATCATCCAAGAAAACTTCCTCATCTCAAGACAACAAACTTAATCATACATGCAAATCCCCTTTTACTATATAAAATAACATTCACAGATTCTGGGGATTAGGACATGGAGAGCTACTACAAGTACAATTATTATTTATTTTAAAACAGCTGTTTAAATGTTCAATAACCTTTTAAAGACATTCAAGTATATTTCAAGGCTTTCAAGTATACTTCAATATGTCATATATTTACCCATGTAGTTACTACTTCCAGTGAGTTTCATTCCTTTGTGTAGATCTGTATTTTCATCTAGCATTTTCTTTCTGTCAAAATACTTAATGTTTCTTATAGTGTAATATGCCTACTCATGATAATTTTTTCCAGCCCTTCTATAACAGAAAAACTGTATTTCACATTTATTCTTTGAAAGATATTTTTGCTGGGCATGGGATTATGGGCTATGAACTATCTGGTGCCTACGTGAGCTCCTCAGATTGTTCCTCTAACCCTTTCAGATGATTCTTTGTCTACCTTGGGGTAGTTTTCCCACACACCAGCACTGACCAGTAAGCTGGATATTCAGAAGGGACCCTCTGCATATCTCTGGGGTTCTCTCTTTGGGCAGCTCTTTCTTCTGTAGCACTCTGTCTTGGGAACTCTAGCTGCCTCAGTTCCCTGCACAACCAGCACCATTTCCTCCATGCAGGACGACTGTGGCTTCCTTTCAGTCCTCCCTGTACTACAGCCTGGGAGCTGTTCAGGCAGTTAGCAAGCATAATCATAGGGCTCCCCTCAATTGTTTCCCATATCTCAAAGGTAACAGGCTTTCTTGTTTTATGTACAGTGTCTTGAGTAATCATTGATTTTTTTTTGATTTATTGATTGATTTGATTTCTGATGGGAGAGTAAATCTGGTACCATCTTGGCCAGAAGCAGAAGTTGGGGTGAGAAATTTAAAGGTATCTTTGAGACCATCTCATTTCATAACATGACATCCATTTCAATCCTCAAGGGCAAGAATGACTAATAATGACTACAAAGATCAATTATGGTACTGAATTAATAGAACTTTCTGATTGGTTCTGGTGTCTCAGGCTACATGAGGAGGAAAGAAGAGTTAAGATGATGCCTAATTTTTCATAGCACCTAGGAGTTCAATATAGAAAAATGTGGATCCTGGAAATGTACAGATAATTAGTTCTGTCTCCCCACAGGTGGGAACTGGCATTGTCCAGAAAGAAAATAATAACATATATATCAGCTCACCTTGTTGGGCACTAACTTTATGACAGAACCATCTCTATACGTTACATGTCTTAACTCACCAGAAGCCTGAGATTTTACTAGTGAGCACACAAAGGAAGAGAACTAGTCACTAGGAACCAGCTTGTATTCACTCACTACAAGACTTACTACCCTTCCATGAATGGTTCTTGTCCTGGGAGGAAGCCATGGGATTGATTTGCATGGACCCTTGGAAGATATTTGCCAGACTCACCTGTTATGGTGGTAAACCAGATGGAGAACTATGAATTCAGGGTTAGAGAGCAATATATCACCTGGGGAGATCTCTTAGAGTCTCTTTCTCAACTCTAAGCGTGTCCACAGATTCATCAGCAGTTGAGTGAAGCCACACATGAAGAATTGTACAAATTTTCAGTTAGGATCATGGTTGGATCCCAGAGCACCATGTACTTATTGAGTGCCTACTGTGTGCCAGGTACCACTTTGGCCATTGAAAAATACTGGTGAGAAAAAGTAAAGATTACTGCCCTTGAAAGATTTGTAATCTAGAGGAGGGAAATTATCAGTCAAAATAAATAAGTTCACTCTATAGCTTGTTAAAAAATTAGTGTCTGGAAGCAGGGTTTTCCCTTAAGGGGTTAGTTAGAAGTTGATGCTGCAAGGTGGGCAGAGGAGGGCTACTGAATCATAGTGTCAAGTGGGTAGTTGGGGGCAGACACATTGAGAAGGTCACATTCAAAAACAAAAAATGAAACTCAAAAAAGATGAGTAATGATTCATGTGGATAACAGAGAAGAGCTGCCAGGCAGAGGAAAGGGCTGTATGCAGCGGGGTGTGACCCTGCTGGGAGCTGTCTGGGGAGGTGTAGAGGGAGCAGGGAGACCAGCACAGGAGCATCAGAGCAGGTGAAGAGGAATAAGGACAGACGTGGGGGGGGTGACACACCAAGATCGGATTCCAGGAAGCAAATGGAATGGTAATAGAAGATGTGATCCTGCCATACTGAACACATTCTGGAAGACAGACCTCTACAGGCACAGAAGGAGCAGTCTGACCATACTGTGATCCCTGGAATCCAGAACTGTGGTGGTGCTGGTCGGGATCTGACTCAGAGGACCAGCTCAGACCCAGGGCAGTGTGTCCCAAATCTGCTCCCTCTGCTGCAGTAGTGCAAAAGCATTAGTGAGACATATTCTCTAGCATAAACGGTAGCTGTCACTTCACTGTCAGAGTCCTTGCAAGTGGAGCAATGACCAGTGACTAGCTGGCAACTACCATGGTGACTCCACTACTTCACCGTCCCTCACCACATACTGACTCCTGTTACTGGGGCAGAAAACACTATTTATTTGATTATTGGTGAAACTCTCAAGGTAAAAGCATGTAGGAAAACATGAGATGCAGTTCCTAGTGAGCTATGGGATTAAAAGTTCAAATTCATGGTAACTTACAAATGGGAAGATCTCACCGCATATATATGTGCATTTTGAGTTTCTAGGGAAAAAGGAGCTACAAAGCTGACCTAACCATTCATTACCTGTTGACCTCTAATTTTCCTCTTTAAATGAAAAGAGGCTAATGAAGGAAAATAAAATAAAATATAGGCTTCTTTCCCTTGGGATCTGTCTTTGAAGATCCTCTTACATCCCTAATTAGCCTTAGCCTCTGTTTTCTCACCTGTTAAAATCACATTAGAAGCTTCTGCCTAAGTGTTGCAGTTAGGGTACTGAACAATGGTGCAAGGATAGAGTCCAGCCCAGGAGATTGCTGACCCCCAAGACGTGTCTCCCTTCTTCAGTCCCACCTTCCTGCAATCACCTGGCTCCTAGAGGGAAAAATGGCTCAGCTTGCAGGGAAGGTAGTCTTTTTCCAGTTCCTACCCTTTCAACCTTACTACCCATCTGACCCATCCCATCTCAGAGCCTTGGGGAGGACTCCCAAGTGGGCAATCTGACTCCACTGGGAACCTCCCCTTCTCAACCCTAGGTGGGATGGGTCCTTCTGTTTTTCCCAAATGCTCAGTGTTTTCTGGAGGACCCTTTATAGATGACCTCCTGTTGGTACAGTACTGATCTTAACACCATCAAAGGTCCCCCTGAAACCTGCTCTCTTAATATTTCTGTATCATCAGTTCACTCTGGGGACTGAAAACTGGGTACAAGTAAACTGAATGCTCTTGGCAGCCATACGTGTATAGGAATGAGAGCCTTAGCGGTCAAGCTGTGCAGGGGCTGATGGTCAGCATTAGATGTGGACGGCTGCTGGGCGATCAGAATCCTGGCAATGAGCACACTTCCCAGGGGACCAGCAGAGGATTCAGAACAACACTGTGGATATGAGTCCTCGGGAAAACAGCTAGCAGTAGGTACCAGCTGGGTGTTGAGGTGTTGCCATTTTCCAAATCCCAAACAAAGCCATGCCCCACCTGCAGGATGCTGCCCTAACTCTCACTTAGACAGGAAGCTCTCAAGAGGCAGCATGGCATCCTGGGGAGTCGAGGCCCACCAGGATTCCAGGTCTCATTCTGCAGGCAGCCTGTGTGTACCTGTCTTCTTGGTATTGGTCCTGTCCTGAGTTCCTGTACTGGGAGCCTGGTCAGCCCTCCATAGATCCTTCCTGGGACTAGATGCTGTCCTGAGTCCTGTGCTTGGACAGCTCTCCCTCGGGCTGCCTGTCCACTGGGTAGTTCCTGAGCCCCATAAATCTTTAGCCACTTTCCCTTATTCTGTCCTGCTTCTGCCCCAGGGTAGTGCAGGCTCTGCTCCCTAGCTGAGTCCCACTACCAGGGGTGACTGGACTGTAGGCTGCTCTGGCTATTCAGGACCTTCTGTGTCTGTTACACAGACAGCCATGGGCATGGTAACTGTCCTGCCCTAGGGCCCAGCATGTTCCTCTTGGCACTCTCCATCCACAGAATGAGCCAAGCCATGACTCTCCCCGTTTGCTGCACAGGGAAAAAGTGTGGGGTGCACACACTTGGGCTCAAATACTTGCTCTCCTACCTACTAACCAAGACATTGTGAATGGTCACTTAGTTTGTTATCATCTGTAATCTGGGGATAGAATCTAGGGAGTTGTGATGAGGACTAATTGGGATCATGGAAATTGGATGCTTTGGGACCAGATAATGTGGACACTGCTCCATAAATGCTGTTTAAAAGGGTTACTGCCACTATTATATAACCAATTTCTTATTTTTTAAATTTTCTTCATCTGACATTCTCAAACTTTTAACAGTTTTTAATTATCTTCCTTATCTTTGCAAGATTTGGAATTGGGTGACATCAGATCACTTCCAAGAAGTATGGATTACTTTCCTTTCTCTAAATTTTTCATGCAAAAATACTAAGCTACTCATTTCAGTAGAGACCCTGAAGCATTCCCTGCAAAGCTGCCTTGTATGCAGGACTGTGTGTGGATGGGTGCCTACAATGCAGGTGTGCACATGCATGCATATGTGGCTGTCTGGGGTACATATGTGCAAATGTCTCTGAATGGGTGTATGTACACATATGTGCACATGTTAAGTGTGAATATCCACGTCAGTGGCCTTTCCTGAGCCAGCTTTCCCCTGGATGCTTACCTCCATGTTTCTGCAGAAGGTGGCATTGGTGCCAAACAGGATCTGGCACTGCTCATTGGCGCTGTAGTGCATGCCCGGCAGCTTGTGAGGGAGGCGCACCGCATGCTGGCTCCTGGGGTCTGTGACCAGCAAACAGGTACTGACTTTGGACCTGAAATAGCCAAGAGGCAAGCTGACTTGCAAATGACTTGCAGGTTTCTGTTTTGATTTTTCAGTCTCTAAGAAGGACACACCCTCAAGTGATTTATGGGAGAAAGACCCAGGCACTGGACACACGGATTGTGCTTTGTTTAGTTTTTGTTCCCTTTCTCATGTGACTGAATGTGAATCATTGCTCTAAAGGTAATAAGTAATTGGTCACTCAGGAGAGGCCTTGGAGCAATATCAATGAAGCAAAGGAACTTTAATGGGGAGTTTGACAAAAATGTTTTTGAAATAAATTACTGTAATATTTCCTTAGAATGTGGTTTTGGGCAAAAGTTACTATGAATAAATAATAAGCATATTTTAAATAAAATCAAAATGTTTATTTCCAACTTCACAGATTCTCCTTTGAGGGCTTTCTGGGCCAAGACAGGTGTGTTGAACTTGCTGTCTCTCCTGACTACACCTGCTGCTGCCACCGAAGGCTGGCCAGTGGCACTCTCTACAGAGGACTTCAGGATTTCAATCAGGACAGGAATGCTTACTTACAATGAGAGGTACATTTCCCCCAAACAAGCTCTATTAGAGGGTTAAAAATATTAAAATGCTTTTAATTTTCTATTCCTACAGCAAGGCAGATGGTACTAAAAGGAAAACCCAGCAACTTGCCAAAATTTTTGAAAAGTTGCATGTATTCAAGTACATTTAGCTGAGGCTGGCCCATCTCCCCCAGGCCAAGCCATTACTTATCACGAGTGGGGCCAGCACTGTGTATGTGAGAAAATGAAAACACCCTATCTGGTTGCACCAACTCTGCTGGTACAACAAATAACATCAAGTAGCTACAACATTTTACTAAAATTCTGTGATAACACACACTGAGGGGAAGTAGACCATATTAAAACTAATGAGTTTTTTTTTTTTTTCTTTCTTTTTTTTTTTTTTTCAGTGCTGGGGATTTGAACCCAGGGCCTTATGCATGTGAGGTAAGAGCTCTACCAACTGAGCTATATCCCCAGCCCTATAATGAGTTCGTTTTTAAGCCTGTTTACTACTTAAACAATTTCCCCATTAACAGGAACATGAAAGAAGACCCAGGATGATGCCTTTCCCACTTTACCCCAAATCCCCCGAGTACTTTAATACCTTGGACTGTAAAGCTCCATATGTAGGTGAGATTCACTGACTCACTTCTGTCTCCATAGATTAACATGACTAAACAGAGAAGTAATCAGGGCACACACATCAATGCCACAAGCCAACCCTGAGGGAGGGAGGGAGGCTGCATGTATGTATGTATTGCAGTACTAGAGATTGAACCCAGGACCTCATGCATGCCAGGCAAGTGCACCACCACTGAGCTACACTCCCAGTGCAAGCCCTGAGATTCAAGCATGGACTGTGTGTACACTCAGTTTGACAAGGATCTGAAAACAGATGAGCAATACTTCCACAGAAATGTGAAAATGGAAAGATGCAGATAGCTGGTAGGAAGAAAGTGGCCTTGAGATAAACACAGCCTGTCTCCATACGACAGGTGGTGAGCAAACCCACCCTGCAGCAAATTTACTCCCCACAAGGGAGGCAGCCTGGGCAACCAGGAAGTGTTCAGCATAGCACTATAGCATCCAAGGGGCACCTCTCAGGTGGTGCCCACTCATGGTCACAGGACTACAGAGAAATGAAGTGGGTTTCCAAGCCAGGGTCACTATGTTGATATTGCCATCAATAGACAATTATTAAATGGTCACCTGCTGGATATCCAATGTCATACCAGATGTACACTTGGGAAGAAGTATTTGCCTGTTACAGAAAACTCTGCACTGACCACCTCTTCAGGCTGAAATGACTAATCATTTTGATTTTTGGAAGAGTTTTCTATTGACTGATGCTACAGAATGATTTAAGGGCTTACTTGAGGAAGTTTTCAAGGTCATCTCGACTGCAGGAGGACCAAGAGAGGTCGCTGGGGTTCCGGCCTTTTACCCACTCTCCCGACATGATGTGTGACCGGCCAGCACAGGATGAGTGGTCATCATCATGGTTCATTCCCAAGCTGTCCAAGGAGGAGGAGGAGGAAAGAGGGACACTACGTTACAGGTGTCTCATTTCCAGGTCCAGGTTCAAGCATACTATGCACACTTGAGTATAAATACAAGAAGTGATGTAGGGTGATACCTGTTGTCACAGAGCAGGTCATAGTGGGGAGTTTACAGAGAAATAGGGTGGCAATTCGCTCACAATGTGAATGAAAACTGATTGAACAAAGATACAATAAAAATAAATGAAAAATTTTAAATGAACTGTGATAATTGACATTACAGCTCTTAAACTCTAAACTTCTGATGATCAGACTTGTTTCCTCACTCTAAATATTCCATTAGAAGTTCAAGTGTTTTATATTCCTTGGAGTTAAGTTACAATGCTAAGGGAAGGTGGGACCCATCCAAGACATTGAGTTATCAAATGTCATGGGTTCCAGTTTCCAAGTTCATAAATAACCATGGTTTTTTGGTTCTTCATATTGAAAAACAAGTCCATCAAGATCATTCCTGTCACCTTCCCTTCCCAAGTGAACCTGAGAGACAGCAAACTGTGTGACTAGGCACGGATGGTTGGCTACACACTGTGAGCTGAACAATGAGAGACCTGAATTTATATACATACCATTGCTAGGGTGGACTGAGATGCACACCTCAGGATCAGAGAGCCCACAGTTTGCTGACCACTCCAGGATTCCCAGAGGAGAGACCCAATGTGTGTACGGATGCCTATTCTTTGTCAACAATCCCAGTGGAGGAAAAAAAAAATGCTTTGATTCATAAAAATATTAACTGTTTTTCAATTGCCAGGTAATGGACCAGAAGAAGAGAGACTGCTAGACAAGTTGCCAACCCTAGCCTCAAATCACTGCCAGCCAGTGAGAGGAGGTGATTATAAAAAGACTACTCAGCAGAGTAATGAAAACCATCTCCAGTTAGATCCCAGCTCATCCTTCTTTTAAGTGGTCAGGTGTTCATCCACTTAGAATAAAAGAATAATCAAGAAATGATTAGACAATTCTGGCCAATAAAAATAATTTAGATATTACTCTTTACCATTTTTTTTTTTTTGGTGGACAACAGAAAATGTTGATTTAAATGACATACATGGAAAAGAAATCTTTCAGCTTTTTAAAAAAATTGTTATAAATAAAAAGTCACTTAAAAGACATTCATTCTTTGCACATAAAATACATTCTTTTTACTTTTATTCTCAGTATAGTTCTTTTCTTTTGAGGTTTACTTTTTAAAACTTCATTGTGGTAAGAACAATAAATATCAGATCTATCCTATTAAGGGTTTAAGCAAACAATGCAGTACTGTAATTCTAATGTACAGCAGCTCTCCAGACCTTATTCATCTTGCTTGCTTGGCTGAAATTTGATGCCCACTGATCAGCCACTGTCCACTTCCCTCTCCCTTGGCCCTTGGCCACAACCATTCTGCTCTTCAGTCCCACCAATCTATTTTAGATACCAAATAGAAGTGAAATCAACAAGTATCTTTCCTCCCATGACTACTTCATTTCACTTACCATGGTGTAAAAAGTTAAGATACAAAATATAAAAGAAACTCCAATAGGGGTCAGTAGCAGAAAAACTAATAACCCGATTTTAGAATGGGCTAAAGACTTGAAGAGACATTTCTCCAAAGATAACATACAAATGACCAGAAGGTACATGAAAAAGATGCTGTCATTAATCATCAGGGAAATGCAAGTCGAAACCATAATGAGATATCACTTCATACCCATCATGATGTTCATCATCAAAAACCAAAGATAAGTACCTGTGATGATGTGGAGAGACTGGAATCCCTGATCACTGGTGGTTGGAATGCAAAATGGTGTAGTGTAGCTGCTATGGAGAAACAGTACCAAGGGTCCTCAAAACAATAACATAGAGAACTGCTGCAAGATCTGGCAATTTCACTTCTGGGTATTTAACCAAAAGAAGTGAAATCAGGTCAAAGAGATATTAGCACTCCCATGTTCACTGCACATTATTCACAATCACCAAGATGTGGAAACAATCTAAATATGTCAATGAATGGATAAATAAATGTGTTCCATACACAAAATGGAATATTATACAGTGCTTAAAAAACAAAAATTCTTCCACATGGAATAGCATGAATGAGTCTTGAAGACACTATATTAAATGAAGTCAGATTTTTACTTTTTTCTGCCTGGTATGTATGCGTGTATATATACGTGTGCATATATCCATGCATCTATGTGTATCGGTTTCATATTAAGTTGAAGGAACTGAATGGTTTTTCATGTATATTTAGTAAAGGATATACAAAGTTGACTACCTTAAATGTAATATGTACATCTGATTGTAATGTTTGATTTGATATCATTAAATAAAACTAGCAATAGTGTTTTCAAAAGGGTAGATTTAAATTTTTTGATGGATTTTAATGAAGTCTGCAAAAGGTGTAGAGGCTATGTAGGAATTTAGGGATACAGAGATAACACCAAGCATCAAAAGAGAAATGCCCATAAATTGTTGGAACACAGTAAATAACTCATAAGCAATCCATGTTCTTGCACCCAAGTCCTTGCCTGTGATTGCTGACTGACTGATGAAAAAGCAACGAAGCTACAGGACCACCCCTAGGCATCTGGAGGAATCACTGCTATAGGAAGCACACGCACTAAAGATTATGGTGATCAAAAAATGACCCTAGCCTCATCCAGACAGCAAGATGCATCCTGGGTAGAGATTTAAAATGCTAATGAGACATGTGATATAGGAAGTAGCATGATTAGAACATTCCAAGGCAATGCACAAGGACAATGTTCAGTCCCATAGCTGCTGTCCCTCCACAAATGCTAAGACCCCAGACTGAGATGGGGTGATTCACACTGAGACTGCCCACACTCCCATTCTCAAAGTGAGTACTTTCCCTTTATAATAAATCTCTTGCTCTGATTCTTGTACCTTGGACATCCTTAAATTCTTTTCTGCACTTTTCTGCCACGTGGTCAGGAACCTGCAGGTCTAAGTAGGGGTCTCCTCTGCTCCTGGAGACCTCCTTGGATGCTCATATGGTGACAGTTACAGAAACATCTCATGAAAAATGTGGCTCCAGTCTCTTTAATGTGGGGTAACTGCTGCATGTGGAATGGGTTAAACTGCTCTGTCTCTAGCTTTGGCAGGGTGGTCCTTACTCAGCAGGAAGGAATGTTCCTTCACAATGGCCACAACTCGCAGACCCTGGAGTCTTCACCTGAATCACAGACTAGAGATCCTACTTTGAACATGACCTTTTCCTTGGAAGAAATGAAGCAAGCACGTTCTTTGTGTAACAATGATATGAAACACTAAGGGAACAAAAGCCCAAGAGAAAGGAAAGTTTTATCTCTTAGGGAACATTAATGATTTCCAAAAGCCAATGATTTTCTGGGATTCTGAGCTGGATTCGTGGTAAAGTCTGGGAACTTACAGAGTAATTCCACTGGCCTTGAGCCCCAGCCCCCTCCCTAAAATCCTTCATCACAAAAACCCTTTCTTCCAATACAGACCTAAATAAAGAAGGCCTTATGAGTTGTAGTGTGAAGAACATGCCAACTGTTACCAAATTTGCACATTACCCAACTAGGCACAATTCAATCTTATTTTCAGAAATGGTTAAACCCCTTAGGGATCTCAACTCGACCTATAGGAATTCCCTAAAACCTCCTTCCCTGTGGCCAACTATTTGGCCAAGATTGAAGGCATCTCCCACCTTTCCAAAATTGGGCCACAATCTATGGAGAATCAATACATCATTTAATTGTTGTCTTTGTACTTTGAAAAGCTGCCTCCCATCTTCCCTAGCCGGGATCTTCTGAACAGCCACCAGATGGGTTTTTCCAACAAAGATGTTTGGATAATGACAACCCAAGGAGATCCAAGCCCTGGGAAGATAATCTCACCATGGACACAGAGATGTTAGGCTTGGAACCACTTCCAAGTTTTCTCTGGTTTTCTGATTGGTTATAAAATGAAAAAATCCTCCTCTCCCCACATTACTGGACTCTCCTGGCCAGAGACACTGGTCTCTTAGGAGATGCACAGGATGGTTACGAAGGTGCTCACAAAAGTTGAATGTGCTGTTGATGACTTCACATCCATCACAGGAGCTGACCCACCAACAGCACTTCCTTCTGCCAGCCTTCAGAAGAGGGCTTCCCTGAGGAATGTTCCAGTCAGCAAGAGTTGGATTCTTGGCTTTCCAGAGTTTGTCTCTAATAAAGATCATGCTTGATCTGTTCTTAAAACATTCAAATGCTAACAAAGTGCCTCATAAATTTACAGTTTGATGAACTAGCACTGGGTTGGGAGTCTCAATACTTGAGGTTTATATAACTACTGCATAGGTTATTTTTAGTCTAAATTAAAGATTACCTGACAGAAAATTCCATGTTATTTTAGGTTTATGTCCCAGGGCATCTATTATTTCTGGCAATGATATATTTAACAAAATCATGTAGCATTAAGTATTCACAGTAATTTTAACTCTAAATGTCTGTGGGATTGAGGACACAGGTGGGCCTGGTGTCACATGTTATCAGACACAATAATAACTTAATGGCCCTGAGTTTATTTTATCTTAAAACAAAATAACATGCTACTTTTGTATTTGCTTCTAGAAATCCCAAGTGTACCCTGGAGGGAGATCTGAAATAATCAAACTTTGGAGCCACTAGAGATGGATCAGGGTCTACCTCAAAGGCTCTTCATTCACTCATGGTCACAGAGTCTGGAGAAGAGACATCAAATTCATGATCATTCAGAACTCTTCCACAACTTCAGAATGAAATTTGGTCACCCTCAGAGTCACCTTTCCTCTCAAGACATCTTTTGGCAGTAGGGTCGGTTCTCATCCAGGAGTTCTGCATATTTAGATTCACCCAACCGTGGATAGAAAACACTCGTAAAAAAAATTTAAAACTACATCTGGATACATACATTTTTCTTGTCATTATTCCCTAAACAATATAACTATTTGCATAGCCCTTGCATGGAATTCCATATCATAAATCACCTAGAGGTGATTTTTAGTGAAGGATGCATGTAGGTTCTATGCATACACTATAGCATTTTATAAAAGGGACTCCAGCATCTGTGGATTTGGGTATCCACAGAGTCCTGGAACCAATTCCCCAGAGATACTAAGTGACAATACTTAGAATAAATGCTCTAGATAAGTTGATCCTATATCAGCTTCCTCCCACCCCCTGTACCCACAAATAAACAACACCCCCAAAACCCAGAATTATTATGATTTTTAACCATCAATATCCCTTAACCAGAAAAGATTAATTTCAATTCCACCTAGACTTAGCAATTTTGAGTCCTTAGAATCTTTCTTAATAATCTTCCCACTAACAAATAGTACCAACAGCTAGATTTCTCAGGGAAGGTTTTTCTCAGCCGATGGGGAATGGCCCTGACTTCTGGCACTCATTAATTTGTTAAGTAGCTAAAAATAAAGGTGTGGTAAAAATTTAAAGGATACCAACGGGTATAAGATGAAATCGACCTGCTCACCATGCCTCCAGCTTCCTAGGCTCCTGCTGCCCCCTCAGAGGGAACTGCTGAGGCCAGTTCTTCTAGGGGCAGCCTTTTTAATGGGCATTGGAAACCAGCCCCCAGCATTTCCTTTCCCCTTCAAAGGCCAGTGCAGAGGAGGGGATTAGCTGACCTACAGGAGCTAAGAGAGAATCTGCTGCTTCCCAAAGTTCAAAGACCCCTCAGGGACATCAAAGGGCACAGGATGCTCCAGGCAGTAGAAATTCTAAGGACAGGCTGCTTCCTGCACCTAATGACCATTACCCCCTTCCTTTCCTTAAAGCCACACATAAGGAGGGGCTTTATGGCCTAGTTATTTGGACTCTGCTTTTTCCATCCTGTCAGGGGGCTAGGGAAGGGATAGGGATGGAAGTGTATACTTCTCCACTCCCACTCCAGGATGGAAATACACATCACAGGTCAGGGAGTGACCGCAGCCCTGCCAACTCCCACAACACCCCGATACCCAGTGCCTTTGCTCAAGTCCTTTGTCCAGCTGGAGCCCCTTCCTACTTCAAGGTCCAGTGTGCATGTCCCTTCTGATCTGCAGTGGCCCCTAATGCTTGAGAGGGATCCCTCCAGACTGAACTCCTGACCACCACAAGTCCCTCTCAAGGCCTCTCAGAGCCAACCTGAAGGCAGGATTTGTCACTCTTCACACCTCAGAAACCCAGAACTTCCTAAAAGCCTGATCCAGTGATAACCATGCTGAAGGGGCTGATGAGTGTGTGGAAACTGATGGATCCATAGATCAAATCAAAACCGTTTGAGCATGTCTAAGAACTCCCCTTAGAAGGTTTTACTCCCATGGAACAATGGTCTGTGCCTCTATTGCTAAGGTGGCTGGCTATGCCTGAGAACACCACCTCAGCATGGAATCCTGGTGAGCCCTCTCCCCCAGTACATAAGCCAGAAGAAAGTGCGACGCCCTCCAACAGAAACAGAGTTCCAGTGGGGACCTTAGCATCCCTTCAAGGCTCTAAGGGAATTTATGCCTGATACAGCTTAAAATGAGGGAGACAGAATTTTGAAGGCAAATAGAATATTAAGAACAAGAGGAACTTCATCTATTTCTATAATGCATTAGTTTTCAAAAAGTGGATACACAATGGAATCTCCTATGAGGTTTTAGAAAGCACGGATGCCTGTTTCTACCACCAGAAGTTCTAATTCCATTGGTAGGAAGCATGACTTACGTATCTGAATTTTTAAAGAGCTCCCAGGAGATTTTAACATCCATCAAAGTTTGATAACCACTACTATAGCACAGATCTGTGGTGCTAAAACTTCGAGGCACACTAGAAACCCCTGGGGGCGTGCAAATTCAGATTGTTGGACCCCACCCAAGTTTCTTTCATTTTTAAATTTTTTTAGTTGTAGGTGGTCACAGTGTCTTTATTTTATTTATTTACGTGCTGCTGAGGATGGAACCCAATGACCCATGCATAAGAGGCAAGTGCTCTACCACTGAGCCCCAACACCCCACCCCAGTTTCTAATTCAGGCATGGCAAGCAATCTATGAGTACGGGGGATGAAGACTCCCACTTCTATTTAGTTCCCATTTAATGCTGAAGCTGCTGGTGAGGCTGCTGCCATTTAGATCTGGAATGTTCCCCCAAAGGTCCATATGTTAAATAAAGGATTGGTCCCCAGCTAGGGAATATTGAGAGGTTGTGAATAATTTAAGAAAAGGGACCTAGTAGGAGGTCTTCTGGTCACTGGAGGTGTACCCTTGAAGGCGAAGAGGAACCCAGCCCTTCCTCCTCACTTCCCAGCCATGAGGTGAGCAGCTGGCTCTATCACATGGTCCTGCCATGATGTGCTGCCTCACCCCAGGCCCAAAAGCAACGGGCCAAGCAACCTGGACTAGAAACTCTGAAACCATGAGTCAAAACCCACCATTCCTCCATTTAAATTGATTATTTCAGGTGTTAGTTACAGTTACACAAAATTGACTAACATAGCAGCCAAGCACACCCCAAGAACCATGACAGATAAGGAATTCTTCACACTAGTAAGCATCCCAAATAGGTCAGCTCTGGTTGATGAGGTAGGAGTCACCAGGGAAGCTTAGCATGCCAGTATCTGGAGGGGCTCCCAGGTGTGCTAGTGTACCACTGGGGCCAAGAAGGTGTCCTCTAGAAACAGGCTGCTTATGAATACCCCAGGTAGAGCCAGGGCCACCACTCTTTCCTATTCTGAGACCTACCTTCCTGCAGTTTCCAGGCATAGACCCCAGCCTGCCTTCTTAGTAAGCACTGATCAAACCCCTCTTGGTGATGCAACAGAGTTAAAGTATTTTAGATCTTTCTCATGTCCCCATTTAATCTCTCCTTTTGCCCACAAAGTCCACAGCAAAGTACAAGTTGATAGCCAATGACAAGAATTCTCACCAAGATTTTAGCCAAACTACACAAGATTTATAACAACCACTTCTTGTTTAGTGAAAGTCAAAATTCAGACTGTTATTTCTGCCCAGACTGCCAAATTTCTGGATGAGACCAGGGAGAACATTAGTGTTCACCATTTCTGGATGCACTCAAAATACAAGACCCAAATCCTGCATATATAGTCCAGCCGGATGGTAAATATTCTAAGGAACAGAAAAACTTCAGGAACTGTAATAACACTACTGCTGTATTATTAGATATAGTCAGGTGCTGCTTAACAATAGGTACACATTCTGAGAAACACATCATCAGGCAGAACTGTAACATATTCTGCTATAAATCTGTTGCTGTGAGAATATCATAGAATGTACTTACACAAACAAAGATGGCTGCACATCACCACGCCATATAATTTCATGGGTCCGCTGTCACCTATGTGGTCCTTATTGACCACTGACTGACTGAAAAGTCTCCGTGCAGCACATGGCCACACTAGCCTATGTGATTCTCTCTCAAGTATCCTGGGTATTGTATGGACTCACTGTTTTTCTAACAAAGGCTTTCTTTGTGAAATTTCCATGCAGTTGAGTCTTTGGGGGCTTTAGTACTGGTATTCTTTTCATTCTCTTTTTTCTTTTTTTCTTTCTTTCTTTTTTTTTTTTTTTTTTTGAGGCTGTTCTTAAGTAATACTTTTATCTTTAAAAAAATCTTCACTTCCCCTAGTATAAATTACAGTTTCTTGCAGTAATCACTACTGCTTAACTGGCATTCAATTTACAGGATAAAAATATATTCTTTTGGCCCACTTAATGATTGTGTACACAACTTGTCCTCAAACCCTCTCTGGATTTTGGCTCAAAGAAGCTATCATGTTCCAAGGATGGAATGCGGTTTCAAGTAATGCCAAGTCTTGCATAAGCGATAATTGATATTTTTGCTAGCGGCAACTTTGTAGTTGATAACGGGTTATTAAAACAGGAAAAGAGACCCTGCCCACAAAATCTCATCTGAGATGTAAAAGGTGTTCCAGACAAAAAGCCTCTTGGTGTCAAGAAAGGATGGTTCCAGCAGGTCCCATATCTTCCAAAATGTGCCACCCCAGGGAAAAAGGCAGCAAAGATGCCCCCAAGTTCCAGCATCTGCCCACCTGCCAAAACCTTCTTGTATTCCAACCACAAGCATCCCAGCCCCAGAACAACTCGATTACACTTTCAGAGGAATCAGAAATAGCAAGGAAACTAAGCTGTCCCTGCCCCTCACTCTCTTTCAAAAAGAATTTCAATATTGGCCTTTATTTAAATGTCTGATTTCAACTCTTGCTGACAACATAGATTAGAAACAAATTTGGCAACCCTGACAGAGTAGAGATTAATTGATCCTGAACCAGAGCTGTCCAAGAAACAGCCTGCTCTCCTTATCTTTGGCCACCCCTTTCCTCACTACAAGGCCAAAAGATTTTCCTTCTACTCCAAGTAGGATGTGAGTGAGATTTTGCTGAATTGAAGGCAGCAGAGGGATCATGCATCTACAAATACCATAGTTCCCTCTTCCTGCATTTTGAGGTCTTCAAGAGAATCCTAATTCTTCAGGAAAATAAAATCAACATTTCAACCCTCAATGTATAAAAAGAAACAGACACAGAACAGCAGCTGTCTTGTAAGGACTGGTGAGGGAATGTGTGTAGGGCATGATGGAGATTTTAACCTCAGGAATAAATTTATGTGACCTGGTCACCTCTATCACATCCATACCAATTCCAGCATCAGGGTGACAGTTTTGTCTGTGTAACTGGTGCCTCCACAGCCTGCAATGTGCCAACCCTTCTTGTTTCTTGGCAAGATTTCCAATGCTTTCCTTCTTTCCTTGACCCTCCATTCCCAAGGTACATTTATTCTGTGCAATGTCACAGGAATACAAACACTTATTTTTGGCTCTTCTTTTTAAGGGCACAAGAAATTATGAACTGGATTAACCCAGCAGCCCAAACAAGATAACAGAACGCCCAGACTGGGGTCCATCTTGTGATTTGTATTCCAAACTATGTTGCACAGGCCAAAGTCAACTGACCTATATATGTGTGCATCTTCTCTGCTTCTATATTGTAATTTCTTCCTGAGTCAACCAAAGTCTTTGGTGGAGCTTTTGTTGCTATTACACAATACCTGAAACTGACTAATTTATAAAGAACAGAAATTTATTTTGGCTCATAGTCCTGGATGTCAGGAAATCTGAGATAGGCTGGCATATCTTATGGGCTTCTGGTGAGGCAAAGTGGAAGAAAGTAGACACATGCAGAATAGAGAAAAGGGGCCAAACATGGCATTCCTATGATAGGAATGATAAAGGCATTAATCCATACAGGAAGGCTCCACCTCATGACCAAACACCTCTCACTGGGCCCCACCCCTGCCATCACCACCTCGCTGATGAATTAAGTCTAGCATGAGATTTGGTAGAGGCAAACCATATCTAAACCACAGCACTCAGTGCTCAGCAGGATGTCTGTGAGCTGTATCAGTGGCTGGTCAAGTCCTTTGGGGACTTTGGGGCCACATTGCTCTCCACCTTCCCTATATACCCTGATTCCAAATGGTACCATAACTACAGCACCTGTGTCCAAACTTGAAAGGAGCATCTCCAGATAGAAGGATGAGAGATGTGAAACCTCAAAGACCATAACCAGGAAAGGCATGTCAACTCATCCCACACCACTGCTGAGAAGAGAGAGAACTCCTCAGACACACCCAGTTGCAATACCTGGACCCTCCTCCACCACTCTTTCTTCAAGTGCTTTTCTCTTTTGTTAGAGGTAAAGTCAAGGAAATCTGGGTACAAAAACAGAACTCATGACAGCTTCCAAAAGAAAACACTGTGCAAGGATGAGTTGGATCTGCATTTTCTACATGATGACCAGAATCATCAGTCAGAGAACAACTGGTCCCCAATGGGAAAGGAGCCCTAGTGACAGCAGTGAATCGAGAACGGTGATTATTACTGATGGTGGAATGTGGTGATAGACACAAAGTGCTTCTATGTAGCACAGAGGAAGGACTCAACTAGTGCTGCTGTCATGAGGAGGTGGGACAGGATGGTCACTAAGATCACTCACAACAGTGAGTGTAGGGTCTCAAACTTGGCTGCATGTTGAAGTCACCTAATGAGCTCTTTTAACAACACAGATGCCTAAATTCTACCCATAGAAATCATGATTTAACAGTTATGAGGACTGGACATCTGGATTTTTAAAAGACCCCCAAAGCATTGTCTCTTTCCTCTTTTAACTTTTAATCTTGGAATAATTACAGATTTACTAGAAGATGAAAAGTAAAATACAGGTAGGTTCTATACTGTGCTCTTCACCCTTTGGATATTGAACCAGCCTTGCATGTGAGAAATAAATCTTACTTGGTCATGGTTTAGTAATTTTCGTATCTATCTACCTAGATAGATATATAGATACGTATAAATTACTGGATTCAGTTTGCTGAAATTCTAATGAGGAACCTTCCCAAGATAGTGGTCTACAATTTTGTGTTTTATCTGGTTTTGGTATCAGAGAAATACTGGCCTCATGAAATTAATTGGGAAATGCTACTTCCTTTCCTATTTTCTAGAAGAGATTATAAAAAATTGAAGTTAATTATTCTTTGGATATTTGATAAAATTCTCCAGTGTAACCATGTTGACTTGGAGATTTGGGAGGAGATTTTATTTTATGCTTTTCAATTTCTAGTCTAATTTAATATTTTAAACCGACACATTAAAAACAAAGATTGTACATCCTCATGAGGTACTGTGTGATGTTTCAATACATGTAAATATTGTGTAATGGCTAAATATATTTACCTCCTCAAACCGCAAGTTCAACTTCTTTAATAGACACAGGTCTATTCAGGTCACCTATTTCATTTTGCTCAGTTTTATTAGTTTGTACTTTTCAAGTAATTGGTCCATTTCTTCTTAGTTGTCCAGATTAGGAACATAGTTACTGTCCTTTATTATTCTTTCAATGGCATAGAATTTATGATGCCCCTTTTTGTTACTGATATTGGTGATGATTATTCTCAATCTTCACCAATCTTACTGGAGGTTAATTAATTTTATTTTTTGTAGAACCATTGTCTTTCATTAATTTTTCTCTACTGTTTTCCTGTTTTTTTTTTTAATTTCATTTACCTCTGCTCTTTACTATTGCTTGCTTTGTGTTTATTTTGCTCTTCTTTTTCTATTTTGAGGTAGGAATTTAGATTCGTGGTCTTTCCTTCTTTCAAATATAAGCATTTAGTGCTATAAACTTCCCTCTTAGCACTACTTTAACTGAGTCCCACAAATTTTGATATGTTGTACTTTCATTTTCATTCAGTTCTACATTTTTTTATGTATTTATTACATATTGAAGTTTCTTTGATCCACAAATTATTCAGAAGTGTGTTGTTTCACTTCCAAGTCTTCGGAGATTTTCCTATTGCCTTTCTGTTACGGATTTATAGTTTGATTCTGTTATGGTCAGAGACAACTCTTATCAGCTCTTAATTCTTTTAAACTTGTTATGGTTTTTGACCCAGAATATGATTGGTCTTGCTCCCATGGGAGCTTAAAAAGAATATGTATTTTGCTGTTGATGGATGGAGTGCTCCGTAAATGTTAACTAGATCCTGTTGGTCGAGAGTGTTGCTCAGTTCTATATCCTTTCTGATCTTCTGCCTAGTATTTTTATCAAGTGCTGAGAGGGATGTGTTGAAATTGCCAGCTATCGGCTGCCATTTATCTATTTCTTCTTTCAGTTCAGTTTTGGTTTCATGTTATTGTGAATCTCTGTGTTGGTACATGCTTATTTAGGGTTCCTGTAATTTGTTAGTGGATTGACATTTTTATCATTATATAATGTTCCCTTTTGCCTCTAGTAATTATCTTTCCTCTAAAGTCTACCTTTTCACATTGTTATTCTTTTTTAAAAAAAAATTTAAAGTTGTTCTAATTAATTGTAGATGACAATAGAGTGCATTTATAAATTTTGATAAATCATACATAAATGGAGTGCAATTTCTCATTTTTCTGATTATACATATTGTAGGATCACATCAGACATGCAGTCATATAGGTACATGAGTTAATAATGTCTGTTTCACTCTACTATCTTTCCTACCCCTATAACCCTTCCCCTCCCTTCACTCCGCTTTACCTAATATAATGTAACTCTATTCTTCCCTAACTCCCTGCACCTTATTGTGAATTAGCATCTGCATATCAGAGAAAACATTTGGCCTTTGGTTTTGGGGTTTGGCTTATTTCACTTAGCATGATATACTCCAATTCCATCCATTTACTAGTAAATGCCAGAATTTCTTTCTTCTTTAAAGCTGAGTAATATTTCATCATATTCATACACACACACACACACACACACACATATGTACCACATTTTCTTTATCCATTCATCTGTTGAAGGGTACCTAGGTTGGTTCTGTAGTTGAGCTATCGTGAGTTGAGCTGCTATAAACATTGATGAGGTTGTGTCACTGTGACATGCTGATTTTAAGACCTTTGGAATAGCTGGGTCAAATGGTGGTTCCATTTCAGATTTTCTGAGGAATCTCCATACTGCTTTTCATAAAGGTTGGACCATTTTGCATTCCCACCAGCAATGTATGGGTGTAATTTTTCCCCACATCCTCACCAACATTTATTGTTGCTTGTATTCTTGATAATTACCATTCTGATTGGAGTGAGAGGAAATCTTTTTAAAATTTTATGTTTTCTTTCTTTTTGGCAGGGGTAAGGGGGTATCAGGGATTGAAATCAGGGGCACTCAACCACTAAGGCACATCCCAGTTCTATTTTGTATTTTATTTAGAGACAGGGTCTCACTGAGTTGCTTAGCACCTCGCTTTTGCTGAGGCTGGCTTTGAACTTGTTTTCCTCCTGCCTCAGCCTCCTGAGCCACTGGGATTACAGGCATACACCACCATGCCCAGCAAATTTTGTTTTCATAATATATATTTCCCTTCTTCCTTTTAACCTGTGTCATTATGCTAGAAGTGAGTTTCCTGTAGACAGCATATAGTTCAATCATGCTTTGGAAACCATTCTGCCAGTGATCGTCTTATAATTGGAGTATGTTTCAGATGGTTTACATTCAGAGTAATTACCAACATCTTAAGGGTTAAGTCTGCCATTGTCTTATTTGTTTCCTGTTTCTTTTTTGTTTCTTTCTATCTGGTTAATTGAATGTTATTTAGAGTTCCCTTCTATGTTTTATAGAGTATCACTTTGCACAGCTTTCTCAGATGTTGTTCAAGGTGTTATACATATATGACTTATCACAGAAAACTGGTACTGACATTTTACCACTTTGAATAAAATATTGAAATAATCTAGATTCTTTTTCCTTCCTCACTCTTAAAATTATCTTAAGTATTTTTTCTACAGACACATTCTATGTTTGAGCATTTGCTTAAATAGAATATAATTTAAAGGCTTAATTAAGTGAATAGTCTATTAATATGAAGTTCTACTTTTGCCAGTTCTGTTGTTCTTTCCTTTTTGAAGGTCCCAGTCTCCTTCTGTCAATCATTTTCTTTAGAGAGCTTCCTACAACCATTCTATAAGTATTTGTCTATTAACCACAAATTCTATTTGATTTTCCTTTTTCTGAGAATGTCTTTCATTTCCTCTTTATTCTTAAAAGATAGTTTTTCTGGACATAAGATTAGAAATTCAGCAAGGCATGGCAGCACACACCTGTAATCCCAGCTACTCAGGAAGCTGAGGCAGGAGAATGTTAAGTTCTTGGCTAGCTCAGCAACCTAACAAGACCCTGTCAAAATAAACTAAGATCACCTGCCTAGCATGTGAGCAGCCATGGGCTAGGGATCTATCCCTAGCACTACAGCAGGGAGAAAAAGAAAAGAAGTCTTAGCACTTGAAAAATGTTGTGTCCTTTCCTTGTAGCTCCATGGTTGCAGGTGAGAAATCTATAGCAAAACATTCTTTCTTTCTGTTTTTAGTTTTTTTCTTTGTTCTTTAATTTAAAGAAGTTTAGAATTCATGTCTTGATGAGAACTTTTTGGGGGGTTTATCCTATTTAGGGTTCATCTGCCTTCAATCTATAAATTTACATCTTTCACTAAAGATGGGAAGTTTTCAGTAATGGTTTCTTTGAATATTTTTAGTGATTTCTCATTCTTTCTCCTATACTTCTGGATTCCTAATATAAATTTTAATCTCCCACAGATACCTCAAGGTCTTTTTTTCTCAGTCTATTTTCTGTTGTTATGACTGGGTAAACTATATTGCTATGTCTTTAAGTTCATTGATTCTCTTCTCTGTCATATCCATTTACTCTTAAGTCCATCCAATAAGGGTGTTTGTTGTGGTGGTGGTTATTGTTTTCTTCAGTTCTATAATTTCTGTTTAGCTTTAGTTCTGTATACTTTTAATTTCCTTGCTGAGATTTCTGTTTTTGTTTCAAGGAAATCTGTAATTAATTATTGTGTACATTTTCTTCTGTCATTGGTGTCCAGTTGATTGACTTTTCTCAAATTGTGATTTTCCTGGACCTGGAATGACAAGTGATTTTTACCCATATATGGTACACTTTGGTTATTATTTTAGAAAACTCTTGATACTATTTAAATCTACTATTTTAGGTTGAATGTGTTGGTGCTGGACTGTTTTTGAGAGCTTTAGTTCCAACAGCAAATTCATTGTCAGTTCTGCAATGTTATTCTGAGCTGCTTCTTCTGGTCAATGGAGCTCTTTTTCAGTTCCTGCTGGTGGCATCTGCTAGGGCTGAAGGCACTTCCCTGGGTCAGGGAGAAACTGCTGGGTCCGAGTCTCCTTATGCTGGTGGGAAGGCAGGGAGGCAGAGGGTTTCACTGCTGCTTCTATGAGCAGACTGGACTACCCACCAGTGTCCCAGTCATGGAGTGGCTGTTGGGTTGGCCCAAGGCTGGTGTTTGCTGCTGCTTTTGCAAGCAGACTAGCCAGCCTACTGTGTTTATGGAGTGAGTGCTGGAGATCCATAGTAGGTCTCTGTTGGATTTTGCCTTCCCCATCCTTTGGCCATTGATAGCAGGTTGTTCCTGGGTTTTATGTCTAAGATTATTGATAATTCCAGGTTGTAGGCCTTTAGGTGCCCAGTTCAGGCTATATGGGAAATAAAAAGAAAACCTCAGGGAACTCACCATGTTGTCCTTCCTCAAGTCCTGAGGTCCTTGGCCAGTCTGCCTTTCTCTTTCTAGTTCTCATAGTCTTTTCATTGTTGTCTGCTGAACAATTTCCAGAGGACTTAGTTGTACTTAAAGGAGCGGAGCAGGGGAAAGTGAGTCTGCGCCATCATGTTCCAGTGCCTGAGGTAAGCATTTTCTTTGTGAATCCTCCTAGCAATGTAATGAACTATTCATTTCCCAATGTACAGATAAGGAAATGGAGGCAAGTGGAGGTTCAAACACTTAATTAAACTATGGTAAAGTCGCCCTTAGGAATTTTTTCTTTGAAGACCTGAATTAAAGCTGCAGGCTCTGGCTACTCATGTGATCAGAACGTGTGAATCCTTGGGGACAGTGTGGGTGCCTTGCCTCTCCTCTGTACCTGCTCACTGCTGCTCTACCCCGAGAGTTCTGCTTTTTCCCTCTGGTCCATCATCACCAGCACAGATCTCTCAAAGCCCCCTGTGGTAGTCACTCCCCTGCTGAGGCCTTGCTGAAGGTCCTTCCCAGGGCCCTGGGGCCTGTCTTGTGGCAGGCATGACAGGGCCCTCTGCCTCCCCTCCTTTGGGTTTCCTGACTCTTCTTAGTCTTCACTCTTCCATTGTCTTGTTTTGATGTTACTCCTGTATCTCTCAATTCACCACCTCTCTTCACAGTGCCCATTCTTGTCCTCCTGGACGGAACCCACCTACCTCTTCCTTAGGGGTTTCTAAAATGGCCTTTAATGGCCCAACATCTTCTGCACCTAACAGTCCACAATCCCAAACAAACAGCTTGTCACAGACCATCCTATTTCCCATGTGCATTATACCATTAAGTGCTGATCAGTTTCCCAAGTGCAGCAATGCACATGGCAGCACTCTGGAAGCACTGTTGTCTTGACCAGAGGCCTTGGACCTAGTGACTAGCAGTGTCAGTGCCAAGGCCTGATGGCCTGAATCAAATTCCTGTTCTACCACATAAGAGCTCGGGGATCATGGAAAGTTGTTTAACTTCTTGTCTCAGTTTCCTAACATGTAGAATGGGGTGAATGATACAGTCATTCCTCAGTATCTGAGGGCGACTGGTTCCAGGACCTCCTGAAAATACCCAAATCCATGGATGCTCAAGTACCTCATATAAAATGGTGTAGTGTTTGCAGATAATCTACACACTTCCTCCTGTAAACTTTAAATCACCTATAGATGGCCTATAATATCTAATACAATGTAAATGCTACATAAATAGTTATACTGTATCATTTAGGGAATAGCAAGAGTCCTTATGTATTCAGTGCAGATGAAATATTTTTCCAAATATTTCCATCTGCAGTTGACTGTATGTACAGATGTAAACCCATAGATACAGAGGGCCAATTGTATACCCCATGGGATGGATGGGAGATGGAATGAATTATTAGATATAAAACAATGAGAACAAGCTTGTATAATAAAACTGTGTGATCTGTCATTGTTCAGTGGGGTATATGTGCTGTAAGCTTTGCCTTGGTGCCTGACAATCCATGGTGTGCACTTCCCATATCCTGGTCTCTCTTATCCTCATGTTGTCCAGGATCAACGTGAGGGTCTGAAGCAAGATCAGGTATCAGTTCAAACCACCTCAATCTCCAAAAATCTCTACTGCAACCTTTATGTTGAAAGGGACCAGCTTTGTGCATACATCCCAGGTGAGGAAATCAGCAGAGCCCTTCATACTTCTGAAGAGATCTAAAAGAACTTCATTCCTCCTACTAAGGTGACTCCTCTTTCCCTATATCTGAGTACATCAGTCCAACTCTGCCATGCCAAGCCATGCAGAGACCCATTGTGCACAAGCTGCTCCTCAACAGGTACCCAAGTACCTAGGTCCTTTGCATACCTCTCCAACATAAAGTTCTTCCAGCTGTCTACTTCATCATTCCCATCCCTTACATATAGATGTTCTCCTGGCTCCTGAAGCTCTTAAAACAGACTTACCACATTACAAACAGTATTCAGTGCCACTAAATTTCTGAAAGGCATGGCAGAATGACCACTGCCTCCTTTAGTGCTCGAGAGGAGGCTCATGTTGATGTAACCTAGGAACGCACTGGCTTTGTGTGCACACAGCTAATAATTATAACCCTTTATGTAGAGGATGTTAAACAATCTCCTGTTTTAATCCTAAATTACTGGTAGTAGTTGCCTATGGAACTAGGAAGGCTTATGAGCTGGTACTCGGTGGAAAAGTGTCCTGGGATCAATTAGTAATGTCTGTCAGTAGAATATGATAAGGAAACAGAGACCAGTGTGTTTGCTGGCAGTAAATGGAATTTTTTCAAGCACACTGCCATGAATGCATGTTTCTACCATCCTGTATATTACAATACAGTTAATCTGTGACTTATGTTAAATGCTATTCAGAAAGTTGTAAGACATATAACTAGTGCAAGCTTTCCAAAATTGAAAAGGGCATGAGCCCTGACACTATCACTTACCAAGGGAGTGCTCCTGAGTTTCATTTTCTTCTCTATAAAATGCAAATACTACTACAATAGAGTGAAGGTGAAGATCATACATTACTGCATTTGGCCACTTCGCCAGGTGGCTGAGAACATTGTGTACCCTGGAATTTTGCACACTGCTCCCCTTACATATTTGTGCCTCTCAATATCTGATGAGTATGCTACCATCTCTACAGCCAGGTCATGAATAAAATGTTGAATCAAGCGGCAATTCCAGTGAGCCCCATGGCAGGTAGGCAACATCTCTCCCATGCAGACATCTCTCCACTAATAAGCGCCTGTTGAGTAAGGTTGTCCAACAGTTACAAATTCATGTAACTGCAGCAGTATCCAGTTTATAGTTCTCCATATTTCCCTTCAGGAATGTTAAGACTTTTGCAGAAACCTGGAGGAAATTTACATTCCTGGTCTCAGCACAATCCTAAACTGACTTCTAGGATTGCTTCTTTCATTTCAGAAAGCTCAGAAATTATGCTTGATGATCCATTCTGGAATCTTTCCTACAAACAATATTAACAGCCTAAGTCTAGAATGTATGCCATTTGTCTCATTTCCCATTCACAAGATGGCACTGGCCTATTTTTAGTCTTCAACACTCTGTGCTCTTCCTTTATTGCTCCTCCACAATTATCAACATGGTCTGGCACTCTGGTTTAAAAATGAGTTCTTCTATCTGGATGAAGAGAGCCCAAGCCATGTGAAGCCACTAGTTGAACTGTTATCTAGGACTTTGGTTGCAAGTGGTACAAGGTGTATTGTACAACCTCAGTCTGCATGAAAGCCAGGTAAGGATCGCAGATCAGACAAGATGACATGCCTGGGAATAAAGACAGGTTTTATAAAGCACTATGCTTTAAATTATAGCAGGTAGCACCTGTCAGGGGATGGTTCTTCAAGGTATAATGTGCCCCAAATAGCATTTATCAAAACCCTTTAAGAACCCCAAATGCAGAAATGATCATTTGAGGGGGCTCTTTCACCTATACTTTCAATAAGCAGCTTTCTTTTCCTGAGCCCCATTTCAAAAGGAAATGGATTATAAAATCACTTTGTAGGAATTGCTATATGCACAACAAAGCCCACTGATGACTAATGTCAGGTGGTTACCAGGCTCAAACTCCAAGGGGTGAACCAGCTTCCTGGGATACACAATTCAATTCATGTAGCAAGAAGTGACGGGGGTCCTATTCTATTCTGCTCTAAGATTCTAGAAGTTTCCATACAGCATCTGGGGGTTGCACTGATCTTCTAGGTCATGGGTAGTAATATGCAAAATGTGGGAAGGGAAATGATGCCTTATCACAATTCAAGAGGCTGACTTGTAAACTATGGGAATTCACCAGGCGTCAGCCAACTTTTCACATATGGGTCAGTGACAACAAGGATGGGAAGGAGCCAATGTTTGGGAAAAGCACTGCTCAACATTATGACTTGGGTATGGACATCCCACAAATGCTTATGTATTGAAGTCCTGGTCCCCAGTGCAGCATTGTCTAGAAGTGGGGCCTTCAGGCAGGTGACTGGATCATGGGCTCTAACCTCATCATGAATTCGCCCACTGATGGACTCAGAAGTTGATGCCATTATTGGGAGGTGAGGGAAACTGTAGGATGTGGGATATCGCTGGAGAAAGTAGGTCAATGGGGGCATCCCCTGAAAGAGTATATTTTATTCCTTGATCCTTCTCTCCCTCTCTACTTTCTGGACACAATGGGGTAAGCAGCTTTGCTCTGTTACATGCTCCTTGTCACAACATTCTGCTTCAACACAGGTCCAGAAACAATGGAGCCAGTCAATCATAAATGGAAATTTCTGAAACCATGAGCCAAAACATATCTTTCTTCATCTATGTTGTTTTCCTCAGGCATTTTATCATAGCAATAACAAGCTAATAATCTCAGCCTTCAGTTTCTGTCTTCAAACCAAAAATAAAAACTGAATAGGTGACCAGAGGAAGGTAAGGCATCAAGACAAGGATTTCAAAGCATTGGGCTAAGAACCAGTAGTCTGCCTTTTGGGCATGTCAAAGGACTTTAGGGAAGTGTCTGACTCCTCTGCTTCCTTCCATCTTCTATATGGAAAGCCCATACTTCATGGGCGATGCAAATTTTGGTTGATTAGTAGGTTCCCAAATGGGTTTGTCAATGTCCAAGAGTTCAGACATGCTGGAGGTCAGACAAAAATTTACTACATGCATCAAGTTAGATGTTTGAGTGGGGTCTCTCCAGCATGTAGGACCAGGGCCGACTATCCCAACCATATCTATAAAGACATACAGTCTCTAAGTTGCAGAAGAAACTGAATGGAAACCCAGCAGCAAATTCTGGAAGCTGGCTAAAGACCCCTTGGGGCCTGCTGGCATTACACAGATAAAGATAAGGAATCAGAAATCCATTCCAAAACCAGAGCAAGAAAGCTATTCTAAAAACTCTTCCACTGGAAAAGAGATGGGATTTTTTTTTTTAAAAGGCAGCTTTCTCCCAGTACCTCCCCTGATCAAATTATATTGTTACATTGTATGCATATACAAATATACGACAATGAATTCCACTGTTATGAATAATGAAAATGTACCGATTTAAAAGTTACAATAAAAAAGGAATCTTTTACCTTCAATTCCACCAAGATACAATCATGCACTGCATAAGGACTTTCTGGTCAACAACAGACTACATATATAACAGAGGTCCCAAAATATTTTAATGGAACTGAAAAATTCCTACCACCCAGTAACATCATGGCCATCACAGTAAGAGCAGTACCTTACTCACATGTTGATGGTTATGCTGGTATGAAGGAACCTACTTTGCTGCCCATCACACTGAAGTATGACACAATTATGTACAGAACTTAAAACTTGATAACAATAATAAACAACAATGTAACCATTTATATATTGATGATACTATACTTGTTATTATTCATTTGGATTATACTTCTACTTTTAAAAAGTAAAGTTTAGTGTAACACAGCATGCCACCTGATGCTGGCAGAAGCCTCGTGAATTTCATATTTAGTACATCTCTTGACTGCTTTAAGAGGCCATGTGCTGACCCATGCCATCTAGGTCTGTATAAGCGCACTCTGTGATGATCACACAATGACAAAAAGTGATGCATTTCTCAAAAGGTATCCCCAATGCTAAGTGATACATGACTATATATAAAACTACAGCTTTGGTAAGCAGCCAGGAGCAAGCGTGACCCAAGATGAGGTAGACAGAAAATGCTAACCCTTTAACATGCTTTAACCCTTCCCTTAAAACTATCATGTGCACAAAAATCACCCTGGTGGGCCTGAGTCCCTGCATGTCTCCCAGGTGATGCTGATGCCACTAGTTCTCAGACCACACTGTAAAGAGCAAGGCAGTAGATGAAGCTTTATGGTTTCTCTCCAGTCTGGGCAGTACCAAATATGGGGTTTTCCTTACTCTTTGCCAGATTCTGAACTGGGCATGGAACATGAGAATTTGAGGTGATAATTGGCAATGAGAAAAGACAGTTCAGCAGGGAGTCTGGGAGAAGGGAGGCTTAGGGAAGCTTGTTTTATGGAGTAATCCAAAATCCATGCGGACCAGGCAGCCAACAGGAAGTTGGCTGCCTTTTTCTTTATAGCAACTGTTACTGCAGCTGAGGCACAATTTCTGCCACCCCTATGTGACTGTGGAGCAAGTACCACAATGATGAGCAGGCCTATAATTAACCCAAGTACTCCTTCCTGTCCCCTTATGGAGCCAATACCTTCACTGAGGGTTCATCTTGTGTAGATTACCAAAGAAGTGCACACTTCTGTCTGGAAGGAAGGATGTAGCTGAAAACTCCTCTGAGAAGAAATCAAACTACACAAGACTTTCAGTCAGCAGCAGGGGACTTGTCATTTGGTCTTCAGAGGTTTTTCCCTGTTCTACTGGATCTGCTCCATCATCAGAAGTCTGACTTTTGAAGACCACTGCTATGTCTCTGTCCTGTTATCCTCTTTAACAATCCACCTGGTTAAAAGCTGAGGAAGCTGTGGCCACGATGCAGATGCAAGTTCACACTCCCAAGGTCACACATCCCAGGAGAATTGGGCTCTGTTTCTGTACCAGTTACCTGCTCCCCATCACCAGGGACCTTGACAACCCCCAAATGTTCAGCTCAAAATACCCAATCTTCCATCTTTTCCTTCTTTGATAACTTTAAGTGAGAGTTAAGAGAATCCTAGAGACTCAATGGCACAAGCCTCTTCTCAATGCTATGGAAGGATAGCTATGTTTAGCAAGATGACATCTTTTGAATCCTTTCCACAACTTGCCATGAAAATTATAACCTCCCTCATCCATAGCATTTACTGATTTGATATTTTCCCCAAGAGATGCCATTCCCAGATCCACATGCCACCTCCAGCACCTACTGTGTTCTGCTCAGATTCAGGAACAAAGCACACAATTCTGTGGCTGGACCAGACCCTTCAGGCAATTTAACCAGTGCTTTTTGTCACAGCCATCTGGCTAACCCACCACCTGCATGCAAGGTGCAAGCATATACTCTGTGTCCTCGAACAGATGAGGAGGACCCTTTCCCAGCAAGTGCCATGGACTGGGTTGGTTGTCAGGTCCCTGGGGTCTCAGCACATGCAGACTTCCTCAGGTATTTGGTTTTGAATTTTCCATCAGCAGTGGGCAGTAAATGAACAAGGACTGCAGGTATGAAACCAAGCACCTGAGGGAATGGGTATGGAGAGATTTGCATCATATCACATGCCTGCCACTTTCCACGGGACTTATAAATCTAGCATGTCAGCAGAAGGTATCTTTCTGAGTAAAGTTACATGAATCAGTTACCAGGCTAGCCACATGGCAAGGGTTCAGCTGTGACCCAGGCTCTGTTCATGTGTGAAAAGGGCATCATGCTTCAGCCTGAGGTTCTAGCCCAAGTCTTGACTTGGCCACTTGGAGCCGTGGGAAGGGAGGTGTCTCACCACCTGCGAAATGATGCTAAGATGACTCTGGACATCCCTTCCAGCTCCAAGAACCATGAGAAAAGCCACTTAGCTGAAGCTGCCAGAAGCTTTGGCAATCTAACGAGAAAATTGGATCTCATCTAATTCCTGGCAGAGTCTGTAATGTAAGGAAGTTCTGAGGGGATTTCAGAAAGTGCTTCTTGAGCCAAACTCCACTTTCCTCCCATCTCCTCACACACCATCTTGGACGACTTCGTTTCAGGCCAAGCGATCCACTCCATAATTAAACACACAGAATTCCTGGGGTAGAGACAAACACCAGCACAGCTTTTGTAACCTTCCTTATTACAGTAATGACACTCTGGGGCAGAGGGAGCCTCCACATGGCTGGATTTTCCATTGCAGTGATAACTTCCAGCCAATAGCTGCTGGGCCACGCTGCTCCATGTGCAGGTGGGACCACATCTGCCTGCTTGCTGACGAGCTTTTAATGGCCTTGTATTTGTTTATGTTCCTCTCCCTCTGAGCCAGCCTCAAGCCTGGCCTGGTCAGATTGAGGAAGGTTGTGGTCAAGGTCTTCTTAAGGACAGAGACTCCAGGGTTTCCAGACCACTGCAGGAAATATTCTCTCCTAATATAGGACTCTGTTTGAATAAGACTCCAAAGGAAAGCACTGCAGTTTCCCTGCAACCCTGTGAATGCGGGAGGACAAGGAATGGCTATGGATTACAGGAGAGGCATTTAAATAGGACCGACATTTGCAAAGTGTCCTTGCTGCTCTGATGGCAGTGACCACTCCAATTCAAAATCCCCCATCAGGGAAGGGACAGAAGGAAATTCTGTTCATATTTGTGTGGGAGAAGGGGAGGAGAAGAAAGGTGGAAAGCAGGCAACAGAGAGGGGGCTGGCCATTCAGAATCTTCCAGAGTCACAAGTCATTCTAGATCAGTCAAGATGCCATGAAGTTCATGGAGGGCCAATTAATGTGAAAAACCCTGCCATTCTTGGCAGGAAATTTTTCAAAAATAGATAAAATACACAAATAAAAGGATGCCAGTGTGTTTTGTGTACCTCTGGAATTTGGGTAAGAAAACTGCATCCAGCAGATGCTTACGCACCAACTTTGATGCAGGAGCCAAGCACGGAGGAAATAATATTCAGGAATCACTCCAGGCCCCTCCGTGGGAAACCTGAGAGCTCTTGAAGGCAGCTTCCACCATAATCACCCTTTAGTGGGGACAGGAAGGACTCCCAGAGGCCCTGGAAACTGGGAACTAAGGGTGAGCCTGGCGGAGCCTGCAGCAAGGAACACACCAGGCAACTCTGCACCAGAACCAGCCCCAAGATACCCCTGCCCTTCCAGGGGGATGATGCCCCCTTTCCTGTTCCTCCAGGAAGGCCAACCCCTGTGTGAACCCAGCTGCCCTAACTCTAGCTAGAACTAAAGTACCCTCCCTCTCCCCCCAGGATTTCTGAACAGTTATGACATTTCCAGAAATTCTTTTTCCATGGTACCTTCCTCAAAAGGTTGGCCTGTCTGAAACCTGCACTGTGCCTACCAGGTGGGGTACCCAGACCAGAAACTCTGGGAAGGAGAAGCTATGCCTAGTCTGCTGGCAGACTACCTGTCCTGTGTCCCCTCTGTGTTCCCCAGCATCGTGCCTGGCAGCTCATTCTTAATACAAATCACAGATGAGCATTTCCACGCTTCACACATCTGGATTATGACTTGCCTTCCTTCCTGCCCTGGGACTAAGACAATTCCTTTTCATTTGAACTATGTCAACTCCAGTTATGAGAATATTTCCCCCACACTGCTCTCTCCTCCCCTTTCCTCTGCTCCAGACACGCATCCACCTCCTGCCCACACGCCATGCTTCAGGGACAGAACCCCTTCACGTTCTCAGCTGCTTGCCACGCGAGCATGTCCTTGGGCGCATGGTCATCCGGATGTTCTTCTTCACATCCCCCACCCTCAACTCACCTTTGCAAGGTGTCATGTCCTGGCTGGAAGCCTCCAGAGTGACTGAATCTAGTTTCGATGGTATCTATACTGCAGAACACCAAGCTTCCCGTGTTACATGTCCAGGGTCATGGATTCCCTTGTCATACTGGGGCACCTGGCAATGCTTTACCACTGAGCATTACATCCCCAGTCCTGTTCAGACTTCTACAATCCTCCCAGTCATGACAGCGGGACAGAGCTTCCAAATCAGGGGGTGAGCTCCAGGGGTCTCCAGGGCATTTCTGTAGGCCTGGGAACCCAGGTGTGAGCCACACATGATTGCGACCATGTCCAAGCATGCTGTTTTGAGTATCTGCAGGCATGCATGTGAGGACTAGATGGCTAAATCTTGAACCTTACCACTGTATTTGTATCTCAAAGTCCCAGCCCCACGCTCCTCTCCTTGGTACCCTTATGTACTCTGTACCTTGACCTCTCTAGGTGGGGAGACTCTGGGGCCCTACCCATCCCTCTCCCTCTTCTCCTCCCACTTCCACCACCAGACCTCTACAGGTGCCATGCCTCCCCATCACTCTGCACACAGGTGAGGTCACTTTACTTTCTGTGCTGTACCCTCACTACAGTCTCTAGGGAGGTGTCAGATGAGAGATGAGACTAAGAGAAAAGACTGAGACTGCCTTGAGTGGAACTGGCTAGGGGAGCACTTGGAAGAGACAAAACACAGCATTCAGGGTAACAGAAAGAGGTGAGCAGGGCCAAGGATAAGTTTTAGCACCCCTGGCTCAACTCAGAGGGAGGCCCAGAAGGACAAGGGTGTGGGAGCAAGAGACGGAAGTAAGGTGACTGCTGACACTAAAAGCAACAATGAAACCCCTCAACATGTCATCAGCTGAGGCTTTCATCTGGGACACAGGGAAACTCCTGGTGAAGCGTCCTAAGCTGCCTCTCCCAGAGTCAATGATTTAGCAGATTTCAGGTGGGGCAAGGCCACTGGCGTTTCTAAATGTCCCAGGCCCTTCTCTCCTGCAGCTCAAATGTATCACAGCCAACTCCCTAGCTTCTGTGAAGAGATGAATATTCATAAGTCACATGCTAAGACTGACAACCAGGGGAGAGGTAAATTCCAGAATGGAAAAAGAATAGTTCTTTGAGCTAAGAAAGAGTATAGGGATGCTAGGAAATACCCCAGCAAGGGAAGGCAAGGAGAACCTTTACCCCCAGGATAGGCAGCATGAGGCTGACCCTTGGCATGGCACCTGTGCCACTGCAGGACCTTCTACAGGTTCAGCAGGTGGAGAGGTGACAGGTTTTGGACTGGCTCTCAAGGTAGGCATCTCTTTGGCCCTGATCCAACCCAGGCTTATCTGAGAAAAACTCCTAAATTCAACAGAGTTTATTTTCTACAGAGGGAAAGCTTTTTATTTCTAAGGACACAATGCATCCTTTTTGTCTTCTGAGTATACATGCATTAATTGGAGCCCACCCCCAACTCTGCCACTTATCTAAAGGGTCCTGTCTTTCAACAGTTCCCAGGAGCTCATTGCTTTACTTGATAAAGAAGCATTCTACAAGCATAGGGTGCTGGGTTCCCAAGCCTCAGATGTCCAGTTTAGAATTATTTCTCTGCTTTTCTGGCCTCCAACTGCACCAAGGTGAGCTCTCACCAGCCATGTGCCTCTCCTGGGCCATGTGCTGTATCAATGGGTCACCACTTCCCTCAACACAGATGGTATTCTTACTGAGTTCCATAGAACCATTTGCTCTCTTTTACACCATAACTTCCAAATCATAAGATATATTCTACCTCCATGTGAACATAAGATATGTTCTATTATATGTGATATCCCAAATCACAGAATGATTCTCAACTGAACATATTCTGTAATTCCAACAGATGTATTATACCCAGTCATTTTAAGATCATACTAAAGTCACTACCTACAACATGGTATGGGAAGGGATCTCTTGGTTTTCTTTTTTTTGTTTTTGTTTTTGTTTTTCTCATGGGCAGTCAGCAGAGACCTGAGCATCTATCCATCACTGGGAGACAGTCCTCCTCAAGATCAGTTAGGGTTGAGTCTCGAAAACACAATCTGAAACAAATGCTTGCTTCCAGTTTTCCTTCTTTCTCTCTAAAACCAAATATTGATCAGCATCTTGGATGTTAGCCTCCACTTCAAGGCACCTGTCTGGTTTCTAGAGAGGAAAAAGCTTGGTCCAGATGGGCCACCCAAGGAACTACTGTCATTTTATTGATTCCATCCTAATAAACAGCAGTTGGTACTAAAGCCCGTGGAAGTGCCAGGGGCTCATGGTAGCCATCTTTCCAGGTCCAGGCACTGTCACTTTTCAACGGCCACGCAGGATGGAGAAAGGCAAAAGAGGCTGCATGATTGCAAACTGGACTGGAGTCACTTTACAGTACCTCAGACACATTCGTTCCAGGTAGACTTCTCAAGCACTCACTACAGCACAGGGAGACAGCTGCCTCCCCAACGCTTACACTGCCCATGTTTCTATTTACCAGGGCAACCAAAAGGCAGCAGGCAGGTGTCAACCAGGATAGTCTTCGGTGGGCAAGCAGGCTACCAAGGTCATGGGTGCTCATTTAAAACCTCCAAGCTGTTGTCAGCCTGGCTGCTGCTCAGGGCCAACTCCTGCTCCAGGCAGCAACACAGAGCAGGCTGCCCAGGCTCCTGCCAATAGCCTGTGCCAGGATTTGCAGCCCCTGGTCTACAGCAGCCTGGAGGGCTTCATTAGCCCACTCCTGTATTGGGGTAGAGTGTCAGAAAGGTATCCATCTCATTTATGGTCCTTGAGCCCCTCTCAATGACACATTTGCTCTCTTTGGCCAACCAATCTGCAGCTACTCTGCAGCATTTCTTTCCCTTAAACAGAAGACATCTTGGACTTTAGATATCCAACAAGTTCTCTTTTTTATTACTTATCTCTTATAATTTAGGTCTTTATTTCAATGTGTCTATTTTGTACGTGTATTATCAAATTAGAGATTCCAAATCATAGTAGAAACTATAATTTAAAAAAATAAAAATCAGTGCTAGTTTCCTAATCTACAAACTAAAAGCTAAATACCTACCTACCTCATAGGGCTGATTGAATAGCATAATAGATGCAGAGCATCTGATGCAGTACCTGCCATGTGGGAGGTGCTAAATATCTGATTTGATTTAGATATGTACATTATTAATTCAAGTCCAAAGCAGCACTACTGACATTACTATAACAAGAATGTTTAACTTAACTTATAGTTTAGGACCTATTTGATTGCAAATTGGATTGGAGTCAATTTATGGTACCAAATAAATTGTGTTTCAACTATTTAAAATAAAACCATGCATACAAAGAAACACTAGAGGAGAGAAAGTCCAATTCCAGGATGCAGATGTGTTAACTGCTGAAAATGAGTTCCTGATTTAGTTTTGTGTTGTCTGACAGCCAAAGACACAAAATCTGTCAACTTATGCAACTCCTTGTTCAATAAATGGAATGTATAACTTGCAGAGAAAATGGATTTTCCTCCTGATGTTCAGAGCTGAGGGCAGTGGCTCGTGCAGATTCTGATACCAGGCATGTTCGGTAACTGAGAAGAGCCACATGTCTGTGTGCCCAGGTGCAAAGGTGCACACCCATTCATCAGAAGGGATGCTCTGCTCTATGGTATTGAAGGTAAGGGACCAGTGGGCAAGTCAGCTGGAGTCTTTCTTAACCTATGTTCAGAAGCTGGAATAAAATATCTCCACTCTATTCCAAAATATGGACTAGTTTTGAGTTTGGTATTTGAGAAACAGTTTGACCCTTGGTTTTGCTAGAAGTGCAGGTCTAGCCCTTTTCAAGGAGTCCACTTGGGCTTGCCTGCTGTCCTGAGCCAGGGTGACCAGAGGGGCCTGTGGATGGGGAGGACATGGCTTCATCTTTGGAGGAATCTGCTTCCCAACACTTGGGACTAATCGGAGACAACAGACTTCCCTGGGAAAACTGTAATCACCGTATTGGGGGAGGGCCAAATGCTGGCAGGATTTATGGGCTTTGATTAACAATACAGTGTTTGTTTTTGTAGGTAATTAGAGTTCAATAGCAAGCTATAAAAGTCCTCTAAGAAATTCTAAACAGACTATAGCTAAAGGGTACTAAAGTATAACTGAATCTAACCATTCATCTTTGCAGACCTCCTGTGCTAACGAGACAGTGTTTGATCCAGCACAATCCAACAAGCCATCAAGGAGAAAATGGCTTTCTGTGTTCTTAATGTCCAGGAAGAAAAGACCTCCATGCAATGTGCATGCCCACACACATTTGCAAACAGCACTACAAAATGGACCATGGTGCAGCATCCCAGCTGCCTTGGGATAATACAGCTCATGAAGCCAAAAGCACACATCTTCTGATTTAAAACCACTATTCAAAGATCCAACACAAGCTGGATGTTGACAAATGTTCTGATAGCTCTGCATTCTCACAACTTTCTGGGAATGGATTCTTGGTACTGTGATGGGCTGGATGGGTCTTTTGATAGTTGAAAGATGCTTACTGAAGCCATTTTGATCTATGCTCTATTTTTCCCCCAAAAGTTGTTGGGCATAGATTTTTAACAACTTAGAGGGCTTAATATAAATGCAATTTGCCTTAATTCAAAAGTAGTATGGGAAAAGTGTTGTCAGTCATATTTTTAAAATAGCGGCAAGATGTAATGATGGTGTACTTAAGAGACAACTGTGCTCATCTTGCTTTGCTGAACCCTGGGACACAAATGTGTTCCCGTGTTACGCACATCACATCCACACAGCATTATTTTTATTCTCTGTGCCCACACCATGATGCCCAACAGTCCAGAAAAGCCAACCATCAAACCTCACTACAAAAGTGGAAAAAAATAAAACAGGACCAGGTAAACAAAACAAAAAGTCAAGCCATAGATATGTCTAGTGCTAGAGGTAAATGGTTGCTTTTACTCTCTTTCTTAAACATTGGCTTTACTCTTGGCAAAAGCTAGATTTAACAGTTAAGGCCCCAGGCATCTTCTTGTGCAGTTCATTAGAAACCTTTACAATATTTTCCCCTCAGGAATTAGATTTTCATTTAATTATGTTTTATACAACCCAATATAAAATTTTCCCACTGTTCTGCATGTTCTGGCCTCCTCAATTTAATTTTTTTAAAAGTTCTTATGCAGTCATCGGTTTTTCTTTCAGAGGAACATAAAACAGACATCCACTCCAGGACCAAAGCTAAACTTGCAGGCCACAGTGGTAGATTCTGCTGGCGTTCTGCCCTCTGAGACTTCCTGCAGGTGATTGCAACCTTGGGCCAGTCACTGAACCCCTCTGACCCTCTCCTTCCTTCTCCAAAAAGAGGAGGAAACTGCCTCAGATTCTCCTTAACGCATCTTTATGCTCTAAGGTTCTAGAGTTATTTTATCCTAAAGGGAAGAATTTCCAAGTAAAAAGGCAGTTGCTGTTAAATCTTTAAAATTAAGACACTAAACTCTACATTCAGAAAGTTAGATTTGGTTTGGTGAAAGTGGTTAAAAAGAAAATATAAAGTCTAAAGATAAACCCCATGATTTGAATGTCAAAGATCATGCTGACCCAAAAAAAAGGACAACTGAGTAAAAACCTCTTCCCTTTACTGTGTTTGCTTTAAGAATAAACATGAACCTCAAATTAACATTTCAACATCCAGAGCCAGTCTGTTCCTGTAATCTCCAGGGTTCCCTGCATGGCTGGGACTCTGGCTTGCTGGCCTAGGCCCTTTAATGCAGAAGCAGCAAAAGCGCAGAGCACTACCATCACAGAATTTCCAGAATTCAAGTGCAAAATGTGTGTTCAGAAAGGCATTTAAAGAAAGCAGAACAACAGACTTCTGATACTTACTTGTGACCCAGCTCATGAGCGATGGTAAAGGCCAAATTGAGACCATTGTCTTCGGCAAGCACACATTTCCTCTTAGCACTGCACACACCTCCTAAGTAAGCAATTCCTGCAGCGGAGACACAAAACACATCCTCTTCAGAACCTGGGAGGCCCTGACCTCCTGGGCATGTCTGCAAGGT
Source organism: Sciurus carolinensis (assembly GCF_902686445.1). Classification (NCBI taxonomy): domain Eukaryota; kingdom Metazoa; phylum Chordata; class Mammalia; order Rodentia; family Sciuridae; genus Sciurus; species Sciurus carolinensis. The sequence continues at coordinate 67,689,402 of NC_062214.1, forward strand.
ATCATGCATGGTCTAGATCAAGAGAGGGGCAAGTGGGGCCTTTGCTGTCCACAGGGCTGGACCTGCAAGTCCAAAGCTCATCTGGGATAAGTTTGTATATGACTTTTGTATTTGCCCAATAAAAAGAGTGGTAGTCAAAGCATTTACTATCTGACAAATATTGGGTGAAGTGGTTTATAAACATCATCTAATTTAATCTTCATTACTCAGGATGAAGAAGGAAAATGAGGTTCAGAGAGAAAAGGTGATTTCCCCAAGGTCTCCTGGATTGGTACCCAGTGTTGGGATCCTAGACCAATCTATGCAACTTCAGTGCCCAGGGCTGGGACCAGCAAAGCAAGGTGTGCAGTGTGCAAAGATTAGGAGGTTCTCTCTCTTAAAAGCCAATCTTGTGTTTGAATGCCCTGGAGAAGGAGAACCTCCTTAAATTTTGCACCCTTGGCACTTTTTACATCACCCTAGTCCTGGTCCTGTGAGGATCTGATGCCCTCAGGGTGAGCTTGGATCCAGACAGGGGTCCAGGAAGAGCAGACCAAGGAAGACCTCAAAGCCATCAGAGAGGACAAGCCCGGAAGACCAACTTCCTCATCTCCACACACACCTGCTAGAACCTGAGATGGGAAATCCAACCACACACATCGGGAGGAACAAGTACAGCACAGGACAGTGCTGTGAGCAGGAGGCCATGTGCAGAGGACTGGAAGCACTGGCAGGCCTGGATGGGAGTTTTCTAGGGGAGGAAAGTCCTTCTGGCAAAGGGATGTGTTTGAATAACCCAGAGCCATCTAAGGAATGCTGGGCACTTGGCCGCAGGGCTTGGGAGGGCCAGCCCCTACTGGCCGCTCTTGTGGAAGCTGGCTCTCCAGGCGCCCCACTGCCCACGACAGCTCACTGCACTTCTGTTCTCCCTGTACTCAGGACAGACATCCACACCCCCCACTACCAGGCACCCCAGGGCTTACCTCAGCAGGGTCCCTAGGAAAATCTGCCCACCCTTGCCAGTGGTGTCTGACCCTCAGCAAGCTGCCTCTCAATAACTCCTATGAGACACACAAGCAGGTGGTGGTGCTCTTGTTCCCTTCCCATGAGGTCACACTGGTGTGAGGCAGTCAGTGGCTCTGCGGGCACAGTGCTATGTGGCAGTAGCTGGTAATAAGCAGGAGGCAAACCCCAGCTGGACTCTGCCTGCCAGCACCATGCCACAGGGTGGGCCGTGGTCACCCAAGGAAAGGCACCTGTTCTCCATCAAGGTACTATTCGCCCACTGAGCTGCATGCTGTCCCTCCCAGGGGGGCTCTTTCCACTTGCACAAAGTGTCTCAGAGGAAAGGAATTGGCAGAGGGCCAGCACAGAGGACCTATTTCACTAAAACTGATCCCTCCCTCCCTGTTTTTGAAAAGGTAAACCAACATCCTCTTTGTTGACATCAAAATCAAACTAGTATAAAGCTAATTCTGGGTGTTGCTTTGCTGCATGCGAGGTACTATTGATGACCATTTTTACCTTCCTTTGGGGGAGCAATAGGGGGAGAATACCACCAGAGAGATTTCCATTAAAAAATTAAAATTAAACTGGTGCATCACTTGAACACAAGACCCTCTTTCTTTTGGCCCTCTCCAGGAGGCACAGAGGAAATTCACATGGCTGCTTCTGTTCAGAGATGCAATTCTGGGGCTATAAGAGGGGACTCAGCTTACATTCCACATGCTGAGACTGGGTACCATACCACAGGTCTATTATTATTATTATTATTATTTACTAGAAATTGAATCCAAGAGCACTTTTTCTCTAAGCTGTATCCCCAAACCTTTTTTTATTTTGAGACAGGGTTTTGCTAAATTACTGAAGCTGGCTTCAAGTTTATGATCCTCCTGCCTCAGCCTCCTAAGTCTCTGGGATTACAGATGTGCACCACATGTCTAGTTTTATTTGGAAACATGCAGCACGTTTGGCCAAGGTTGAAGAAAAGAAAGAGAGAAAGAAAAAAAGAAATAAAGCAAATGGTTTTTGGCCTCAAGAGGCTTTTTTTTTTTTTTTTTTTTTTTTTTTTTGCAGGGGAACATCATAATCCAGCAAAGCAGGCTGGTAGAAAGAGCAAAACGACAACCAGAAAAGATGCCGTCTGACTTCTCTAGGTCATGATTCCAGTTTTGCTTAAAAATGCTTTGGGGGTTGCCACTGCAAGTTCACCAGTGAGTAGGCAGAGCAGTGCTACACAACCCCGAGGATGCGCACACAGCCACACACACACTAGTGTTCACCCAGCCCAGGCGGCAGCCTCTCTGGGTCAATGAATTGATTAGAAACAATCAGATGTGCATGTCCTGGAGAAGTCGCCTGGGAGGGGAAGGGAGATACAATACAGTTAGATATGCTGAGCTTGCTGTCCCAAGGGCTTACCATGGGCATTGATGCTGAACCAGCAGACCTTAAATGCCACACAAACACTTTCCCTGGCCTCAGCCTCTCTCCTCACAGAAGCGGGCAGACCTGACTTTCCACTCTAATTAGGTTAACACGTAATGTGAGGACAAGAGCAAGGGAAGAACACTCTAATAATTGCATTTTAATTTTTCCAAGATGCAATGATTTTCTTTTTAACTAGAAAACAAAGGAGCAGTTTATTTACAAGAATGACTCTTACACAAAGGTAGATTGAGGGCTATTGTTTTTAAGGATTGATTTGGATTATACCGAGTCTGGTCATAAAATGGAGCATGGGAAAATACATTAAAAAAAAAATGGGCCCTGATAACAGAGCACAAGAATTGTGTGAGTTTATGGAAATGCTTAGGGTGCACAAAATCAAGTCTGGAGAAAATCCCAGGTTGTTGTAAAGTGAGAGTTGCAGGGAAATAAGTGGTAATTAAGTTGTGGAGCTTTAGCAGAAAACAAATCCCACCGGTATTTAATGTGTCATGGAAAGAAACAGCAGTCTAGAGAGGAGAAAGCCCTGAAGACCTGGAGATCCCCTGTCAAGGTTCGGATCTTAAGTGTCCCCCAGTTTCAGGTGTTAAAGGCGTGGTTTTCAGGTGGCATTGCTGGGAAGTGGCTAAGCCTTTAGGAGGCGGGGCCTAGTGGGAGGTCTTTAGGTCTTTGTGGAGGGGGATGTCCTCAAAGGGGGACTCTAGGACCTGGTCCTTTCATCTTCCTCTGTTTTTTATTCCCTGGTCATGGACTGAACAGTTTTCTCCACTACATACTCCCTGCCATTGCCAGTTGCCACTGGCACCAGAGGCCTAAAAGTAATGTGTGCCCCTGACCATCGAGTGTGACCTCTAAAATAAAAAACGTTTCTTTTTATAAGTTGATTATGTTGGGCATTTGATACAGTGATGGAAAGCTCCCATTACCTCAGGCTGCAGAAACACCAACCTGGAAAAAGTCACTACATCTGACATTGGTGTTTGTCAAGAAATAAGGAAAGCCAGGAGCAGGGTACATGCCTATAATTCCAGCAACTTGGGAGGCTGAGGCAGGAGGATCACGAGGTCGAGGCCAGCCTCAGCAACTTAGAAAGGCCCTCCTAAGCAACTTAGTGAGACCCTGTCTCAAAACAAAAATAAAAACAATTGGGAATGTGGTTCAGTGGTATAGTGCCTCTGGGTTCATAATCCCCAATACAAAACAAAGAAATGAGGAAAAATAGTTTGCCTTGCATTGATGTATCAAAAATGAGGTCTGCAACACAAGTTCTGCTAACTTCAGGAATGATGCTATGGAACTGAAGGCCCTTCCCATGTAGCAGCAATCCTCTTTCAATTAGGGTTTTTTATGTCCTACAGTACTGCTTTCAATGGCTTCAGGCTTCCATGATTTAAAATTCTCCACAAAAGAAACCATAGAACTTGTTTAAAAATATTTAAAAACATCAATTCCACATGGAACACAGGGCATGCAGATCATCAAGTGGTATGTATTAGCTGTGCTTCTCCATAGGCAAACTGCATGTCCTTCTCTCATAGGACAGGTATTACTAGTCCCATTTTACAGATGGGAAAATGGAGGCTCAGTAGTCAGTTACATGGTTAATCAGCACCCAAACAAGAATACAAATGCAGGGCTCTCTGCCTCCAACATCCACATTTCTCTAGTTAAACCTGCACCTCCCTCATCCAAGCTTTTGGTAAATAACAACAATGAAGAATGGTTAATATTTTTTTAAGTCTTAATGCACACTTATGCTGAGTTACAGATGGAACAGGTTTCACATGTCTAAATGTTTTTTTTTTGTTTTGTTTTGCTTTGTTTTTTCACATAAGGGAGTTTATTAAGCAAACAGAGTGTCTCCCTGCAGAGTAAGAGAGAAAATGAGAGGAAAAGAAAGGGAAAGAGAAAGGGCGCACGCAAGAAAGAGTGTGAAAAGCGAGGAGGAGAAAGAAAGTGAGTCAGGGGGAGAGAAAAGCAAGAGAGAAAAGATCTAAATGTTTTTTTAAGCCTAAAGATAAGAAGACTATAAGAAACACAACAATGTTAACACTAGTTACCTCTAGGACATGGTGAAGGAGTTAGAGATCTCTTTAATTCTCTCCCTTTTCTTCTCTCATTACAAAATCAAATTAAATTAAATGTATTAGACTTAAACTTAATACAGTTAATATGTATGTTGCTATGAAAATTAAAGTTATTGATTACATTTCATTTATTCAAGGTGACATATAACAAAGGCAGGAGACCAAAAGCAAAACAAAAAGCAAGCCCTCTAAATTTAAACTCTGAGAGAACTGCCCTTCCAGCAGCAGATAACGCAGGAAGTTAGTTAGTATCCTAAACCATGGTTGACTCCACCTCTACTGTACCCCTGGCACGAGTTAAGGAACCAAAACACTATTTTAAACCTGATGCTGAGGGTAGAAATGGGAGCTGTAATGAGTTTCTGACCCCTGGAATTCATCCAAATTAGTGGACTCACCTTCCCAGCCACACACCATCTAAATATGGACCCTTACTCTTCTCCCTTCTTTTTTCCCTGTAGGAGCATAATTTTGGAGAAGAAATTGGGCAAGAAGACTTAATTATTTTCTCTTTTTGGTAGAATACTGCATAGTGTAGCTTTTAATTCATAAACTCAGGGTTGGCCATCTGACTCTCTAGATTTAAAAAAGTAAACACCACACAACCGTATAAACTTGGGCTTATCCAATAAATCATTGTGTGTAAACAGTTTGCAGCTGTTGGTCTTGTTGCCCATTAGTCAGACCTGCATGGGTTCTGTCCACCCTTGAGTGAGATGGTCCTACCAACTGCTCAAGGTCTCAACACCATTAATGTTTCCACTGGGACACTCGCTTTCAATTACGAGAGAGCGACTTACACCTATTCATTTGCTGTCCCTATGATTGTTGAGGCTGTATCTTATGCTCAGACTCTTCAACAAGTATTTGTGCTCCTGTTAGCTTCATAGTGGTTACAGGGAATATCTGAACTTGGGTATAGCATTTAAGAGCAAATATCTTAGAGCCTAGTATGTGACAGATGGAAAATAGTCAATTCTCACTATTCACGTAGAGGAATTGTGTGTGTGTGTACACAGATACATGCACATACTTACATAAACACATTTATATATATGTGCATATGCAAGTATGTATGTACACATGCATAAATTTTAAATCATGTGTGTGTGGTACTGAGGATTGAACCCAGGGACTCATGAATTGGTAGGTTGATTCTAATAAGTTGCCATGATCATTGAATTAGCAGAATACAGAACCACTGCTGTACAATTCAGTTAGGTTCCTATGAGCCTCTGGTTACCTACCTGCCAACCAATCTATATGTGTGTTTCTGTTCAAAGACACCTTATTTAATATATATTGTTGATTCATTAACATTGAAGTCACAGCCAAGAGCCCATTCACACATGCTGAATCAGGAAGCTTCTCTTTCTCCCTCCCAAGCATTTTCTCCAGGAGGTTCCAGAAGGCTCTCAAAGGCCCATCGCAGTGGTCCTGGGCTTAGGAACACTTTGACAGCACTTAATCACAATGTCAAGAGCCATTTTAAGCAGTAGACTCACCAAGAAAAAGCACAAAAATGTGAAAAACCTCGCTCTAAATACACCATGAAAAGAGCATTTGTTTGTAGTATGAGAGTTGAAACAGGAAACAGCTCGTGGCCTTGTTCAACCTCAGCTGGGAATGTGCCTGTCTGGTGACTCAAATTTTTCACCACTCTGCACATGTTGGTGAATGACTGCCAAAGCGCTTCGAGGATTGATTCTGGAGTTACAAATACATTTTAGCAAGTAGGCAAAAACAAGTGCAGAGTAGAGAGATTGTACTCTTAAAAAAAAGTGTCCTATAATCAAGCAAAATGAAGTTCTTATTATTGGTTATAGTGAAGAAATTCATTTTCATTTAAGTGCTGCTCCTATTTCCAAATTCTGCACTATCTAAATTATTTGACGAACTTGGGTTTGCTCTCTGCAGTTTTGCTTCAGTATTTTGAGGTTAGTGATCCATTTAGCCATCACCTCTGTGATAAATCATTGATCCCTGAGGATTCTGCACAGGGTTGCCAGAGTCCCACAGGTGCTGATGGATAGGCTCAGTAACTCCCAAATCAAGACAGAGCATTCATGGTGAGGCTGTGAAAGGCTGGCAGGAGAACTGGCCAGGTTGACACATTCCTTCTACCTGGGACTAATTAGCTCCATGCTCTAGACCTGACCTGTCCATGGCTTTCTGTCCTACCTGAGCACTCCCATCTCCTGAAGCACAGTGGATCACCTCTCCCAGACTTCATCCTGTCTTATCAATTCTGCCATCAGTAGGTGTTATACTCCACCTGTTCTCTCCTTCTGGGTTCCTTCAAGTCAGTCACAGTGGTAGAACGACGAGTTAGTCAAGGTGTCTATCCCTACATCATGCAAAGGGATGGAAACTATAGCCTCAAAGGACAGCACTGGTTCCCTCCATAAATAAGTGTATCATACAAATGCCACCACCATTCAAGAAAGACATGCCAAACACTACTGACTGAGAACACTGGGGAACTGAAAAATTCAGTAACTCACTCAAGGTTAAGTGAAGCAATAAAAGAACAAAGATTGAAGGTAACAGCTTTTCAGTCTGATCACCAAAGGAGTCACTTTCAAATTTTGAAATTTAATACAGCTTAAGAACAATCAGAATAGTGTGGTACTAACATAGAGATCAGTGGAACATATTTGAGATTCCAGAAATAAACCCTCATAGTCAATTGATATTTGACAAGGGTGCCAAGACCATTTGGCAGGGCAAAGAAGGGTCTGCATTTCCATAGCAAAATACAGAGGTAGACCCCTACCTCACACCATCTATAAAATGTAAGTCAAAATGAATTAACCCCCCAAATATAAGCGCTAAAACTATAGAACTCTTAGAAGATTGCAAAGAAATAGCTCTGACTTAGGGCAAGCAAAGGCTTCTTAGATATAACACCAAAAGCACAAGTGGCAGGAGAAGCCCTGCTTCTGCTACAGAAGAACATCTGAGGTGAGAAAGGACTGGGAGTGAGGTGGGGGTAACCTTAATTTCAACGGACAAGCCAAGCACCTCTTCAGTGAAGCTCCCCAGGTTTCTCCTTCTGCATTATGATTTTCAGCTAAGTCACTCTAGCACCAACGTATCACAGTTTAACCCACTTATCTATTTTGTGTGTTCCAATGTCACCTGAGCTACTGCTTTGTGATAGGGTCTTCATGGTTTAGGTCAGTCAGAAGGCACCAATCATGCTGGGTCTCACTCCCTGGCCAGTACTACTAAAGACACTACAGCATAGGACACAGATGCCCTCAGCTTGGGTTTCTCAGGCATGTCCAGGATCCTGGGCTTTAGGAAGAGATGTCATTCCTGGGGAATCACACATATAGGACCTGAGGATTGGGTCAGTGGTTCCTCCAAAACAACATTTTTGATGAAGTAAATGAGTTAAGAGTAAATAGAGGAGTAAATTTCCCCTCAGAATTACAAGTTGGAAGCAAAAAAGTTTATCCCAAAGTGCTGCATTCTGTGGAAACCAAAACAGGCAGGGAGAAAGGGAAAAGATATTTAACAGACCACAACCAACTTGAGCCAAGTGCATGAAGATGTTGTGCTGACTTCCCACCCTTTGAACAAGATGGCACTGGTGTCCAGAGGGTCCCATCAGGTGAGAGGAGACCTCCAGGGAGCCAGTGTCATGTTCCTTAGATGACCAATGTGCCTCTTCTTGGAGGATCCCATAGACACTCAGGCTTCTGGAACAGACCCTGATGCCCAGAAAAGGCCCCCAGCAGGTTCACCTTAGGACACTGGAGGAGTCTTGAAAGTCTTATTTTGACAAACACTTCATCAAGTGTTTCCTGACTGCCTGTACATGACGGGCCTCAAGCCAGACACTGATTCTAAACTGAACAAGCATAGCACAAGCCCTGGGGGAAACTGCCTCGGGAACATCATCCCAGAAAAAAGACCATGAGGCAAATGGGAAGGTGAGGCAAGATGTTCTCAGTCGAGCTCTAGGGCCAAAGGGTGGGCACAGTGGTCTCTATCAGACAACTCCTTCTGTGACCTCACTTCCAGTCCAGACCTGGCCTCTCCAGAAAATGGACAAATAGAAACTGGGAATGGAGTTCCCTCTCAGCATCTTTCCTTTCTGCCCTTTTTGTCATCTGTCATGGGAAAAGGCCCCCTTCAGAGTACTCAGTCTTACTTCTGTTCACTAAGCAGACATTCTTGAGCACACTGGACCACGGGTAGCTCCTCATGTGGGCTGTTTGCAGGTAGCCCCCATAAGTGCAGGTCAGTTGAGCCCATGAGTTCCATTTCAGAAGACCTCTAAGACCTCTCATCAGAGGAGGTCAAAGCATCTGAGAGCAGCAGGGATCCACCTTACAGCACTTGCCATTTAGGAAAGGTGGCCACCCAACAAACCTGCTCATGCTGCATCTTGGCAGCTTTGCAACCTCCCCTGTTGCACATGAGCGTGCCCGCGGGATGTGCTTCCGGGCAGACAGCACAAGGCAGTTATCCCATAGGCCAAAGGCATGAGGCTGATGTCCATGTTCCTATGCCTGTGAACCTGAGTGCATTTTGAAAGCTTTAACACATTCACATTCTCTAATCGACTGTGTGGCTTGGCATTTATTCTGGTCAATAAAACAAACTTTGCCAGTCCTACTTCAACAGTTTTAAGCCTTCTCTATTCTCTCTCACTGTAAGTGTCCCCCTTTGGTGGTGGCTTAGAATGCCCTCCCTCTGCTACAGAAAGTTGGGGTTTTTCATGCAGGTAAGGCAGGGAAGAAGTGAAATGTCTTTTGCTAAGATGTGCCTCCTCTGTGTGGAAAATGAGACAACTAAGTCTCCCAAAGAGCCAGCTATCCTTGAAGGGGATCTTAGAGTGGGTTTAGGTTCCCTGTGCAGATTCCAACACCTGGAAGGAGGGGCACAATCCTGAGCACACCTACCCAAGGCCTGCACTCTGTCTAAAGTGTGTGCCTTGAATCATGATCTTGCTCAACATTTCTTTTTGAATTCAACTTAGAGCAGTCGCAGACAGGGCCATGAGGGAAGGTTGCTAAACTGTGGTGACATCCAGAACCAGGAAGAAGGCAAAGTGGTTGGGGGTTGATGAGAGCAACTGCATGCATTTTAATCTCCTTCAGTGTTATGGACTAACTGTGCTCCTTGAAATCCAGAGGTTGAACCTTAACAACAATGTGGCTGTATTTGGAGATGGAACATTTAGGGAAGTAATTTAGGGTAGAAGCAGTCATAAAGGTAGGGCCCTGATAGGACTCGTGTCCTTCTAAGAAGAAGAAAAGATACAAGAGAGTTCATGCTCCTCCACTTTCCAAAATCATGCAAGACCATGTGAGGTCACAGTCAGAAGGTGGCAATAAGCCAGGAAACAGAGCTCTCACCTGAAACCAACCTGACCACCACCTTGATCTTGGACTTCCTACCTCCAGAACTGTGAGAAATAAATATTGTTTAAGCTGTCCAGTCTATGGTATTTTATTAGGCAGCCCTAGCAGACGAATACACCCAGAGTGTAACCCCAGTACAGATGGGGGCTCTCTGTGCCCACCCTGCTGCTCATGTGGGTAACTGACGAAAGTGGCCGCTGGAACTCACCATCCCCATTCACTGTACAGCACCACTCCTGACTGACTCACTGTGACACTGGGCAGCATGTTCAGAAAATGGCTGAATAACAATGAACTGATCTGGAAAGTTGTAGGAGCCTCAGGTTGAACTAGCTACAAAAATGTGAGGGAGAGAAGAATGAAAGCTATGGTTGACTGAAAGTGCTGATGGCCGTGTCTTTAAAATCATGCGACACCTCAACTGGCTGCACAGAAGTGACATTCCTTATTCATTTGGCAACTGGGTTCTGAATGAGTTACAGCCAGGGATCCCTGTAAAAGGAAGTGGGACAAGATGTGGTGCCAAATGTAGACCCAAGTCATTCACATCATTGGACATTTCCATTTGCAGTAGACTCCTTGGAAATTCCCAGCCCCAATGAAATGTTCTAAAAAGACTCATAAATGCTGCCTTGGAGGAAGGAGGTAATTTGAAAGACTCTTGTAAAAGTAATATATTGCTAGGTTTGAAGAATTGAAGGTTGGAAGGCAATGTGGCCCTTTTGAGAGAGGCCTGGAGGGCAGAGAACTCTGGAACCAATCTTCGGGGTCTGCTTGGGAACCCATGAGCCTCCCTCAGTGCACAGTAAGCCTTCAGAAAAAAAGCTCTTCTGCTGATTCTAGTTAGTGAATCTCAAGGAAAGTAGAGCATCCAGGGGCATCCCAGCTATGCAGGACTCAATGTAGTGAGCCAGGAAACATGCTATTACTTCTCTTCACCATGACTCCTTCAAAAAGTCGCAAATGCACAAAGCTGGAAAACACAAGGGAGTTATCACTACCAAAGTCCAGAAAGTGGTTATTCATTATGGGGAGGAGCTGTGACTGGGATGGACCCAGGGAGGGGCAGGTACATAACAGTGGATGGTACTGCCCAACCCTGGAGGTGGTCACAAGGATGCTTGCCTTTAATAAATCATTACGTGACAAAAAATTCAGGTAGTGATTGTCCCAGAGAATCAGGAGAGCAGAAGGGGCATGAGAGGGGCTGGAATTGTCATCTTTCTCAATCTAAGTGCTGGTTATAAGAGAGTGTTCAGTTTGCAAGTATTTGAGTGGTATACTCAGACTTTCAAGCAAGAGAAAGAGAAGGAGATGATGTGGTGGTTTAACAATCTGGAAATGATCAATATAACTAGTCAATTTAGATGATAAGAATATCTTTTAAGCACATCCAAGCACCATAGTGGAGTAGGAGTATATGTTGGTCAAGGTCTGCTTTTACAGGTATCTCCCAACTTTACCTGCATTGCTTGTGTGTCTCAGACCACATGAGCTGTTTCTATAATTTGCCTTTACTATCTTCCAAGGACCCTTGCAATGGTTATTTCCTTGAAACTTGCCTAGGATAATCTTGAAAAACAGTTTCATTCCTTTTTATGCCAATCACTGTATTTCTAAAGGATGAACAAAATACAAGAGCGTGCATAGAAAAATTTGCCAAGTTAGCAAGAGAAAAAGAAAAACTTTCACAGTATAATTAAGAAATTACGTTTCTTTCTCAATGCTTAGGCCAGCAAAGCATTCTCTTGGGGATGAAATGTGGGATTTAAATGAGATCTTAGGGCAAGTATAAATACTTTCAATCTGCACTTTGTTTTAGGCACCTCTCAGGGCCCTGCTTTTAGGCTGTGCAGATCCTAGGGCAGCCCTGAGTACCAGGATAAATCACTCCCCTTGCAGGGCACTATAACTCCTCAATTAATGAAGTAACCCAAACATGGGCTGCTATTTGGGTATGGACTTAATATTCATGAGCTAAAGTCAACCTACCATAACAAGCCCTCTCTTATGATACTCTGGGGAGGCCCTAGAATAGTCCCAGTCTATGCTGAGAGGAAGCAAAAATGACAACATTTCATTTCATTAAAAAAAAAAAAGCTTAGGAAGAATGTGGAGGAGAGTTGCACCATGACATCAGGTGGACACCAAGTTCAGCAGGAGAAATAGCTGGTCTGTGACAATCTGGACTTGGTCAAGGAAGATACCCAGCCTCTGGGGATTGACATTAGCAGGCAGAGTCAATGAAAGGGAGTCCCCAGCTGTTGTGGTGTGGCTATGAGGTGGCCCCTAAAAGCTCCTGTGTTAATGCAGTGATGTTCAGAGGCAAAGTGATTGGATTGCAAGAACTGTAACCTAATCAGTCCCTCCTACTTCGAATGGGCTGTGTGGTAACTATGGGTAGGTGGGGCATGGATGGAGGAGGTGGATCATTAGGGGCATTCCCTGGAAGGGTGCATGTTCCCTGTGCCCCTTCCCCTTTCTCTGCTACTTGGTCATCATAAGCTGAGCAACTCTCCTCTACCCTGCCCTTCCACCATGATGGTCTACCCCATCTTTCATCTCAAACAATGGAGTCAACAGACCATGAACTGAACATCTGAAACTGTGAGCCCAAATAAGCTTTTCTTCTTCTAATTTGTTCTTGTCAGGTATTTGGGTCACAGTGATGAAAAGCTGACTAGCATACTAGCCCTGTCTTTGGGGTGAAGTCATTTCCCTGCTCTATACTTACAGTTCATTACTAATAGGCCACCTTGGGTTTTAGGATTATCCCAGATTACAGAAAGAGCATGCATGTCTGTGTCTACTTCTAAAATGTCAAAAGAGAATAAATAAATGCTCTTTGCCTTTTAAGCAATTTCACACATTTCTATGAAGACTCCGTTGATGGTGGTCCTCATGTGACTCCCCCAGGATCAGGCTTCTGTTTGTACTCTGTTGTGCTGTTCACTGAGGTTGGCCATCCTGGCTGCCCTACACTTGACCCAGACTCAGTTTACCCCACCACGAATCACCACCCCGAACTGAGCCTTCTCAAGTTTTGCTCCCCTTGAAAGTCAAAAGCTTACAGCTCAGTTCAACCCTTGTCTCTCTCTCCCACCCCATCTCAGTAATCATCAAGTCCTGACATTTCCCACTGATCACAGAATGTGGAATTTGTTTCTTTCTCCCTGGTCCCAAGTCCAGACCTATGTCATCACCTTAAGCTTGAATTACTGGGAAATCCCCTCAGGGTTCACTTGTGTTATTTATTTATTTATTTATTTATTTTGTCTCTTCTCTCCAATTTAGCCTTGAAAGTATGTCCTAGAGTTGCCTGTCCAGGGATCTGAACAAATCCAATATTTGTCCAGACACTAAGCATCTCTGAGCCACTACCCATTACCAATTTAGCCCACACAGCACAGTGTAGGTTGAACACATCCTTTATGAGTAAGTACTGTGAATGAAATTGTAAATGAATGAATACACATCACCACTGTCAACCTAATCCTCATGAAATACCACCCTCTCCTGCTACAAAGTGGATTGGAATAGGAGAGAATGAACAACAAAGAGGAGGAAGTTCAGGGGCTCTAACACCCCTCAAGCACTTACTATGTGTATACCAGGCCCTCTGCTAAAGATTTTCACACATCATCTCACTGTATACTGATTACCTGCCAAGGTATAGCCTTATCATCTTCCTGGTATTGATGAAGAATCTGAGACTCCAAGAAGTCAACAAGCCCCCACAGTCAAACTGTAAGTGAGTGATGGAGTCAGGATTCAATCTCAGTTCTTTGGACCACACGTTTTGCCCAAAACCCGTACCTCAGAGGTTGCAAACTGGTAGCCACAGTAGGGTTTGAACTGTACAAGTGTTTTGTTTGGACCATTTAATATTAAAATGGAGATTTTAATCAGTCATTAACAATTAAAAATTTAGAGAGTTTACACATCGTGCAGATTGTCTGACTCTTCTTAAAATATCAGATACCAGAAAGTGATGATTTATTTAAAAAATGGCACTGGGACAGTATATGATCCAGAGGGAAACCAGTGAATTAAACTCCCCAACCCATACACAAAAACTTTAAGTAGATGAAACACATACCTGTGAGAACAAAACTCTGAATCTGTCAGAAGTAAAGGTAATGGCAAGTCCTTATAACCTTAAAAGTAGTTGTGAATTTTTAAAACAAGATCTAAAAAACAAAATCGTAACAGGAAACTATCTATCTAAATCCATGCTGAAACCTCTTCCACAACAAAAAGCAACATTAGGTTAAAGACAAAGAAAAGTCATGATAAAGGTATTTTTGACTGATGGGATCGAAAAAGATTTAAAGGATACTGTACTCCACTGGTTGTCACAGAAATTAAAACCAGCAGAAAATAATAAGTCACACCCAGCATGTTAATAAAACTTTGAAATTTTGGCAATGCCTGACAAGGTTATCAGAATTAAAGACTGTTGAATGCTGTTAATGAGAATAGGAATGTGTAATACAAAGAGCATTTGAGGGAGCAACTTAGCCCATCTAGAAAAGTTGAAAAATGTGCTGGGATTGAAACGTGGGAAGTGCCAGGTCACAAACTGGGTTACAATTCTAAACTGGCATGCCCCACCCACCTGGCCCAGTAGAGCAGGGTCTGCTGCCTCTGATGCACCTGTGTATACATAAGCACATGTGTCTCCACATATACTCATGCACATGTGCGTGTACATCCACACAACCGCCAAGACGTGGAGGATGCTATTATCCTCATTTACACATGAGAAAACTGAGACACCAAGAGGGTAGAAAGTTTCCCAGATTTGTGCTGCAACCAGCTAGAAGCAACATGCTGAAGGCATGCAATATGGCTGCAGACCCTCCTACAACTACCATAGAGATAGAGGACTCTGCCCTGGGACGGACTCACAGTCAGGCCTGTGCATAATGCATTCCAGGGACCAGAGGAGATGTCTGCCAACTACTGTGCAAAGTCCAGGGAGTTTCCTATTAAAACATAAACTAACAAGGCTCTCACACGGATGGCTTTACCCCTAGAAACTATGCAAAATTTGGTATGTGTGAATGCATTTTGTGCAAGAAGGTTTACAACTTTCATCAAAATTCTGAAGGGATTCTTAACCTCAAAAATTTTAAAAACACAGGAATCCCAGAATATAATCAAGGACATTCCCTCAGAAAAAAAAAATTCTCTCTGGATAGCCAAGCCAGACCAAAAGATCCTGGGAAAATTATCCTTCAGCCCTCAGGGATTGCCCAGGCATTCCTCAGAAGGTGATAACCAATAATGGTTTGTAGAATGTGCTTTTCTTTGCCAGATCTCAACCAACTGACTCATGGAATAAATGAGGAAGGGTCTCTTATGATTCACCAACAATGTTACTTTTAACACAGTGGCCAAGGTAATGCAAAGGACGAGACCTGCATTTTGTCAACTAGATGTAGGCACTACATGGAGAAAGCATCTTGAATTAAGTACTCAACAAAATCAGACACTGTGATTTTATAGAAAGCAAAACTGAAAAAAAAGAGTGATATGCATTTGATAAAGGAAAAAAAAAAAACTTTGAATTTTGATCTCTTCCTGGGCTAGTGATAAATGAGTCCAAAGTTGTCCATGATGCTCTGAAGCAGCAGGGAATCACAGCTCCCAGTCAGCCACACAACCTCAAAATTAAGTAACCCACGCTCTATAGTGTGCTGTGTGGCTAAGCTGTGATGTCGGGTAGGTTAATTATAAACAATGCATTTTGATTTAGTGATATTTTCAATTTATGATGGGTTTATGAAGACATACTCCTATTGTAAACTGAGGAGCATCTGTATATAATCTTGACTGTTTAAAAAATATATATGAACTTTAGAAAAAAATTACTTTATTCTGTTTGACAAAACCCTTGCCCTGTTCCCCTGGGGCTGCTAATGTAAACACCTTTATTGTACCTTGGTATGTTTTAATTAGCATATGTGGACTATGTCAACATGGAAATAGAATTCATGCAGCCTATAAAAGTTGATGTTTATAAAAAGCTGTCTTTGTTTTCTAAAAATTAGTTATTTCTTAAAAATGGATTTGTTGTGGACTAACATGAGCAAAATCACAATCTAAAAGTCATTTGACCACTTTGTTCTCCACTTAAGGATATTGAAAAACCACCATGACGATTGCTCAGAAAATAGGTAGCAACGTCTATTCTTTTAGCTTTAAGACTAAAATCAAAGGAGAATTTCCTACTTCATGTCCTTCCACGGCACACACACACCCTGACATCACACACCAGTGCCCACCAGCATGGAAACAGAGCAGAGCTGTACTTTTTCATGTTAGTTCAATCTTAATCCAACATAACCAAACAAACAAAACTGAGAAACAAAGCAGGGAGAATGTCCCTAAATAAAGACCCATCCTTCAAGGCTATTTTCTGTGGGAGTATGGGATTGCACAGACATGTTTCCTACTTACACTGTTTCCTGGCCACCCTCCACTCCTCCCAGCACTAGAAATCACAGAATGTTCCAGGCCCATGTGCCCTGCCCAACACCCATGCAGAAAGCTGAAATGATTTTTTTTTAAGGGAGCCCGTATACCTAGTCATACCAAATACTATATGACTAAGTTGTGCTGTGGATTTCCTCTGAGATGGGCTTAGGTCATCATGACTGGAGCAATGACCTCATGAGGAAGGGAAAGTCTGTTATGACAGCATCACTACTGCCCTGAGGAATGACAGTCTCTTAGGGGGAAAAACTGCCCCAATTCATTCTATTGTCCCACTGATCTTTTGCACCTCAGGTTGGTGCAAAACTCATTTATCAACGTTTCATTTATCAGGAAATAAACATTAATTTTGACCTTCTCAGGAAAGGATCTTTCATTCAAAAACATAACAACCCAAGAATGCAGACTGCTATTTCCTGATCCCTGCATTCTGCTGGGTAGGTTCTTGTTACAGCCAGAGACAGCCCTCATGACAGCGTTTAAAATGTAACAGCAATAAGAAATCAGATGAACCGGCTACTGCAGGAATCAAACCAGAAGGTGGGGTACAAATTTCCCAAAGTAAAGCAAGATACTGATGTGGAAGATCAGCTGCTCACGAGATGAGGCGATAGTTCCCCTGGATGTGTTTTTAGATTTCATGTCTGGATTTCATCTGGAATATCTACCAAATGGATTCAGGCCCAAATATCTGACATTCCTCTGATAACTGCAGTCCTGTAACTGCCCCCTGTCACAGCAATGAGAACCTCACTTTTAACCTTGATTTCATAGGGTCAACAGATAACTTGATGGCCCCTAGGATACCTGTACTGGTCACAAGCTGTCCTCGGTTGACAAGATATCCCTCTGGATGGTAACTGGGAAAGGTTTGGCCTGTCCTGGTATGGATGACCAACAGAAACTTGAGTGTCCTTCCTGGTTTGTCCCTGGGTGGAAGGATGAATCACAAGCCCCCGGCTGTTCCATCACCAAGGACAAATGGGTCTTCCTGAGGAGAACTTCCAGAGCATTTCTGTTCTCCTGCTTAGAGAAGTGTGTGCTACTGGCAGAATGGCCAGTGATCCCATGAGAGACCCCATTCCTCTCAGGATTGATCTCAAACTGAAACCTACAGATTCATGATACCAGGGACTGCCTGACCCTCTCCAAGAGGAGAACTGTATCTCTACAAACAGAGCTGACTTGGAAGCCACTGTTTCCAAGTGTTCTTGGCTCCCTTCATAACTCCTGGGGCTTATGCCACCAGTGGACTTCTCAGGTCAGCGAATTCTGAGAGGGGTGAGGAGAGCAAGCTATAAATAAAGGTCTATGTCTAAATGCCCCTTTGTCCACCTGGGTGATGGTGGCAATTGTTTAATCTCTCCAAGCCTTTCCCACTATTAGTATGATGACTAGTAACTACCTCACAGGATTGAGATTAAATGAAGCACTTTTCATATAGCAAACACTGAACAAATATTATCACTGCAATTATTTTGACCAAGGCCAAATTTTTAAAAATTCAACAAAAAGTATTTATCAAGCAAAATGTCTGTACCATGAAGCACAGACTAACTTTGCCTTTATAGGCAGCTTTAGTCACCACTATGAAGGTATGCTGAGTCTCAGAATGCTTTTCTCAATATGACATTGGAAAGCTGAGGTCAGAAGAGTTAACAGTTGGGTGCTTAGAAAACACTTCCCGAGTGGGAAGTGCCTTCATGGGCACTGGGGGCTTTCTTTATATGCCCCAGGGGCAAGGACACAGGTGCAAGGGTCACCACATGCCCACTGGAAAGCAAGAAAATATTTGGAAACACACTGTACCTCTTTACCTTTGTTCTGGTGTCCCTCACTTGACCCAATTTTAACCTGGATTTTGGATCGACTTCCAAGATAAGGTCAAGGAAGTCCCTTTCCTGATGCTGTTACCTGTCTAACTCTCCCTTCTCTGCCAAGCTACCTGGATGTTTCACCCAGAGGCCTCCAGAGGTCACCTCTGCTTGGCCCCAGAGTTCTGAACATACCTGATAAACCCTCTGCTCATCAAGAAAAAGGGGAAACTTTACCTAACTTTTGCAGATTTAGAAATAGATGAGTTCATAAAAAATTGCATAGATATTTATTAAAATCATAACACAAATGTAATTCATTCCTTAGAAAAATCACATTCTTCTGATTTTCAGTGTTGAGGTCTCTTTCACTGCTCTAGTCCTTCTACATACTTGATCAAACCCAGTTCCAAAAATAAAATTAGTTTCCTGAGGCAGAAAATGCTATTTTCAAGAGGAAGAATGGGCATTAAATTTATAAACAGATGATAGGGACTTGTCCTGGGGATGGATTTGTGTTTCAGAGACATCTTTCAGAAAGGGAAAAAGAAATAGGATGCCTCATATTCCACAGAAGAAAATATCTGTCTTGGTTTTCCCACCAAAATGTCATCTTGGCCAAGATAATCCAACTGGGGAAAGAACAGTCTTTTTAATAAATGGTGCTGAAATAAATGCTCATGCAAGAAGATGAAATGAGACACCCCCTTCCTGTGATAGAAAAATGCTAACTCAAATAGATCACAGCTATGAACATAAGAGCTAAAAATATAAAACTCTTAGAAGAAAATACAGGAGCAAATTTTTGCAAGCTGGGACTAAACAATGATTTTTAGGTATGATACCAAAAGCACAAACAACAACAAAAGATAGATAAGCTGGATTTCATCACACATAAAAAGCCTTTATGCTTTAAGGGATACTATCAAGAAAGTACAAAGATAGCCCCCATACTGGCAGATGAGACTTACAAATCATTTATCTGATAAAGGGATCTGTATCTAGAATATTAAACAAACAAAATAAAATGTTCAACATTGTTAGTTATCAGAGAAGTGCAAACCAAAACCACATTATGATACTATTTCACATCTATCAGAAAGACTCCTATCATATAGACAGGTTTTGGAAAAGATGAAGAGAAATTGGAATCTTCATACGTTGCTGGTATGGGAATGTAAAATGGTGTAGACACTTAGGAAAAGAGTTTAGCAGTTGCTCAAAATGTTAAACATGGAGCTACCATATGACTCAGCAATTCCACTCCATTCCTAGTTATATATCCAAGAGAAATGAAAACATGTCCATATAAAAACTCATAGAAGCATAATAGCTAAATATTTGCAAAGAATGCAAATATCCAAATGTATATTTCAGAACAAATGAATAAAACGAAGTACTGCATAAAAAATGTACTGAATAGACAAATGCATGGAGACAAAAAGTAAATTAGTAGTAGTGGAGGGTTTGGGGAAGGGAATGTGGAATGACTTCTAATGGGAACAGGATTTATTTTGGGTGAGAAGAAAATATTCTATAATTAAATTATGGTGATGGTTGCATAATTTTATAAATACATTAAATAACAAATATATACTTTAAGCAGGTGAATTTTATGGCATACAAATTATATTTCAAAAAAGCTGTTTAAAAATATTATCTGGCCCTCAAAGACAAAATTTTCTTAAAAACAACATTCTTTCCTAATTATAGAAATATTACATAGTAGACATTCTTAAAAACACTTAAGATCTTAAGACAGGAAAACAGAAACCACTCGTAACCCCATCCCTTTATAATGAGATAACTTTATTATCCTCAGACAGGCTTTTTCCATTTCCACCTGGTGTTTTAATCCCCATTAGAAGCAAAATGGCTCCCAGCACACCCAGATGCTCTGGTTTCCTTGGTGGGCTCAGTCAATGTCCTCACATGGGTTGGAGAAAGCAAGTGAGGAGAGAATCTAGGGAGAATTCACAGCCACCCCAAGGAGAAAGCACAACGGCTTCATGCTGAGGATACAGCAAAGGAAAGAATTATTCTGACTGCCCTGGGAGAAGTAAAGGCCCCTTCACCAGACCCAAGGGCACCAGGGACCTGGAGGTATCCTCTGAAGTGACAGGTGCTCCTTTCATGCAAGAAGATATAATCCACTTAGTTAATTCCTCTAGTTCCCCTTCTTCCCTCAATCCTTTGTGTTTCACTGATCATTCACACATAAGAACCTTTTAAAAAACATGCCAGAAGTTATAATCAACACTTTACACTTGTTACCTCACAATAATTTTATGAGGCAGGTACAATTATTATTCCCATATTTTTCCACATTGCAGAGGAAGAAACTGAAACCTTGGTGCCTGCCCTTAGGTCTTAAGCTTCTATCTATTCCTGCCATGGTATCTTTTTTTTTTTTTTTTTTTCTTTCAGCACTGGGGATTGAAATAATGGCCTCATACTTGCTAGGCAAGTGCTCTACCATTGAACTACATTTCTGCCACAGTAATTTCTGATACATATAGTCTTATTACCAATCCACTCAACTCATTTCTTTATTTAGCAAGGAATATTAACATGACCATATAAAAGTTTGGCCTTCAACACTCTTCCTAATGGAAACAGGCATGTCAACATCAAGCCTCTATACCAGTATACTCCCTAAACCAGCTCAAACTATTCCCCAAAACAGGAAACATTCAGTAGCCTGAGGTTTCATCAGTGCTTTCTCATCTTTTTTCTCAACTCAGATAAATTTATCCCAAATATGTATGTAGCAGAATCATACATTTAAAAAAAAAATCTTTGCTCCCACTTTTCCCCTGAGATATTCACTGTGAAAATAAACACAGAAAAGCGGAAAGTACAAAAATGTTCCCTCCACTTAGACACTGATAACACTTTCTCCTATTTCCTTTTTCTAGCTATTCTAGCTATTTTTTATTGAGATAGGATACATATCATTGGGTTCATTCTTGTAAGGTTTCTAGTTTAGTGGTTTCTGACCACTCAGGGATGTGCAACCAACTCCATGGTCTACTTTTAAAACAGTCTCAGCCCCAAAAGAAATCTTGCACTCATTCCCAGTTATTCCCTTCCAGCTCCTCCCCGAAACCTTGGAAACCACTAATCTATTTTCTTTCTCTGTGGATTGGTCTCTTCTGGATATTTTATCTGAACTGAGTCCTACAATATATGGCTTTTTGTGCCTGGTTTTCAAGGCTCAACCATGTTGTAGCATTGTCAGTACTTATTGCCAAATAATATCCCATCGTATGGATGAAGGTACCAAAATTTACATATCCACTCACTCATCAACTTATGGACATTTGGGTAATTGGGTACTTTGGGATTACAATGAATAATATTCCTATGATCATTTATGCATGTTTTTCATGGACAAGATTCCAATTCTTTCAGGTCTATACCCACGAGTGGAACTGCCGAGTCACATAGTGACTTATTTGCAGTACTGAAGATATACTACTTGGTTTCCAACAATGTCATCAATTTGATGGGCAAATACTTATCTTTTCTTGAAATATTGGCATATGATTGCAAATTTTATCAATTAAAGTAACATGCAGCTTTCTTTGATGGACAGAATTTCATTGTAATATAGTTAAATACATTGATTTTCTTATATAATCATTTTTGTGTGTGTCTCTTTTAATTGCTTTTTAAGTTACACATGACAGTAGAATCCATTTTGACATAATTATAAAAGCATGGAATATATCTTGTTCTAATTCAGTCCCCAGCACCTTTTCTTCCCTTTCCTTTCCCCTAACCCCTGCTCCCTTTACTTTATTGATCTATCTGCCATTTACCTAGAGTTATTTTTTAAAATTTATTTCTTATGGATGTACATGATGATGAGATTCACTGTGGTAGAGGCATAAGTGTACACAGGAAAAGTTAGGTCAGATGCCTACGCAAAAATATGCTCGAAGTGTTTTTTGACCACTGAAGATCTATACTAATAAATTTCAACCGATTTTTTTTTTTTTTACACGAGTGACACAAATTAGTCTCATTGCCTGAAAACTTTAGAATCCCAAATAAATCATGAGTATGTGTGCTGTGGTTTGGTTGTGGTTTCAACACAAGGGTTCATGTGTTGGAAGCTTGGTTGCCAATGTGACAGTATTAAAAGGTGGGGGAACCTTTAAGAGGTGGAATTTAATGTAAGGTAACTAAGTCACTGGGAGCTGGTCTCTTGGGGTAAGATAGTTTCCACAGAATGGGTTGTTATGAAAAGGAGGAGCCTGACTCCTTAATCTCTTTGGTTCCCTGTCTCTCCCTCTCATCCATGCTCCTGCATACCAGTTGCCATGGTGTGATGAAGCCACGGGATACTTGCCAGAGCCTGTGCCATGCTATTTGGAGTATCAGTCTCCCAAATTGTGAGCTAAGTAAACTTATTTTTTTATACATTACTCAGCCTCAAGTGTTTTTTTTTTTTTTATAGCAACAGAAAATGAACCATGCAAGTGTATGTTTTTAAGGAAAGAGATTTGGCTATAGCAGTAAACAGCACGTATAATTATATAAGGTGAAAATCTGTAAAATTAGTACAAACTATATGTGAGTAAAGTCATTCTGAAGGGTTAGCCACTGAAATTTTATTCTATATTGATTTTAATTCTTTTGAAGTAACAGAAGTATTGCCCTAAGATAACAGAAATTCCCATGTTTTTAATCCCTCCTTTAAATGGCATAAATTTCCCCTCATTCTAAAACCTATCATGTACCAAATCAGTCATGAAGACCCTGTACACATTTAAACCTCCATGCCATTCATAGGGATCACAAGTCCCTCTGGAAGGTCGTTTTTAAAAGAAGTAGATGGAAAGTACCTCTGTGTAGGGTTGCACCATCACCTGAAAGCTGATATGAACCTGTCCAGAATTCAACCTGATTCCAAGGACTTCAGGTCCTGTCAACAGGGCCTGAATCGAGGCCCTCATGGTTGACTTCTGTCTGTGCTCAGGACTGGCCCAGTCTACACAGACTCCCTTAGCTGTTGGGGTTTCTGAGAAAATGTGCAGGCACCATCTGAGAGCTTTGGAGATGCTCTTAGCCACCACCTTGCTGAGGCCCAGTCAAGACCCTTACGCAGTCTGTGACCCAGGCAGCCAAGAGGATCTGTGTGCTCTCTAAATCTTGTGAAACTAAGAGTACTTTTATGGCAATTTGAGCTCCCTGCACAACCAACCCAACAATTTGCACTGTGACTACCTCTTTGTAGGTACTAGAGACTCCTTCACACAGAACAAGGGACTGTGATATAAACACCAAAACTGATTCCAGAAAGGAAGTGGAGGGCCAGGCAACCACTGAGAAGGTACTGTGCTGGGTACCCATTTCTCTCAAGTAAGCTGAGGCATCTGGTTTAGGATGGTTCCTAATCCACACTGGTGGACAAACCAGGTGCTCCTGCCAGCTCACTTAGATTAAAGAGACCATGGCCCACTGGAACAGAATGATGTGATAAGAATAAATGTAGCTTTGTTTTGTCACATCTTCTATAAACCTCAGAAGACCTGACCAGGAGGCAGAGCTAATGGATCTTGGGGCTGAGCTAGGAGAACACAGGGCCTGGGTGACATGGTTACCTGGACAGCACACACAGCTTCCCCAGACCCAGCACTTGGGCTTGGGATCAGGCTCTCTTGCTTTATCTATCCCAGGGCAAAACCATTCATGTGTCAGCCTGAGGACTGTGCCTCTCCACCTGTGAAGTTTAGAAATATTGGACAGGGAATGTTGGCAGCAATTGAGGGCCATACCTGGGCAGAGGTCAAAGACGACAAAACTTATAATGTGCCAGACACACCTCAAGGAGAATTTATTCTCCCAAATGCCAAAATAACTGCCACCGAGAAATGGCCCTTTTAGGGTGTCACAAACTCAAATGCTCTGGGACCAGGCAGGTACCCATATATTGGCCTTTTTAGTTGTGTTCTTTTGATGCAGACACACTTTCTTGGCATCTTACAAATGGGTATTTTCTGTGATTTAATCCTACAAATAAATGAACTATTTCACATTTTTACCCCCTTGAAACATGTTGCCCTATTTTTGATTTTTCCACTTTTGACAAAGATGTGTGTAAAGGAACACCTCTATTTCTTCCTAATGACACTGTACAAATTTGAGGATGGTTGCACTTGCCACTTAGTATTGGAGAAGGGAAAGGGACTGTTATGGTTTGGATGTGAGGTGTCCCCCAAAAGCTCATGTGTGAGACAATGTGAGAAGGTTCAGAGGAGAAATGATTGGGTTGTGAGAGTCTTAACCTAGTCAGTGAATTAATCCCTGATGGGATTAACTAAGTATTAACTGAAGGCAGATGGGGTGTGACTGGAGAAGGTGGGAATTGGGGCGTGGCTTTGAGGTATATATTTGTATCTGGTAAGTGGAGTCTCTCTGCTTTCTGATCATGATGTGAGCAGCTATCCTCTGTCACACTCTCCTGCCTCACCTCGAGCCATGGAGCCGGCCTACTACGGACTAAGACCCCTAAAACCGTGAGCCCTCAAATAAACTTCCTCCTCTACAATTGTGCTGGTCAGATCATTTCATTACAGCAGCAAAATAGCTGACTAAAACAGGGATGGGGGGGGCTGTGTCAAACTGGAAATTGCTTAAGGGAGCAGCCGCTACTTAGCTCCAACCAACTGCTGCCCTACAAGGATATGGCCTGGAGTTGCCAAATCTTTCCAGAGGAGCCAGAGTCAGATGTGCAGGCACTCAATTTTTGTCTTAAAAAATTTAAACAAAACAAGCCTGAGGTCAGATGCAATCCCTAGATAACTAGTTTGCTACTTCTGCATGGGGTATATGATGACATTTCAAAGTGCTGTCTCCCTGAGCCCAACCCTACCTTCCCACCAGGAGCAGGGCAAAAAGTCAGGCACCCATCAGAGAAGAAGAAACAAATGAGAAGTGCAATGGCTCCTATGTGGTGGCCCACATATACAGGGACATCTACGCTGACCACAGCAGAGACAAGTCAAATTCAAGTCTGTGAGTTCAATGGGTACCAAGAGGGCAAAGCACCCACCTAGAGGAAGGAGTGTCCGTGGCGGGGAGGTTTTCATGGGTGACAATTTCCTCCTTTGTAGTCAGTCATTTGTGACTTTTTGCAAATGTCAACAAGGGTAAGAGAAGTGTTTGAGATACAGATGAGGTTACTACATCATAAATTACTCAGTCATCCCAAATTTTCAAAGGGGGGGGAAAAGGGATTTGAGAGAGAAAATGCTGACCATTATAAAGAGGCAAACTATTCTCTTTTCTTATAAGATTCTCATTCTTCACCCTTCAGTGCAGAGGCTAGGAAAGGCCACTGTTTTTCAGACATCCCCTCTGAACTGCCTTAACCCTGTCTTAGGATTTTATTTCCAAGCAGCCTTGGCCTTCAAGGGACACAGAACATTCTTTGTCCAGCACTGACATTCCACGAGGGGGCCTCCCTTCAGTTCTAGAGAAAGCCTGAGGGGCCACCCCCTGGGTTCCCTACAGTTCTGCTCTTTGTCAGATGGGGGCAACCGCATATTTGGGGGATAGAAGCAGCAATGGAAGCTGGGAAACTGGTCAGGCGATTTCAAGAATCCTACAAGCATAACCACCTATTTTCCACCTGGACCCAGGAACACAGGGAGGTAAGCAAGCTTTTGGGGGTAATGCATGGATCTAAAAGGCTGCCTTGCCTACTACAGTCTTACTAGAACAAAGTAAGTTCCTCCTACTCCTTGCCAACCAAGGAAGGAGGAGGTAGAACCCCAGAAACTCCAGGCATGTAAACAGGTGTAGTTCTGAGTGACCATGATACAATTAGAAGTACAAATTTATACCACCCACAGTTAGGCCACCAAGTGAAGAAAAAAGTTTTAATTCAGTAGAATTCATGGTATGAAGAAATGCCCAACAAAGCTAAGAGGGTGAAAATGGGATTCTGGAGACATCCTGTAATTCCTCAGCCTTTGTTGTACATCTGGGTGGGGCATGATATGGCTAGGGAGAAAAGGGCAGAGGCTTCTAGCAAAGGTGTGTACGAGAATCCAATGAAAGGTCTCAAGAGGATCAACCAAGCTCAGATTTTACTCCAAGGACACAGGGTCATCAGGGATGGATTTTATGTAGGAGAGTGACAGGGTTAAATTTAAATAGAAAATAAGCAAATGATAGTCATTGATTTGAACTAAAACAGCATCCAATGCAGAGTTGTAACTGAGAAATATAGATTGAATCATACACAATAGCTAATAATCAACTGTTCTGAACCTCAAGGATGACAATTTCATTTGGTCTCATCTAAAATTTGTGACTTGGCACAATGAAGTGACAAATACATGGTGTGCATCATTTTAAAGTACATCAAAAATGAAGATAAAGGGTAGACTGATCAGAAAAGGAGGAGCTTTCTGTATCTGGCTCTCTTCTTGCCTCCTCCATCCCACTTGACCTCACTACATCTGCACATGGAAGAGCCCCAACTGCCATCTCAGCCAGATTTCTGAAAATCCAGATCTGTGTATCAACAGCCTCCCTGACATCTTCATCTGGGTTTCCTATGGAATATAACTGAACCTTAGCCTCTGCTCCAAATTAAAGCTATTTCACTTCAACCCAAATAATTATCATGTCTATGTTGGGAGCTATATCAGTGTTGATGGTAAACAAAACAGATGTCCTTAGTCTTTCCCACCCACCATGTATGTAACACCAGAAATCCTCTTGAGATCCCTGCAAAACTCCCTGTTCACCTCAGTTAATTACTAAGTCAGGTAATTTGGAGATCTCAGATAAACCCACTTTTCTTCAGCTCCCCTAAACCAGTATGCACTTTGCTTCAAGTAATAGAAAATTCAGCTGGATGCAGCTTAATCATAGAGGCAACCATCTTTGCACAAAGCAGAAGTCTGGGGTGGGTACTTCCAGAATGATTAGGTAGTCTAGAGATGCCAGAGCTCTTGATGGGCAGATCTGTGGTTCTGTTGGCCTTTCCTTCATGGTTTCATGATGGTGGGAAAAGCTCTATACATTATCTTTAAAAGCAGGTTCCCATGGAGGAAAGTCATTCTTGGTAGCTTCCAGAAGGATTTCTCTTAGATTTCCCTGGGCCAAGTGGGGTACATGACCACTGCAGCAAGAGAGACTGGGCAAGGGGTTACCTGACAAAAGGAAATGAAATGCCATGAGTAGCTTAATTGCTTGAGTATGGGCTTAGAGGGAAGTGAGGAAGTGGGCCTGGTGTTGGGTTCTGAACTAACAATATCTTCCACACCACCATCATCTCAGAACAACTGCTCCCATTCCCAACTCTTCCCATGAAAGCAAATCAGGACATGCCAATCTGCCCACAACTTTTTGACAATGAATCCTTGCATCTGGATAAGATCTAGAGACCTTAATGTATACTATAAGTCCTTGTGGGATATGGCCCTGCCTCCTCTCTAGTCTTATGCATCACTAGTTCACTTCCTTTCTGTTCCTTAAACACAGCAGGTTTTTCCACACCTAAGGTCCTTCAGAAGGGGCTGTCTCCTCACCTAAACATTCTTTCTCAATTCCTTCTCACAATTTCGGTCTCCGTTCTAACATTGCTTTTGCATAAAGGCCTCAGAATAGCCCATTAGCACACAACTTAGCACCCTGCCTCTCACTTCAAGGAACTCAGACCTGTTACATATACAACCATTTCTTTTAGGTTGTTTCCTTGATTAGATTGTAAGCATAGTGAAGGAAGGAATCTCATCTATTTTGCACACCACTATAGCACCAGCACTGTACTCGAAGTCTGTCATAGCATCAGCAGGTGCTCATGAACCCTACTGAATTCAGTACTGATTAGTGCTATCATCTGATGTGTCCATCAAAAGTTTATGTGTTAAAAACTTAATCCTCAGATTCATAAGTTACTAGTATTTGGAGCTGGGGACTTTGGGAAGTAATTAGGGTTAGATAAGGTCATGAGAGTGGGTGCCCCATGATGGCATTAGTGACTTTATAAGAAGAAGAGGAGAGACCTAAGCAAGCATCCTTGCTCCATCTTGCCATGTGATGCCTCCACCATGATCTGAGGCAGCAAGAAGACCCTCACCAGATGCCAAAGCCATGCTCTTGGACTTCCCAGCCTCCAGTGAGCCAAAATAAATCTCCATTGTATATAAATTAACTGGACTCAGATATTTTCTTATAGCAACAGAAATAGAATAAAAATAAGTAGTAAACATGTGAACTGATTCTTGGAAGATAGACTTGCCCAAGAAGAAGAGGAAGGCACAAAGGTGAGAAGAAACAGGGTATGTTCAGGGGAAAATGAGGACACTGGCCCAGCCTGAATGGACATCTGGATTGAGAGACCACAGGAAACCGTCCAACAGATACAAACTGACCAAGGCATGCAACTCTGAGCACCACAGTCAGCATATTCTTATAGAACCTGAATTCTCAGCTCCTTGAGTTTCCACATGGAGAGAGCTCAGCCACAGGAATGCTCTTCCAAGCAATCATGAGGTGATCTGTCTGTTTGGTAGTCTGGGAAGGAGCTTGCCTGCTCACTAGGCCATCTCTTCTCTGCACTTGCATGTAGGAGGACAGAACCCTGCAGTGGGCTTCCCACTCACATCACTGCCTGCCCTTTCAAGGAACCCTCACCCACAGCACTGTCTATGACGACTGTGGGAACAGAAGCTAGATATTTCCTGGATGAAATTTCAGAGAGAAATGAATCATTCTCTGGTGCAACATTCATTATCATTCAGACCTCCTTCTCCAATCATCTTCATGAGCAGTAAGGCTGATGCTGTGACCACCTTCAGCTTCTCAAGCTTAGTAAGGGATGATGGTTACTACATATTAGCCTTCAAAGACCCCAACACAGAAGATCACCATTTCCTCTGTAGGCAATGAGGAGCCCAAGCAGTTTTAAGTCCTGGGCAGCACAACAGCTTGAGAATAGGATACAAAAGATGGATTCAGGGCATGAAACTCTCTACCTCCTAAATACTCCTCCCCACCCACTCCCAGTGTTGATGGAAGAGATGGCTGCCAGCCAACCTCCCCAGCCCACTGATTTATATTCTGCCCTGAAATATGAGACTGGTTGATGCCTTTCCTCGCAAACTCTTGCCTTATGAATTTCTGTTGTCCTGTTCTATGGGATAATCACTCTCATTTCAGTGGATTTTACTCTATGAAGTGGCAACACTGCCTGCTTACTGGGACAATGACTTCACAGGGGAAAGACTCTCTGGACTGAGCACTATGACAAGGTTGTTCCTGCTAATTGATATGGTCCCAGTTCCTCAGCCTGCTGTCTGAATAGTCCACCCTATGTTGACCACACAGAAGCATATAACATCCCAGAGAGGGTCACATGGTAGATGAAGGTGCTGAGCACCCTGCACAGTCTCAGGAGAACCAAGTACAAAGTACCAAGTACCAAGTACAAGCTTTCTCCATCTGACTAATGCACTCAGCTTTCTTTGAAGAATCGACAGAAAAGGCAACGAAAATTGTCTTCAGGTGGTAGTATCTTGTGAGCAGGTGGACACAGGGCTCAGAAAAGAAGCCAACACAGCTTCCTTGACTTGCATGAGACTACAGTACAAAGTCACCTGAAATAACCAACATGGGGAAAACACAACTGTGCCAGTCTCCTTCACAGGCTCAGGCAGACAGGCTGGCAGTAAATCAATCAGTTCCAACTCATTTTGCTTCCACATCCAACCACCCGCCCTTGCTGAAGTTCTAGAAGCTCTTTGGTCAAGTCAGCATAAACATAACCAAAGTTAGATCTGTAAAGATAACCAAAGCATTTCAACTGAGAAAACAGATGAAGAGCACAAATATATCCCAGACGACACCCACGGGGCACTGAGTCCACCCTCATGGGCCACTTTGTTCATCACACCCTCAGAGTGATCTTTAAGTTCCATGAAGTCCATCAGACAAGTAACCAGGACTGAGGGCAGGCTAAACACTAACAGATCCTCAAGTGTAACTTTCTCCAGATGTTGGTATAGAGTTGGAAGAGAAGTAGTTCATGCCAGGGATGCCCGGGAGCTGATACCAAACCTACCAGAGGGGACGAATCTGAGGCCAGCACTGGCTCCAGAGGAGACCAAGGGGCACAGGAAATGGGTTGAGTTTGGAATGGTCTACAAATAACAACAGCTTATTGGCCATAAAGCTCCTGAAAGATAAAGACTAACTATCTGGGGGGGCATCTACATAATGTCTGTCTTGGTCCTGGCTACTGTGTTAGTATGGGAACAACTAATATTTAACGTGTCTTTTAGGATCTATTACTCAGCAAAAGCTTAGTGAGAACTTAATTTTGAATACAAGTCTTTATTGTTTAAATGAAGATGCCTCATGGGTAACAATAATGCTTGGAAGAAAGATAATTACAAAAATAGATTTATACATCCACACATGCAAGGAAATAAATATATCTTAGCAAGAGAAGCAAAGTTCATTGTTTATATCAAACACCTCTGGACACAGGTGTTCTGACTCTGCCTGGGGACCCAATTAGGAAGCCATCACTCTGTCTCCCTGCAGCCAGGGGACAAGAATGGTCCATGGGAGAAGGAGAGGATTAGTAACATAGCAAGGTAGGTCTTGGAAGGCAGCCACCCTTTCCTCCTGGTGCTGAAAACTCTGTTGGCACCAAAAGAAATTGTGAACTTGGAAACCCTTTCCATCAGAATGCAGATGGAGAGTTTGAACATCCTGGGGGAAAATAATCCACAACAGTCTTTAAAATAAATACTTCCATCGGGGTAATTTCGATGCTTTGTATCTAGCAATGGCGTGCCTCATTATTTCCAGAACTGTGTTATGTTATGGTCTTTATTGCTTTAAATTCTGAACTCATGCTATTTATCAAAGACAATAAAACCCCAAAGGCACAACTACTTATCATCAGATAATCCAATGGAAAGTTTAATTGAGGCTTCAGTGTAATGCCTCTTGGCAATGATACTTGCATCTAACTCTCCAGGTAATTTTCATTTCATTAAAGACATTTCCCAGTGTGTCTAAGCTTCTTATTTCGTAAACCAGCCACTGGAACTCCGCAGATGATAATCACCTTCTCATAGGCATGACTGGCACCTGTCATGCTCTGGCCAAGTAGGGGGCAGAAGAGGAGAATCTGGGCTAGTTACTGATCTCCACTGACCACGTGTAATTAAACCATTTTTCTAAGTATTGAGTTCTTCCTTGGAATTAGAAGGCTTTCTCCATAGTTGACATTGCACTCTGTAATTTCCTGGCATGCCTAAGGTTTTCTTAGGGCAGGTGGTGGTTTGGAATCACTTGGTCAGCTGAGGGCTCTTCCCAAACTCAGTAGATCTTGTCCAAAAGGGTCCTGATTGTCTGATCCTTCCTTCTGAACTTTGCATATTTCCTGGCCTCAGGTTCATCTATGATTATATTAAGTAATCTTATAGCTATCCCCAGGCAGACTAAATGATGTTTAATCATTCCTCATCATTTTTCTTTCTTTGAGCCCAGTTGGGAACAAGCAGAGACATAGAATAAATCTTTGGCATCCTGCTCCTTTCTCAGTGTCCACGCCTAATTCCTGAACCTTCGTCTCATTTATGAATTATACTTATTCTAGATCATAATAGATTAACAAAATGAATAGAGGTGACCTTGGCCCCATGTGGACTGTCTTAGAATTGACAGCTGAAGTAATGAAGAAATTTTACATCCAAAATAAAACAGGCAGGAAAATTGGGTTGGGTTGATGGTACCTGGCCAGAGGCAGCTTGAGACTCCATTACAAATTTTCCTCAGGAGAATCAACATAACCCTGCCATAGTGCTGGAAACCTATCCGCCTGGGTAGGACTCCTGCCTGCAGTGTGGAGCCAGGGAGAAAGGATGCCTTCTCTCTGTGGCCACCTCCACTGTCCCCAGTCCCCACTTCTAACCCAGAGGTCAGAGGTGTGTGTCCATTTGTGGCCCCAGGAAGTCTGGGGGGATTAAAGTAGTGCTGGATATGGAATGAAAACTCAGGTACTTCTAGACTAACAGCAAGTCATACAGCAAATCACATGCTCTTCCAAGGATACTGCTTTCTTCTTAATCAAAAACCTACTTGGGGGACGGAGATGCTTGGCCAGTTGGGTCCAGCCCACTTTCCACAGTAATGCAGGCCTCACCTCGGCAGTCATGGAGGACTGCATGGGGAAGATCAAACTCAGTCACCAAAATAGAGCTCTTCCTCTCTGTGTAGCAGGACAAGTTACCTGATCTCCCTCAGCCTGTTTCCTGAGTAGCAGGAGTGGCTTGGCTTCGGGTACATGCTGGATAGCTGGCCCAACACTTCATCTCACTTTATCATCACAACAGTTCTCTGTGCAGACACTGTGTTGTGTGCATTTTAAAAGATCTAAATTTGAGGTGGCGCATATCTATTCAACTGCTTGGTCTCACGGACAAAGGGCCCCCATCACATCGCACCCCAGCGGAGGTGTGCCATTCAGAATCTCTAAAGCCCACTGCCTCAGATGAATCTGAAGTCCCCTTTTCCAGATAAAACAATGTTTAAAACAACAGCAGACTAACTCCTTGGAGAGTTTTATTGGTCATCCTTTTGTAAGATGGTAGGCTAGAGTCATAAATGGATCTGAAAAGTTCCTAGCAATGTGGCCTGAGTCCTTAATCTCAAAAAATACCATTACAAGGTAGATAGGTGTGCTAATCGGCTATCTGCTATTGTAACAAATACAAGAAATAAATCAACTTCTAAGGAAAAAAAGGTTTATTTTGGCTCATGGTTTCAGATTTAATTCATGCAACGTTGCCTGGTCCTGTTGCTTTAGGCCTACAGTGGCACAGTACATCAAGGTGGGAGCACATGTAAAAGGTCTTTATCATATGGCTGCCAGGAAGTAAAGATAAAGGGAAAGAGACCAAGTTTCATATTCTCTTCAAGGGCATACTTCAAATGACCTGACTTTCTCCCACTAGGGCCCACCTTCTAAAGCACAACAGACTGCAGCTCGGACTTTAACATGCAGTTCTCAGGACAACATTTAAGATCCAAACCATAGCAAGAGACAAATTTATCTGTTCAATAAATATGCTTTAATTAATTTTTTGTAAAATAAAAATTCACTATCACTTGTGGTTGCTAGGAATACAGTAGGGGACATGAAGACAAAGATGTGCCATCACAGGCTTGTGTCCCCATCACAGAGGCAAACAGACAGGTACATGTGCTTCTGATGATGATCACTAAGGAGGAAGCGGAAATAGAGACCTAGAGGAAGGCAAAGAGTAAGCCGCTGAGCTATGGAGGTCCACGCCGAGGCCAGGAGCAGTAAGTACAGGCCTAAGACGGAGGTGAGCTCAACAAGGGAGGTTCAAGGAGACCAGTGTGGTTGGAACAGGCAAGCAAGGACAGGAGCGCCAGGTGAGGACAGCAAGGAGCTGTGGGCTGAAGGTGCTTGAGGCTCTGTAGGTCTATGGGTTTTATCCTAAGGATGTTAGAAAGTCATTGGAGGATTTTGAGCAAGGAACTTACATGATCAGATTTACCATTTTTAATATAATTTTTTCTTATCATTATAATCATTATTAGAGCTTTATAGTTATACGTAGTAGTTGGGTTCATCCTGACAAACTCACACAGGCATAGAAATCAATTTCAGTTCATGATCCCCCTTTTCCCTCCCCTCTCCCAGTCTCCCTCCTCTACTTTACTAGACTTCTTTTCGCTCATCTATTAATTTGTATTTGATGGGTTTTTATGTTATCTGATCCTTCCCGCTCCTTTCCTTTATTTTACCCTAGCTTTTGCATGTGAGAAAAAATATTCGACCTTTGAATTTCTGAAAGTGACCCTCTGGTTGTCATAAAAGAAAGGGCTGTCAGGGAGGCCATGTGGAGGTGGGATACCTGACAGGTGGGAGTAACAGAGACTGGGACCAGGGGTAAGGGCAGATGTAGAAAAAGATTAAGAGTATATTTTTTAGGTACAGTGGGCAGGAACTGCTGGTGGATTAGAGATGTGGATCAGACACCTTCAGAAATGAAGATGGTAGAACAGCTAGTTGATTACTAAATAGCTCAAACTCATAGCCACCCTTTTCCACAAGGCAGGCAGGTAGTGGGCCAAATGCTTTATGTTGGTTTCATATTTAATCCCCACAATATTGCCTGACATGTAGGAGTTCCACAGCAATTCCACCCACAAGAACAAGGAAGGTGAAGGTCACAGCCCAAGGTCACACACTGATAAAGAGAAGAATCATGCTCCTCCTAGAGACCCTTTCTTCAGGTGCCTCTTACCTGTACCTCCTTGGTCCTAGCCATTGTTCCTGCATGCCCAGTTCTGACTTTCACACACTGGGTGTGCACAGTGGGATGTGGGGAATATGACTCCTTGGTCCAACACAGTGACTGTCTTAAAAGGTTCTTTTCCAAGATGAAAACCTCCTGGGGTTTTAACTTTATCTCAAAATTTACAGTTATCTTGGCAGTTGCCACTCTGTGGCACAGGAAATGCTGCAACTGGTCCTGAGGATGGCCCTAGGGACTCCCCAGTTGCTCTGCTGTTGAGCCTCTCTGGGAACCCTTCCATTTAATCAGCAGCTGAGCCAAGGTGGAGAGGGACGGGCCATTCTGGCTGCCCCTGAGGCACCCCCTCAACCGCCCATGCACAGCTGTTTTGTCCTGTTTGATTTTGTAACCATGGGGTATAGGAGACAATAGAAAATATCTGGAATATTATGAAATCAAACAAGAGAAAAGCAGTAGGAACCTGAGGGAGGAAGCACTCTGTTCAATTGGCTTTTGCAAAAAGAATGAATGAATGAAGCTAATTATTTTTATAGAATAACACCGTGGAAAGCCTGGGAAAAGGGAAAAGAGCCTGGACTATTCAAGAACACCTGGGCTATACAAGGACACTTTATGGCAGTACCCCCTGACACAGCAATAGAAGATGCAGAAGGGAGGGTACAAGAGAGTCTTGCAGGGGTTGCAGGGATGCAAGAGAGAAAAATCATTCAGCGATTGATTCTTCTGTCTGCAGGGACATGAGCAGGATTCCATTTGCCAGAAAAGCCGCTCCTGAGTATCTACATTGGAAAGGAAGTCAGAAATGCTCAGGGAAGGCAAGGGGGTTCCAAGTGCTCCCCTCCTGGTTATTTTGGGTTTTGTTTTGAGGTGTTGGGGATTGAATGTCCAGGTTTGGGGCTTGCCAGCAAAGCACTTTAACCATAAACTGTGCCACAGTTGCCTCCTGGCTTTTTCATGTATCTGACGGCACCTGGCTTTCCTGAGCCTGTAAGCTCAGGTCCCTATCCCCACATACACACAGCAGAGTTCATCTCTCCTTTCTCTTTGGAACCACCAAGATTTAGATCAGTGGCTCTCAAAATTAAGTGTGCATCAGAGTCCCCAGAGAGCTGTGAATACACAGAGAGCTGGGCATGGCCCCAGAGATTCTAATGCAAAAGTCCCTGGAGGAAACCAAGACCATGCATGTCTAGCACCTGCCAGATACTGATGCTGTGGCTTGTGTTACCTTTGACAGCCATTTGCTTCAAGCATCTTGTTTCTCCACCACCACAGAGGACTTCCAGGGCTCTGACACCTGGTTGGGATGGGGACGAGGGGCGGGGCTGAAACCAGGACAACACAGTCAACACTGCTGGAGCATTTATTATAGTTCCAGGCCCCTTTACTTACAGGACCTCATTTCCTTCTCACAACCACATGTCATAGGAATTGCCATGGCCTCTATTCCACAGATTATGAAACTGAAACAAAAGGGCAAGAGGTCCCACTGTAGATAGCAGGGCTGGGGTTGGAAACAGGCAGGGTGACAGCAGGGGCTGTGCTCAAAACCACTCCTCACCTCTGCCTCTCTTAAAGATTAACACTAATTTTATGGAAAGTCTGATAGGGCAGCAGAACATTCAGGGCAAATTTGATTCACTAATGATGGTCAGTATCCTAATGATCACAAATATCCACTGTCCCTAGTGACCAGCTCTACTACCACCTCTCATTCAGGTCAGATGTTAAACATTTTCCAGATTTGAATCTGGAATTTGGAATCTCACATCCTCACTGATTTTCATTAAAAAAAAAAAAAAAAACAGCAGTAAGTGTTTAAGACATGCAAATAAGTAACATTGAAATGATATAAACAATGAGAAAACGACTTGATAATGTCACCCATGCCATTTTTTTTAAAATAAGCAAATCTTCACAAGAAACAAAAGGAGCCCCAGTCACAATAATGGAAGGTAGGGGTTCCCTAAGTGTGATGCCCAGGTCAGAAGCATCAGCAGGAGGCAGCCCTGCCCAAACCCCCCAAATCTGAACTTTCAGAGTAGGTCCCAGACATTTGTGTTTTAAGGAGACCTCTGGGTGTTTTACAAGCATGGTAATCTAAGAAAGCCTCTTAACTCTGAAGAATTTGGATCCTCTTCAAATCATTTGTTATTTGAAAAAATAAAAATAAACCCACTTGTCCCATATTTCCCTCTCCTCTTTTCCATAAACAGAGCCAGGGATGGGTCTGTCATGGAGGGAACTCTGCAGCTGGACTCCATGGTTCACATCTTCAATTTTGCTCCCCTCTCTGCACAACAAGGAGGGGAAAGTTCACTTCATTGGCTCCCAATTACCATCAGACTCAAATTCAAAGTTGTGAGCATGGTTTCTCAGGCCCCCCAGGCCTCCACAACCCTGCCTCTGCATAGTCTCACCCCTTTGGGGCACAAGCATATGCTGTTTGTCAGATGGGCCGGGTTCATCTTAGCTTTACCACTTGCTCCCTCTGCATGTCTGGGTGGGTAACTCAGCCTCAGAGTCTTTACTTGTGAACCGGAGTGGAGAGGAGCTACCTAAGAGTCTGGGCACATCACCCAGCAGGTGCTAGGCCATCAAAAAATATCAGGCCCTTAGGCTTCTCCTCTGCCTTTTGGATTCTTAGCTTCCTGTCTTTGCCCAAAGGAAGACCCAAGTCTGGGATACCTCAGCTCTCAGCTGGCTACTAAGGGCAATATCCAGTGCCCTTCCTATGAGATCTACAAGCAACAGAATGAGAAAGGATGGGCATGATGTCCTGGGACAGGCTAAAAGGAAGGACAAAATTCACAGACCAGTCCCCTTAATTAGGGGTTCCACAGGAATGTTCACATAGCAATCTATAAGAAGATGTTGATATCTTATTAACACAATGATCACTGAGTCTGGTAAGTAACTTTCCCAAGGCCAAGTATACCAGAGTGGGAAAACTGAGACCCAGACCTGATTACGGCTCAGAAGCAGGCTAGGAATCCTAACTAAAGAAAGCAAAGATGATGTGGGCCCAGGGGGCAACTGTTTGCTCCCACTATGAAACAACTGCCCATTTTGGTTGCCCACTGGAGGGACCCTTCCTTTGTTCAGAGAGATTCATATCAGGCAGGTAAGCTCAGCACTTCTAGAAGCCCTGGCCTGCCAAAAGTGTTACAATGAGTCTGATTTTCTAATATCTTCTCAGTAAAGCTTTTGTCTCCTAGAGCTAAAAATTCAAGTCCACCCCCACCAACTACCTACTCTCCCCTCTTTTTCTCTTTAACACTTATCACATGTGCAGAATAGGTTCCCTCCACCACACCATTACATTGTGATGTTCTGTCTCACCTTGGGCCCAAGCATGGAGTCAGCCCACTGTGAACTGAACCTCTAAAAACATGAACCCAAATAAACTTTCCTTTCTCTAAGTTTTCCTTGTCAGGTATTTTAGTCAAAGAGACAAAAACCTAAATAATACAAATACTTCGCCTAAAAGGTTATTAAAAGGCAGGATAGTAAAGGGGAAAGACTAGAAATGAACTTCCTGGGGTGAAATCATGGCTCTCTCCTTAAAAGTTTTGTGCCTTTGGGAAAGTCATCTACTTCAGTTTCCCCAGTTATAAGATGGAGATAATAAAAGCACCTCCTCAAAGTTGTAAAGACTGAATGAATTAAAACAATTAAGTTCTCAATACAAGGTAGCTATTCTCAATTTCACCTTTATCACACAGAAAGGAAAATCAGAAGGGCTGGCTGTGATCTTTCCTCATTTACCACAGAGCGATTAGTATAGGGACACAGCAGATGGCTCTGCTGGAAGCAAAGCTCTTCAACTCTCCAAGGCCAAGTTTAAAGAAAGCTTGGATCTTGGTACCACTTGTAGGTACGTGAGATGCTGAACTGTGCTGATGTCTCTAACAGTTTGGATATCCCAAGGCCGTGAGTTGAAGTGTTGGCACTATTGGGAGATGGTAGAAACCTTTAAGAGATGGGGCTAGTGGAAGGAAGTTAGGTCAGTGGAGGCATATTCTTTAAAGGGATATTGTGATTTCAACACCTTTCTCTCTCTCTGCTTCCTGGTTCCATGAGGTAAGCAGCTCTGTTCCACCATGCAGTCCCCACCATTATGTTCTGTCTTGTTATAGAACCCAAAACAACAGAGTCAACCAACCATGGACTGAAACCTCTAAATCCGTGAGCCAAAGTAAACATTTTTTCATTTTAAATTGATTTCATCAGGTATATAATAGGAGATATGAGGGGTGTGAGGAGCAAGAAGAGGCTACTCTACATGGGAACAAGTTGAAGGAGGCCTTTCTCTAATGTTGAAGGAGGGAACCCCAGAGAAGGGTTCTAGAGCCTGCATCCTATGCATGCCTCGATGTTTAATGAGCCATCAGGTTCCCTAACCTGCCTGGCATTGTGGAGAGAAGGGACGGCATGGCTGAAAAGAGGGGGAAGACAAGGATAGATGTTACCCTCAGAATGGCCCCATTCCCCAGTCAGTGAAGGAAGAACTATTTTGAGTAGAAGGCATTCAAGAAGAAACAGATGTAAGAAAGTTAGTTGTCTGCGCTCCCTCTCTTTGCTGAAAACCACCATATAAATTTATAAAGATGTCCCCCTCTACTCCCACCAACCCCAGGAAGGAATAAAGCTAATGATCAGGGCAACTCTAAGCCTGTATCAGCCCAGGCAGGGCATAAGAAGAATCTGATGATAAACTTCATTAGCTAGCCCTCTCTTTCCTCGATTTCCTCATACAGTTACCTTCCCAGGGTTTGTCACCCTAGAAACCCCAAATCCTTTTCCTTTGTTTAGTTACCTCTCAACATTCGTTGTTCTTTTGGTAAGATGCTTATAAGCCCAAGTACTGACCATCCCCTTAGGTTTCTCATCACGGGGCACTCCTGTGTGTGTGTCATGCACAGGTTACATTTCTCTTCATTTTTTTTCTTGTTATTCTGGGGAATTTTTTGTCAGTCTAATTTGCAGGGCCCCAGTCAATGAACTTAAAATGAATGGGGGCCGGGAACAGTTAAGTTTTCCTCCTTTACAGGTCCAAGACTGCTTTTTAATTCTTTGCTAAAAATCACTAGAGATTCTGGCTTTACCACACCCTGGCGGGTAGGGCTGTGTGTGGGGGGGTGTTGCCTGCCAAACAAGATGGAAGTTTTCACAGCTTTGAGATCTCAGAGTATCCAAAGAGCAGGATCTTGCAGATATTTAGAATTCAGCATTTCTGATCATCGAAGTTAAGTGCTGTCTCAAACAAAACCCCAAATCTCAGCACCTTAACCCACTTGTCCTCTCACTCACATAACAGCCAATGTTTGGGGGACTGTGGCTACTAAATCCTTGGATGGACTTAGCCAGTCAGTCAATGAAGAAAGAGATCCAAGCACCATTCACAGGAGATTTGCACAGACCGGGCCAAGAAATAGCACATGTCACTTCCAATCCAATTCCACCGGACAGAAAACAGTCACTTGGCCATTGCTAGCAAGGCTGGGAAATTTAATCACCCAGGAGGGGAAAAAAAAAATGCCTATAGATATCAGCTAATAGTCTTGACCATAATACTCCTGACCATGTCAGTGGTAGGTTCCAACCATAACTCAGCCCTTCCCCAACCATGGCCCAGCCCTCCCCTGACCATGACTCAGCTCTTTTCTAACCATGACTTAGCCTATTTCTGTATATCGATCAAGTAGCCCCTCCCCCCACGACAGCACTTGTCAGGAATTTCCGATCCTGGTTATCTATGCCAATAATTCCAAAGGCTGTTTGAACTGAAGCGCTAAATAATAGCCAGGCCCAGATCTGTCTCTGCCTAACAACAGGCTCCCCTTCCCACAGCACTCTAATTTCTTAAGCTGCATATCTGTAGAAATTGAGGTGAAAAGCCCAGAGCCAACTTTCAATTTCACAAAGGAGAGTTGAGGATTCTTCAATTTAATGAACTCACAAAGACCACAGGAGCCTGGTGAACTGCCTGAAATATGCAAGCTACAAACAAACACTGCAGTTCTACTCTGGAGGGTCACTCAGGCGCTGACCCTGTGGTTAATTTCAAGCACCGCAGTTGACTGACCCCAGCTCTCCACACCACGAGTAAAACAGTTGAGCAGTCGTTGGGAAAATGAACTCTTGGCTCCACTAAGGGGTGAGTTTACTGCCAGATGCAGACGAGGACTGCCCACAGGCCAAAAATATCAACAGTAACTTCAATAAGTCTCAGCGCCCACATGGTCCAATCTAGCCCTGGAGTCTAAGCCAAAGGAGCACAGCCCAGGAACCAAAAAGGAAACCAGCAAAGGCATCCTGGTCTCTGTTTGTATTAAAAGGGCCCTAATCCAGCCCACCGGCACTACTTCTTACAATGCCTCTCCTATCTTCACCTTCTCCCACTCACACCTGGAGCCTCTCCCTTCCTGCACAGGCTCCTTCCCTTCCCTCCCTGCCCTGCCCATACTTCACCCCAGCACCCAACACCAGGTATGTTCTTCAGAGCCAAAGAGGACCCCCTTTCTTCATGACTGTTCTTCTCTCATCCTGACCATTTTTCCAGGGTAAAATCTCCCAGAAGTGCTGAAGAGTTAAATTCCAACTTTGCCCTGTTGTGTTTTGGAGCTGGAATGTCCCCCAAAATGCTCTCATGCTGAAAGCACGGTCTCCAATGCAGCATGGTTCAGATATTAGGCAAAGATTGGATCATGGGGACCCTGACCTCATCATTTGATAGGTGGTAAGCTACTGGAAGGTGGGACCCCATTGGAGGAAGGAGGTCACTAAGGGCGTGCTCTGGAGGGAGCGTTTTATCTTCTTCCTGAACTGATGATCTTTCTCTCTCCATCTGTCTATCTTTCTCTCTCTCTTTCTCTCTCCTTCCCAGCTGCCATGAGCTGAGCAGCTTTGCTCTGCCACACACTTCTACCATAATGTTCTGTTGCATCTCAGGTCCAGAGCAATGGATTGTCAGTCCACTATGGAGTGAGACCGCTGAAACCATGAGCCAAAATAAATTTTTCATCCTCTAAGTTGCTCTTGTCAGATATTTTGGTGGCAAAGAAGAAAAGCTGACTAACACATCTCCTTCTTCCATCTCATTTTTTTAAAAAAATTGTCATAAACTACATATAACATAAAATTTACCCTCTTAACCACTTTCAGTACCTGTGCAGCTCAGTGGCACTGAGTTTCCACACTGTTGTGCACTATAACCACCATCCATCCACCATGATTTCATTTTGTCAAACTTAACTCCATAGTCATGAAACAATAACTCCATTCCTTTTCAATTCTATGCATCTGACTACTCTAGGTACCTCATATAAGTAGAATTACTCAGTATTTGCCCTTTTGTGACTGACTCATTTCACCCAGCATAAAGTTCTTAAAGTTCATTCATGTTGCAGCATGTGTCAGAATTTTCTAATTATTTAAAAGCTTGATAATATTCTATTGTTCATTTTATTATAGCACATTTTATACCACATTTTATTTATCCACTTCTAAGTCAGTGGGTACTTGCACTGCTTCCATCTTTTGGCAATTGGGAATAATGTTGCTCTGGATATGTGTGCACAAATATCAGTTCAAGTCTCTGCTTTCA
Source organism: Sciurus carolinensis (assembly GCF_902686445.1). Lineage (NCBI taxonomy): Eukaryota > Metazoa > Chordata > Mammalia > Rodentia > Sciuridae > Sciurus > Sciurus carolinensis. The sequence continues at coordinate 67,731,549 of NC_062214.1, forward strand.
CTTCTTTTGGGTATGTACCCAGAAGTAGAATTCATGTGTATTAATTTGAGGAATTGCTATATTTTCCATAGCAGATGCACCATTTAACATTCCCACCAGTACTACACAAGGGTTCCCATTTCTCAACATCCTTACCAACATTTGTTTTTTTCTAGTTTTGACAATGGTCATGTTAATGGTTGTATCCAGTCACCCCTGTTAGCCCTCACAATACCTCTAGGTATTGCCATGCCCATTTTACAGATAAAAGAACTGGAAATATTAGGTTCAGATTTTGCTTCTAAATCCAATTGCAGAGCCAGTGCTCAGATCACAGCACTGAGCTTTCCCTGTCTCTCTTCCAATGAGTGAATCCTGAGGATGGGCTCAGGCTTACTATGGAGATGATGGGACCCTGCATATGGTCAAAGGTGTCTTGAGGGCCATTACACAGGAAACTGTGTTGGCAGCCCTTCCTCAGCAACCAGTCTGAGATTTCCTGGGTTTCCTCCAACAAGGCTAGGGTCTTTTCTCTTGTGGAACCCAGCGATGGTCCCTGATCCCTGTACCTCTCCTATGCATTCCTCTGGTGCAGGCTCAAAAGGCTCTTCCTTCTCATAGCAGAGGCATCTCATACAGCCTGGTTTCCCATTTAGCTACTGCATCCCCCTCTTCCACTCAGAGAGGATTATTGTTTGTTTGTTTCCAACAAACCTAGTAAGTTAGGTCAGGAGTGACTCAGAACCACATGACTAGAATAAGAGCTGTGCTGTAACCAGATGAAGAATGGGCCTTCATTCCAAGTTAATCATGAAGTGTTCCTTTAGCCATGAGGAATGGAAACATCGAGGGAACAATGGACACTCCCTCTGCCATTGTCACACCAAGACTCTGCAGAGAATGAGAGGGTGATAGACTTGGCCTGACACCAGTGTCACTGGTATTGCATGTAGTTAGCAGCTATCTAAATGGAAGGGACACTGGTTTTAGAGTCCTCTTGCAAGCTGAGCAGCTTGCTACTCTCATCAACCACCCTCAGTGTGGTACCCACTTTCCTGGACTGACTGTTCAAGGGGAGTCCATGCCTGCATTGGAGATCCATGGCTGGACACCCTGAACAGTGAGTTTCTTCATGTTTTCAGACCTCTTGCTTTCTATCCCAAAAGGCAATCAGGCACAGTCAAGTGTTGCGTTGGTCTTTGTCTAGTTCCAACTAAATCTTGGCTCTACCTCTCCAAAAGGCTGGTAGAATCTGATCCCAAGCATACCTACCATATTTCCACCATTTTCTAATGTAGTCCAGCATTACACAACCTCAGATGAGACCCTGGCAGGAGGAACAAGACAAGTTGAATTTGGTTCCCTGGGGCAAGTGATTTAAGTTATGGATTTCCAGCCGAGTCCTAACATGAGCTCCTGCAGTGGGTCTTCTTGTGCAGTTGCCAGGGCAATAAGGTCTTTTCAGTATAAGGCTCTTACAAGGACTAGCACAGAACTCATAGAATTTGTAGGTACAGATGAAGCCTCATCAGAACTTCTAGTACAGGAAACACAGTACATACTTCCATGTGGATACATGCACCCAGGCATATGTGTGCACATGTATAAGCCTAAACACAAGTATATGTTCATTTACACTTTTATTCACCCCAGTCACTATTTTTAAGCCATGCATAGGACAGTCGTACAGAGTCTGTTAGAAGACCCTGTCCAATACCCAATTTAACTGACATTTTTGAGAAAACAATCATTTAAAGTTAACATGTGGGGGAATAAACCAGTATTGAAATATATACATTTTTCTTTCCCAGCAACTCTATTGCCTAAGAAATCCAAGCTGGATTTGTGGATACAACACCCGAAAATTGACAGACTGCTACTTTCCAAACTCTTTTAAGTGGATAGTCTATTTTTGTACAGTATGATGAGGAAGGCAGAGCTTGCCAAAACACCCTGATGGCCAGAGGTATGCATATTTGATTTCCCAAATTGAAAGCTTTTATAAAACCTCTGAAAAAGCAGAGAATATGGTCAAAAGCATAATTATAAATACCAATAGAACTTATGACAAACAGATAAATTTACTACAGACCACAGGTTTTCTGATTGGGGCAACTAATATGGAATTATGTAATTAAGTATGAAGCCTTCATCTTTGTAACTTCTTAGAGTAACGAAGATGAAGAAAAATGACATGTTGAGGATCAGCCTGAAATGGAGACACACTGATGGTGCCAAAATGGGATGGATTATCAGGCAGACTGACACATAAGAACTTAGTCATTTGAAGAGATATTTCCCCTTGGCAGTAATTCCTTGAGATGCTCCTCGACTTATGATGGAGTTACATCCAGATAAACCCCTTCTAAGTTAAAAATATCCCAAGTCCACAATGTCTTTAAAATCCATAACCTAATATACATCCTAGCTTAGCAATAAGCACGCTGCAGTGAGGGGACATGAGTGGCAATCTGCAATGTGTTGGGTTGCTCTTGCCTACAGTGGGTTTTCCCTCACAATGACATGGCCTACTAGAGAGGGCTGAACCATGTATCACTAGCCCAGGGAAAGAGCAAGATTCAAAACCTCAAGTGTGATTTCTACTGGATGCATATCGCTTTCACACTATTTTAAAACCAAAAAATTATAAGATGAACCAGTAAAAGTTGAAGATCATTTGTACTTCTAACCAGTAATCTTGAAGCACAATAGAAACTTGACTTCTGTGTGGTTACAAGGGATATAAAGCAAATAGGAAAGCCCCCAGAAACAGAGAAACCAAAGCTTACCCTTAAAGCAAAACTGTTCTGTAGCACACCAAATGCCACTTTCCAGACTCTCCCAGCAAACAAAACTTTCAACACCTCTTTTGACAATTCAAAGCCATGATAACAGAATGAAGACTTAGCTATACCACCACAGTATAGAGTAACAAAGTCTTACCTATACAGATATCCCCACGGGCTTTTAAGCAAGGGCACCAGGGTAGGAATAAGCAAACGGCCCCACAGTGACTGAAAGTAAAGTACAGGAGCCAAATGGACAAATTTTGATGTGTTTGTTTTTATGCATACAAAGTGCATTCCAATCACTCGTGAGCTCTAAATTCTGACACTCTTCAGTTCACAGCTTCTCTACCTCCCTGGCATGTTCAATGAATACAATTCCAAGGGACCTGGCATTATGATACTGTCAATAACCTAGTCTCCTTCACCTCTCAGGATTCCCCAGCTCCTTTGGTCTCCTGGTTTCGAGTTCAATTGATCTGAAACACACTTCAGAAATCAAAGCTTCATTCCCAAACACCAAGGTCCTGGTTGGACATATTCTCTTCTCTCACCTTCTCTGACCACACCCACTCCCTCATTTCTCCTTCACAGGTGGACTTGCTGATAGGAGATCAGTGGCCTCATCTATGAAGCTCCCCTCAACCTTCCCAAACCTGTGAGAGCATGTGGCATAAAAGCTGTGGGTGACACAAGGATGGGGTACTTCCACCCAAGTTCAAGGCAAGACCACAGCAGCAGGGCCCTGTAGCCCAGACCAGGTGTGTAGGCCTTCAGCAGCATCAATGTGGCCTTACACGTAACTGTAGAATATCTCCATTGTCCTTTGTGCAGAATTATCCCCCTCTACTGGGAACGTAATAGATAATCTTTTCCATTCATTAAAAAATATTATGAATCCAAGCAGGAAAAAAAATAAATTCCAGCTTGATTTGGGCTATCAAAAAATTATCAAGGCTCAGGCAGGGATAGGAGCAAGATTAATGTCCCACGTCCACTGACTGTACCTCAGACATCTGTCTGGTCAGTAGGCAGTGGAGAGGGGTGGCTCCTTAGGTGTTGGGAAGAGGAAGATAAAAGGGGGCCAAGGACCCAGAATCCCACTGCCTCCATGACCTCATTCTCTCACCTCTCCAAGACAATGTCTACCCAATAATTGTGGCTTAAAAGCAAATCATTCTGGACCCTACAAAGATAAGGTCCAGGGATTTCTACTAAGGATGATGTCTGCTTCTCCAGATTCTTCTATTTTATAAGTTGCCCTTTCTCCTGGTGTTATGGTTTAGATGTGGTATCCCCCAAAAGCTCACAAGACAATGCAAGAAGGTTCAGAGGAGAAATGATTGGGTTGTGAGAGTCTTAACCCAATCAGTGAATTAATCCTGACAGGGATTAATTGAGTAGTAACTAAAGTGGTAGGATGCAATTGGAGGAGGCAGGGAATTGGGGGCATGGTTTTGGGGTATATATTTGTATCTGGCAAGTGGAGACTCTCTTTCTCTGCTTTCTGATCATCATGTGAGCTGCTTCCCTCCCCCACATTCTTCCATCATGATGTTTGGCCTTACCTCAAGCCCTGAGAAATGGAGCTGGCCTTCTATGGACTAAGACCTCTGAAATACACTTTTCCTCCTCTATAATTTTCTTGTCAGATCCTTTTAGTCACAGCAGCAAAACAAGCTGACTAAAACACCTGGTATGTTCTTCTCCAAAGTAAAGATCAGCAGAAACCTTAAGGTGTCATCCCTACTGTCCCTCCTCTTCCAAAAAGGTCCAAGAATACCCTGGCAGAGATGGGAGGAAGGAAAAGAGGGTCCTTCTGGTGTTACTTTTATAATACTTGTCCTTTTATTTTCTCAGTCAAGTTTCACCCAGTATGGAGGAGTATGGTGAGGCCTCTACACCAAGGAGATCAGAAAACTCCACCTTTGCCTTCATCAGCAGGACCCCTTTGAGTCCCAAGATGGTAAGCCCCATGCTTCTATGTTTACTAAAGGTCTGGGGTGTAGTGCACACTGGCCATTCTGGACTGTCTAGCATGCATCTTTCCCCCTCTGGGTAATGTGCACCGTTCCTTTGGGAGATTACACAAACACACGCACACATATGCACTGTTTGTGAGAGGTGTCATTGCCTGTGGAAGCCCAAAGAGTAAGAGCCTCCCTCAATCTACCACAGGTGGTAATGGGGAAGGGCAGACAGAGACCATCAACACAGTCACAATGGTACATAAAAAACAGGCCCTGCCACCGATCGCTACGTGGTATTTGTGACCTCACCTTTCTGGGTGTTCTCGGGTGCTGCTCATGTTTCAAGGAAGGTTTCCCAGCCTGGATAAATTCTTTTACTCTTATTTATTCCTTATCATCAAGAATCCAGATGAATAAAATGGGCTGATGTAGCTTGGGTGATATAGAAGGAAAGTATTTTTCACGGAACCCTAAAATCTACTCAGTACCTCAGAAATTCTTCCAATGCATCACTTAAATTTAATTCTGAAATATATTTTAAACTACTTTTAAAATCATAATTAAAACCCAACAGGTTACCCTTGGGGAGAAAACCTACTAGAGGGTGGCATGATAGAACCTTCTGAAGGTGGATAAGTGTAGTCATGTGATTGCACAACAATGTGAATGTACTGAATACTACAGAACTATATACTTAAGTTTAACCATCTGGGCAAATTTTATGTTATGTATGTGTTAGTATTCCATTACTGTAAAAACAAATCAAAACCAAGAAAACGTCTGAGATGATCAACTGATAAGAGAAAGGTTTACTTTGGCTCAGTTTTGGAGGTTTCAGTCCATGGTTGGTTGGCTCCATTACTTTTGGGCCTGAGGTGAGGCAGAATATCACTGGGAACACATGGCAGGGGAAGTTGCTCATTTCATGGTAGCCAGGAAATAAGAGAGAGAGAAAAAAAGAATGCATGTGCGTAGAAGAGACAGAGGTCCCACAATCCTCTTCAGAGGCCCCACAATTCTCTTCCAGGGCATTTTCCCAATGACCTACAACTCCAAAGTACAGCCTACCTCTTAAAGATTCCACCATCCTGCAATAGCATCAAGCTGGGGACCAAGTCTTCAACACATGCCATTTGGAGGACATTCCATAGTCAAAACATACCAGCATATTTTACCACTACATAAAAAAGCCACAGATTAAAACAGAATTCAAAACATTGCTTTAAAACTATTGCAATTAATACAAGATTAACAAAAAAAAAAAAAAAAAGAATATAGGCACAAATTTTAAAAATCCATCAAGATTTGTGCTCTTTACTATATGGGAGCTAAATCCTTATTAAAACAAGGAAATAAAAATGTAATTATTACCAGACTGTACTACATTGGCAACCCTGAGATCCTCCCAGTTATCTTGAGGTACTAGATGCTTCATTCTCTACATAACCAGGATGCAGTAACTCAAGCAAGAGCTGGATCCTGAGCTTTCAGGGCAGCTGTTCAAAGTCTCCTTGCATTGGCAAGCACATATCTATGTGATTCAGATGATTTTTCCATTCAGTGCAATCAAAATAAAATGAAATACTAAATCAGAGATTGGGAATGACAAAATTATACAGATGGAATACAGATAAAACGCAGAGGTTTGAAGATCAGAGAGGGAAGGGGTGAGTAATGGGCCACTGAATGTCTTAGAGGTGATGGACTCACTCTGTTCTTAATTGTTGGAGTAAATGGACAAAGATACACATGTGATGAATGTCACAAAACTATATCCATCCATTGCTATCAAAGGAGTGTTTGTTCTAGGGCCTTCCCAGTTACTGAAATCTGCAGATGCTCAAGTCCTTTACGTAAAATAGTGTGGTATTTGCAGAGAAACTAAGCAATTCTTCCATATACATTAAATCATCTCTAGATTGTTTATAATACTTTACACAATGGGATTGAAGTCTAAATAATTGTTATGCTGTACTGTTTAGGAAAAAATGATGAGACAAAAGTATGTGCAGGGCTGGGAATATAGCTCAGTGGTAGTGTTTGCCCAGCATGTGCAAGGCCCTGGTCTGGTTCAATTCCTAGCACTGAAAAAAGTCTATACCTTATCTTTTTCAATCCATGTTTGGTTGAATCTAAAAATGGAGAAACCATGGATATAGAGGATTGGCTATATATATATATATATATATATATATATATATATATATATATAAAAGCATACCACAAAATGAGTGACTACTGAGGGACATTTGTAGTCATTGCTTTTGACCCACTGATTTCCTGGTTTTAATAATGCCCTGAAAAAATACAAGTTACCAGTAGAGGAAGCTGGGTGATAGAAATAAAAGAACTTTCTACCTTGGTCACTTTTTGTGATTCTATAATTGCATCAAACTTAAATGATAAATATAGAGATAAACTGGATGTCGAGATTAGTATATGCTGGACGTCCCTCTAGTTTTCAAAATTTTTATCTTTATCAAATTACACCATTGTTCTTACTGACTTGATAACATGTAAGAGTGACTTATGACACATTAAAATAAATGTTTCCTCATAAAACACCATATAAGTCCAGCTGTGTTCAAAAGAGGATTCATTTCCATTGTTGTCAAAGTTGAAAACCACTGAGGTATTAGAAAGAACATGCAATGGACATCAGGAGACAGGCTGGATCGGATCTCAGCTAATCAGCTGTCAAATGAAAAATGATTACACCCAGCCCTGCCATTAAGACTTTCTTGCTTAGGAAATGAGACACATGCAGCTAGAAGGCCACATAAGGACATCAGATGTTCCCTGGTAACATGTGGCTAAGAGTCAATGAATAGTGCTATGAACTGAGTTGTGTTCCCTCAAAATTAATATGTAGAAGTTGTAACTTTCAATGTGACTATATGAAGAGGGAGGGCCTTTAAAAATGTAATTAAGGTTAAATAAGGTCATAAGGATAGGGGCCTAATCAATATGAACGATGAACTTATAAGAAGAGGGAGTGGTGGGGTGTAGCTCAATGGTTCAGCACTTGCCTAGCGTGCACCAGGCCCTAGGTTTGAGTCACAGAACTGCAAAGGAAAAAAGAAGAAGAGGGAGAGGGAGAGAGACAACAGAGGTGCACATTCAGAGGAATGACCACGTAAGGGCACAGTGAGAAGGTGGCCATCAGCAAGAAAAAGAGAGAGACCTTGCCAGAAACCAAATATGCCAACACCTGGATCTTGCATCTCCAGGCTCCAGGACTGTGAGGAAGTACACTTTTGTTTGAGCCATGTGGTCTGTGTGGTGTTTTGTAATGGCAGCCTGAGAGAACTATTAAAAGTAGTGTGGTGATGTGATGTAGAAGAGGGAAAGAGGTTTTCTTAGTACTAACTGCCTGATCTTCCACAGGGGGCCTGAACACAGTACAAATTGCAATTAATGGCAGATTTCTATCAAAAGAATATTTCACATATTCAAAGAAAAACCAGCTATAAATCATATAAAAGAAAACCATATGACTAGATGCATGCTGTTCACAAATACTGTACTCATTGTTTCCTTCCTTCAATCAGCCGACCAACCAACAATGGTGACTGAGTCTCTCAAATCCTGAGTCAGATTCTCAAGACACACAGAGTGGAGGCCCAAGCCTGGCTCTGTGTACTGCATAGTCTTCGGGGTAGATGGGTAGTATGAGCCAGGGCTATGTGAGGATGAGGGCCTCCCCAAGCCAAGCAAGGGGAGCAGACGCACAGAGCAGAGATGTCCTCGAGAAAGAGCTATGGTAGTCATCAAAGTTGACCTGTGAATGTTGGAAAATAGGGAAAATTCTGGGGATAGTACGTGATTTGGAAACTCGTTCTTTGGAAACTCTATCAATGGACAGAGGTCAATACACACACACACACACACGCACGCACGCACGCACGCACGCACATTCTATAGCCTCAACCAGACATGCCTGGTCAGCTATCCTTCAAGAGAACCATGCTTTCCATTTCCTAGTCTACTAATTTCATTACAGAGACATCCCAAATAACAAAACACAGATTTATTGATTGTTTTTTGACACCTGTTCTTCTAGCTGTTTACAGGATATGTGAAGTTTAAAAAAATCATTTTGTAAACTTGAATATACAAAATAAATGTTACATAACGTGATACTAGATTTTGAAAGGCTTTATAAATGACATAACCCAAACTGATCTTTTGACAGATTAAGAAACCCAAAATAGAGGGTGACCCAGGGTCACCCAATTCATCTGTGGTAAAGACAGCAAAGACTCGGGGTTACCTACAGCTGAGATTCTATGAGAAGCATAAGTTGTTAAAATTTGAATTTCACAGTATTATATATTTTTGAACCTGTTTTCCTTCAGTTTTACTATAATTTGAAGTGTGCAAGAGTCATGATTTTGCTTTGGGCAATGCAGTATTTGGAGCTCCTAGTTGGTAAAGGTTTGTGCTGACAATATTGGAAAGCTCTTGATGTTTCCTCTCTTAACCAAGCATTCTATTCCTACACCCTAAGAGTGTTTTCCACTGAAAACTGAGAATTCAAGAACAAGCCATGTATCATTGAGAATAGGGAAGGAAAGGAAAATGGCGAGTGAGGGAGAAGAAGAAAGATGGGAAGAAAGGGGAAGAGAGAAAATGCGTTCTTCCAGTAGAGCACATTGGTACCAGTATTATCTGTCTAGAAAGTAACCCGCCTACACCAGGGTTGGTAGAGGAGACTGGTCTTAAACTACACAGTCACGCTTTACTCTTAGGCACTCACTAAAGATCAATTGCAAGCACAAATATAAACCACTACACTTCTGTCTCATGACAATTGTGTTACTCAGTGAGTCCCTTCTTGCCCTGATGACCAAGATGCTTGTAGTCAACAGCACCCCCAACTGCAGACACCAAGGTGGCCTAGTGGCTCTTCCCCTTCGGTTTAACTTTTCCTGTCTTACTTAATAACCCTTCAACCAGATGCTGTCTGTCATAAGCAACTTCAAAACTTTTCAGGAAAAAAAAAAAAAAAATCAACCAATTTACAAGAAAATAACCAAAAAAAAAAAAAAAAAATACTGAACTTGTTCATTGACAGCTCATTCAGACTGGAAGTGTTAAGAAGTCCCAGGATATATCAGCCCCTTGCATCATTATTTGAACTCTAAACTTACCAACAGTGTCACACGGCTCATCTTTGTGAACGCAGAAATCTGTCCTAAAAAAAAAAAAAAAAAAAAAAAAAAAAAAGGAGAGAGAGGGAGAGAGATAGACATAGTCAGGTGGATGTGGTTTCCTGGAAAAATGGGAGAAGAAACACTGAGATTAACCTTGATTATGGCTTTAGTTGTCACAAGTCACAATGACGTACCACAATTAACAATGTTTGCCAAGAGAAACTGGCCTACAACATGTCTGAGTGGCAAGCCCAGTTACCCCATGAGGACCCTCCCTTTATAGCTGGACGAGTCCATAAAAAACAGTTGCTGAAAAGACTCCAACAGCTGAAAAAGTTCTGGAAGAGGTTAAGTTATTGATTGAAAACAATTATCAGTCAATATCATCAAACTGTAATGGCTTCTCCAAGCTCCTCTATTTGGGCAGCAACTGCTTCTAATGACCATGAATCGTATCTATGAGAAGTCAATGAAAAAGTCATTTCTGAAAACTATTCTTCAAAGTTCTCTGCAATCCCCCAGGTGTGCAGCTGTGGTTGGGTGAGACCCCAGAGATGCTCAACTGGGTCTAGCCCCAGGTCTTCAGGTCCAAGGGTTCACTCTTGCCTCTCATGTGAAACGAGGGATTAGAGCCTACTTTTACAGTAACGAGCAATGCTCCTCCATAAGTTCTCACAGTCACTAGTCAACTACAGAGTGCCTAGGAACTGGGTAAGGAGAGGGTGGCCCCAGCAGCAGTCCCTCCTGGGCCCCATGCCCATCTCTCATAGGGCCCACAGACAGCACTCACTCACCTGCAGTTCTACACACACCTAGTACAGCTGCAGGTTTCAGAACACACCACTACTCGTCTTCCTTTTTTAAAAGTCTGGGAAGGAAGATAGTGCTGGCCAGACAATGCTGACACTAAGTCAAGTTAGGATAAAAAGTGGCAGCCCTGGTTGGGCCACAGCCTGTCTTCCCTTACCAGGGAAACACATGCCAGTTTCTGGCCCACCATTCCTGCATTCTGGCATTCACTCGCCTCCGTTCCTCTCCCTCCCTCTCCCTCTCCCTACAGCTAATCTCAGGGCAGGATATGACCTGCCATTCACACTGGGGGCAATGATGGAGTGTATTACTCCCCTGACCCCATTTTTAAAATTTATTATTTATTTAATTGGTTCTTTTTAGTTATACATGACAGAGTTCATTTTGATAAAATTATGCAAGCATGGAATATATCTTAGTCTACTTAGATGTATCTCTGGCCTCCCCTCCGGATTTCAGCCTCCTCCAACACACAGCACACTTTGGTGTATTAGCCCCTGAAGCATAATCTGCATCTGACGATTCTCATCACCCACTGTGGACTCCCATGAGAGTGGAGCAAACCCTGCGTGTCCCCAGCCCTGGCTTTGTTTCTGGATCAGGGATGGGAATCTTAAAAGGTCCCATCGGCCCACTTGTACTCACAGACAGTGAATCTGTAGTTTAAAGGGGCTCTGCTTGGGCTCTGATGTACAGAATCCCAGGTCCAGGATGACTGCCTCAAGTCCACAGTGGGTAAGGCAGGTGGCAAGGATAAATGTGACAGTTTAGAAGGTGCAGAGAGAGAGTAAAGGGGAGCCGGGGCCAACCATGTCAGCAGCTCACACAGGTTTTACTTTGATGGAAATTTCAAATTTTCTCAGAACATACATATTTTTGGTAATCAATGTTTGGGTCAATTTATCATTGTATGTTGTTATTTGTTGACAAAAATTATATAGATTTATATGATACAATGTGTGTACCTCACTAAATGATTAAATCCAGTCAATGACCATATCCATTATCTTACTTACTAATCAAGTTTCTGTGGCGAGAAAATGTTAAATCTACTCCCTTCTCAGTTTTCAAGCATTCAATGTTACTGTTAACTATAGACACTATGCTGTACAACAGATGTCCAGAACTTATTCCAGGTAATCGATTTTAAAACTACTTTAACAAGGGGAGAAATAAGACCCCCATACTTACCATGACTGCACCCCAAAACCAAGAGAACTTCATGGAAATTGAGAGGGAATAACCACAAGGAGCTATAAAAGCAAGTCTTCTGACTTAATTTTTCTGTCAGAAAGTTCCCTTTATGAGGCTAATTAACAGGCACAATGATCCTGAGGAGCTGAAGGGAAGATTAGAGGCCAGCAGAGATGTCCCAGCAGTGTAGTGATGGCTGGTCTTGTGAGTTTGCTTGGGTGTCTGCCTAGCACTCTCTGTAGAAGTGCAGATCTGGGCTTGGGGGAGAAATCCTGTGTTCCTGACTTTCTGGGTCAGATGCAGAGCCAAAGGTAATGCATGTCAGGTGCTGAGGCCCCCAAGACTCCAGTCCTCTGTGTGGGCCCCTTTAGGCCCCCACACCCAATTCACTCAGTGACTGTCTCTAGCCCCAGACACAGCTGCAGAAAACTTCATTTCTGCTGCTTCTGGCTCAGTGGTGTCTGCTGGATATGATGTCATAAGCTCACATCCTCCACAGTGGCTGTCTTTTGGTTGGTGGGCATCCAGGAGAACACACGCAGGCCCAGACACAGCACATCGGGGGAAAGAAAACAAAGGAAACCTTCAAATCTCCAGTCCTCGGCCCAGGACATGGGGACGCTGTCCCCTGAACACTATCATGCCTGCACAGCTTCCATTGTAGACACTGAGCTCGGATTACTCTGGGACGAAAGGACTGCTTCAGAGCAGCAGCTGCCTTGCACCCAATTTCCTTACAAAAACATCAGCTCATTATTATCCCAACCTAGGGAATTGCAGCTCTCTGCCCCTAATTATTAAACGATGCTTCTCAGCCAGCTCCAACTCCAACACTACCTCCCCACCTCGTGGGAGGTCTTCAATTTAACATCTGCGTGGACCCAGAGGATGTGGTCCATTCAGTCTAGCAGCTCCACAGAAGCAGGTGAGAGGAATCATGAGTACTGGGTAGCTTTGAGGTGTCAGCATGAAATGGAGAAAGAAAACACAGGCTCCTGGGCTGCCTCAGATATAGTGTCATTCAGGCGACCATGCATCAGCTCCCCCAGGGACCCACTGCCTGCAGGTATGGGAGCCTTGTTCTTTTTATCCCTGGAAGAAGACACTTCTTGTCCCCAGCACTCTCACCCAGAACCACACCCAGGCAGTCGTCACCTCCCCAATGTGCTAAATTAGAAAACAATATGTTTTAAAATTTTTTATTATGGTAAACACATGTAAGACAAAATTAAGCATCTTAGCCATCACGCGCACAGCTCAGAAGTGTTTGTTAATCACACTCACAACGTCACATAGCCATCACCACCACCCAGCTCTAGAACATTTCCATCTTATAAAACTGAAACTCTGCACCCATTAAACACTGATTCCCTACTAGGCTCTACCACCATCCCCCAGTAACCACCATTCTACTTTCTGTCTGTATGAATTTAATGTCTCCAGGTCCCTCATATAAGCAGAGTCATTCAGTAATTATCTTGTGCCTATATCACTCAGCGTAATGCTCTAATGGAGCATTCAGGCTATAGCATGTGTCAAAATTTCCTTCCTTTTTATTAAAGTAGAATAATATTCTATTGCATTATATGCTACATTTTATCTATTCACTGTTGATGATGATCATTTGATTTGCTTCTACCCCTTGACTACTGGGAATGCTGCTGCTGGGAACAAGCGGGTACAAATCTCTCTTAGAGTCCCTGCTTTCAGCTGTTTTGGATATATGCTCAGAAGTAGGACCGCTGGATTTTTTTTTCTTTTAAAGGATCAATCTTATTGTTTACCACAGTGGTTATACCATTTATTTTCCCACCAATGGTGCACAAGGGTTCCAATTCCTCCACATCTTCCTAACACTTGCTATTTCCTTTGAGTCAAGTAACCTGTTAGGAGGCAGGAAAAAAAAAAGAAAAGCAAGTCTAATTGGCAGCATCTCTGGGCCCAGGGTATGTTCATGTATGCCCATGGCTACTTGTAAAAGGGAAAATGTAGAAACTTTGCCAACTCTGATTTTGTTGACATTTGTGTCCTCTGGAAAAAATGCTATTCATTCCCAGCACAACACAATTATTCTTTTACCTCCCAGTTCTGGAGATCTAACAAAGCATGATGACCAAAGTTAATGTATTATAGTCTTTATTTTTTATAATTTGTTATCTTATTCAGTAAATATTCATTTAACAACTATCATAAGAACCAGGTGCTAGATCTGATGTTGGGGGATACATAATTTATATGAGATTCTCAGGCTATCCTTATGGAGCTTGCAGCTTAGGAAGGGGATACCATAAAAATAATAGAAGCATAAAATGTAAACATTTTAACATACCAGAAACTATGCTGCATTCTTAAAAGTTTTACAGGTATGTGTAACACAATGTATTAGAAATCTCTGGACTTTCTGAGGTTACCCTATGCTCCAATATTCAAAACAAATATGACTTAATCCTTCAACTGAAATCCAATGAATCTCTCCTTTCAATATATTCTGGTTCTTCTATAACTTTTCTATTTCTCTTGACGGTATGTTTTCTTGAATTCTCATTTTAATTCTGTATTTAAATCACTTCCTGCATTTACCTTTTGCACCCCCTGCTTCCTCCTCCTGCTCCTCACCACTTCTGATGCTGGTCAATCCCTGCCCCATCAAGAGAAGGCTGCTACGGACTCTTCACTGAAGGTCTGAGGTAATGGCACATAAGAGGAAGATGGAAGTGGTGGTTTAAAAGGATAATATAATATAGATTATTTCTAACACCTTTTCTCCATCATGGATCATTTTCGTATAGTTTTATTTGCTCTATAAGACCCTGCTTATTACTAATTTCCTAATTTTTCTTTCTTGCTTTTATTCTCTCCTACCCTTTTTCTTGTTCTGCTTTCTCATTTCCCCCACACCTATTTCTTCTAGTTCAGGTATTCACTCCATTCCCCATAACCTAATACTCTCAAATGGCTCTAAACAACTTTTTAAAAAATGTTTCATTTGTTCTAATTAGTTATACATGGTAGTAGAACGCATTTATGCATTTTGATAAATCATACATCAATGGAGTATAATTCCTCATTTTTCTGATAGTACAAACTGTAGGATCACATTGGTCATGCAGTCATATACATACATGAGGTAATAATGTCTGTTTCACTCTTCCTAACTCCATATCCGTTCCACTCCCATCACTCCTCTCTACCTACTCTAAAGTAACTCTACTCTTCCCTAGTGTGAGAATTAATGGTGAATTAGCATTCAAATATCAGAGAAAACATTCAGCCTTTGGTTTTTGAGTTTGACTTAGCATGATATGATATTCTCCAACTCCATCCATTTACCAGCAAATGCCATAATATCATTCTTCTTTAAAGCTGAGTAATATTCCATTCTGTGTGTGTGTGTATTATATATTATATATATCAAACTTTCTTTATCCATTCATCTGTTGAATGACACCTAGGTTGGTCCCATAGTTTAGCTACTGTGAGTTTTGCCGCTATAAATATTGATGTGGCTGTGTCACTGTAGTATGCTGATTTTAAGTCCTTTGGATATAAACCAAGGAGTGAGATAGCTGGGTCAAATGGTTCCATTCCAAGTTTTCTGAGGAATCTACAAACTGCTTTCCATAGTAGTTATACCAATTTGCATTCTCACCAGCAATGTATGAGTGTACCTTTTTCCCTACATCCTCAACAACATTTATTGTTGCTCGCATTCTTGATAATTGCCATTCTGACTGGA
The DNA here is from genome assembly GCF_902686445.1 of Sciurus carolinensis. Taxonomy (NCBI): domain Eukaryota; kingdom Metazoa; phylum Chordata; class Mammalia; order Rodentia; family Sciuridae; genus Sciurus; species Sciurus carolinensis. The sequence goes on from NC_062214.1 coordinate 67,747,180, forward strand.
GTGAGATGAAATCTTAGAGCAGTTTTGATTTGCATTTCTCTAATTGCTAGAGATGTTGGACATTTTTTCATATATTTGTTGATTGATTATCTTCTTTTGTGAAGTGTCTGTTCACTTCCTTAGCCCATTTATTGATTGGTTTATTTGTTGTTTTAGTGTTAAGCTTTTTTGACTTCTTTATATATCCTAGAGAATAATGCTTTATTGAGGTGCATGTGGTAAAGATTTTCTTCTAATCTTTAGCCTCTCTCTTTACATTATTGATTGTTTCTTTTGCTGAGAAGAAGTTTTTTAGTTTGAATCCATCCCATACATCAGTAATGAATCCACTGAAAGAGAAATTAAGAAAAATGCCCCATTCACAGTAGCCTCAAAAATAAAATAAAATAGTTGGGAATCAATCTAACAGAAGAGGTGAAAGACCTCTACAATAAAAACTACAGAAGACTAAAGAAAGAAATTGAAGACCTTAGAAGATGGAAAGACCTCCCCATGCTCCTGGATAGGCAGAGTTAATACTGTCAAAATGGCCACACTACCAAAAACATTTTACAAATTTAATGCAATTCCTATTAAAATTCCAATGACACTCTTCATACAACTAGAAAAAGCAATCATGAAATTCATCTGGAAAAATAAGGGATCCAGAATAGTCAAAGCAATCCTTAGCAAGAAAAGTGAACCAGGAGGCATCATAATACCAGACCTTAAATTATTCTACAGAGACACAGTAACAAAAACAGCATGGTATTGGCACCAAAACAGACACACAGACCAATGGTACAGAATAGAAGACAAGGGGACGAACCCACATAAATACAGTTATCCCAAAGAGACAAAGGCACCAAAAACATTCACTGGAGAAAAGATAGCCTGTTCAAGAAATGGTGCTGGGAAAAATGGAAAGTCACATGTAACAAAATGAAATTAAATCTTTATCTCTCACCTGGAATGAAACTTAACTCAAAGTAGATTAAAGACTTAGGTATTAGAACAGAGACTCTGTGCCTAATAGAAGAAAAAGTAGGCCCAAATCTTCACCATGTCAGCCTAGGATCTGACTTCCTTAACAAGACTCCTAAAGCACAAGAAGTAAAATCAAGAATCAATAGATGGGATGGATTCAAACTAAAAACCTCAGCAAAAGACACAATGTATTATATTTTTAAAAATTTCTCATTACATTTTAACTATTCTTACCCAAAAACATGATGGTAAGATGGATCTATGATGAATATATTCATTAGTTAGTAATCAAAGGAAAACAGGCAGAGAACAACAGGCAGAGAAAAAACTTTTTCCAATGTAGGAAAAGTGCCCGTAGTTAGTATTTTTTAACAAAACACTAGAGTTTATACAATTTATGCAGTGTTTATAAAAATCACTTTCAAAGTAGGGTACTTGGGAATTTAGTTGCATATTCCAGTGATGAAGTTGTTTAGAACTCCTCTCTAGGAAAGGTTTTTAGGCCTAATTTAATTCTCATTTGAAAAAATTAGTCACATTAATTATGGTCATGCACAGACATGGTTCCCAGCATTCCCACTAGCTCCCTAAACGGAATCCATTCTTGAAGCATGGTACCCATAACCCTCTCACTGCAATCATCAGGGGATGCTACAGAATGTCCCATAAGCTCCAAACTGCCATTTCCAAGTGCCCTGAGCAATTGCAGCCTCTGGCCAGTGTGAGTGGTCTGCACACTAAGGAAGGTGGTACCTGGAAGGTTCCCAGCATTCACTAAGTATAAGGCAGGTCAGGTTCATCCTTTGGTTCTTGGTCCCTGACAGTGCACCAGCCATATCATAGGCAATCATCATTACTGAATATACTATTTCTAGAACATCCCATTATATTTTCAATCACATAGTATAGAAGCCACAAATGTTCTCATAAGTGAACTGTATTCTACAAAACACATTTTAATCCTTAGGGCTGGCACCTGATGAATCAACTTCAAGAGTGACCAGGCATCTGTCTGGGGTCTAGTGGTGGCCTTACTCATGTGCTGGAGTTTTTAAGAGGAGAACAGAGCTGTGTTGCCTGTTTGCTGGGGCATGGGCCACAGATATCTTTGGGCTGGAATGTTCAGCACGTGACCCAAAAGATGCACCCAAAGAGCCTATTTTGACTCAAAACCAAAATGTTAAATGGGACTTAACTCTTCATGAATGGACAGGTTGTCTTCAAGCCAAAGACAGGATAAAGTTCTTCCTTCTACAACTATACCTCCAAAAATAGAGAGGAAAACAAAGAATGGGGTTTGGGATTTATGTTAAAAAAAAAAAAAATTCATCCTTAAAATTCAAAGCTGATACACTCCCAGCAACTGTGATAAAATACAGGTATTTTTAATCTAATGGATTAAGTCATGTCCTGTAGGGGGAGTCTGGTATGAACACATTATAATATTTTTTACATTATTAAAGTAAAGCAAACAAGAGAGATACAAAACCTACAAAAAATGAAATAATTACATTTACATTGGCAGTGGTTTAAACTGTGCCCCATAAATAAGATATGGTCAAGTTCTAGGCCCTGTTACCTGTGAACGGGACCTTGTTTTAGAAAGAGGGTTATTGAAGATGGTACCAAGTTAAGCTATAGTCACAAGGATTAAGGTGGGCCTTAACCCAACAACTGCTGTCCTTTCAAGAAGAGAAGACTCTGGATATAGAAGTTTATGTGCAGGGAGAAGCCCACGTGAGGATGGAAGACAGGTTAGAGAGATGCCATCTACAAGTCCAACAAGTCCAAGCATGCCAAGGATTGCTAATGGCCACCAGCAGCAGCAGGAGGAAGGAAAAATCCTCCCCTAGAGCCTTGGGCAAGAGCATTGCCCTGCCAACATCTTAATTTTGGACATCTAGGCTCCAGAATGTAGAGGGATAAATTTCCATCAGAAATCTGTGGTCATTTGTTACAGTAGTTTAAGAAAACAAAAGCAATGCTGCCACTGGCTGCTTTGGAGGCTGCTTTGGGTTTCTGTTGTCCACTGCTACCCCCTGGCATCCCTCTCAGTCTAGAAGGATAAGTCCAGTTCTGCAGTCTACAAAGAAGCTTTATTGTTTGCTTCAAGTAGAGGCTACAGGTGACTTCCACGGGCATCCAGAAGGTTCCAGTGGACCCCATGCTACCTGTGAATGGCCCATCTAGCAAGGCCTAGTGAAGCACAAGCACACCTGTGTGGACTTCCTCCAACAGGAAACTGGTCGCATCCACTCCCTTTCTACTGGCCAAAGTCAGTGTGAAGCACCTTTGGACCTGTTAGTCAGTATTTTCTTTAGTGGGGGAAGAAGTAATAGATGAATTTTCTTGGAAGTTGTAACTCTTGGTTATCTAGGCTTTCAGTAGTTTTCTAATATTCATAATAGGATGAATAATGGCTGATTCTCAGTGCTAGGCACTGGGAAGAGCACATCACATGCAATGGCTCACATAATCCTCAGCCCACGGAGGTGGGTGCTTTTGTTAACCCCTATTTTACTAATGAGGAAACCGAAGTCCAGTCAGGTAGACAAAGGTCTGATGTGAGCCTGAATCCTAACAGCAATTCCTAAAAAGGGAAACATCTCTTCCCTCTTACATATCAGCCACGGATTGACTCTAAATTTACCTGGTCACAAATACAGCAGCATCCACAGGGGGTGTATCGTCCTTCCCTCCTGGAACCTGATTGTTGCCAAGGTACCGTGCACCTCCATATTCTTCATTTTGCCAGTGACAGAAGCTCTCCAAGGACCGCTCGCCATGGTGCCCAATGGACAACTTGGCCTAATAGAAATTGAGGAGGTAGTCAGAGAAGTGGACACCCATGGAAGCCAAGTGTCCATCCAGATCATAGTGTGGACATTAAGGTGGAGACAGCTGCTCACTAAGACATCACTTGATGACTTGCTGTCCCCGTATAAAAGAATAACACTAGTGGCTATTCAGAACACCCCAGAAGAGAACATCAGGGATCTTATCTTTCAATTAAAATGCAGGTTATGTTAAAGAAAAGCAATCTACTTCTCTATAAATACAACAGTGTACCAAACCAAGCAGTGTCACCTCAATCTCATGTTGATAACCTGATGTGTAGATAACATGGTCATGTGGGATGCATTCAAACGTAAGACCAGGAAATGCTGCTACAGGGAATTCAGCAGGGGTGGAAGGTCCAGGAGGATGCCCTGATTCTAAAGGCCCCTTCAGCTCTGTACATAGAGCGCCTATGCGAGACCTTCCAGGTGGCAGGGATATGCAGGATCCCATTGCCAGGGCTCTTCTGTGACTCTAAACCGTCTCCACTGTTTACACTTCTGTGTGTTCTGAGTTGTGCTCATGGGGACTTACAGGACGTTGTCGTAGCAGGACAAGCTTGGTAACTTGAATGTTGATTTTAATTCCAAGGCTCTGGTGCTGAAACATATTATATACCTATCAAGAGAGAAAAAGATACAAAATATGTTTTAAAATACAGTGCAACCCTGGCTGAGGGCTTGGAAGAAAGAAAAGATATCAGATAGAAACTAAGGTAATCTGAATACACTACAGACTTAAGGTTATCTTACAGCATCAATATTGACCCACTAATCATAACATACCATACTAAGATATTAATAGAGGAAATCATGTCTAACTCTCTGTACCATCTGCTCAATTTTTCTGTAAATCTAAAACTGTTCTAAAATACAAAGTCTATTAATGAATGTCATATTAAAATGAATACTAAAATATACCTTGTGCACTTCCAGTAGTAGAAAAACTAAAAAATAATATATAAGTCAAATTTTGATATTGATAAAGATTTATTAGAACAAAAAATGCAAATATGTGAAGCATAACCTGGATTTTATTTCTAAGGTTTTCTGAAATCAAAAATAACTCCCTTAAAAGTGAATATTCCAAAAGAAAAACAGATATGATAGAAAACTCTGGAATCACACAGACATGTGTATACAGATACACTCAAAGCTAAGCTAGAAACAACTCAGCCTTTGAAAAAAACGTATAAGACAGGTGATTCTGAAAAAAAAAAAAAAAAAAAGAAAAAAAAAAGACATGGGTGTTAGATGATTTTGGTCAAACACTCAAAATTCCCATTCTGGGCTTTCATGCAGGGAGATGAGAGGGAGGGAGAAGATAGATACCTGTTGTGTCCAGCCAGGGTCTCTCTAACCCTTACCACAAACCTCAGTTGGGAAATAGGCTCCACCTAAAAGCTACCTGTTAAAGACAGCTGAAGGTGACTTGTTCCTCTAGCCAAAACATTCATTTCCTCCTTTATTCCCTGCAGTCCTCAAACTAACCAAAGTTTGTCACTGAAATAAATTATAGTAACAAAGGGATATGTCCTCAGAGTAGCCTCTTGCTATGGTTCACGTATAATTTGAGTGTCCCCCAAATGTCCATAAGCAAAGATTTGGTCCCTAGAGGGTGCCAGTGGGAGATGCTATGAACCTTTAGGAGGAAGGGACATGTGGGAGACCCTGAAGTCATGGAAGATAGGAGATATGCCCCCAAAGGGGACTGTGGGACCCAAGTCTTGCTCTCACTGCTTTTTGGCTTGAAATGTGACTGCTTGCTCTGACATGCACACCTGTCATTATCATCTGCCATCTTTGCCTGAGGTCGAAGCAACAGGTCTGATTTTGAACTTGAACCTCCAACACTAGGAGCTCAGTAAACCTTTTCTCTTTACAAATTAGTTGCCTCAAGTATTTCATTATAGTAAAACCAAACTAATACTTATTTCTTGTTGGTAGAACTTAAATTATAAATACCTCAAAATCAGAAGTCCTGCGAAAGTATTCCAAGGAGAAGAGATAAAGGGAATCTTGAATAAGGCAGAGGAATGAATTTTGACATGACAAAGAAACACCACTGACTTTAAAGATCCCTTGAGTTCCTTTTCTATAATATTACTCAGAGAGGTTAATTGGGGAAGGTGATAAAGTGGCAGTAGTTAGTTGCAGGACACAGAGGGAACAGGAATGAGAACTTTTTGAATATTCTACCTTGTTTTTACTCAGAGATAAAATCCAAAGGGGAGAATTTTCTATCAGCAACATTGACACTCTTTCTATTTGTTGCTGTGTTTCCACTATTCACACACCAGCAGCAGAAGCAATGGCCACTGCAGACAACATAGCCAGGTCAACTCAGGCCAAGTGGAGCTGGTCAATGACACAGTGCCTGGCCTGCAAGTCAGGCAGGCAGTGCTGAAAACATCTGTGTGACACAGGAATTAGCTGCATCATAGCTTGGAATTTACTGTTCAAAACTGTTGTTACAGTTAAATAAAATCTGTGTCACTTAAGAGTCTTTCCACAAGGAAAAACAGAACACATGCATTTTCCTGTTCTCACATTTTCACCCCCTACACAAATTTCCTTTCCTTAGGAACAAAACAGCAGTCATGTTGTTATACTGGACCACCTATAGGCTGATTCTGAAGTCATGTCTTCATTATCTATCCCCAAAGGACATATCCCTTTGTTACTATAAGAGGAAGGGGAAAGCATGCAACTTTTTCCTTGTTTTAGTATTTCCAGAACCACCCAAGGGCTCTAACTCAAATTTTTCCTAAAATATTCAGCACAAGGACTGGACCCAAATTGGTAAACCTCAGTTCGAAACACAAAAATAAGAATGAACAAAAACATAGTTATGAAGGAGAAAACTTGAGTTGCACAGGATTTTGTTTTAAGGTGACTTCAACAATGCCCATGGGGTTGGGGGTGTAGCTTGGTAGGGCAAAGTGGGTTCTTAGCATACACAAGACCCTGGGTTCCAGCCCTAGCACCAAAAATAAATAAAGAAGCAATGCCTGTAATGTCAACAGTAGCCAAACACTAAAGATGTTAAGAAATGTTGTAGATTTCAAGAAACAATGTGGAAAAGCACTTCTCAGCAATATTCTGAACTGCTGTATAAAGAATCTACAGGGAGTAAATGAAATCATCAGGAAGAATACAACTACAGGACAAGCTCCCTGTTAGAATCACCCATTTGCTTCTTGCTGAGCTGAACACAGTTCAGAACCAAATTCATTCCATATCCCAAGGTTCAGTCTTCCCTTGGAACAAATGCACAAAAAAAATAAAAAAGAAGTGGAGATGGAAGAGGGGAAAAAAAAACAACAAAACTTAATGTTCCAGGGGCTGGGTACAAGGTGAAACAGGAAGCTGATAAGTAGCTATGTAGTGTCAGTTTTGCAAGATGGGAGAATTCTAGAGATCAGTTGGACAATGATATGTATATACTTAACACTCAACTGTACACTTAAAAATGGTTCAGATGGCCAGGCACATGCCTGTAATCCCAGTGTCTCAGGAGGCTGAAGCAAGATTATGAGTTCCAAGCCAGCCTCAGCAATTTAGTGAGGCCATAAGCAACTCAGTAAGACCCTGTCTCTAAATAATATATATGTTATTATTGGGCTGGAGATGTGGCTCAGTGATTAAGTGCTCCTGGGTTCAATCCCTGGTACCAAAAAAAAAAAAAAAAGGTTAAAATGGTAAATTTTATGTAATTTTGTGAAAATTAAAACTTTTTTTTTTTTTTGAAGTTTCATGCTCACAATAATATTCTCTAGAAAACCCTGTGATAAGGACATTCTGGATCAAGAGAGAAGGTATCAGAGACTGACCACAGCACTTTGTCACTAGTTGTCCACTAACCACATTCCAACAAAGCTCTGTAGAACCCAGGACAGGGGCGGGGTGGATACACAGGATCTCCCTTGAGGCCCCACACCAGGCTCAGCAAGCCAGATGAAGACCTAGTGACAGCCACGAAACACAAGGTATAAGCCTCAAAGATGCAGAGCTAAGCCTGTGTCTTTTTTCCATGGAAATTCAAGCTCAGAAGTAGTTCTAGAGGTAGGAGCCACAAGACACTTAGAGAGACACCTGGTTGGACAAGGAACACTGTAGCCAATTGTCTGGAAACTCTGTCCCTAGTGTTCGGCTCTGGCTATGTCCCAGTAAGTATTCAGAGCCCTGGCAGTCTCTGTCACATTTCCTTGGCAGCATGGGGGCTCAGCCAGGTGGACCTACTGCCAACAACTAACTGTGGCTCTCCCCACTGGGCGACTTAAGGACACTGTGAGGAATGAGGGATGGCAGACAGGGAGCAGAGGAGTAGGTGGTGGAGCAGATGGGGAGAAGTTACTCGTCACACCAGGAAGAATTTTCACAAGGTCACCATCTCTGGGCATGACCCTGACCTGAGCATGCCCAGAGACAGATAGGCACCCTCAAGTAATAGCATCCATTACTTGGGAGGGGTTACATTTTCTAGTCCCCAAAGCAGAAACATCAACATCCCCAGGGGAACATGCTGAAATGCACACTCTGGAGCCCACAATAGACCTCCCTAAATCAGAGACTCTGGAGGTGGCCACACCATCTGTGTTGAACAAACCCCCCAGGGCTTCTGACTCCCCCTAGAGCATGAGAACCAGTGAGTGTTTTAACACCACGCTAATTTTGATGATCACCAGAGAAAGGTTTGTTGTCTGTTTCATAAGGTAATTGAGTGAAATTATGTCATTTTTCCTCTGAAAAGAGCCTGCCTGGAATGTCTCAGGTTTTTCATTCCACTCCAAGGTTGTTAAGGAAGCTAAGAACAACTAAAGCTCCGTCAAGTGGCCCTGTTTTCCAATTTGGCTGCTCAAATGGGGATTTTCTGGTGTTCACACCACCTGTTTCCATTTGCACTTTGTTCTTTAAGTCACGTATGCAAAAAAGGCACCACACATTTTGAAAATCCACGGCAGCCAAAACGGCACCGGCCTGGTCGAGGCTTCCTTCTCTGCATATACCTGCATGGGTTGACTGGGGATGCAGTGGCAGGAGCCGGACTCCATTCCACTGGGAAGAAGGATTTATTCACTGCAGTGCTGGGGATGCAATCCAAGTTCTCATGCATACTAGGCAAGTGCTCTACCACTGAGCCACAGCCTCAACTCTCAGGAGAATCTTTCAAAACAGCTATGTGCACAGTGCACATCGCTCTTCTGCTTATGCTTATCAGCAGCTGCCTACCACACACCAAGCAAAGCCCACTCACCATGCCCTGGTGTAATGGCCAGCCTGCTGCTCACAGTCCCCGCCACTCTCCCATTGCACACCAGGAACTGCCCCTTTGGATGCTTCTCAAATGCCAGACTGACCCCCACTGGAGGGCTCTTCATGTCAGCGTGGCACCACCCACTGTCAGTGGAGGGCCACGCCTCACAGAGGCCACCTCAGTCACTTGTCATCACTTGGTTCTTTGCACAGCAGTTATCCCTCTCTGATCTTCCTTCTCAATAGTGTGTTGAACACTGCCTGTTGTTCCTCCATGGAGCCTGATAAGGATGAGACCTGGAGTAATTCCCACTCTACCCCAGATGAGGTAGAAGAACCCCTAGCTCATATTAAGTGCCATAAACACAGCTGAACAGAGTTGACATATATCTTATTTTTGTGGTAAAATGCATATAACATAAAACCATCTCTGCCATTTTTAAGTGTACAGTTCATGGTGTCAAGCACATTCACATGGTTGTGCAAACATCACTACCATCTCCAGAACATCATCTTACAAAACTCAAATGTTGTGCCCATTAAACACTTACTTCCATTCCTGCCACCCCCAGCCTCTGACAACTAACATTCTACTTTCTGTCTCCTTTAATTTGACGACTCTGGGTATCTCACGTAAGTGAAGTCATTCAGTATTTGTCTTTTGGTGACTGGCTTATTTCACTCAGCATTATGTCTTCAAGTCACATCCATATTGTAGTATCTGTCTTTTAAAGCTGTATAATATTCTAAGATATGTACAGTCCATTTTTTTTTACTCTTCCATCAATGGATACTTCATTGCTTTCACCTTTTGACTATTAGAAACAATGCTGCCATGAACATGGGAATACACATACCTCTTTGAGACTCTTCTGAATTTCTGTATATACAGAGGTAGACTCAAGGGGTCATACGTCATTTGAGTCAGCCTCTTTTATACTCTAGTCTTTGTACTGGTTAGACTGCAGGGCCTTGATTGATTTTATTTTTTTGTGGGGCCCAAACAGCATCTACTGTTATTTTCATGGAGGGGATGGGGTTCTCCCACAGGATGAGCTCTGGAGAAAGACAGGGGCCCTATTCCCACTGTAGAATCCAAAGGCAGTGGAAACTCACTCTGCCTGCTCTAGCAGCCCCAGAACAGGCCTGTTCCCTAAGTCCATCCCCACTTCCCAGACTCTGATGCTAAAAGAGGTACTGCAGATAATTAGGAGACATTCCTGGGGCAGAGACTTGGAGGTAGGAATCCAGTGGTGGACATCAGCATCCAGCAGTGTGTCACCAGCCCTGGCCCCTGGCCTGAACTCCACCTTGATGTCTCAAGCTATCTGACCTCCCCAAGACCCCTCCCCTAGGACTGCCCCCCAAGTTTTGAGCCTGGTAATCCATACCTCCTTCTGATCCTGAAAACCTCCCTCTATACCTCTAGATACCTTTTCCTGTTCTACATCAGTTAGTGCAGATCCAGTTTCTGTTGCTTATAATCAACAACCCTGATGGAGACAAGAGCCAGGCTGCCTGCTCCAGGGTTTACAAAACTCCTTTCTTCCCTGTTGGAGAACAAGACTACTTTGCAAGCTGCCAGACTCCTCCTATGCTTCTTCTTGGTTATATAAGACCTCAATAATGACCACAGGGCTAGGGTTGTAGCTCATTGCCTAGCATGTGCAAGGCCCTGGGTTCAATGCCCAACACCACAAAAAACAAATTAAAAAAAAATAAATGGCCACATCAGTTCTGCTCTCACGGTAGTCATTACTTCTATCACTTTGGAGTCCTTTGCAACAGGTAAGGCTGTGAAGCCATTCCTAAGCAGTCAGGTGCTCTCTCCACACACTCCTTTTTAACTATGCAGGTTTTATCTTCTCCATTCTCCACCACCCTCCTTGAAAGACAAGACATGCACCAAGAGGGACTAACAGGGCTGCCCATGGCACAGTGCCTGCCTCGGGTGCTGTGTAGGATGGGTAAACATGTGATTGTCTTTATGTAGAAACCAGTTCTAACAGAGTTCAGTACACCATATCCCCAGGGTGTTTTCTTGAAATACAAAAGGCTTTTCAGAAGCAAATTAATCAGGGAATTTAAAAAGTACAATGTTTGTTAACATGACTTCAGTGCTAAATCCTTTGCAAAGGATGTTGGTATAGGGTACCTGTCACTAATACATACCCTCACAGACTCCACGAATATTTCTAGATCATCTGCATGTAAACTGAACAGGAAGTACAGTGATAAAGTAGACATGGTCCTACTTGAATGAGCTTACAGAAACTAGAAGGATAGTAAATAGGATGAGTTTCTTTTTTTAATAATTTTTTTAGTTGTAAATGAACACAATACCTTTATTTTATTTATTTTTATGTGGTGCTGAGGATCAAACCCAGTGCCTCACACATTTGAGGTAAGCACTCCATCACTAAGCCACAACCCCAGCAGGACAGGCATTTTTAATTGTAGTAAAATGTGTAACATAAAACATAACATTTAGCAAATTGTTAAGGGTACATTTTAGTGGCATTAAATACATGCACATTATTCTACAACCATCATCCCTACTCATCTCCAAAACTTTTGCAATCTTGCAAAACTGAAACCGTGCCTATGAAATACTAATACCTGATTCTCCCTCCTCAGTCCCTGGCAACCACCACTGGCTTTCTGTCTCTAAGAGTTCCATTATGCTAGTTGCCTCAGATTAATGAAGTCATTTAGTATTTGTCTTTTGGTGACTGTCTAATCTCACTTAGCATCATGTCCTTAAGGTTTATCCATGTTGTAGGATAGGCAGGAATTTCTTTTGTAAAACTAAATACTATTTCACTGTACATATATGACACATTCTGTCTCCTCATCCATCAGTGGATACTTGGGCTGCTTCCACATCTTGGTTATTGTAAATAATGCTGCTATGACCAGAGGTGTACTAATATCTTGTGTCCTTGTTTTCAGTTCTTTTGGGGTATTTATTCAAAAGTGGAATTGCTAATTCACATAGGTGTTTTTCCTCCAAAGAGCCACAGTGTTTTCCACAGCAACTATACCGATTTACACTCCCACCAACAGTGACAAGAGTTTCCATTTCTCTACAACCTTACCATCTTCAGTTTTGTTTCTGTGGATGTTTTTGTTTGCTTTACAACAGCAATCCCAATGGGCACTTGACCACTGAGTCACATCCCCAGCCCTATTTTGTATTTTATTAGAGACAGGGTTTCACTGAGTTGCTTAGTGCCTCACTCTTGCTGAGACTGGCTCTGAACTCACAATCCTCCTGCTTCAGTCTCCTGAGCCACTGGGATTACAGGTGTGCACCACTGTGCCTAGCCTCCCCAGTGATTATTGATGTTAAGCATATTTTCATGTACTTTTTGGCCATCTGTATATCTTCTTTGAAAAAATGTCCACGCAAGTCTTTTGTCCATCTTTGAATCAGATTGTTTGTTTTGTTGTTATAGGGTCCAGGAGATCTCTGTATGTTCTGGGTATTATGTAATATGTGATTTCCAAATATTTTCTCCCATTCTGCAGATGGCCTCTTTACTCTATTGATAGTGTCCTTCGATACACAAAACTTTTTAATTTTGATGACGTCTAATTCATCTATTTTTCCCATTGTTGTCAGCTGTGCCTTTGATATAACATCCAAGAACTCACTGCCAAATCAAATGTTATGAAACTTTTCCAACATGCATTTTAGAATTTTAGCTCTTACATTTAAGACTTTAATATAATTTAATATCTGCATGTGCTACCAAAGGTCTAACTTCATTCATTTGCATGAAATTATCCAGTTTTCCTGGATATCCATATGCAGAATTAGATCCCTATCTCTCACCCTGCACAAAAGTCAAATCAAAGTGGACCAAAGACTTAGGAATTAGGCCAGAAACTTTGCAACTGCTAGAAAAAAACACAGGGTCAATACTCCAACATATTGGTGGAGGCACCAACTACCTTAACAAAACCCCTAAAGCTTAAGAAGTAAAACCAATAATCAGTAAGTGGGAAGCCATCAAATTAAAAAAGTTTCTGCACAGCAAAGGAAATGATTAAAAACATGAAGAGAGTGCCTACATAATGGGAGAAAATCTTTGCCAGCTACTCCTCTGACAGAGGTTTAATGCCCAGAATATATATAGAACTCAAGAAGTTTAACATGAAAAAAATAACACAAAACAACAACAAACCCCAATCAATAAATGGGCAAAATAACACACATTTCTCAAAAGAAGGAACACAAATGGCCTACAAATATATGGAAATATGTTAAACATCCCTAGCAAAGAGAGAAATGCAAATCAAAACTACACAGATTTCATCTCACTCCAATCACAATGGCAATTATCAAGAATGCAAACAATATGAATGCTGGCAAGGATATGGGGGAAAGGGACACTCAAACATTGTTGGTGGGACTAAAAATTAGAACAACCACTCTGGAAAGCAGTATGGAGATTCCTCAAAAAACTAGGAATAGAACTACCATATGACTGAGCTATCCCACTCCTTGGTATTTATCCAAAAGAACTCAAGTCAGCATACCATGCTGATACAGACACATCAGTGTTTATAGCTTACAGCAGTGCAACTCACAATAGCCAAAATATGGAACCAGCCCAAGTGCCTGTCAACAGATGAATGGATCAAGAAAATGTATATATACACAATTGGGATTCACCCAGCCATAAAGAATAATGAAATTATGGCATTTGCCGGTAAATGGATGGAACTGGAAAACATCATGCTTAGTGAAATAAATCACGGTTAGGGTTAAATGTTTTCTCTCATATATGGAAGCCAGAACAAAGTAAGGGGAAAGGGGGAGGGGTCAGAATGCAAACAATATGAATGCTGGCAAGGATATGGGGGAAAGGGACACTCAAATATTGTTGGTGGGACTAAAAATTAGAACTACAACTAAAAATTAGAACAACCACATCATAAAGAAAGAGAAGATCAGAGGTGGAGTAGAAGGAGCTCGAGAGAGAGGGAAGAGGGACGGGAAGGGGGAGAAAACACAAATGAATTTGACAAAATCATGCTCTGTGCATGTATACATATACCACAGGGAATTCTACCTTTATGAATATCTATAAAGGATCAATCAGAAATAAATGAATAGAAGGAAAACTAATAGAGTAAAAGAAGGGGACTAGGGAGGGAAAGGGGAGAGAAAGTGGGGGCACCAGGTCTAAAATAGAGTACATTATTCCATGTATATATGATTATGTTGAAATGAAGCCAACTATTATATATAACTATAATATACTAATAAAAGCATTAAAAAAGAAATCAAGTTTTCCAATTGTTGAAAAGTCTGTCACTTCTCCCTTGGATTATATTGGCATCCTTGTCAAAAATCATTTGATTACATATGGGAATGTTAATTTCTGGGCTATTCCATTGGTTTACAGGTTTGTCTTTAGCCTAATAAAGTGTTTTGATTACTACAATTTCATGGTAAATTCTGATAATAAGAAGTGTGAGTCCTCCAACTTTGTTCTCTTTCAAGATGATTTTGGCTATTCAGGGTCCTTTGAGATTTCACATAAATTTTAAGATTCCTTTTTTTTCTATTTCTGAAAAAAATTATCTTTGGGAGTTTGATAGAAATATCACTGAATCTGTAATTGCTTTGGGTAGTATTTATATTGTAACAGTAAATTTCTGGATCCATGAACATAATGACTTTCCATTTGTGTCTTCTTAGATTTCTTTAATCAAAGTTTTATAGTCTTCAGTGTATAAATCTTGGTTAATTTACAAGGATTTTATTCTTTCCAGTGAAACTATTTTTCCTTGTCAGTTTGTTCACTGTGTTCAGGGAAATGCAGCCAACTTGTGGGTACTGGTTTTGTATGATGTTACTCAGAATTTGTTTATGTTTGGGGGAGCATGAGTCTGCCTACTTTAGGGTTTTCTACATATAAGATCATGACATCTGTGAACAGATATCATTTTAACTCTTCAATGCATCATTATTTGGATAGCTTTTACTTCTTTTTCTGATCTAAACGCTCTGATTAAGACCTATGATGAAAGAAGTAGCAAAAGTGGGCATCTTGGCCTTATTTCTGATCTTGAAGGAAAAGTCTTCATTATTTCACCATTGAGTATGGTGTTAGCTATGGGCTTTTCATATGTGCCTTTCATAATGAAAGGTACTTCCTTTGGTGTCTAGTTTATTGAGTTTTTTTTATCACAAAAAGGTGCTGAATTTTGTCATTTTTCGATTGTGATGACTCAATTTTTTCCCCTCATTTTGTTAATGTGGTATATTAGGTTTATTGATTTGCATAGTAAATATTTACACATGTATAAATGTTACATTCTCCTGTTGTACTGAAGTTTTTATTCATATTTAGTGCCCTTCCTTATCACTTGTAACCTTCTTTATTTAAAGTCTATTTTATTTGATATGAGTATAATCACCCCTGCTCTCTTTTAGATACCATTTGCATATAATATCTTTCTTCATCCTTCACTTTCAACTCATTCCTGTCTTTAAATCTAAAGGCAATTACTGAACTTTTGCATTTGTATTTATTTTCTATATAACTTTTTTTGTCCCTCATTTCCTGAATTACTAATTTCTTTTGTTTTGATTTTTTCTTCCTGCAGTTAAACTTTTTAATTCCCTTCTGATTTTCTTTTTGTGTAGATTCTACAGATACTTTCTTTGGTCTTACTATAGTGATTACATTTTATTAAAGTTATAACACACTATTTTGATTTTATACCAGCCTAACTTCAATAGTGTAAAGAAACCACAGGATTTTTTTCAAATGCAGATAAATATGGAATTGCAAATTCAAAAAGCAACTACCACATATAAACAGGCCTCTGTGATCAACACATCAGAGTGGAACTCTTCAGAGGAACCCTCTGAGGAGATGTTTACAAGTATCCCAAAAGACAGAAAAGCTCACTCAACAAAGAACAGAACAGCCCTCCTGGCAAAGACCACAAGTCAGAGAGAAGCTGGGATCCCTGAAAAACAGGTGGCCTCTACAGGGGAAGCCAGAGCTGAGGTAGGGAAAAGAATGAGGTGCAGGAGATGTGCTGGACCCTGTCACACACACAGTTTGGGAGGTTCCCAAAGGGAAGGTTCCCCATCAACTGCAAGGGGAAGCCATAGAGGGGCTTAATGCTGCTGAATGACAGAGCCCTAATTCTTCTGGAAGATGACTTTGCTAGTCACTCTTTAGCAAGGATTCAAGAGGTAATTAAAATAGAAGTGAGGAGTCCAACAAGGAAGTTCCAGCAGCTGTCAAGGCCAGAAACAATGGTGGTCAATTCAGGCTAGAGAGGGAGATAAAGGATGGATCGAGGTATGTCTATCACTTTGAGCAAGGTGACATGGGAGTCCTCAGCCCTGGGTGGTAGTCTTTGCCTTGCAGTGTACCCACTGACTCTGCATGCTGGCCCTGTCATTCCTTCAGAACCTCCATTTCCTTCTCTGTAAAATGGGAATAACAAAAGTCACCAGCATGAGGCAGCAGTGATGTGAAAGCACTGGTCTGCTGGCAGGGCTGGGAGGCACATCACACGTCTTCCTTCCTCTCTGAAGTGGAAGACGGGGCCAGTGGTTGGCACTCATCTAACATGCTGCAACTGGGATGCTATGAAAACTGTGAATGGAACTTGACACCAAATTCTCCTGGCTCAGGATATGGTTTGAGCACATGATTGTCTGCCTTGGGTAGTGGGCCTATCTGGGTCCCTGACAAGTTCCACACTGTGGGGGGCCAGCAGGTCAAGGTGGCACACCGGGGTAAGTAAGGGCTCTGCCTGCAGAGACCCAAGTGGAAAGGCAAGAAGTCAGTGGGTATCCAGCCATCTGCACCAAGGATTCCCTTCCCACAACCTGGAAAGAAATGTATTGGAATGAAGGTGGCAACCAATTCTGGCAAGTTTCCCTCCAAATCCAAAGGGGTTAAGAAGTCAGAGCTACCTCTATCCTGCATCCCCACAAACCCTCTCTGGAAGAGACAGATGGGCTTGACAGCATCCTCTTCCTCTTCACTGCTCCTGGGGGCTTGTCTAATGACAGGGCTCTGTGTCCCAACCTCATCCCTTCCCTTCCTCCTGGCTCACAGGTTATCTCACTTACTCACAGAATTCCTCTCTAAAATAGCCACAGGCAGGAGAGAAACCTTTGGATTTCCTAAACTGGGACTTAAGGGATTGAGGGAGGGAGGAGGTGGTGATGGAGGCTGATCTTATTCAAAACAAGACAGATGTCTGAAGGTAACTTGTTTTTCCTATGTACTGAATAGTGACCCAGGTAGGACAGGTTTGCATGGAGAGGCATCAGTGTGACTGGGTTTGCAGACTCAGCTTACATTTGCTTCAAGCCTCAATCAGCCCAGAAATTGAAAGTACAGACGACTGAAATTACAAGTATCATCACACCACACCATACATATAGCACAGTCACCCATATTAGGTAGGCCTCCTCCGGAAATATTCAGATCCAATTTTAATATGAGTAGTCCCAGAGTTGCCATCAGCAGGAGGAACTTGAGCCTTTGGTGACTTACTAAAAAGGAGTGAGGGTTGCTGAATTAAAAGCAAGGAACACAATTCCATCCCTCCTGTCCTTCAGCCCTTATAGCCCACATAGGGTGGGGTAAGGCGGTGCTTCCATGTATCATCCTCATCCCTCCCTAGCCTCTCTTAAAATGCCCAAATGGTAAGTTATGAAAATGAATATCAAAGTACAAGCTGTGCCTTATTACTACCTTAGTTGATGTAATGAATGTTTATTCCTTACATTTGTACACTGGATAATTTAAAAAATAAATGAGATGAAATTATCTGCAGTCAGAAGAACCTGGTGCAGGGCCAGGTCCACCATCCTTCCTCTCAGGCTTCCTTGATGCAGCCCTTCATTATTAACCAGCTACTGGAAAGACTGGGTTTGTGCAAATGAATAACTCAGAACACATAAATGTTTTTTAGCAACCAGAGCTAAGAGCCCTAAAAAGTTAGCAAAAGCAGGAGAGAAGATGGTAAATTGCAGGAAAAGTACACTTCCAGCAGATCCTTAGCACTAGATTTACAAAGTGGGAAGACTATTCCTCAGTGAGGTGGGAAACCAAAGGAACTCACTGAAGCCTAATACTGGACTATAAAAGAAACCATAGAGACACAGAGTCAGAAGCTCCATAACATAAGTCATTCATTAGAGATGCACCAGCTTGGCTTGGCTGCCAATGGCAGCAGCAGTGGAAGCTGAGGGAAGCAGGGGAGTGCAGACAGCCAGCAGATAAACAAACAAAAATAAATAAATAAAGAAAAATTGGCTTAGAGAAACCAGTGGATGAGAGGAAGGCTGGTTTTAATGGAGATAGATTCACTGGGTGAAGTGGTTCAGTGAAAGCTAACCTGAAATAGCTTGTCCCAGGGGCAGGTAGTTTGGTAGGGATCAAAATCACTGGTGGAAAGGATTCCCTGGACATGGAAAATGTGGAAAATGCACGCACACCCAGGTGAGGAAACAGGTTGCCACATGGTGAGGGAACCATCTATAAGTGCTCTGCAATAGTGAGCGAGTGGAGACAGAAGATTGGGAATTCATAAAGAAAGTCACCAGCATTCATCTGTTATAATTCCCAGAGTGTGCCTGAACCAGAGTGACTGAAAAAGGCACAAAGAAAACTACCTGGATCATACAGGCTCTGGATACCAAGGGAGCTGGCTCTCCATAAGAGACATCGGGAAGATGCCTAGAGTGGTAATACAGAAGCATCTGCACTCCAGAGTGGACACCCAGTAATTCATATTCATAGCAGTGAAGACGGAACCTGTAGAGATTTAGTCTCTACACCCTACAAGTGGATTTTACTAGAGGCCATTGAGATCCAGGCATATAGCAGAGACTAGCATTACCCCTAGCATAGGGGGCATGAATCAAATCTCAAATACCCACCAACCAAGTTCCAAAGTTCAGTTAAGACTAAATCCCAACTACTGTAATTTCCAATTAGAACTCTGTTGCACCCCCTACTACAAAAATACAATTTGTCAGTAACCTCCAGCCTCTCCCATCCAGTACCGGGAGACTGGAAGCAGAGATCTATCGCAACCAGCTTTGCCTCCTAGTCACAATGGCTGCCAGCTAAGTGAGGAGCACAAAGGTGTTGGATTTAACTCCCAGCACTCGACCCAAGGGTTACAGAGCCAAAAAGAAATATGAAGAATGAAAATTCATCTCTGCCAACAGTTTTGACTACCTCAGCAGAAATAAACCCTTTATTTCTCATTAAGATTTTTCCTTTCTTCTTTCATTTTTCTTTCTTTTATTTTCTCCCCACATTCCCCACTTAAAAATATGTTCTTATATTTTTATTCTTTTATAAATATTAACTTTAATTTTTTCAAATGGTATTTATTGTATTTTTTACATTTTTCTATTCTGTAAGATTTTATGTTTATGTAAGTGGGGGTATTCTCACTGTACAGATAGGCTTGAAAATATATATACATACATATATATATATGCACACACATTTATATTCATATAATTTTACTTATACTGTTTGTCTCTGTACCTGTTGTTTAGCCTTGGTTTGACATGGGGGGAGGGTATACTTATACATGGGTTTGAGTTGTTTTGATCACACAATTGCTTGTTTGTTCACAACTTGGTTTTTGTCCCTCTTATTGCTCCTTCTTCGATCTCTTCCGTTCTTTCCTTCTTTCCTGTTCCCTCTTCCTCTCTTTCATTTTTTAAATACTTTTAATTTTTTATTCCTCCTCCTTTATAGCTGATATATGGTACCTATCTTATGCCTCTCCTATGATCACTTTTTTAATTTGAACTTTCTCTTGCCTCCCTACCCTGTTTTTCTCCACATAAGAAACTATAATCCCAGTAAATAGAATTATATAGTTTAGGTAACTCCTAACCTAGTCATGTTATTGTGATTATTAATTCAGTGGATGACATGGTAGACATCTGCTATCTAATGACTGATCTATTGCAGGTTTTTTAATGGTCAGTACTGTTGTTTAATGCTGATCCCCACTGTTTCAGTTTTTTTACTGCTGTGACTATAAGACCTGACCAGAACAATTTTAGGGGAGGATAAGTTTATTTGAGGGCTCGTGGTTTCAGAGGTCTTAGTCCATTGAAGGCCAGCTCCATTTCTCTAGGTGAGGCAAAACATCATGGTGAAGAGTGTGATGGAAGGAAGAAGCTCATATGATGATTAGGAAGCAGAGAGAGAGACTCCACTTGCCAGATACAAATACATACTCCCAAAGCCATGCCCCAATTGCCACCTCCAGTCACACCCTACCACTCCAATTACCACTCAGTTACCTCTCAGGGGATTATTTCACTGATTGCGTTAAGACTCTTATAACCCAATGATTTCTCCTTTGAACCTTCTTGCATTGTCTCAACCATGAGCTTCTCGGGGACACCTCACATCCAAACTTATAACACCCACCAATTGTATGTAGATGGCAATTAGTGTTATACACATTTAGCTTAAGGCTGTATGTCTATTGCTAACTTTAGTGCTAGTCCATTCTCCCCCTTTCCTCTAAGAGGGGGTGGAAAGTGATTGGGACACTTCAAGTTCACAGAGTAGAGATCCTGCTGCAGAGCAATAACCATAACTCAACCAAGTAACAGTGAATTTTATTAGAATTCAAATGATCTTTCTAAATGTCAAGAATTATACATCCGAATTCTCAGAATCAATGACATTTAGTTTTTGCATATTTCACTACTTCTAAAGAGATAGCCACATGCCATCTATATCAAATGCTAACTTCTATGGTTTGGTTGTGATTTCAATGCGTCCTCCAGCAGTTCACATGTAGAAATTTAATTCCCATGGTGAAGTATTAAGAAGGTGAATAACTAACCCAATTTTGGTGTTTAGAAGTGGGGCCTTTGGGAAGTGATTAGGATTAAATAAGGTGATCAGGGTGGAGCCCCCTATGATTAAATACAGGTGGCTTTCTAAAGGAGGGAGACAGACTAGAAGACACACACAAAATTTAGCCCCAACTGAGTCATAACATTAATTTATCACATAGAACTGGGAAACAAAACCCCATACCAACAGCCAGGCCCCAAGGAGGAACAACCAGAGTAGGAGTATTCCTCAGGTCAGTCCTATGGACACCTATTCATACATTAAAAAAAAAAAAAAAAGAAGTCCCAGAACAAAAAAAGATAGCTACACCAAAGAACACATGTATAAAAGAGGAAGGGGAATCCATCTCAAATGATGTGTAACTCCAAAACCTCTGAAAACATGAACAGGCAAACAAATCTCCTCTCAAAATTGACAAATTCAAAAGAGGATCCCATAGATATAGAAGTAGACAGAGAAAGTGTATTTTAAAAAGGTTATTAAGAGGCTCAATGAACTAAAAGACAACCTAAGGAATGAATTAAGCAGCAATCATAGGAGATAAAAGACCATTTCAATAAAGAAACAGATACTGAAAAGAAAACAATTAGAACTCCTGGAAAAGACACAATGAATCAAATTAAAAGTTCACTTGAAAGTATCACCAACAGATTATGTTGATATAATATATGGCTCAAAGACAGAACTTCAGACCTTGCAGACAGAGTGTATGAACTTGAATACGCAATATGCAATAAAGGGGAAAAAAAAGACCATGATCAGAATATACAAGAACTCTAGATAGCATGAAGAGAATAAACTGGAGGGTCGTTGGGATAGAAAAGAATCTATCCCAATGTGGAGATATACAATAAGGGCATCAAGAACATTTTAAATAAGATAGTAACAGAAAACTTTCTCCATATCAGAAA
Source organism: Sciurus carolinensis (assembly GCF_902686445.1). Taxonomy (NCBI): domain Eukaryota; kingdom Metazoa; phylum Chordata; class Mammalia; order Rodentia; family Sciuridae; genus Sciurus; species Sciurus carolinensis. The sequence goes on from NC_062214.1 coordinate 67,769,050, forward strand.
TAAGAGAGACATCAACATACAGGAAGCACACAGACCCAAAACAGACAAGATCAGAAGAGAAATTCTTCAATGCACATCATAATCAAATTCCTAACACATAAAATAAGGAAAGAATGTTAAAAACTGCAAGGGAAAAATGACAGTTCACATTTAGAGGCAAATTAATAAGGTTTACCTCTGATGTCTTACTCAGACCTTAAAATCAAGGAGGGCTTGTAATGAGATATTCCAAGCAGTAAAAGAAAACAATATATTCAGCAAAGTTCTCTTTCAAAATCAATGTGGAAATAAAAACATTCCATGACAAAGATACACTAAAGAATTCATGACCACCAACCCAGCACTACAAAGAATACTCATAAATATACTGCACAGAGGAACTTAAAAACAAATCCCAAAGTCCCCAAATAGATGACGATCACTAAAAGAGTAACCAACTAAATGAAAATCAAAACAAAATTTAATACAGCAAATAAATCAAAATGGCAGGAAATCACAAATACATATTCATAATAACACTGAATGTAAATAGGCTCAACTCCCCAATTAAAAGACATTACCAGAATGGATCCAAATTTAAAAAAGGATCCAACTATATGCCATTTGCAAGAGTCTCATTTCATAGGCAAAGACATCCACAGGCTAAAGGCAAGAAGATGGAAGAAATATTCCATGGAAATGAAGTCCCAAAATAAGCAGGAGTAACTATTCTCACATCTGACAAAGCCAATTTCAACCAAATATTAATCAGAAGAGACAAAGAAGTCCAATACTTCATGGAAAAGGGAACAATACAAAAAGAAGATATAACAATAATAAATATATATATGCTCCAAATGTTTCTATCTAATTACATTATAAAACATACTCCTAGCCAGGCACAGTGGCACGCACCTATGATCCCGGAGGCTCAGGAGGCTGAGACAGGAGGATTGTTAGTTCAAAGCCAGCTGCAGCAAAAGTGAGGTGCTAAGCAATTCAGTGAGATCCTGTTTGTAAATAAAATAAAAAATAGGAGTGGTGATGTGGCTTAGTGGTTGAGTGCCCCTGAGTTCAATCCCCAGTACCAAAAAGAAAAAAACAAACAAACAAACAAACAAAAAAACCAAAAACAAGTAAACAAAAAAATACTTCTGGAACCCCAATAAAATAATACTGGGTGATTTTGATACATCTTATGCATAGACAGGTCATCCAAATGTAAAATCAAAAATATTACTAACTTAAATAACACTGAAAAACCAAATGGTACAGAATATTTCACCCAAAACAGCTGAATTTATCTTCTCCTCAGCAAATATCATGGAATATTTTCCAAAATAAACCATATTCTAAGACACAATATAAATCCTAGCAAATACAAAAAAAGACAATTTTTTGCATCCTATCAGATCATAACAGAATGAAACTAGAAATCAACAGCAAGAAAAATAACAGAAACCAATAAAGACATGAAGATTGAACAATACTCTTAAATGAAGAAGGGATTGTAGAAGAAATGAGAGAAGAAATCAAGAAACAAGTGAGAATAGAGATACAACATACCAAATCTCTGGGACAGTATAAAAGCAGTTCTAAGAGAAAAAATTATAGCATTGAGTGTCTACATTATAAAAAAGAGAGATTCTGAATAAGCAAGCTTATGCTCCGCCTCAGGGTCTTGGAAAAGGAAGAAAAAACTAATTCCAAAACCAGCAGAAGACAGGAGATAATAAAGATCAGAGCTGAAATTAATAAAATTGAGAATTTAAACAGTACACAGGATCAGTGCAACAAAGAATTTGTTCTTCAAAAAGCTAAATAAACCCTTAGCCAAAGAGAGAGAGAGAGAGAGAGAGAAGAAGAAGAAGAAGAAGAAGGAGGAGGAGGAGGAGGAGGAGGGAGGGGAAGAGAGGAGGAGGAGGAGGAGGGAGGGGAAGAGGGGAGGAGGGGGGAGGGGAGGAGGGGGAGGCTCTTCCACTGCTGCCACAAATTAACAAAATTAAAGATGAATTTTTTTTATTAAAATGTTTTTTTATTTTTACAGATACATTTCAATTCATTGTACACAAATGGGGTACAACTTTTCATTTCTATGGTTGTACACAATGTATATTCATGCCATTCATGTAATCATACATATATATAGGGTAATACTGTCTGTTTCATTCTACTGTTTTTCCATCCCCACCCCCTCTCACCCCTTTTTCCTCTACACCATCCAAAGTTCCTTCATTCTTCTCTTCCCACCGCTACCACCCATCGTTATATATTGTCATGCACTTATCAGAGAAAACATTCGGCCTTTGGTTTTTTGGGCTTGGCTTATTTAACTTAGCATGATATTTTCCAACTTCATCCATTTACCAGCAAATGCCATAATTTTACTATTCTTTATGGCTGAGTAATAGTCCATTGTGTATATATACCACGGTTTGTTTATCCATTCGTTAATTAAAGGGTATCTAGGTTGGTTCCACAATCTAGCTATTGTGAACTGAGCTGCTATAAACATTGATATGGCTGCATCACTGTAGTATGCTGATTTTAAGTCCTTTGGTATACTGAGGAGTGGGGTAGCTGGGTCAAATGGTGGGTCCATTCCAAGCTTTCTGAGGAATCTCCATACTTAGAGATGAATTTAAAAAAAAAAAAAAAAGATTACCATTGACATTTCTGAAATCCAGAGGATCACTAAAAACTTTTGAAAATGTATACCTCAATAAACTGGAAAATGTAGAAGACACTGGAAAGTTTCTAGATATATATGACCTATCCAAACTGAACCAGGAAGATATAGAACACCTAAGCAGATCAATATCAAGTAATGAAATTAAAACAGCAATTTAAAGCCTTCCAATAAAGAAAAGCACAAACTAGATGGATTTTCAGCTAATTTTTATAAGACCTTTAAAGAAGAATAACTTCTGGGGAGATGAAATATCACAATGATACAGGGAAGATGAGTGGAGTAGAAAGAGATCAAAAGTAAGGAGGGACACAAAAGGAGAGGAAATATGAATTTGAAAAAAAATCATGTTACATGCATATATGAATATACCACAGGGAATTGCACCTTTATGTATATGCAGAAAGTACCAATCAAAAAATAAATGAGCAAAGAGAACATCAATAGAGAAAGGAGAATAGAAAAGAACCCAACTACTATATATAACTATAATGCTCTAATTTAAAAAAAAATGTTTTTGAAGTTAACAAAAGCAATTCCATTTCAGAGAATATAGCCCAAAGATTTGAAAGTAGGGATTCAAATAGATATTTATATACTCATGTTCATAGCAGCATTACTCATAACATTTGTCTTGGTCCATTTTCTGTCGCTATAACTGTATCACGGCTTGGTTGATTTCATGCTTCTGGAGGTTCGGAAGCCAAAGAGCCTGGCACTAGCACCTGCTTGGCTTCTGGTGAGAACCTTCCTGCTGCTCTGTAACATGGTAGAAGGCATCACATGGTGAGCGTGAACAATGTGCTAGCTCAGATCTCTCTTTCTCTTCTTATAAAGCCAGTAATTCCTGGGAGTTTTTTGTTTGTTTGTTTGTTTGTTTATAAATGGGGACAAGGTTTCAGTTTTGCAAGATGAAAAAGCTCTGGAGATAAATGGTAATGATGGTTACCTGATACTGTGAATGTACTTAATACCTAGGAATTTAAACTTAAAAATGGTTCCAATAAATTTCAAATTACATGTGTATTGTATCACAAAAAAAGAAGGAAAAATAAGAAGGAAAACTTAAAATCTCAGCATTGTGAGCAAAGAGGCCCCCATGTTGAGAAGAGACTATCAGTGCAGGGTCCCTGGGCCTCCATCACTGGTCAACTTTGCTGAAGAGTCTGTCATGTGGGGAAATGTGTGGGTCCAACAAACAGCCCAACACAAAGACTGCCCTCAGAGCCCTGCTGAAACAACCTGTTTCAGAGCAAGACAGAGAAAGCAGCCTGATAAGTCAGCCTGATGAAAAAGGGGCTCAACCTCTCAACCAGCAGGGTCATGGGGGTCCTCAGGACTGTGGTCATCAACATGCATTTCCCTGCACAGTTAAGGAAGAGGCTTGGGCCAACAGGCACGGTCCTGCCAATGACATCCTGTGTGACCTGGTGGTCTCCACTACCTCCCTGCTCTTAGGCCTTCTTCAGCCTCTAGGAAATGGCCTGTGGGATCCCCTCCCCACCAGGGTATGCTCAGTCCTGTTGTCTTTTACGCAAGCCACTGCATGCCACTCAGCCTTCCAGCCACCACAGCCCCAGATAGATGATGACCAGAACTAAGACTCTGGTAGGAAAAGGACATTCATTCAGTTTTTCTTCTATCCCCTACCCACAGCCCCACCCAATCCACCTCTAGAGCCCCAGAGGACCCTCAGAGCAACACCCAAACATGGACAAAGAGCAGTCACGTGCAGACCTTGTCCACCCCAAGCTACCCTAAGGTCCCTCTCTAAGCCTGTCATAATCAACTTCTTTCCCAGAAGTTGGTTCCCTGTATCCAGAGCTCATCACCCCAGAAAAACAAAAACAAGGGCATCTACACCTGGGCCATCCACCAGATCTCCATCTGGGCACTTTGCTCCTTTCCTCTTTGGTGGCCCTGCTCCTCAGGATGGTAAACCTCCACCCCTCTGGATGTCATAGCTACTCTTCCCTCACCATACCCTTTCCACATCCCCATCCACACCATTACAGCTCCCCACCTCCCTGCTTCAGCCATTATCAAACCACCTCCTTCTCCAAATGGTGCTGATGTACCTTTGGTACCTCTGGGTCTCCACCTCCTACTCCTACTGAGTGACCTCCCCACCACTGAACTGGCCAGCACTTACTCCCTCTCTAACCAAGCGTTAACTCTTTTACAAAAACCTCCATACCTCAGGACAATCACTAGTTGGCCCTTCATCTGGGTGCCAGTAGTCCCTGCAAATATTTCCATGATAGTACAAATGTTTTATTTGTTAAACTACTGCCTTCTAAGGGAAGGACCGTTTGTGCATTTGTATCCCTGGTACCTAACACAAAGCAGAAGGTTTTAGAAGGTCTTCAAAAATACTTTCTGGGGAAATGAATTAACAGGTGGAATGTGAATGCCTTTAAAGAGATTTCGGGGATAATATTTTGGGAGACAGCCCCTTCCTCACTTACCCATCATGTAAAAAAGACTTCTGTCTATCCCCATCCAACAAACTGGATACAGACACAGGCTTTGTGATCCTTTTTGGCTCTCAAATATTTCTATAGTAGTACAAATGTTATATTTGTTAAACTACTGCCTTCTAAGGGAAGGACCTAGTTGGCCTCTCTCCTTATTCTGTAGGCTCTGGCAGCACACGGGAAGTTAAAGTTTTCTTCTACTAGATTGTATATTTAGAGCAGAGGCTGGGACTCTGAATGTCTCTGGGCAGGGTCTTACACAGAGTAAGGGTCTTGGGAAGTCTTCTGGTGAAGAGAGGAGCAACCATGGAGTAGATTCAGGCACTTAAATACCTCAGGGTAGGACAGTTGGGCTGACCCTCTCCCATCAGGCTGCCCACCACTCTGCTTATTCTCTGAGATGCCCAGAGACCACAAGGCAACATGCCCCACCCCCAATCCAGCTGCTTCCTCACCCAAGATAAGGATGCTACACCTACTCCCAGAGCACTCCTCACTCAAGGAGAAAACAGTCCACAGGTATGAGGACCCCAACTCACCATGTTCATGACAGTAAGGATGAACCTCTGGGCAGCCTCTGCCCCGTGGTATTGCACCATGTCGGCATCAGCCACCACCAGGGTCTCCACCGTGTGCTCGTTGGTGAGTCGGATAGCGTTCCTCCGCTCCCGCCAGTCCCGCGACAGCCTGCCCTTTCTGGGCTTCTTCTTTTCTAGAAAACGGAGACATTTGTGCAGTCCTTGGTTTACTGATTTCTAAAATCCTACAGTGAAAAGGCCTTCCATGAAGTCTCCCCAAGAGAAAAGTCAGTCTCCACTGGCCACATGGCACAAGCACCCATAGACCTCTGTGGTTACATGGGTGAGCCTGAGTTCACCAGTTAAGGGTGGCACTACTGAGCAGAAGGGAAAGAGCTAGAGGGCCAGACATCAAATGGGCTTATCCCGTCTACCTTTGCAGCCAAGGAAGTGAATGGGGCTGAATGTTAGAAGGGAAACATCCTTTCAGAGGAACACGGAGAGCTGCATGCAGTGCACAGAGGAAAAGGAAGCCTGGACCTGCGGGGAGGGATCTGAGTCCTCATGTCAATGACACAGAACTGGGGGAAGTATCTAAAAGGCAACCCTCACCCCATCTATCTAAAAACTGGAATCAAGGAAGCAGGGGCTGAGAGTGATATTGCTATCCATTAAAGAGCTCACATCTGGCCAGGTGTGGTGGCACTTACCTCTAATCCCAGCAGCTCAGGAGGCTGAAACAGGAGGATCACAAGTTCAAAGCCTGCCTCAGCAACTCAGCAAGGCCCTAAGCCACTTAGTGAGACCCTGTCTCTAAGTTAAAAAATACAAAAAAAGGGGGGAGGGGTGGGCACTGGATGTGGCTCAGTGGTTAGGTGCCCCTGGGTTCAATTCCCAGCACCAAAAATAAAAAAAAATAAAAAAAATAAAAAACCAGCTAAAGTCTGACCAGTCAAGGTTGCCGGGTAAGGGCTGACTAGAACTGTACAAGGAAACACCTTTGGCCAATATAACAGGTAAACACAAATAGAACATACTTTAAGAAGACAAATGTGAATAGCAGGGCAATTCTTCAACTTGGCTGCACTTCTGCTACATTGTACGTGGAGAAAAACAGTCTACGTTTACACCCACAGGCTTCATAGTAACCCAACTACTCTAGAAGCAAAAATGGATACCATAAAATAATCTGAGCTATGGATCATAATTTACAAAAAAAGAATGTGCTGTTCAATATAATTTATAGTCATGAGAAGGTAGAAAGCAATTAAAATACCCAACCATACAGAAAGCTGGCAATGATAAGAAGACATATGACCATGAAAATCCTGTCCATGAAGATTTAACGATATAGAGAGACAGATATAAATCCATATGTACAGTTAGAGTTCAATTTTGCAAAAACACAGTACGCACAAGTATCTTCAGGCCTAAGAGAGAAAGAAATTTTAAAATACAAAGGAAAAACTAAAATGTTAATTTTACTGTGATCTTCATTTTCCCTTTTTCTTCCTCTCTATATTTTAAATTTATACAATGAACAAGTAGTACTTCATTTAAAGAAATATCATTAAGTTTGAGAAAAACAGAAGTCACCTTTAAACTCATTAACGATACAACAGAAAGCATGGGGGAGCAAATCATGTCATCTGACTTATCACAAAATTACAAACAAAAGAGGTGAATGTGAATGTCGTGGCAGTCCTGCAGAATGGTTCCCTTCTCAGAGCCCCTGAGCCAGGCCCACCTCCCATCAAGCCCCTGAGCCTCTGCAGTGGAATGAGGGAAGGAAGGGACAATCCTAAGATGAGACGTGAGATCTTAGATGGCATTTCCCTGCATATGGGCAGAATGAAAGAGGCCCCAAATTGAAAACCTATCACCCACATTCAGATTGTTACTGAACACTGGGAAGTCAAAACACAGGTTATGACCACTTTCTGGTCTCTGTGTATTTCCAGGCACTAGCTGCTGGGATCTGTCCAACTTGAAATTTGTGAAGAGCCACCCTGTCTCCACTTAAAAGTAGCAGAGGAGACAAGTTCCTCAAGCAGAACCTTTGTTGTAACCAGCACACTCACATTCTGCCAGAGGACCAGCCACAACCCAAATGGCAGGCACAGATTGTCTCAAGGTCAGTATTTACAATTCATCTCTTCATATCACCAACTCATGTTCACATCTGCAGATGTTCCCACAATGGCGGGGTTCAGTATGTACTCCCACACCTTGTCATGAATTTCCAGACTCTGGTACAGAAAGAGCTGCAGTTTCAGCATGGCCTAAAGTATGCATCAGTATACTGCTCTAGGAGGCAGCAAGCTTGAACGCAGGAGAGCCGAGTGCTCTCCAAGAAAAGTATCTCCTCACTCCCAGACCACAGAAGCGGTTGGCACCTCAACAGTTAACATATCAAAGTACTGCACTGGGTATCAGATTTTCAAGTTCACGAAGTAGGATTAAAAAGACCTGTTTCTCCCTAATGGACCTAGGAGAGCTAATATCATAGGGTGTCATAGGGTTAAAAACTGCGAGTTAACCTAGGCCCAGACAGTAGCAGGTGAATACTGAGCAGCAGGATAAGTAGCAGGTTAACCAAGGCTGAGTACTGAGTAGCTGGTGAAACACAGTGGTGTGGTCTCTGTGGCTTTCGAAGGGTTCTCACTATGACATACTTGCCTCAGTCCCTGGCACCATGCTTGGTGGGAAATATGCACTGAATGAATGAAAGATGTAGTGAGATGAACAAAAGGGAATAAATAAAGATGTTCACTTAGTAATAGCCTCACATTAGTGCAGGTTAGGTCTTAGCAAAATGAGTGTAAAAAATCCTGTACTTTGTTTTCAGTATTTTTATTTTTCTTCAAATTTATTTTCGGCTGTAGGGGTTTTGTTGTAAACAGTACTGGGGATGGAACTCAGGGCCTTGCACATGCAAGGCAAGTGCTCTACCACTGAGTTACATATCCCCTACCCTTTTTAAATTTAGAGACAGCATCTCATTAAGTTACTCAGGCTTACAAGTGACGCTCTTGCCTCAGGCTCCCCAGTAGCTGGAATTACAGGTGTGCTCCACCAACTTAGCTAATGCTTTGTAGTTCTTTTTAATTGACACATGGTATTTGTAAATATTTATGGGGTACAATGTCATCATTTGCTACGTGTATGTAAGGTACAATTATCAAATTAAAACAACTGGCATTTCTATCTCCTCAATCATCTTTCATTTCTATCTTTTGGAAATTCTTGGGCTCTTTTTTTCTAGTTACTTTTGAAATATATCATTAATTATTCTAGTCTACTTTTGCCCTACTGTGCTACAGAATGCCAGAACTAATTCCTTCCATTTCAGTACCTGTTATATAACCTCTCCCCCTCCTCCCTCCCCAGTCCCCTTCTCAGTCTCTAGTGACCACCATTCTGCAAAACCCCTGGATTTTCTAAGTGGGAACATGAGATCATGGACCTGAGTTCTATTACCACACAGATGTCTTTGTGAGGGGTGGTGACAGGCAGGAACAGGGGGACTGGAGGGTGGAGGGACCCTCACCAACCCCTTTAGCAGTAGAGCTCTGAGGTCATCACCACCCACAACCTTCCCTACAGGGAGAAAAGAACCAAGTACACTTCCTCCTTCAATTCCATGATTGCATAAATATGTCCTAATAGACAAACAGATGCCAACATTCACAGATTATAAGCACCTTGAAATATAGGAACACAAACACGAACTTCAGGATCACCCAGGTGCTGGATTCCACTTCACTGAGTGAGGGTCTCCTCACTGTCTCCAGGGAGACCCTCACTCTGCAAATAAGGACAGATCCCAGCCAGGCCCTTTCCTTGTCAGACATCAGGGGTCCCTCCTGAAGTCAAGCCTCACAGTCTCTCTTGCCAGCACAGCTGGCACTGACTTGGGAAGACAGAATTCCCTAGCTTCCAAGGATCATTTTTAACCATTATTTTCCCTTTGTTCAGTTTATCCACTAAACCAGAGAGTTCTATGTTTTTTATAAGATACCCCAGATCTTTTTGGAACAAGAGAAAAAGAAAAGGAAGACATAAAGGGCATTCTCAATCTACTTTCAGAATATTCAGATCATGAAGAGGCTGAGTGAGTACATAAGTGACCACTGTATTTACAAATTTGGCACACTAAAAAACTCAACTGTGAACTATCAAACTCTATATAGAATAGGTACTCATTTAGTTTAGAAATAATACAGAATTGGGCTGGGGGTACAGGGTATATAGCTCAGTGGAAGAGTGATTGCCTAGCATGACTGAGGCCCTGGGTTCCATCCCCAGAACCACAAAAAAACAAAAACAAAAGAGTATTTAGGTATTTCTTAGGGAAAAACACATGGACCACAAAATATTTGGTATGAAACTTCTCCCTGAATTCCTTTATTTTCTGCTACACAAGATTCTTATATCCCTGATTCCCCCAATGCCATTTCCAGGGACAAACTCAAGGTATTCTCTGTGCCAAGCAAGGCACAAGAAAAATATGCCTCTTCCCATTGTAGAATCAAATCAGAATGCACAGAAAAGAAGCAGCGTGGAGGAAATGGCAGGTACCCAAGGGCACTGGGCCATCTCAAGTGGTGAGGCAAAGGTCACCTCAGCCCAAGATGACAAAGATCAATGTCACCACTAGGAACTAGGTACCTGCATCCAACATACTGACAAAGTTAATAGAAAGATGCATGTTTAGCTTGACATTGGACTCCAGCGAAGATATTTCCCATATCAGAACTCTGGGGCCAGATACAAGAATGTGTCCTCCTGCAGGACATATGGAACAGTAGACAACCAGAGCCCTGAGCACCTGAAGCACCTTCTCTGTCACATGGACCACAGGTGCTCTTCAGCTGTGTGTGTAAAGCCACGGAGATTCCATCAGAAGACACCATTAGGGTGTGTTGCAAAGAATCACCTGTGCTAAAAGATCACCCAGTTTATACCCAAAGGACTTAAAGTCAGCATACAATAGTGATGAAACCACATCAATGTTTATAGCAGATCAATTCACAATATCTAAACTATGGAACTTAGATTCCCTTTAACAGATGAATGGATAAAGAAAATGTGGCACATATACACAATGGAACATTACTCAGCCTTAAAAAAGAATGAAATTATGGCATTAGTAGGTAAATGGATGGAACTAGAGAATATCATACTAAGCAAAATAAGTCAAACCCCAAAAAACCAAAGGCTAAATGTTTTCTCTGATAACCAGATGTTGATCCATAATGGGGGCAGGGTAGGAAAGAATGAAGGAACTTTGGATTGTGCAGAGGGGAGTGAGGTCAGGCAGTGGGGATAGGAAGGACGGTAGAATGAGACAGACATTATTACCCTATATACATGTATAATTATACTACCTGTGCGACTCAGCACCATGTACATCCAGGTGAATGAGAAGTTATGCTCCATTAGTGTACAATGTGTCAAAATGCATTCTACTGTTATGTATAACCAATTAGAACAAATAAAAAATAATTAAAAAAAGAAAAGGCTACCTGTCCCTCATTGCCACCTTGCAGCACAGACTTGGGCCTGAGTTGAGCAAAGAAAACCAGATGCAACATTTGGAATGCTGCATGGGGGACACAGAGCAAGAAAAAACCCTGAGCACCCTTATGAGTTATCTCCTTGTGTAGAAGATATAAGGTGACTTACATCAGAGAGAAAGGTTGAAATAAAGTCAGAGAGAAATTGAAAACCAAAGGAAAAATACAGATATACCAATGAAAGGTCAACATGGTCTTGGTCTGGTGATAAAAACCATAGTAGACCATGGAGCACTGAGATGGACCACTCACCATGTGTGGGTCATAGCTACACCCTGTGGCTCTAATCCAAAAACTGAAGCACTAAGAGATTTTGGTAAACCCCTTGCCCAAGGTCACCAACCTAGCTGAATGCCACCTAACCACTGTCCCTTCTGCCTTCAAATCTGGTTCTGAGTTTCCTCAAGTTGCAGTTGGGAGGAAGCATGCTAGATTATCAGTTTTCCAAAGGGAGGAAGAACTTCACTCCTCCTTAGGGATAAACAGTTTTCTAACACTGACCTGTAAAATAAAAATACCAAGATAAACATATCTCAGCCTGATACAGCAGGGAATGTTTTCAACAAAGCTTTAGGGCAAATGTGATTGCAAATTTTCTTTAGTTATATCTTACAGGATCCTTCAACAACACTGAAGATCCCAAAATTAAAATACTCATCAAAGGAAATTCCAGAAAATCCTCATGTCAGTAGCCTTGAGTGGTCCCTCAGTCTGGGGGAACAGTCAGAGCCCCACAACTGCCATAACAGGGATGGGGAAGGACTCCAAGAAAGGACAACAGAGGCAGCCTGAGTGAGCAGGAAGAGGTGAGATTGCAGATGGTAAGGCCGACTTCTCAAATTGCAGCAGCACCTGTGGCAGGAGTCCTGCTTGTTTGCTGGGTAACATGATCAACAGGGACCCCACCAGGCAGCCCACCTGAAACATGAAGGGTCTGCTGCAGGCCTGGACTGCTATGCAGGACACATGACCGAGGTACTGATTTTCTGTACCTGCCACATCAAACATCAACTCAAATCTAGAAAACTAGAAACCAGAGCAGGCGTGGGAAGAGCAAACCTTTCAGGCCAGACAGAGCAAGAGATTGGAGCTCTGAAGGCCACCCAACCTGCCCTGGCAGCTCCAGGTAGCCAGAGTGCCAACCTGGAAGGGCCTGGAGTATCTTCTGACTTCAGTTCTCCTCCCCAACCACACAGGTGTCACCTGTGCTGCCTGGATGCATCTCTACTTGCCTGCTTGACTAGACAGTGAGTGGAAGGACTCAGCACAGCACCCAGAAGAGCCTGGTACACACCAGGAATTCAATGATTATACTTAGTTGAATGGATCGTTTAAAGCTTTTTGAAAATCCTAATTCAGAACAAGATTAATTTAACTGAACTTAACACAAATGTCCCAAAATGAATTTATCACACATTGCTTCTCCCACTCAAGGAGGCGGCAGCAAGCTAGCTGTGAGGTGTCTGGCATGGACACCTGAGAACTGGTGAGAATCTGCCTATGGGCCTGCAGGGTGCCCATGGGTAAGAACCCTTCTCTATAAAACCAGGTGATAATTATTCCACCCTCAGATTAGATGTGGGGAATAACCAAGAAACCTATCATCAGCCTCTAACACAGGGAGGGAGGGATAGACAGACAGACCCAACCACACTGTTGATTTTATTTCTCTCAATATCATGACATTTATTTTACTGTTATACACTACTCAGGTCTAAACACTATTTGGAAAAATTTGCATGCCCCTAGAACCCACTAGCACAGCTGGATGCTTTTATGTACTGTATGGGGCTGGCCTGTCATATTTTCCATCTGCCAGAATCTCCAATGCAGACACTCACCAACCAAAGTGTTGTCTCCCATGTCCTACTGAGCCAGGGGCATAAAAAAATTTCCCTCCTAAGGCCACCCACAATCACATAAGAACAAATAGGGACTAATGTAAAAATAACACCTTTAGAAGAGGGGAGGGGATGGTGTGTAATTCCTCTCAACATCCTGTGTAACACCGCGTTTGTTGGGTGGGGGACTTAATCATCAGTAACAGGACAGAACTCGAAACATGACTACATGAAATCAGCTGTTTAAACTGTGAAACATTAGTGGCTTTTCACATGGATAGGAAAAATGGAAATCAAATGTTTTGTTTTTGTTTTTGTTTTTGTTTTTCATCAAGAGGGAAAACAATGTCATCCTCCTGCAGCGAGGCACCAACTGCCACCACAACTGTGCTTTCTGTGTATTAAGCCTCTGTCCCCTGCCCACCAGTCATACAACCCTTATCCAGGACACCAAGGTCACTACTACTCCAACCTGAAAAACTGCATGTGCTTTCTCTTGCACGTCTACTAGTCCCATTCATTATCTTTTGCCTTCACTTTCCTAAAGTCAAAAGCTAGGAGATGTAATGAAAATGCCTTTAGGTTGGGACTTGGGAACCCTGCATATTCATCTGGGCCTCATCTTGAGGAGCTCTTGAAGGTCCTGCTTAACAAAAAGGTCTCCCTTTCCACTGCCCTGGTCATCTGTCCCTTGTCTCCCAACACATTCTTTTGCAATCCACACTTCAATGCTGGGGCTGAGAGGCTTCAAACTACATTTCCCAGAATCCTCTGCCAGCTGGTTGCCTGTTCACTTCAGTTAGAGGGAGGCTGGAAGGGTGCAAGTACGGAGCAGGGGCCCCTTGTGTTTTCAGCTCAGAGGGGGACACTCCTCTAGTGGTACTCAACAGCCATGACTCTAATGTCCAGTTCATGGGGTACCACCAATTGCAGCCTTCCCATCCCCTCTCAGAAATGCAGCTGTCTGACACCAACCTAATTCCCTTGATGTTTTGGTGACCCCACAGAAGTCTGAGCCCCAAGCCCTATGGCCCCCCCAACACATTCTTTGAGCCTAGAAATTTATCTGTTCCTTTTTATTTCCCCAGTCCTAGGGTAATAGTTGTTCCTGGCTTACCTCAGTTCCTTCTTCATTCAGACATTATTCATTCCCAATTCCCTGCATTAAATTCCTCTGTGAGAAATTCCTTGCATGGTTCCAGTTTTTCTGGCTCAGCACAAATGGATATAGAATAAACTGAGAGGGTCGTTCCTTAATCTCCTTTCCATGTCTCATTCAAGCTTCAAGGATTCCTCCCAGTTCTGGAACTAAGGATCGATATTTTATCATCCTGGAAATGTTAGGATATCAAAAATACACATCCGCACTGCAGAACACTGCCACAGATAGGAATGCTGGCCCATGTTCTTAGTCATCATTTAACAGAAACCAATCAATAGGGTTCCCATGATGGAAATGTGAGTGTCAAAGTGTGCCACAGATTTCTTGACAACCTATCACTGCCACATCCAAGAACCCATGGGCAGTGCCTTACAGATTCAGAGTCAACAGGGATGTGGAAAGTACTAGAGCCAAGCAGTGAGCCTGCAGCAGGTTTTTCAGCTGTAATTTGAAAGCTTGCAACCACATACCATCATAAACACCATGTTTGCCAATAAAATTTTCATGTTCCCGAAAAACATCTTTGTGACCACTTTTTCCTTAAACCAAAGCAAATGGTCTGTTTATAGAAAAACCACCTTTCTGACTAGAAATGATAACTCCATGTATGCAGCTGAGTTCCCAGCCAGGTGAAGTTTCCGGCAGCTGCATAAATCCAACATCCTTGAAAAAGAATGCCCTTTTCTTTGTTTTTTGCAAAAAGGGGGAAAAAATAAATTTTGCTCTCCAAGTATGAATTCTTTAAATAACTTCCCCCAAGGCCAAGTCATTTTTATAAAAGGCATCTTTTTTCATGTAAATTCCTTACAAAGGTGGAAAATAAGGGGTTTTGTGTGTGTGGTTAAGATTCCAAATGAAGAACTGATGACTCTTGAGACCAAAATCAGTCCCTTCACCAGGTGAGCCACACCTGCACCCTGGAAGAGAGCAGAACCAGGGGCAGGAAAGCAGGGCCGGTTCAAAGGGATCCTTCCACTCATGGTCAGAGTCACAGATACTAAAAAGCCAGGAACCACTGTCTATGAATAAGGTTGAAAGAAATTCAGTCAACAAATATTTATTGATGACTCGTGTATGCTAGGCACTATCACAATATAGGTTACCATCAAGAAAGAGCAGATGTTAACCAAATAAACAAATATAAATGAAAAATTATAGAAGTGACAAATGCTAACAAAAGGAGAAAGCGCTATTAGGGAATATAAGAAGGGAGTCCTAATTTACACTGGGAATTTATTCATCAGCTTTGTATTACTACAATAGAGGCAATTAACTTTTTAAAGAGAAAACTTTTGCTTAGCTCATAGTTATGGAGGTTCAAAGGCATGACTCCTTCACCTGCTCAATTCTGGTGAGGACAACAGATGATGATACACCATGGTGAGAGTGTAAGAGCAAATTACATCTTGGACTAGGATAAACAAAGAAGGGGAGGATCAGCCAGGATTCCATAGTCCTTTTGAGGGCATGCTCCATTTACCTAAGGTCCTCTCACCAGGCCCCACCTCCCAAAAGTTCCTCTCCTCCCAACAGTGCCACCCTGTGGACCAAGACTTCAATTACAATGGACCCTTGAGGTCACTCAATTAAACAAATGATATCCAAACCATAGCAGCAAGGTTCAAAGAAGTGATGTAGAGGCCAAGATGGAGGATAAGCAGGAATTAGCCAGTGGAGACAGGAGAGATGCTAGGTGTAATCCAGGCAGTGGAAAACAGCATGTGCACAGGCCTTAGGGAGAGAAGAAAGTATGGCATATTCTAGAAACTGGAGGGAGCCAAAAGCAGGAGCGTGGCTGCTAAGGAGACCTGAGCAACAGGCAGGGACAAACACAAAGGGTCTGTGTGAAATGTGTTAAGTATTTTCTTCTTCATTCCAGGGGTAGGGGGTGCCATCTAGGCTGGTGTTCTGGATGTAGCACCCTGGGTGCTGTAGGTAGAACAGATTCCTGAGGTGGGGGCACTGGATGGATGACAACTGGAGGGGCCCAGGTAAAAGGGAAGGACATGTGGGCAAGGCAGGCAACTTCAGGTGGAAAGAAGCAAACAGACTCAAGACACACTCAAAGGAGGAACTAATAATTCTTGGACTATTGAGGTAAATAAAAAAGGGGCCATGAAGGAAAACTCCAGTTTGTGGCTTAATAATCTGATGAATATGAGACCAGTCACTGAATTAGGAACACTGGCCAGATATGGAAAGTAAAAAACAATGCTGTCAGTTTAGCACAGTAAGTTGGAAGTGCTTTTGACAAATCCAGGTAGAGATGTCAGGCTGGCTATTGACTGCGCAGACCTAGAGCTCAAGAGCAAAGGTGGAATCAGAAATAGCCATTTAGAAGTCAGCAGTCCCAGACCAGGACTGGGGACCTTCAGGGACCTCAAAACTACATGGATGGATAGAAGAGATTAGAAGGTATGGACCCAACACTGGAGAGACAGAGACACTTAAGATGCAAAGAAACGAGCAGAGCATGGTGGCATAGGACATCAGGAAAAATAGTTTCAGGACAGAGAGCTGCCTGAACCTCCGGCAAAGAAAGTACTGGGCTAAAGAGAGGGAGGTCACTGGAGTTCTCAGCAAGAGCACCTAAGAGTAAAGGGCTAAAGCAGATGACAGAGGGCTGACCACATATTTGAGAGGTGAAGAAATGGTGCAAACTTTGGAGAAGTCCAGGAAGGAGAGAAGCAGGGATGCTGCTGAAAGAAGCTGGTAGAAGATTTCCTCAAAACTAGAAACTACAGAATTGGTCAGGAAACCCAGGCCCTAAAGACTGTCACCCTCTCTGTTTGTGTCTCTCTCTTTGCAGTTAGATTTGCAGATGGCGGCCAGCCAGAGTGCAGACGTCCAACTAAGAAGCATGTTTCTTCTCACCTATCTCCTACCAGTGGAGAATAGACAGTTGTTCAACAAGCCCTCGTCAAGCCCCAACTCTCCACAAGCCCTGCAGTGGATGTTGCCCACAAGGGAGGGAGAAGAGCAAGCAAAAAAGGAACAATCATATAAATACCCCAAAGACGGAAAAGCATGCTATGAATGCACACTCCAGGGAGGTAGAGGAACAGCACAATCATTGCACCAGGAAAGAAAAAAGCAACATGATCACACTCTCACACACACACACACACAGGATAGGAAAACAGGAAATGCAAGCTTGCATCATCTAGGAAAAGATGTTCGTATTATTCCAACAGAGGGCTTCAGTCAGACCATCACAGGAATTTTGCATCAATCTTAAACTTTAGTCTCTGCCTCCAATAAGTATTAAATATATTTGCAAAAGATACATTGTTTTGCTAGGGCTGCTATAAAGTACCACAGGCAGGGGGAATTAAACTACAGAAATTGATTTCCTCACAATTCTGGATGATGGATATTCGAGATGAAGGTGTTGGAAAAGTCAGTTCCTTCTCAGGGCTGTGAAAAAAGGATCTGTTCCCAGTCCCACTCCTTGGCTTGCAAATAGCTACCTTCTCCCTGTGTCATCATATGCTCTCTGCATATCTGTGCCCAAATTTCCTCTTCTTAATAGGACACCAGTCATAATGCATTAAGGCACACCCTGGTGATTACGTGTTAACTTATTGCTTCTAGAAACAGCCTAACTGGGCTTAGGTAGTGGGGTTTAAGGCTTTGACATGTGAATTTGATGGGGACATAATTCAGTCCATAACACATATCTATCTTATTTCCAGATTAAAGGAGCATAGACAAAGCAGGTCCCCTTCACCTGCCTGGGCGCTGGAGTATGTGTACCCACTGGGCCAGGATAGTGTGGAGAGTCACAGCAAGGACAGTCATCTCAGAACCCCATCAAGATACATTTGGAAAATTTGAAAAAAAAAAAAATGCCAATGTGGAGAATTATGTGCTTTTCATCACCACTTTTCAGGGCAGACAGTTGCTGAGAGATTACCTTAGCCTACCAGAGCTTGACAGTTTTATCATCTAAATTGATGGAAGGGGGGAAGAAAAGGAACATTCTGCAAACACACAGCTTGGGGGAAGAAATTAATTAATGTGTTCATGTTTCAACCAGAACAAGACAGGACAAACAAAAGTCTGAAAAGAAATCGACATGTTCTCTGCACCTGGAATCCCCTGTCAGGATCCTGGGTATTGTTTCCTTGACAGATGGTCTTTCATCTTTGACAAGGAAGTACGAGAAATTTCAGACGACTCAGAAATTCATGAGGGGACCAGGCCATTCTGTGGACTAGTAACTCAAACTCTTCAACATCAACAAAACTAAACTAAATTAAATTAAAGCTGAAGCCTCCAACCTCCACCCCTTCCCAGGGCCCCCAAAGGCATCCAAGCACACCTTACAGTGGTCAGCTGGTCCTGCCCTCAGCTGCTGTGTTTTTCTGGAATATTGAAACAGCCCTTCTTTGCCTCTGTGCTTCCTACACTGAGGAGGGCACACAGTAGGTATTGTCATTATTTGTGAATGAGGAAGTTAATAAGAGAACAAAGTAAATGAAAAAACATGAAATAATCCTTTGGTTCTCTTTCAGAGACTTAGGGGGAAAATGACATATCCTTGGTCTATAGGCCTCTTGGCTCTCAGGGATTTTTCCAAATGTGCCCAACACCACAACAGTACCAAAAAATTTATCATCAGATGTCCTTCACTCCTCTGAAGGCTTCTTAGAATTTCAAAAAAGCCCCAGATGTCTCCCAAGATGCAGAGGAAAGGGCTCAATCCACTGATAGGTCTAGGGCAGGGAAAAGAAGTCAGAAAGCTCTTCTTTGGCCTAGATCAAGTCGCCAGAATGCGACTGTTTCCCAAACAAACCCACTTTCCAAATGCCAAGAACCCTCCAGGGAAAAAGGGCCTTCCCAGAAAAGCACAGCCACCTGAGCATGGCTTTGGTCCTTCTGGCCCCACAGCAACCCTGACCTCCCGGGGCGCCTACACCTGACCATGTGCATGCTGGGTTACCAAGAGCAGAATGATCCCTCCACAGCCAGGTCAGTCATTTCTCAAAGGGCTTTTCTATGGAAGAAGCCTCAGGTTCTTCTCAGCAGAGTGAGTAAACCAGTCAAGCAGTAGAGGGGTGGAGTCCGTGAGGCAGCTTATAGCTTCACTGGGACCCCACACTCCTGAATTCTTGTGGCCTCCTGTCACTTCTTCAAAACTTCAACCACGATGCCCTATCACACTGGTCTTTGAGGGTTCAAGCACTTCACCCCTCTCTCACATCCTGATCTCTGGACATGCTGAGGCTACCTCTGGATTTTCCCCAATAGTCAGTCACCTAATCTGTACACATAGCTCAAAGGCCACTTCCAGACCTTCTCTGGATCCTTAATCTAAATCACCACAACAGACTTTCGTTTTCCTTTACCATAATTTGTAATTATTTAATTGTCTATAATTAATTGTTTGATTTTTAACATTAGTCTCTTCCATTCCACAGGAAGACCAATGAGAAAAGGGACTGTCACTCTATACAGGTGCCTATCATCTGGGAGTTATTTAAGAAATCGTTTTAAAATAAGGGAGTGAAAGAGCAGATGAAAGCACATTAGACGTCTATGCTATGATGTTAAATGTGTTCCAATCCTATCGCCTTCTAATGATGGTGACCATTTGGATCTTTAACCCTGCTTTTACATTAACCTCCTTGGTATCACTTCTGATCTTTCAAATGAGAATTTTAATTCATTTATTTTTTAATAAAAACTCATTATGTTTGACCTTCTGTCATGTTTTAGTTCCCCTTTGTCTATTTTCCAATGTTAGCTATATTTCTTTAAGTTTATCACCTCAAATAGTTGGGTAGGCAATTCTATGAGTAAATTACCTTTTAATATATTTTTTAGTTGTTAATGGACCTTTATTTTATTATTTATTTATATATTATTTACATGTGGTGCTAAGAATCTAACCCAGTGCCTCACACATGCAAGACAAGCACTCTACCACTGAGCTACAACCCCAGCCCAAGTAAATTATCTTTACAGTCTTCTATATATAACTTTGATTATCAATAAGAACAAAATCAAATTTTTCTTTTCCCTTTTATATGAAGAAGAACTCAAAATCTTTTTCTTCCAAATCCCTTTTCACTTCTCTCATTTGTCAATGTTTGGTACACATTGTCACTAAAGCATTACACTTTACAGTTTACCTCTTCCCTTTGTACGACAGCTCTGTTGAAAGATGATTTACATACAATTCACCCAGTTCTCAAGTGAGTTTTCTCAATGCACTCAAATTCCTACAAGAGGTCTACCAAAAGCCAGTGCCAAGACCTGAGGGAGCGTGTGTCTCCTTGGATTGTCCTCACTAGTACCCCACCACAGATCTGCTTCTGGAGGGCAGGCAGACACACCCAATGTCTTGTAAGTACTTGCCTTTCAGCTCTGCCAGGCTTTGGTGGGATGTTACACTTCCCCTAGGGACTGAGGCTGTACATTCTGAACTGGTGAGACACTGAAATACACATCTACATGTCTTCTGTGTCCACAAGGCAATGATAGATGCAAACTACCAGCAGCCCATCTCCTGCCATAGGGCTTTCCTGGAGTCAGCTCTAGGATGGCTACAAAGCAATGACTAATGTCAAACCAAGGAAGACAGCTGGCCATTGTCCCAATTATTAGCAATCCCCAGAATCTCAGAGCCAGGGAGAAACAGATGCTGGTAGAGAAAGAACTTCTTGCCATTCATTAGAAAGGCAGGGTTTAGCTACTCTGAAAAAGTCACTGACTACTACCCTCACTGAGCAAAGCCTATTGTCCTTCATAGTTGATAAAATGACCACTTTCTTAATTTTTCTAAGCATGCTTTTGTCTTTTTCAATGTTCATATAGGTTTTAGTGGGAAGGAAGACTTACTAGTTGCCATGAAACAACCTAAATATTGACCCATAGGTCAACGGATAACTGGATTATCCATGTGATGGAACATTACTCAGCAATAAAAATGAACTATTGATATACACAGTAACATGGAAGACTCTAAAATAGGGTCAATTGCTATTGGTCCTATTTCCCAAGTGGGGAAAAGCCAAAAGTTTTAATCTCTAAGATCCAGAATAAGATACTTTCACCACTTTTATTCAACATTGTGTGAGAAGTTCTAGCCAGAGCAATCAGGCAAGAGAAATAAAGGGCATCCAAATTGGAAAAGAGGAAATCAAATTGTCATTGTTGGCATATGTAATAATCTTCTACAGAGAAAACCTCAAAGATTCCACCAAAAAAAAAAATTACTAGAGTAAACAAATTTAGCAGTTTCAGAACATAAAATTGACATACAAAAATAAGTAGTTTCTTGGGCTGGGGTTGTAGTTCAGTGGTAGAGCACTTATCTAGCACATGTGAGGCACTGGGTTCGATCCTCAGCACATTAAAAAGAAAATAAAGTTATGTCCATTTACAACAAAAAATTTTAAAAATCAGTAGTTTTTTAATACATCATCAGTGAATTATCTCAACAAAAAATCAAGAAAGTGATCTCATTTACAATAGCTAAGAAAAACAAATACTTAGGAATAAACTTAACAAAAGAAGCAAAAAACTCTAAAATGAAAACTAAAAATAATGATGAAAGAAATTGAAGAGGACACAAATATTGGAATGATACACGTGTTCATGGATTGAAAGAATCAATATTGTTAAAATATCAATATTAAAAAAGAATGAAAAAAAATTCACATTACCCAAAGCAATAAAGTTAATAAAAATTTAATTTAATTCCTATCAAAATACCAATCACATTCTTCACAGACCTAGGAAAAAACAATTCAAATATTTGATGGAATCACAGAAAGACCTAACTAGTCAAAGACATCTTGAGCAAAAGTAAGAAAGCAGGAGGTATTATATTACCCAACTTCAAAATATACTACAAAGCTGTAGTAATCAAAACAGGATGGTTTGGGCATAAAAAGAGACACAAAGATCAATGGAGAGACTAGAAGTAAATTAAACCCCTACATCTACAACAAATTGATTTTCAACTAAGGTGCTAAGAACACACATTGAGGAAAAAAAGTATTTTCAATAAAAGAAACTGAGAAAATTGGATATCTACATGCAGAAGAATGAAACTGAACCCTTATCTCTCACCAAAATTCAACTCAAAACAGATTAATGACTAAACTGTGATATCTAAAACTATGAAACTACCAGAAGGGAAACTACCATAGGTGAAATGCTTCAGTGCATTAAAATGGACATAGTGTTTTTGGCATACAAAGAAAGGAAAATTAGACAAATGAGATTACATCAAACTAAAAAGCTTCTGCTCAAAGAACAATCAGCAGAGTGAAGAGACAGCTTACAGAATGGAAGAAAATATTTGCAAACTATACTTCTAACAAGGGTTTATTATTCAAAATACAGAAGGAACTCAAGAAAACATGATTTAAAAATGTACAATAGACCCCAATAAACATTTCTTAAAAGACCTCATACAAATGGTAACAGATACAGGAAAAATGCTCAAAATCATTAATCATCAGGGAAATGCAAATCAAAAATCATAATGAGATAGCACTTAACCCCAGTAAAAATGGCCATTACCAAAAAGACTAAAGATAACAAGTGTTGGTGAGGATGTCATAAAAAGGGAATCCTTGCACACTACTGGTGGAAGTAGTATAACCACTAAGAAGAACAAATAGCATGGAGGTGAGGTTCCTTAAAAAAACTAAAAATAGAATTATGATGTGACCCAGTCATCCTGCTCCTTGGTATATATTCGAAGAAAGTAAAATCAGCATGCAGAAGAAATACCCGCACTCCTGTGTTACCGCATTATTATTCACAGTAGCCAAGATATGGAATCAGCCCAAGTATCCATCAACTTAAAAATGTATAAAGAAAACATGGTACATTGCTAGAACTTGGATCTGAAATGGTCCCCAGTGACCCATGTGTTAAAAAGTGTTGGTCCTTAACTTGGTCTATTGAGAGGAGGTAAAACCTTTGGAAGGTGAAATCTAATGGGGGGAAGTTAGATTACTGAGGGTCTGCCTCAAAGGGGAAAGTCCCTTTCTCTTTGCTTTATAGCCACCATGAGATGAGCAGCTTTGTTCCACCATGGGCCCCCACCATGACATTCTGCCTCCCCACAGTCCCAAAAGCAAAAGAACCAACCAACAGTGGACTGAAATTGTGAACCAAATGAAATATTTTCTCCTTTATGTTGATTTATCTCAGGCATTTTGTCTTGGTGATAGAAAGCTAACACATAAATATACACCATGAAATGCTATCCAGCCACAAAAGAGAATTAAATCCTGCCATCTGTGACAACATGGGTGGAACTGGAGACGGTTATATGAAGTGAAATAAACCAGGTACAGAAAGACGAGTACTGCATGATCACACTCTTAAGTGGAATGTACCAAAGTGGATCTTATAGAAGCTGAGACTAGAATAGTGATTACTAGGAGCTGGGGAGAGTGGGGATATAGGGGGACGGGTAAGGAAAGGCTGGTCAATGGGGTACTAAGTTATAGTTAGACAGGAGTGAGATATTCGGTCATGAGATTGCAAGTAAGAGTGACTACAGGTAACAATACTGTACTGTGTATTTCAAAAAGCTAGAAGAAAGGAGTGTGAATGTTTTCACCATGAAAAAAAAGTTTAAGGAGACAGATAAGTTTCCCTGATCGAAACATTACAGAATGTATACATGTATCAAAATATCACATGGTATCTCATTAATATGTAATGTTTATTTTTTATGTATCAACTTAAAATAAATTTAAACCAGACAAATGAGATGTATTATATGATTCTATTAAGTTCTCAAAAATGCAAACCATCCTAGTGATGGAAATCAGATGGACAGTTCCCAAGGAGGAGAAACACAGAGAGGAATGAGGAAAAGGCTTCAAAGGGCACAAGGAGTCTTTGGGGTGTTAGAGGGTATGCTCATTCCTGCTTGTGGTGGGGTTTCACTGGTGTATACCCATATCGAAACTCAAATTGTACTTTTAAATATGTTCAGTTTGTTGCACATTAATTTTATCTCCATGAAGTTATAATCAATTAACTGCTAAATATATTCAGTATGACTATACCACAGCTTGGCCACAAAGGTCTATCCTAAGACTATCAGCCACAGTTGATGGACCCTAATTCCCAAAGCAAAGCTGAAGAATAGAACACCCAACTTTGGAAGAGAGAGGGCAAGCTTCTCCATGTGTTGCCTCTGATCCCCCAATACAATGGGACCCTGCTCCTTAGCAATGTCACCTACCCAAAGTTATAGAGATTTGTGGTGGTTTTAACTAAAGTCCCCAAAATTTACTGACATGAAGTAGCAGGGTCTAACTCCCCTCCCCTCCCTTGAACCTGGGTAGGCTTGTGACTGCTTCAGTCAGTAGAAGACAGTGCAAGTAATGCCCTGGGATTTCAGAGGTTGATCCTAAAAGACAGGGCAGCTTCTGCCTGGCTGGCTGGAACTCTCACACTTGGAGACTTGAGAAACCATGTAAGTATGATAATCACCTTGCTGGGAAGAATCCAATCACAGAAGCCATGATTAGATGCTCCAGTTGGCGGCTCTGGTCTTCAAGTCATCCACCCTCATTGCCAGACATCTGAGTGAAGGTATTCCTAGATCATTCCAGTCCCCAGACTTCAAGTCTTCCCAGGTTGAGTCCCAGTCTCTGTACCCTGCCTGAATACTTGAGCCACAGAGTCTGTGAACATATTAAAACAGTAGTTACAAGTCCCTAAGCTTTGGGGACTAACCATTCATGCAGTAATTTGTTGGTTTCTCCCATGCTTGAGCTAAGTGTCAAGTCTTATGCCCTACTATGCTTCCAAGGCAGACATGGAAATACCCCATTTTAACTGAGCCAAACTGGACTTGTGCAGTTGGGCATCATGTAAGAACATAGGCCCTAAGAATCACCTAGAGGGGCCCCTTACCCAATTATGGACCCCAGTTCAAATACGACTTTCTTCCTCTGCGGTCTGTGGGAGAATGGGGGTAGGCAGATAAGACAGGATAGTGTGAGGGACTGAGCAGCACTTTATAAATACCTGTGGGTGAAGGGCCCTCTAGCCCAGGAAGAAAAGGCAGCGATTGATAAAATTATTAACAGCACCCAGCGTATCAATAAACTCCATATGCCCCATCATGAAAGTGCAATGTCTTTTTACTTTTGGAGACCACACACCCATGGCACTATCATCAGTCTTTCCCTATAGGTATGACCATGTTTTACAGAAAGAATACAGGACTCTGCTTCTTGGACAGAATGACAGGTCCTTGAATGGACATGTGACCCAAACAGGACTATTTCAGTCCTTTTATGAAGTCTGATATGACTGAGCCACAGGCACCAAAAACCACAGAAGCAGCAGCTGCCAGAGACCATGTATTAACCTGTTTTCTGCTACTGTAATGAAATACCTAAGTCTAGGTATTTAATAAAGAAAAGAGGTTCATTTATTTCATAGTTCTAGAAGTTTAAGGGCATGGCATATGCACTGCCTCAGTTCTGGTGAGGATTTCATGGCAGATGGCATCAGGTTGGCAGAAGTCCATGTGAGAGGAAGAGATCATATGGTGAGTCAGCAAGCCAGGGTGAGAATAGGGTTCCATGAGAACTACACTAATCCCTTCCAAGGGCATGCCTCCAAAGACCAAAATGACCTCACAAGTCCCAAACCAACTGAAATCACAGCAGGCACTTTTGCTACCAACAGAGAAAACCTGACTGAAAATTAAGCCAACACAGAGGGAAATCAAGGCAAGAGATGGCAAGAGAAACAAAGTCCTGGTCAGATTGTTGGAAACCCTGGGTCCTGTCATGACTGAAGCTCATATGATGGACATTTCCCATAAGCCAATAAATTTGCCCCCCCCCTTTTTTTTTTTTGCTTAGCTTGAAATGGAAAAAGGCCTGACCAACACAGGGCTCTCCCTCCTGTCTCTGAATGCTCCCTCATGTTTATCCAGCTGTGGTGGGAACCATGCAGTTTTACAGTGATGGGAACAGCTGAGCGTTTAAGGAGAAAATGAGATAACAGCTGTCCTGTTCCCGGCATGGTGCCAAGCGTGTGGCTAACATCCCCCTTGTGCTTCTGGGACAGCATGCCAGTGGGAGCTCACAGACCCTCACACACAGAACTGCATCCCGGACACCCTCCCCCGCCGCCGGAGACAGCCACACCTGGGAAAGAATCTCGCTCACCAACCCGTGAGGGTGTCCCATTATAAGCACTCCATAACCAAAACTTCAGTTCAGATAAACAATTGTATGTTTTATGAAAAATACAAAGTCAACCAACAGGCACATTCTGAGCAGCTGGTACCTATCCTGCCAAAAACTTCTCCCCTTGACAGGAGGATTCACTCCAGAATTCTTTAAGTCCTTCTACTTAATTTAAAATTCGATTCACTTCACAAAAATCTCACTTTATAAACAACTCTTCAGTGATATCTGTTACTGAAAACATGACACCCCTGTAGCAGAACAATGTATGCGTTTTCTCCTACATTACACAGATAACTCACACCCACCCACGAAAGGGCTTAGAGTGCAGCCTTGTCAGAAAGTTATTATAAAACATTTTATTTTATCTGGCAGCCAGAAATGATGTGCAGTAGTCTGAACACAGGCTGCTAGCGGCCGCCTGCCGCAGACAACTGGAAGAAAAGAGGAAAAAAAAAAAAAAGAGGACAGTTGTAAATCTCAGAATCCCCAAATATGAAGCAAGTGGCCAAATGCCATCGGTCGCGTGCTGGTAGACTCCTCAGAGCTCCTGCAGAAAATGCCCACGTCACTCATGCTGGCAGTGATTAAATGAGAGCCGTACTCTTACTGCAACTTGAATGGTTTCCGTCTTTTTTGCTATTGCTGTGTTCCCTTTTTAGGTAGTTAGTGGTGTATTAGAATTCCAAGGAACTACTCTTAAATGGTCAAAGCTGGAAGGTCTTCAAGAAGCCTGTACTGTCAGTGCTGGAATAAAAAAAATAAAACATAAAAAAAAAGTCATGGGAAAGGAAAACAGAATCCTGGGCTGAGCCATCCAACTTTGCTCTGGCTTCCCTTCCCGGCTACTTTCTCCACTAGTCGATCCAGAGTGGAGTCACCAGGGGAGTCTGACCCAGCAGCAGGAGAGGCCCGTGTCTCCTTCACCTGGGCACGATGTCTGCACACAACGCCCTGGTCAAATAAGGTAAGGAACCCACATTGGAGTCACGGCTTCAGTCCCTATTCTCATTTCTCCCTAAGTCACTGCATCCCCCAATCCAGCAATTATCTAGCTCCCACTGCAAGCAGAACAATTTTCTGGCAGTGAGGGGAGCACCAATTTTCACAGCATAGATGTCCCAAGGAAAGCTAAGCTTTCAGTCACATCATCTCCACTTTCCACTGTAAAGGGAAGCTGCATGCTAACAGAACGTCCCTCCTGCCACTGTTCCCTACAGCCCTCTGCAACTGATGAAGACCTGGGTGGGGCCTGTGCAGTATCCAGGAGACACCCTGCCCAGGGACACTCAGTGAGTATGCATTTAGAGTCAACTCAGGCTAGACCTGCCTGGCTCTGGGACCTGGCTCCACATCCTGACTGCCATGGAGCTGTCTCCATCTCCCAAGTTGATTCTGACTTTGTGAGATTTTTTTGAGGCCTACAAGGAGCCAGGCATATGAACAAAGTATACAGGTATGCACGACATGAGTCACCCTGCTCTGGTATGATCCTCTGCAAATCCACATGAAGCCCAGCAGCTTTCACAACCTGGCTCAAATCTCTTCCCCAGGGAGTATCCACAAACCCCTGTCACAGTCTCTTCCCTTCCTCACTCTTCAGAGCCCTCTGTCCCTGCCCAGGCTGCCTAGGGGTTTGTGTGGTTCAGCCTGCTGTGCTTCCCCTTCCGTGGCCACCCACCAGGATCCAGCAAGGGCCAGTACATTGTGATGAAGATGAGAGCAGGGATCCAAAGACCCTCCAGAAGCAGGTTTAGGGCAAGGTGTTAGGGAGGGGAAATGAAGAGGGACAATTTTACCCCTCAAGGGACCCACAGATGCTCATCTCACTGCAATAGCCAAGCTGCCCCCTCACTGCTGGAAAATGCATATTATACTGAAGAAGGCAGTTTCACAAAGTCAGAGGCAAGCCAACCAGGGCCCTGACAAAACTGAAGTACTCAGCACCAACGAAATGATTAACTGCCTCCCAGAAAGGAAACCAACAGGCCAAACGTGACTCAGACAACACCTCAGGGACAGAGCAGTCAGGAAACCCCAAATACTGAGCTCTGTACCCTGTTGACTGTCAGCCCCACACAAGGAGAGAAGGTCGAGGAGAATTAAGACTCCCCCAAAAGCAGTTGGAAAAGCAACAGCTGGCCTTGGCAGTGGTGGGTAACAGTTTATTTTCCAGGAGTGAGCCATGTTTCTGTAAATATTGACATAAGGAATGGCTCATTCCCTTTGCGGGGTCCCCAAAGGCCAAGCAGACACACCCTAAGGGATCCACAGGACCCCAGCTCATAAGCACTGGCCCCTTTCCCTTCCCCAAATGCAGAACCTCCCTGTGCATCTCTGAACACAACAGAGCAGGAGGTGCCCCCAGGGCAGATGTGGAGAGTCCTGTGTCCCTTCACAGCATGTCCCGGCTTTTAGCCACGCTACCCCACAAAGTCGACCACCAATGGTGCCTGACATTTTCTGCTCCACTGGGCAGGAACACTCCAGCTTTATAGGGCTTTTCCCCTACGCTTCATTGTCCAGCTCTGTCCAAACCCAGTGACAGGGAGTTTGATCTATGACTTGCTAATGGATTGAGAAAGGTACGGGCTCCTTTAGCCCGGAGGCAGTTTGTGCAACCCCATACCGGTTCCAGCCAGCGAATTCCCTGTCTGGTCGTGCACAAGAAATTGCCCGTTGCTTGGAAAGAAGGCTGTGCAAAATGAACCCGCTACATTTGCAGCTGGAAATCCCCCAGCAAAACTGGGCAGCAGCTGTCCCAATGAGACTTTTTGCTGGGCTTTTCCATGAGAAACTCGTGTACCAAAAAAGCTAGACTTCTTTGCAGAGGGGAAAAAAATTAAAAAATAAATAAAAACCACACAACCTAAAGTCTTTTCTTAAAAAGACCAGAGTGTCTGTTCTCCTTCCCCTTTCCTCTGGTGGACTTTCTGGCCTGAGGCCTCCTGCTGGGAGGGAAGCCGGCATACACTCTGCTTGGTCACATTCTCTCCTGCTCTCTCCCTTGGAGGGAACATGTATGCTGCTGATTCAAAAATCAGACACTTCTGCGGGAGTTGGCAGGGGCCTTGCTCTCCACCCCTGCCGCCCCCTGGAACACCAGGCCAGCACCCGGCCATGCGCTCACCCAGCCGCCAGGCCCAGGACCTTCTGGGGGCCACAATCCCTCCTCCAGCCTCAGGGCCAGACCAGCTGCCAGGAGCTTCTCTGAGCCACCTGGACAGCCCCAGCCAGCGTGCACTTTAAATAATAAACTATGCATTCTTGATCCGTCTGCAGCTCGAGGCAGATTTTCCTATTTAAGCTGGAGGCCTTCTCTGCTTTGAGTTACTGAAGTGGGGCGGGCGTGTGTTGCATAAGAGTCCAGGGCAGAATTGCAGAGAGACAGCACTACTTCTTGCCTGATTCCTGTTTGGTGGAACTGCATGTGGGAAAAAAGGGTTCAGATACACACACATACACACACACACACACACACACACACACACACAAAATCCTTTTCTTTTTTGCTTCAATGTTGGGATTTTAGCATTTCTACCTCAATCAAGCAATGGGAATATTCAGAAAGAAACCCAAGTACTTGTCCTATAGAGATATTTCTGAGTTTTCACAGAGAACATGTTTAACAGATAAATGCAAAAGGAAAAAAAATTATTGAAAATTGACTAATTGCAATGCTTAGGTGGGTGGGAAAAACAAGGAAATATATCTATGGGTTACAGTAGGCGTCCCCAAAGAGAGTCCAGAACCTGTGAAAATGTTAACTTATGTGGTAAAAGGGACTGCAGATGTGATTAAGCATTCCGAGATGCAAAGGTTATCCCGGATCACCTGGTTAGGCTCTATGTGACTTTACGAGAGGCAAGCCAAGGGCAATTGGATTACAGAAAAGAACTGCTGGAGTGATGCAGCCTGAGAAAGCCTCGCTGCAGGCTCTGAGGAAGCAGGAAGGGGACAGGCGCCAAGGAATGTGGGCAGCCCCAGAGGCTGGAAAAGGCAAGGGAATGGATTCTCTCCTAGAGCCTCCAGAGGGGATGAAGACCTGCTGACATGCTGAGGTTAGCCCAGTCAAACTGATTTCAGACTTCCGACCTCCAGAACTGTAAGATAATACATTTGTGTTGTTTTAGGCCACTATATTTGTGGTAAATTTGTTACAGCAGCAATAGGAAAATAATGCGTGAGTTTTGCCTTCCAGGTAAAGTGCTTGGGACATAGAGAAGACAACAAACAGCAAATGAAGATATCAGTGTGAAACTCAGAAGATGTAGACAAAGCACTGTGGCATTTAGGAAGGTCACATGAGGCAATCAGGGTGGACTTCCTAGAGAAGGTGATGTTTGTGTTGCCTTCCAAAAACAAAATGGATTCTCAAGTCTGAGGTCATTCCACAAACCAAAGTAAACCTTTAAAGGCCCTCTGGCTCTTTTTTAGATTTGCAATCTAATTTGAACCACATTGAGTAACAATTACTTAAAAATCAAGTAAAGGGGAACTTTTACGCACCTCCACTAGACAACCTAGATGACATTTCTTAGGAAAATGTAGATAACCAAAACTGATCCCATAAACAATACAAAGCTTAAACAGGCCAATTTTTATAGAAGAAACAGAGAAAGCCACAAAAGAACTATAGTCACAAGGAAAAAAAAAAAGCACTAAGCCGAAATGGTTCCACAAGGGATTGAACCAAACCTTCACAGACCAGACAGCCTGGATGAGTCATAAATTGTTCCAGAGCACTGAAAATAAAAGAAAGATTCCACAAAGCTAGTGTAACGCTAACACTAAACCGAGAATGACAGCACATACGCAGAGAAAATGATAGAGCAACATCACACATGGACACAGATGCCAAAAACCTACATAAAGCATTAGGAAATAGAATGCAACCTCACTTTAAGGAAATAATATACCACAACCAAATGGGATTTATTCCGGGAATTTAGTTTGGAATAATCTCAGGAAATCATTAACATAATATACCATATTAATACATCTAAGGAAGAAAATCATATGCAGATCTGCATAATGCTATAAAAGCCTTTGGAAAACTCAATACCCAGTTCTGAGTTTACGAACTACACTCACGGCATCCAAGCCTGAGACGGTCTGAGAGTCGTAATACAATGAGTACTCAAGGAATAAGCATCAAAAGTCCATGCAGATACAGACAAATAAGAGATGGGGGTAGGCTCTCCTTACTCCAAATGTGGAAGAAGTGACAGGAGTTAGAAAAACAGAATTTTGAAACCATTGCCCCAATAACACATCTGCCAGGGAACAAGGGATGCCGACAGGAGCAAAAGTTGGATGAAGAACCGGATATTTACATAGTCCCAAACTATCCCACCAGTTACTCATGATTACACATGGAAAGATAATGAGTTGATAGTAGATTAATCTAGAAATACAACCTTCACCAAGTAATAAATCTTGACATCCCCAATACTCGACAGGTAGCTTCCCAGTAAGACAGACTACGAGCACAACCTTCCTGTGTCGATCCTGCCAGAAACACACAGCCTGAACCACACCAGGATGAGGCCCTGGACACAACCAACTCTGGAGACAGACTGCAGAGTATCTAGTCTGCACTGGTATTTTTTTTAGAGTGTGTAAAAGTCACAAGTATTAAGCAGTTGACTCAGACTGGAGCAAAGTATGGAGAAAGGACAGCTAAATGCACATGAGATTTTAGATTGGTTCTGGACCGTGAAAACAAAGTTTTGATTAAAGATATTACTGGGACTACTGGGAAAATTTAAACACAAATGGTATAATAATATTAGGTATAATAATATTAATATGATAGTATATGAATATCCCATATCCTAAATTTAACCCCCTGGTTAGTAAGAGTTTTTAGAAAATACAAAGTATGTGCTGATAAAAGGCATTATGGCCACAAATTACTTCAAGTGGTTCAGAAGAAAAGTATGTGTGGAAGGGGAGAGAGTTAGAGACTTGGAAGGGACGGGGGAGGAAGGAAGGAGAAAGAACAAAAGCAACAACAACAAAAAAAAAAAACTATAAGGCAAAAGGGAAAAATGTTAATTGCTACATTCCAAAGCTCTTTGCAACTATATCATGATAAGATGCAAAAAAAGCATGGGGGAATACCAGTAAAGGGACAAGATTAGGGAATAAATAATTACTTTTGAGTCTGGGAGACTGGGGAAAAAATTGGGTAAGAACTTAAACTTCTAGGCTGGTGGGGGCAGGTGTCACCAGAGAAGGATTTGGTTCAGAAACACTGAGTTCTGGGGATTGGGCAGCACCTGCAGCCAAGCACTGATGTGCTGCTGGACTGCAGGGAAGATGAGGACCTGCGACAGAGACTGGGAGACATGGCAAGGGTGGAATGAAAAGGAGCCCAAGGCAGCAAGAAAAAAACAGCAGAGCTCAGAGCCTTGCGAGACTGCAACAACACTTCTGATCCACTTTGGATCCAAGAGCCCTCGATCACCCGTTTCAAAGTTGGCTCCAGGAGGGCAGACGTGTTTTTCTCTCATGTAATTAAGGCCAGATAGGAAGAGAAGCCAGAGTACCCAGGTACACAGCATCTTGTAAACTAAGGTCAGAAAGAGCCATGAGGAGCCAGGAGGCTCCTCAAACTCCTCTGAAAACTGGTAAAACGTGACTGAACAAACCCACCTACTCTGAGGCAAGGGCATGACCCAGGGCAGCTTCAGGTGGGACATATCAGTCCCACAGAGCCCATCTGGTCTCACAGGAGAAAGGACAGCTGGGAAGTGTGAAAGGATGCTGGAAACATGGAACTGGAGGCCAGAAGGTGGGCACACAGCAAAAAAGAGCAGGACTTCCACCCAGGTGCTGCCCACAGGGGTATATGCAGCCTCACAGAGCTAACTGTGCCCAACTGTGTCTGAAGCATCACCTCCTCTTGCAGAGCCTCAGCTATCACCCAGGTGGCTGGGTGCTCACCCATCTCAGCTCTCCCTACAACTTTCCCAGCAAATCCTAAAGTCCTTCCACAAACTCCCCCTCACTTAGTACAGGAAGGAGTGATGGGCACTGGGCACCCTCTTTCCTAGGACACGTCCAGAACAACACTGGTGACCCACTTTGGATCCAACTGTCTGTGATAACCCACTGAGATGTCGGCTCCATGAGACAGGGACATTTTACTCTTACACACTGCAGGATTCCCAGCACCCCATACAGAGCCTGACATGTAGCAATTGACAATAAATAATTGGCGAGTTGAACGAATTATGGCCCTGGATAAGAGGGCATATTACAAGTGTAAATACAGAGGTCTAAAAATAAAATATACTCAAGCCAATTAAGAGAAAACTCCCTCAACACACACCCAATCATCAAGAGATGAAAAGCAGATCAAATATAATTAATATTTATATAATGATTCATGTAGACACTGCCCCCAGGCTGGGCTTATCCATTTCTAATTGTCCAGGGATCAGTCCAGAAAGCAGGGCCTCTAAGAGGGAGCCATAGCACACAGGTGGGTCCCCCCAGGCAAGAGGAGGGCCCTCTGGAGACAAGCCTCCAGGAAGTCCAGGCCTGCAGTGTCCTGACACTTCCTCAGAGATCTCTGAGCTACATTTGCTGAATGACTATACTTTTAAGAATGGATGAACTGAGTGTTCAAGCAAGAAGTTTTGAAAACTGAATATACATACCATATTAGGAGGTAACTAGCTTTCTTGAACTAACATTTTAAATGGCAGGGGTCCTAGCCCTGCACACAAATTGATCTTCCTATTGACTGCCTCTACAGGATGACTGCCCCCTCAATGTGCCCATACATCACCCTGACTTCCATGGCTGCTGTGGCGGCAGCTCATGCCAACAGCGTCCCTCTTCAAGCACGTGGCTCTAGCCCTTCCTTCTTTGTAGACTCTCATGTCCAGAAACCCATTCAGCCTACACAAAAGCACTCCAGAAATCTGGAAGCTGAGCGCCACCACATAAGATTCCACTCCTCGTCCACAGAGGGTGCTATAGCCTGGATGTGGAATGTCCCCAAAGACCCATGTGTTAAAGACATGATTCTCAGGTTGACATTGTTGGAAGGTGATGGAACCTTTAAGAGTGGTGCCTAGTGAGAGGTCTTTAGGTCTTTGGGGAGGGTATGCCCTTAAAGGGGACTGTGGGAGCCTGGCCTCAACTCCCCTTTTGCTCCTTAACAATAAAGGCTGCAGTTTTGCCTCACCACAGGCCCAAAGTCAACAGGGCCCATCAAGCATGGGCTAAAGCCTCCAAAACTATGACCCCAAACGAACCTTTTTTCTCTATAAATTGATTAGCTCAGGTATGTGCACTAGTAACAAAAGCTAACTATCACAAGGGTGGAGCTCTGTGAGGCCTTCAGTTCTTGCTCCATCAGAACCAAACCCCTGCTGCCCACAACAGCCTTGACACAAAGTCACCTTCCCTTGGATTTTCTAACAGATTCCACTGGATTTTTCCTTTCTCTCTCTTCCTTGGTTCTTGGGACCCCTACCCTCACACACTAACCACCTACATCCAAGCCCTCACATCAGGCTTAGCTTTTAGAAAATCCACTCTATGAACTATTTTCACACAGAGATACCGTATGTTTTAATAATATTTTCTGCTTGATGAAAGTACACTGACACTAGTTCATGGAACTCCCAGTAACCTGGTGAAGTAAAATCATTAAGTATTTCCCCTCTTCTATAGGTGAGGAAACACAGGCATAAGAGAAATCAGCTGACTTGGTTCAGCACCACCATGTGCTAGAAAGTAAAGCAGAGCCCACCCAAGATCAGCAAGGCCTGTCCAGCACCGTGTCCACTCCCAGGCCACATAGGTGGGTAATAGTCTGCATCTATTTTACAGTATCCAATACTATCCAAATCCATACAGTCATAAAGCCTCAGGGAATAATAACAGTAAGAACAATGATTTTATAGAGTGATGTAATTCAGTTTTAATTTTATTCTTCCCAAAGGATTATTAATAATCATCCTCCACCCACTCAGACACCTCAAAAGAAAATCCAAAAGATTTCCTCAGTATTTGTCTGAAAAAGAAATTAAAAGATCAAGAGACTTGGATGAACACACGGGTTCATATAAACTAAACGGCAGGAGATTCTCCTCAAAACTTATAAGAACTAAATATACAAGAAAACAAATGTAGAAACAACAGCTACTGAACACATGCCATGCGCAAGGTGCCCGGGGGGCTTTTCTAGGAAGATGCTGAAGGCCAGACACAAGTACGTGGAGACTTCACAACATCACCCTGCCCCTCTCAGCACCAGGCAGCTGTAGAATGAGGATGTGGGTTCCCAGCCTCAAATGCGCAGGAAGTCCGTGGACCTCTAGTCTTCCAGGGAGAATCCTCACTTAGTGATCCACTAACATCAGCTGCAGATTGCTCCAGGTAGGCTTCAGGCATAGTCAAAAACACAAGAGGGCCATGTTAGAACAGGACACCCAAGAAACACTTGGCCAGGTGCCTAACAGTCAGCCCTACACCCAAGGGAACAAACTCAAGTTCCATGTGATGTTTAAATCACTGGGTGTTTACAGAGCACACTGAGAGGAGACAACCCTTGTGCTTGACATCAATAAAAGAAATGATGAAGGACGTCAGTCCACTGACTTCCTGAGGTGCAAATGTGGTTTGCTTCTGTGCTCTTGTGACAAGGTCACCATTTCTGCTCCTTTGTCGTGGACACTTTGGAGGGGCCAGAATGGAAGTTCTCTTCACACAGCAACCATTCTTGGCTTCAGTGTCTGAAAACAGGGCTCCCAAAACAATCACTTTGGGACAGGAGGTGCCCTTGAGACAAGGGGCAGAGGCTGAAGCAGGAGACCTCACCAGCCTGGGAAGGGCAAGGTGGGGGTCTCTGAGAAACTGCAATGTGCCCCATTCCCATAGGAACAAAGATGGTAGGACCACTGAAGCTAGGTCCATGTCCCAGGCCTCCTCCAGAAGCCCCATGATAAAGAATGAGACAGACACACTGAAGTCATTTAATGGTGTCTTTGATACTAACAATGTGCTTTGCAGCAGTGACCAAAGCTAGAAGGACCAAAAATCTGTCTTGAAAGTTCTGTACTTGCTTATGAGGATCCAGGGTCATTACCACAACATGGAAGAGAAGGCCTCCTTAAAGACTGAGGTGAGGCGTCACCATGCACGTAAATTTAACTTTGAAATTATGATGAGATGACGTGGCATTTCTTGTATACTTGAGTCTGAGAAATAAAGTAGTTGCAGTGAGGAATAAACTATTCATGAAATATAGTCAGAAAACTACAAAGACTTAGAAATAGTGCACAAAATATACTCCCCCACTCCACTTCCAAAATGTTCTAATAGCTGTTATGTTCTAAATGTTTGTGTCTCCAAATAATGTATCCATTGAACATAGTACCCCAGTGGTATGGTACTGGGAGGTGGGACTTTTGACATGTGATAAGGGCATCAGAGTGGAGTCCTCATGAATGGAATCAGTTCCCTTACAAAAGATAATGAAATGAGCTCCTTTGTCCCTAAAACCATGTGAGGACACTGCAGGAAGGACCCAGATATGAGATGCCCCTGTGACCAAATCTGATCCTTGATCAATCCTTGATCTTGGACTTCCCAGCCTCCAAGACAAAGGAATAAATTTGTTTATAGGCCACCCAGTTGTAGTGAGAAGACATGGTAAAAAGAAGAATCAGCAATCCCCAGTAATTGAGAAGGTGGAATCTTTAAAAAGAAACACTTCAAATAATTGCACTAAAAATAAGCAAAGTGAGAAAGGAAAGGTGAAACTATACTGAGTGAATAGGACACCATGAAAAAGAAAGAATTAGAAAAGAATCAAATACAACTTCCAGACCTATACAATGGCTAAAATTAAAAATGCTACAAATGAATTAAAAGGAGATCAGATCCTGTTTGAAAAAAATCTAGTGAAATGGGGAACTGTTACGGTTTGGATGTGAGGTGTCCCCCAAAAGCTCACAAGTGAGACAATGCAAGAAGATTCAAAGAAGAAATGATTGGGTTACAAGAGCCATAATCCAATTAGTGAATTAATAATCATCTGATGGGACTGAGTGGCAGGTGGGGTGTGGCTGGAGGAGGTGGGGCATGGGGGACAAGGCTTTGGGGTATATATTTGTATGTGGCAAGTGGAGTCTCTCTGCTTTCTGATCATCACGTGAGGAGCTGCTTTCCTCTGCAACACTCCACCATGATGTCTGGCCTCACCTCAAGCCCCGCCCCCAGAATGGAGTCAGCCATCTATGAATTGAGCACCTCTGAAACCATGAGTCCCCAGACAAACTTTTCTTCCTCTAAAATTGTTGTGGTTGGGTCATTTAGTCACAGCAGCAAAAAAGCTGGCTAAAAGAGAAATTGGTACTGAGAAATGGGACCTTGCTCTGACTAACCTGACCATGTGGTTCAGCAGCTTTTTGAGCTTTTTGGAATTGGTGGAGGAATTTTGAAATGCTTAACAGTGCAAGCCAGAAATGCTTTAGGTTGTTATAAGGTGAGCTTCATGGTTTATTCTGGTGGGAGCTCAGAAGACCAGAATGCCAACAGGACCATGGACAGTGAAGACTGGGCTCGAGAGGATTTAGAGAAAAAGGAGGACACTACTGGTAATTGGACTAGAGGCCATTCATATTATGTTCTGGCTGAGAAGTTGGCTGCCTTTTGCCCATGTCCTGAGACTTTCTGTGAGGCTGATTTTAAAAGTGGTAGACTTCTTAATCTGGTGGAAGAAATTTCTAGACAGCATAGCATTCAAGTTGTGGCATGGATATTGCTGATGGCTTTTAGCCAAATTTATTACAATAATCAGGAGCAGAAAGCAAAGCAGAAAAATTTGAAACACTTGGACTTGAAAGGCAAGAGAAAAACTGGGCCTAAGGAAGTAGCAGATGTTAAAGACATTACCTTCACTAAAGACATTACCTTCACTTTGTTCAGAGACAAGAAAAAGATGGCTTAAGGGCATCTCAGGAGTTGGCAAGACCATACCCATCTCAGACTCAAGGGAGTAAAAGTAAAAATTCTCCTGAGAGGAGAGCAGTGGGGCACCCTTCTTGTACAAGGGAGGTCTAGGAAGTTTTTTTGGCATGCTCAGCTACCCAGGCACTCAGAGGCTGCTGCAGTCATGGCCCCTGGAGGCGTGGCTACTGCTCAAGATGGCAGCAGACCTTGGCATCAACCATGTGGTGCTGGTTCAGCAAGATTGCAGGATGCTGGAGTTAGGGGATTATGGAGGCTTCAATCAAGATTTCAAAGGAAGGCCTGAGAGGTCAAAGTGCAGCAGGGTCAGCGTCCCTGCGAGCACCCCCCTGAGAGGGTGATGTATAGAGATTTGAGGAGGAAGTTGAAGCTGCAGCACAGACCCCCAAGATTAAGAAATGCCAGTAATGTGGGACAATGTCCTAGGAAAATTGCAGGAATCGAGCAGACAGGTCAACAGAA
Organism: Sciurus carolinensis; assembly: GCF_902686445.1. Taxonomy (NCBI): domain Eukaryota; kingdom Metazoa; phylum Chordata; class Mammalia; order Rodentia; family Sciuridae; genus Sciurus; species Sciurus carolinensis. The sequence goes on from NC_062214.1 coordinate 67,807,948, forward strand.
AGGCCACTGGAGCTGCAACCAACAAGGCCACAAGGGTGGAGCAACATAAGCCTTTTGGAAAGAACATCACTATGTCAAGTACCCCACAGGCCCGACATGGAGCTACAGGACTTGTTTGCCCAGCTGGATTTCAGTCTTGTTTTGATCCCATCCCTTCTTTCTATGCCCCTATTTTTGTAAATGGAAATGTTTATTCTGTACCTTTATATATTGAATATTTATAAATAGCTTTTGACTTTTACAGGAGTTCAGGATGCAAGCTTTCCCTAAGCCTCAGAGGAGACTTTGGACTTGAACTTTGAGCAATCTCAGAACTGCTGAGACTATGAGACTATGGGGACTCTTGAGAATGGACTAAATGTATTTTGTGTTGTCAGATTAGTGTGAGCTTTTGGGGACTAGGAGCAGAAAGTTATGGTTTGGATGTGAGGTGTCCCCAAAAACTCATATGTGAGCCAAGGCAAGAAGGTTCAGAGAATAAACAATTGGGTTATAAGAGCCTCAAAACAATCAGTGACTTAATCACGTGATGGGATTAACTGAGTGGTAACTGAAGGCAGGTGGGGTGTGGCTGGAAGAGGTGGGGAATGGGGAGCACGGCTTTCGAGTATATATATGTATCTGGCAAATGGAGTCTCTCTCTCTCTGCCTCGTGATCATCATGTGATCTGCTTTCCTTTGCCACACTCCTCCACCATGATTTCCTGCCTCACCTCGAGGCCCCCCCCCCACCAGAAATGGAGTCAGCCATCCATGGACTAAGCCTCTGAAACTGTGAGTCCCCAAATAAACTTTTCCTCCTCTAAAAATTGTTCTGCTCAGGTCCTTTAGTCACAGCAGCAAAAAAGCTGGTTAAAACAGAAACCAATGAGAAGAAATTCTCCAGAAATTGGAGAAAGAGATCAAAAGCATTAAAAGTTAAAAACTTGGGAGGAAAATGTAGTAAGGTCCACACACAAGGAACAGCAACTCTAGAAGGAAAATAAGTAGATCTGAGGGGAGGAGCACTTTTCCAGTGTGGCAGAGGCCCAGCCTTTCTCAGAATTGACAAAAGCCATGAATCCTCACGTCTAAAATCAGAAGAGCCAAAGAGGAGAAAAATGGGAAATCTTCCAGAGATACATACAGTAAAACATAAACACACTAAGTCTTAAAACCCACAGAGAGAAAAGACAGATTATTTACCCAGAATCTAAAATCAGAAGGATAGAGGACCTTTTGTAGCAAAACCAGAAATCAGAACACAGAACAGACTGGTACCCTCAAAGTGTGGCAAAAGATAAAAATCTAGGATTCAAGATTCAGTAAAATCATCATGAAGAGGAAGGGTAAAATAAAGGCAGTTGGAACAAAGCAAAGATAACTGTACTCCTCACAAGACCTCATTTAAAATTTTTCCTTAAGATGGACATATACCCAGAGAAATAGTTTGCAAGAAACAATATTGAACAAATAAGTTGGTAAATATATAAACAAATCTAAATAATTCTTACTATGAAAAATGACAATTGAGAAGACAAAAACAAAATATACTGTCTTTTGGACAAAAATAAGACAGAAGATCAAAGTTGAAGCACGTGAATGCTCTTGTATTAAACAAAATATTCCTGAAGACTTTAGATTTCTTTAAGACAAATATATACCAGTGTTTGTGCATGTGCACATGTATTTAGTTTAAAGATAACCACAACAAAAATGTAAAGGACTATGAAGCTTCCATACCAGATGAAGGGAAAGATGGGGAATAAGGCAAAGCTAGTGAAAGAAGGAAACAACAATATAAAAACGGAAGCAAAGTAAAAGCATGGCATGGCAAAAGAAAATAAAATACAAGATGGTAGAAATAAATTCGACTATATCTATACTACCATAAGTATAAAAATCACTACTGAGGTAGGCGAAAAGATGGCAGAATAGAGGGGTCGCCTCCCTGGTTGCTCTGTGGCATAAGCCAAGAAAAGCAGACAGGCAGCTTTTCAACAAGGTGGGTGAATGATCAAGAATTAGGGTGACTTTACTGAAATTTAATACTGGACACTCAAAACAGATCGAGGACTCAGATCTTGTATAATAAAATAAGGGGGAAAGCTCCCCAGCCCTGCAGCCAACACAGAAGCTGGAGGTGCAAGCCAGAACAGTTCCTACAGTAAAGCAATAAAGGAATTTAAGGAAGCCTCATTCTCAGGAAGACTGAGGCATGTTAGGGTACGGAGAGCTTACAGATCAGAGACATTGCTCAAAGCAGAAAGCTGTGCTGCACAGTGTCCATGTATGGGAGGGAAGCTACCATCTCTCTTGGAAGCATGCATGGAGCACAGTGGAAGGAACCATTTTCAGTTGTGGCATAGGTGCCAACAACTAAGGGAGCCGATTACTGGCAGACCCAAGTCTGGCCTGAAAAATGAGCTGGGTAAACCCACACTGTGTACAGAGTGTGCCTAAGTGACTAGGAGAAAATCAAGCATGGAGAGAGATTTACGCAGGGGAATACTGGTTGCAGAAACCCACCTGGCTTCCCCCTTATCCTCCAATCTGGCTTCATGTCAGACCAGCTGGAAGAGGAGCACCTGACTGGGAATTGCAAAGGGTATGGGAAACTGAGTTCAGAGACTGAATCAGAGACCAGGAATCGTGAGGTCAGCAGGTGAAGTAGTGGGCTAAGAACAGGCTCCTACACCACACAAGTGGAACCCAAAGGAGTTTCCTGGGGTGTCTTCCAATGTGGACTAGCAATGGCTGAACCATGGAAGTGCACCAACTTAAAATCTTCAGACCAACTGACACCCAGTAAAGAGACTGGAGCATATCTAAGCCTACACCCCACCTCCAGGAGTTCTGCCTCAAGGACTAACCCTCTCACCCTACCAACCACAACCATCCTGAAGGTAGAGCTAGCATCAAACTCCAGACAACCCCACCTAACTGATGAGAAGGGAAGCTGAGAAACTTATGAACTCCAAAGGAAACAACTGTTCAATTTTCAAATATTCCTTTATTAATTCTCACTCTCTTTTTCTCTCTCTCTCACATTTCTACCATTTTTGAAACCAAGTATTTTTCAAGTATCAGTTTATTGAGGACTGGGATGTCTAAATAGTATATTACAGTTTTGTGTGTATTCTTTTACTTTTTTCTTTCTACTTGTAATTTTTTAAAAAAATTTTACTTTATATATATTTTCTTCTCACTTATCTGTTTCCCTAGACTCTCTTTCTGTCTCTTCTCCTGCTAACAGCCAACCTCTATTTGATCCTCTTACAATCTTCCTATAAACACTTACTTCTCTCTTCTCTCTTCCTCCCTCATTAACATCACATCTGTTCTCTTTGAAATTATAAACTCTTTGGCAAACTTGCTGGTCATATTTTAAACAATAATTGAACATCATTTCTGTTTATTGCAACAAAACTATAGATGTCTTAGTAGGACCTATTTGGTTTGAGGCTGTGTATTATTAGCATTGGTTGCTGTTATTATATGTCTCCCCCTTAAAGGTGAGATACTGGAAACCTTCAAGGACATTATAAATCTACAGGGTAGAAAACTGTACTGCCTCAGATCCACAATGCTAGATGGGAAGACACATGAACAATATGACAAAAACAAGGGAATAAATAACCCCAAACAAACCAAGATGCTCCAACAATAGAATCTAATGACACCACAGTGGAAGAAACGTCAGAGAAGGAGTTTAGAATGTACATAATCTGATATATAACATAAGGATGATGTCAAGAGTAAAACCAGAAATAAAATTCAGGAGGTGAAAGATCACTTCAATAAAGAGATAGATTCTGAGAAGAAATCAAGTAGAAATCCTTGAAATGAAGGAATTAATAAACCAAATTAAAAATTCAATGGAAAGTGTCACCAACAGACTAGATCACTAGGAAGACAGAACCTCAGGCAATGAAGATAAAATTTTGAAAACAGTGTTGACCACAGAGAGGAGATGTTAAGAAACCATGAAAAGAACTTTAAAAAATTATGGGATAAAATGAAAAGACTAAATTTAAGATTTATCAGGATAGATAAAGGAATGCAGCTACAAACCAAAGGAATGCACAGTCTTTTGAATGAAATAATATCAGAAAACTTCCCAAACCTAAAGAATGAATGGAAAATCAACTACAAGAGGCTTACAGGACCAAATGTACAAAATTACAGCAGACCCACACCAAGGCACATTATAATGAAAATGCCTAACATACAGAATAAGCATAGAATTTTAAAGGCCACAAGAGAAAAATATCAGACTATGTGTAGGGGGAAATCAATTCAGATCTCAAATGATTTCTCAAATCAGACCCTCAAAGCTAGGAGATCCTGGAATAATATAACAATCTCTGAAAGAAAGTGGATGCCAACCAAGAATTCTATACCCAGGATGATGAAATAAAAGCCTTCCATGATAAACAAAAGTTAAAAGAATTCACAACTAGAAACCCTGTATTATGGAATATTCTCAACAAAATATTCCAAGAAGATGCAAAGAAAAAAAAGTAAAAACCAGCAAAGGGAGGAACTACACTAAAAGAAGAGTCAATCAAAGGAGAAACTAATTCAAATTAAAAACCAGTAATAAATCAAAATGACTGGGAACACAAATCATATCTCAATAATAACCCTGAATGTTAATGGCCTAAACTCATCAATCAAAAGACACAGACTGGCAGATTGTATTAAAAAAAAAAAAAAAAAAAAAAAAAAGACCCAACAATATGCTGTCTTCAAGAGACTCACCTCCTACAAAAAGACATCCACAGACTGAAGGTGAATGGTTAGGAAAAAAATATATCACTCACATGGACTGTGTAAACAAGCAGGGGTTTCCATCCTCATTTCAGATAAAGCGACCGCTTCTGAACACCAGGGGGCTGCCCGGAGGAAGAGGAGAAGCGTGGCAGGTCGCTTGGTCTAGGAGTGACTGCATCAGATCTACAGGCAGTTGCCAGAGGAGGAGGCATGTGGTGAGTTGTCTGGACTCAAAGTGACCGCTCCTGAACACCAGTGGCCTGCCTGGAGGAGGAGTGTGGTGGGTCGCTTGGTCTCGGAGCGACTGCTCCTGAACACCCGGGGGACTACCCCGAGGAGGAGGAGGAACAGGGTGGGTCACTTGGTCTAGGAGTGACTGCCTAGGGCTACGGACAGTTGGAGGGAGGAGGAGTCGCAAAGTGAGTTGCTTGGACTCCTAGTGACTGCGTTGGAACACCGGGCGGCTGTTCGGAGGAAGAGGTGTGTGGCGGGTCTCTGGGTCTCGGAGCTATTGTACGGGGCTCCAGGTGGCGGCTCAGAGAAGGGGCCGCATAGCCAGGCGATTAGGTGCAGAGCAGGGTCCCAGGACCTAGGCGGCTTCTTGCTGGAAGAGCCGCACAGAGACACGCCTAGGGGCGGAGCGAAGGTTCCAGGACTGCTGGCAGATTATCTGAGGAGAGGCAGCCTAAGGAAACTCGTCTGCGAAGGGTGAGGCTCCCAGGCCCAGGAGGTAGGTCCGGGCCCCTGGGATCGTTGCAGAGGAAGACAGCCCAGCCCAAGCGGTAGTTGTAGATTGAGGGGAACCTCTAGGAGGGGAACTGACCAGCGAGACCTCCCCACCGGGTAAGTCTTCCCTGTCGGGTGAGGTCTTCCCACAAGGACGGTAAAACCAGAGACACAGGCACAAACAGGCCTTGCCTCAGCCCGCAGCCTAGTTCCCCTTTGGATGACCATTGGTCAACAAGTAGAGGCACCTCTGACCACTAGCAGGGAATATACCCCACCTGAGAGCCACCAACCCTAGAGAGGCAGCTTCCTGGTGGAGCACCGCATTATCAACTTCCTCCAAGACTTCAGGCTACTGAAGGATAAGAGGGGATATACGAGCAATCTTCAGGGACATTATAAGTTGATAGAGGAAATCTGCAATATCTTAATGACCCACTGATTCCTGAACAATATGAGAAAACAAGGGAAGAAAATGCCCAAACAAATCTAGATGTTACATCAATAAAATCCAACGACAGCATGGCAGAATAAATGACAGAAAGGGAGTTCAGAATGTACATAATTAAAATGATCAGGGAAGCAAACGATGAGATGAAAGAGCGAATGCAGGCATTGAATGATGAGATGAAAGAGCAAATGCAGGCACTGAATGATAGCACCAATCGACATTTAAAAGAGCAAATACAGGAAGCAAAAGATCATTTCAATAAAGAGTTAGAGATATTGAAAAAAAAAACAAACAGAAATCCTTGAAATGAAGGAAACAATAAACCAAATTAAGAACTCCATAGAAAGCATAACCAATAGGATAGAACACCTGGAAGCAGAACCTCAAGATATTGAAGACAAAATATTTAACCTTGAAAACAAAGTTGAACAAACAGAGAAGATGGTAAGAAATCATGAACAGAATCTGCAAGAACTATGGGATATCATGAAAAGGCCAAATTTGAGAATTACTGGTATTGAGGAAGGCTTAGAGAAACAAACCAAAGGAATGAGCAATCTATTCAATGAAATAATATCAGAAAATTTCCCAAATCTGAAGAATGAAATGGAAAATCAACTTCAAGAGGCTTATAGGACTCCAAATACACAAAATTACAACAGACCCACACCAAGGCACATTATAATGAAAATACCTAACATACAAAATAAAGACAGAATTTTAAAGGCTGTGAGAGAAAAGAACCAAATTACATTCAGGGGGAAACTAATATGGATATCAGCAGATTTTTCAATCCAGACCCTAAAAGCTAGAAGGGCCTGGAATAACATTTTTCAAGCTCTGAAAGAAAATGGATGCCAACCAAGAATCTTATACCCAGCAAAACTTACCTTCAAATTTGATGATGAAATAAAATCATTCCATGATAAACAAAAGCTAAAAGAATTTACAAAAAGAAAGCCAGCATTACAGAATATTCTCAGCAAAATATTCCATGAGGAAGAGATAAAAAACAAAGAAGCAAATCAACAAAGGGAGGAATTATCCTAAAGGAACTGTCAAATAAAAGAGGAACCAAGGTGTGTCAAAATAAAATAAATAAATAAATAAAATTTTTAAAATGAACAAAATGACCGGGAATACAAATCATATCTCAATAATAACCCTGAATGTTAATGGCCTGAATTCATCAATTAAAAGACATAGACTGGCAGATTGGATTAAAAAGAAAGATCCAACAACATGTTGCCTGCAAGAGACTCACCTCATAGAAACAGATACCCATAGACTAAAGGTGAAAGGATGGGGAAAAACATACCATGCACATGGACTCGGCAAAAAAGCTGGAGTATCCATCCTCATTTCAGATAATGTGGACTTCAAGCCAATGTTAGTCAGAAAGGATAAAGAAGGACATTTCATACTGCTTAAGGGAAGCATAAATCAGCAAGATATAACAATCATAAACACTTATGCCCCAAACAGTGGCTTATCCATGTATGTCAAACAAATCCTTCTCAATTTTAGAAACCAAATAGACCGTAACACAATAATACTAGGTGATTTTAACACACCTCTCTCACCACTGGATAGATCTTCCAAACAAAAATTGAACAAAGAAATCATAGATCTCAATAACACAATCAATAATTTAGACTTAACAGACATTTATAGACTATACCATCCAACCTAGAGCGAATACACTTTCTTCTCAGCAACACATGGATCCTTCTCTAAAATAGACCATATATGATGCCACAAAGCTAATGTCAGCAAATACAAGAAGATAGAGACACTACCTTGTATTCTATCAGATCATAATAGATTGAAGTTAGAAATAAATGAAAGAGTAAAAAACAGAAACTACTCCAACACCTGGAGATCAAACAATATGCTATTATATGATGAATGGATAACAGAAGATATTAGGAAGGAAATTAAAAAATTCTTAGAGGTAAACAAGAACAAAGAAACATCATATCAAAATCTCTGGAACACTATGAAAGCAGTACTTAGAGGAAAATTTATTTCATGGAGCGCATTTAATAAAAGAAGTAAAACTCAAAAAATAAATGACCTAACACTACAGCTCAAAGCCCTAGAAAAAGAAGAACAGACCAACACCAAAAGTAGTAGAAGACAGGAAATAGTTAAACTCAGAGCTGAAATCAACGAAATTGAAACAAAAGAAACAATACAAAAAATTGACAAAATAAATAGTTGGTTCTTCGAAAAAATAAACAAAATTGATAAACCTTTAGCCACACTAACAAAGAGAAGAAGAGAGAAAACCCAAATCACTAAAATTTGGAATGAACAAGGAAATATCACAACAGACACGACTGAAATACAAAACATAATTAGAAGCTACTTTGAAAATCTATACTCCAACAAAATAGAAAATTTCGATGACATCAACGGGTTTCTAGAGACATATGAATTGCCTAAACTGAATGAGGAGGACATACACAATTTAAATAGACCAATTTCAAGTAATGAAATAGAAGTCATCATCAAAAGCCTACCAACAAAGAAAAGTCCAGGACCAGATGGGTTCTCAGCCGAGTTCTACAAAACCTTTAAAGAAGAGCTCATTCCAATACTTCTCAAAGTATTCCAGAAAATAGAAGAGGAGGGAACCCTCCCAAACTCATTCTATGAAGCCAATATTACCCTGATAACTAAACCAGACAGAGACACATCGAGGAAAGAAAATTTCAGACCAATATCCTTAATGAACATCAATGCAAAAATTCTCAACAAAATTTTAGCAAATCGCATACAAAAACATATTAAAAAGATGGTGCACCATGATCAAGTGGGTTTCATCCCAGGGATGCAAGGTTGGTTCAACATCAGGAAATCAATAAATGTAATTCACCATATCAATAGACTTAAAGTCAAGAATCACATGATTATTTCAATAGATGCAGAGAAAGCATTTGATAAAATACAGCACCCCTTCATGCTCAAAACACTAGAAAAAACAGGGATAGTGGGAACATTCCTTAACATTGTAAAGGCCATCTATGCTAAGCCCATGGCTAATATCATTCTAAATGGTGAAAAACTGAAAGCATTCCCCCTAAAAACTGGAACAAGGCAGGGATGCCCTCTTTCACCACTTCTTTTCAATATCATCCTTGAAACTCTAGCCAGAGCAATTAGACAGACCAAAGAAATTAAAGGGATACAAATAGGAAAATAAGAACTCAAACTATCCCTGTTTGCTGATGATATGATTGTATACTTAGAGGAACCAGGAAATTCCACCAGAAAACTTTTAGATTTCATAAGTGAATTCAGTAAAGTAGCAGGATATAAGATCAATGCACATAAATCTAAGGCATTTTTATACATAAGCGATGAATCTTCAGGAAGAGAAATTAGGAAAACTACCCCATTCACAATAGCATTGAAAAAAATAAATACTTGGGAATCAATATCACAAAAGAGGTGAAAGACCTCTACAATGAGAACTACAGAACACTAAAGAAAGAAATTAAAGAAAACCTTAGAAGATGGAAAGATCTCCCATGTTCTTGGAGAGGAAGAATTAATATTGTCAAAATGGCCATACTACCAAAAGTTCTATACAGATTCAATGCAATTCCAATTAAAATCCCAATGATGTACCTTACAGAAATAGAGCAAGCAATTATGAAATTCATCTGGAAGAATAAAAAACCCAGAATAGCTAAAGCAATCCTTGGCAGAAAGAGTGAAGCAGGGAGTATTGCAATACCAGATCTTCAACTCTACTACAAAGCAATAGTAACAAAAACGGCATGGTATTGGTACCAAAATAGAAAGGTAGATCAATGGTACAGAATAGAGGACATGGACACAAACCCAAATAAATACAATTTTCTCATACTAGACAAAGGGGCCAAAAATATGCAATGGAGAAAAGATAGCCTCTTCAACAAATGGTGCTGGGAGAATTGGAAATCCATATGCAACAAATGAAACTAAACCCATATCTCTCACCATGCATGAAACTAAACTCAAAATGGATTAAGGATCTCGGAATCAGACCAGAGACCTTGCATCTTATAGAAGAAAAAGTAGGTCCAGAGCTTCAACATGTCGGCTTAGGACCAGACTTCCTCAACAGGACTCCCATAGCACAAGAAATAAAAGCAAGAATCAATAACTGGGATAGATTCAAACTAAAAAGCTTTCTCTCAGCAAAGGAAACTATCAGCAATGCGAAGAAAGAGCCTACAGAGTGGGAGAAAATCTTTGCCAATCATACTTCAGATAGAGCACTAATCTCCAGAATCTATAAAGAACTCAAAAACTCTACACCAAGAATGCAAATAATCCAATCGACAAATGGGCTAAGGAAATGAATAGACACTTCACAGAAGAAGATCTACAAGCAATCAACAAACATATGGAAAAATGTTCAACATCTCTAGTAATAAGAGAAATGCAAATCAAAACCACCCTAAGATTCCATCTCACCCCAATTAGAATGGCGATTATCAAGAATACAAGCAACAACAGGTGTTGGCGAGGATGTGGGGAGAAAGGTACACTCATACATTGCTGGTGGGGCTGCAAATTAGTGCAGCCACTCTGGAAAGCAGTGTGGAGACTCCTTAGAAAACTTGGAATGGAACCACCATTTGACCAGCTATCCCACTCCTTGGCCTATACCCAAAGGACTTAAAATCAGCATACTATAGAGATACAGCCACATCTACGTTCATTGCTGCTGAATTCACAATAGCCAGACTGTGGAACCAACCTAGATGCCCTTCAATTGATGAATGGTATATATAAGAAACCATGGTATATATATATATATACAATGGAATATTACTCAGCCATAAGAATGATAAAATTATGGCATTTGCAGGCAAATGGATAAAATTGGATAATATCATGCTAAGTGAGATAAGCCAATCTCAAAAAACCAAAGGATGAATGATCTCGCTGATAAGTGGATGATGACACATAATGGGGGGTGGGAGGGGTTAGTGTTAAAGTTAGAGTTAGGGTTAGGGAGGGGGGCAAGAATGGAGGAAGGAAGGACTGTATAGAGGGAAAAGAGGAGGGTGGGAGGGGTGAGGGGAAGGGAAAAAATAACAGAATGAATCAAACAACATTACCCTATGTAAATTTATGATTACACAAATGGTATGCCCTTACGCCATGTACAAACAGAGAAACAATATGTATCCCATTTGTTTACAATAAAAAAAAGAATTATACATCAACAAGATAAAATAATAGTAAAAATTTATGAACCAACTAATGGAGCATCTACTTACATCAAACAAACTCTTCTCAATTTCAAGAATCAAATACTCCACAACACAACAATACTGGGTGACTTTAACATAATTCTCTCACCACTCAATAGGTCCTCCAAACAAAAACTAAATAAAGAAGATGTAGAATTAAAAAGTACATTTAATAATTTAGACTTAACAAACATATAGAATATTTCATCCATCAATGACTGAATACACTTTCTTCAAGCAGCACACATATCCTTCTCTAAAATAGACCATATCTTATGCCACCAAGCAACTTTTAGCAAATACAAAAAACCAGAGATAATATCCCACATTCTATCAGATCATAATGGAATGAAATTAGTAATCAACAGTAAAATTTAAAATGGAAGCTACTCTAACACCTGGCAACTAAATAATACACTATTGAATGACAAGTGGATAGCAGAAGAAATCAGCCATGAAATAAAAAAATACAGGTAAATAGAATAGTGATATATCATATAAAAATATCTGGAACACTATGAGGGAGTGCTAAGAGGAAAGTCCATTGCATTGAGCTCATTCATTACATTCATTAGAAGAAGAGAAAGTCAACAAATAGGTGACCTAATATTACAACTCAAAGCCCTAGAAAAGAAGAAGAAATCAAGACCAAAAGCAGAAGACAGGAATAATTAAAATCAGAGCTGAAATCTATGAAATTTAAACAAAGAAACAATTGAAAAAACAAAAGTTGATTCTTTGAGAAAAAAATAAAATTGATGAATCCTTAGCCATGCTAATGAAGAGAAAGAGAAAACTCTCAAATTACTAAAATTTGTGATAAAAAGAAAATATCATGATGGACTTGACTAAAATACAGAAGATAATCAGAAACTACTTTGAAATTTTATATTAAAATAGAAAATCTTGAAGATATCAACAAATTTCTAGAGACATATGATCTACTCAAACTGATGCAGGAGGACATACACAATCTAAACAGGTCAATTTCAAGCAAAGAAATAGAAGACACCATCAAAAGTCTACCAACCAAGAAAAGCTCAGGACCAGATTCTCAGCCAAGTTCAAAAAGAATTAACACCAATACTCCTCAAATTATTCCATGAAATATAAAAGGAGGGAATCCTTCCAAACTCATTCTATAAAGCTAGTATCATCCTGATATCAAAACTAGACAAAGACACACAAAAGAAAGAAAACTTCAGACCAATATCCCAATGAAATTCTGGCAAATCACATAAAAAACATAATAAAAAGATAGTGCACCATGATCAAGGGGGGGGTTCATCCCAGGGATTCAAGGCTGGTTCAACATACAGAAATCAATAAATGTAATTAATCACATGAATAGAGTTAAAGACAAGAATCATATATTACCTCAATAGATGCAGAAAAAGCACTTGACAAGACAGGACCCATTCATGTCCAAAGCACTAGAAAATCTAAGGTAGTAGGAACATACCTCAACCTCAACATTGTAAAAGTTATATATGTTAAAGCCAAGGCCAACATCATTCTAAATGGAGAAAAACTGAAAGTATTTCCTCTAAGAACTGGAACAAGACAAGAATGCCCTCTTTCACCACTGTTATTCAACATTGTCCTTGAAACTGTAGTGAGAGCAATAGAAGAAAGAAATTAAAGGGAAACAAATAGGAAAAGAAGAATTCAAACTATCACTATTTGCTGATGACATGATTCTATATATAGAAGACCCAAAAAATTCCACCAGAAATCTTCTAGAACTAATAAATGAATTCAGCAAAGTAGCAGGATATAAGTTAACACTCATAAAACAAATGTGTTCCCATACATCAGTGATGCACTGAAAGAAATTAGGAATACCCCACTCACACACACACACACACACAAAATTGGGGGATCAATCTAACAGAAGAAGTGAAAGACCTCTACAGTGAAAACTACAGAACATTAAGGAAATTGAAAAAGCCCTTAGAAGATGGGAAGACCTCCCATGCTCCTGGATAGGCAGAATTAATACTGTCAAAATGACCATACTACCAAAAGCACTGTACAAATTTAAAGCAATTCCTATTAAAATTCCAATGACATTCTTCATAGAACTAGAAAAAAGTAATGAAATTCATTTGGAAAAATAAAGGCCCCAGAAAAGCTAGAAAAGTGAGGCAGGAGGTATCACAATACCAGACCTTAAATTATACTACAGAGCCATAGTGATAAAAACAGCATGGTATTTACACCAAAACAGACACACAGACCAATGGTACAGAATAGAAGACACAGAGACAAACCCTCATAAATACAGTTATCTCATACTAGACAAAGGTACCGAAAACATTCACTGGAGAAAAGATAACCTATTCAACGAATGGTGCTGGGAAAACTGGAAATCCTCATACAGCAAAATGAAATTAAACACCTATCTCTCACCCTGCATGAAACTCAACTCAAAGTAGATCCAGGATCTAGGCACTAGAACAGAGACTCTGCACCTACTAGAAGAAAAAGTAGGCCCAAGTTTACATAATGTCAACTTAGGAACTGACTTCCTTAACAAGACTCCTAAAGCACAAGAAGTAAAATCAAAAATCAATAAATGGGAAGGATTCGAACTAAAAAGCTCCTTCTCAGCAAAGGAAACAACCAAGATCATGAAAAGAGAGCCTACAGAATGGGAGAAAATCTTTGCCACCTGCACCTCAGATAGAGCATTAATTTAATCTCCGATATATATAAAGAATTCAAAAAAGTGAATACCAAAAAAACAAATAATCCAATCAATAAATGGGCTAAGGAACTGAACAGACACTTCACAGAAGAAATCAAATATATGAAAAAAAATGTTCAACGTCTCTAGCAATTAGAGAAATGCAATCAAAACTACACTGAGATTTCATCTCACTCCAGTCAGAATGGCAATCATCAAGAATACAAGCAACAATAAATGTTGGAGAGGATGTGGGAGAAAAGGTACACTCATACATTGCTCATACACTCATAAAGTGTAAATTGGTTCAACCACTATGCAAAACAGTATGGAGATTACTTAGAAAACTTGGAATGGAACCACCATTTGACCCAGTTATCCCACTCCTTGGTTTTTACCCAAAGGACTTAAAATAAGCATACTATAGTAATGCAGCCACATCAATGTTTACAGCAGCTCAATTCACAATAGCTAGATTGTGGAACCAACCTAGATGCCATTCAGTAGATGGATGGATAAAGAAACTGTAGTATATATGCACAATGAAATAATACTCAGCCTTAAAAAAGAATGATATTATGGCATTTAAAGGTAAATGAATGGAGCTGGAGTATATCATGCTAAGCGAAATAAGCCAATCCCAATGAACCAAAGGTCAAAAAGTTTTAAAAATTACCTGACATAGGAAGAACTAGGAAAATGTAACCCATTTTCAAGAGAAAAGACAATCTATGGAGAACAAACCCACAAATGACCTAGATCTAGAATGGCAAACAAGAATTTTAAAACAACTCCTATCATTATACTCAAAGACTTAAAGGAAAATGTGTTCATGATGAATGAAAAGAGAGGTAATCTCAGCAGAGATACTAAATTATAACAAAGAACCAAAGAGAAATATCATAGGGACCACATTCTCAATCACTATACATGGAATTATAAATCATTTTTTAAAGATGGAAAAAGCCCATCTGATGATATAACTATTTGAATAATTTATAAACTAAAAAGGAAACAAGCAATAAATGCTTTATGCCACACACTGTTGTGCTCACATATTATCTACATAACATCTAAACAGTTGTTTAAAGTGCATTCCCTTTTTATCATCCCTTTTTAAATAATGAAGTTGAGGAAAAAGAGTTAAATTACCCAAGATCACTCAAGCTAATAAGTGATAAAGCCAGTAATTCAAATCCAGTAAACCTATCTCTAAATTCTGCACTACTATATTGTACTGCCTCTCTAGAAAATTGAAAAAAGAGATTATGGAAATTGAACATTTAGAACTGCATGCTGGAAATATGACACATAAAAATTTGTATGCAGCTAAAGGTATGCTTATAGGGAAATGCATAGCCCTAAATATATAAATTCATAATGAAGAAAGTAGAATTAGTGAACTAGGCATTATACTCAAGTTAGGGGAAAAGCAACTATTAAAAACTCTATTTAGTTAGGACTAAAGAGAACATAAAAAATAGTAAGATCAAATAAAAACAAATAGAGCCAGGGTGTGGTGACCTGTGCCTATAGTCCCAGCTACTCAGGAGTCATATGCAGGAAGACAACTTGGGCCCAGGAATTCAAGATCATATGGGCAACATAGCCAGATGCTGTTTAAAAAATTAAAATAAAACAACAGCAAAAATAATAGAAAAAAAAAGAAATGGAAAACAAAAAGCAGTGGAGAAGAGAAATAAAACCAAAGCTAGCTCTTTGGAAAGATTAATAGGCAAAACTCTACAATTAAAACAAAAAGCAAGGTCTCCATTAATTACCATAGATAAACCTGGAGAACAAAATTGTGAGTGACAAGTGTAAGTTGCACAGTATGAAATCATTTATGTAAAATTTAACACATACAAAACAATACAATATACAGTTCATGACTATGTAAAAAGTCTAAAAAAACAGGACCAGAAGGATTCACAACAACTTCAGTATGTGGTTCTTTCTAGGGAATAAGCCAGAGAGATGAGAAAGTGCTGGGTGGTAGAATAGTAAAATCCACAAAATTAATTTCTCTCTCAAAAAAAAAAAAAAAAGTCCTGAAGTAACTATGGACAGATGTTAACACGGCTTAAATCTGAATGCTGGGTATGTGGGTTCCTGTTTTTGTTTTGTGAATATTTGCCTGGCCTGAAATTCCATAACTAAAGCAAACTTATACCTGCTGCATTTGTTTATTTCTTTTCAGTTGATCTCTCCTTCCTAACTGCAAGTGCCCTACAGACAGAGACCATACTGTGCCATGTGCACCACAGCATGCCCAGCGTTGAGACAGCCAATGGGAGGGAAAGGGTAAGCATCTGAACTACAAAGGTAACTTCCAGTCGAGAAATACTGACTCCAAGGATTGCACTGCAAATTCACTCTTGAGGCAAGATTAACAGATTTGAGGTAATCGTGAGAGCCTTCAGCTCCCACCTCAGTGCTCTGCAGGGCCTCTCAATCTAGAACCCACTTAATCTAGAATCAGAGCATTCAAGTGATACCCTTAATAATAAAGAATGGGCATGGAAATAATAACTATAAAAGCTGCAACAATTGCTAATATCTATTAGTAGCTGAGTGGCAAGTACACGCTATCTCATTTAATATAAAACCCTAAGAGATAGATGATACTGTTCAGTTGCAGATGAGGAAATAAGCTCAGAGAAGTTCAGTCCTTTCTAACTTGCCTGATGTGGCCTAGCTCCTCCAATGTTTATCAAAAGTCAAACTGGGAAGAGAACAGTCAACCATGATATCTACTCTTATAGATGGCCCATTTCTAATTGCCTCCAGATTTTACCCTACACTCATTTGTGAGAGTGCTCTCCAATGCGCCCCCCTCCAGGTGGCTGGACATGGCACCACCAGCCCTCACTTGCCATATTCCTCAGCAGTGACCCTGAGAAGCAGACCAAGTCAGCCATCGTCAACTCATTGTCACAAATGAAAAATAGAGGTTGTTATGGCCAGAGTCATGTCCTGTCTCCAAATCCACAAGTCCTACCCCTCAGTACCTCACAATTGACTATTTACAGACAGGGTTTTTATAGAGTTGACTTAGTTACAAAAAGGTCACAAGGGTGGGCCTGAATCCAACATGATTGAGGAAACTGGGTTCAGAGACAACATGGAGGGAAGACCACTTAAAGACACAGGGAGAAGACAGTCATCTTACAAGCCAGACCTGGAACAGAGTCTCTCATATCACCTCAGAAGAAACCAACCCTGCTGACAGCTTGATCAAGACTTCCAGCTTCCAGAACTGTAAAGAAATACATTTCTGTTGTTTAACACAACCAGGTTTGTGGTATTTTATTACAGAAGTCCCAGCAGACTGATAGAGAGGCACAGAGAAGTTAAAGGACTCTTCTGGGGCAAAAGAAAATGAAATCAAGTCTTCTATATGAGTCTACTTTCTTTCTCTCATGCAGTGAAAATTCCTAAAATATTGTTGTCTACTTTTAGAACATAAAAATATTGTGCAAAATAGATGAAAATAAATATTTAAATATTGACTTGGAGAAAATGTAGCCATTTAATCCTATTTTTTAGATTCTTTTAGATTGCAGTGGATATGTAGAAGGACATGAATGACCATCACTATCAACAAAGAACACTAGACAAAACCAGGAAAAAAGTTAATATAATTTATGTATTATATGTTTAAATACATTATATATTTTCTATATATAATACATACACACATACAACAAAATCTTATTTTGTGTTTTACACCCACTGGAGAGCTAAGGTCTCAAACACATTTAGAGGAACCAAATTTCAGAGGAATTGAGCCCTTCCTAAGTTAATAAAAACCAACAGCCACATTCATCCCTGGGCACAAATAGATAAAAGCTCATCAGTAGCCATTCTGTGATGTGGAAATAAGAAAGAAGTGGCCATATTTTCAACCACATGGGCTAGAATGATGGATTAGACCTGGACTAGAAGTGTGGTAAATCTACTCCAGACTTTTGCCAAGTGTGTGGTGGCCTGAAGAAGTCAGAATAGGGATGCAAGACTCAGTAATACTCCAAAGTCACATGGGAACTGGGTCCAATGGTCTTTAGGAGAGATTTGATCCTGCCTCAAGACACCTGAAAGCAGCAGTGAACTCAAAGTAATCCAAGCCATTCCCAAATCCTGATAGAAGGGAAGAGCTAATCATCTCGTCCTACCTGACTCTTTGTCACCTGGAGAGGGGTGAATTAAGGACAAAGCTGGCATGTAGAGAAAGGATTAGAGAGAGGCCCAGCTTGGTCAAGTCTCACCTGAAGTCCAGCCTCCTGCTTCACTAATCAGTTCCATAAACCCATGCCAATGATGTCTCTGGTGTTAAAGCAAGTTTGACTTCTGTCTTTTCCAACAAAAAGAATCTTAATTGAAACAAAGCACAAGTCCTAACCAATTATGTATTACAGAATATGTACACATATGATTACACATGCAAATTCTTGCACAAATTAGCAATACACAATTTCTGAAGAGTCATGGTATCCTCCAAAGACTCACTGAAATGATCTTCATAATGCTTTAAATGAATCAGAAAAAACTAGAAAATAACAATCTTTAAAAACAATCATAATAGCACTTCAGCTATTATGAAGGCCCACTGTTTTGGGCATATTCTTGTGCTAATGAGTTCACCACCACTCAAAATGCTGTGGGATTGTGATTTTGAAAATGTTTCATGGCAAATTAGTCTTCTATTTTACCCTGTACCTCTATCATCCACCTGTGACACTCACCATGGTGGAGACAGCAGACATTCAAATTAGCATCTAAATCCATGAAAACAATGACAGGAAGATTCTAAATTGAATCTGAATGGGGAAATTAAAATAAGCACAGAAGAAAGATGCAAAGTTTTAAAGTCAAAATAACCACTTAAAAATCAAGGAACATTTCACAATATCCAAAGTACCATTTTAGTTGTTGAGAGTAGCCAACAAACTTTCAAAAACTCAAGCTCTCAACAAAAGAAAAAAAGGGGGTGGGGGGGTGCAGACTCCATGTTTTCTTGCCAAATTCTAACCTGGAGTTTTATTGTATGAATCAGTTTGTAAGGTCCTAAAAATAAGGAGCTAAAAGGAAATAGGATCAGCCTGTCCCCTTACAAGGAACCCCCAAAATCTTGTAGAAATGGAACCTCAGTGGCATACAAGGGGAGTGTCAGTCCTTCTAGCCCCCAGCTCTGCCCAGACATAAGACACTGGACAACATGGCAGCTTAACTTTCAGGTAAATGAGGTGCTTTATAGATGAAGAAGAGTTCTCAGACTATCCACCTACATGAACCAGCAAGGTTGCTCTGAGGCCATGTCCAAGGTTAGGGCAATGTAAAATCAACAATAGGACAAAATGAAACCAATGGCCACCATGTTCAGCCAGACAGAACACGTTCCCATGGGAAATCCTGAATTAATCTGATTAATCTTTCTAGGAAACGTAAAGAATGTCCTTTGCTGTAAATTAAGTTTCCTGATCTCTAAACTCCCAACATTTGAAAGCTAATCCAAACTCGATAGGGCCTAATTGACTACTTATTAGCTAAGCCTATTAAAAGTCCCAGTGTCTTTCTCAACACAGCAACCAAGTTTACTATTTCATGCAAAGCAAAAAGAAGCAGAAGCAAAATGGATACCTCTATTTGGTATCTGAGTTCCTATCCAGTACGGAGCCTGAGTGTTGCTCCATCTTAATTATACACAGTGCCCCAGCTCTTCAGGACAAGTTGATGCAAGCTTTGGGGAAAGAGGAAGGGTGATTTTTTTGAGGCAAATTCAGAAATTTCTCTCTACAGCCTTACATGGCTGCTCTCGTCTTAGTTTCTATCACATCCACCCCACTCAGCATGTATTCATTTTATTTCCTCCATTAAAAGCTAAACAGTCCATCAAAAATGTGCCTGGAAGCCAGTCTTAGGTACAAAAATGCAAACACAAGCACCATTTGTCATTTTGTCAGCAATTCTTGGTATCCCTCCCTCTAAAAAGGACAGAAGCAGGTCATTAGACAAACATTCCATTATCTCATCCCCAAGCATGCTGGATTTCTGATCAGGAACTAGCAGTTGATGAGCACTGGTCTGAGTGGAGGGAAGAGGGAGAAGAAAATGCATTTGCACTGGGTTTTTCATTGTGTAGCCCTACTTAAAGATCTCACCTCAGAAAATCCACTTCCGATGGCCACAGGTGCTATTACTCAAGTTTAATAGTCCTTAGTACAGGGTTTTCAACACCAGCCAAACATCAGAACCACGTGGGAGCTTTTACATGGCCAGATGCCCAGGCTGTGCCCCACACCAATTAAAAGGGCAGTGGGGAGGGGACCTGGACACCAGGAATTGTCACTCCCTTGGCAATGCCAATGTGCAGACAGGGCTAAGAATCGCTGCCTTAGTGAAATCCCTCTGCCATTCAACCAGTGTGTTCGGCTCAGTTGCAGAAAGTACACAAAGACTGTTAGTCATTCTAAAAACAAAAAAGATCCACAAAATTGACCTAATAGGAACATAAAATAGCACACTGACATCACGTGCACAACCATCAGACTTACCAAAAACTCCACTTCATATTAAAGGGTGTTTTTCAGTAATTCATAAATTTATGCTGAGTTTCATTTCCCCCACTTTTATAGGGTTCAGAAAGGAATGGAGAAAAACCTTAAGGTCTAGTGGTTTTCTCTCTCCATGTATAACTCAAAGCTCTCCCATGGCTTCAGAGTAAGGCTTTATCCAGCACAATCACCTCTAATACCTGCTTGCCACATACAGACTAGGCCAAGTAGTCTGGCCTTCATAATGGTCTATAGAAAAGGACTAAGGTGGGCCACAAGACTTTGCTTACAAATTTCAAAGTTACTCTCATTGATTTATTTCCA
Source organism: Sciurus carolinensis (assembly GCF_902686445.1). Lineage (NCBI taxonomy): Eukaryota > Metazoa > Chordata > Mammalia > Rodentia > Sciuridae > Sciurus > Sciurus carolinensis. Next base: position 67,828,702 of record NC_062214.1, read on the forward strand.
AGGCCACACAAATAACCAATTGAGATGTCCCACATCTTCATACAAAGGTAATCTTGAACTACAAAAGCACAACTCCCAAAGGCCAGCTATGGGGTCCCGTGACCTCCTAGGAGGAAAAGTCACCCATGAACTGTGGGTATTCTAGCTTCATCAAGGGACATTTGCAGGCCTACTGCTGTGGACACAGCACCATGGGATGTTCTTAAACACCTGACAGAAAACACAGAGGATACTCAAAATAGAGGTGCAGAATATAGGAGCTCTGGGTTCTCACCCCAAGTTGCAAAGAACAATCACTTTTAAAAACACTTGACATCTAAGTCACAGCTCAGGCCAATTAGATGGGGATATTAGGGAGCAGGGCAATGAATGGCATTTTTAAGGCCCTGGTTTTCACACCTTAGCATGTATCTGAATCCCTGGGAGGCCTGGGAAGGGACAGAAGACTGGACCCACCCCCAGTGCTCCTGATGCTGCAGGTCTGGCTTAGGCCAGAGAATGCACCTTCCTGACAAGTTCCCAGGTATTGCTGATGCTGCTGGCTCAGGGGCCACACTTTGAGAACCACTGCTCCATAAGTTCCCCAGGCAATTCTAGCAAGCAAGGGATGAGGACCACTGCACCAGAAGAGTAAGTGAGCTCTAGCCAGGGCATCAAGAGGAGGAAAATCCTATCCTAGCTCTGTTACCAGCCTGTTCTTGATAACAAACTTGAGATTTTTCAGACCTCAATTTGGTCCTGACATAAAATTGAGGCAATGCCTGGCCAAGATCGTGGGTTCCTTGCAGAAATAAAATGATGACTTTTTTCAAAGGCTGCAATGCATGAAATGCTGACTCTAATACATGAAAAGGAAGTGGCCTCAGGGGCAATTAAATAGCTTTCAACATACAGTCATGCACAGCAAAATCACATTTCAGTCAAACACAGACCAAATATACCACTCTGGTACCATATTGTACAGTGATGTAATAACCATCTTAACTTGTACAAGTACATTCCATGATGTTCCCATTAAAAAATTGCCTGACAATTTCTCAGAACATGTCCCTGACATTAAGTGACGCACGACTATATATGAGTAAAGTTCTTGCTCATATGATGCCAGCACATCTGGTGCCACACAATGGGTGTCATCATGCATGTGCTCTGTCCAGACATGTTGCCTTAACTCACCTGTTAGAACTTTGCAAAACTGCCCAGATACCTGGGCCTCAGCAGCTGGGCTGGGTGTCAAGGCCCATTTGCGTCTGATCACATGCTCTTGTCCACTGAAAGGGCCACTGGAATTGTTGAGAGGCTGGATTAGCACCTGCTCCTGTCCAAGCTGGATGAGGCCGACCTGCCAGGAAAGGAGAGGAAAACAGGACATTGGTTGCTGTGGTTTGTTTTTCCACATCTGGTCTTTTATTCTTTGCAAATTGATTGAATTTCCCTGAGCCCAAGAGTGGCTGTCTGACATAAAAACATCCCATTCTGTGGCTGAGTTGGAAGCTGGGGGTGGACATAGGTGTGGGATTCAGGTATGTATAATAGTATCCTTTTCTGAGTGCTTTCAGAGAAGATGGAGTTACTTTATCATTGATTTTCAAAAACTTCATTTAAAAAAATTTTTAAAACCATTCTAAAAGTCCATTTGAGGAGGCAACCTCCAAAGTGTTCAGAATGAAAATTATATGCCTAATGGGAAAAAATGTATCTTATTCCTGGGGATTACTTAGAATTAAATACAGAGACAATGAAGTCAGTCAGATGTGAAGTAATAATCACTTTGTGATGGGGTCTTGTGCATTTTCCCTCCAGAACTTGTAATATTTAAGAGAACTTGGCAGAGTACCTAATGGATTAGATTTGCGATTCTAACTTAGAGCGTATCATTGATTTAGACTTGTGATTTTAAAATCTTGTTAGGCTTACAAGCAGTATTATAATGTGTAAGAGACCTTATGCCTTCTCATGTTTATAAGACTTATTAGGTTTATAAGAATGCCTAAGTACTTGTGAAGGGTTTCTTTTTTTAATCAGACAACCAATGAACTTGAAAATGAAATCGAATATGTTTCTAAAGACTTTTTTTTTTTTAATGTTTAAAAGTTGTAAGTCACATTTGTAAACAGGGTCAAATATGTTTAAAAGTCCCCTTTAAAAGTAACTGCAAAAATGTGCTAGATTATGATTTGCAAATCATATGAAAACTTTAAAACTAGGATTTTTAATTTGTTGCTTAAATGTAGTGAATATTAACTCTAGGGGAAAAAATTTCAATGTATAGAACTTTTCCCTCCCTGGGAACCACTGCAGATGAAGCATTGGTCCTCCTTGCCCCAGACACCTACTACAAGCTTTCCTTCTTATTAACAAGGTAACTTAGTAAAGTGGAATTGACAAGGTAAACTTTCCATAAAAGCCTGACTCACTGGGGAAGGAGCTGGTGTGTACACTGCAATGTCCTATCTCCCAGGTGTACCTCCAGATTGCCTTAGCTGGCACAGATTGAGCAGATTGTTTGTTATTAGGGAGTCACAGACAGGCTTACTTTTCTCTCTCTTACACCATTACTTTTCAAAAGCCATAATATACTAAAACAGTGATCCTCAAAACCTAGCATGTACCAAAATCACGTGGAAGTCTGGGGTGGGACTCAACAAATTCTAACAAGTCCCCAGATGACATAGACATGGCTGGACCAAGAACCACACTTGAAGAAGCACTGTTCTCTGCATGTTATAATTCCTCCAGGCTCAACTATGGCATCGATCTCACTCAAGCCAAATGAGACAGACCACCCTCCATTTCAAAAACATGCCAGTACCAAGCCCCTTAGGAAGTACATCAGATCAACTCATAAGATCACCTACAATCTTTAGTTCCCAAGATACAGGGTGAGACCAAACTTACTGCTCTAAGCAGATTTCAAGGTTTCCATTTCATTAGAACTTTTGCCAAGAACAACTCACAGATTTTACTGCCCAAATAAAACTGTCTCAAAGTGGCACTGTGTAACCTGCAGGAGAGCCCAACTTCCTTCCCTCTCCTTTGAAGTGAACACTTGAGTTTGTTCACTGGGATACTTTGGAGAAGTTGAAGAAATAGAGGCAGAGGAGCTGTGGCAAGATGCACAGGGCTCCCCTACAGCTTTGCTTTAAAAGGCCAAAGTACAGTCACTAGAAAACAATTGGTCAAAATGTCCATGGTTCAAATGTAAGGAGGCTATTCATGGGATGGAGTCCCACACAGAGGAGTCTCATGCTCTGTGGAGGATGCACTCAGCTGTAACAATGGGCTAGACTCTTCTGGAAACACCCTGGCTATGAGAGGTCCAAGGCAGCTACCCTCCTGGGTCCTGAACTATCTAAACCAGTTTTATCAATCAGTCTAGTGTTTGTATTCTCAAGCTCCAGTGCAAAAATAAGTTAGCAGTGAGATCTAATGCAATACAGAGTTTTTAGGGACAGGGAGATCTCCCCTTGGTGAGAAACCTACATATACATATTCAGAAGCATAACATAGGTCCTCAAGGAGGCTGTTCTCTAGAATGTCTTTTCTGAAGGGTCTCACATACTGACCTCCACTAATTCAGGCAATAAAATGGCGATACTGGTGAGAAACAGATAAACTCAATTATGAGCTGTACTCTACCTGATAGTCCTTTATCCTGTTGGGACCTGAACCTCAAGCAAGGATATGGCCAGGACTAGCACCCCAGAAAAAGGGACTGCACAAATCTCTCACCCTGGAAGCCTAGCACATGGAAGGGCCTACACTATCCCCTTCTTTTATGGTTTGGATGTGAGGGGTCCCCTAAAAAGCTCACATGTGAGACAATGCAAGAAGGTTCAGAGGAGAAATGATTAGGTTGTGAGAGTCTTAACCCAGCGATTTAATTCCCTGATGGGATTAACTGAGTAGTAAATAAAGTGGTAGGCTGTGGCTGGAGGTGGTGGGAATCCTCCTCTACAATTGTTCTGGTCAGATCTTTTAGACCCAACATTGAAAAAGCTGAATAAAACACCTTTCTAGGTGTGTCTGATTGTTGCTAGACTCCCTCAAGTATCTCTAACACTCACCTTGTCCACACATTACCAGTGATAAAAGTTCTGTTGAAAAGTGTCACTTGTCCCATAAATATGTACATTTAGTACGGGTCAAAAAAAATTTTCCCCAATCCCTTTCCTTTACTCTGGTCTTTTTTTTTTTTTCTTTTTTAATTGATGCATTATAATTAACACATAAAAGTAAAAAACGGGAAGGGAAGTAGAGGGGAAAAGAGAGGTACTGTGGATTGAAATTGGAGCAAATTTTTATATGCATTTATGAATATGTCAAAATGAACCCCACTATTATATATGACTAAAGTGCTAAGGAAAACTTTTAAAAATATTTTTTTTAAATTTTTTAAAGTGTCACTATGTCCCCCTCCCAAAATCTTGCCCAAAGTACTTACCAAACCTCATCCCTCTTTGGCCCCCCTCTTTTCCCAATAAATCCCCCTTCCCTGCAGTCCATTACCAGCCACCTCCTCCCCATGTTATAGGATATTTTCACAACCTAATAGTTTGTTCTTCTGAAATAGGATCAGAATTTTTCTTCCATATTTTCCAATGTGTGGACCATCATAGTAACTTGAACTGAGTGGACTGAGTTTCACTGTCTTAGTCTGCCTACAGTGCCCCTTGCTTGGTGGTTTTCATCCCTGGCTGCATATGGGTATTACTTATGGAGTCCTGAAGACCTCTGATGCCCAGGCCCCACTTCAGGCCAAATGGGATTGAACACAGGTAGTGATATTTTTTTTAAAGTCCACCAAGAGATTTCAATGCACAGCTAGAAACAAGAACCACTGTCTTAGATTTTAACAGGGTGCTGGAGACCCTGGTCACCTACTGCCTTAACTTCAATGTCTGGAAGTACCTGAATTTGGAACCTGGGTCTTTCTCTGACTGTGGGGTTCAACCCACTGCTCTGCCTTCTAGTCGATTGCTGACCTGTGGTTTCCAGCACTGAGCAGGGCTGGTAAGAATTATGTTAATCTCATAGTCACCATCTATTCTTAGAAGTGAGACACATGGAAATGCTCCTCCAAGGCCTCCACTGTTCCATGATGACAGCAAAGAAATGCCATTAATGAGGCTGGGATTGGTCACATTCGATGCAAATGGCTTCCAACATCATCTGCACAGATATCTGGGAAGGAATAAATGTCCATGGCAGACAGAACCAGCAGCCCTGAGGTCATCTGGATTTAAGGGAAACAATATCCCCTGGTGAAACCACACTCTTAGGAATCTTATGTTTTGCAAGATTGGATATCCTTCATGAAAGAATTGTGGGTCAAGTAAAATGTATCAGGTACAACCTGATACTGTAACAGTTCTGAGCAGTCACCTTTCAACTCTCTTTGTTCTGAGTCCTTGCTCTGAAGGGTTTCTAGAACATCTTGAGAGTATTGCTAATCCCACTCCATCCCCCAAGCAGGGCTAGGTCCCACGTCCATGTGCAAAACACTTAAGAGACAGAAGTTTTTATCACCTCCTAACATGAACACTGCCTCTCCACATAACATGGGAAATGCACTTAAGATAATGTAAAGAAAATCTGTCACAAGTACACCCAGGAACTGAAGATTGCCCCTCTGTGGGGGGGATGAAGCCACATGATTTGGCTGAAATCACCTTCCCACAGAGCCCCCAGTGGGATTTCAGCACCCAAGGAGCCCTCCCAGCTCTTTATTGGAATGCTGCAGCTGCTTAGCTAACCACAGTGGGCCTGGGGTCACCTTCTCTACATCCAGATGGGTTGGCGTAGGTAGTTAGAGAGGACCCAACCAAAGGGATGGTAAGTTTGCTCCCTCTACGGGCAAATCTGTTTCCAAAGAGAGAAAGTCCTGTGACTGCAGACCTGCCTCTGACTCTCTGGTGGACCTCAGCAGGGTCTGTGGGGCTCTCACAGTGCCCATAGGAGAAACACCTCCATCTCCCTACTCACACAGGCTGAGGGGCTTCCCAACCCGCTCCTCTCTGAAGGCACCATTTGAAGTTCCCCTCACAATCTAGCTGAGTCTGAAAATGCAAAATGCCTAAATGTAGACACTGGTCTTCTTTTCAAGGCCAGCCTCCCCTTGGGATTATAGGGGTCATCTGCTGTGATGTCTCCTCCCTTCTCTCTCATATGGTCATCCTTTCTTCCCATCTCTACCTCATCCATTCAAGGCCTGAGCCCAGTCATCTTGTGTCCCTAAATGCTCCCTCACCCCATATTGCTATCATCAGAACTCTCCAGATGATTGCTGGCAATGTTTCTATCCCCTCTGGGCTAGTGGTCCTCAGTGTGTCATCTCAGGTCAGCAGCAGTACCCGGGAGCTTGTTAGAAAGGCAAGTTCTCAGGCCCTGCCCTGACTTGCAGCATCAAAAAGCCTGGGGTTATGGCCTAGCAATCAGTTTAACAAGCCCCTTTCTTCCACATGCACCTGGACCATCTTCCCAGACTGGGCTCACATTATATTTCTCTCTGAGTCTTACTGGGAGCCTACCAGAGTATTCTGTACACATCAGGTGTGAGATAATAAGCTGTTCATTCAATCAGCAATCTTGACTGATTGGCTGATGTATAACTGAAAGTCTGGAAACAGCCTATAGGGCTAAAGAACCTGTTTTTGAAACCTTATGTTGCAGAGTCTCACTAAATGGTTATACACACTGTATCTTGTTTCATCAACAGTAATGCAAGGCTTATGTTATTTATCTCTTGCATGGCTTCAGGTGGGGAAGTTCAAAAGACTGAAGTGACTCACTCAAGGTCGCAGCCACCCCCACCACGCCCCCAGCAGTGCAGTTTCATTTCCTAAGCAACAAGAGCGGTGACCATGCATCTGTGTGCCTGGGCACAGAAGCGTACACAAGGAAAGGTTAACTGTGTGGTTCCCTAAGAGCAACAGGTCGCAAAAACATCTCCCATCGCACACAACCAAGGTCAGGCAGCTGCGGCATTCCAGCGTTCAGGAAATACACTTCAAGAATGCAATCAGTCTAAAAGTCTTCTTCAGTTCATCACCCCACCTGGTACTTCTCTTTTTAAATGATGCCAACTAAATAAGTTCAAAGTGGGAAAATCTAATTAAGTGCACTAGGTCATGTTCATGAGCAGTGGTGCACAAAGAAGCTGAAGCCTGGCTTCCTAAGTGGTGTCGCCCAACTCTGAAAAGCTTTGGGTAGATTAAGCACCTGAGCAATAACAATCAGGAAAAGCAAATGGTATGGAGGATGAGAGAGGTCAAAGGGCATGAAAGGAAGCCACCACAAGGCTGGCCTTGTTATTTTCTGAATGGAGTTTTCTTTAATTCTTTCACACTGCAAACTTCAAACTGTCTTTTACCCTTCTTCTGTTCCTGTTAGGATGCCCCTTAACATCCACTCAATTGTTTCCTTTTATAAAGTTCTAAATATATGCCTTATGGTTTTCAAACATGTTTATACTGTACATGATCAGTTCTTCAGCAATATGAATCAATCACTTTGGACAATGTGTTTTCCTCAGACCTGCATCCATAACAATGTGCTATGATGTAGTCTGGTTCATTTGCTTCCATCCAAATGGTCTCCACACCATAAAACTTTTGCCAAGACTAATTGCTGCTCAACTGTACTGGATGAAGTAATGTCGTATTAGAAAGTTGGGCAATTTTCTAATCCATCAACCAAAGCATTTGATGAAACTCTCAAGAGCAAGGCAGCAATTCCTCTGCCTCCCAGGGGTGGTGTAACTGCAGGTTGCCCTCTTGAGAATGGGGTTCTCCACCTCCTCCAACCTCAGCTGACTTCTGACTTGTTGGCTGAAGGAACTCAGCTCCTACCTATCCCAGTCCAAACTACTTTTTTTTCCCCTATTCTCTAAGGTTCCCAAGTGGACGGGGAGAGCTGCACAAAACTGAATATAAGAACCACCACCAATGAATGAGATGCTACAAGCTGGACCCACACTTTCCAGTTGAGCTGACCTGTCAGAGTAAGGGTGAGGTGATCACCAAGCTGACCCACTAACCAATGAGCCCACACAGAAATTCCAATAAAGAGTCCTGAGGCTGTGACTCCAAAGGAGGCAGGCCCTGGGAATTCTGTGTCTTTCTCTGTCCTTCTGGGGTGACTTTTTAATCTATACCTCAGAAATCCTTGGAGTTCTGTCTGGTCCCAACACCTTACACACAGTGTACCCTTGCCCAAGAAGAGATGGACAGATTCTGGTGGGTGGCTTTCCAGAGTTTGAGAATACTCTTTGAAGGAACAATGGCCACTGCTCAGTAGTCCAAACCCAAGAGGACAGCCTCCAGTCCTTCCTTCTTCTCTGTTCACTTGGCTTAAAACAAGTCCTTATCCACTCATTTCATTCAAGTGGCACAGAAGCCCTTTCAGAAACTGATGCTCATTCTGTGCCTTGAAGTGCTATTCCTCCAGCCTTCTCCACCTGTGAAGTTGAACTGGAATCCAATTCTGCAGGCCTTTCATGATCTGGTGCTCTTTTCAGGGGGTAGCTGATTCGAATTTTACATAAATTCATTAGGAGTAGAGATACACCTTCCTCACATACCCCAAGTTCATTACTCTGACATTATACAGTTGGTTATAGGAACTCTTCCAAAAGTTTACACTATGTCTGAAAACTCCCTGAAATATAAATAAAATGAAGCAGCATAAACAGAAAACAATTAATCCTTGAGCCTGGGGTCTTTGAAATCACAAAAAGTGCAGCTGGCAGAGTCTTCAAGATAAGGCAGAGAGGGGAAATGGCATAGGCCCATGCCCCCCTGCCCACCATCAAAAGAGGGGGCAGAATGGAATGCGTGATTTATTTTTCAAAAACAAGTAATGATATATACTAATAATGCATCATTAAATAGACAATGCAACATCTCTGGGCACAAACAGCAATACAGAACAAAACCTGTGTTCCTCCAGCCCCTGCAATGGACGCTACCATTTAGAGACATTAGATACAGCAGGACATATAAGCAATTAAAATGATACTCAACATCCAGAATACAGTTTTGTGAAGCACAGTCACATCCATTTGTTTATATACCATTTACAGCTGCTTTCCCATTAAAAGGGCAGTGTTGAGAAGTTGTGACAGAGGCTATTTGGCCTGCAAAGTCTAAAATATTTTCTCTCTGGTCCTTAATAGAAAAAAAAAAAAAAAGGCAACTCCTAATCTATAGAATTCTTTAGATACAGTGAGGTAACCCATTCACAGTGACTAAAAATCATCTACTTGATAGCCTGCCCTTTCCACATCTTGTAGCTGAGCCTCCCCGACACCCCTCTCACCCACAACTCCACGACACAGGTTTCTAATCAAGTCAAGAGGGACTGACACGTTACCACCCACCTATACCTATACCTGCCTATAACACAACCACCAGTGGTGAGAAGCACAGACTTGGTAAGCCCATGTTCTGTTGCTTTCTTTTCTTTGCTCTCCAGGACCACCTTGCCACAAGAGAGCCAATCCAAGTCACCCTACTGTCTCTTTCCTCCTGCCTTCAGTTCTTTGTCCACATGAACTTAGAGAAAAGTGTCCAACGTCCAGCTCATACGGAAGGATGGGATGAACAAGGCAGACTAAACAACAGCAGAGTCTGCTCAAGCAGGAATTTAAAATCTAAAAAGTGTAAGAGGTCCACCCGCAACTGGCACAGGGTGAACTCGGCCTCTTGGCTGGGTTCCTTTATATGAGGCACAGCGCCCTCACCTGGCGCCAGAGGGAAGGGCAGTCTTCCTGAAAAGCCGGCTCAGATGCCATCTGTGAGGCAGCTCAGCATTCACTCTGCAAGGACTTTAAATCAATGTTATCCAGATTTCCAGCCTCAGCTCCTTCACAGATAGCTCCTCGTTGGAAACTTTACACCAAGAAGTATAAACTCTGACCTCTACAGAAACTCACTAAACCGCAGCAAATGGGATTCAGATGTTTCCATGTACAGTACAGTGATGTGACCTAGACTTGAAACACTTTGGCAAAAACAGGAAAAATGATGTGGGCCTTTGAGTCCCTCCCAGAACATGATACAGCCTTGACCCGAGCCCTATGGTGATCTGAGTCTTTCTCACTCCTAGTTAAGCCTCCTCCGCCACAGCCCACATTCTCTGACCCTGCTGCACATTAACTATCAGGCCTCTTCATGGCCTATACCATTTTCCTTGTTTCACCAAAGCAGTCCATTTATCCAAGTCAAGCAAAAAATGGATCACACCTTAAAATCAGAACTCAGAAAATTCATGAAAGGAGAACTAGGCAGATCCCAGGAAATTATACCCTCCACAAGTGCTGAGAAAAAAGCAGAAGCCTCACATAAAAACTTGGATCCCCAGGCTTTCTGGCTTTACTGCAGATTCCTGGTGACTTGGTGCAGACTACACTGAAAAGACCAGAGAACTTCAGATTGTGGTATAAGATAAAAGGAGGTAGGGGGAGTAGTGTCTCGTGGGCCTGGTAAGGACAGACACAAAATAATATCAGAAACTGCCTTCCCAGAGGTTAGTCATGACAAAAGAGAAACAACCCATGAACTTCATTCTGAGTCGATACCAAGCTTTGTAGGGGGTATCCCATCTGCCAGCCATGTGCACTCCTTGGGGGCATCATGGAGAAGCTGAGAAGTGTTTGGCTGGGCACCAGTGTAGCCAAATGATTAAGTGTGAGCATAGGCAGAGCAAAAGTACACAATAACTCTCCTGGCTGCTGAGTACTTGTCACAGGTGCCTCAAATAAATATAGCAGGGCAGGGTTTTAGGGGAAGAGGAGCAGGGACATGGTCTTAGCACCAATATAAGCACCCAGTGGTCCTTGTTTGGGGTGAATGCCAGATAAATGCCTGCTACTGGTACAGAAAACAAGGATACTAATCATTTTTCCTCTCCTGGTTCTGACCTTTTAACAAGAGTATGCTTAACCACGACCTGCCTGGGATTCCCTCCAAGCTTCCTTTTCCAAGCAAAAAAGAAAATTCAAAAGGACAACAGGGAGATGACTATCTACCCCCCTACACACCAAACCAGAATAGATGAGATATATACATAGAGGTGTTCTCATAACAGGCATACTCACACACCTGTGAAAATGCAGTGTTCTCTACACCTGAGCAAAAGGTACCTCACAGTCAGGGGTCTGACAATTTCATTTGCACTCCCTTGGGAGATCCGCAACTCATTCCTCTACGGGACCCCACCTTGGCCAGAGTCTGATAATTGAATGCTTCCCCTCCCATCCCCTTCCCTTATAGATCATCAGGAAGGTTGGGGTGGGGGTAGGGTGGGAAAGGAAGTAGAAGGTTCTCTCCAGTTCCTTGGTAGGCTGGATTCTCCCGCCAAGGAGTCCCACTCCAACCCTCCTCAAGGACCACCCCAGGCGTCGCAACAAACCGGCCAGGCAGACCCGGAGGGGACGTGGGCAGTACCAGGCCGCCGGCGGCGCCGCAAGCGCTGAGAGAGACCAGGGAGCCTGGGTGGCCAAGTACGCGGCCGGAGTAGAAGCACAGTTCCGCCGGGCGTCCGCTGTGCCGGTCTGCACCCGCCTCCTCCACCTCGAAGCCTCTGGACAGAAAGCGCAAGTCGCGGCGCAGCTGCAGGTACAGGTCGCGCCCGAAGGCCGGCAGGTGCAGCAACAGGGCGCGTTCTCCCGGCCGGGCACGTGGGGCGGCTGAGGGTGCACGGGGACGCCGCCGCCGTCGGGGCCCCGGAGCTCCTGGCAGTGGCGGCAGGTGCACGTCGCTGGGGCGCACCCGCCACGGGAGCACCACCTCCACGTCGGCCGCCGCGTCGCCGACAGCTGCCGGGAAAGAAGAGACGCGTCAGCGCGGTGGGGCCAGCCTGGCCGCCTGCCCTCCCGCCGGCCGGCCGCCGCGCACCGGGTCCAGCTCTGGGATCGCCGCGCCAGCAAGGGCGCAGCTCAGCCGGGATCCGGCACTTCCTTCCCTCCGCTCGCCCTGGCACCTCCATGCCGGCCAGCGCCTCCGCCCGGCCCCCGCCACCCGGGGAAGTTCTGCGGCGCGGACGCCCAGCACCTCCGGAGACGGCGCCACGGTATGGGCGTGCAGAGAACCGGCGCCGGTGCGCCCTGCCAGAAGCCGTCCGGAGCCCAGTCCTCCGCGGCGGGCTGCGCCTCCTTCACCCCGGACTCTGTCAGCGGTCTGTCCGCTGCATTCGGGACGCGCGGAAGCCTCCGAAGGACAGAGGCAAGGTGATGGAGAGAAGGGTGAATGGAAGAGGGGGCGCTACCTGTGCCCGGATCCAGACCCCAAAACAGCAGCAGCAGCAAGGGTAGGACCAGGGGAGGTAGCAGGGCGCCGTCACACATGGTACTTGGGACGAGCAGCCCCCAGAACCGCGGCGGAGAAGCAGGAGCGCGCGAGGCGGCGGCGCCAGCCAGAGTGAAGCCCTGCAGCCTTTGGAAAAAGTAATTAGCGCTGCGGACAAACCCAACGTGGTAAATCCCAAACCCCGCCTTCTCCTCGAAAGTCGGGAGGTGACTGGCCGTTTACCTTACTCTGCCCCGCCTCCTCCCTCCCTATTGGTTAGAATGGGTCGAAGCCAAAGTGCGTAGTTAGGTTGTAAGCACTTCTTACACGTGGTTTCTGGGCAATAGCCGCGACGCGACACCAGGTGGCGGGCACGAGCCAACCCGAGCAGTGTGATCCTACCAGAGCCGAGAGAACACTGAATTTATCCTTATTTTGGAAATATCTGAGCCTGCTCCCCAGCTTCCCAGAAAGATTTGCTAGAAATTGTCACGGTCAACTGGTTCCATCCAAAAAAAAAAAAAAAAAAAAAGACAGAAAAACAAAAACTTTCTCTGCATTTGAAATAAAACCAATTTTGATTGTTTCCTACTGGAAAGACTCCCCCGACACACCTGAGTTCTCACCTGATAGTAGTATCCTTGGTGTTTATCCAAACCTTTCACACATTCTGCAGTTTTTATCTTCACAGAAGCCAGGGCACACCTACTCTCAAAATGAGAAACTACAGGAATAGAGTGCTTAATGAGCTCCACTTAAGTTCCAGGGAGTTTCTGTTAGAAGGAAGACTAGAATTTGTGATCTGACTTCCTGCCCCATATTGCTCATTGTTAACAGTCAGAGCCCTCCAAGAGAAGCAGGAGAAAGTAATAGCCAAGTTTTACAGGTTAGGAAACTGAAGAACAAAGTAGCATAAACTTGAACTTGTTGTCTTTCAGCAACAGAAGAGTTATATTCCCATCAGAATATAACAGGTCTGCAGGTGATTAGTTGAGCATCTTGAATGTCTTGTAAATAAAGCAAAGCATGACTACCAGTCAAGGTTTCCAGTCCTTTTTCTGTCCTATTCTTTCCTGTTTTCTCAAAAAGCAAAGGTGACAGTCCCTACCAAACTCTTTGCTTAAGGTCTCAGAGTCTACATTTCATCACAGTATTACATATCATCAGAAAACATCCAGAAATGAGGTGAACACTATCCAGTTTCCCAGATTTAATGAATCTGGAGGGTGGTCTGTGGTCCTCTACAGAAGCTTATCACAGAAGGTGTTGGAGGTCTACCCACTGCTCCAGTGACTGCCACACTGCTTGGCAGCTGCACGTCCTTGGAACATGGGCCCAGGGCCCATGTCTGGCCTACTGTTGGCCAGACTTTGGGACTTTGTTTCTCTCCCTTGACTGTGTCCAGGTCAGTAGCCTCAGGCAGCTGAACATTCAGCAGCATTTTCTGGCATCACAAGAAGTCATTGTGTAACTTTTGGCAAAAAGAGCCACTTCAAAGACAGCCACTGAAAGCCATGGAGTATGGGCCACATCACTTCACAAGACAATTACTTCTGCCTTTGGAGTCAGCCTGAAGGAGTCATTATCAACCTACCACATGATTCTCAAATGCTAAAGTAAGTCCACAGGAACATGAAAATGAAAACAAATGCAACACGTTTCATCCCCAGACTGACCAAAACTAAAGTGCTCGGATACATCAAGTAATGGAGAGGACACTCTCCTGCCTTCAAGTGTGAGTATAAATCGACAGCCACTTCAACAATTAGGCAAAATAGTAAAACTAAAGATGTTCGCTATTAACCATTCTAGTTAATCACCCCAGAGAAACACTGGCACATGTACAAATCATGATCACCATAGCACTTCAAAGAATAAAAACTGAGTGGGGATATACTGCAGTGATGAAGTGCTTGCCTAGCATGAACAAGGTCCTGGGTTCAAGCTCTAGTACCACCCCCCCCCCAAAAAAAGAAAAAAGACAAAAGAAAAATTGCAAAAACCTGAATATCTATCACTGGATAAATAGCCACTAGAATACCATGCATCAATTAAAAGAAATGTAAAAACCTCATATGTATAACATCATGGACAGATATCCAAAATCAGTTATTGATTTTTTTTTTTAAAGTCAAGTTGCAGAATCATGCAAAGTAGGCAACTGTCCTCCAGATTCACTAGCCAGAAGTCAGGGTTGAATCCACCTATACAACCTAAGGTACAGCTACTCCCTGATGCTGCATAAAGTGAAGGCCTTATACTATGGCCCAAGATAACACTGAGAAAATTTGCTATATTCTTCTGAAAATCAGAGAGCCTAACAGTAACCTCTGCTGGAGTTCCTGGTGACTTACTAGCAGAGAAAAATGATTTATTTTTCAGAATTTTAAATTGTCTTCAAATGCCTGGACAAAAGAGAAAGTCAGCCCTGCAAAGCCCATAACACTGAATACAACTACTATGTTTTAGAAACTGGCATTGCCGAAATGCACTAAAGTCCTTAAAATTACACTTCAGTGCCCATATGCTGAATGGATTTAGGCAGTTCACCCTGCTGGTGGACATCTCAAGATAAATTAGTTGAGAAATATCAAAAGATATTTGATGAAGTAATGGTTTGAGTTTTTGAAGAGTTGATCTTGATCCAATCTTTCAACCTGTGGTTAGAAGGAAAGTCTACTTCCTGCAGGGGACATAGCCACTTCCTGAAGATGGCATCACACGTTCCCCAGAGAAGAACCCAGTCAACCTGTATTGTAAGACACATCATATATGTCTGACATATTCCAAAATGGTCTCAATTAAAATGCACTTTATAAATCCCACCCCCTCCATGGGAATCCAGGACACAATCCCATGTCATTCTTACCATAGTTACAATCTGATCTTGTGGTAAATAGCATCTTTGTGGTAGCAATAAGTGAAACTTCTGGGTGAGCAACAGTGGCTAGGGGTTTATATTTAACCTAGCAGCTTAACTTATAAAAGCATCTATACTCATAGGTCAAGAAAAAAGCAATAGAAAGTGCATTCATTCATTCATTCATTGGTGCTTTAGCTTCTTTAATACCTGTATTAGTACCTAATTTCTATATGACATGAACTGAGATACCGATTGGGGAGCCAATAGCACATAAATTGCACCCTTCTCCCGCACGCCTGGAGTCTACTACCAAAGCTTATTATGAACTTAACACTCTTACAGGTGCTGGGGATTGAGAAATGCAAAAATAACTGGTCTCTGCCTTATCTGGTGAGGGAAGACACATGTAAGGAAATAATTACGTGGGCATGCAAAATGGTGCATCTGCTATGGTATTTTCAGAACAGTATGGCTGTTCTGAAAAAAAAATTAAACACAGAGTCCAGCAATTCCACTTTTTTCTTTAAATTGGTGCCAGGTATTGAACCTAGGTGTGCTTAACCCCTAAGCCACATTCCCAGACCTTTTTAATTAATTAATTAACTAATGCATTTATTTATTTTGAGACAGGGTCTTGATAAGCTGCTTAGGCCTCACTTTAAGTTGAAAAAACTGGCCTCAAACTTACAATCCTCCAGCCTCAGCTTCCCGAGTCACTGGAATTACAGGCATGCACCACCACAACCAGCTTCATTTAGTATGTATCTAAAATAATTAAAAGCAGAGGCTCAAACAGATATTTGCACACTGATGTTTATAGCAGCTTTATTCACAGTTGCCCAAAGGTAGAAGGAACCAATTGTTCATCAGTGGATGAAGGAATAAATGAGATGGGGCACACACGTACAGTAGGACATGATTCAGCTTTTAAGAAGGAAATTCCGACACATGCTACAACATAGAACCTTGAGAACATTATACTAAGTGAATAAATTAGTCACAAAAGATAAATACTGTATGATTTTCCTTATATAAGCAAACCAGAATTGTCAAATTTATAGATACAGCCTCTGCAGTTACCAGAGACTGGTGAGGGGAAAAATTGGGAGTTGTGTTTAGTGTACATAGAGTTTAAGTTTGGGATGATGAAAAAGTTCTGGAAATGGATATTGGTGATAGTTGCATAATAATGTGAAGGGACTTAACTGCCACTAAACTTAAAAAGTTTTAAATGGCAAATGTTATGTTATGTACCTGTTAGCTCAATGCTTTTTAAGTCTTTTCTGTTGCTGTGATCTCACTTCATCTTATGCACCAAATGCTTTGTCTTGATTTTGTGGACTGGCGGGGCCCAATCCCGCTTCACAGAAGGAGAGAAATTTTGGAGGAGATCACAAACAACACAGCAAGCGACCAAAGTCTCTGCAGATGGCAGTGGCATTCTGAAACTTGAGCATGCTGCGGTGATGATGACTCAACTTCCAGGTTGCAGATCCAAACAACATGTCACGCTCCCAACTGACAAAGCTGTAACCTTTTCAGCTTGCCCACCTGCCTTCTGTGAACAACTCTGATTTGATTGATCTTTTCCAACCATGTTTTCTAGAACTGGTCATGTTTTCCAGAAGGCTGGTTGTCTTGGCTCTCTTGAACACAGCACACACAGCTGCCCTGTTTGGATGAAGGCAGCCATCATCCTGGGCATTCATGTTGTTGAGAGCAGCCTGCCCCTAAAGCTGCACAGCTGGGGCCCAGTGCAGTCATGTTCAAAGCCCACACTCAGAGTTCAAATTCAGACTGGGTAGAGGACAAAGAGGACTGAGAGCACTTAGAACAAACTTGATCTTCTTAAATTCCCCACTCAGGGCTTACTTTAGCTGGTGATTGGTATGCCCAGGTACCAAGACCTGTGTGTAAACTTGATCTGTTCTTAGGTAGAATAAGTACTGTAACTCTAAAGATTACTAGGCAATGGGGAAGAAAGGAGTGAGGATTCCACCATGACAACCTCCTATTTATCCATGGGGGATATGTTCCAAGAGCCCCAGTGAATGTTTGAAACTGTGGATAGTACCACACCCTATACTATGTTTTTTTCCATATCCATATAAAGGAAACAAGGATATATATTGGATATGTGTGTATGTGCTATTATAAAACTTAACTTATAAATTAGGCACAGTAAGAGCTACATAACAATAACTAATAATAGAACAATTACAACAATAAAGTATAGTAAAAGTTATGGGAATGTGCTCTCTTGTTCACTCTTTCTCTCAACCAATTCTCTTTATTATAGAACACAACTGACAAAGCTGTAACCTTTTCAGCTTGCCCACCTGCCTTCTGTGAACTACCTTGCCAGTAGTTCTGATAACTGAGATAACTACTAAGTGACTTAGTGGTGGGTAGTATATACACTCTGGATACACTGGACAAAGAGATGATTCACATTCCCCATGGGATAGTTCAGGTCAAAGCAAGTTTTCACCACCTCACACGGACTAGCAAAGTAATTAAAACTTATGAATTGTTTGTTTCTCAAATTTCATTTTTAATATTTTAAATATTTTTGACCACAGACGACCAAGGGTAACTGAAATCACAGAAAGCAAAATCACAGACAAAGGAAGATTAGTGTAAATTCACTTGGTTCCTGAGACAACCAACATTCCCTGACAGTCAATAGGATGCCACTTCCTTCCAGCAGGGGGCACCCAACATCAGTCTTATCTTTCTAACCAGGATTGGTGTGGAAAACAGGTACCAACTGCCTCCCTCCTTCAAAGCCCAATTTTCCCATTTTTTTATCTCACCCCTCCCTTCCCCTCTGAGCCTGAATCCCAGCCTGAAATCAGGCCACTTGGCCAGCATCCTAATCTCCTGAGTGAATCTTGCCAACCCCTCCCTGAGGGGTTTGTGTATTCCTTCTGGGTTCTGGGGTACTGGCAGGATCTATTTCACCACAAATCAGTGTCCTAGCCCTAAAAGGTATTCCTGCCTGCCTCTGGGAATGGCCACTGTCCAAAAATTCCTGTGTTCCTCCATTCCTACTCATTCAATCAGGCCCTTTTTGGTGATATTGTAGAACAAGTCCAAGAATAATTGTAGAAGTCCAAGATACCCTTAAAAACTAATTTTTGTAAGTCTAACTATACTTGTCAATCAGCATTGCTTTGGATAGTTCCCTAGCCTTATACCTTCCCAACATCTTGGTTCTCCCCATCCCCCTCCCCAAGGTTGCCCCAGGGGGATCTTGGCCTGCCTCAGAGCTGCATGTCCCAGCCTTCAAGTCCCCATCGTTCCCCTTTGTCTAATCCAATGAAGGGAAGGGAGGGAGGATGGGAATAGGAAAGACAGTAGAATGAATCAGACCTTCATATATGAATACATGACCAATGCAATTCCACATCATGTTCAACCACAAGAATGGGATCCTAATTAGAATAAGTTATACTCCTTGTACGTATAATATGTCAAAATATACTCTACTTTCATGTATATATAAAAAGAATAGATTTAAAAATTTAAAAAATTTTTAAAATGAAGTATAAACAGGAAGAATTTTTTTTTAAAAAAGGGCCCCATTGTTGAAAATGCAACTTCATCATCCTATCTGAAGAGAGACTGGGCATCATCTGACAAGGAGACAACACCTACAGTCCCTATACATCTGAATTAGCAGGATGAAAAGCTTTTGTGTTAAGCATGAGCTCAGAACTTCAACCCAACTAACTTCCTTCCTTTAAGGACAACTGAAAAAAACAATAAGTTTTCTCATCCTTGTGTAATACACCTGTGCCTTCTTTGATAATTTCTCCTCTTTCAGTGTTGCCCTTCATGATTCTGAATCCCTCTTTCATTCTAGTTCTTTCTTTACTCAATGAAAGCAGCTTGTTAGATAAACTAAGCTATAATTCAATACGAGTACAAGCTGAAAAGCAAATTAGACCCAAATTTATAATTGATTGTAATAAATATATTTATTCATAGATAATGTTATCATCTTTGTAGAGAATCCTGAATCTACTAAAAAGTTACCATAAGTAAGTTCAGAGACTTACTTGCAGGGTACAAGATCAATACATAAATTTCAATTACATCTCCATTCCCTAGCAATGAACAATCAGACATTGTAATTTAAAAACAATACCATTCAAACAGCATAAAATATGAAATACTTAGGGATAAGTCTGACAAAAGATGTAAAAGACCTGTACACTCAAATATAAAATAGTACAAAGCAAAACTAAAGAAAACTCAAGTAATGAGGAAGATATACAATATTCATAAGACTCTATGTTGTCAAGATGTCAATTCCCTCCAAATTGATAAACACCTTCAATGTGTCCTCAAACAAAATTCCCACAGATTTTTTAAAAAATTGATAAGTTGAAACTAAAATTCATATGGAAATGCAAAGTTTCAACCTGGCACTGTGGTACACACTTGTAATTCCAGCTACTCATAAGGCTGAGGCAGGAGAATCACAAGTTCAAGACCAGACTGTGTAATTCAGTGAGACCCTGTCTCAAAATAAAATAAACAGAGGATAACAGGCATGGGGTGCACGTCAGTGAAGGAGCACTTGCCAAGTTCAAGAGCACTTGCATTTGCAAGGCCCTGGGTTCAATCTCCAATACTGTAAAAAAGAAAAAGAAAGGAAGAAAGAAAAAGGAAATATTCTAGAAAAAAAAAACCTAAAAAGATATATTTGGCAAGCTCAGTCTATCTGAGTTCAAGAGTTATTGTAAATCTACAGTAAAGAAGACAGTGTGATATGTGCATGATATATCAATGTAACAGAATAGAGTCCAGACATACACTCGCATAAATGTGGACAACTTATTTTTGGAAATGGTACAGGCAACACAGTGGAAAAAAAGTAGTATTTTCAACAAATTGTACTGGAAAAATTGGATATCCAAAGGAAAAAAATAACATATACTTTACATCATACAACAAATTAAGTCAAAATGGATCATTGACTTAAATGTAAAAATACTATAAGACTTCCAGAAGAAAACATAGAGGAAATCACTATGATCTTGATTTAGGTAAATATTTCATACATGTAACATCTAAAGAATGATTCATGAAAAAAAACACAAATTGATAAACTGACTTCACTGAAATTAAAAATTTGCTCTGCAATAAAAACACTGCTAACAAATGAAAAGACAAGGCACAGGTTGGGGGAACATTTTTGCTGAGCATATATCTGATAATGTACTTGTATCCAAAATATATAAAGAATTCTCAAAACTCAATAATAGTTCAATTAAAAATGAGCAAACACTTGAATAGACATTTCTCCATAGAAGATACACAAATGGCAAATTAAGCACATGAAAGGATTCTCAACATCACTAATCATCAGAGAAATTTAAATTGAAACTACAGGGAGATTTCACCTTGCAACTATTAGGATGGCTACTATCAAAAAAAAAAAAAAAAAAAAAAAAAAGAAAGAAAGAAAGAAAGAAAGAAAGAAAGAAAGAAAGAAAGAAAGAAAGAAAAGAAACAAAATAACAAATGTTGCTGAAGATATGGAGAAATTAGAACCCCTATACATTGCTGGTGGGAAAGTAAAATCCTGCATCCTCTTTAGAAAAGTATGGCGGTTTCTCAAAACATTAAACATGGAACTAGCACATGGCCCAACATACAGATCAGAGATCAGGAAGGGTTGAGGATAGAAGGGAATGAAGTTACTGCTTAATGGGCATAGAGTTTTTGTGTAGGATGATGAAAAGCATTGGAAATAGAAAACACTGATGGATGCACAACACTGTGAATGCACTTAATGCTACTTAATTGACCCCTTAAAAATGGCTAAAATGGTGATTTTATGTTATGTGTATTTCACTACAATAAAATACACACACCTAAGACAAACATGTAAAGAAACACACAACCTAACTTTTTAAAAATTGAACAAAAGGTTAGAATAGACATATCACAAGAGAAGATATACAGATGAAACTCAAGATTTTTTAAAATGCTCTATATTATTAGTCTTTAGGGGAATGCAAATTTAAAGCCACAAGGAAATAACTACTACATACCTATTAGAAAATCTTGAAAGCAGAAACAAAACATTAACCAAATGTTGGTGAGGATGTGGAAGAACTGGAACTTTCACACACTACTAGTAAAAATATAAAACAACACAACCACTTCAGAAATCATTTTAGCAGTTTTTTAAAAGGTTAAACATGTGCCTGCTTAGTCATTCCACTCTCAGTGATGAAAGCATATGTCCCTATGAAGACTTGTAAATGAGTGATCATGGCAGTTTTATTTGTAATGACCTCCAACTGGAAACAACCCAAATGTCCATCAACAGGTGAATGGATAAACAAATTGTAGAATACACAATGTATAATGAATTACTGCTTGACAATTTAATGAATTACTGATACATGCCACAATATGAATGAATCTCAACATAAATATTGAGTGAAGGGAAACCACAATTTTTAAAAAGTACAGGATATGATTTCATTTATATAATATTCTAGAAAAAGCAAACTAATGTATTGACAGGTCAGTGATTGAACAAAAGGGAGGTACAGGGAGAAGATTGGAGGAAGATTTAGAGAACATAAATATATTCACTACAGATTGTGGTGATGGATTTATACATGTCAAACATTAGTATATACATATGTCAATTTGTATTACCAAGTTATATGTTTAAATATGGGCAGCTTACTGTGCAGTGACTATCTCCAAAGCTGTTTCAAAAACACAGTTGAATTTAAAATGCAAATAATGGGATAAAATTTTGACACAATACTTTCATGTGATTAAGGCCCAAAACAACACTACGTTTTAAAGGTGGAACTGGACAACAAAGACATGTTAAATATGAGATTGAGCTCCTCCATTGGGGAGTGGATGATGGGGAATTAAGAGGAAAATTATAGAACAAAAGAGAGACCTGGCTGGACCTTAAGAAGATACCTTACAAGTATGATGAAATCAAATCTATCCAACTAAGATCCTGGGGGAGGACAGAGGCGGTGCCACAGTAACGTAGAGGGAGGAGGAAGGGCAAGAGCCTGGAAGAGGGGGAGCAGCAGGAGGAGGAAGACATGATTTCATAGAAATCACTCCCAGGTGGGCTCCCCGGAAAGACTTGGCTAAGGGCCAGCCGACGCCAGGGCTATCTATGGGTAAAGTTACATGGCTATCAGATTCTCCTTCCCTGGAGCCTCTGCAAGAAAGTCGTTGCCAAAGAACAGAAGAGGGGAAATCCATCTCTTTGTGTCTTTTTTTGTCTTTTCTTCCCTTGGACCTGATTTCGTGGTTCCCCCATGCCTTAGTTCTCCCAGGGAACACCCCTCCCCACAACCACCCTCCATCCCTGTACCAGCTTCAGAGCTGGAGGAGACCTTCGAGCTGACAAAGTGTGATAGGAGGAGGCGCGCCTGGTAATGGGGTTTCACACAGCCGCAAACGGGCCCTAAAGACCGGGATGAAACCCAAACCCCCACTCAAGCCACTTCCTTAGAGGCCCAACCCATGTGTGTGGCGCCCCTGGTCTTCACCTTCCTCATCGCCTTCCCCACCCCCACCGCCCCCTCCCAGGGCAGCGCAGCAGGGTCTACACGTACCATAGGTCACCTCCACGCGCCCTCCCGCAGCTCAGTGTGCAGATACCCACGCTTCGCTCACAGCACGCGCACGGGTCATCAGCCTCTCCACACAGGTGTTACCGAGGGCCAAGGGCAAGTGAGGTCACCTGGCGGGGCTGCGGTGCGTGGTGGGAACTGGGAGAACCTTGAACTTAGCCCATGCAAGTACTTACCTTCGCAAAGGCGTCTCTGGGTCTCATCCCTTTCAGTCTGGAAACATTTTATCATTGATAAAACACATTCCCAAAGCCAGGTGACCACACACGCCAGGGATCTTCAGATGGACACATGAAGATACCCGCATACCACCAACACATCTGTGGAAAGAAGAGACCAGGGAGTCAATCTAAGGCGGGGCCAGGAGTGGACAGGGCGCGGGGTCGGGTGTAGCTAGGAAGAGCGCGGGAAGTGGAAGAAGGGATACCTTTTGCCTCTCAGAGACCTGTTGGCTCTCAAGGGCTCCCTACTTGTACCCTGTCTCCTCTCCTGCCCTCATTCTCTCAATCCCTCCTCTTGCTCACCTCTCCCCCTCCATTTCACTTCCCTCTGTGTTCTCTCTCTTTCTCTGACACAGACACATTTTGACTCTCAGGTCTGGGTTGGGTGAGCCGCACAGTGACTTAGTGAGGTGCCCATCCAGGGAACAATCCTGGTGCCTGTGGAACCTGAGCATGACTGCACAGGGGATCAGAGAGTCAGGCATCTCCTCTCAATGTTTTAATTAGAATGACCCCATTTGGTCACTGTTTTTGGATATCCCTCTTGGGGCGGAATCCCATACTTAGACTTTGTTAATCGAATTGTTCCAGATTTTTTTTTTTTTTTTTGAGAGATAGGTAAAATGAGATGGTCATCATAGTGCATTTAATAGAATCATAATAGAATCAGGGGTCAAGGAACACCTGTCATTCATTCTCCTATCTCTCCTCAATCTGAGCTAAATTCTTTCCCTGGGCGGAGGAAGTTCACCTTCCCTGTCATTATTTCCCACTTATCAGAGTCCCAATCTCTGCTTAGGCTTGGCCAGGCTTGGTGCTGCTACATTTGTACTTGCTCCCAATTCATAAGGAAAAAGCTGAGTTCCAGTGATTTAAGAGGAAATGCCAGGGTCCCAGATTATGGGGGTGGGGCAGAGCTTGGATTTTTCTGATTGCAAAGTCCTACTCATTCATATTTGCCTACTTTATTTTCAAATCATGAAATGGGACTGGATACAGAATGTGCTTCACATTTACAGGGACCTGGGTTCAATCCCCAGCACCACCACCAAAAAAAAAAAAAAAAAAAAAAAAGTGAAATGAATCACATGTACAATATAAAGGGCATATGGACATTTTTAAAAAATAATAAAATGAATGCCCATAAACCTACCACAAAGGCTAAGAGTTCTGTTGGAAGTAGTAGCCACATGCCTCCTGAGGATCCTCACTTCTCTCCCCACCAACAGCAACCTTTGCGTGGACTTTGCATTCATCATTCCCTCCCTTCTTATATTTCTTCTCCCTTAAATATGTATCTTCCAATAATATATTGTTGCATTTTGAAATTTTTCTTGAGTTTTTCTTATAGTTCAACACATTTTTTCAGACTTCATTTTTTTAAGAGCAGTTTCAAATTCACAGCAAAACTGAACAGAAAGTACAGGGTTTCTTACATTTTGCTTCCTCCACATACATATAGCCTCCCACACTGTCAACATCCCTCACCACAATACTATGTTTGTTATAATTTGCAAGGCTATACTGACAAGTCATTGCCACCTAAAGTCCATATTTCACATTGGGGTTCATTCTTGTATTGGGACATTCTATTTGTTGCTTTTGACAAACATATAATGACACGTAGCTGCCATTAGAGTATCATCGTGGATAGTTTCTGAGCTCTGCTTATTCATTACTCCCCCCAGTTCCTACATCCTGGCAGACACTATTTTTTTTTTATTGTCTCCATAGTTTTGCCATTTCCAGACTGTCCTATAATTGGAATGATATAATACATAACTTTTTCAGATTGGCTTCTTTTACTTACTCATATGCATTTAAGCTGCCTCTATGTCTTTTTGTGGCTTGAGAACTGATTTCTTTTTAGCGCTGAATCATATCCATTGTCTGCATGTACCACAGTTTATTTCTCCATTCACCTACTGAAGGACATCTGGGTTGCTTCCAAGGTTTGGCAATTATGAATAAAGGTGCTATAAATATTCGTATGCAGCTTTCTGCATGGATATAAGTTTCAACTCATTTGGGTAAGTACCAACGAGTATTATGGCTGGATCATACAGTAAGTTTCATTGTGTAAGAAACCGCCAAACTGTCTTCTAGGGTAGCCATATAATTTTGCATTTCCATCAGCAATGGACAAGTCTCAAACATGTTTCTTATGTTTTATTGTAGTTTTATTGTTTTAGCTTTTACATTTAGGGCTATAATCCATTTCAAATTAATTTTTGTCTCTGGCATAAGTAATGGTTGAGGTTCATTTTTTTCCGTATAGTTATCCAATTCTCTCAACCTCAAAAAAATAACCCCACCACAATGAAACCCACTATTTTGTATAATTATTATGTGCCAATAAAAATTTATATAAAAATCAAGGGAAAGTTTTCTATCTTTGTTGAGTTGATTCATCACATTGAAATTTTTTTAAAGAGGAGTTGATGGTATATGGGTCTATCTCTAAATTCCCTAATCTGATTCAACTTCCTCTGTGACTTGGAATCCTCCAGATTCCAATCTGTGTCCTCTGCTCAAACACGGGGATTAAATGTATCTAGAGCAGGTCTTCTTCCTTCCAGCACTCCACCCAAGATGAAATCTACTGTGATGTCTCTCCTAGGAAAAGCTAATCATGCTCTAGAATTTGGTTCACTTAGTTTTCCTTTAATCCTCCACTGTTCAATGGTCTTTTAAAAGCCATGGTTTTGTAACTTATTTGTTTGTCAAGAAGTGTTGACACGATAGTCTTTGGAGACTTTTTGAAACTTAACCAGAAGGGAAGTCCCGTAGCTCATGAAGTCTTTCCCTAGGGATTTCCTCCCTTTGTTTTCTCTGTATGTTTTCCATGGGAATCCTACAATATGGATACTGGATGTCTTGAATTGGTCTTATATATTTAAAAAATATATTTTATCCAGTTTTCCATCTCTGTATTCCTGTCCTGCTTTATAGGAAATTTCCTAAGTTAATCTTCCAGTCCTTCTACTGAATTTCCCATTTAACCACTATGTTTTAACTTTCTAGGGACCTTTTTATATTCTGATTATTTCATTTTAACAATATCTTGTTCTTGTTTCATGGATGTGTTATCTTCTTTATAATTAATGCCATTTTTTTTTTAAACTTGTCTTGTTCTTGTGTGGTAGTTTTTCTTCTGTTGCATTTTTAAAAATTTGTTCTGGTCTCTTACATCTTGTCATGGAATGAACAGTGTCCTCTCTAAATTCATATGTTGAAGTCCTCACTTCCAGGACCTTGCAAGGCAGCTGTATGTGAGATAGGGTCTTTAGTAACTAAGTTAAAGTGAAATCACTAAATTCTGGGTCATTGGGAGTGTTAATGATACACTCTTAAAACTGTGTGACTCTTCCATGCTATTAACATCTATGGTTTTAATCCTTGAACTCTTGACTATAATAGAAGATGTTAACCAAAGATTTTCAGGAAAATAAACAAGATATGAATGATTTCATTGATTCTTAAGTGACTTACTGACTGAAACATCAAAGGTCTGTGGTTGTCCAGTCCAGCTACCCAGAATAACTACCAGCTTTGCACTGGCACTGGCAAAACAATTACTGCAGGACTGTGTATGGACAATGGCAATTTTAAGATGTCACTTGCTTTAAGATACATCCTAATCTGAGATGCTAAAATGTAAAAAAAAATAATAATAAAAATAAAAATGCCTCTGAGAATCTGTGAAATTCTGGAGTTAACAATAGGATTGGTTACAATCACAAATTGAACCTGTAACACATTGCACACATTTTAATGAGACCCTCATATGTGCCAGACCCTAGGTAGACCCTCTTGTGTGGGTCATCCCAGGGAGTCCCAGATGTCCCTGGGTTCCGACTGCATCACATCCCTGGCAACAGAATGGAAACAATGACACTCCTAACCTTGGGATCCACAATACCCAGAACTTCCCAATGAAATTTACCCTCAAGTTAAAAACTTATCAAGTTGTATACATTAAATATGTACAGCTTTTTTGTGTGTCAATCATATCTTGATAAAGTGGCGTTTAAAAATGAAATGAGAGCATTTCAGCAACATGAAGTGGACACTGGCCAAGTTCCTCTGTCCTAAGATGGAATTTGGGGTGTTAGCCAACTCTCAAACATCTATAGTTATCATAGCCATTTCTTTCCCAAAATCCCTCAAGTCAGCAAAATTATTTTGTCCAGCTATACTTGGTAGAAAACCCAGTGCCTGAGTCACACAGAACTTTCTGTTGAAGCCAGACCTAGGATATGCAGACAGACTGGAGTCTCTGTATGGGGACTTACCTCTGTCCCACAGATGGAGCTCAAATGGAAAGGTCTCTTCCAGGGACAGAAAGGGTATCCTAAATATGTGACTCTGCAACCAGGTCACTTTGGTTGTTCCATGCTGGCATACAGAGGTTAAGAAAGCAAGTGGTGGCTCTTCCTTTAAATGGCTGCCCCATTGCCATATTGCCATCATATGCCTAGGAATGAGAAATAGGGACAGAGTTTACTGGAGATTTGGTCACTGTCTTAGGAACACTACCTATTATACCCTTCAAAAAGTCTTTTTCCAAGTATAACCCACAAGTGAAGAAACTGTGCATGAATGTATTATTCACTGAACAATTACAAAGCAAAACCCCATATAATCAATGTACAGGTTTTAAAATGCAGCATTGCCATCACCTGAGAAGTCCTACAGTCCATCTGCCTTCACTGTTCTTTTAACTCTGGTACTCTGCTTTTATTTTGCCAGTTATTGAATTTTGAAGTGCACATTTTTTTAGTATATTCCCAAGTTTATGTATCTATTACCATAATCTAATTTTAGAACATTTTTGTCCCCTGTCAAAAAAATACTTATTAACTCTGGTTCCTTTTTTCCCCCATCCCAAACCCCCTAAGTATCTTCTTTTTGCCTCCAAATACCTGGACATTTCATACAAATGGCTCAAGTTTCATACAAAGGTTTCAAGTTTCATTCATGTTGTAGAATGTATGGATACTTAATATCCTTTTTTATTGCCAAAGAGTATTTCATTGTGTGACTATCACATTTTATTTTTTCATTCTCAGTTGATGATAAACATTGAGCTTGGTTTCATCTTTTGGCTACAATAAATAATTTTACAGTAAACATTTATATACAATAAAGATAAATAACATCCTAAAATGCATATAGAAACAGAAATTTGGGGGCTGGGGATATAACTCAGTTGGTAGTGTGCTTGCCTTGCATGCACAAGGCCCTGGGTTCAATCTCCAGCACCACACACACACAAAAAAAGAATAACAAAGAAACATAAATTTGTTCCTCATAATTCTGGAGTCTTAAGATCAAAGTGCAGATAGATTCTATGTCTGGTGAGGTCCTGTCTCCAGGTTCACAGATGGCACTTTCTTGCTCATATGTCCTCATATGGTAAAAGAGGCAGGTCTCTCTGGGGCCTCTTAAAAAGGACCAATCCCGCTCTAAGGGCACATCCTTCACCTATGCCAATTTGGGCTTCCTGTTTGGAGGTTCTAGCATCAACTGTTCTGTATCTACTTCTCAAAGTTCCAACAGCAGCCAGAGAGTTCCCCTCTCCCCAGTGATGCAAGCAGTAGCTCCCAGACCCTGTCCTCTTCCCAGAGTTTGGGTACCCTCTATACAGAGCCAATCCATGCATAAGTTCTATGGGGCTTCTCCCCCAAACACCTATGTTCTGAAAAACTCTTTGCTTTTATTTCCTGCAGTTATTATACCTGGGTAAACCCTTTTGGTTCTTTTAAGGGCTCTTACTCATGAACCCATAGGATACAAAGCCGACAGTGTCTGGCCCCTTATGTGGTATTGGCAGCCTGGTTTGAGGAGCACTGAGCTCAGTCCTTCAAGATCCAGTTCATACTCTAGGACTCCATTATGAATGCTGCAAAGTCCTTTCCTTTGCCTCTTTCTCAGAATGAAAATAACTAAAAATATGGGCTGCTAAAAGAGACTTTGAACACAAACCCTGCAGCTGGAGTGGTGATGTGTCTCTTCCTGGTCAATGCCACATTGCTCCCTGTCTGTTGCACATTGGTTCCATGTCCCTTGGCTCCATGTCTGTTCTAACCCAGTTGGGTTAGTGCACATGTTGCCGAGGGATGCAGTCCTGTTGTGAATTTCCCTTACTAATATCATTGTTTTAAAGAAAAGGGGTCTTCATGAAAGACCTACCACAGAAACTGGGAACCTACCAATGATGCCAAATTGATGTGAAAAATCCGCTAGTAATGAGCTTGAAGGGATCTTTCTATCCCTCTAAGTGGGAATAAGATATGCAAGGTGATGCCCAGACTGACACCATTTCTGGACAAGGATCTTGAGTCCTTTGTCCTAAATTCCAGACTAATTGCCAGGTACCCAAGGTAACTGCCAAGAACAAATGTCTTTCCAGAACAGCCCTGGTTGAGGCTCTCGGTTGTCTCTCCCTGTCTCCTATCATTACTCTGTCTTTTAAAAATATATGGATCTTTGCTTTCCTCCTCCTCCTCCTCCTCCTCCTCCTCCTCCTTTTCCTCCTCCTCCCTTTCCTCCTCCTTCCTCTGTTTCTGCTTCTTCTTCTCCTTCTCCTCCTCCTCCTCCTTCTCCTTCTCCTTGACAGGATCTTTTGAGCCACCTGCTGGAAGATTTTATTAGCAAGGAAGATGAGGGGGCATTTGGCAACTTGGTAGAGGGTCTATGAAAAGCAACAAGTTTTGGGGAGGCAGCTGGGAAAATAGCCCAAGTCTGCTCCTTCACTGAGACTCAGGATAGATTTACACGTCAACTACTAAACTCTTTCTGGACCAGAAGACTTCGCTGACTTCGAGAGAGTCAGGCTGGGTCATCTCCTTGCTCACAGGTTCTGGGGACCTTTGGGAGGCCAGTGGGTAAGCCTCAGTGGGACATGTCTGTCACTGTGGGGACACTGAGCCAAGAAAACTGCCAAAGTAAGCAGCTTATTCTGCCAAGCCTTGGGGGTCAGGTGCGGGGCCTCCCATTCAAATTTCAGGTGGTATAACTCTGGCCCCATCTGCACAGACTCTACCAATCCTTTGTTCTGACCAGGCCCTGGTTGTAACTGCAAGGTGCAGGGACCTTGACTGTGGGACCAAGCAAAGCCAGCAAGTTCTGTCACCTCAGGCAAGACCCTTCTTCTAGCTGGGTTTAGGAATTCTTTTTTTTAATTATTTTTTATTTTTAGAGACTGCTAAATTTTTGATTCATTGTACACAAATGGAGTACAACTTTTCATTTCTATGGTTGTACACAATGTAGATTAACACCATTCGTGTAATCATACTTAGGAATTCTTATTTTAAAATTGACCCCCTCCAGTAACCCTCAGTCATGGCCTGTTGTTTACCTAACGCTAGTCACAGAAAACAAACCTTAACAAAATCATCCTGTTGGGGGAGGAAATTTTGAAAGTTATTTAATTATTCTGCATCCAAGTCTTTTCTCAAATATGTGTTTGCAAATAACTTTTGTTAGAATGTAGCTTGTCTTTTCATCTTCTTAAGGAGGTCCTTCACAGAGCCACATTTTAATTTTGCTGATGTTTGATTAATCAGTTTTCCCTTTTGTAGATTGTGCTTTTGATTTTGGTATAAGAATTTTTTGTCTACAACAAGAACCTGAAGATTTTATGGGTTTGTTTCTCTAAAAGTTCACAGTTTTACATTTTAAATGTAAACTCATGTTACATATTGAATTAATTTTTATACAGATGTGATATTTGTGTCGAGGTTCATATCAATATCCAATTGCTCCACCACCACTCATTGAAAAGGCTCTCCTTTCTCCATTGAATTGGTTTTGCACCTTTGTCTAAACGTGGTTGGTCATGGTTGTGTGGGTGTTTCTGGGTTCTCTTGTTTTTTATTTTATATTTTTGCTGAGATGGAACCTAGAGCCCTCACACGTGGTAGGCAAGTGCTCTATCACTGAGCTACACCCCCAGCCGAGGATTCTCAGTTCCACTCCACTGACCTATGTGTCTCTCCCTCTGCCAATACTACACTCTCTGGATTACTACAGCTCTATATTCAGCCCACTTTAATTTTTTTCTCTCCCATTTTACTTTTTTGTTGAGATTGTTTTAATTATTCTGGTACTATACTTCTCCAAATAAATATTAAAGCAAAGCAAACCTGTTGATGTCTACAAGTAATAACATCTCTTTTGCTTATTTTTATTATGCTGGGGATCAAACCCAGTGGTGCACATTCTAGGAAAGCCACTCTACCACTGAGCCATACATACCTGCAGCCCCCAAAACACTTTTACTCTGTAGGTTATTTAGAAATCCATTGCTTAATTTCAACATGTGATTTTTCTATGTATCTTTTTGTTACAGATTTCTTATTTAATTTCACTGTAATCAGTGACCATATTCTGCATGATTTTAAACTTTAGGAATGTTTTGGGTTTTTCTTAATGGTCTAGTATATAACTATTTTGGTAAATGTTCAATGTGCTCCTGAATATGTATTTTGCAATTATTGGTTACAATGTTCTCTGTGTGTGTCAATGAGGTCAATGTTGTTAATTTCATTTTTCAGATAGTCTTTCTTACTGATTTTTTAGCTTGTTTTATTAAATACCGAGAGGTATATTAAAACCACCCAAAAGTGATCATAAATTTGTTAATTCTTTTAACTTGGTGAAATTTTTCTTTATATATTTTAAAGTTATGTTATCAGGTAAATGTTTTGTGTTTTCCTGGTGGATTGATTTCTTTAATTATTATTAAATGCTTCTCTTACTGCCCACTGATTGTCCTTGTCTTTTTCAGATAGTAGCAACAACAGCTCTTCATGGGGTAGAGTGTGCATCTCTATCTCCCTCTATCCTTCAATTTCAACGCTTCTTTTTCCTGACTTTTGTAGTGTACCTGTAGTAAACATTGATATTTTAAAAATCTAATTTGGAACACTTTGCTTTTACACTTGGTATTCTCATTAATTTAGATTGAAACCTATCAGCATACCCACTGTTGTGGTTTGGATATGAGGTATCCCACAAAGCTTCTGTGTTAATGCAGGAATGTTCAGAAATAAAATGAATAGAGTATGAGAGCTGTAGCCTAATCAGTGGATTAATCCATTTGTTGGATTAATAATTTGAAAGAACCACTGTACTGGGTGATAAATGTAGGCGTGTGGGGTGTGACTGGGAGGCTGGTCACTGGGGGCATGCCCTTAGGGATTACTTCTTGTTCCTCTGGTTCCTCTTTCTCCCTCTCTGCGCCCCCCGTCCACCATGAGCTAAGCTGAATAGCTTTCCTCCACCATGTTCTTCCACCATGATGTTGTGCCTCACCTTGTGCCCAAAGCAATGGAGTCAGCCAATTATGGACTAAACCTCTGAAACTGGAAGTCACAATA
This sequence comes from Sciurus carolinensis, assembly GCF_902686445.1. Lineage (NCBI taxonomy): Eukaryota > Metazoa > Chordata > Mammalia > Rodentia > Sciuridae > Sciurus > Sciurus carolinensis. The sequence continues at coordinate 67,861,102 of NC_062214.1, forward strand.
AACATTTTCTCTTTTAAATTGTTCTTGTTGGACATTTTTGCCACAGCAATGAAAAGCTAACTAATATACCATACTCAGCCATCTTAATATGAATTTTCTATTTGCCTTGCTTGCTTTTCTTCTTCCCTATTTTATTTTATTCTGAACAACTGCATTTCCCTTTCTTTGTGGATGAAACTGCCAAGAGGAATAAAATCAAATGGGCTCACACAGACTCTTGACTGCTCTTCAGAATTACCTAAGGTTCTGCTAAAATGCAGATTTATTTTTTCACCCCAGAAGTGTTGAATCAAAATGTGCAGCAGGTAATAAACTAGGTGTCTATTTTAAGCTCCACAGGTAACTAGGTGTCTATTTTAAGCTCCATAGGTAATTCTGATGGACAGCCAGTTGAGCCATCCATCTTGATCGTATATCAAAATGTGACTGAGAAAATACCTTTAGAATCAGTACCCTTTCTTAGCACTTCAACAGTCCCTACACAGGGCCCAAAGCCACCCTGGTTAGATTCCAACTGTCTCCACCATGCACAGCCAAGAGGCACAGTCTTAGAAGATTCTTCTCAAATATATCTGAAGTGTCTGGAAATGCAAATACTCCAGGAAGCCTGAATCTCTGAGGTTGACCACCATGACAGGCTTGGGATTATCAGCTGGGCCCCACCTGCCTCCTCTGGTCTGATGTCTGGCATCACAAGACCAGCAACCTGAATATCAACCACTGTTCCCTTCTCCTCAGTTTCCCTTCAATGTCCAGCAGGCCTTTCTATAGGACTGGCAAACCTTTGTTCCCACTATGCAGGGAGATCTGTAACACTCTCTCAGAGGCCAAGCAATGTGAATGCCGAATTCATGCAATCACCATGCACACTGGATTTTGTTTCTGTTTTATTGTAAGTCATTATCATTACAATATTTATGGCACTGTGGATTACAATTTTTAAAAGTCATCTTGCATAGTCCTGAGCCCTTGTGTCCTGTGGAAAGAGAGGTTACCTTTTAAATTAACCACAAATGCCCTAGATGTTACAAACGTGTATCTCCCTCTTGTGATGTAGTTTAGTGCTTCCAGCTGTATCAAGAGAGAGTTGAAATTGGTATATCAGTTTTACCTTTGACAATCAAATGAGGGGAAAAAAACTGGAGGACAGAGAGCAGTGAACAATTTTTTACCTTAAGAAGAGATTTGGTGTTGAGATAAGATCAGAATAAATCAAGGGGAAAAAATACTCTGTTAACTGGAGACATAAAAGGTGATATCTTAGTGTGATCTTCTTCCCCCAAAATAACAATAATAATATTAATAATAAACCAATATCTATGCCATAAAGCAAATAGAGGCATCGCAGATATAAAATATCACATTATATATATAAGGCACATGTCACTGAACTCATAAAAGCAAATATTATGCAGAGAAAAACTGAGGCTAGTTTTTCTGTTCTTTCTACAATTCCTCAACCAAAGATTTTGTTGGGGAAAGAATTCTGAAAGGTTTTTGTGTCTGTTTGCCTGTTTTTATTTGGCCTGAAGGTTTTAAAAACACATTTTTATTAAGAACCAAAAGTCTCAGACCTTTTCAGTGAGCACAGTACCCTTTCTCCTCAAAGGGCCTTGTGGCCTGCATTGGTTGGAGCTGACTTTCATGTGGCTCTATAGTTTGAGTCCCTGCACAATATAGGATGAAGATATAAAATCTGACCCAACACAAGAGGCTGGGGTGTGTGTGTAAAGAGAGGAGGCATACTGTGCTCAAATTCTTCTTTGGAAGGCTCAGTTTCTCCTGTCAGCAGGACCCTGAGGAGCCTCTGTGGTCAGCCCTGACGCTGTGCTCAGGACTTGTCCCCTGTGGAAACAAGGCTGCAGACTGGAACTACTCAAGTGGTCCCCACTATTCCCTCCTGGAGGGTGACAGGAGAACCAGTCACTGACCTACCTGCCCTTATCCATTCTCCCAGAAAGCTGACACTGACTCCAGAGCCTGTCCTTGGACATTTCTCAGTGTAATTTTCTGACCTTCTGTGTTGTGTAGTTTTACTTTAATGTGGTCTGAGTGGGTCAGAAAGCAGAGAAGTAATGTGTGGCTTCCTCTTTCTGTTTCCAAGAGTTCCTTTGGGCCTGGCAGCTCCCACACATTCCACTTCAGAGGTTCAAACTTCCTGGGTGGTATGGCTCAGTGAGCAACCTGACCTGGGCCCCACTCCCTGTGAGGCCCCAGATGGACCCTCACAGCTCACAGGGCAGCTCTGCTGGCCAAAAGAAGGGGATCAGGGCAACACAGGTTAAGTTTCTCTCTTAGACAAAAAAAACCATGAGAAACCAGCAAAAGATAAGAAGGAAACGTGCTAAAACTCACTTCCTTGGTCCTCTCAGAGGACCTGAGAGAGGTGAATTCAAGGGCAATCTGAGAATTATCCTTAGGGAGCTAACAAATAAACAGTTACCAAATCAAGTGAAAGCAGCCCTCTGGGGCTTTACATTTCCAGGTATCTCAGATGCACTTAAGAGGAAATTGTTTAAGATTGTGCTTTTTCTTCAGGCCCACCCATACCACGTTTAGTCAGGTTTCTCTCTCCCAAACAAAGCTGGAATCATAGCTCAAAGAGGGTCAATTAGCAGCAACACCATAGGTGACAATAAACACTTCCACCTCTATTATCTCATTTGATCTTTACTCCACCCTGTGAGGTCACATTGTAGAGATGAAGCACCTGAGCTTGCTGGTCACAGGAAGGACCCATGAGCCCTGGACTCCTGCCTCCTGGTTTGATCCTTTTATCACTGTCCCATTACCATTTCTAGCTCAAGGGAAGGGGCCAAGAGCCCCGGAAGCCTGTCTCCTCATTCGATCCTTCTGCAACTGTCCCATTGCCACTTCAAACACATCTTTGGGAATTAAGTTGCTCTCTGTGGCCAAACACACCTGGGAAAAATGAGTTTCCTTAGCACTTGTGAAACCATCATGAGGATGGGCAAGTTGGGAAGGTGAAAGGACCAAAACAAAGTGAACTCTTGAAAAAGTCAAAAGTCTCAAGTGTATGAATGAATGCAATTAGAACTGAAACAGTGCTTTGGAGGAATCTTTGAAATCTTTGACCAGTGTGAGTCCTAACTGCAATAAAATCCACGGGCATTTGAATATTTAACATTTTAACTCAAGTTAACAACATTTTGTTAAACACATCTTAGGATGGAGGGAAGGCGAGAAAGAATGAAGGGCAGTATCTGGGATCTCTGTGGGTCTTCTTGGCCACAGGCATGGAGAGGGGAGCGTTTCCAGCTCCCAGGAGTCCTTGCAGCATGCTGTGCTGTGGGAATGACATGGGTTTCAAGCTAACGGCCATGCTGACCATTGGGAATGAGGTGCCTGTCGGCCCCAAGGCCATTCTTCAAACTGTCTCTGTCTTTGCCTTTGGTAGCTTCTTTCTCTTTCTTCTCCTTCTCCTCCTCCTCTTCCTCTTCTTCTTCATATTCATCTTCATCATCACTCCTCACATCCTGAATGTTCTAGACAAAGGAAAGAATTGGCTGTCAATGATAGCCTTTCAGGAAGAGTCTTGACTAAATATGCAAATGAACAGAGGCCCAGTTTAAAGGTCTGATTCCCTTGAGGAAAACCCAATATCCATGCAACCAATGATCACCAGGAAAGACCAAATCATGTGTCATAAAACAAACCTTAACAGACTTACAGAATTGATATTATGTGAAGCATATTTGCAGCCATAATGGAATTAAAGCTAGATGTCAATACTATTTACAAAAACAAAAAAAAAAGAAAAAGAAAAAGAAAAAGAAAATCTCATATATTTGAAAATGAAAAAAATAATAATAAACAATAAATGGGCCAAAGAGTAAGCCTCAAATAATATCAGAAAACATTTTGAACTAAATGAAAATTAAAATACAACACAACTTGTCTAGTGTGGCTAAAATAGTGCTTGAAAGCAACTTTGTAGTTTGTTTATATTGGGAAAGAAGAAATGTCTCAAACTATTTGAACTTTAACTTTAAGAAAACTAGAAAAAAAGGAGAGCAAAATAAACTCAAAGCATTCAAAAGGAAAGAAATGATAAAGACAAAAGAAATCAATTAAATTGAAGATAAACAAAATGAGGAAAAATAATAAAACCAAAAGCTGGTTCTTTGAAAAGACCAGAGCCTTGATAACTAATTAGTAAGTCTTAAAAATAAAGAAAGAGGGCGTTCCAAGATGGCGGCCTAGAGGGAGACTGCACCCACTGTCGCTCCAGAACCCAGGAGTTAAGAAGGGGAGGCATTGAGAGACTCGGACTGAAATAGAGCCACAGGTGAGTCTGCCCACTGGGTAAAGCTTGGCCCGGGGGGCAGGCCCAGATAGAGGTGGCTTATCGGAGCCAGGCAGGGCAGCTAGAGTCATCCACAGGCAGCCCTATGCACTCCGGCGGTGGGCCCCGCCCACACAGCCAGCTTCTCCAGGTTCTCGGAACGGAACTGGCCCGCTGGTGAGAGCCTTTCCGACCAGAACAAGCTCCGAGTCCCGGAGCCAGTGCAGCTCAGCGTACTCTGGCACACAAGCAGATTCAGGGTCCAGACAGGGCAGCCAGAGACTTCCCCAAGTAGTCTGGACCCCTGCGGTGGGAGGTGCCGTTCAAGGCTAGCCTCTCGGAGCTGACCGCCCAGTGAGAGACTTTCTACATAGAACCAGCCACAAGCCCCCGAACCAACGGAGAGCCGCGATCCGCAAACAGCCTCTGGGATCAGGGCAGGGCAGCCAGACACCTCTTCAGGCGGCTCTGCCCACTCTGGCTGCAGGCTCTCTTCTCGGGGCGTTCCAAGATGGCGGCCTAGAGGGAGACTGCACCCCCTGTCGCTCCAGAACCCAGGAGTTAAGAAGGGGAGGCATTGAGAGACTCGGACTGAAATAGAGCCACGGGTGAGTCTGCCCACTGGGTAAAGCTCGGCCCGGGGGGCAGGCCCAGATAGAGGTGGCTTATTGGAGCCGGGCAGGGCAGCTAGAGTCTTCCCAAGGTAGCCTTCCACACTCCGGCAGTGAGCTCCTTCCACACGGCCAGCTGCACGGTGCAGGCCCACAGTGAGAGCATTTCAGCACAGAGCCAGTTCCAAATCGTGGAACCAGTAGGGGGCTAGGGGCAGTTTTCTTCGGATACGCCGCTTTATCAGATTCCTCCAAGACATCAGGCTACTGAAGGCTGGGAGGTGATACACTGGAAATCTACCGGGACACTATAAGCCAATAGCGGAAAACTGCAATATCTCAGGGTCCCATTGACAACTGACCAATATGAGAAAACAAGGGAAGAAAATGTCCCAAACAAACCTAGATACTACATCAATAAAACCCAATGACAGCACAGCAGAAGAAATGTCAGAAAGGGAGTTCAGAATGTACGTAATTAAAACGATCAGGGAAGCAAATGAGGAGATGAAAGAGCAAATGCAGGCATTGAAGGTGGAGATGAAAGAGCAAATGCAGGCATTAAATGATCACACCAATCAACAGTTAAAAGACCAAATATGGGAAGCAAGAGATCATTTCAACAAAGAGTTAGAGATACTGAAAAAAAACCAAACTGAAATACTTGAAATGAAGGAAACAATAAACCAAGTTAAAAACTCCATAGAAAGCATAACAAATAGAATGGAGCACCTGGAAGACAGAACCTCAGACATTGAAGACAAATTATTTAATCTTGAAAGCAAAGTTGGCCAAACAGAAAAGATGGTAAGAAATCATGAACAGAATCTACAAGAATTATGGGATATCATGAAAAGGCCAAATTTAAGAATTATTGGGATTGAGGAAGGCTTAGAGAAACAAACCAAAGGAATGAACAATCTATTCAATGAAATAATATCTGAAAATTTCCCAAATCTGAAGAATGAAATGGAAAACCAAATACAAGAGGCTTATAGAACTCCAAACATACAAAATTACAACAGACCCACACCAAGGCACATTATTATGAAAATACCTAACATACAAAATAAAGACAGAATTTTAAAGGCCGCGAGAGAAAAGAATCAAATTACATTCAGAGGGAAACCAATAAGAATATCAGCAGATTTTTCAATCCAGACACTAAAAGCCAGAAGGGCCTGGAACAACATTTACCAAGCCCTGAAAGAAAACGGATGTCAACCAAGAATCTTATACCCAGCAAAACTTACCTTCACATTTGACGATGAAATAAGATCCTTCCATGATAAACAAAAGCTAAAGGAATTTACAAAAAGAAAGCCAGCATTACAGAACATTCTCAGCAAAATGTTCCATGAGGAAGAGATGAAAAACAACGATGCAAATCAGCAACAGGAGGCGCTAGCCTAAAGGAATAGCCAAATAAAGGAGAAACCAAATCATGTCAAAAACAAATATGAGTCAATTGACTGGGAATACAAATCATATCACAATAATAACCCTGAATGTTAATGGCCTGAATTCATCAATCAAAAGACACAGACTGGCAGATTGGATTAGAAAGAAAAATCCAACAATATGCTGCCTGCAAGAGACTCACCTCATAGAAAGAGACACCCATAGACTAAAGGTGAAAGGATGGGGAAAGACATACCATGCACACGGACACAGCAAAAAAGCTGGAGTATCCATCCTCATCTCAGATAATGTGGACTTCAAACCAAAACTAGTCAGAAGGGATAAAGAAGGACATTACATGCTGCTTAAGGGAAGCATAAATCAGCAAGACATAACAATCATAAATATCTATGCCCCGAACATTGGCTCATCCACGTACGTCAAACAAATCCTTCTCAATTATAGAATTCAAATAGACCACAACACAATCATACTAGGCGATTTTAACACACCTCTCTCACCACTGGATAGATCGTCCAAACAAAAATTGAATAAAGAAACTATAGATCTCAACAACACAATCAGCAATTTAGACCTAACAGACATATATAGAATATACCATCCAACAAAGAACGAATACACTTTCTTCTCAACAGCACATGGATCCTTCTCTAAAATAGACCATATTTTATGCCACAAAGCTACTGTTAGCAAATATAAGAACATAGAGATACTACCCTGTACTCTATCAGATCATAATGGATTGAAATTAGAAATAAATGACAGAATAAAAAACAGAAACTTCTCCAATACTTGGAGACTAAATAATACACTATTATACGATGAATGGATAACAGAAGACATCAGGAGGGAAATAAAAAAATTCTTAGAAGTAAACGAGAACAAAGACACATCATATCAAAATCTCTGGGACACTATGAAAGCAGTACTTAGAGGAAGATTTATTTCATGGGGTGCATTCAAAAAAAGAAGTAGAAATCAACAAATAAACGACTTAACACTACAGCTCAAAGCGCTAGAAAAAGAAGAGCAGACCAATACCAAAAGTAGTAGAAGACAGGAAATAGTTAAAATCAGAGCCGAAATCAACGAAATCGAAACAAAAGAAACAATTGGAAAAATTAACAAAATAAATAGTTGGTTCTTTGAAAAAATAAATAAAATTGATAAACCCTTAGCCACACTAACAAAGAGAAAGAGGGAGAAAACTCAAATTACTAAAATTCGGAATGAACAAGGAAACATCACAACAGACACGAGTGAAGTACAAAACATAATTAGAAGCTATTTCGAGAATCTATACTCCAACAAAACAGAAAACCTCGAAGACATCAACAAATTTCTAGAGACATATGAATTACCTAAACTGAACGAGGAGGACATACACAACCTAAATAAACCAATTTCAAGCAATGAAATAGAAGAGGTCATCAAAAGCCTACCAACAAAGAAAAGTCCAGGACCAGATGGGTTCTCAGCCGAGTTCTACAAAACCTTTAAAGAAGAGCTCATTCCAATACTCCTCAAACTATTCCATGAAATAGAAGAGGAGGGAACCCTCCCAAACTCGTTCTATGAAGCCAATATCACCCTGATAACTAAACCAGACAGAGACACATCGAGGAAGGAAAATTTCAGACCAATATCCTTAATGAACATCGATGCAAAAATTCTCAACAAAATTTTAGCAAATCGCATACAAATATATATTAAAAAGATAGAGCACCACGATCAAGTGGGTTTTATCCCAGGGATGCAAGGTTGGTTCAACATTCGGAAATCAATGAATGTCATTCACCATATCAACAGACTTAAAGTTAAGAATCACATGATTATTTCAATAGATGCAGAAAAAGCATTCGATAAAATACAGCATCCCTTCATGCTCAAAACACTAGAAAAAATTGGGGTAGTGGGAACATTCCTAAACATTATAAAGGCAATCTACGCTAAGCCCATGGCTAATATCATTCTAAATGGTGAAAAACTGAAAGCGTTCCCCCTAAAAACTGGAACAAGGCAGGGATGCCCTCTTTCACCACTTCTATTCAACATCGTCCTTGAGACTCTAGCCAGAGCAATCAGACAAACCAAAGAAATTAAAGGGATACGAATTGGAAAAGAAGAACTCAAACTATCCCTGTTTGCTGATGACATGATTATATATTTAGAGGAACCTGGAAATTCCCCCAGAAAACTTTTAGAACTCATAAGTGAATTCAGTAAAGTAGCAGGTTACAAGATCAATGCTCATAAATCCAATGCATTTTTATACATAAGTGATGAATCTTCAGAAAGAGAAATTAGGAAAACTACCCCATTCACAATAGCATCGAAAAAAATAAAATACTTGGGAATCAATCTCACAAAAGAGGTGAAAGACCTCTACAATGAGAACTACAGAACACTAAAGAAAGAAATTCAAGAAAACCTTAGAAGATGGAAAGATCTCCCATGTTCCTGGATAGGCAGAATTAATATCGTCAAAATGGCTATACTACCTAAAGTGCTATACAGATTCAATGCAATTCCAATTAAAATCCCAATGATGTACTTTGCAGAAATAGAGCAAGCAATTATGAAATTCATCTGGAAGAATAAAAAACCTAGAATAGCTAAAGCAATCCTCAGTAGCAAGAGTGAAGCAGGGAGTATTGCAATACCAGATCTTCAACTCTACTACAAAGCAATAGTAACAAAAACGGCATGGTATTGGTACCAAAATAGACAGGTAGATCAATGGTACAGAATAGAGGACATGGACACAAACCCAAATAAATACAATTTTCTCATACTAGACAAAGGTTCCAAAAATATGCAATGGAGAAAAGATAGCCTCTTCAACAAATGGTGCTGGGAAAACTGGAAAACCATATGCAATAGAATGAAATTAAACCCCTATCTCTCACCCTACACAAAACTCAACTCAAAATGGATCAAGGACCTTGGAATCAGACCAGAGACCCTGCATCTTATAGAAGAAAAAGTAGGTCCAAATCTTCAACTTGTTGGCTTAGGATCAGACTTCCTTAACAGGACTCCCATAGCACAAGAAATAAAAGCAAGAATCAACAACTGGGATAGATTCAAACTAAAAAGCTTTCTCTCAGCAAAGGAAACTATCAGAAATGTGAAGAGAGAGCCTACAGAGTGGGAGAATATTTTTGCCAACCATACCTCAGATAGAGCGCTAATTTCCAGAATCTATAAAGAACTCAAAAAACTCTACACGAAGAATACAAATAATCCAATCAACAAATGGGCTAAGGAAATGAACAGACACTTCACAGAAGAAGATGTACAAGTAATCAACAGATATATGAAAAAATGTTCAACATCCCTAGTAATAAGGGAAATGCAAATCAAAACTACCCTAAGATTTCATCTCACCCCAATTAGAATGGCGATTATCAAGAACACAAGCAACAATAGGTGTTGGCGAGGATGTGGTGAAAAAGGAACACTCATACATTGCTGGTGGGGTTGCAAATTAGTGCAGCCACTCTGGAAAGCAGTGTGGAGATTCCTCAGAAAGCTTGGAATGGAAACACCATTTGACCCAGCTATCCCACTCCTTGGTCTATACCCAAAGGACTTAAAATCAGCATACTACAGAGATACAGCCACATCAATGTTCATTGCTGCTCAATTCACCATAGCCAGATTGTGGAACCAACCTAGATGCCCTTCAGTTGATGAATGGATAAAGAAACTGTGGCATGTTTATACAATGGAATATTACTCCGCAATGAAGAATGATAAAATTATGGCATTTGTAGGCAAATGGTCGAAATTGGAGAATATCATGCTAAGTGAGATAAGCCAATCTCAAAAAACTAAAGGACGAATGATCTCGCTGATAAGCGGATGAGGACATATAATGGGGGTGGGAGGGGTTAGCATTAGGTTTAGGGTTAGGTTTAGAGTTAGGCTAAGGAGAGCAGTAAGAATGAAGGAAAGAAGGACTGTATAAAGGGAAAAGGGTGGGAGGGGTGGGGGGGAAGGGAAAAAAAAGAAACATCATTACCCTATGTAAATGTAAAAAAATAAATTAAAAAAAAATTCGAACTCCACTGTGGTAAACAAAAAAATAAATAAATAAATAAAATAAAATAAAATAAAATAAAATATTTTTATGATTATTTAAAAAAATAAATAAAATAAAGAAAGAGGCAGAGTAAAAATTCCAGAGAAAATGGGGGTATGACTATGGGTACTGCAGACTATAATTATAACAGAAAGCTATCAATATCTCTATGCATATTCATTCAACAGCTTAGAGGAAGTGGATCAATTTCTCAAAAACTAGAAAGGAATAAGACTTACTCAAGATGAAACAGATAACCTGAATATTCATATAACTATAATAGAAATTGAATTTGGAGTCAAAACTTTCTGGAAAAGAACAGCATTAAGCTAAATGGTTTCATTGGTAAATTCTATGAAATATATAAAGAAGAAATAGCTATAATTTTTATAGACTCTTCTAGATAATAGAAGAGGAGGAAGTGTGTCTCATATGATCTTATAAAGCCAGAATTACCCTGATACCAAAACCAGATAATGACAGTATAAGACAACTACAGACCAATATCAATTCACATAGCAAAAAATCATTAACAGAATACTTCAAACCAAAATAGGAAATGCATACATAATACTTCATGATGAAGTGGGATTTGTCCCTGTAATGCAAGACTGGCTCAAAACATTGAAATCATTAGTCAGCATAATCTATCATATTAATAATCTAAAGAAGGTATGGTTACATTAATTGATGCATAAAAATGATGTGACCAAATTCCACATACATTCATGATTTTAAAAAATAACCTCTTGGCAAAGAAAAAATAGAAAAGAACTTCCTCAATTTTATTCAAGGATAGCTTCAAAAACTTAGAGCCAACATCATGCTTCCAAATTAGTGAATGCTATCCCCCTAAGATTAGTAACAAGGCAAGAATGTCCATTTTTACCATTCCTATTCAACAGTGTGTTGGAGTTTTAGTCAAGATAAGAAAATCCATACAGTTTGGAAAGAAAGAAAGAAGTGTGTCTATTTGCAGATATAGTCATATCTGCAAAATCCCATGGAATTTACCAAAAAATTCCTAAAATTATTGTGGTTAGCAAATAATTAGAATAAAAGATCAACACACTAAATCACACATACACACCCCACACACACCCACACACAATCTTTATCACTAAATGTCCTCAACGACATTAGGTCCTAACCCCTAGAACCTGTGAATATTGGCAAAGTTTCTGGAGATTTAACTAAGTCAAGGATTTTGAGACAAGAAGATTATCCTGGACTATCCAGGTGAGCCCTAAATGCCATCACAAGTGTCCTTATAAAATATAGACAGAGGGAATTCCATACATAGAAGAGAGGCAATGTGAAGACGGAGGAAAAGACTGGAATAATGTCGTTATAAACCAAGGAAGTCAGAAGGCCCCAGAAGCTACATGAGGCAAAGAATAGATTCAGTACTAGACTGAAGGGAGCCCAGCCCTGATAACACCTTGGTTCCAGTGCAAGACTGATTATGGATGTCCGACCCCAGAACCGTGAGAGGACACATTCCTGCTGTTGTAAGTACCAGGTCTGTAGTGATTTGTCATGGTGGCCATAAAAACTAATTCAATCAGCATATCCAATTAAAAACTGACATTTAAAAATTCATAACATTTACAATAGTTTCAAAAATGAAATAGACATCCACCAGAGCAGGTATAGGATCTGAACATAACATCTACAAAACTCTGATGAAAGAAATCAAAGACCTAAATGATTGTATAAACACATTATGTTCATATATTGGAAGACATAACAGCAAAATTACTGATTATTCTCAAATTGATCTATGGATTGCACAAATTATCAATAAAAATCCCAGCAGGATTTCTTGTAGACACAAACTAGCTAATTCTATAATTAATATGAAGAGATTAAAAAAAACTTGAAAAACTAAAGCAATTCTGAAAATGGTGAACAAAATGGGAGGAGTATACTATTCAATTTTAAGACATACTATAAAATTAACAGTAATCAAGACAGGATGGTATTAGCAAAGGTATAAACACATAGATCAGTGGAATGAACTGGATAGAGACTCTAGAAATAGATTCACATGAATACGACAGACTTGACAAAGGTTTAAAGAATAGTCTTTACAACAAATGGTGTTGGAACAATTGGACAATAACAGGCAAAAAAGTAAACTTTGATTTGAATGGCATACCTCATAGAGAAATAAACTCAAAATAGACCATAGATCTAAATATAGAAAGTAAAACTATCAAACTTTTAGAAGAACACCCATGACCTTGAGTTGAACAATGAGTTCTTAGACATGGCACAAAAGTATAACCCATAAAATAAAAAACTGACAAACTGAGCTTCATTAAAATTGAAAACTTTTGCTCTAACCAGAGAAGGAAAAGATAAGTTACAAATTGTGGGGGGGAAATATTTGTGAATCACATGTCCAACTTGCGTTCACAATAAAGAACTCTCGAAGCTCAACAGTAAGAAAACAACATATTTTTTTAAATGGGCAAAATGTATAAGAATAGGCACCACAAAAGAGAATGCAGGATGACAAGTAAGATATGAAAATATGTTCAACATAATTAGCTATTAAGACAGTGCAGGAGTTAGGGATATAGCTCAGTTGGTAGAGTGCTTGCCTTCAATGCACAAGGCCCTAGGTTCAATCCCCAGCACACCCCCGCCAAAAAAAAAAAAAAAAAGACAGTGCAAATTAAAACCATGATGAGATACAAGTCCATTAGAATTGCTAAAATTAAAAATACTGACAATACCAAGAGCTGTCAAGGATGCAGAACAACTAGAACTCTCATGTCTTGTTGGCAGAAATTAAAAATGGTTCACATTCCCTGGAGAACAGTTTGGCAGTGACTTATAAAGGGCAGTACATATTTACTGTAGTTACACATACTCAGGTGTAGGTTTCAGCAGACCTACACTTGAGTAGCTACCTTGGAGAAACAAATATTCACACAGAACCAACATTTATAATAATTCTATTTATAATTGCCAAAAATGAAAGCAACCCAAATATCCTTTAATTGGTAAATGGACGAACTGTGATATATCCACATAATGAAACAGTAATTAACCATAAAGAGGAACAAACTACTGACACGTAAAATGTTGAATTAATCTCAAAGATATAATGCTAAAACAAAAATTAGTCTCCAAAGGTCACCTACTATATGACATACTAACGTCATTTACATGACATTCTTGAAAAGATAAAACTATAGGGATGGAGAATAGGTAAGCAGCAGTGAGGAATTAGGTTACAGAAAAGAGTTATTTTGAGTGATGGAATTGTTTAATATCCTGATTATGGCAAAGGCTACACAAATATATACACATGTTAAAATTCACAGAATAAAGTACATTTTACTGCTGATACTTTCAAAAATAACACCTAAAAAAGATTTCTTTTTAAAAAACTAACATAATTGGCTAACCCCAAAACCACTTGCTAAGTAAGGCATTACTCCAGATAGGCATTTTTGTTGTTGGGATATTATTATTGATGGTAATTAGAATGTTTTCTGTTTTCTTTTGCAGAGGCTCATTAAAGACAGTTTTTAATTAAGAATTTTATGTTTCTTCATCTTCTTTCATTGCTTCTCAAAGTAATTTTGCTAGGAAATCTCGTAGAAGAAAACCATTACCCTAAGAAAGGGGGCATAGGATTAGTATAAATTGACCCTCTTTGTGAAAAATAAAAGATGGTATGAATTATTAAAACAAGTAAGAGAATTCTACAAGTCTAGTCATAGACATGACCCCAGGGTTACCCACTAAGCCAGTTCACAAGCATCTCTATTAAACCCAGTTTAGAATGGAGGTTGGGGGAGGAAGGTGAAGGCTGTTTCCTCTCACATCATTTTTTAAGATGACATTCCATAACCATACAATGTATTTTTCCTCTTGTGACCTGAGGATTAAAACTGACCACCTCCCAAGAGTCTCAGGGTAGATGTAACCAAATACTCCTCTGGGTGCAATCTGCATGAAAACATGGCTTTTGAAAGAAACCAATGTGCATATATTCTGCTGACTTAGTCAAAGAAATTTAAACTTCATGGGACTTTTCTCTGTAGGTTGTGTGCTTTTCCACAACAAAGAAAGCATCTCAAAATAAACAAATTTCATTGCAAACGTTGAGGAATAAACTGGGTATCTGACGATACAGCAGTAAAAGGTAAACTTTCTCTGGAATACTGGGAGCTGGGATCTTGGATCCTTATCCAGATAGAGTCTGCCAGGACAGGGCCATGCTCCGGGAATGTCAATGCCCCTCAGGCTTCCTATTCCTTTATCAAAAGATTTTTTTAGGGAACAGGGGGAAACTTGAAAAAGAACAAAGAACCCAATTTCTTTCCAGAAAGACAAACTGGCATCTACCCACTTATTTCTTTAAGACTTGGAGAGTTGCATTAGCTGAGAAAGAAATCAGTCCTTAGGTGCCACCCTATCTCCCCCCAGTCACATCCTCTATACCCTCATCTCTAAGAAGAGGCCCTGGACCATATGGCACCTTTTGGGACTTAATGGCATCTCCATGATCACCAAGGTTGGGAGCACTACCGACTTTCAGTGAGCAGAAGCTAGAGATGCCAACATCCTTCAGTGTACCTCACATTCATGTGTCCCACCAGACACATGAGCAGGTGAAAACCCTGCTCATGACTAGAATCAAACACCATTTTACGTCCAACTACAGTAATTGTTGCATGGCTTTAATATATTGTCTTTCCTGGGTTCCACATCTGCAGATTCAACCCATCAAGGACCAAAAATCAAGGAAAGAAATTGCATCTGTACTGAACATGTATAAACATTTTTATTGTTATTATTCCCTAAATAATACATTATAGCAACTGTTTACATAGTACTTACATTGTACTAGGTGTTTTAAGTCATTTAGAGATGATTTAAAGTATATAGGAGGATATTTGTAGGTTCTATGCAAATACCACATCATTTTGTATAACAGATTTGAGCATTTGCAGATTTTGGTATCCTGGTGCAGGCGGGTTGTCTGAGAACCAATCTCCTATGGATGTGGGGAAACAAATCTGTTCTGAATTTTCCATGCATGCAACTATGTATATAAATCAAAGAAATAATATAATTTGTTTTGTTCTAAACTCCACAATTCCAGAAAATCATGTCACTGATGGAAACACTACCAATGACATTTGAATCACCTGCATCAACCCGTACTTATAGTTTGCCCATTTGTATAATTCTACAAATATAAAAATACAATCATCTGTCAGTTTTGTTATGCTCTCTACTATAATCATGCATACATTTTACTCATGAAATGTGTATTTTACCAGAAAACCCTTTAACCTTATCTCTTTTTTTAATGACAGTTGGGGCATTATGTTATTTTTTGCAATTACATTTCTAGGTAACTTATATTACCTAGTAATTTAATATCAGACTTTTGAAGGGTTGTGGGTGTGGCAGGACTGGAAGCCACTGCCTTCGATGATGAATCAAGCTCAGAAAGGAGCCTGTGGATTTCTTGGCAGTAAGAGTTTGTTGGATGGACATGTAGGTGGCTTCATGTTATGCAAGGTTGAATAGCAAAGATTGGACAGTGTGTGTGATCCAAGTATAAATCAAATCTTATTTTACATTCAATTTTATCTTAAATATATCATTTTTAATATAAAAGTAACAGCAAAGACACTTAAAAGTCTTACCCTGGACCAGTCGCTGAACTAAGCAGTTACTATAAGCAATAATATTCTCTCATCACAACCATAGGATATAGGAAGCATTCTCTATTTTAAAAGAGAAAAGTTGAGCTAGAAGAGGTTCAATAACTTTCACAAGGCATACAGGGTAAAAACAGTCCTTTGCAGACCCCTATTGAAGAAGGCTGTGCCAATACTTGGAAAGGCAGGGGCTCCAAGGAGGCACACACCCCAGTTCTGACTGAGGTCAGTTCTCTATATAAGAAATTGCCCTCTCCTCTCCTCCTGAGCTGGGCACCATCTGGCTCACCATTTCTTCTCTCCCCCATTCTGACCTTGCCCTTAATGCCATCAGGACTGGTCTGAAATAATGAAAATCATCCCTAACTAATGATTTTTACTAGGTGAGACAAACACTGACATGTTCTATTTTAGTTCATTTAAAATTGATGGTCAAGATTCTAGGCAGTGGACTTGGCAACCTATTAATGATTCGCAACCCACCATTTGAAAAACACTAGCTAAGGTATAAGTTTTTTCTAATCAGCTGAAATCAGAAAAACTTAATAAAAGATGGAGACCACATGTTCTATAAAAATATTTGCATATTCTGCAAAAAAGAAACAAACCAATTTATAAATCTTTTCCAGCAATTAAAAGACTTAATAGAAAGCAAAAACAAATCGAATGTGCTCTAGGGGAAAACCAGAAATGCACATAATTGCTAAACATCAAGCCACAGTGTTTTCTGGAACTCTACCTGTCTGCTTTGATTGAGTGCCAAGACTTTTCTTACACGACCAGCATGGGTCCCATTCTTGGAATCAACCAGCCTCTTTTATTTTATTACCCTTCACACTTTTGTACACCAACAGTCCCTGCTGGGTGTTGTCACAGGGCTGCTAGAATTTACCAGGTTACCAGATTTTGTTTCTGGGCTATTAGAACTCATCTGATACAAATTGTTGACTCTGAATCCTCCCACAACATGCATAAAAAAGTATTCAAACCTTCTTTGAATAGTGGAGGGGTGGTTTTAGGTTTCAGCAGACCAAGAACTGTGGTGACCACACGGTTCTCGTGTGCCAAGGCACAGTGCAGCACATCTGCTCATTATCTGCCAGACCCAGTTTCCCCTTGGTGAAGGCTTAGCAGTCACCATTTAAGAGAGCAATTTACCATTCTGATCATTTTAGATAATTTGCTTTCCAGAACTAGTGAATACAATTACTATTCAACTGAGTTTTCTCCGAAAGTGCTCTGGATCCTCTAGAATAAATTATTAACAATATTATTGATTTCATAACTGAAGGTGGAGGAATGTAATTTTTGTAATTTTAAGAGCTTAAGAGTTTTTGCCCCAATGGTTCCCCTTTGGTCACACAAAAAGACAGTGAAAAGTATGAGGAGCAAGTATGAGGCTTGGTGGAGACCTTGTTACTGGTCCTAATAGATCTTGGAGCTCCCATGTCACTAAACAGGAATGGTCCTGGGAAATCCTGTTGGCGTGGTACACTCCATGGGCTGAGGAGAACTGCATTCAGAGGACAGGCTGGAAATCACAGTCACCATGAAGGAGATTCTCATCAGTGCTAGAGCATTCCATAACTGGCAGAAACAGAACATCCTGAATTTGGGACCAAAATGACTTCACCTTATTGAAGTCATGTCAAAAACCAAATTGTCCTACATAAGGCATGTTGAAAGAGAGGGGCATGAAGGTGAACTGTCTCACATCTGAAGACTCACTCAGACTTAAAGTAGGTAAATATCTAGTTTTCCCAGAACCAATGTTGAAAAATTTGTCCTCCTCCCACTGAATGGTCTTGGTACCCTTAACAAAGGCCATTTGACTGTCTTACAAGGGTTTACTTCTTGGGCTCTCTGCTTTACTCCATTGGTCAGACTGTCTGTGTTTATAGCAGTACCACACTGTCTTTGTAAATTTGCAGTAAGTTTGGAAATCACGAAGTGTTAAGTCTTTCAGCTTTGTTCTTTTTTGTTAAGATCATTTTGGCTGTTCAGGGTACCTAAAATCTTTTAAATTCTGTGGTACTTAGATCTATATTGCTTAAAACATAACCTTAAAAGTTGCCTATTTATAGTTCCCTGATTTATGGAAGAGGAAATAGAGCCAATTTTTGAGACAGGTTCAATGTATACAGAATGCCTCCTTTTAAGTTTCAGGGCCAGACACAAAAGCTTTCTTTTATACTGTCCCAACTTACCAATGTAAAACAGAAAATGTTTTATCTTGATTTATTAAATAATAAATAGACTTAATTATTATTAATCAAATTATCTGATTTTAATTATAATTTAATTATCTTATTACTGCATTATAATTATTGAATTTCTTTCTATTCCTTAGAAAACTTGCTAAGACTTTGAGGAATTAAAAATGAGCTTACAACTGGGTGCCTTGGCACACCCCTGTAATCCCAGCTACTTGGAAAGTAGCCAATCTGGACAACTTAGAGAGACCTGTCTCCAAATAAAAATTAAAAAGGGCCGGGGTTGTAGCTCAGTGATATGGCACCGGGAGTTAAAGAGGGAGAGAAAGTGCTTCTAAGAGGAAAAGCAAGTTTTAGGGCTAGATGGACTCTAGGGGGTATCTGGTCTGACATCTCCATCTTAATCCTTTGAAACTGAAATGCCATACTCATTTAATAGATCCCATTCCTCCCTCTCCCCAGCCCCTGACAATCGTTCTGCCTTCTGTCTCTATGACTTTGACTACCCTAGACACCTTGTATAAGTGAAATTTTACAGTATGTCTTCTTAAACTTATCTCACTTAGCACAATATCCTCAAGTTTTATCCATGGTTTAGCGTGTGGCAGAATTTGTTTTTTTAAGGCTAAAAATAATATTCCTTTGTATTATGCTCCACATTTTACTCATCCATTCATCAATCAATGGACACTTAGGTTGTTTCCATGTTTTAGCTCTTGTGAATAATGCTGTGTGAAAAATCTGCTTTTAATTATTTTAGATATATATCCAAATGTGGAATTGCTGATTATGTAGTAAGTCTATATTTAATTTTCTGAGGAATCACCAGACCATTTCCACAATGGTTTACTAATTTTAAGTTCCACCAGCACTTGTTATCTTCGGGTTTTGATAGTCGCCATCCTAATGGTGTGAAGTGGTATCTCATTGTGGTTTTGATTTGCATTTCCCTGATGAATAATGATACTGAACATCTTCTCGTGTGCTTATTGCTCATTTGCATACTTTCTTTGAAGAAATGTCTCTTAAATCTGTTGCCTATTTTTGAATCAGGTTGTTTGAATTTTATTTTGGTATTGCTTTGAGTTTTAGTTCTCTGTATATTCTGAATAGTAATCCTTTATCAAGTAAGTTATTTGCCAATATTTTTCCCATTCTGTGGATTGCCTTTTTCTCTGTTGATAGTCTTTTGATGACCCCAATTTAAAAAAAAAAAAATTCTTAGAGTTCAATTTGCCAAACATGGTTTGGCGGCATCTAGTAAATTAGACCTGGCAATTCTACTTAAGGAGAAATTCACACCCATGGTCACAAGGAGACATTCATCAACATGAGTGGAAGGACACAAGTTTCAAGGAGTGGTCACTTCTAGAGAGGAAGAGAGGGAGAAAGGGGAATAGAAGAGTCAGAATGTACTGGAATAGACCACCTGTCTTCACTAGCTTCTCACAAGCAATTTCATCTAGTATACAATAGGTACTTGTTCAGTGAGTGAGTGGTGAGTGGGAGTGAGTGAATGAATGAACCTATACCACAGCATTAATTAAATACCATCTAAATGTAGATGACTTCTGAATTTAAATCTCCAGCATGAACCTGTCCTCCTGGCTTCAAACTCAAATAATCAAGAGCTAGCCAATCTCTCAGTTGTCTAACAGCCTTCTCAGATTCTGATCTTCTCCACCTACACTACCTTTTCCTCTGTTCTTTCATCTTTCAGCAAATGGAATCACCATTCACTTGGTTGCTCTCAGCAAAAACCTAAAAATCCTCCTCTTACAGGATATTTCATTTTCCAGCCTATTGCACTCAGTTGAGCTCTTTGATACAGGCCCCTGCACTTCTCAGCTCTCCAAAAGTTGTCTCAGCGATTTCTAAGCTATATCAAATCTCTGTGGCCAGACTCCAGACTCTGAGCTGTCGCGGCCTGTGACCCCAGAGTAAGCAGGCACAGCAGTCTGCTGAGCTGTGCAGCACATGTCTTAGTCCTGAAATACCCACTACAGACCTGCGTCCCCTGCAGCAGGACTTGTGGCGGCCACTACAGACATTTCCTGCTGGACAGTGCCACTCCCTGTCTTAGAGGAACAAGATTGCTATTCAAACAGTATTGCTCCTGCCCTTCTCTGGGGATAGACAAAATATGATTTGTTCTTAGACAATTTCAGTCCATCAACCCAACTTCTAAAGGAAATGCATTACCTTATGATCAACTGACCCACAGTGGAGTGGTCATTGCATGAAGCTATGCTACACCAGAGATTCCCAAATGATGTGTCACAGAAAGGCTAAAAGGAATGCTGAGATATTGATCCCCTCAGTCCATGGGGTAACTCTATCTTAGTTCTTGAAGCTACCAGAGCCCCAGGTGCCTAGAGTCACTTTGGTCACTCCTCCTACTTTGGGTCCCACCTAAGTTCACCCTCGTGTACTGTACAAAAATCAATTTCAGATGCCATGAAGTGATGAAGGCTGGGAAATACTGTCCTGGAGTCTAACCTGAAAGCTGAATGAAAACGTTCCAACAAGTAGAAACCTTATCTCACTTTCTTCTGCTAAGAAGTCCTCTTAAGTATGAAGGCTTGAACTAAATGCAAGAGGCTGGGTGATTCAAAGGTGGATCTGGTGCTTTCTATAGAGAGAAATGTGTGTGTAGTGGTACAGGTGAGGGTGGTTGCCACCAGCATGTGGCATGACCATTTCCTTCAGTCATTATCATATGACACAGCATGAAAATGTTTCACCATCCTGTGTTTTTTATGTGAATGTATTCCTATCCACAGTAACCACCCTGAATGTACAAAACATATAACACAACCAGTATCACTTAACTATTATATGACTCTCTACCGTGTTAACCTCCACCAAAAAAAAGAGTTTAAACTCAAATCCTGATATGCTTTCTACTTATTTTTGACATGATTTTAAAATGTATTTTAAGATTCCAGAAGAAACATGTTTTTATTAATTATATGTGATTTGCCAATTAGTTATAAGGTAAGTGTCTGGACCTGGTCTATATTCCTCAAATACAATTGCAAAAAAAAAAAAAAAAAACCCAACAACTAACCTCAACTATGAGAAAAAATACATACTAATGCTCACAGGATAAAATGTTCACTTCTAGTAAATGAATAATCTCTGCCCACTGTACTTCCACATATCTCTGGGAATGATATTTGCAACTATGTCTTCAATAAAACTGTAGTTGTATATTTGAAATGCTGTAACTAAACTCTCTGCTCAGGAATCTGTGGTTTTGCAGTAATGTCAAAAGCCCAGGAGGTTGTGAATGACTCATAATGTCCCACAGCTTTGTGAATGACTCCATGTCTAAATCCACACTTGGCAGTGAAACAAAGAGCAATATAATAAGCATTTTATACCATTTTGAAAGCAAATGTTTAGCTTTCACTGTATTAAAAAAAAAGAAGCACATTCAGTCAAAGTTTAATTTTCTGTACTAGCAAAATACTTTCCTTTTTGCTATATTAGTTCTTATTATCCAAGTTGACAAGGTCACAGAAAAAAACAATTGAGTTTTTCCCTTTTTTTTCTCCTCAAAGGAGTTACATTAAATCTAAATTGGGTTCTTGAAACCTGGCTACATATAGACGTTTTCTTTTCAGTAATGTGGAATACAAATTTTCTAGATCAGTGCTTCTCAAACTTTAATGCGCACGAGTCATCTGTGATTCTTGATGAATTGTAAATTCTCAGTGACAAGGTGGCTAATTGGACCTGAGATGTTGCATTTTTAACAGTCTTTGGGCATTACACAGGCTGGTGGTCACAGACCACACTCCAGGCTACTTGCAGGGCCACAAACCTCTAGAATGCTGCTGTGGGTGGAAAGAAAAATTTGAAGCAGAATCCCTTCCTTACCTAGGTCTCTTTCAAGTTCTAAAATTCCATAATTTCAAATTGATTTCCTTAGTCTATTTCATGACTAACATTTCAGTTCAGAGAGGAAACATAAAATTAAAAGTATATTTTATCTTACAAAAATAAATGGTTATTTAAAAATAATTAATAAACCATGATTCATCTGAATCATGTTCTCAATTCTTTAGGGATACATACAATTTAAAGAATTCTGTTTTTTCTACTAAGGAAAAAAACCCAATGTACTTATCTCAACAGACTGAATTTTCATTTATGAAGTTTTTGTTAGCAGAGAACACCTCTGTGACTTGAGAATCTACTACTTATGTTAAAATTTGCAGGAGAAGAGTGTTTATTGAGATGTTGACTAAGTTTATAAAGGTGGGGAAGAGTAAAGATATCTCCGGGTTTTAGGAAGTGGACCCAGTAAAAGGAAGGATGTCCATGTAGACTTTTCCAGTGATGGAGAGCACACACACAGCTTATTTTTTCTACTTAATCTAGCGAATCTCAAATTAGATTCACTTAGGGTTGGGAAGAAGACTGCTTAAAATTCCAATGTTTGGGTCCTACCTCACAGATTCCTGTTCAAGTGGTCTGATTTGGTCTGACTATGAGCACTTTCCTGCCAAAGCCCATAGTCAGTTGTAGCCAATGTTTCCAGTAAGTAGCAAGTTGATCTCAAGTAAAAATAAGGAATTCTGGAAGATCTCAGGGTATGAGCAGTGTATCTTATTCTGTATTAACCTTAAATATGAATATAATCTCCTACTGATTAAAAAATACATGGGGCACAAATAATAATAATGACTTTTTAGTGAGTTGGCTTGTATTGAATACTCCCAAATTTTTTTAATAGGTCTTTTAAATGAAGGTCCTCAGAAACATTAAAGCCCCTGTCACCAAATGTCATGCTTTCTCATTCTCAAACAAAAGGCTCAGATGACAACCTGATCAAGCAAGCGGAAATTTAACAAAAAGGGAGTTAACTTCCAACAAGAAAAGAAAATTACCAGCACCACAAGATCCCCGAACAGAGGAAATGTGACAGTGGTGTAAGCAGGAGTTAAAGGTCTTAATCAATTTCAAGCTCAATATGAATTAACAGCATAATGTGACTATCAGCAACTATATACAAAAGTAGGTTGCATCAATAGAAATGGAGTTGTCAGAAAAAGAGACCTAACAGACTTGCTTGACTATGTATTTGTCAGACCATGTATTCAGCTTATGGAAGCAGAGTTGGGGATGATGAAGGCCAATAGGGTTGGTCACTGAACAGTGACCAGGTGATTCTTTTCTACTCTGGGGAGCCCTCCAAAACTGGGACATGGTCAATATCACTTATGAGATATGTAGTAAAATACCTGTCTTTAGAAAAACTTCAAATGCCCAAGTGTGTAAATGATTTACTTGAAGGCTTCTGAAGTTGAAGAACATTGGTGGATAGCTTAATTTTAGATTTCCCCCTGAAACTCCAAGAACAACTGTAGAATCACCTTGGACACATGCCTTAAGCTTTCCTTGGAAAGAGAGAACACTGTTCAAAGAAATTATAAGAAGAAGAAAAATACATACAAATTCCAATTCCAACTTGTGGCTGGAAAAGGCGGGAGGGGAGGCTGGAAAAACCCTATGGACATGGGTAGTTGAGAGTATAGGACTTGAGAAGCACAGACAGCATCATCTCAGAAAGAGAAAGGGAAGCCATAAATGCCACATGGGGCCTTGGTAGTTCATAGCCCTTGCTACCTAGAAGGGGCCCAGATTCTATGAGTCAGCAAGCGATAACCCTTAAGAAGCAGAGCTCAAGAGGGTGAATCAAGTACATCTAATATAATATATTATTAAAATTAATGTTGCCCATTATTACTTTTTAAATGTCACTATTAGATAATTTTTTTTAAATGTCTATGTGTCTTATACTTTTATTGGACAGCACTAGCCTAGAGGGAAAAATCAGAAAAAAATAAGGAGACATCTAGCTATTATACTTGATTGAAAATTAGAACAGCCTGTCTCAGGAAGTATATTAGCCATTGTTATTTAGAAAATATAATACTACAACTTCTGTTCCTGGCCATGATGGAAAAAAAATTGATAAATTACCCTAACACCTTAAACGACTAGGAAACTAGGTACAATATATAGAACAATGGGTTTTAGGTACTGTTCAGAAAGCAGCTTAGGACTGCGATTCCTGAGAAAAGGAAAATGAAAAATGAGAGTCCTAACTGCCCCCATGTACTGCTTGGAAGCAGTTTCTAAGCTGAAGCATAGTAAGGAACTCAAATAGACCAGTGGTGCCCCTGAGCTGAGGAAACTGAGATAGGGTTTACTAGAGTTAAGTAAGCTAGAATTTGTGGGGCAAAATACTGGGAAGAAGGAAAAAGGGAGCCATGGAGAGAGGTCAAGAGCATGCACCAGAGACTGTAGAAGGGTTCCCTTCAGTCTTTAGCTGAGTACTGATCTGTGTGCATGCATGAGGAAACTGCCTGAAGGCAGGAAACAAACTACCAAAAAGACATTGACAAAACAATCCCCAGAGTACATACTGGGTTGGCCATTTGTTGTCATCTTGTCACTGGCCAGAGTAAAAAGAACTAACACATGGGCATTTGGGAAAATGTTAAGAAGGACTAAAGGCTATTTATGTTTCATCTTAACAGAACTTAATGGAAAATCATAAAAAGAACAACCTTATTACAAGTAATTTAACTACATACAAAAGCAAAATCTAACACTATTTAAAAGAATACAACACCATCCAGCATCCAACAATGTAAAATTCAAAATGTCTGGCACCCAACAGAAAATTACAAAATTTGCAAAGAAGTTAGAAAATATGGCACATACCCAGGAGAAAATTCAACTAATATGAACAAACCCAGAAATACCACAGATGATAGAATTTTTACAAAGATACTAAAATAGCTATTGTAAATATGCTTTATATATTCAAGGAACTAGAGAAAAATTAAAACATAATAATGACAGAAATGAAAGATTAAAAAAACCAAAATGAAATTTATAGAGATAAAATAAAATATTTGAAATAAAATATTATACTCTATGAGAATTACTCACAGATTAGAAACTGTAAAAGAAACAACCAAAAATCTTGAAAACATAAGCAATAAAAATCATTAACAATGAAGCAAACAGGGATAAAAAAGACTGAAAATGAACAGAATACCAATGACTTGTAGACTAATATAAATGGTAATTGAAGTTTCAGATGAAGAGGATAAGAGAATACCAAAGAAACTTCAAAAAACTTGCTTAAATCTGAATTCAATAAAAGCTAAAAATTCATAGTTTCAAGAAGCTTGATAAAACCTAGGTAGAATAAACAAAAAGAAAAATACCCAAAGACACATGATAGTCAAATTGCTGGAACCAGTGCTGCAGAGAAAACTCACAAAAGCAGGTGAAGGAAAAAGATAAGAAGTTAGCAGATATCTTACCACCTGCAGATTAACAGTATTGAAGTACTGCAAGTAGAAACAGAAGGAGAGAAAGAGAGGAAGGAAGGAAGGGAGACTGATGTGATATTCTAAACCCAGCAAAAAGTATTTTTTTAATGAAGGAAAAAATAAAGACTTTTAGACAAACAAAAGCTGAGAGAATTAGATGCCAGAAAACCTGCAGTACAAGAAATATGGGTTTTCATGGGAGAAAAGAACAGGGGAAAAATTAAACCAAATAGACATTCACACAAAGGAATGTTTATTTACACAAAGGAATGAAGAGAGGCAGAACAAAACAAAGCTTTTGAAACTTCTTGCTTGGAGAGGAGAACATGATTTACCCACACAGAGGGAAATGGATATTCGTACATATAGGCAATGGTTCTCATGAGTACAACTTCCTGTAGTGGGCATGTGACAAGGGGACACAGTTTTGGTTGTCACAATTAGGGTGAATGCTATTGTCATCTAGGGGGCATTCTACAATGAACAGGACAGCCCTAACAATAAAAAATTACCCATCCTCAAATGTTACCAGAGTCCTGAGCTACAGGCAGGTCTACAGAGTTAAAGGCTGCTCAAAGAAGAGAGGCCCAACTTCACTGCTAAGATACATTCTCTGTGAAGGCTATGGGCCAGGAGGGCTATTGTCTCCATGGTGACTGAGAATCAGCAGATGAGGCGGTGAGGGCAACAGATCTGTAAGCTCCAGCACTCGGCTCCCCACACCTTCGGTAAGCTTCTGGGCAAGGTGAGGCCTGGCTTCGACCCCTTTCCTAGGACAAGGCTACCTACTAGAGCATTCCCTAATACTCTAGAACCCCAGAAGAGGCCAGTTTTCTACCCAGACATCTAGATATAGTGTTTCCAGGTCCTCCAGTGGACTGGGGTTCACACAAGGACTCACAGTCTGAGAGATATGAGTGTCTGGGGATTGTGGGAAGAACAGGAAAGAACAACTGCAATCCTGCAATCGAGCCAGCCTTGGACACCGTGGAATATATGCTTCCACATCTATAATACCACTACCACCATTTACTCTACACTTCACAGTTTCAACAGTTTTTCAAGCACTTTTTCCTCACCATAGTCCTTTAGGGAAGGCAGGACAGTTATTAACCCCAATAGGAAAACGGTTTAAAAATTAAAGACTTTTTCAAGGTTTCCTGTCTAAAGGACTTGGGACTCTGAACCCTGTGATTGGTCGGGTGCCTCCTGACTTAGGGAAAATGTGGATCCTCTTGGGGCTGACACCAGGTTTGGAGTAGGGAAGGCACACATGGAATGCCCTGTGGGTGGTGTGGTGCATAGAACCCCTGGGGACCAAGGTTCTCTACCCCTGTGGTGGGGAGGCACACAGCTGTTCCTTCTCTAGGTCTTATAGTGGGCTGATGGGAGCTGACTTATCCAGAGTTACATCCCTTCCCCCAGAGGGCAGTCCCAAATGCTCTCATGCATGAAAACACACACACACACACACATACACACGCACACTCACACACTCTCTCTCTCTCTCTCTTTTCTCAAATGACATGAGGACGAAAAATGATGGCAACAGAAAGCTTTGAAGGGCCATGTTTGCTTCAGGCCAACTCATCAACCTCATGCAGTTTAATCTTTTCCTCATTCCTCTCTTTTGCTGGGCAGCCAAGATCCTGGGGCCCTCCCAACAGCCTAGACTTCCTCACATTCTTCATACTATCTCACGTCCAGGTTAAGTGGGTAAGTAGCTATTTCTTGTGTGTGGGTAGAATTAGAGGCTACCATATAATTGTTACACAGGTGATGTAGCTACCATGAAGGGCCAGTTCTGACGTCAAGCCAAAGTCCCCACTGTAGTCAGGCCTCAGTGAAGGACTCGGGAAATTTCAGTGGTTCCACCCAAAGCCAATTCCTTTTCTTTGATAGATGTAACCACATTTCCAGGTTCACACTGAAAATATATGATAGAAGCATACCAGTTGCTTGGAGTTGTAGTGAGTCCAAGCCTCATTAGAAATGACAATTTGGGCCTCCAGAGCATAGGCTATGGAGCTATGTGAGGAGTGTGTGCCCAGTGCTGCTCTCCTTGGATCTCCTGAGTCCTTACATGTGGCAAGGAGACACAACTGGAAGAAAACAGCCCCTTTGAAAGCCCAGAGCTCCATAGATGACATACTTGGCTGTTTCCAAAATGGAACATGGATCATGTCATCTGTGTGATAAATCATTCAGGCACTAAAACCCACATGAGAATTCAAAATGGAAATGTTTTTAAAACTATTTTCTTCTACCATCCTCTACAAACTGAATGCATTCTCAGGAATATGTTTTCTTTTGTGTTACATGAAGCTCTCTTCTAAGACTTACAAGGTGGGGGTAGGGACTTAAAATAGTGGGAGATCAGCAGGGACAGTGTTGGCGAGCATGGAGTCTCCCCGCACCTGTTTCTACCAATCTTTCTGGCCCAAGAGGCCACTAATAAAACTTTTACATCCTGGCATAAACGTGTAGATTTATTAACAAGCCATGAATTGGGCCTGTGCCCCTTGTGAAAAGCTCAAATTCCATATAAGACATCTGTGTGTGTGTGTGTGTGTGTGCACGTGTGTGTGTACGTGTGTGTGTGTGTGTTCATGTGTGTGTGTGTCTTTCTCTCTACTAATAAAATGGAGATGATCTATTTCTTTCAGGATAATATAAAGGTGTATTTTGTTTTTGTGAAGTGATATTTTTTAAATCATGGGTACAAGAAATGTCAGAGCTTCTTTGATTTCTTCTTTCTCGGACATTCCTCACCCCTTGCCCTCATTTCCAACTACAGTAAGATCTGATCAAGAGCTCAGAGGCCATCATAGACACCATTTGGGAAAGAGGAAAGAAAGGCAGGATTCGAATGCTACAGGTGTCAAAGAAATGCTTGCATTAGGCAGCTTTCCTCTGAAGCAAGTTCCTTCATTTGACAACTGATCGAATGACTTGATCAGTCCATTGTCTTCAAAGAACTAGCATTTTGAAAACCATTTTAAGAAAATATTTCAGACAAGAAATTTAAGAGTGTGCAAAGGGAAGTGACAAAGCAAGTACAGCAAATCATTCAGGTAATCAAATAATTCACAGGTGATTACATAGAAGGGTGACTATTTTCAAATGGATACCTAGGTACCAAAATCTCCTTAGGGTAACAATTCTCAGTTGCTTTTCATACCTACTTCCAAGCAACAGGTGGACTAAAGAAGCCAAAATGAAGTTTATTTTCTTAAAAAAAAAAAAAACAAACACTAATTTAATATTTTTCCATTATGGGTCAGTTAGCTGGATTTAAGAGCTGATGAGATACACTGGTGTCCCCAGCCACAGAGGCACTGCAACTCTTGAAAGTGGTTATCAAACCATTGTTCCAATACACTAGAAAGAGGAATCATTTTAGGGAGACAAAAAAAGCAACATAATATCCAAATAGTCTGCATAAAGATATTGAACATCCTAGTCTAAGAGGAATGTCAGGACAATGTTATCCTGGGGTAGAGGAAAGATATCTGACTGGAATCCAGGTCACTGTGCATGCCTGAGTTCTGATCTGCATGATCTCGGAACACCCCCACCCCTGATCCCCTCCAAGTCTCTGTTTCCAGAGACTTGAGGCAAAAACCTAGACTCTAGGTAAAAACCTGCGGTGGGGTCTTCTCTGGAGCACTCATCTGGGTGCCCTCATTGTATTTATGGATCCAATATGGAGGCTTCTAGGTCAAGGACAAAGTAACAGTAATTTCATGGGGGCAAGAAAGCTAGGAAGAAGTGGGTTTACTTATGAGCCCTACCTCTCACTTGTAATATATATTTTTTTCACTTTTATTGTCTTAGAGCCATGAAGATGGTTGTCTGTTCAAATCTGACTTCTTTAAGCAACTGTACCCTTTCAGAGTTAGTTTATAATTGCTTTAAGTCAGAAAATCCCCAAATGGGATAGCCTTTATGCAATTTTCTAGAATTCTCTATAGGAAGGGCTGAAATTAATCCATCAATTATTTGCAAAGTAATGATAACAAAGATAACTAGCAAAGTCAAAGATGAGATTGTAAAATTTTGAGTTGAGCATGAGCTATGTTACACATTCAGACAAATACATAAACACACAGAGAATATGTATGACTTATATGTTGAAGACATACATTCACAGGTACTGAACTACTAGGAAAGCAGAAGAGCATAGTATTACAACCTGGGCTCTGAAGTCTCAGGTTTCATGAGTGTGAATCCCACTATTGTGTGACCTTGGCAAGCCATGTCACTTCGTCACCCATACTCACTCTCTTCCTCTATAACAGAGAGGTGATGACAGTGGCTTCACCATGAGACTTAAAATCAGCATGCATTCACATATGTGGATGTGAGTGGTGCACTCAAAACAATAGCAAGAACTTGAAGGGGGAGCCAGGTGTCATGGTGGACCACTTAATGGTCTCTTCCAGTTCTAAAACTCTACAGGGATTCTCTTTAGTTGTGGAGCTGAATATACAGTGTAGAAATATATTCAGATTTGAAATTCTTTATGCCAAGAAACATAAGTACAGTTATTTTTGCCATTATAAGTTTATAAATTCCACTGTTTCTTGAAGTAAATTATCAAACTAGTTAATCTGCATAAATATTCAGGAATATAGAAATATAAATCAAGAGCACTTTTATAATACTTTATTTCAATCATCAGCCTTTGTGACATTTTAATGAAATTTTTATCCAGCAAAGTGCAGTTTTTATATCTGCTAGTACCTACTAACAGACTTCTGGGCTTCTTGGGTATTACAGATTTTGTATTTCTTCTCTAATATGCTGACATCTGAAAGAATGTGTCAAAAAGGATCGTCCAGAATGTGAATCATGAAAGTCAACTGGCAGAAGACAACTTAGGAAACTGTCACTGGAGCCCTTGGCTGCAAGCCACAGATTCTGACACCTGACATCAGCTGTCACACTAAAATGAAGAACTCTGATGGGAGCCAACTGCCAGACAACTTGTTATTTGCAGGCTCTTTGTAAGTCAGTAGAAGAAACCTGCTTAAGAAGTAATGAGAATGACAGTATCAGCTAATGTTTATTATCTGCTTACTATGTGCCTGATGCTATTGGAAGGGCTTTATCCCACAAGGCAGGTTCTGATGTCACCATCCCCAATTTGTAGGTGAGGAAACTGAAGTAATGCATAGAAGTTATACACCCAAGATCACTCAGTCAGAAAATGGGAGAGTTAAGGTTTGAATCTGCGCAAAGCCTATATTCTTAGCTACCTAATTGCTTTACATGGCAGTGAATTGGGATTAAAAACAAAACTAAACCAAAAAAAAAAACAGCAAAATATTTTCTTGTGTTTTTAAAAAGTTCAAAAAGTAAGAGATTTGTGCTCTATTTTAAACCATTGTTTTGATTACTTGGTTTGTTTACTATTTTTGACTCCATGCAAGTATTTTAAATTAATTTTCTGGTTATTAAATTTCTGCCCTTAACTCAAATGAGAAATAATAAAAAAGGTGAAGTATTTCAAGTTAAAAGACTCAAGTTCTAGTTTTTGCTTTGCCACAAATCACTGTGAATTTGTCCAGGCCTCAGTTTCCTCATGTTTATTACCACCTTCCTTTCTTTAACTAAGCCAGGGCAGGGTATGCAAAGTGTCATTCTATGAAGTTAAGAGACACTGCCTGGTGAGTTGCAGATGGCGGGGGCACACTGCCAAGGGGCTAGTGTCTCCATCCCAGCTTTAATGGCTGTGTGCTCCAGCTCCCCCTGCACGACTTGGCTCTTCACCAGTGTAAGATGTCACAGAGACATGCTTGAGTTGGCCAGGACCCAGTATGATATTTAAAAAGAAGAAAATAAAAGCTTAAGGATGATCAAGTTCTCTTAAGTAATATTAAACAAAAGCATTCTATGCTCCTTCTCATTTCCTTTCAAAGCACTTCTCATGTTTGCAAAGAACATGACAAGATGAATGTGTCAGCTTTTCATGTTTCCTGATGTGATGCATGGGTTGGTAGTTCATCGTAAAATCACCCGTTTTATAGGAATCATGTTGCAGAGACAAACCTTGTTCTCTGATATCACAGTGTTACTCTTAATTTAAGATATTAAAGAAAAAAGCAGAGAGTGGGAGGCCCTCATTCATCATATATATACCAGAACTCTGTTGTTTAGGGAAAAGAAGACGTAACATTGAGGAAAATGCTAATTTTATGAAGTATGATCATTTTCTTCTGTTCATTCCGCTGTGCAAATTCATGGCGATCGTAATTGATTAATAAATTAGCTTGTAACTTTCCACCCAAAACAATATTGTTTGTTTCTCCCAAATTACTTTTTCATTTGCATTTTCAAAATTATTTACTGAGAATCTGCCAAGTGTAAGAAATTGAAGGCCAAATTCTCAATCTCTTACAAATTCTCCATCTCTGTCATAAGATTTAAAAGAAATTTTGGGAGGCCTATGAACTTCTGCATTTCCATTTTTAAAGTATCCACTTTAATTAGTCACTTTAGTAACAACTTAGATTGCATTAAATGCTAAATACTTTTTAAATAGAGTTGAAAACTGATTTACTTGTTCCTCTAAGAATTTCAGCTCCTGCCTCTAACCCTCTTCTCTCTTTTGCAATGCAACTACGCCTTCAAATACCATTCTTTAAAAGGAGGCTTTATGGCTTTGGAGGAATAAGCTGATTTCACAGCCAGTTTTGCCACTGCTGTGGAAAACAGAGTGCATATGCAAGCCAGCTGAAGTCATACGAACTACAAGGATTAGGGCTGCAGGGCCCTCCACCACTACTGTCAAACTGCAATTGGAAACAGCTTTCCCAAAGTACAGCATGAGAAATCAGGGATTCTTGCCCATGACTTGCCAGGTTCATGGGCTTCTAATCGGGCCTGGCACGACCCGTTAGAGATCAGAAATGTGAAAATCACAACAAAACCAAACTAGAGCATTTCTGGCTTCTAAGCCTTGCTCTCCCTGGATCCCTTCCAGGACTATAATTATTGTCACTCACCAGTTAATAAGGGGCTAGTTTCTGCACTGGAACAGGAGGTCCAGGAAGGCTTGATCCAATGGAATTACAGGTTCAGCTCAGGGCCCTCCCTTTAACCCAATGACAGATGTGCAAGTCATCTAACTGTTCAAATTCTTAACCTTATCTCAGTTACTGCAACTTTATTAGCCATTTGGATATAAGATAATTTTTCACAGATCATAGAAAAACTATTTAGATTTTTCATGAGCTAGAACCATTCATTGAAAGTTCTTTTTCTTGGCATTTCAACTTGAAGGAAAGAGTCACCTCTCCGGGAAACAAGCTTGTGTCAGTAGTAATTTAGTTATTAAAAAAAAAAACTTTCGGATTTTTAAAAAAATTAATTCAGTGGTAGCTCAATTTCCTATACCTCTGTCTAGATCCAAAAGCTAAGAGATGGAAAAAAAAAAAAAAAAAAAAAGAAAAAGAAAAAGAATAAAAACCCCTCAGGTCAGTTTTTACAATGTCCATTTCACTTGTCAACTCTTCAATCATCTTTGTTATACATTTAATAAAATGGAAAAATGAATTAATCAGAAGTTTGATCCCCCAAAATGAACTTATTTGCCTGTTTCCAGTCTACTTGTAACATGCAAGTCACCCATTCTGATGATATATGATGCTATCGATATACATAGATGGTAACACCCAGGGTGGGCCAGTTGCAATTTTCAACTTAAAGCATGGCTACCTGAC
Organism: Sciurus carolinensis; assembly: GCF_902686445.1. Classification (NCBI taxonomy): domain Eukaryota; kingdom Metazoa; phylum Chordata; class Mammalia; order Rodentia; family Sciuridae; genus Sciurus; species Sciurus carolinensis. Next base: position 67,894,525 of record NC_062214.1, read on the forward strand.
ACTCCCTTAGATGTGTGATTTCTCGACATAGAAGGAGTGGGATCTGATTTTTCCCCTTGCTTTAAAAGTGCAACTCAAACTCCATCACTCAGTGGAACTTGCCCTGGTCCCTTGAGTGAATGAATTTCTCTTTTATTTTTTCTTTCCCAGCAAGACTCTGGAACCTCTATTTAGCACAGGACATTCTGTATATATATTTAATTGCCAGTAAGTGAATATTTCCCCACTAGATGGTGGACTACTTCCCTAAAGCCAGTGATTGTGCCCTATTCATTTCTGTAGTCCTTTTCTCACATGGTTCTGGAATTGAAGCCCACACCTAATTCAAAATAAAATAAAACAAAATCTTCTGTTGTCTAAAAGGTATTGTCAATTTGTTATTACAGTCATATGCTGCATAACTACCTTTAGGTCAATGAGGAACCACATGTATGATGGTAGTCCCATAAGAAAATTCCCATTACCTAGTGACATCACAGCCATCTTGACATTATAGCACAGCATGTGGCTCACACGTCTGTGGTGATGCTGGTGTAAACAAACCTATTGCACCGCCAGTCACATAAAAGTATGGTACAGACAATTATGGACAGTACATAATACTTGAGAATGATAATAAATAATTAGGTAATTAGTTTATATATTTACTATTCATTGTGTTATTACTTTCGAGTGTATTCCTTCTACTTATTAAAGCAAGTGTATTGTAAAACACTGTGCTCTGTTATGCCAGTAGCAGCCTCATCTATCTTGTGTTAATCATGACACTTGATCACATCATTTTCTGTTGTTTCATTCATCACAGCCATAGAAGCAATAGGCTATACCACACACACACACACACACACACACACACACACAATATCCTAGGTATGCAGTAGGCTATATCAACTAGATGTGTGCGAGTACCCTTCATACTTCATATTAACATGACAACCAAATAACCTAACAATGCATCTTTCAGAACATATCCTCTTGCTAAGTGATGCACAGCTGCATTTAGAAAAAGATGTTTTTACAAACAAAATACAACTAAATGATGGACAATATTTCAGAGAGTAGAAGCAAGTTCAGGGAGAGACCATTACATGCAAATTAGATATTCAACAGAGGTAAACACTTCGAAATATTACTCAACTATTATAAAACTAGTCACAAACTAGAGCAAATTTTGACTTATTAGGTGATTCTTTAAAAATCAGCAATCAATTTTTGAATTAAAAAGTTCAAAATAACATTCTCAAATAGAATCACTTTCTTTTTTTCTTTCTTTTTTTTTTTTTTTTTTTGTTGAGGGTGAGGGTTGCTGAAGATTGAACTCAAGGCCTTGAATGTGCTAGGCAAGCACTCTACCACTGTGCTATACTCCCAGCCTCTAAAAGCAATTTCTTAAATGTTCCTCAGGATCTACTTATAAAAATATCTAACTATATCATAGAGAAAATTTTTATCAATAATAATCAAACAATAGCTTAGTTGTAGAGTGTTTGTGTAGTATGGATGAGGCCCCGGGTTCAGTGCCCATCACTACAAAACAACAACAAAATTAATAATAATCAAACCAAATAAAAAAAAAAGAATTCTGATTAATCTATGAATTAACTTGAGCATTCCACCATCTGGGCCTCACCTCTAATCTGGCAATGAAGTCTACCTGTTGGGAGCAATAATATTTGAAAGGACCTTACCTTCAAGAATATACATCTTTTGAGCATCTTCACGATGAAATAACCCCAGTAAAGATGAAGGACCTGCAGGATCATGAGCTGTAGGTTGAGGAAGATGTACGAAAAGAAAGGCTCGAGGTAATGCAGAGGCAGAATCAGCGTGCAATATAAAATCCTGAAAACCAAACAGATGGGAGAATTGCATTACAGTCAAAGCACTTGTGAATTTTTCAACAAAACCCAAATATTTTCTCTCCCCAAACACACATTTACTTCATTTCTAATGATGTCCAGGAAATTCTCTGGAGAAAAAAGTAGGATAATATTACCTTCTATATCACTATTGGCAAGCAACCAAACAGTGCATACAATCTCTTTCCTGGAAGAAAAGTTAAAGCGAGTGATATTTTTAATGCCCGCTTCTTTCACTATAGTTTCTGTGCCTCAGTTTCTTCTTTGCAAACAGTAAAGTATACACTAATCCTATTCACCTTCCAGGGGCAGGGAAGGGGATGTGAGGGATAAATGAGGTAACATGTACATATGGGGTTTTTATCACATTATGACACAATCTCACTTATTTTTCATCAGAGGTTAATGGACAGGGCTGGAGATGTAACTCAGTGGTAGAGCACTTGCCTAGTATTGCAAGGTTTGGGTTAAATCCCCAGCACCACACACACACACAGACACACACACTCACAAAAGGTGAATGGAGAATTTCACAGAAGTAAAACTTCCAAATAAAAGAGCATTAACAAGACAAAAATTTCACAGTTACTTCCATTTGCACATCCTAAAGTGAACTGCATACTTTATCAGCATCATAAACAGGTACTTGGACATAATTTGAACTATCTCTTATAGCTCAAGATGCACAGTGTCTTCAGATGTTATTTCAGTATGAAGAGCTAATTGTCCCTTTCCTAATATTCAAACACCACTGTGATCTTAGAGTTCTTGATTATGTTTGTTTATAATCTTACTATTCAGTTATAAAACTAACATAAAATGAAAAAGAAAATGCCCATAATACCATCATAAACAAATAACACTGTAATTTTAGTGTACTGTCTTCCAGTTTTTTTTCCTACCTGGATCTATGTTCATTTATTTTTTAAAATAGCATACAGTCAAATTTCCTGGGTTTTGGTGTATAGTCCAATAAGTTTTATGTATATGTTTGGTAACTACACCACAGGAGGATACAGAACAGTTCATCCTGTCAAAGAGCTCCCTGACACTATCCCTTTACATTCACACCCTCCCCACTCTTAACATTTGTGACCACTTATCTGCTCTCCAACCTTTGCTTTTGTCTTTTTGTGGATTCACGGTTTGTGAGTTTTGAAGACTGCCTCCTTTCCTAAGCATGGTGCCCTTGAGTTCAGTCAAGTTGCTGTGGATTTCAGTAGCACCTGGTTATCCACTGTATGGATAAACTGCAAGTTTATCTCCTCACCTTTTGAGGAACAGTAGGGATGTTTCTAGTTTTTTGACAATTACGAATAGAACTGCTACAAATATTCACACTTGTGTTTTTGTTAACTTAAGTTTTCATTTCTTAAGAGAGGAACATAGGGTGGAACTGTTCTGTAGCATGTGGTAAGTGTATATTTAACTTTGAAAGAGATTAAAAACTGTTTTCCTAGGTGGCTGCTTTGCATTCCCACCAGCAATGCATGACAATGTCATTTGTTCTATTTCTTCATCAGTACCTGATTTTGTCCTGTAGAGATATTTTGCCTCTGCAAAATTATAGCACTTGTGAGATTTTTATGTTCAATTCCATTTAGTTTTACATTAAAGACATTTGACACTGCTTAAACAATCTGGGGGATATGGTCTTTCCCAAATGGAAGATGATTTCTTTAGAAGTGTATGTTCCTAAAAGTGAAATTGCTGTTTCAAGGTGTACATTAAAGTTTCAAAAATCCCAGGTGTATATTAAAAAGTATTAAAATAGTGCCAAATTATTTGCCAAAATTATAACAATTCCTAAGGTCACCAGAAGTTTATGAATAGTTTCATTGAATTCTCCCAACCAGTGTTGGTGAGTATGAGTGAGTTAAAATTTTCTCATTAAAAATCAAAACAATTTCATTTGGCATTATTTGCGATGCTTTTACAGATCCCCTGTGCCTGCTTAGTAGCTCTGTTTTCTATTTTTTGAGTTATCAGTTCAAGTTCTTTTTTCAAAAAACAATGATGTAAGTTCTATATAAATATACTAGTCATTTATCTATTTTATTTATGTGGATATTTCTCAAAGTTACATTTCAATTAAAAATACGGCCTTATTGGTTTTTTTAGAAACTTAGGAAGTACTGAAAAGAAACTAAGAAAAAAATCATCAAAAATTTCACAACTCACAAATACCCCAGAATATTTTGGTGAATATAACTCAAACCATCACTTCTAAAAACATATTCTTTAACCTGTCTTTCTTCCTTTCCTTCTTTCTTCCTTTCCTTTCTTTCTTTCTTTTTCTTCCTTGTATCCTTGGATACGGGTTGATTTTATATAATAGAAATCACACTATACGTGTGATTTTTTGTCCTAATTTTTTCACTCAATAATATGTTGTGCAGAGCTTTCCATGCCAGTGAATATAGCTATACATCAGAAGTAAGTAAATGTGCTTGTAAAGGGAAAGATAAATGTTTCAGGCCTCTGGGACATTCAATCTCTGTTGTAACTACTCAACTCTGCCCTTGTAGTATGAAAGCAACCATACATAATACATTAATGAATTACATAAATGAATTCAAGTAGAAACAGTACATAAATCAATGGATATTGCTGTGTTCTGATAAGACTTTATTAATGAAAAGAAGCAGTGGGCTGAATTTGACCTGTGAGACATAGATTGCCAACCTCTTACATGTATCATGCTATGTAATATCTGCCTAGAAATCCATTTCATGGATATATAATTATTTAATCCCTAACTGAAGACATTTAAGTTCTTCCCAATTTTCATTATATTTTATAGAATACAATTACTTTTAAAAACACTGATAAAATTGTTTGATTCTATCCTTAAATAGCTAAGATCTTAAACTCAAAGATTCTACTCATTTTACATTTGACAATATATGGCTAGACTTCTTTCCTGCAAGATTGTACAATTTGTATTCTTGCACCCATTATATGATAGATAGTATCTACTATGATAGATTAACCAACCAACATCGGTTAACCAACATTGTATTTTGTCAGTCTCTATGTAAAAGAACATTGTACTATTTATATTTTTTACTTCATATGAAGTGACCATATATATTTATACCAGAGGTTGAACTCAGGTATACTTAACTACTGAGCCACATCCCCAGCCCTATTTTGTATTTTATTTAGAGACAGGGTCTCACAGAGTTTGCTTAGCACCCACGATTGCTGAGGCTGGCTTTGAACTCACAATCTTCCTGTCTCAGCCTCTCAAGATGCTGGGATTACAGGTGTGCAATCACCACACTTTGCACATTTATATATGTTATTGATTATTTTTATTTTTCTTATGTGAACCATGTATCCAAGGTATCTGTTCATTTTTCTATTGCAGTTTACTTTTTGTGTTGATTCACAAGTGTTCTTTCTATGTTAAAGATAATAATACTATTTTTAATTTATAATAAATATTATTATAGTCTGATACTTTCTTTCAACTCTTTTTATATTTTTGACAGATTAGTTTTAAAAATATTTTATAATCCAATCTATCTTCTCCTTTATATGTAGCTTACATATTGTGCTTTAAAAGATCTTTTTCATTCTCATATAGGACATATTTTCCCACATTTAAAAAAAATCCAGTTCTACTACTTATAGGCTGCGTGACTTTGTGCCACTTCTTTGTACATTTTCTCAATTCTAAAGTGGAAGCAAAAAGTACCAACCTTATTCATTCACTAAATATTCATTGAGCACCTAACAAAGTGCTACCTGGCATTTGGCAGGAACTAAAAATACAGTAATGAATACAAGGGACCCAAATCCCTGGACAAGTGGGGCTTATATTCTGGTGCTCACATTCATAGGGTTATTAGTGGGAATTAAAGGCAATAATATCTGTAAAGCCCTTGCTGTTCTGGTTTGTTGTGTCCTTGGGCAATTTTCTGTTCTTCTAAGCCTAGAATGCACCTCCCTTTTCAACTAAAAGTTTTTTCGTTCATTAAAGCAAGTCCCCTTCAAAAGTCTCCACATTATTCTGGTCACTCCTGAATTTATAACTTTGCTGTGGGACCCATACTGCCAACATCTTCATAGACGCTGCAGCAACAGTTGCTCATATAAATTGGTTCCTCACTGGCAGGTAGGTTCCCAAAGGCAGGGCCACAACCCATAGTTATCTCTGAGCCTCCCCTATCTGGCCCAGGTCCCCCACTGGGAGTTTGTCAGTGTCCAAATTGACAAGGGAACCTAGTTGAAAATACCTCCTTTACATGGTCTATTAAAGAATGTGAATAATTAGCAAACTTACAATTGTTCATTGGGGTCCATGCAAAAAGAAAAGGACAAGGTGTATGGAAGAGTTCTGACTGAACTTTCTTTCCCTGTTCCCTCTAGTTGAAAGGAAGACAGGAGAGAGGGTTACAGTTGGAGGAAATTGTACTAAATATTTAGATGTCTTTGGCAGGAGGTATCATGGAAAATTCAAGGAGTTGAAGAACCTTGATGGCAGGCTCTTCCATTTTGAGAGCTGTATCATTCGTAAAGCTCTGAAGGGAGTTTGAAGGGAGAGGAGCAGCAGGGAAGGGTGACCTAAAAGGAGGTGGCCAAGGAAAGTGGAGCCATCCAAGTAACAGTCAACTGCTGGTTTTAGAAAGGGGACATCTGAACCAGAATCATCAGAGCCAGTTCAAGGTCTAACATTACTTGTATTTTGCCTCAAACCTGCAGGTATCACTGACCCTAGTTCCTTAGTCACCTGGTGGAATTAACCCCACCTCTCTGACTGGGAGGCCCAGGGAGAGACACAAACTGTAGAGCTCTCAAAATGGAAGAGACTGTCATTTTGGTGCAAATGCCTCTGAGAGAGTTAAGCCTCTGGGCAGAGGGAATAGGCCAAGGATGTGGGCTCTGAAGCCTGTGAGGTGTGGATCAGGGTTCCCAGGATCTTAAGAAGTTCCATCACCTTCCTGGGCTTCAGTCATCTATAGATTGAGAACATCACCACCTGCCTCATCAGGATGCTGTGAGGATTCAGTGAGGTGACACATGGAAAGAGCCTAGGACAAGTATACAGGAACTGATAATTATAACTGTTACTCTCACCAGCACTATGATTGTTACTACTCTCCTACCCCTTCCCTACTGCAGGCAACCCACACTAATGACACAGTTAGAGCAACTCCTATGCCGCAGTGCTGCAGAACTGGCTGGACTTTCTACTTGGTGGGGAGGAAAGAGCCACTTAGAAGGAGACCAGGCTCAGTTGCCTGGCATTCTCTACAGAGAGGAAGAGCTGACTAAGACATGAGAGAGGAGCTCAGAATAAGGGGAGCCATTGTGATACAGGTGATGGCAGGTTATGATATCACAGTTAAATTTTTTAGAACCTCATTAAAGGATGATCCAATCTCACAATCTGCTTTTCTTCTCCTTCTCTGATTAAAAAAAAAGTAGGGGGAAGAAAAATATAAACGCATCTCCACTTACCAACTTTCTCCTAATACATGTGCATACTCATATATACAGGCACATGCATGGACATACAATACTTGTACATTTTATTCAGTCACGATCTCATAGTGACTGAATGGAATTTTCCTTTTCATAAAGAATGCCAAAAGACAGTCAGACTCCTGAATTCCTAGAACCACTTGGCTCCTGAACACTGGACTTGAAACTTTCCATATTGATAAAGTACTGCTACTACTATTGTCCACTTGGATTGAAAAGCTCAGATTTTTCTGGTTTTGGTTTTGTTTCTGATCTTAACCCCTTTAATCACTAGAATTCACATAGTTAAAATTAATCACAGTTTTGGTATAAACAGTAGCTGGTTTTGTGGGCTAGGTAAGGAAACCACCCAAAAGTTATATTTTTATGATGAAAATTAAATGTTGAAGGTCTTTTGTTCTTGCTAATTGTAGGTGTGAGCATTAAATCCTGTTAGAAAATACTGGTTCTGCAGGTGAGCAACTGTCTCCTTCAGAGTTGTCTTAGATTCAAAGTGACTATGTAAGTTGTCTAACAATAAATAGTAAGGCAAATATCTTTCTTAATCATCTAGTTTAGTAATTTAATTGGAAAGATATCTTTGCTATGTTTCAAAATGTCCTATTTCTAGGACTGTTTCTCCCATAACTAACTGTGTGATCCTAGGTATACCATAATTCCTCATCTGTGAAGTAAATATGAGGTCTAAATGTTTTAGCAATGTCAATGTCATGAAAGACAAAGAAGGAATAGGAAAATGGTCCAGCTAAACGTCAGCTAAATGCAATATGTAATCAGAGGCCAGAATCCAAGTGGTGGGGAAAAATCAATAAAGATATTATTGGATTGATTGACAAAACTGGAACATGGAAGGTGGATTGCTACATTTCCTGCAATTAATAACCATGCTGTGATTATGTAAGAGAATGCCCTGTTTTTAGGAAATACACACTGAATTGTTTAGGGCACAAAGAATTATTTAGATGGTGTTAGTAACTTTCAAATGATTCATAAATAAGTATATACATGTATGTGTGGAGGGTAGTGGAAGAGTGAGAAGGAATAAGTAAATGTGGCAAAATTCTAACTAGTAAAGAGTATGTAGAGGAATTCTCTGCTACATGTTTGAAATTTTCCTGTAAATTTGAAATTATTTCTAAATAAATTAATAAAGGAGTTCAACTAAATTATGAATAAGGTCCCTTATTCTAAGATTCTGTGGTCTGAAGAGTGGATGTTGTCGTTTATAAATTTATAAACAACATAAAGGAGCTACTAAGCACAGAGGTGGGAGACAGGGTTCCTCTGGGGGCTCTCTATTGAACAAGACAATGAACATATGCCACAAAACTCACTGTCTCCATCAGGTGTGTAACTGGAAAGTCTGGTTCTAAGATTTACATCTGTGGTGTGGCTTAAGGAGTGGCCCCAGCTCCAATAGAGCCTTTCTTGCCCCGCACAAGCCCCTCCTTTCCTCTGCTGAAAGTGCCGAGGGCTCCAAGCCAACCATGGTGCCATTAGGGCCCATGCTTAGCCTTCTGCCTACCATGCAGGTCCCAGGCCTTCTGAGGAGAGAAAGGCACCATCGTGTCCTTCTCTTCCTTTCCCAGTGAGGAACATCATCTAAAAGCATTGTTGGATACTTTCAATCTTTATCTTTAAAAAAAATGTTTTAAAGCTCTCCTTTTTTTGCTAGCCATTTCAAGTGTTTCTATGGTCCCATCATCCATAAAATTCCCTTTCACATGTGGCTTCCCAGAACATCAAAAGCTGAGATCTGAAATCCAGTGACCAGTGGTGGGAAAATAAAATGATCAAAAGCATACACACTCTTGGAGATAAGCCAGCCAGGTATTTGAATATTATTTATAGTTTGGAATATTTGGATTTTTTTCTTTTTGGAACATTGGAGAGTCACAGGTCACTAAAAAGAGTCTTTATATGAACAAGGGGTGGATACAAAGATCTCTTCTACTGCCAGTAGGCATTCTTGGAGGATAGTAACTGTGTCTCTCCACTCCTCCTACTCTTTACAACGTCTAGCTCTGGTGAGTTCAGGCCACAAAACAAAAAGCCACACTGTCACCTGAGGCTGTGCTGTGATGAACAGTCAACTCTCAGACTGCAAATCAGCAAAATAGAGTGCACCTTCCCTTCAGATTGATTAGTCTGGGGAAAATCTATATCAACTCTTATAATTTATGGAGCAAACTGTCAGAAGGCAGGGGAATGGTTTACCTGCGCTAAGAAAGGTCCTTCTTGCCCTCTGATTCTCTGGTAGTATTTGTATAATGTTAAAGTAGATAAATTTGAAAATAATAGTTGGGAATACAATATGAAAAATGTAAGCCTACATTTTAGATGGTTTCAAATAAAAATGCAAATAAATGGGATTATAGGCAATTAAAGTAATTTGACCAATGACAATTTGGATTTCTGCCTAACATAAATGAAACAATGCTTAGAAAAGCAATTTCTATTAACTCTTGCTGACACTGACTGAGAATCAGCTAAAGAGCCTCCTCAGACATAGCAAGAAGAATGGAGACAGGTGATACAGATACAGAAACACCAAAGGGAGAGCTGTTGGTGAAAAGCAAACATGCTTGAGGCTTAGGGAAATGAAAGAAAAAAATTAGTGTGATGTACAAGCTCCAGTTCTTTTTCTCCAGGCTTTCAGACACATCTCAGACAAATAGAACCTCGGTTAGCTTTCTCCCACCTTACACTAAATCTCATCACAAGATGTGCAACAAAAGCAATTGAGAAGAACAGAGCAACTAGTTTGCAAACAGCCCCCTTAGCACCTAGAAATAGTCTGGATCTGAGTCTGTTAGCTGCGTTGCCTTCTGATGCATCTATCATCTACACATGGCCCACAGTAAATTCCCAGCAAATTTGTACAGAATGAATATCTTTGAGAAATGAATCTACAGAGTTACAAGTTTTGGACGGATGGGTGGAACCAGGCTGACAACAAGGAATTCAGTTTTCCTCTTGGGCACCATCAAGATGATTATGTAACAAGTCCAAGTTGCTGGGAGGCTCCCCTAGGGCAGTGTACTACAGCTGAGAGAAGCCCCCTTTCTGACAGTAGGACCTTAGCAGCACAAACCAATGATTCTTTCAAAGACTATTAAAAACTGATCTCCAAATTTCCAATGACTTGATGGGGTTTTGCTCAACCTTTCAAGCAATGAGAATCAGTCAATGTCAGTACATAAATATTTTTACCAACAAAAAATCTTACAGTTAAGTCTGTTAATATTGGTTATTCATAATCCAACTGCTCTCTGCAGTGGGTTGGTGAATTCAGTTCTCAGATCAAGAAAATGTCAAATGCATATAACTAATTCTTCTTGAAATTCAGAAATGCTGGCAGGAGAATAAGTTCTTAAGTCTAGGATTTTTAACATTGAGATACATGGAGAAAATAGTACACTACCTTCACAGTCAACTCCAACACTGTGATCGATGGTTATGAGAGCAAACAGGCTTGTTTACTTGAGACATGGGAAAAGTCTGAGGTCAATGTTCTCCATTGCTAAATGAAAAGCCAACCCAGCAACAATAGTATAGAAACTGAAAGAGAGTTCCCTAGTTCCCTGAACTGAGAGCTTCCATGGTGCGTGCTTTTAAAATGGGTCTTTCAATTCTTGGAAATCATTTCCATCAAGAAATAGTTTCCTTCCTTTGAATATGAGCTGGCCTTAGGGATCTGGTTCCAATCAAAACCATGAGGTGGGAAGAGACATGATGAGACTTCTGAGGCAGAGTTCTAGAAGGAGATATGGTGTCTGCCTACCTCTCTCAATGCTCAGCATCAATGCAGCTACTGTGCTATGAAGAGGTCAAGGCCACATGGAGGAGCTCCAACCTACAGCCCCAGCTCAGAGATCAGCCAGAAATCATCCAACCAGCTGGTTTTACATGTGCTACTTCAACTATGTATCTGGGGAAGACTTCAAGAAAATTCCAACAGTAGACACTATCTGACTGCACAGTCACCATCTGATTGTAACCACATGAGAGACTCTAATTGAAAACCATCTAGCTAAGGCCAGTCAACTTTAAGAACCATTGGAGATGGTTGTAATGTTGGAACACTACTGTTGTAATGTTGTTGTTTTAAAAGAGGTCTGCAAACTATAACCTCTGGATAAATTCTGGCCTGCAAAATGTTTTTGTACAGCTTGTGGGCTAAAAATTACTTGGTACAGTTTTAAAGAGTTCTAAAAAAAAAAAAACAAAGAAAAATATGCAACAAAGAGGATATATGGCCTTCAGAGCCTAATATTAATGCTCTAGCCCTTTACAGAAAAAAAGTTTGTCCATCAATGTTCAGATGGTTTGTTATGCAAGCCACAGACAACTGGAATGTGTGGTGTCTTTGGACATGATGAGATGCACAACAGGTGAAGTGCTGGCCTTACACTGCTATAAAAGTCACACAAAAAACTATCTCCAATTACTACCTGAAATCTATTTTTACCTTATCAATAATTGCTACCAAGACCTGGCATGTAGCTCAGTGGAACAATGCTTGCCTAGCATGAGTAAGGACCTGGATTCAATCCCCAGTACTGCAAAAATAATAATAATGGTGATGATGGTGATGGCAATCATCATAATAATAATTGCTATCATACAACATTGTAATTTCACAAACATATCTGTCCAGTCAAAGCAAAAGTGATAGTAATGTGATTTATCATCCAAGGAATACATATGAAGCATACATCTTGGATTTGATTCTAGATTAAACTCCAAATTTTGAAATACTCATTAATAATTGTAGCAATGATAGGCAGCATTATTGAATCTTTACTAAGTACCAGACATTTTTATAAAACTATTTTATGTGTATTACTTCAATTAAGCCTCATGTCAACACTTATTTCCATTTTAAAAATAAGAAAACTGAGGTGAGGAGAGATGACCTAATCTGTCCAAAATTACAGAGGTCTAAGTGTGGGACCAGGACCTGAATCCAGGCCTGAGCACATCCATGAAGTTAAACACTACACTGGGCTGCTCCTGTCCAGAAAGTGTAAGACACCTAGTCGAGGTTGAGAGAATGCACTAAGCTTGCCTCTGGCCAGACCACCTTGGGTGTTAGTTAAGGGTGCTGTCCATTCATCTAGGATGAGGCCTGGAACAATAGTTTCCATCCATCTCCCTGGGATCTAAGAATCTTCAATAGTACCAATTCTTCTGTTGAGGGGATCTGAAGCTTCCAGAGCAGCCCTAAAGTAAGAATGTTAAAGGCTATTCCTTCCAAGTCATCCAAAGCTTCCCCACTTGATTCTAGGACCAAATTGTTTCACAAGAGTGAAATGAGTTTTAGTTTCCTCATGTGAGAAGTGGGAATGATATTACCTATTCTTTAAGATTTGTTGTGTAGACTAGAGCCAAGACATGTACAAAACCTAGTGCAGCAGCTATGTAATTATTATAATATGGACCATGCCTTTGTTCTGGAAAACTGGTGATTGGCCAATGGCTTTTCACTGAGAAACTGGAAAAGCTGTTCATCACAACAAAAGATGCTTAGTCATGAAACAAGACACAGAGTAAGAATTGCTGTTCACCCATTGGACTACACACTCTCCATCTCCCTTTGTAATAAGCCTCTTCTGTGTTGTTTCAATTATTTATAAAAATGTAAGCTATTAAAAAATTCATGCTCTTTAAATAAAATTATAAAAACTGTATATAAAAATAACTTCATCATATTCTCTTCTTCAACTGAACTTGGAACAAATAACTGGAGATCAAAGTAAGGACAGAAAGGGCAATGTTACAATGTAAGAATGCACCCAGGCCACCTCAGCACACTGCCCAAACATGGAGCACAGCACCTTGTCTACTCACCAGAAGGGGAAAATAATGAGGCGGCTGACGAAAAATATGGCAGAGAAGATGAAAAACAGGGTGTTACAGGTTTGCTTCCATCCAGCATAAGAGAACATCTTAGCAGACTAAAAACAAAGAAAGAAACTGCATTCAGATAAAGTGATAGTGGCATAGATTTCAAAAATTAATACATGAAATGATATGATGTCTGGGATTTACTTGAAAATGGTCCCAGGAAGTGAGGTGTCAGGAAGCAACTCTTGGGGCCCTCAGCTGTTTGAAATAAAGTTTTAAGCACTTGATTATTTCCTATTTATTTCATGCTAGTCTGTACTGCTCATATTATCTGCACTGAATAAGAAAAATTACTTGAAAGGGAAGTTGAATGCAGTTTTGGAAGGTTAATTGATGGGGACAGTCCATTGCACTATTCAGTGCAGCCCAAGACTGAAGGGAAAGTTTCTGGTGAGAACTGGGGGTGAGGGATGAGGGATGGGAAGGAGTGGCTGGAATGCAGACCATCCTCTGGGGAGCATGGTTTCAACTAAGTCAATTTCAGAATTGGTATTGCCCTGGAGTCTCAAGGTTATTCTTGAACAAGAAAGACAACATATGTACATTCCAGGAAGGGAGTGTATATTCCATGCTTTTTCATATTTACCCAGGAGTGAGAATATGGTCAGCCTTTGAGGTTACTAGACCCCCCACAGGGAATAATTTTAGCTGCTGACATAGAAGGCTAGCACACCTGGTCAGGTGGGAGCCAAGTTCAGGGACAAAGACCAGAAGTTTGGAGTGACTGGAATGGAGTGGGTATCTGTCTCAAAGGTCAGAAACCACCATGGGAATTTAGAGATGTGCACTTGTAAGGGCAATGCAGCATTCTTGGGTAAAAAAAAATATGCACAATGCATTCTAGACTGTGTGACGATCAAATACTAGATGAGAGCCCCTCTTCTATGCTAAGTATTAGTCAGATTACATTAAAGTGTTGGGTCCTAGATCCAAACTCGGACCTGGGGAAAATTAAAGAGGAATGGGAAGATGCATGGAGAAGACAAAAATAAGAATTGTAGACGTGGAGAATGTTTTTTCTTGCAATAAAAAAAGAAAGTAAAAAGAAAGAGGTAAGAAATGCACCACCAATAGTCTTGAGGAATATGAAAGATTAATAAACTCCATCTCAAGGAAGGTCTAAACAAGGTCTAAACAGGGGCAAAAGTGGTGCCATGTCTGGTTCAATTGGAAATTGACTGAGAGGACAAGTACTAACATGACTACTCAAGGAAATCTTGGATCATATATCCTTGGGAGAATATTAGAAAATGGGGTCCTGCCACCACTAGATGTTGATGAAAGGTACCAGTTTTATGTACTGAACCTCAAGTTAAATCATGACTTGTGAATCAAAAATGATTCATGGTCATTAACCACATAAACTGTTCTTAGAGTTTACCCATGAAGGGAACTCTAAGTTTGACATTTCATTTTTCTTCTGTTTTTTTTTTTTTTTTTTTACCTAAGAATTTCAGAACATTTTAAACAGTAATGAGCTAAATTTCAAAATATACCCTAAGTATACCCTAAGGGATGGATATGACTTCTCAAGTTACAGTTGGGGATAAAAATAAATAAATAATAAGTGATTTTCCCAAGTCTCTCAGGGAGTTAAGCTGTGTCCATGACAGGAAAAAGGAGGATGAGGGGAAAACCCAGCATTTATTCCCAGTTTGAACATCTAACTCTCCTTTAATTACACAATGAAATTATTTTTGTACTGGAGACACACCAAAGGCAATTGAACAAGAGCATTTAGAAGCCACAGACTAGTATAAGACTCTTAAGTCCTGGTCAACGTGATCTTTATTTTCAGTCAGGTTACCGAGACATGATCAGAGAAGGAGGTAAATCTAAAGGAGATGGCTATAGTCAGAGAGCAACACATGAAAAATCTGTCCCAACCTTCTTTTTCGAAGACATATATTACCCTAAGGCACATACAATAATCTTGACCCTGAGAATGGGATTTACATATCTAATTACAATTACAAACTAGATACAACATTCACAGAGAATACTTTAACTATAACCAGGTGCTTTGAAAAGGCTTCAGATGACTTCTGGTTACTTCTCAAACAGGGTTTGGAAAATTACAGTTCAGCTCATGGGCTAAAGCTGGTCAGCCCCTAAGAATGGTTTTCACATTTTTAAAGGGGTATAAAAACAAGAAAAAAGATCACAAAAAAACAAACAAACAACAAAGAATATGTCACAGAGATCACATGCAGCCCACAAAACTAGATTTACTACCTGGCACTTGACCAAAAAGTTTGCTGAACTCTGATCAAGAAGAACAGGAGTCTATTAAATTTAATTTCTTCCATATCGACCTATATTTAGTTATTAGCCCTCCAAGGAGCAATCCTAAACTTGAAATGGGTTAGCATCATTTTCCTTGGGTTCATTATAAATGAGTATATTGAAATGAATAACTAAGTGATTCTGGGAAATGTTGCTCTAAATACAGCAGGAGATCTGGCAGTGAGAGGACCGTTTAGTCACAGCCTTAAGGTCAACAGGAACAGATGTATCACACAAGCAGGTCAAGAAAATAGTCCTAATGTTGGTTGTTAGGAAGACCCTTGTCTTAATGTTTCCTGCTTCAGAAACTACCCTACGCCCCTTTTCTCTTTTAGAAAGTGATGCCTTTTAATAAAACATCAGCTTGCCTTCCTTAAAGCAAGGTATTACATTGGACGGAGATTGGGGTATTCAGGCATTGGCTTAAATGGATAGATGGTGCCATCCTAGTTTGAGAATCCAGAATACCATAAATCCAAGTATTCCTTATAAAAGATTAGTTTGTTCCTTATTCAAATATCTCATCTTACTCCCTGAGTTGGTATCAGCATGCAACTTTCATAAGTGGAATCCCACAAGTTAAACTTTCACTAGCACCTTGGAGAAGGCTGGAAAATAAAAACCAAGAGGTTTCATTTCTTTCATTTTGTAGGATCTAGGAACCAGAGACATTCTTGGACTTCAGGTGTTTTCAGGAAAAAAGAGCCCTACTAAATCGTTCACAGACAATTCTTTCTGTGAGTAGTTACAGAAACACAAGAGTGGTATTGTTAATATATTTTTAATGGCAAACGTTTACCTCCAGCCAAATGTCAGCTACATCGTGCACAATCATCACGAGGGTCCCACTGCGAATATAATTAGCACACCAAGAAAAGCTCATCAAGCTAATAGCAGCCAGGTGGTGGATGACATTAGCTAGAAAATCCTATATAACAAGAGGAAAATGGAAGCCATTAAGCAAATGCAGTTAATTCCCAATCCTTGGAAGACATGATAATGATAATGATAATGATAATAATACCAATAACCTGCACTGTATGTTTTGAAATTTATGAAGCACTTTCACTTTAATTTTTAAACACAGTCCTTGTAAGGAAGCTAGGCCAAGTATTATCTTCATTGACAAAATCATTTAACTTTGAGACAGCATCGAATAGCTGTCATCTAACCCCTATCATCTGCTATTCTTTCTACTGCCCCACACTGGACATACAAGTACACACACAGAGATGCACACACACACAACAAATACACACACGAGTATATCCTTGTGTACATTTACATATATTGTTTATTCCTTGCTTAATTCCAAGAAGGAAAAAATAATGTACTAAAATTATATAACCATTAAAGTAACTGCTTATGAAATAAGTAACAAATAAAATTGGAATAATATCAGAAAATCAAGGCTAAGGAAAGCTACCATCACTGAGTACAAAACCATAAGAGATTTTCTGCAAAGAAGGACAAATAGCCAGTCAGTACCCAAAAAGATGCACAACATCATTTGCTTTCAGGAAAATGTGAATCAAAAACCACACCAAGGTGCCACTTCACACTCCCTAGGATGGCTATAAGAAAAATGATGCACCTTAACAAGTGCTGGCAAGGATGTGGAGGAATCAGAACCTTGTACACCGCTGCAAGAAATATGAAATAGCACAGCTGCTTTTTTAACAGTCTGACAGTTTCTTAAAAAGTTCAACATAAAATCATGTTGCCCAGCAATTCCATTCCTAAGTGAAATGACAGCATAATTTCATGTAAAAACTTCTTTATGAATATTCACAGGATTACTCATAGAGCCAATTTGAAGAAACAACCCAAATGTCATCAACAAACAATAAACAAAATGGGGTATATCCATACAGTGAACAATTATGTAGCAATAAAAAGGAACAAAGTCTGACACATAAACGACAGAGCATGGATGAACCTTGAAAATATTGATTTGGACAAAAAATCACCAAGAACTGTATGATTCTGTTTATGTTACACAATCACCAAGTATTGGATTTTATATCCATAAAAGGAAAATTCATAGAGACAGAAAGTAGATGAGCAATTGCCAGGGGCTGGGAGACATGGGGAATGACTGCTAAAGAGTACAAGGTTTCTTTTGGAGGTGGTGAAAATGTTCAAAGTTGATTTCACAACTGTGAATACATTAAAAAAACAATGAATTATATGTTTAAAATGGTTGAAGTATGTGGTGACTATCTCAATAAGGATATTTTAAAAAATTGTTTTATGTAATCCTCACAGCAACCAGAGGAGGTAGGAACTATTTTTAGATTCACTTAATAGAGTAGGAGACCAAATTTAGGGATTTTAACGAACCACCTCAATACGTTAGTGAGTGGGAGAGTCAGGGAACTGACTGCAGAGGTGTGCTTCAGCCATCCCCCAGCAGTCCTTATCTTTAAAGTATGAGTTTATATAATATAAAACAAAAACCTAAATTTAATCTTTGAAAAGGAACTTAATATAACTTCAAATAAATGAAAAATCAACTATCATCAATCAAAAGTCAAAGAAATAAAGGACAATAACAAGATCAACCTACCTATCTAGGAAAATAAGAATCAATTAAAGTTGGACATATTAGTTGCTTAAAATTAGCAACAGTTAATCTATAACTATTATTGAGTTATATGGAAATGGAAATTATTTCTTTCAGATTTTTTTCAGTGTATTCTTATATTTAGAGAACGTTTTCATTGATGTCTAATTGACTGCAGTATGCCCCCTAGTGATGGGTAACATCCATCACTCACCTCAAACATTTAATCAAGCCAACTTCATTTAACCTAAATTGAATTAAACTTAATTTTATTTATCACACAAATTTTGTTACAAACCAAACTTTTGCATAGGGTGTAGCATTATATAGTATAGGCCAAAAGTTTTATCATTTGACCTGTGTTGCTAACATATGAGGAATTCTGGTGACTGCATTCAGGGTCTAAACTGGTTTGCTTAAGCAGGGCACAGTGGTGCACACCTGTAATCCCAGCAACTTGGGAGACTGAGGCAGGAGGACTGAAAGCTTGAGGTAAGCCTCAGAAGCTTAGATAGACTCTGTTTCAAAGAAAAAAAAAAGACTGGGGATGTAACCAAGTGGTAGAGCATTCCTGGGTTCAATTCCCAGTACCAAAAAAAATAAATAAATAATAAAAACACAATAAAATAAATGGTTTGCTGGACCAGCAAAAAGTTCAACTAAACAGCCCCTAAATTTATCACTGTGACTTCAGAGGAGGCTTTTAAGCATGACTGTGACTCAGTTTCTCTGTACATAAAGCAAGGCTAATAATGCTTGAAGCAAAATTTCCCAAAAAGAATGTCTGATGAATTCAGGGAAAAAAATGTTTGTTAAAAGTTTTTGAAAACATCAAAAAGTCTTATGTAAAGTAAAACTAGAAGATGTGTTTGTGGGATGTAAACTAATACTTTTCTTCTGTGCTTTAAGAATATTAAATTCCAAAATCAAAAGAAACAGACAACATAAAGGAAATTTCTTTTCTTATTGAATGGGTGGGGCTTCAAAGTTAAAGCTTCAATAGTGTTTCACTACAAATATTTATCAAGGCACCAAAGCAGGGGCATAACTTACATTGCTTCATTTATTATCAGAAGCAGAAAAGAAATGAACTGGAACTAAGTACATAAAAAATATAATTTAAAACTTAGAATTTGTGGCAGAGGGATGAAATTTTTAAAACAAATATTTTTAGTTGTAGATGGACACGATGCCTTTATTTTATTCATTTATTTTTATGTGGTGCTTAGGATCGAACCCAGTGCCTCACACATGCTAGGTGAGTGCTCTACCACTGAGCTACACTCCCAGGCCAGGATGAAATTTTTCAAGGAAACCAATAAAGAAGAACTTTTGTAAATAAGACACTTACCTTTCTCTTGACGTCAGAGCCAAGGCTAAATAACAGAGACCAATAAAAACTCATTTCTAAAATGTAGTACCAATACTGGGATGGCAGCAATGGCTGAGGAAAAGGAAAGCAATCATTACTTTAAATGTCACCTTATCAACAATTTATTTTGATAAATTTATAGTCTATAAAATTTCCTAAAATAACAATGATTTATATTTCAACTTCCAGAAAGGAATTAGAGATGTTTCAAGGTGTTTTATTTCTAAAAAGGTAGAGAAGCATCTCAAAATCAAGTTAAATGTTTTGTCTAAGCAATTCATAAAACTCATTGTAATTACCTTATATTAACTAAATGGAAGTTAAGTTAGAATATAAATTTAAAAATCTTAAGAACAATAGGCAGTCTGTTTTGCTCCTCCTATGCTTCTCCTTGTTTAATGTTTCCTTAATATTACTGAAAATTTGATGTCATAACCTCTTTTCTGGTTATAGTATGGTGGTCAGAATTGACCCAAGCTCAATAAAGTGTAATAAAATGTGCTCAGGGGCTGGGTTTGTGGCTCAGTGGTAGAGAGCTCACCTAGCATGCATGAGGCCCTGGGTTTGATCCTCAGTACCACATAAAAATAAAATAAAGATATTGTGTCCACTGAAAACTAAAAAAATTTTTTAAAAAATCCTTAAAATAAAAAAAGAATAATAAAGTGTGCACAATTATTTAAGGACTCTAAAACTTCTGAAAAAAAAAGAAATAAACTTCCACTACTAGACTTTCCCTTAATACTTCTGTAACAGGGGGTGCTTATTTTAGCTAAGTTGAGACATTTTATTACTTATGGGACTGATTGTTACCTTAATACCTGCACTGAATTCTGACTTTGGTATCCCAACCTTGTGTGATGCCCTCCCACACTGACTGTGGACTTGATCCTGGTCATTAGTCAAAGGGACATGAGCCAAAGGAATGGAAGCAGAGACTTCATAAGCACCCTTAAGAAACCTGAGCTATCTTGCTGGAGAGACTGCAAAGAAGAGAATAAAGGTGATGACTGAGAAAAACATGAATGAGGGTCAGCTATTAACTGACTGAAAATGCATTTATGACACCACATGGAGCAGAACTGCTTAGCTGAGACTAACCTAAATTGCCAACCCAAATCATGACCAATAAATACTTACTGTTTGAGGCAGCAAGTTTGGGGATCATTTGTTATGTACCAAGATGATTGATACACCCAAGAAGATAAGAGAAAGTTAGAGATGGAGGATGACAGTACTGGGTTATGGTCTAGATATTGCCAGGGTTTCTTTTGATCTAACCTTCTTTGATTCTTTAATGCTGAGGCTAACACAATAAAAGGACTATTTATTTCATCCTTGATAAGATCATAAAAGAATTCCAAAGTTTCTTCTTTCTTTTATGATAAATGAACCTGTATGAGACTAACATCAGTAAAAAAAAAAAAAAAAAAAAAAAAAAAAAAAAAAAAAAAAAAAAACTTAAAAATCTGGACAAAAGACAAAAAAAGGGAATATCTGGTTTTGCCATTAGAGAGCAACCCAGGCATCCAGAACCTGAAAGTAAAGACCCCAAGGAAACGAAAATGCACTAAAGTGAACCTCTAATTTCAAGAAAACACTTTATAAAGCAAGTACTACAAATGTTAAGCAGAATAAATTCAAAGAAAATCATCACTATGCATATCACAAACTTAGCATGTGCCAATTTATAAGCAGTTTTGGAGGCCAGAAACTAAAAAGTAGCAGAAGTTAAGCAGGAAATCTCATAGTACTAGGAGGTAAACTGGTGTTCAGGCCACCCAAGGAAAAGAAATCTGGTAAACACTGTATTCTTATTCTTCTATTTAAAACTACTGAAGAAAACGTGAAAAACATGGGTAAGCTGGAAACACATCTAACCCTCACAAAGACTGTGGTCCACACAAAATCAAAAGCAGATCAATCACATGACATACTTTATGCTCAACAGAAGTGAATGTAATACTTTTAGAAGGAAAATATCATCCTGACCATCGATATGTTTCAACATCCAATGTCTGTCATTCAAAAGCTATAGTGTAGGAGAGAGGAGTGAGAAAAGTGAACATACTAGACTTATCTGATTTAACTTCAAAATAATGTCAAAAAACAGGTTAAAAGACAGAAATTTTCTGTAGAGAACTGGAACCCATAAAAACAATTAAATGAAAATTTGAGAATTGAAAAATATAATAACTGAAATTATGAATTCAAAATATGTGTTTAGCAGCAGATTACACACTACTGGAAAAAGCATTAGTGAACTGGAGGACATGAAAGTAGAAAAAATACCCAACTATAAAGTTTAACCCACTCTCTGAAACTGAAATTTTAACCCACTTTCATGCTAACAGGTTGATTTGTCACAAATTTCTTGGATGCTAATAGAATACAGGAAATAAACTTTAGTTTATGATTTACAGTAATATCAGTGGCCAGACTATCAGTATCTGGGCCACTTCTTCCATCCTCAATTCCCACAGGACTAAACAAAAAGGGCCAGATGACAACTATACACATAATGGGTTACATTATATGAGAGGAACCCTGAGCTAGGGGACCTGATTCTTTCAAGATGAACAGTAATGTTTCTTTTCTCTGAAGGGAGACAATATCTCTATATTCTGAGATTGTTTGCCATACAAACATCCCTGAAAAAAATAGTCTAGAACAAAAGACAGTGCTTCACTTCATGTGACATGAAGAAATCCAAAAGCCTTGTGGAGATAGTCTCTCAAGTAACTGAAACAGAGAGGGAACAGGAAGAAAAATATTTTTAAAAGCATAAGAGATATATGAGGCCCAGTATAAAGATCTAGTATATTAACACACTTGTAACTGGAATTCCAGAAGATTGGAGAGAGAGGAAGGAACAGAAGCAATGACTAAGAATTTTACAAAACTGACTAAATAAATCAAGCCACAGTTTCCAGATGTACTAAGCAAGGTGTACCCTAAGCAGGAAAAGTTCAAAGAAAACCACATCTATGTATATCATAATAAAACTGTGAAAAGATAAAATGTTAGAATCAGCTAGAGGAAAAAAGACATTTTCAAAGAAGCAAAAGTAAAAATGACAGCTAAATTCTTAAAGAAGCTAGTGGAATCCAGAAGAAAATGAAATAACATCTTTAAAGTGTTGAAGAAAAATAATTGCTAACCTAAAATTCTGTACCCAGCAAAATGACCTTTAAAAAACAAAGGTAGTATGAAAAATTTTAGCCAAACAAAATCTGGCAGACCAACTATTAAAAAATGCCATAGGGACTTCTGGTTGCAGAAGGATAATAATTCCAGATGGAAGCATGGAAATGCAGGAAGTAATGGATATCAAGAAAAGAATAACTTGACTGATTTATAAAACAATAATAGAAATGAATGCAGAGCTTCAAATATATAAAACAGGAAGGTATGTGGTATATTCCAATGACCTTTCAATAACTGAAAAGAGAAAAGAGCACTAATTTGTATTAGACTCCAATTAGTCAAGGATGTATATTGTGATCTCTTGGATAATTAATAAAGAATAAAAAGCACTGAAAAGTCAACATAAGGGAAGAAATGGAATAGCAACTTTTTAAAAAACTTGAATGTGGGACTGCAAGTGTAGCTCAGTGGTAGAGCACTTTACTGGCATGTGTGAGGCACTGGATTTGATCCTCAGCACGACATAAAAATAAATAAAATAAAGATAAGAAAAAAGATACAGAACTGCTTTAAAAAAAACAAACCTTAACTGTCCCACAGAAAAGTAAGATGGGAATACAAAAGTAAATGAATCAAGTGGGTACGAATAAAAACAAATGGTGAAATGGAATATTTAAATCCAAACCAATCATTCATTAACCTGTAATAAAACTAAGGAATGAGATGAGTGATGAGTCACCAGGGATGAGGAAACCCAGGTAGTGAAAGAACCAGATGATGGCATGGCAGCGGGCAAAGAGAAGGAAGAGGACTAAGACCTAAGGGACAATTTGAGGGGGCTGGGTGTTGAAAAGGGGAGGGGCTATATCAAAGGAATCTTACCTGTCTGGGATAGCCATTCCAAACCTCCCAGAGGTCATATGCCCAAGGTTTCTGAAAAACAAACAGGAATCCAGGAGAGAAGAAACAAGTTTGTCAGTCAAAGGCTGATTTCAACAGAAAATAAGCACTCCTTGATGTTTTGGGGGAGGCAAAGATTCACTGCCCAGGAAGACTAGATTTTGTATATTCCTGTTGCTTCTGTTGTACTACATAGTTCTCCTGGGTAGGTATTTATCCATATTCTTATATGACACCCCTCCAAATTCACTGCTTCTAGTGAATCTGTGATCAGTAAATAGTGCTATCTTATTGAAGGAATTATTTTGAACAATTACTAACAAAATTATTTCTGAACCAATACAATTACTGTGTCTGTAGCAATAAAAATATCTTGAGACATCCATAGCAATAAAATATTTGAGAGAAGTCTTGAATCTTGAGAGAAAGCTCTAAACCTGGTTATCTTATTGGAAGTATATACTAAACGAATTAATAGGCAAAAGTTTAAAAATTAAAGGTAAGGTAGATTCCAATCAAAGATATCAAAAAGACAACTTACATCATAAAGAAATGCAATTCCAGCAACAGTAATCATTAAGTAAAATGCAAATCGCCAGCTGCCAAAAGAAAGAAAAGTCTTTTATTCCCTTATAAATACTATTGACATCTGAGAAGAAAAGGATTGGGTATGACAGAGTTTGGAAGAACATACATTCTGGAGTCAAAGAAATCTAAGTCCATATCCTGGCTCTGCCTTTTGTTATATGTCTACAACCTTAGGCACATAATTTCACCTCAGGAAATCTTCACTTTCTCATCTGTATGATGGGAATAACAAAATTACATCAAAATGTAAAAGGAATTGAAGATAATTTACAAAATATTTTTTGTGTGTACAACCATAGAAACAAAATGATGTACCCCATTTGTGTACAATGAATCAAAATGCAGTCTGTAAAAAATTAAAAAATAAATAATTAAATTAAAAAATTGATCATAGTTCTAATACGAAGGAAGCAACAATAAATGATACCTATTATTATTATGACTAGGCCAGTTCTGGACACATAAAATATAATGAATTAATACTAGGATTGCCATCAACATAATGAGAAGGAATCTAATTGGCTCAATAACCTATTTTGGGGGCTGGGGTTGTGGCTCAGTGGTAGAGCTCTTGCCTAGTACATGCGAGGCACTGGGATATAAATAAATAAAATAAAGTTTAAAAAATAACCTATTTTATTCCCATTTAATTTCTACTTGAAAAATTTGTATGTGGTCAGACTTTACTCTTTTTGCCTAAAAGCAGAATTTGAAAGAAAATAGTTTTCTCATGTATGGGGAAAGCTTTATGTATTAAGAACTTAAAAGACATATCAACTGATTGTAACATATGAATCTAAATTTAGATCCTGATTCAAGTAAACAATCTGTAAAGAAAATTAGGAGACAATGAAGGAAATACAAACACTCATTAAATACCTGCTGTTAGCAAATTAAAATTCTTTTAGTATGATAATTGTATTATACTTATGTTTAAAATAAAGAGTTCCTCCTTTTAAGAGATACATCCTAAAAGACTTACTAATTAAGTTGTGCAATGCCTGACATATTCTTTAAAAATTACCTATGGCTGGGGAGAGTAGCATGAGGAGGTATTTATTTATTTATTTATTTGTCTCATTTAATTTATTTGAGTATATTAATTGTTACTTTTTTATTGTAAACAAATGGGATACATGTTGTTTCTCTATTTGAACATGGAGTCAAGGCATACCATTTGTGTGATCATAAATTTACATAGGGTAATGTTGTTTGATTCATTCTGTTATTTTTTTCCCTTCCCCCCATCCCTCCCACCCCTCTTTTCCCTCTATACAGTCCTTCTTTCCTCCATTCTTACCACCCTCCTTAACCCTAACCCTAATGCTAAACCATCCCACCCCCCATTATATGTCCTCATCCGCTTATCAGCAAGATCATTCGTCCTTTAGTTTTTTGAGATTGGCTTATCTCACTTAGCATGATATTCTCCAATTTCATCCATTTGCCTGCAAATGCCATATTTTATCATTCTTCATGGTGGAGTAATATTCCATTGTATATATATGCCACAGTTTCTTTATCCATTCATCAATTGAAGGACATCTAGGTTGGTTCCACAATCTGGCTATGGTGAATTGAGTAGCAATGAACATTGATGTGGCTGTATCTCTGTAGTATGCTGATTTTAAGTCCTTTGAGTATAGGCCAAGGAGTGGGATAGCTGGGTCAAATGGTGGTTCCATTCCAAGCTTTCTGAGGAATCTCCATATTGCTTTCCAGAGTGGCTGCACTAATTTGCAACCCCACCAGCAATGTATGAGTGTACCTTTTTCCCCACATCCTCGCCAACACCTATTGTTGCTTGTGTCTGAAGAGATATTTAGATAGCATGGGATTGGCTTTGAGTTGATTGTTGAAGTTGGTGATTGGTAATAGCAGTGATAGTTCATTACATAGTCTTTCTACTTCTGTATATGTTTGTAACTTTCCAAAATGAACAGAAGCTTAAATTAAAAGTTATGAGTATTTTATCTAGTGATTGCTGAAGTGGTAATAATACCAAAACAATATTTATTCCTTACACTTGTGTGAGGCCTTACAGTGTTTTCCTCAACATCCCTGTAATACAGGTAGGAAATAGGGAAATAGGCATATACTGATTTTGTAGATGAAAAATCAGTCTCATTACAGCCAGGCTACTTTCCCAGTTCATCTAGTAAAAAATAGTGAAGCTGAAGCTGTAAGTATAGATCTTTGGACTCTGCATCCAGTAGTGTTTCCTGAACTTTATCATTGCCTCTGAGTTAGAGCACAATCCTTCTTCATGGCTTGTTCCGACAGGAGAAAAAAGTGGGATTCAATCCTCAGAAAGTTGAACCATAAAAATACTCAAAGGGCATTTTACAAAATGAGAGTTGAGACCTGTCTGTACTTGTCATTTTTGTGTTTGTCCCAGAGAGCATTTCTTTGGCTCCCTGGGTTATCTTGTCCAGATAAGAATCAAAAAAATAGGTGATAAGCCCAGACATCCTACAAATGCAGCCAAAAGTCTAGGTGGCACATCTTTTGTTTCTCAAACATTTATTGACATCTTGAGTCTGTGCCAGGCACTGTGCTAAGCACATGTTAACATATTTTTATCAGGATTTTAACATTTATTTTAACAAGATTATGAAGTTGATACTATAATTAGCCACTTCTTGCAGACCATTGCTTGATTCTCACAACCCTAAAAAGTAGATAAGATAAATACTAAAGGAAACTAGTTCTGAGAGAGTTACCCAAAGTCATTAAGTAATAATCAGATGCAAGAGTCCAACCCAAGTTTCACATTTTTCTGGACCAATTCTACTCAGGTTTCATCACATCATACCTGAGGTTCTCGAATTCTGCACCAGGGATCCCCAAGGTCAGAATATTTTCATAATATTAAAACAGTATTTCCCCCTTTAGTTCTTATTCTCTTGCAAGACTGTAGTGGCAAATTCTAGAGGTTGTATGACATGTGATTGTATTGTTGCTTTGAATGAAAACTGCACTGGTGAAAGGCAAGCACATGTAGTCTTATATTTTATAAATTTGTTTTAATATCTAAT
Organism: Sciurus carolinensis; assembly: GCF_902686445.1. Classification (NCBI taxonomy): domain Eukaryota; kingdom Metazoa; phylum Chordata; class Mammalia; order Rodentia; family Sciuridae; genus Sciurus; species Sciurus carolinensis. Next base: position 67,921,684 of record NC_062214.1, read on the forward strand.
ATAGCAAATGTCTGACTAATTAAGTTCCTGTGGTTTTTAAGAGAACATGGAATCCTGAGACCAAGAAGTTTGAGAACTACTACTTTTTACAGACAATAACATGAATGATGATGTATTTGCTGATGCCATTTTACTTGGTTCAAATGAACCTAAGAGGGTAAAACTTTCTTCTTATTCCCAGGAGGGGCTTATATAAACATAATTGTGGGAGGAAAGAAAAAAGCACTGGAAAAATTCAGAAACTGATCCATTAGGTAAAGTTGGTAATAATGGGAGAAGAGAAGACTGCAAGGTGAAATCAGAGAGGAACTGGGTAGCAGGGACTGAGATCAGTGGCAAGAGAAGTTGGTGGGGTCAAGTGGGGTCAGATGGGACTCTGAAGTGGGAGAGGTGGAATGAAGCAGGCAGTGTACCTATGTGGTCAGACAAGGGTGAGTTGCCAGTGCATCTGGAGAGCCCTCCCTCTCGCACTGGGGCAATCTGTCTATATACTTTAGGCACTTTGGAGTTGTTTCTTATTATTAGATGGAAATGCTTACTTTAAAAAGAAAGATGGCCAGGTAATATGGAATTTCATGTTTTTTTTTAAAGGTCCCCCTGAGGAATAAAATCTTGAATACTATAACATGGGACATAGGGGTCACCACTAAAGGAAATAACCATGGAAACAATTAACTGAGCTCAGGGTGCTCAGAGATTAATCTATTTAGACATTATGGAGAGCTCCAATAGGATTTTCTGTTGGTTGGAGAGTAATTTGTAAGAGGTTGGTGTTAGGAAATATAGGTTTCCTGAGATTTCAAAATGCCTGGGGATAGTACCTTGAGCAATGATTTCTAAGGCACATCCCAGGAATGAATAGGAAAAAGTGGATAGTAAAAATGAAACAGCTTGGCATTTTACCTACATCTGTTTACATAGTCCATAATCAACTTTCAACAGTTATCTGACAAAATAAATTTGGGGCATTGCTAAATAAGATGAAGTTTAAATTTGATTTTTGGGTTCACTATTTCTTGAACATATTATATAATTTCCTGCTTTATATCTTTCCTTTATGTGTAAATTCCACCCCAAATCACGCTTTCTTTTCTTATGGAAACTTGACCCATTCTTCAAAGTCCAGATAATAAGATCTTGTCTGCTCTGAAAAACTTTTCTCTAACTTTGCCAACATGCTGACACCCCCTCTGAAGTCCAAGAGTACATAAACATCACCATGAACCTGTTGGTATACAGTCCTGTGTCACTGGAGTGGAATAACAATAGGTGTTATGGCTTCATGCATGGTGGTCTGGTCCCAAGTCAGCTTGTTAAGGTCAGGTAACAGGCCTTACATGTTTACTTCCCTCTTAAAACTAAAACTCTATACAATCTAGGATAGTGCTGCATACCAAGATCTTCAACATGAATCTCTGTATGGCCTGACTGACTGGTTAAGGTAACTTGAAATTCCCTTCTGTAGCCTGAACTCTGTGGACAACTTTCAGTGGAAAACAGAGCCCAAATGTTTCTAAATTGCCAAATGTTACTCTGTTAGGGAATGCTTTGCTTGGTGAGGGGGAGGCAGGAGGTAGAAGTGGCAGTATGAGGCAGCAGAAATTATATCAGAATAGAAGACAAGACTTGGGCACAACAGCTCCTCGACAGCTAGGTGACTTTGAGTCAGTTCCTTAAGCTAGATGGATGTGCAATTTGTCATTTTTCAAACATAATAAGCCCCACGCTATTGGTGGGAGAATCGAACACACTCTTATTGACTGCAAGGCACTACAATGTATAAGAAATTGCCAGAGTATTTCACTGGAATATGATTCAGCTTAGAGATAGAGAATTAGTCCCATTCTGAGCACTTTAAGATAAAAATCATCTGTTAGCAAGAATGAATGAATGTCAGCAGGAAAAAAGGAGGATCTAATATGAGACCTGATGTACTATGCACTGCTTTGTGGTGATGAGTTAGAGATATCCCTTATGACCTGGCATCAGTGGTAAAGCAGTATTAACTAATCTTTCAAAAGCTAAAAACCAGAGAGAAACCAGTTAGAAAGAGAAAGGCCATGCATGTGAAGCCACTGCATGAAAGGCAGTTTAAGTCTATGATAAGAAAGAGGGTGTTTTGAGACACCCTAAAGAATTGGTCTGTCCCTCTAGACATTAGCCAGCTTCACAATTAGATTATAGACCTCAGGAATGTATAGGGAAATTAAGTGAAGTCATGAAGTGTTGTGACAGGCTTCAGTTATTTATTTGTTTCTTAATTTGGCCATTCATTCATTTCAACATAAAAATAAAATTACCTGGTACAATGTGAGGGTCTTAAGAAACAGGCAGAAAGAAGGAATACATTGGTGTGTAGAATGTGGTATCAGACACAACCCAACAAATATGCACTTGTCTGGATATACAGAAGAGGAGATATAGTAAGAGCAATGATCTAGTTCACCTCTGTAGACAAAGTTTCTTCCACTAAGGGAGTGCCCCAAAGAGCTACAATATTCCATAGGAGGGGGGGAAAACCCAGCAGAACTCAAAGGAAACCAAAAATAAATGTAGTGCAACCTCTCTACCTGGATACCATTCCAAGTAAACCATGCCTGATGCCCCAGCCCATCCTGACCCTCCTGTTAAGCAATCTGGGAACTAAGGCTGTGCAATACACAGCAGGGCTGAGACTCCTGAACCAAGTCAGACAGAAATACGTCCTCACAGTCAGTGCCCTAAGAGGAACACACTGGGATGTGTTCTGAGACCTCCTCTGCTCTTATCATCATAGTGATTGGAAACAGGAGAAAAAGTCTTGCGACCTAGTGCCAACCTCAGCTCTAGAAGAGACAACACCAAGTAAAGATGTATCTGTGATTTGGGGGACTTCAGGCTAAGTATTTAGTGTCTCCTGTCCATCTTAGAAAGTTCATAGCTGGCCCCTTTCAGAGAGCAGGGAATGGAAGCACAGAAGGGGAAGAAGCAGGCACCTGGAACACCCTATCTGACATACAGAGCTGGGTTTGAACCCTCTCTCCATTCCAATGTCAGTATCCTCTCTGAGAGGACCATTCTGCTCCACATAACTCCGGAGCACTGCAAAAGCTTTGACCATCCTTCTTACCAGGCTTCCTGGAATTTCTTCAACCTGCAAGGCCTCTCTTGATTCCGCCGACTCCTAAACCATCTTTCCACCTGGCGCTCCGTCAAGTTACACTTCTTTGCTAGCCCATAAACATCAGTCTGAAAAAAGGTTAAATGAATCAATGAGTGATAAAGAGCAGAATTAGATGGGCAGGCAGTCAAAAGACAGCAAGCTTGGGTTACAAAAGCTTGTATACAAAGGACAAGAGACCTTCTGCCATAAGACCTTGAGCCAGGGAATTTATCTCTTTTGCTTATGGAATTACACACACATACCCACGTACACACACACACACACACACACACACACACACAAACAATAGAGAGAATGTCAGTAGCCCAGCTGTTTTACTGAGAAAGACCAAATCTTACACTGGTAGCAATCCACATGTTTAAGTTGCATTTGTGAGCTCATTCACTCAGCTAAAACTTATTTAGGCCTGCTGGGTGTCAGATAGAATAGCATAGTTTTAAATGTCAATCAAATCCAATTTCCTAATCTTTTCCTATAGGAAAACTGAAGTATTAAGCATTTTAGTGACTGTCAAAGACATAAAATTCATAGCAGAGTATTGACAGGAACTTGGACTAATATGCTTTCTGTTATTTCACATGATTTAATAGCTTTAGAAGATAATTCGAGAAAAACAGGTGTTGGTCATCTACTTTCACATTTAATCGGACATATGGTTTATTTCCAACTAATCTGAAATATTTCTAATCATTAAAATAGTGATCGAAAAATATAATAATGACAGTTTATACTCTGGGAAACACTAATTTACAGGGTATGGTTTAAAATTAGAAACAGTATGGATGACGGATTAATTCAAAGGTTACAAGCTTGATAGTCAATTAGGGCCAGACAAAACACCAACTATCAAGTGGGTCAGATCTGTTTCTTAATAGGATTTTAACATAGATATGTTTTATACGTTAAACTTAGGGTAACACTCTTCATTTCCAGAAAGAAATACACCCTGTAATTTTTCAAAATTACATCAATTCCTAGATCTTTCTAAGAAAAAAGCATTTCCTCTTAATTCCATTATGAAAAAATTAAAGTTGCCTAAAACTGACCCTCAGCTTTGGCACTAAGGAAATAAGCAGTAACTCTGCAGATGCAGCACACAGAAAATCATGTGTCACATCCCTGTCTGATGATTCCTGAGACAATGCAGTCCTAGGATGTTGATATGAAATCACTGGGTTTTAAAAATGTGGATCAATACCCAGAGGCAAGGTTTTTTGTTTTGTTTTGTTTTTGGTAAGGAGGTGAACCCAGGGTCACTCAATCATTGAGTCACATCCCCAACCCTTTTTTATATTTTATTTAGACACAGGGTCTCACTAAGTTGCTGAGGCTGGCTTTGAATTTGTGATCCTCCTCAGTCTCTTGAGCTGTTGGGATTATGGGCATGCAGCACCATGTCCAGCCCCCAAAAGTAAGTTTAAGCCAGTAGCAATGAACACTGTGAGGCCACACAAAGCCTGCCTGCAGGCCAGATGGTTGAACCCCCAGCACTCTGTAACCAGCCAGATAGCTTTTGCTGTATCATTTCATAGGGTTCATGGAATCATCCAGGGCACAGGACAACTGCAGACAAAGTCATCTGAAGCAATCATGCTGAAGGACTAGAAGAGAACTAATTACAGCAGCTTTAATATCCCTAAAACTGCTACTTGCTTACTTGATCTGAAGAGAGGGAAAAAAAAAACAAAAAACAAAAGAAGGATACAGCCATGTTAGTCTGTTTCCCTATAAAGTACCTTCTCTAATCATTTTTAGGTCAAGGGTTTGCTTGTTGCTGTTTGTTTTGTTCTTCTGAGGAAATCAAATTCATTTGTGCCTACTTTTTCTGAACATTGTGCTAAATGTTGTAGATCTAAATGAATGAGACTTCCATGGGCATCCTCACAGGACAAAGTATGATAAGGATGTCAGAAGATATCACAAGGAATTATAATGAAATACTATGAGTGTTACAACAGGGAAAGATCAGGGTACATGGGACCTTACTCCATGGAAGGTCCTATAAGTCACCCTTCAGCTGAGCCCTTAAAAGTGTCACAAGGAGAAGACCAGGAATCCAGAGCCCTGCAGAGAAAGCCACATGTGTGGTCATGGAGAGATGAGAACAGGGTGAGCAGAGAAGCCTGGAGGAACACAGAGCCTCCTGGAAAGGGAGGAGCATCTGAGAGGAGGGCAGGAGAGTGTAGCTAGGGTCACTGTGGGAGGACTTCATTTGGAATCTACCAGTTTAGGGGCTGCTTGCATTTTCAGGTCTCTTTCTTATAATGTGTAAAGAATGAATGAGTAGGACAGAGACTGGAGGTGGAGATAAAGTTCATGCTGCCCTTCTTAAGCCTCTGCTCTTCACAGTGAGGGTCTAACAATTGAGGCTGGACAATACTGGAAGTTGGACACTACACCCAGAAACCATTGCATGCTCACTTCCTCAAAGGAACATGGCAGGTGTGGGGGCAGTAGAACCTGGTGGGAAGGGCAGCAAGCTGAAAACAGAGGACCCAGTCCAACTGCCTCCTCGCAGCTCCGTCTCCAGCTCCAAATTCTGCCTTGGGGAAAATGGCATGGTAATGAGGCCATTTGCTTCTGGCCTCCCAGGAACAGCTTGAGGATCAAGAGATAGGAATATGACATGTTGAAGATCAAGTGCTGTGTCAGTGCTACAGATTTTTATGGTCAAACACAAAAAGAAGAGCACAGACTGAAAATTATTGAAGAAAAAGATATTCTTTTCCTTCTAAAATAACTTGAAAACATTACTGATCCCCAAGACAAATAATATAATTCAAATCTTATTGCTTAGTCCATAACAGGACATATTCTCAAATGCTGCTACACTGTATGCTATGTGTTCTGAGAGTGAAAGGGCTCTGGGTCTAATTTTATTGTTTTAAACATTTCATTCAAGCATGCATTCATTCATTCAAAAATACTTAATCTCTCCTTACTAGTGTCAGGCACTATTCTAAACATTGGAGATTTAGCATTGAGCAAAATACTTAAATCCTCACCTCATTCTGGAATTTTCCCAGATCTTAGAACTTTGTTATTATCCCACCACTTCTATAAATATCTGCTTAATGCATGCATCTAAAAGATAATAATTGTATATGATCTGAAGCCTTTTTGTTTCTTGTTTTTGAGTAGAGAGGAACCTAGTTGGAATTCAGTCTTGAAATTACTAACCTCGTGAATGACAATATTATGGGGTGAGAAATCTTGCAAGCAAAAGTTTATAGAAGTATTTAATTAATACATGAAACAAGCAATTATTGAATACCTACATGCACAGAAAATTGGGCAAGATATTATTGGAATGGAAACAAGCACAATTAAGAAATAAGTAATATGTCTTTGGTATAATTTGAGTTGAGCAGATATATTTTAAAATGCTCCTGTAGAAATCAGTAAATGATAAATACAAAATTAATGGTATGGACTACAAATAATAAAAGCTGACCTTTACTGAGCATCCACTATGCGCCAGGCACTATTCTAAGCCCTTGTGTGTATTAATTCAGTCCTTAGAAGAACCCTAAGAGAGAGACATTATCATTGTGTTCAATTCAAAAGGGAGAAAACAGGCACAGAGAGTGAGGCTAATTTGCCCATCTAGGCACTTGAGGTCTGCCTCAGAACTGACTCGTTTCCCACAGCCTGTCCTCACAACCATGCTTTTAGCCTTTCCATTACATATTACTATGAACACTGTAGTGACTGGAGAGTGCGGGGAAAGCCTTACAGGCAGAGCCTGGGAGAGAGGTAGTATGGCCCTAAGGAAGAGCGATGAATGGGGACCAGGCTCCTGGTTGCTTGACTGTGGTAGAATAACCCAGATTCTTTGACTCTCATATGTCTCACCTATAAAATAAACTGTACTAGGTGAGGCTTTTGCTCTAAAAATGTATGAATCCATGGATGAGTCGGTCTAGCCAATGAGAACACACTCACTGACCTAAGAACTGGCTTTAGGTCAGTCTTCAAGTGCCACATTTTTAAAGCTCTCTTCCAGAACTTATTTGTTCCACATCCATTCTAATCATGTTTTTGCTAAGGAAAAGGCTAGACAATAAGTTCCATTGTCACTATATTTGATCAATGACAGAATAATTGATCTTTTGATCAGAGATGTTGGTCTCTTTCAAATCTTTCTCCAACATATCTGGTCAAGCCTCAGCATACCGTCCTATACAGGGAGCCCAACAGAGCAATGAGAGCAATAGTCATAGTGATACAACTGAACTCACAGAGTTGAGGACCCTCAAAGAATCTATGTCCTAAAATGGTATGAGCATATACTTGACTTTAAAATGACTGATGAAAGCTGTCTGCATTAATGGTAGCGGGTGTCACTTTTTTATTTTTTGTTGTACTGGGGATTGTACTAGGGCCCCAGGCATGCTAACCAAGCACTCTATGACTGAACTACATCCCCAGTTCAAGAGTGTGCTATATTTGGAGAAGTTTCATTTCCCGTGTCATTTTAACTATGGAAGTATAATGAAACTGCAGTGAACAACAGACTGACCTGAACACTATTTATTACAGTCATTAATTAATTAAAAACTTCAGTGATGTATAAAAATGCAGTGCACATCAATACTTGAGAAGAATACTTTGTACCAGGCACAGTGGTGGACACCTATAATCCCAGTGACTCAGGAAGCTGAGGCAGGAGGACCACAGGTTTGGGACCCGCCTCAGCAGTTTACTTTATTTTTTGTCTCAAAACAAAAAATAAAAAGGGGACTGGGGCTGTAGCTCAGTGGTAGAGAGAGCACTTGCCTAGCACATGTGAGGCACTGGGTTTGATCCTCAGCACAACATAAAAATAAATAAATAAAATAAAGGTACTGTGTCCATCTACAACTAAAAATATTTTAAAAATAAAAATAAATAAAAAGGGCTAGGGATATAGCTTGGTGGTAAAGCATCACTGCATTCAATCTCTAGTACAAAAAAACAAAACAACAACAACCAAAAAAACCCCTGCTGTATTGGGAAGAGAACTATGACTCTCTTGAGAATTCTCTCTCAGGAGACAATCAGCAGCATGGCAAATTTTTGAGTATGTCAAGGCTGTGGGCAAAATAAAAGCGTCACTCAAAAAAAGTGACCCATGAACACTTTCACTATACACGGTAAGTGTTTTCATGGTGCCACAATCATCAAAAGTGTCAGAAAGGACTTTCCTGCTCTGACAATTATCTTTCTTCATCAGAATACTTTGTGTATATTCTCATTAAAAACTAAACTTACTATTAAAAATTAAACTGTGATCTTTATACCCAAATCATGGTACTGTTAATTCTCAACAATATGCTTGAAAACAATAGTTTGACTATTAACATTTGATAATTTATGTCATAATATGTATTTGTAATTTGATATTATCCTTGGGATGCTGTATAAACTATCAACAGAGTAAAGAAATAATCCAAAGTGAATCAAATCCTTTGCTGATCAACTGGAAGAGATACCTTGCACAAATAAGGTAAGAAATGGATGACTGAACCACCAAGAAAGGAGATCTTTAAATCCACAAGCAAAGAATATATACTTACTTGTGATGGTTGCCTTGTGGAATGCTTGAAAAAGTTCTCTAAGGTGGTATTTGGTGTAATTTTTTTAACTGCCTTTTGAATGCCAAATATTTTTGCTAGAGGTGTAGCAACAAACCTACAAAAATATGAAAAGAAATTAAGCTCAAAATCTCAGAATGAATCCACAATGACACCAGAAAACTAGAGCTGTAACTTCAGATGCTCAGGGGAAAATCCATCATTTGCTTGTGTTGAGCTATAGTTTGGATGCTAAATGCCTCCCAAAGATCCTTGTGTTAGTTTTGGTTCCCAGGGTGGCACTATTGGGAAGGTACTGTGAATTTCTAAGAGGCAGGTGGGAATTCTTAGATAATTGGGAATATGCTCTTTTGCTTCCTGGTTCCTGAGGTGAGCAATTTGCTCTATAATTTCTATTTGGTTCTTTGTTATAATTTATAATTTTTATTACTTTACTGATACTGTTAATTTGATTATACATTGTTTTCATATTTTCCTTTAGTTCTTAAGTATGGTTTTCTCTAATTCTTTGAACATGTTTAAAATAGCTGATTTAAAATCTTTGTCTAATAAATCCAACACCTAGGCTTTCTCAGGGACACTATGTTTTCTATGTGTAGGAAATAAATAAATACATTTCTTATTTCTTCACGTGACTCCTAAGGTTTTGTTGGAAATTGGATGTTAAATACTGTAAAGTCACAACTCTGGAAATCAGACTGTTCTCCCTTGGAATTTGTTGATTTTTTTACAGTTGTGTGTTTAGTTACTTTTTAGAAACTATACTGTAGACTCATTCTTTGTCATGTGTGGGCACTGAAGTCTCAATTAGGCTAGCTTAGAAGTCAGTTAAGGATTAGACATAGATTTCCTTAAATGCCTAGAACCATTAAGTCTCAAAGTCTTTACTAAGTGGCTCTGTGTGCATGTTGGGGCACACCTTCAGCATTCAGCAGGGCAAGATAACTATGCTTTAGTCTACGCTCCCTGATTACACAGAACCTCAAGGTCATTCAGAGATGAGAGTTCAGGGCTTTCCCAGGTCTTTCCCGAGCCATGGACATGCCCGAATCTTTACACTTAAAAGTGGCCTTCTGGATTTTCAAAAATATTCACAGTCCCTTATGAACACTTCATTTCTTAGCTTTTCATGTTATGCTTTTCCACTAGACTATAATTTGCTCTGATTATTATTCATTGCTTAATGAAGTTATGAAACTAATTAGTTGCCACAGATTATTTTAGGTAAACATCCCCAAAGAAAAGATTTTTCACTGGGTGAGCTGAGTCAGGTCTAATAAAGACAGCCTTCTTAGAAATGTCATCCAGGGAGCTAGCAGGCATGTCAGATAATGAAAATTCTCTAGCAATGATGCTTTGAAAAAGCTCCAACTCTGTTCTGCTCCCCTCATTGGCTTTTTTAATGAAGTATTTGCTCAAATCTTTTGCCCATTTTTAAAATCAAGATAAACTGAGTTATAAGATTTCTTCATATATACTGAAATTAAGTCCTTTATAAGATACATGTTTTACATATACTTTCTCCCTGTCTATGGCTTGCCTTTTCATTCATTTACATTATCTTTTTTTAAAAAAATAATTATTATCCAGACATGGTGACACACACCTGTAATCCCAGCTCTTTGGGAGGCTGAGGTAGGAGGATTACAAGTTTGAGGCCAGGCAGGGAAACTTAGTGAGACTTTCCTCAACCAAAAATAAAAAAGACAGGGATTGTAGCTCAGAGATATAATGCTTGCCTAACATGCACGAGGACCTGGGTTCAATTCCCAGTACCACAAAAAAAGGGTAAATAATAATTATTAAGGCATTTTTATATATCATATAATTAAACCCTTTAGAGTATGTAAATTAATGACTTTATAGTAAACTTACTAAATTATACGTTACCATGAATCACTTTTAGAATATTCCCATCACCCCGATATGATCCCTCATGCATATTTACTGGTTCCTTCTGCCTTCTTGAACCTACACTAGGAAACCCACTAATTTTTTTTTATATCCTTATAGTTTTGCCTTTTCTGGATATTTGGTTTAAGTGGAATCATATAATATATGACTACTTGTGTCAGGTTTCTTTCATTGCTTAGCAATTCATCCATGCCATAGCACAGATTTGTAACTCATTTCTTTTTATTACTGACTAATCACCCAGGGTATGGAAATACTCTCATAGTTTCTTTTAGACAGCAAGCATTTTTAGCTCTTTCTCAAGAGAAACAAATTCAAATGCCTGAGCATAGTCTTCTTTTTAATTATTAGTTGTAGATGGACACATTACCTTCATTTTATTTATTTATTTTTATGTGGTATTGAGGGTTGAACCCAGTGCCTTGTACATGCTAGGCAAGTGCTCTACCACTGAGCCACAACTCCAGGCCCTGTTTAAGCATATTATTATACTCAGATGTTCATAATAGCTTCATTTGTAATAGTCCCAAAGTCTAAACAACACAAATTTCTATCAATTAATTAAACCATAAATAAATTGTATAATGGTATATCTATATGTTGAAGTTACTCAACAATAACAAGGAACCATTGATACACATTACAACATGAAAAAAATCTCAAAAGCATCATGTTAAGTGGAAGAAGTCAGACACAAACAACTATACTTTATATGATTTCCTTTGTAGGAAATCCTAGAAAATGCAAAATTATAGTGGTGATAGAAAGTAGATCAGTGATTATCAGGGGCTAGCAGGGGACTAACTAAACAAGGGTAAAGGGAAGTTTTTGGCTGATGGAAATCTATACCATAATCACGGTGATGGCTATATGACTGTATTCATTTGTCAAAATTCACCAAATTTTGGATGAACTTTACATAAATAAAACCTTGATGAAGTCAATGTTGTATAATAATGGGATATCTCTATTGTTCCTTCAGTTCTGATAAAGTTTGGTTTCTTCCAAGTCTACTCTATTCTAGTACTTATTAGGAGAGTTTCTGTGTTTAATTAAATTCAGGACATTTACGTTATGAATGATCATTTAGCCCTTTATTCATTTTTTAATATCCATGGGAGTTGAATGAAAAATCTCCTAAGATAATGGGATACAGTGTATAAGTCTGTTCAACTTCCAGATGGACTAAGGTCCTTTGGAAATGGTCCATGGATTTCAGAGACATATAAAAACAAGCTAATTATGCACCCCAGATGTACACAGCAATGTGGATAGATTATAAAACACAGTGTTGGACTTTTTACAAAAGAATAAGGTCTTAGTGCCATTCCATTTATGTCAACTGACCACACATGCATGTAAAGCACATGTTTTCCTAGGTCACACAAATAAAGGACCATTAGATACATTGGAACACAGCAGGGAGAAGAAAGGGAGTAGGGAATGGAATGAAAAGTCAATTAGGAAAAAGCAATTTAAATCAGTCAAAAGAGCTCTTATTAAGACCAATGACAATGTGTTATGTCTTTGTGATTTGAAGACTATGGTTAATTAATACCCCTTTGGCACAAAAGTCCCCCCGCAGAAAAAAACCCAACTCATAGAAACTAAGATATCCTTAAAATTAACTAAATCTCAAAAAATGTATTTGGCAGGATTTTGGAAAAATAATAAAATTGGCTCATTTATCCAACTTATTAGTTGAAAATTTCTATTGGTGAAAACATTCATTGTTTTTACTAGTAAAATAATACATATGAATGGTTTCATATGGTAGTGTTCTGAATCACACTGACTCAGTGCTATCTCTTCAGATGTTAGAAATAAAGAAATTAGGGGGGGCAATTAAATTCATACTATCAGGGATTGAAATCAATCTTGAAGCCAAATGAAGTAGAACATTTCTTTCTAGAAGATCATTTGAAAGATAAGCATAAGAAGCTATAATACTGATATGAGAAACAAAGAAAAATAAAAATTATCGGTTTAAACAAGAAAGAGAAATATGGTTCTCTTCATAGCCTTAATGAGAGAAATCACATTTTTAATAGAACAGAGAAAGTATATAATACAGTAATCTAATTCAGTTCTATCCTTTCTTTTCAAATAAATATAGAAAATCAATCACCTGTTGGGCATGGTGGCACACACCTGCAATCCCAGTGACTGGGGAGGCTGAGGCAGGAGAATCACAAGTGCAAAGCCAGCCTCAGCAACTTAGTAAGGTCCTAGGTAATTTAGTGAGATCCTGACCCAAAATAAAAAGTAAAAAGGACTGGGGATGTGGCTTAGTGGTAAAGTACCCTGAGTTCAAACCTCAATATTGAGAGAGAGAGAGAGAGAGAGAGAGAGAGAGAGAGAGAGAGAGAGGAAAGTCAATCACCTTATATAAGTATAAATAAATAGGTACTTAATTAAAAATGTTTTGAAAAAGGAGAGAAGAATGAAGCACACAGTAACTATATGATAAGCTGAACGGATGCTGAAAGGGAAATTTTAAGTCTTAGCTCTAGAGATTAACCTGACTAAACTTTCATTTTATTAATATGGTAGGAAAAAGTCCAGAGGAAGGAAAATGAATGATACACTTCTTTCATGTAAATCACTCCAACTTAGATTAATTAGCAGGGAATGAGTCCCTTAAGTTCAGTAGTACTGCAGAACTGAGCCTTTAGATACCCTGTTCAGACATCAGTCAGCCCCTCTTTGTCTAATACCAGTCTTCCATCAGCCAAAAGCTTAGCACTCCCAGACTTCCCTCTTTATTTTCAATATTCTTTTATAGAATAAAAGGAGGGCAGTACCAGGCACATACTAAGTATGGCAATTTTAAATACTTCTCCTAAACAGATACAATAGCCTACTGGTATAAGATTGACTCCAGTCCCTAAGGATTCAGAGGCTCTGTGAGCAGAGCAGGGTTGTTCAGAATTCCATATGTGAGAACAAAATATCTGGAGCAAGGCAGATCTCAGATAACACTCAATTCTAATGTGCCAATTTTGAGACTATTTTTATTTGCACAGCCAGTAACAACACTTTTTAAGTTCCTATATTGCTATAGATGACTTACTCCACCTCCCCCATCCTTCTTTAAAGAATGAAGAACATTCTGTCCCATCATGACTTTACAGTGCTGAGTGGAAATGATAGAGGTGGAGAATCTATACCTTAAACAATCAAGTACAAGGAAAAGGTGACCTTCTGATTTTATTATCTCACCTCTGCCTTGGACTTACAGGGCCATAATTTACTCAGAGATGATGGGTCTATCCTATAAGTGCTAAACTCTGAGTAGTTTAGATCTTTCAGTCACACTTTGAACACATAAAAGAATGCAGAGAAGACAAGTGGTTGGAAACTGCTGGTCTTGAAAATAAATAGATAAATAAAAATATAAGCCACAAACTAAAACATGCAAAGAAAGGAAATCCTAAATACAAAACAAATGTCAGTCACTTTCAAATTATCTGTTTTTTGTTCTTGTTCCTTTCTTATCAATTCTTTCTCTCCACTCTTACTTTTCTGGGAAGAAATATTACTTCCTGATCTTAAAAGGCTCTTAGCTAGGAATAGAAGACAAAAATGAGCCAGCCATATCAAAACCCCTGGTCACGTCAAACAATGTGAAGATGTAGGAAGTATAGTCCAGGACAAAAGAAGATTTCTTGTGACAATATATCATAGGATATGCTGAAACAATGTCAAATTTATAGATTTAGACAGTTCAGAAAAGTTTACGTTGCAATCATCTCTTTAAAATATGTCTTCTTTATTCCCCAGAGATATTCATTTACTCTCTTCTGTTATCAGTAGTAAAAGTCCAAGAAGTGGGAAAAAAGAAAAACAAAGCCAACAACCCTGAGACTGGTGTAGTATCTGTGAGTTCAGGTCCTAGATCTACTCCTCACTTACCTGTGAGCCCAAGCAGGCTACTCTCTTTTCATTCCTCACCTGAAGACTGAGATCATCAATTATGATTTTTTTATACCTCTTAAACTATAAGTTCCTGTCAAATGCAAGGTATAAGCAATATTTATTTATGATATGAATGGCTTAATCTACTACAAATGATAATGGAAGTCCTGAAACAAATGTATTTATACTTTAGAAAGTGTGGTCTCTCTCCCATGTTAAATGTTCCTTCCTTCTATTGTACTAAAAGAGATATATGAGATTGGTGGAATGGTACATGATTTTCTGTAGTGTCAGAATGGACAAAGCTAATAGTGAGTTATTAGAAGTAAAAGTTACAAGGAGATAGAAAAGAAGATTCAGATTACTCTTAATCCCTTGAGAAAAGAAAAACAAAGTGGTTCTAGGAATTTCTTCCTGATTGTTCTTGGAGAAGCCAAGACCAAAACATAACAAATTGGTCCTCCACAGCTGTGCTATTTTGGCAACAAAAATAATTTTCTGGATCACTGTCCTGATTGAATTGTAAAAAATGAAGTTGCCACTGAAATGTAGGAAAATCTGGGATGGAAATAAGTAATAGACCCAGATTGCCAAATTCAAGATAACCAAATATATGCAAGAAAAAAAATATTTCAGGATAGTAAAGAGTATCTTTATTTGAAGTTCAGTGGCAAATGCTGCTTTATTTATTTATACATTTTTTGACAAATCCAATTGTGAGTAAAAAGTAGAGTTAACTGCTAAAAAGGAAGTACATTTTCAAATGTGCTCAGCTAAGGGTATTCGGGGACTTTTTCTTCCAATAGCAACAGCATATTGTTGGCCTAAGTGAAGTTGTATTTGAAAAAAAGAAATTGGCAAGTCCATGAAATAGAGTTGATCAAACTAATTCTCCTGATAAAGACCCTACAAATGGCTATAACCATATGCTCTGTATTGCAGTTAATCTCAGACAACATGATTCTTATCAGAGTTTGTCTTAAGTTTTTCCAGCTCTTGATATTTAAGTATTATTTTTGTTCCAAATAAATTAATATACTAATAACAGTTTTTTGAAACAGAGACAACTACAGAGATTATAAATGGACATTTATTTCCTGTTATCAGAACACTAGTACAATTTTAATTAAAAGATTGAAAGAAATATTTATTTAAATTAAATCAACAAAAAGAAAAAGAATATTACTATTTTCTGAGAAAGTGAATTGATTTTTTCTTTGATTTGCCTATACTTTGAGATGAAGGACAGCTATAAAACCTTTAAATAAACCTTTAAGATAAGTGATACTGTGCAGCAATATTTGGTTTGGTCTTTAATGAGCCAGTTCTGTTATTTTACTGGCATTTTACAATGAGAGTTCATTCCTGAGTCACAGACTTTTCTTACCTTGTCCCTCTGGGAAAGTACATGTATTGTCAGACATTCCCACATAGTGGATGATAAACTGGGTTCCCATAGGGTCATTGACACTAATAAACTCTGTGATCCTTTATCTGCCTTTTATTAGTATTATTATTAACACTTACTAATTTTACAAATCAATGGAACTCACTGTGATATTTCCCTAATGCATACAATGTGTGCTGATCATGTCCTTTCACCCTTAACCTGCCTTGATCTCAATCTTCTTTACTGGTAAACTGAAGCACACAGTGCTAGCCACATTCCTCAGTTTTTCTTGGTCAGCCTCTAAGTTATGTTTGATGTGCACTGATGGCACAAATTCTCCCTGAGAGTCTTCAGCCCATTAGTGGCAATCTCCAACAAGAGATTCATTAAGGACCTCACCAGATCTAAGAATTTATTATTCTAGGGTTGGAGCAAGGAAGGGGAATGAGGAAGACACAATGTTACTTACTTTTCAAAGAAATGTCTGATGATCAGCAAGAGAAAAGCATATGGGATCGTCATATACAAATGAGAAGGTTTGACAAAGACGAGTCCATCGTGATCTTCAAGATCTGACCACTGTATTGTTGGAGGAAGCCAGAATCGTTCCAGCCAGAACCATTCCTTAAACATCTGAAACATTCTGCACAAGTGAAAAGAATACATTAGACTGCCAAATCAACACTTAAGAAACACTGAGCACCTTCACTCAAAATTTCCAAACCAGACTAATTTTGAAAATAAAGCAAAAATGGAATACTACTATATCATCATCATCATCATCATCACCATACTGGGTATTGAACCCAGGGGCACTTTACCACTGAGTTACTTCCCCAGCCCTTTTTACTTTTTATTTTGAGACTATGTTTCACTAAGTTGCCCAGGCTGGTCTCAAATCTGTGATCCTCCTGCCTCAGCCTCCTCTGTCTCTGGGATTACAGGCATGCACCATTGCACCCAGCCTGGAGTATTTTTACTTAATGGGTTTCATGACCCCTCTCTGCATAAAACAAGAATTAATCTTTTAATACTCCCAGAACAATTTGGCTATGGAGTGGAAAACTAAAGTTTAGCATACTACTGTTCACACTTTTGGCAGCACACGTGAATATCAGGGGTATGTATTTTCCTGTTATATGCATCCAGGATATCAAATTTTTTAATTTTTAATTTTCTATGACTTCAAATACTAAAAGTCAAGCACATGAAAGCTCCGAGCAGGTATAAGTCTTCACTAGTACCGTAAAAATTTTCCTAAAAGAAATATTACAAGGAATTCAAATTAGTCCATGTCATTAACTATTTTTGGAGACTATTACTTATGAGTACTATGCTAGGCACTGAGGTCACAAAGATGAATAAGACAAGGTTCCTGTCTTGAGGACCGAATAGCCTTGTAGACAAGGCAGATGTCAACAGGTGACTTTATCATACTTTTTTAGGTACAATATAAAAAATATTTACAAGGGTATACCAGGGTGCTACAGGAAGAAGATGGTGGGCACTGAACCCAGCCAGGCAGTGTCATGGAAAGATAACTGAAATAGATGGTCCTCGAGATGTCTTGAATAAGAAGGGGAAATAAACCAAGCAAGAAAAGGTTGAAAGCTAGAGATGAGGGAATATAAGACTTAAGAGAAAGAACTATGGTCAAGTACAGAATAACAGAATTGGATTCTGTAGAAAAAGCAGTGTTTTGCCTGTGCTCTCACACCACAACAGGCAACAGAGAAGACGTCTGTGATCCCAGAAGGTATGGTGTTTCTCCCCACCAGCAAGCAAGCAGCTCTGCAGCAGTGGGCCCTTACTGGTTGTCCTCCAATTAAATTCTATTTTGAAACTACCTGCCTGGAGATAATGTCATATCTCATAGCTTGAGAACTCAGTCCCAAGACTGTCATCCTGCCCCCACGTTAAATGCCAATCTGAAAGCCCAGGGTGTTTTACATGTGCTTCCGGCAACTGGTTATACATGTGTGATTCCTACAACCTTCTTCTGGGTTCAATTAATTTGCTAATTGAAACACATACTTACGTTTACTGGTTTATTATCAAGGATGCTGATAAAGAGAAGCATTGGGCAGAGCTTCCATGCTATGTGTGGGAGCACCACCCTCCAGAAAGTTCCACATGTTCAGCCATCTGGAGGCTCTCTGAACCCCATCCTTTTGGAGGTTTCATGGAAACTTCATTACATAAGCATGAATGAATAGATAGATCATTAGCCACTAGTGAAGGATTTAACCATTACTCTCCACCTTCTGCCAAGGTTGTCAGGGGTAGGGTCTTTGCTGGGCTCAGCCCATCCTGAGGCTGCCCTCAGTGAACTCATTAGCATACAAAAAGATACTGACCCTTCAGAGACTCCAAGATGTTGTAGGAATATGCCAGGAAATGGGGATGAAGAGGAGATATAAAATTCACAATATCCCTTTGATGTTTTAATCTCATTGTTTAGGCTGTGCCCATTTTGATCTTGGCTTATAATGTTTATGTAGGGGTTACCACTATAAATAATTCTTTGTTCATTATACGCAAACATTGAATCAAGATGTATTGAAAGCCATTGACACTGTAATGCACAATAGCCAAAAACACTTAAAAGGAGATAGAAAAAAGAGTTGAAGACAGCCCCCTGGAAAATGTAGTTCAAACTGAGAATAAATCAATAAATCTACATTATTCACTCTTCCTTCATGTGCTGCCACCAAACATCAATTACTGCAGCTTCAAAAGTGTTAAGAATCCCTTCTTTTACATCATATGCAAAAATTAAGTAGCAATGAAGCACAGACCTAAATATAAAGTCTAAAGTTATAAATACCTTAGAAGGAAAATACAGGAATAAATCTCAGTGACCTTGGCTTAGGCAAAACCTTCTTACATATGACACAAAACCTAAGCAACAAAAGAAAAAATACAGCATTCCATCAAAATTAAAACTTTTTCATCTCAATGGCAATCATCAAGAAAATAAAAAGACAACCCACAGAATTGGAGAAAATTTGAAAACCATGCACCTGATAAGGCATTCGTGTTTAAAATATGTAATTCTTACAATTCCAGAAATAAAAAGACAAGTACCAATTTAAAAATAGGCAAAGGATCTGAACTGACATTTCACCAAAAAGAATATACAAATGACCAATAAGCACAGGAAGGAATGCTCAGCATTACTAGTCACAGGAGAAATGCAAATCAAAACCGCACCCAAAAATACCCTTCACACCCACTAGTGGATGTAATAAAAAGATAACAAGTGTTGGTGGCACATGGAGAAACTGGAATGCTGCGGCACTCCTGGTAGGAATGTAAAATGGTGCTGCTCCTATGGAAAACTGCCTGGCAGCTCCTGGAGATGATAAATACACAGTTACTATATGACCTAGCAATTCTACTGCTAGTACTACTTAAGAAAATTGAAAGGATAAATGCTACAACTCATATTATCCTTAAAAATTTTATGCTGCCTAAAAGTGTCCAGACACAAGCTGGGCATGGTGGCACATGCCTGTCATCCTGGCAGCCAGGGAGGCTGAGGCAGAAGGATTGCAAGTTCAAAGTCAGTCTCAGAAATTTAGTGAGACCCAAGCAACTTAGCAAGATCCTGTCTCAAAATAAAATTAGAAAAGGCTGGGGATGTGGCTCAGTGGTTAAGTGGCACGAGAGAGGACAGAGAGTGAGAGAGAGAGAGATACCAGACACAAAAGGCCAGATTATATGATATGTTGTATGTGAAATGTTTAGAATAAGAAAATCCACAGAGACAGAAAGTAGATTAGATGTTCCTAAGACTGGGGTGAGAGAGGTGTGATTGGAAGGGAATGGGAAGTGACTTTATTATAGAATTAGAAGCTGCTTTTGGTAGAAACGCTGACTCTTCATTTGGGCCTGCAGATGCACAATGGGTACCTAAAAGCAGGATAAAGACTGGCATCTCTGCCTTCATTTTGTATCTGTCTTCTTTTTTACCTTAAAGTTTGAATCAGATTTCTGCTTAACTTTGTACATTGGCATATCTTGATGAATCATTCGTTTATCTAAAGTTGGTAATCCATTGCCTTCAAAGCTGAAGACACCCAAGGCAAGAGTATTTTCAAGATATGCTTGTGAGATAGGAATTTTGGAATTAAGGAAAAGATACTGAGTCTCAAATTAAGTGCCCATAAACCACTGAAATGCAGAAAGCACCCATAAACAATTGCCACTTCTCAGCAACATGCCCTTGGCCCATACCCTTGATTTGCATCCTTGACCCAAATCTTTGTAACATAAGGGCAATGCACAGCACAGGGAAAGCCAACAGGAAATGATGTAACTCTACCCTGGGTCCACCTCAAATCCAGGCCCTAGCACCAGTCATCTATACATATTAACACCCAACACCAAGGGTCTGCTGTCTCTCCCTCTGTGGATAGTCCACATTTGCCTTTGAGTGTGTATTCTTTGCTTTACTCCAAAGGCGTTTCTTTTGAGACAGGTTCCATTCTTTTTTGAATATGTATCTACTTTCCTAAATAAACTCGCCTATGCCTTTGGCTTGTGCTGAAATTCTTTCCTGTCACATATGCCAAGAACCTCACTGGTCCTGAGTCAAGTTCCCTCTTCTCTCTGGGAACTTTCTTGTACCCTTTTTCAGAGACATGTTTTCTCCCATGACACAGAGACATTTGACTTGCAGCTTTTACAATGTATACCTAGGAGAGTGGTGTACACCTAGATGTCTCCAGTCATTGCCCTACACCTTTCAGGAACAGCAGAACCTTGAAGACTAATCATCCCAGGAAGAGACTGCCCTCCAAACAGGAGCAATCACCTCATGGTGAGATAGGAATTTAGGGATACACAGAGAACGCCAAATTTCAAAAGAGAAATGCCCATAAGTTATGGGAACACAGAAGCAACTCCTGAGCAGCCCAGCCTGTGTTGCCCCCCTGTCTTGTCCTTGCTTGCATTTTCTAACTGGTTAATGAAAAACCAAAACTGCAGGACAACCACAAGATATCTGAAGGAAACACTCCTGTAGGAAGCATGTGCATTAAACACTTTGGTGACTGAGAAACGACTCTAGCCCCATTACAACAGTAAGATGCACACCACCCTGGGTGGAGATTTAAGATGCTAACCAGACATTTGATGTAGGAAACAGCATGATTAGAACATACAAGGGCAATATGCAAGCACAAGGAAAACTGGCATGAACTTGCATAACCCTGTCCTGACTCAACCTCTAGTTCAGCCTCCTTGCCCCCTAACCGAGCTGTCCTCTTCCAGGATCAGAGGCATGAGAGATAAACATCCTCAGCAGGGAGTAGAGACTGTCCCCTCAAGCAATGACTTCTCCAGAGTCACCTTGCAGAACTAGATCCAAGATAACAATCAACCAGACCACCATTTGACCAATTATGCATGACTCTCACCCTTTGCCCTAATTCTTTCCTCTATTTAAACCTAAAGCTCATGTCAGTACCCCAAAGACAGGGCTGAGATGTTTGATCTCACTGTGCCTTCCCAGTATAGCCATATTGATTAGAGTTTCTTTCTGGCTTTTCACCACTACATTTTCCACTTGGATGGGGGGTGAGTGGTCAGATTTGATTCACTGGGACCCCAGAGTCTAGCCTCTAGCCTAGAACTCTGGTAACAGCTTGAGAAGAAGTATAGCATTTCTTTAGGGGGTTATAAAAAATTCAAAAATTGTGTGGTATTGGTGGTACAACTCTATGAAAATACTAGAAAACACTGATTCTCCCACTTTAAATAATGTATAGTTTGTGAATTATATGTCAAAAAGAAAACAAAAAGTCGGCATGCCTCCTCAGCTTCATCACTTTTTAACCTTTTCCCCCTTTAATCCATGGATCCTGAACTTCATGCTAGAGCTCCCTATTATTTCATTCATTGGGCTTAAGTTTCACCTCCCAAATTCACCTGAGTCAAGCCTGTGTCTTCAAACCCAAAAGAACAAATAACTGAAAGAAAGACTATACTCAGATTCTGACTTCAGCATGATTTTTAAGTATATGACTTCCTGCCTGGGGAGAAAAATTGCAAGCTTTAAAAAGAAAAAACAAGGGGTGGGGTTGTAGCTTGGTGATAAGATGTTTATAGAGCATGCACGAGGTCCTGGGTTCAATCTCCAATACCACAAAACAAAACAAAAACTCCCCTGAAAAATCAGCTCACCCAGATGAGAGAATAAAAGTGTCCACTAGACCTCCATAAGTCAGCATGTTAGCTCTAGTCTTGGGCTTTAATAATACAGACTTCCCTCTAGTCAGCCTCTTTACCACATCCTCCCCCAACCCTTTCTTTCCGTCAAGATAAGATTAGAGACTAAACAGAGAGAAATGAGGTGAAGAGACGTGGAACAAGTGCTCTCTTCTGATCCTCCATGCCATTTCAATCTATTTCTAGGAAACAAGACACATACTCTTGGTTCCTTGGCAGCTGCTCCTAATGTCACCACCTGTGCTAACCCATAACTACTACCTCTAGCATCCTTTACAGTCACCTTTCCCTGACCCTAGTGTATAGGACAGACCATTTTTGGGATAACAGCACCCCACATTCATAGAAGACGGGAAAAATCACTACCATGCATGAGCTGGTGCAAAGCTCTGCCCACCATGAAAGCCACATGCACAGCTCTCTATCCACTATCATCATGGAGGGCTTAGACACCCCAAATCACCTGTTTTCTTTGGACTTTAGATCCAGAGAAGATAATGCCACCCAGCAGCAGCATATGGCACCCTGCCCTGGCTGCCGCTGCTATTGCTGAAAAGATAGTTGCTTCTGAGCTTCTTAACTTTCCGAATTGCCTTGATTTCTACTGTTGTCCAAGTCTGGTACAACAGTCCTCTTTCATGTGAGCACCTTCATTAAAGTCCTTTGTTTAAATACTAAGAAAGAAGAGGATTCTGTCACCTGCAGCCAAGATTCCTGAGTGACACACTTCGTATCTTCCACAAACTCCTTTAGTAGAACTAGTAGCTCCAATTCAGTTGTATGAACCTTAAATTTAGCAGAGATGCCCATCCTTAAGACTTCCTTCTAAAGCTTACATGGAGAAGTAGAACTCCCCTTCATAGCCAAAGAATGGAAGGCAGACTTACTAGACTTTGTCCACTTATCCTTCTATTTAGCCTCTTATCTCATCTTGCCAACAATGGGCACTCATTTGTTCCTTTATCTTCTTCCTTTCTCTCCCACTTTTACCTCCGTTTTACCTAAGTTTTAAATCTGACAGTGGCACTTACAGTCACTGAATAAAGTCTTTTCGTTTGGTTGGCTGATTGTTTATTTAATTTGTTGTTCCAAAGAGGCTGCCGGCCTCCCTGATACAGCTTTAAAAAGATGCTCGGTAATGACGGAAGCTAGTACCTATCCAGGGAGAAAAATGGTAAGTTCGTGCTACAATATTTCACCAATACCCAGAAAGAAAGGACAATTACAAAATATTGAAATGGAGAGACACCTTGGTTTTAAAAGCTCCTCAAATTACTGCTCTGAAAAATGTCATAAGCATTTGAAGCAATGCAATGCTTCTGTCATTTAGGGTTCCTTTTGATCAGTCTGAGAGGCTCACTAACTCCCACATTAAATTCTTAGCCCATCTCTCAGCTTTATTCATTTGGCTTACCTCTAGGACTTTCTGACAATTTAAAAGTACACTGTTAGAGCCAGGCACCTGTAGCCCCAGCTATTGGGAAAGGCCAAGCAGAGAGCACTCGAGGCCAGGAGTGCAAGACACTGTGAGTAACATAGTTAGCCCTATCTCAAAATCAATAGATAGATAAATAAACTCTTCAGTATCTCTGCTTAGATTTTCTTGGAAGCAAACATATTTATTTACTCCCTAGTTATTCCCAGTTCCTTTCTTTTTCTTTTCAGCTACTTAGTTCCTTTTTCCCATTGCTTGTATATTTTCTGAGTACTACAATTTTATTGATGTAAAAAATTTGAATTGATATAAAAAATCCAAAGCTATTTTTTGGGGGTTAAGGGGTACTGGGAATTGAACTCAGGGCATTCAACCACTGAGCCACATCCCCAGCCCTGAAGCTATTTCTTTAAATAAGAAATATTTAGAAAAATATGGGCAGATTTTTGGTTTTGTTTTGTTTTTGTTTTTGTAATCTGGGGGAAGTATTTGTAATGGAGGAGGCATCTCAGCCCAGCTGTGCTTTCCCACCTACTAATGCTTTAGAAGTTTCAGTAATTAACATTCTTATTTATTTATTTTTATTGCCATACTTGGGACAGAACCAGGGCCTCTTGTACGCTAGGCAGGCATTCTACCACTGAGCTACACCCCAGCTGCTACAGAAACTTTTAAACCCCGTTTTCGACTCCAGCTGCCAAAAATCCACAGGAAGACAGTCTAACAGAGGCAAGAGTTTATGGCTCATTATCATCTGACCTCACAGATATAGAACCCAATAGGGTGAGCCAGTTTCTCTGATGGACACCATTAAATAAAACCATCGGGGCCACAAGTTTATCACTATTTGAAGCAGGAGTTTTGTAAAGCACTCGAAAATATGACACTACAAACATTGTGGGTGGAGGTAAGAACTCCACATCAGACTAAGGCATCAGACAGCTTCTGGGGACATCCGTTGAATCCCTACTATAAGTGCCACATCAGCTATGAAGGTGCCTCTGTAGGACATAGCTCTCAATAGAGGAGTGACAAGAAAATACCTCTACAGAAGAAAATCTTTCTCAGAAGACAAATGACACTGAAATAAAGATATATTCCTGAGGGATGAATAAAAGAAAGATATCTTGAATTAATATTCACAATCTCTGAGTATTACTATAGTTGGAGGAGGTGAGAATTAGTGAGAGTTTTGGGGACTAGGTGAACAGCTAGGTTATAGCTGACCCAGGGTTCTCTGGTGAAGAGAAACTCAGCTCCATTAGAGGACCTTGTCCATCTTGGTAACTGTGGTCTACCAAGAGCTGGCCACACAATAACTATTTGTTGCATGAATAGACAGGAGGCTTACTGATACTGTAATGTATTTTGGAATAATAATGAGTGATACCATAGCTAAAAATGATATTTAACTTTATCTACAGTTTCATTTTTGTTGGTTTTAAAATAATTCTTAAAATTTGGTTCTAGGGTCAGGTAAACATGATTATCTACATCATATCAAGTCTGTTGTGGTTTTTTTTTTTTTTTTTTTGGAACTAACTATACAAACCAAGCCAAAAATACTGGTTATGTGTTTAAGATAAGACAAAGGAAAACATTAGCAGCTACTTGCTTCCTGTGAACAGTATTAAGAACAGGGCCAACTGCAAATTCCAATTCTAAAAGCATCTAAAATTGTGCCATTTCAAATGAATGAGACAATGCAAAATGATAGAACAACTTAACCCTAAAGGATATTATTGTGACTAAGTTAGTGCATTAAAATCCTATAAATGCCTAGGCTTATGGCTATAAGAAAACTGAGGAGAAAATGGAAAATAAACTCCTATACTTTGTGTTGAGAAGCAATTAACTTACAAAACACAATTTTAAACAATTCTTTCAAACTAAATTTTACAGTTACATCAATTTAAAGCCTTGAAGTAATTCAGAATAAACTTAGAGATTTAAAAAAGTTCAAAGAATTTGTAGCAAAAATGTGGTATCACCTCAAAGATGTCTTTGAAGGGTATCAAAATGTCCCCAAGTACACATTTATCCTGCCTGTGAGTTAGAGACCCCAACCCTAACCCCCAGTTTTGCCTGGGCACCTGACTGCCCTGCACATGAGGCAACAATTCCCAGTCTCCCTGTGGCTAGATGTGGCAAGCCACATGACACAGAAGTGGAACTGAGGTGGGTAATCTCCCTAAAGACTGAGCTGCAGGTTCTGGTTCTTCTCTTCCTGTCTGATAGCTGGAGATGAGGATGACAGGGCAGAAGCAACCTATGCAGCCAACTGGCTCATTCGTCCTGGCCCATTAGTATGTGGATGCTTCCATACAAGAGAAATGAACTTCTGTCTTACCTGAGTCATTGAATTGCTAATTCTCTTTGTTATAACAGTATATACTTTAACTCTAATTAATCCGTATAAAGGGTATAAAGGAGACATAAGCAACAACTATACTTTGTATTGCTTCCAGGTAGACTATAAAATCTGGAGACTTTTACTCATTTTAAAAAAAGACCATTATGAGAATAAAAAGGCAAGCTGCAGACTGTGAGAAAATCTTTTAAATATTTGCAATACAAAGAACTGGTATCAAGAATATGCATCTTTACATATAAAGATATATAACTCAGTAAAACATAAATCAGAGGACCTCTTCTATAAGCAATCTGCTGGGGACCGAGGTTTCCACTAACATTCCGCCTCGTGAGGAGTAGTTAAGTATTTGCTCTGCCTATAGGGCTTCTTGTTTGGAGCTTGTGCTAGTTATCTATTTGATGCCTCTCAGGGGCAAATTCACCATTTGGCCTGTTCTGGGAAAATTATCGAATCCCTTACGTACTTTCCTGTTGCCAACTGACCCCTTTGTCAGTAGAGGGTAGTGGCGAGACATTTTGCTTCCTAGTTGTGGAAAGCTCACAGTGAAGGGCTCCAGCGCCCCAGCAGCCTGCAGATTCCAGTCCCTCACTTGAGGGTTTTTTTGGCAGAGGGCCTCCAGTGAAATACCTCCCAACAAACAGCCCTTCCCAGAACTCTAGAGGACAACTTCATGGCAAGTTCCGGAGGGCTGGTCTCCAGCAAATTCTGCTGGTACCTGAAAGACTCTGTGTCTCAGTGCTGAGGAGCCTCTTCTTTGGGTGCTCGCCATCCCAGGGGTTGTGCCTGTTTCCTACATCTGCTATTGCTATATTCTTTAGGGTTTTTCTCACTGATTATGCCCTGGTGAATTCAGTCCTGACGGGGCCCAGTCTTTCTTGATGGGAAAGTCCAGCCATCTTTATGTGCTTACTGTAATCCTAGAAGGCCAAGGGTTTCTTGAGAAAGTTAGCAAGACCTCTGAAGTTCACAGGATCAGGGGAACCTGATCTCAGTTTTCCTCCAGTACTTTTAGTACTGTTTGCTTTCCTCTGCTGTGCCATAGACTAATGATGACTTCAAGTTTCATGAAGATATGATTCCACCCTTCTGCTTCTGCTAATTCTAAAACTTAGGTTATGTTCACATTAGCCAGCTATCACTTTCTATACTAGGGCAATAATTTTTATTGTTGCTAAACATAGTTGGGATATTTTCCAAGCAAACTTAGTAATCTCCTAAAATGCCATTTGTCTAGGGTCAAGGTCCCTTTTAGGACAGAACTGTTCCCTACTGTTCTTTTCTTCCAGCCATGCACTAAAACTTCACAGAATGCCTTAATATAGGTTGCCATCCATCAACCCCTTCCTAACCTAAATCTTGAGTCAATGAATTGTGATTTCTATAAGAACTCTAGGCAGAGTTCCTGACTACTATCGTGTGTAGGAGAAACTCTACCCAGAAAAGGTTCCTCCAGAGGCCTATTGTCCAAAATGACTTTGACTTGTCTGGTGGCAGCTCTCTCCCTCCCCTTGCCCTGCAGACTATCCTGAGATTCTTGTACAATGGCCCTGGATGATAGGGGCCCCTGTCTACTTCTCCAGTCATCCTATGTCACCCTTCCCCTCACTCTTGGACACCACAGCCACAACCAGGTCTTCTTTCTAACCCTTCAGAATAAAGCCAAAGGCCCTTCTAGCCTTGGAGCAGGTACACAGGTTCTTCCCACATATCTTCACCCCACTCTCCTCCTGACCCCTCAGGTCTCCAGTTTAGTGTCTGGAAGGTCTTCGTCCAGACTTTCTAGGACCTTCGCTCCCCCGACACAACCCCCAAAGCTAAATGAAGGACTCCTATGAAGTACTCCTGTCATTCCCCACTCTATTTCTTCATAATGTATCAAATTTGCAATTACATATTTGTACATTGATTTGACTAAGACCTGACTCTCGTCTGAGGCTTCAAGATCCATGAAAGCAGAGACTACTTTGTAGGATTTGTTAGCATTACTAACTTGGCATATATCATGGGAGGAGAATAACACACGGCCAAGCACATGCACTTCAGAGCTAGGTTGCCTAAGCCTAAAGTCTGGCTCTGACAGTTAACTAGCATGAGCTCTTGAATAACTAACTTATCTCAGTTTCCCTATTTACCAAAGGGAGCTAGCAATCATACCTCCCTGCAGGGTTATTAGGATGAGTCTGTGGGTAAACACTTGTAAATCACTTTATTACATGTCTGCTAAATGATAAATTGAGATAAAGCTATTAAATATCATGAAGTCATTCTAAAGAGAGAAATTAAATGAACTTTCAGGCCCTAAAATTCTGTAACTGACATCAATTAAATTAGAAGAAGTTATTTAAAAATAATATTCAGGGCTAACTATGACATAGTAAAGCTATTACAATCATACGTTTCCAGTGACACATAAATGATACCAACATTTTGGAAGTCAGATAGTGAATTTTAGGAGTCACTAAAATGATTAGGCCTTTCTAGGAAGACACATAGAACCACACGAAATTTTTCCTTTTAAAACCATAGTTAAGGGCTGGGGATATAGCTCAGTTGGTAGATATAGCTCGCATGCACAAGGCCCTGGGTTCAATCCCCAGCACCACAAAAAAAAAAAAAAAAAAAAACAACAACAAAAAAAAACAAAAACATAGTTAATATAATACACTAATAAATACATAAAACTATAGTTAATAAATTCAATGCTAGCAATATTCATTTTTTAAAAACTCAGTATAATGTACATTTCAAGTACATTTTGAAATGTTAATTCCAGGTAATAATATTAAGATGATGTTAAAAATTATAAAATTTATCAACCCCAAAAATGCTTGTGACATACTAAAAATCAAAATCCAAATTCAAAGTTATATTTATGCAGTGATCATATATAATGGGATATAGTATTATCATATTATGCAATTTTATACATATATATGTATGTATATGAAGACAAAAACTAGAAAGAAACATGAAAAATAATTGATATACTAAAATTCTGGGTGGTTCAAATTTGTAAAATACTGTTGATTCAATATTAGAAAATCTATAATTTTTTCTTATTTAACAATGTAAGTTAAGAAAAGCTAATTAAAAATATATATATATACAACATCTAGCCCAACCTTTGAGATATGAAGAAACAGAGTCCCAAGGAAATAAAATTGCTTTATCTAAGCAAACCAATGTTTTTCTAACATAACCAGTTCCTCCTGACAAAAAGGTAATAATGTGATTTATTTCACATTAATTTTTTTAAGAGCCTAATTTTTTAAGTAAATGTTTTTATATATAAAAGTTAATGGCCAGGTATAGTAGCACATGCCCATAATCCCAGTTACTCAGGAGGCTTAGGAAGAAAGAATGTAAGTTTCAAGTCAACTTAGGCAATTTAGTGAGACCATATCTGGGTTCAATCACCAGTACTGGGGGGCAGGGAGGCTAATGGCTGATTTCAATAAGGCAAGTTGGTTATCTTCATGAAAGTTTATCACAGCATTTTTACACATGTGAACAGCTAAATATTGAGAATATCGTATCTTAATAATTTTCAAGAAAATATAAAAAGGTGGAGTTGCAAATTGATGCAGCTACTCTAGAAAGCAGTATGGAGATTTCTCAGAAAACTTGGAATGGACCCACCATTTGACCCAGTTATCCCACTCCTTAGTTTATAGCTAAAGGACTTAAAATAAGCATACTACAGTCACACAGTCACATCAATGTTTATAGCAGCTCAATACACAATACCTAGATTGTGGAACTAACCTACATGCCCTTCAATAGATGAATGGCTAAAGAAGCTGTGGTATATATACACAATGGAATATTATTTAGCCACAAAGAAGAATAAAATTATGGCATTTGCAGGTAAATGGATGGAGTTGGAGAATATCATGCTAAGTGAAATAAACCAATCCCAAAAAACCAAAGGCTCAATATTTTCTCTGATAAGTGAATGATGATACATAATGAGAGGTGGGGTGGGTAAGAGAAGAATAGAGGAACTTTGGATTGTGTAGAGGGAAATTAGAGGGGGAGGGGGCTAGAGAAGGAAAGGTAGTGAAATGAGACAGATCATTACCCTATGTACATGTATGATCACACGAATACTGTGAATCTACATGGTATAAAACCATAGAAATGACAAGTTGTACACCATTTGTGTACAATGAATCAAAATGCAGTCTTAAAAATAAAATTAAATAAAATTAAGAAAAAATAGGAAGACAGGTTCTTGAGATGAACCTATAAACTGACTTAAGAGTCTGGAAGTGTAAAGACATGAAGTTACAGCAAGTAATCTCCCCAAAATGTTCTCCTTCCTGAAGCTTCCTCATCTCTGCCCTCCTCATTAAGTGAACAGAAATTGCCAAAGCCCTGCAAAGGAAGGTAAGAGTGCCAAGATATTTCTTTAGACTGATAATATGGATATAAACTTGCAGAAAAACAGGTACGACTACAACCAGAAGAACGTAAAGCAAAGTTACAGAATAGATAAGGTAGGATAATATAATGTCTTAGGGTTCGAGGTGACTGGGAAGGACTCCATGAGAAAGTTTCATAGGATTGACATTCTGCCTTCAAAGGCAGCACTCCCCTCCCCACCATCTTTGGTTCTTCTTCTGTTAAATTTTCTGTTAATTTTAGGAGACTGAGAAATGTATTAAGTCTCTGGGTAACTAGGTAATGGTGTCCTGTCGCAATGTTAAGAAATTTTAACCAAAACAACATCACGTCAGCATTTCCTTTCCAATTGCTACCAAATATTTTCCTCTCCAGTAGCTCCTTCCTTGCAAGTTCTCCTCCCTTATTCAGTGAGTCACATCTTGCTTCATAAGTTACCCTGTTATTAGTCTCAGGCACAAGTGAGTGGTTCAGGCAAAAGCAAGGGAGCTGGGAACCTGCTACTGGTGACTCACAAAGAGCCTAAGGTGAGTCATCTGGACCTGTCTCAGTTCTCCATTGAGAGACTGAAAGATTGGCTTAGTGTTCGCAGAGACCTTCTGTGTGATACTCAAGGGTGCTTCCCCATGACTCCATCCTGTTAGAGAGGGTTCCATCAGTAAGGCCATCATACAAGTGGCAACCTGGTTATTGATGAATAAAATGAAAAAATAAACCAACAAAAATGAATGCAGTGCTTTATACTCCAAGTAGTTCACTGTCTTTCACAGAGCCTACACATTAAGAGATTTAAAATATAAACATGAATTTTTTTAATCACTAAAGAAGATATGTGCAAAATCTTAAGAGAGAACTATGACTCTAGAGTCAGGAAGCCCAGTTTGAGGACCAGTCCTGTCACTTAATAGCCAAGTGGTCTTGGGTAACTCCATCTCTCTAAATCTTCATTGCTCACCTGTTAAATGGGGTTAATTCCACCTCCTACAAAGATGTATTATAGGATTAAGGGAGATTAACTATAAAGACATACCTGAGCACAGTGAAGTGCTGTATAAATGTTATATAGCAATCTGAGCTTATTATCCCAACCTATTGGATACAGAAAAGAATCTGCTATAATCTAGTTTAAATAATAAGGTAGATACTAAGTTTAACAAGATTCCTCAGGGAGAATGTTGGGAGACACCTCTGCTTCCTTTTCTTTTCTTTCTCTTTCTTCTCATCTCTTTTCTTTCCTTCCTTTATTTTTGGTACTAGGGCCTACACCCAGAGTGCTTAACCACTAAGCCACATCTCCAGACCTTTTTTTATATTTTATTTAGAGACAGGGTCTTGCTGAGTTGCTTAAGGCCTTGCTAAGTTGCTGAGGTGGGCCTTTAACTCATGATTCTCCTGCCTCAGCCTCCCAAGCTGCTGGGATAACAGGTATTCACCACCATCACTGGCCCCTGCTTTCTCACAGCCCTCCCCTACCACATTCCCATCATCTCTCTCATGATGGGAATAGACCACTGGTTTCATATACTTATTTCTGTAAGGAAAGTCTACATAAAAGCAAAAAACCTAGGGAACAAGTCTTGGAGAGGCAGAAGTGCAGAGAGTCATGTGATTCCATACTTTCCGATGATGGGATTTACCTGGGGATGGGAAGAATGTCCTGCCCCAACCCCAACACACTAGGTATAATTTACAGAGCAGGACATATGGAAACCCAAGACCTAGTGGCCTATTAATAAGGGTTTGTGAATCTGATTGCTACACTCAACCCTTCCAGCAATATGACTAGTGATGTTTTCTAAGTTTTTAATTACTCATCTGTAAGATAGGTGTAGCAATATTCATTTTTAAAGGTTTAGGTTAGGATTAAATAAGGTCACGTGTACAGATCACTTTAGTGTGTTGCCTTTCATACAATTACCCAGTAAGCTATGAGTGTTAGTACTGTGGTTACCATGTACATTTCCTCAGCAATGGCACTGTGGTCTTTGATGGCACGATGGCCAGCCATCACTCCCTGACTTCCTATAATACCCTGTGTAGTGTTTAGGTCACCCAGAGCTGGTGCCATGAGAGAGCAGCTCTTCTGAGGGAGGAGTGTCACTTGACAGGCTAAATCACTTCCTCAGTGACAGCAGGACTCTTACATCATGGAACCACAGGCATCACTTTATGGAAGACACAAGGACCTAGGGAAGGGTATGAGGCCACACCTCAGACAAGCGGGAATCTGGAACAGATACGGGGCAAGTTGGGTCACTTTTAGGGAAGAACTGGGGTTACTAAGGTACAATGATGAAGCAAGCCCCAATTTTAATATTTTAAAATATATGTTTATATGACATTTAAAGGTGGGGTTTCCTGTTGTACAGCCTGCCACCCCCACAAAATGAAGCACCCCTTGGAAAAGAACAGATGACAAAGATTCTAGTGATCTCCAGATGAGGGCGGGTTCAGTGGGTGTGACCACTTAGGGAGAGGGCAGAAAATGGAGAAGGGGTGCAGAAAAATCACCTGGTCTCAACTGCTTTCTTCTGGGACTCTAAAATCATTGGAAAAATTGAAACAATAAAAAGCAAGATTTCTCTCTGGTCAAAGATCAGTGGTATTGGGCTAGAGGATTGGGCACCTGTTGGAATAGTCATAGTTTTCTCCCTTCAGCAAATCGCCAGGTCATCGGTTTTTCTTCTTTGGCTAGGGCAGTTGCTGCCTCTATCAATGGCTACCAGCTCTTGCAATTTATTTACCAAAAGAAAATAAATCAGAAGGTCGAAACTGGAAAACAGCTAGTTATTCCTATCTACCTTCTATCTAATGCAAGAATCCCCTTAAAAGAAAAAAAAAAAAAAGATAACACTCAGTTTTTAAATAGACAGAAAGGGGAGAGGGAAAGACTGATATTTTATATAAATAAAAATGGTTTCAGGTTGCTCTGCAAAATCTGGAATATAGGGAATATATTTAATTCACTCAATATACTTCTTTGGATTGATGATTAAATCTATGGCTTTAAATTTAGATGTATTTTGTATGTAGAGGTGCTGGATAGAAAAAAGTCCTGGGTATATTGTTGAAAAATCTATTGGATATGAGGGCAATCTGGCTGTGATATCTGTCACCCATTGATCCCTAGGGTTGAAACTGTAGCCTATTATTTTAAAAAAATTTCCCTGGGTTTCTAGGTTTTTCAAATACACATTTTTCCCAAAGAGGATATCCTTAAATTTTATCAAGATACATTTATATACTTTCTATTCCATCTCTCTGATGGCTGACTATTAAGGAAAATTAGCTAGTTTTAATGAGAGAAAATAGAGTGCTAACATACATGGGTTCCTAGCTCAATACCACATCTGGCATGTTACCAGCTCCCTTTCCCTGGGGGAATTAGTCAACATGTGACAACATGATTTTTTAATTGTTCCTCCATTGATCCTGATCAGGGAACTATGAGTTTCTATAATTTCTTCTTAAATTTTCTTCTTGGGCTGGGGGTGTAGGTTAGTGATAGAGCATGTGCTTATCCCATGAAGGGACCTGGGTTCCATCCCTAGCACCAGAAATAAATCAATGAATAAAATTTCTTCCTTAAACTAAGAATTACTGAATATGTGCGAACATACAGAAGAGAGAGGGATGGAATTGGAGTTGAACTATTGAACCGATACCCCCTTACATGATCTTTTTTTTTTTTTTTTTTTTTTTTTTTTTTGCGGTACTGGGGATCTAACTCAGGGCCTTGTGCTTGCAAGGCAAGCACTCTACCAGCTGAGTTATCTCCCCAGCCCCCCTTACATGATCTTAAAACAAAAAAAATGAATCTCTGAGAGAAAATACACAAAAGAGTCACATGATACTCTACTCCAAATATACCAAGTGGAAGTACTGTCTAAAATAAACATAAGAGATACTCTTCCAGGTCTTGGTGGATTCTCTGAAAATATGCTAGCAGATGGTGTCTATCTGAGCCTCAATGAAGACCTTTTATTCATGGGAAGGGACAGCCTTGGATTACCCTTCTTCCTTGCCAAGTAAGCCTCTCTTCCTGCTGGGCACCTGAAGATGGGAATGTTACTCATCAGTCATCTTATGAAACCTTAGCAATATTGACCTTTGCTATGCTGTTAGGTGGATACTGTTAGGAGATGTTTATGGAGGATGACAGGAAAAGAGAAATACTATTTACATATTTGACATCCTGAAACTGCTCAGTCTTTGTCACTCTCTTGCACATCAACAGATGATATGATCAAGTGCCACCTGTATGTCAAAGGCATTGAGCTGGATGCCCAGGAGCAGCCCTACCCTTACACTCTGACCTTAATTGAACACATCCCACTCTGGTCATCCTCTGATCACACCTCTCCTATGGGATTAGGAGTCCACAGACCCAAAGGATCATGCCCACCCACACATCATGCACCCTTTCTAAATTTGCTAGGAGTACCTTGGATCCTAGAATCCTTGCCCAAATAGTTCTGAGCCCATTTTCAGAGCCTGGATGGGCTCTTTCCCAGGTCTGTTTTCACGAAAGTAACATCACAGTACACTCCTAGGCCTAGGGAGTCAAAAGGAGACTGTTGGAGTAGAGGAGAGGAAGAACCAAGCCTTAGACACATAGAATGGAATGTCCACACACATGTGCATCAGGATCCTGGCCAAGTAGAAGAGAATTGGGTCTGGGAAGAGGGATAGGGCAAGGATGAGGTCTAGATGCCTCCACTAGTACTGTGGCCCTGGGCCCCAAAAGTATTAGGAATAGGCCTGTACTTTGGGCCTAGGATAGGTCTGCAATTCCAGAAGCCCCAGGAATTCTGGAAGTCAGGGATATGTTCAGACTGTGTAGCCACCTAGAGGGTCTGATAGCACAATCGAGAGAGAAATTCTCAGAACTTCTGATTGTCCAGCTGAACCACTGGAACTATAGGCCTTAACTGGGGTACAAGGTTATACATCTGGTTCCTGTGAATTTCAGTCTCTAACTAGCTTTTTAAGGCATAAACTTTGTTACTCCTATGTTGCTAAGATTTCTTAGTGTGAATTATGTCTTCAAAGTCAACATAATTTGAGAAAAGATCATAAAGGCCTGGTATAAAGATGATGGTTATACCACAGCACATGGGTTTTCAAAGGGCCAGTTGTGACTGTGGCTTTACATGTGAATTACTTGGGAGACATTTTTTAACTATACTTTCTACTTATCCAGGCTAATTAAATCAGGATCTCTGAAGATACAGTACTAGGTGCAATGTTGTTATTGTGGTATACATATAACAAACATGAACTGAAGTGTAGCATAGTAAAGTCCAAAAGCATAAAAGAATATTACTAGCACCCTAGACCCTTCCTCTGTGTCCCTGGCCCATCACTATCCACCTTCCTCAACTATCCCATCCCAACTTACACCACTATGGATTAATGCTACCTGTTCTTGAACTTTAATGAATAGAATCATGCTAAATGCATTCCTTGGCATCTAGATTCTTTCACTCAACTTTTAGGACTGAGATGAGTCCTTGACGCTGTATGTAACAGTTGCTCATTTTCACTGGTGTTTAATATTCTTTCATATGACTCTATCAATACCTGTTTTTCCACCCTATTGCTGATAGAAATTTGGGTTGTTTTGACTTTGGAGCTATAACAATTGATGCTGCTATCTATGAACATTCCTGAATGTGTCTTTAGGTAAACATATGTATGCATTTCCATGGGGGAAACCGTTAGCAGAAATGTCAGGTCATATGTCATGACCATACTCAGGTTTTGTAGCTATTGCAGAACAGTTTTCCAAAGCTGTTGTGCCAATTCACACTCCCATGAGAGTATATTAGAGTTCCAGCTGCTTAATTTCCTCACTGACACTTCTCATATCTGTCTTTTAAATTTTAACCTCTCTGGTGGGTATGCAGTGGTACTTCATTGTGGTCTAATCGACATTCCCTGATAGCCAACAAGATCGAGAGGTTCATGTTTCTTGGCCAATTGGAATGCTCCTTTGTGAATACCTGCTCAAACCTCTTGCCCCTTTTTCTATTGTGTTCACCTATCTTTCAAAATTGATTTACTTATTATGTCTTGGATATGACTCCTTGTTGGTTATAAGTGTGGCAAATGCTTCCTTTCCCTCAGCATCTTGGATTTTACTTTTTATGGCATGCTTGGAGAAATGGAAGTGCTTAATTTTAGTATAGTCCAATTTACAGATATTTTTTCAGGTTAGTACTTTTTTGTCTTGTTTACGAAATCACTGCTTACCTCAAGGTCATGAAT
The DNA here is from genome assembly GCF_902686445.1 of Sciurus carolinensis. Classification (NCBI taxonomy): domain Eukaryota; kingdom Metazoa; phylum Chordata; class Mammalia; order Rodentia; family Sciuridae; genus Sciurus; species Sciurus carolinensis. The sequence goes on from NC_062214.1 coordinate 67,958,362, forward strand.
AAATTATATTTTTTTCATCTAGAACAATGCTTTTCAGTAGGAAACAAAAATGAGTGTAACATGTAATCTTAAATTTAGTGGCTATACTTTTAAAAGTAAAAAAAAGTGAAATTAATTTTAATAACCCATTTTATGTAACCCAATATATCCAAAATATCATTTCAAAATATAATCAATATGAAAATTATTAATGAGATTTTGGGATTCCTTGTAAATATCTACCTTATTTTATACTTCAGATATGTTTTTATTGGAGCAGTTCCATTTTAGGTGCTTGACAGTCACATGGGAATGGTGTGCTTTACCTATCACATATAGATTAATACTTAGATCTGACTGAAATGTGAGGTGAGAATCAACAGTTTTTCCACGTGGACTTTCAAGTGGTAATCCTTTCCTGTGGTAACCACCTCATCAAAATCAAGGGTCTCAAAATCTGGAGATTCATTCTAGAATCTATAGCCTATCTTGTTGACTTATTGTGTTCTGCTTCTAGTTTATTTTTAGCAATTTCCTTGTTGTTTCAATTTTCATCTAGTAGAGAGAACCATTTCCAGTGGATTACCAAATTCATTAGCAGAAATTATATTTACAGAGTAGAATGAAGCAGAAAACAATATGTATCAAGCATTATTGTGTAAAATTATTATTTCAGGAAATTGTGAGTACATTCTAAGTTGAGATTTGGGAGGTATTTCTTACTATAAGTAAAACTGAAAAAAGTTTGAAAATCACGGCAATAGCATAATCTATGAGACAATCACTTTGGGAATCCAACTTGCATATTATTTTATAGTCATCATCTAGAGGAGATATGAACTTTTGCTCTTACACAATTGGTCATAGATCAGAAGTCTACATAAAGCAGATCTCTTTTGGAAACAAACCAGGTAAAGCCAGTTACAGCCAATGGAACAGGAGGGACTTGTAGTGAGACCCTGAACTTTGACCAAAACATAATATGGCAATGATCCTGTAATATACACATTATAAATGAAAATTGGTAACTTGCACAATTTTTCTTTTCTTTTTTTTGCATCAGCACAGTGCGTGTTTTTAAAGTTTTAATCATGGGTCAAACAGAAAACTTTGGAAGGCAGAAATAAAAGCCAATCTAGTTATTAAACCTTGACTTGTTTTAATCTTCATTATAGAAAAATGCTCTCAGAATTTCTTGTTTGAATCTTGAAGCGATTAGTTTATCATTCAGCCTGTGTCAGGATCAATCTAATCAACAATTACTTATTGACTATTCAATAAAATATGTCTGGCAAGAGAATCAAGATAAAACAAAAAGGCCTTTTTTCTGCACACAAGTACCCCATAGAGAATTAAACAGATTATCACATACTATTTTTCTTCACTAAGTACTTCATTTCAGAACATGAATATAGTTAAAAATTATTTCAAGCCCCTTAATATAATATTTTATCTCTTCACATAACCTAAATATATACCTTGCCTGTGAATTTCACATTTTTCCCATTAGTGAGAAATATATGAATCTTTGTTCCACTTTCATACTATGCACATGCAAAAAAGTTGTGTGTGTGTGTGTGTGTGTGTGTGTGTGTGTGTGTGTATACACACCAATTGGGGTCTTTAAACATAATTTATTTATTTATTTTAATTAGATTTTAGTTTAGTTCATGTTGCCAGCATTTAAAAATCTCAGTACAAGGACAAATCTTAAGGTAACATATATAGTTAGGCTGTAAAATGATAGGATTGATGGACTCAGAGGGCTTAGGAAAATAAGTCCCTCTTACTTTAGAATGCCTTCTTTCACAGTGCCAATTGTCTAGTCCGTGTAGGGCTTACACAAAGATTTCTTCAATTATCTGGGTCCACCCAGTAAATAGAACCACATATCTGAGCTGCATTAGACCAACATGGTGAGTGCACTGAGTATGGAAGTGTTTCCAGGAGAAGGAAGAATATAATTACCTTAGACTCCAGAGGGAGTTTCCCTGTATTTTTCTCTCCTGTCCTTTGGCTACAATCTGCAGTTTCTCAGGATTCAAAGTTAGGGACAGATTGAAAAAAAAAATTCTTGATGCCAACTGACCTACTCAATGAAATTGACTCCAGGATCTTTGTCAGTAAATAAATCAAATCCATCTTTATAAAGGTGAATATCTCTAGGTCAGTCGTTGTATTTCATCCTTCAGTTCACACTGGGGAGGCCCTGGGAAGCTCAAAGTTGTTGTGTGGATGGGATGGTCTGGGGCCCACGGTAAAGGAATAACTGCCATGCTACCCTCTGTCCTAAGAGGACCGAGCATCCTGGGAGTGGCCAGGCACCCTCCTCCTGGGTATATCAGCTCCTGGTAATGCTTCTGCCATGCCTTTGGGGGCTCAGGGAAACTCACATTACAATGCGCGCACGTGTGTGTGTATGTGTATGTGTGTGTGTGTGTGTGTGTGTGTGTGTGTGTGTGTTAAAGCATATATCTCCTGGTTTTCACTTGATACTTTGCAATGATTAGCACAACATACTTCCTTCACTTTTTTTTTTTTTACATTACTGGGGATTGAACCCAGGGGTGCTCTACCATTGAGCTACATTCCCCAGACCTTTTCACTTTTCATTTTGAGAAAAGTCTCACTAAGTTGCTGAGGCTGACCTCAAACAGGTCAGCCTCCTGCCTCAGCCTTCCAAGTTTCTGGGATTATAGGCAGACACCATTGCACTTGGCCACAAACTGACTTAAAAAGAAATGTCAGGGAAAAAAGAAAGGAATGTCTGATGTCCTTGCTTTTCCCCTGATTTTCACCATGCTTTGGGAGACTTTTAACATAAAACATTCATTACCCTGCAACAGAGGCAGTTTCAAAGTTGGACCAGCTGCACAAAGAAGATCTCAATAACCATAAAGAGATTTCCAAAAAAAAAAAAAAAATCCCAGTGTGACACAATAATTCAGCACCAGAGGATAATTAAGCTCCATGGGGCAGGACTTGTCTATCCTGTTCACTGCAGATATACCTATGCCTAGAAGAGTCTAGCACACCAAAAGCATCAACAAAAAAAGGCAAAATGGAGAATACTATTTATTGAGAATCTACCATTGTTCAGGCCATGTGGAAGGCACTTGGTATCTCTTATCCTTTTATTCCTTATGACAAAGCCCTATGTACTGGACACTATCACAATCTATATATAAATAAACAGAAAGCAGCAATTTGTATTTTAAAAATCTGTCTTTCTGGTCTGTGTTCTCTGTCCAGCTTGCCACCCGTTCACCCCAACAGTAGAAGTAAACTATTGATTGACTTTTAATCTTTTGCTATAAGACACTAGTTAGAATGTTTGAATATTATTGAGGGTTCAGAAACTCTTCCATGTGTTGAAGACTGTGGAGGACTGATGGAATAGTATGGGAGGAATTAGAGAGGCTCAAATCCTCTCTCTCAATATGCACAGAGGCAACAAAGTTTGGGCTTTCTTACTTTCCAGCTATACCACTGTAAATCTCACTAAATCTAAATTTCCTCATCTGAAGACTATTATGAGTCTCATCTCTTTGAATTAAATGTAAAAATACACACAAATACAAAGCAAGGATTATACATTAAATGTAGACTATAATTAATAAGTTATAAATACTAAATAGGTTATAAATAATAAATGTCAAGTATAACTAAGTCAGAATTACCTTCAAACTCAGTAAACTAATTTGGTCAATACTTTAGGAAAAGGCATCAATATTTTTAATGAGAGGACCACACAATTATTATCCATATGAACAAATGCCTAATATCTCTTTAAGGAATTTGCCCCTTTGGCCAGCAATTCTAATGATGAAATTTTAAGTGGAAATCCTCCTTAAGTAAATAAAAAGCTCATAGGTGGACAGGATTGAAGAGGTAAGGTATAAAGTCTGTACCCTGTACCCTCATGCATGGTAGAGATAGCACTTGAACATAATCAATTGATGAATAAATTAATATTCATCATCTGGGGAATCCCAGAGGTTTCTTTCCCTAGCTCTATATAAAGATTTTTAGAAAACAAAAATGCTTAAAAAAAGTTTACTAAACATTTGCTGGGATTAGAAAAAAATAAACTTCTCTTTTGTTCTTCTGCATGAAGCTGGTGGATTTAGAAAAAAAATCAGCTAATTTCTTATGGGCAAGACTTTGAGCATTATAGTTCTCAAGACAGAACCACCTTGAAGACGTCTGTCACCATGAGGTGAGCAAATCCTGCCTTGCTCTAAAATTAAGGGACTGTGAAATGATCTAAAATGGCCTTTGCCATGCGCCTGGCCAACATCGGTGGTCACCCTTTTCATTTCACTTTGAATCAGACTTTACTTTGCTAATAAACTGAGTTATGCTGAGCACTCAGCCTCCTGTGCATTCACTGCCCAAACCATTCTCCCCATCCCTTCAGTGAATCAGCGTAAACTTGCCAAAGAGTGAGTAATACAGGTCTGAAGTAGAAATAGGGACTCGACATTTCCTCTCAATTTCTAAGCACTGCTGAAGTGAATTTCTTCAAGCAGCGGCTGCAAGTCTTTCTGTATCTCTCGCAAAACATCATGGCAAAAATTTTGTGCTCTCCGCACACTCCCACACTTCTCTCTCTCTCTCTCACACACACACACACACAAACACACACACAAAGTTAAGGCCGCCCTGTCTGAAAGTTCTCAAATACTGACACCACCAATGAGATGGAGATGGCGCCTACCTTTTGGAAATGTCAATCCACAGAAGATGCCCCTTGCTTGTGAAGAGCAGTTAGAGAGAAGTTTCCAGCATTGCAGCCAGCTTTGTTCTCATCAGAGAGCAACACACCTCATCTATGTGTAAGCTCTGAAATTCTTTCAGAGACCCACCCTTGAAAGTTGCAAGTCAAGATTTCTGACTGAGGATAATTGAGTGACGTGAGGCAAAGCTACTGGATGCACTTTCAGGTTCTTCCTGATGGGATGTTACTTCCTGTTTCACCACTTGGAGAGGGGAAAATTGGAGTTCAGTCAGACACTGAATTACAAACACATCATTTGCCTCGCGGTTGTTGCCTTTCGGTGCACACAGTCATTAGTCAACCACTGAACAGGATGGTTTCGCTATTTGTTAAAAGAAAGGGGCTTATGCTGTTGCAGAGAGAAACCTGAAACACTGTGGGCAACCCTGCACTCTGTTTAGTTCTGGTTTGACAACTACTATACTCTCTGGAAACCTGAGAATACCAGCAGAACTTTTTGCCAACTGAATCACCACCACCACACACCATAAAACTCATTCACTATGGAGCTTTAGTCTACAGAAATGGGATTTCTCCACTTTATTCCTGGTAATGGAAAAGAATTGCTTTTTTGAACTCTATAGCATCCAAAAAATAAAATTGTCTGGCAATCTATTTTTTTAGAACCGTCAGAAGTAATTTGCTTTTGTTTCAGTCCCAAAGACCAATCATCACAGACAAAGACAAGCGCATTAGTATCAAGAAATAAACATTGTCTCTGTGTGCTTGAAGCACTTCAATTTCAAAGGCGAGTGTGTGTGTTTTATAGTGTTTATTTGAGGTGTTGTACCTCTTGGGGCCATTTTCACTTTCTCTTGCTGAAGATGAAACAACTCTGAGCTTGGATTGTTTAAAAGTGCTTTGACAAGTGAGAAAGCCTCAACAAGTTGATTCACGTATCACTTGTAAACCAAACACCGTGTCCTAGGAGGTTTAGGCAGCTCCGCCTACTCAGCCTGATTCAAAGATCTCATTAGCCACCTTCCACTGCTAAAGACATTTTTCTCTTTCTGTCAGGTCATAGATGACAGAAGATTTAAAAAGGACTGGAGACAGAGAAAGGGAAACACTAGCATCAATTCCACTGAAACTCTGAAGTTTCTCAAATTTTCCTAATGAATTTAGATCAAAGAGGACTCTTAAAAGCCCCTTCAACACTTGCTCACTCAACTCTTCCCAGTGTGTCTTTTTCCTCACAGACTCTTTTTTCTATTAAGAAGTTCATGGATTTAAAAAAACATTAGGTAGAAGGGTGGAACTTTCAGTGATTAGTTACTAAAGCTGGTAGGCTGTCAGTTGGGTCTTGATTATTCCTTGCTAGGGATTGGAAAATCTCCTTGGCTTCCTAATATGGTCTTCCAAGTTCTGATCCACCTTCTTTCAACTGACCCTAGCTTATCTTCCTATTTACAACTTTTTCTTTTTTTTTTTCCTCCTTCCTTTTTCCCCTGCTGGCAAGCCTCTGCCAGTCACCTTCCTTCCTCCTGTAAGATCAAAACCAAACTCCTGAACATGACACTGCCTGGTTACAACCTAAGGCCTCAGGTCTCCTTTTGCCCCTTCTGGCTGTGTTTCAGGCAAAAGGAGCTGGCAGTTTTCAAGCTCTTGCCACGTGTTGCTCTTTCTTCTTCTCTGATTCCTCTAGCTAGCTGTTTGGTACTTATCAAACAAGACCCCAAATTGTGAGCATCCCACATTCACTCACTTTCACTTCAAGGACATCTGGGGAAGAGAATATTCCTGAACCCTATTCAAATTCCTTTCCTCAGAATTAAACAAGCTAAAAGATTACTCTGGAACCATCTTTAAACAAACATTTTTAATCAATTGTATAATGAAATACCTGTTATCTACCAATGAAATATAATGTTCAAATAAAATAGGAACTCTTTATTTACATATAGTTTCAATATCTCCTTTACAATCAAAAGATCTCATTAGTATCTACTTTCTTTTTTTGTTTTTGTTTTTGGAGCGGGGAACATAACCCACTACATGCTAAGCACGTGCTCTACCGCCAAGTCACACCCCCAGCCCTATCTCCCATATTTCTTGGGTCACTCTCAAGGTGTATTTCCTCCTTCTTCAGGAAAAATTGTGAACAGGAACCTGTTGCATACTCTACACTAGAGGAAGGGAAGTAAGGAATTCTGCAGGCTGGCTGGCTAAGACCTCAGTGAGAGCTATGGATTATGTGTCAGCCTCCTGTGTCTCCTACAGTTTCTCTGATGAAGATAACCCCAGGGCACGGGGGGAAAATGAACACAAATATGATTTTTTTCAGTATTCTTTTTCTCTTTTTATTTGTGCCCTACCATACATTTATCTGTTCATTGCTGATAGAAGAGAGAGCTCCTGGAAGTATTATGGAAAGAGCCAAGACACATGCAGAGGTGTCATTTCTTCCCAGGAATACTTAACTATATTATGTTATGAGAGAACTTCAGGAGTAAGTGGAAAAATTAAAACTGTGTTATATTTTGAATCCTCAATAGGTATTTAGTCATTAAGTCAAATCATTAGAATGTTAACCATTCACTGAACTTAAAAAGTAAAAGATCACACCTCTGACAAATGAAAGGTAGAGAGTTAAGCATAACATTATTGGAGTGATTTTGTGGGGAGCAGAAGAGAACACATTACAAAATGGCTATTTTTGTACACAGAGCAAGCTGGATATTAATCATATTGAAGTGAATTATGTGTGAAGTACCTGCCTACATAGTACATTTTTCTTAGTACCATGAGGGAGAGAAATAAGAGTGAAATAGGGGAGGTGCCTTAAGTGGATGGGAGGCAAACCCACTCAGGATTCTGGAGGGCCACTTAAGAACTCAGAAGAGGAAAAACAGACTAAGCAGGATGTAGGGAAATGGACTTCAGGCCACTGCAGGCAGAGAACTAGATATCATGCCAAACAATAGCCAAGAGCAAAGGTACACAGCTGCATAGAGTGCAGACATGGAAGGAAGGAAAGTAGGGCAGTTTCTGATCATCTATACTACATGTTATACTTTGAACCAATCCTTAAATGAACTTTATAGAAAAAAAAAATGTAAGTTAGAACGGACCTGTTTTCCTCAAAGGAAGGAATCCCTTCCAAGCAACTTACTGAATAGTTTTGATCATCTTGTTCTTACCGAACTAGGCAAAATTTCTGAGTGTTTACTGTCAATAAACTGTTTTATTCTAATGCTCAATCTTACCATTTTCACAGACTTTTCAAATGCTAAAGTTTGCTCAGAGGCAGAAATTTTGTGCCAAAAATGCTACCAAACTGTATATATTTGAATAGGTGTGTGGGGAAACTCCTAAGTGACATAATGAAACAAATGCTTTCACAAATGTGACCCCACCATGCTGAGAATTCCTAAGGAACATGCACTAGACATCTTTAAATCCCTGAATCAAGCCAGGCATGGCGGTGCCTGTAATCCTAGCTATTTGGGAGGCTGAGGCAGGAGGATCACAAGTTTGAGGTCAGCCTGGGCTACCCATAGCAAGACTCCTGTCTCAAAAATAAATAAATAATAGGAAAAATATCCCTGAATCAACAGTTACACTGAAACAGTCCCCTTTTCCCATGATGACTCACCCAAATCCCTGACGTATTACAGGATTACAGGACCTGAGTTTTATCTACCCTCCTTCCATTCCACCAGGTCCCACACTTACCCTGGCCTATAATTAAAAGACTGAAAGGTTCCCTGGCAGTTAATTTGAGAAGCCACTTAGAGAGAAAGTAAGAAAACTAGAGAAAATCACCTGTAGTTAAACAAGTCCTGAGAATAGACATTCAGACTCCCTTGGGTACCCACACTCCCCACAAGAGCCTCTCTCCTGCTTTATTCCCCCTCCCTTCAGCTATTCCCTTCTAGCTTACATGATCTCTTATTTATTTGTTTATTTTCTGTCTCTGCCCATACACGGTCCAAGGGGGCTGGGATTTCTGTCTTCCCTGCCCTGCTGAATCCTCTGGGACTAGTTAGAACCATTCCTGGCACAGATTCAGCCCTCAATGCTAATAAACTTATTTAACTATATATTTACAGTTGTGTTTCTTCCTCTCTACCACAACAGGTTGTTACTTTTTCAAAGGTGTCTATTGGATTCTTTCAAAACCTGAAGAGAGTATTGCATGTCATGAAGGTGGCTAGTTCTACTTTGAGTTTGTTGGGAGGTATGGAAATTTTTCTCTGGAAGACCTAAGTTTGTCATATACAAAGGACTTCAAGGTGGCACATATTATAGGAAGGTCATGGTGCTGGAAGCAAGTTGACCACATTATCATGTGAGCAGGTACTCAACCCAACTATCTCTTAATGGCCTGTCAGTTCACCACCATCACTGAGTGAGGACTGGCCAGATGGTCACGGTCACTTATGCATACAATCCCTGGTCACAGATGTGCCTACCAGTGACAGGGAAGAAGACAGCTCAACTTGCTTCCTCAAGAAAGTTTTGGTTGCTAAACTCAGTCCCACTAGGTGCTCACTATATGATCTTATTTGCTGCATTTCTCCAAATAAGTCACTTAACCTCTCAGTCCCTCAGTTTCTCAACTACAAAATGAGGAAAATAAGAGCAACATTTATAGACTTGTAAAAACATTGTGACAGCATATACAAAAGTCCCTTGTACCTGGCACAGAGTAAGCACAGAGAGCAATGTATGTGAAGTTAACTACAATGACGTTATGATGAGGATGAATATTTATTGTGTTTACAAAATATACCAGGCATATCATCTCTTTTGAAGGTGCTAAGAATCTTGGGAATAAAAATATATCCTGACTACCAAAACAGACACAAGCATACACATGCACAGATGAGCTGAAGCTTTCACAGATCCTTACACAGAGGTGCAGAAGGAAACATACATGTGTATATATGCTGTTGGTACATTTTTATGCTCAAACATAATTAAGGAGATGAACTTTCATTTACCTCTTCATGTCCCACCTGCATGAAAACAGAAGCTGTGGATTTTAAATGAGGATTTAAGACTATACAATATGAAACCAGGAAAAAGAAGTAGGCAGGAAAAGTTTTCATCACCCCAAATAACTAATCCCATGATTGTCTCAGACCATAAGAAGAACTTGGTAGGGTCAACATCTGTGATCCCTTTATCTAATATTGTGTAGAGCATCTCAGTAAAGGGACTCATGGGAGTTTCATCAGCACTAGACACGTAGGAAGAAATAGGAGATAAAGAAGAAATTAGTATTCAAATAAATATTTGGACTGTCCATGCTATGCCATGTGTGAGCAAGATAAGGAAGCAAAATACATCTTATTCATTGATTCAACATATATAGTACAAGATGCTTGAAATACAAAGATAAATACAATGTCCCTGGCCTCCTGGATTATGATCTAACTTCTCCCTCTTCCTCCTGTTGCACTTCCTATCTCATACCCTACTATGCCACCTGTTAAAAAACAGCTGGTAGAAATGCTGGAGAAACTGGAGATGCCCAAGAATGAATCACTCTTCAGCCCAGGCATTCCTGATGGGATTTTAAAAAAAAATAGGTGGAAGCACCCTTTGAAAACACAAGTTAGGCTAAATGTTGTGGTGTCAGCCAGCTTAAGACCCATTCTCAACAAGACATCTGTACCTTCTGCCTTCTTAACAAAAGATTGGTTACTTCAGCACTAGAGAAATTCGACAGCTCGAGGTCAGGGTGCAAAGCTATGACTGTTCAGCCAGCTCAGTTGCTCTGATCATATCCCCACTTTCTCAAAGGGAATGTCTAAACACTTCCTCTTATCACTTTGCTTTTGTGCATTGAAGCAGTGATGGTGAACTGAACATTATGGGGTGACCAGGTGAATAGTGGTGTTGAGATAGTTTCCAATCCTGGAAGATTGTTTCCTTTGCTTTTCAGTTCTGAGAAGGAGAGAGACAAAGAGAGAGAGACAGAGACACACAGAGAGAGCAAGTGCTACCCTCCTGCTTGACCCTACCAAGCAATCTCAAATCATAGCCCCATAAATGACTTTCTTGCTGCAGAAGTTATGGCTTTTTTTTTTTTTTTTTTTCCTATTGCAGGGTTGGGGATTGAACCCTGGACCTTGCACATGCTAGGCAGGTGCTCTCCCTAGGAACCACAGTCCCAGCCCAGAAGTTATGATTACTTTATGCAAGTTATATTATATTTAAACCTCTTTGTTTATTTCCCCATCCCAGAAATGTGATCCCCACCATATTCTCCACCATACCCCAATACTAAGCTGCTTCTCCATTGAACCAGAAGCTCTTCTGGCTCTGACCTTGACTCATGCCTCATGTGTGATTTCTCCTTATCCAATCCCCTGCCATTTCCTCTAGGACACTGCCTATCAAATCAACCTTTCTATTTCTTGAGTCTTCACACTTTTAATCCTAATCACACCAGTAACCTCATTTTATATGCAGCACCATTCTTCAATAGTACAGCACAAAAATACTTTTGTAATACCACTTGATCAGATGATGTATATGTGTGTATACATGTTCATATGCATACACATGCAGGCATGTGCCTTATCTCCAAGAGGCTCTAAACCCTATGAGGTCAGATCTTTTCCCATAAATATTACAGGGTTTATAGAAAACCCTTAATGTGTATCAGAGTATGATAACATACTCTTATCTAAGAACAGTATCATACTATTATTTTATCTGATGGTACCCACTATTTCCCCCCTCTGTTTTAAGCTTTATATACTTTATTCATTTGCTTTACTTTCTTCCATGATATTTTAATTCATTCAAATTATAGAGAACTTACAGTGAACAAGGCAGATGTGGTCCCTGCTTTCTACTTACTTAGAGTCTGCAGCTTTGGCTATGGCTGGGAAAAGCAAGCCCATTCCCTTGAATGGGGGTAGTCACCCACTCTTCCTCTGCAGGAGACTACCAACAGATCAACTGAGTTACCCAGCCAATATGAGGGGTTTAATATTTTAGAAGGCATTAAAAGATAGGAACGAAACACCACATACCAAGTTGATTATAATCTGTCTCCTTCTGGCTTCTACTGAGATTAAATTAGGAAAGAGAATCTTTTTTGAAACTCTCTTGCATCACATTGATTTTGAATTAGGAATTCAGATGTCACCTAATCTGTTTCACTGTTGGGTGTTGTTGGAAAATGTTGTATATAACAGGATGATTTCTACTTTTCTGATGGATGCCTCATAACTTCCTTGAAACAAACCTGTCAAAAACTATCTTCTCATCAAATCAACCACATGAAAAATTAAGTATACTAAGTATTTAGATCAATATTTTGTAATTATAGTGCTCATTCATTTACACATGTATTAAACTCCCATCACAGCAGTTATGACATCAGTAAGTATTGTTAAAATAAAAAAATGGTTTGCTTGTTCATGTTAAACTACCTTCAGGGCCAATGAGCAAAATGGGACACTGGCCATTTACAATTAAATGTCTGCACTAAACAGAGGATAAATAGCACACAGGGAAATTATCTCCTAGAAATATAGTCCAAACTTTTAGCTATTTAAATCCTTAAAATCAAAATTAACTGCCCAGCCAATCAATAAGTAAAAATACAAAATACAAAATAATTACTATAATAATCATTAAATTGACAAACTTTAGTTTAAATATTTTAAAAAATGTATCAGAGCTGAAATGAAATTATCATCAATAATAGATAAGAAGAATTCACTGTTATTCAGGTTCTAAATTTTCTGAGAAAAATAATATAATAACTGGATCAGATCAGAAAATTCTTGAACTGGTAAACTTTTTTTAACTGGTTTTTGGCAGGGACAATGTAAAGCAAAGTTCTTAGTACGGTCACACATGGCAATAGTAGAGGTGATGTTAAGTCACACATATTTTTATAGTAACAATGATGGCTTATGGCTTCCATAATCAGTAACCATCAGAGTGACTGATCTCACATATTGGAGCAATTCTGTCATTCCATTTCTTACATGTCAGGAATAATCTATACTTACTATGATGGATCAGACACCAAAACACATACCATGTTAATGTTATGTAAAGTCAATGTAAAACATGGAGTTAGAGCAAAATATCATTTGACTCTTCTACAGTTCCAATCATATAAATAGTTAGTATTCAAGGTTATAAATCCTGAAAAGGCTCTTTGTATGTACTTAATATATTTATCCTGGTCCAAGCAAATAACTTAATTTTTTATTGTAAACCAGAGTAAATAAATTTTACATCATGACCTAATACAAATGTACTTACAAAATATATATTTTGATATAATGTATCAAAAAACAAAGTTTCACAAAATGGTTCTTATCTATACTATTTGTAACATACCCTATTGTCTAATCTAGTTTAATCTTGACTCCTTAATTTAAAAAATTTTGGTTTAGACCCACTAAATTGATTTTGTGACCCATTAGTAGATGATGACACATGATTTACACTATGTCATCAGTTGCTTTACAGCTCCACATAGTACATGTCCTTCTAGTTGATTTAAGGACATTTTCTCTTTGCAGGGGTGTATGCAGGGGCTGGAGATTGAACCAGGGCCTACAACTGAACTATATTCCCAGCTCCAAAATGTTTTCTTATGAGAAGAAAAAACTTTGGGTAAGCAGCAAATATCAAAGAGTGATTCGGGTCTCCAAACTATGACTACAAGCAAGACAGTGGGTGGTTTGTTCATCTTTGAGACCCCAACACCCAGAACTGCAGTAGGTCTTAGGCACACACTGGGCCCTTGATAACTTTGTTGAATTTTAGGATAAACAAAGGGTATGTTTTTAATGTTTGTTTAGAGTCAAGGTATAAAGATATCAATTTTCAATTGACCTACTTAAAGATGCTTTGTGGCCAGAGGTAACAAAGATGATGGTGATGCACTGAGTCCCGTTCAGGCCACCAGCCCACTTGCAGACAGTCTCCAGGGCTCCCTGCTGAATTCCCTACCTCGGAGCTCAGCAGAACGTCTGGACTAGATCTCTCCTTAACTAGATGGGGTTAATAACGTGCAGAAAAAATGGAGGTAACCCAGCAACCCTTCTTTCAACTCCGCATCACAAAAACCTGGGAAGGCAAAGCAAAAATGAAAAACCGCTGGCCACCGAAGTCCTGGGATGTGCCTAACCGACTTTGTAAGACTGAATATGCGGGGGCTGCAGTTAGAGGGGTGGCGACACAGACCCTGAGGACACGGCCTGCTAGGCCTGCTCCTGCTCAGAGGGGCCCGGGACCTGGCTCAGTCTGTGCGGGGACAGGGACTCAGTATTGGCCTGGGCGGGGACAGGGACTCTCAGCCTTGGCCTGTGAAGTGTGGTCTGAACCTGAGTGGGCTGGGCCTGTGCCCTCTGCCCGACAGCCTCATCCTCTGGCTTACCTTTCTCCTCCTGTCCTCAGGCCAAGGAGCGTCCTCGAAGCCCGCGAGGCGGTCGCGCCCCGGTGCATCCTGGGAGAGGCCCCCAGGCCGGGCGCTGGGACACGTGGGTGCAGGGAGACCCCGGCAGGTCACTGAGCAGCTCTGCTCTGTGGTAGCAGCTGCCTTTATGGCTGCTCTTTCCTACTGGGTACCTTACCTGGACCACACTCACCTTGATGGGCCAGTTGACTTGGTGACATGGACTCAAAGGGGCTAAGTCACTAGCTTGGGCTATTCAGCTAGTTAGGTGGCACAGGGGGCTTTGAACCTGGATCTTTTACGATTGGGAACTCAGCGCCATTACAGAATCTCTTTAGAGGGCAAATAATGTTGTAACTTGTCTACAGACTGTTGACAACTTTCTGAGGTGAGGAAAGGAAGGGGAAGATTTTCTAGCCTAATACCTTAAGGGTCCATGTACTCTAAGCTGGCAAGCCCTGGTCTGCAGAGATTTCTCATTACAAGGTTGCATTAACACAGCCAGACTGATAAATAGAAGATGGACAAAATGGAAGCCACTGCGAGAATGGAGTAGAGAGGCGCTTATTTCTCTGAATATTTGATTAAAATAAAAATCTATGAAGACTGTCACAGTGGCACACACTTGTAATTCCAGCTACTTGGGAGACTGAGTTAGAAAAATCACAAGTTTGAAGTCAGCTCAGGCAATTTAAGAGACCCTGTCTCATAATAAAATAATATTTTAAAAAAGGACTGGGGCAGGGGTATAGTGTAGCTCAGTGGTAGAGTACTTACCTAGCATGTGCCATGCCCTGGGTTTGATCCCCAGTACCACAAAAAATAAATTTCTAAAAAAGCCCCAAACAAACAAACAAAAAAGTAAGTATGTTTTCCAAATAATTACAGGATATAAATACTAATTACTAACAATCCATATGCAACCCAAGAGAAAACAAAGGAAACACCAAGAAAAAATCAAATAAAATGGAAAATATGGAATTTTGTGTATCTGTGTGAGTTCATGCTCCAGTAAAACTTTATTTATAAAACAAGTGACAGACTATATTGACTCTTAGGCTGTAATTTGCTAACCCCTGATATAGAGAAAAACAGGATGGGTATCAGGGAGTCACGGAGGGGTGTTCTGATTCAGCTTCCACCCTTCCTTGAATCTAATCAGGTAGTGGGAAAATTAAAGAGCTCATATTTGTTTTTCATTTCTACTAACATGGATTCATCTTTAGAATAAAATTCACATAATGCATTCAATATCAATGTGTATTTGCAAAATGCCTCATTTCAGTATTTAGTTTGTATCTATATACAGCAAATATGTTAACTTATGACAAGAAAAATAATTTAAGAGGCTAACCGTATGTATGCTATGCTTCAGTGAAAAACTTTCTGATTGTGTTTATAATAAAAATTCCATTTGTTATCCGATGCTTCTAAATGATCAAACTAAAGAAATCATACTAACACATTCAGATTAAAAGTGACATAATATCCAGGTGGAACCTGAAAGCCTGACCTTATCCCAATGTTCTTGTCTCTAGCTACTATAGTACTTTTAAAATTATTGTTATTATTATTATTATTATTATTTTAAGCAGGTGGTTTACAGCTCAAGCAGCAGAGCCAGGGTAGACAATATCAACTGCATAAGGGTTCCAGCATCATTTGTTTTACATATCACTGTCCCAAATGGCATGCTGTGTGTTTGTGAATCCAGTCTCCCACAGCAGGTATGTCACCACTGACCTACAACAATTGAAATGACACATTGTCTCTGGAGGTGGCTCTTTGCCCTCTTTCATAGCAGACTACTAAAGAACAAAATAAGCAACACTGTTTACTTTTCACAATGCTGTTAAAGAAAAAAAAAAAAAGCCTCTGATGGAATCCTGCTGGTTGCTCTCTCTTTGCCAATCTGGGAAGTGGAGAGTACTTATTTCAGATCTGTTTCTAAATCCCCACCTGGAGGTATGCTGACATGCTCTTTTGCCCATACAGACTTTTCAGAGACTCCAGCTATCTGTGTTTACTCTCAAATATTCTTCTGACTCCAGTAGTCATTTGTAATAAAATTCACCTGTACAGGGGAGAAGTTGTTGCTAATTAATTTTATTTTCCAGTTCACCAATCAGCTTCCCATTCGGGTGATCATCAAATCATTTACTGTGCATATTAAAAGTGAAACACAATTAAGAGGGCCTATGCCAGGGGCTGGGGTTGTAGCAAAGTAATAGAGCAGTTCCCTAGCATGCATGAGGCCCTAGGTTCAATTCCCAGTACCTGTTCTTTCAAAGGGGCTATGCGCCATATCCAAGCAAGGAATACTACATAAAGTAAAAATGATTTACTTGTCAACAATCTAGTGGGTAAAAGAAAACCTTTTTCTTTATTGTGGAGAAAACTAGCAAAATCACAAAGAAAAAATTTTTGAAGACAATTTACAAGGAAAAGAAATAGTGAAAAATCCAATTGTTTTATGTAAGTAGGCTATGCTACTCATTATGTTCTATAGAAAAACAAACAAAAATATTCAGTAATCCTGGTGCAGTGATGGATTCCTATAATCCCAGGTCCTTGGGAGTCTGCGGCAGGAGGATCACAAGTTCAAGGCCAACCTCAGCAATCTAGACTGTATTTCAAAGTAAAATATAAAAAGGACTGGGGGTGTAGCTCAGGGTAGAGAAGCCCTTGGGGGGGGGAATAAAAACCTAAATGGTGATGCTCTGGGGAAAAATGCCCTTCCTTATAAGGTATTAAATGACTTAAAATACGAAGTCACTAACAATCACAAACATGCACTGGTGTATTAATTCCTGGACTTCAAGAGAGAATTGTGTTTAGCAGGAGACTTACAACAATTCAAAAACACACAGACCTGCAACTCAGCACTACTAGAAAGTGTTTTTCACAGAAACCCAGTGTTTTAAACCCTACCACCTTGCTGTTATGGCTTGGATGTGAGGTGTCCCCCAAAGCTCACATGTGAGACAATGTAGGAAGTTTCAGAGGAGAAATGATTGGGTTGAAAGAGTCTTAACCCAATCAGTGAATTACTCCCACCCAATCAGTGAATTAATCCATGATGGAATTAATTGAAGTGGTAGGGTGTGGCTGTAGGGGATTGGAATTCAGGCATGACTTAGGGTATATATTTTGTATCTGGAGAGTGGAAACTCTTTCTCTCTCTCTCTGCTTCCTAAGGATGTGAACTGCTTCTCTCTGCCATGCTCTTCTGCCATAATGTTCTGCCTCACCTGGAGCCCCAAGGAATGGAGCCAGCCTTCTATGGACTAAGACCTCTGAAACCCTGAGCCCTCAAATAAACCTTTCTTCCTCTATAGTTGTGCTGGTTGGGTCATTTAGTCCCAGCAGTGAAAAAGCTGACTAAAACACTTGCCTTCCATGATTAGGTAGGCTCTTGACAAGGAGACTGTATGGAAAGGAAATCCACAGATCACATGCCATTTCTCAATGCTTCCAAGTCCCAGAGAACCATACTTTGAAACAAAAGTCCTGAAAAGGAAAATTACAAGCAACCCAGGTTATGCATAACATGTACTTTACTCAATGCACTAAGCAACTGATCTACAGTTTGATCCAACCACTTGGCATAGCTCACGGTCAACTGTAAATTTAGAAAGGGATCACTGTTGGTTTTTCCTATGCCTTACATAGTAACTACACTAGTGAGCTTTGCAATGAGGAGGCGATACATTGTATTAATTGTGAAGGCTTTGGTCAGGGTTCCGCTCCACTTTCCTTAGAATAATCAGAAAAACTTAGAATTGGTTTGTTGCTCTGATCTATGAAAGCTTAGTTAAGAAAGACATTTCATTAACTACAATTTCCAAATGGCCATTTTAATAAAACAAGGCAACTTTACAGGCTGTCATAAATGATAATCAGGACCAGTTGATGTTTGCTATTTAGGTCACATATTCAAATATCTGGGCAGACCAAGTCTACCAAATGTGGCATCACTGGGTGGTGTTATGCAGTGGTGGGCGCAGGCCCCGAATGCACCCAGGAAGAAGTGGGAGGATGGGCAGCAGGTCAAATCAGTTTACAGGGAAGGAAATACTTGTGAGCTGAACATCTCCTTTGGTGATCATTATGAAACTGACTTGGATAGCATTGTTTCCAGCCTTTCTGTCATTCCAAACATGCCACCCCAAATTCCAGTATTCAGATGGTACAGAGAACACAAAGAGGTTGAAAACCACTGTCCTCATGGTTTCTACCTTCTGTCCTGTGGTGTAGATTTGGGTTCAACTAAAAGTACTCTCTCAAGTGCACCAATGCTTCAAATACTTTGCCCCTAATGATGCAAACATTCAGTAACTTCTTTTCGATTCTCATCCTACAGTTCTTCTCATTTCCTTGTGGTATTTCTGGTTTGCCTGCTTTCTGAATTTATTTCATTTTCCTTCTTATATCCAGGCTTTCCTCACCCCCTTTTTCTATATATACCCTCAGGGAAATGGTACTTTCTATGATTTTCATAATATCTATATGTAAATAATGTCCATATTTTGTTCTAACATTCCCTCCTGCTATTCAAGAGATTTCTGTCTACTGGATATCACCACATGATCACAGAGCCTTCAGTCACTTGGTTGAAAACAGATCTCATATTCTTTTTTTGGGGGGGGGGGTGCTGGGGATCAAACCCAGGGCCTTGTGCTTACAAGGCAAGAACTCTACCAATTGAGCTATCTCCCCAGCCCCAGAGCTCATATTCTTCACAAGGTGTTTTACTTCACTTTAGTTAAACAGCAGTAGCAGCATCTCAGCTATCAGAGGGGAAAAACAACTCCTTGTTTCAGGTTGACTCTTTCCTTTTAAAATGTAATGTTCTTTACAATCTCTTATCTCTGAGGATATTGGTAGATTAACTTCTTCCTGTTTAATGTTTCGTGTTTGTTTTGGCTTCAGCTTTTCCTATCAGGACCCAACCCCCATGCTTGATGATCCCCAGCTTCTCACTCATTTGTAAGAATGGGGCACTTATATGCCTTCTAGAAGGTCTGTACACAGAGTGAGGTTTACAACTGTGAACTTCACAGTAGGGTGATTTGGCTAATTTCTTTGGGTACCTCCCTCCCCTTCCTGTGTCAATATGTTTAGATCTTTTCTCTGGCTTAGATTTCCCCGAAAAGTCTTCTAGGCTCTTGGTTAGAATTAGAAGTGTTTTGGGAACAGAACTGGGGAGAAGGCTGAGGAGGGAAGTGGTTTTCTCCTGAGTCCCCCTATTTCAATCTATTATTCCTATTCTCATTTGTATCTGGTGTTTCCCTGATCCAAAGATCCTCTGGTTTACTCTCTTTGGGAACTAGATCTGTAGTCTGCCAGGTTTGTGGTAGGGGCAGTGAATAGAAATTTAGCTATAGGGAATGGAGCAGGGATTGACTGTCCACCAGATATTGCTTAATACAGTATAGTGCTCCCTATAATAAAATCCTGAGCCTTCAGGGGATCCACCATGTAAATCAGGTTGCTTCCAGTTTTCCCTATGTAAGATTGAGGATTTTGTTTTCTTGGGTTGCTAAGTCAGTTATTGATAATCTACCTACCTTTTAACTTTCAAAATTGTTTCTTCCCTTTCTGTTTTATCCTTGTGTGTCTTGTTGCTCCTAATTTTTGCCTCTTTACTATTATCTTAGGATATCTGGAGGGGGAGAAGTGGATATGATATTCAGCTGGAAAGCCCACATGTACCTTTTTCCAATGTCCTGGCTTCAAGGGACTTCTGTAGCAGATTCTTGCCAATCTTCCTGTTTGTTCATCTAGTCATTACATTGCATGGAAATTATTTTCTTCATTTACTCAAAAATCACATCAGCTTTCCACTGCCTACTCAGAATTTCTTGGTGTGGTCCTACATCATCGGACCTTAGTATACCTTTCTAAGTATAGGACTTATACCATCCATCCCCCATATCCAAAGCTGCAACAATTTTAGTTTCGAAGTGTCCATCACTTTCTGTCTTGAGGAAAGGGAATAAATTATGGAGAGGAGTGTGAGAAGACACTGGAAGCAAACTACCTAGATCCATTAACTTGGCTCTACCACTTTGCCAACTGGCTGACCCTGGGCAAGTTACTTAATCTCCTCATCTGCAAAACAGAGCTCATAATAGCACTCACCTTCTAACATTACGATGGGGGTTTGCAGAGCACTTAGAACAGTGGCTGGCATTTGGGAGATGCAACCTAAGCATTAACAATTACAATTCCCTGCACATCTGTCTCCCCTAGGAGATTATCAAGCTTAGAGAAGACTCATTTATTCAACATTTGTGGTATACCTATGATGTGGCAATTGTTAGCCCCTGGGGACAATGTAAAAAACAAAAACAATAAAACCAACCTTGGTAAATGGGAAGACTGTTGACTAATGATTCAAGTGGCAAGTGACAAATGCTACACTACAGGAAAAAGAAAAGTGCAGAGACTACAGAGCATGTAAAATCTAATGGTCCAGAATAGATGGGGAAGTCTTTCTGACCTAACATTTGAGATGAGATATGAATGAATACATAAGGGTAAAAAAAGGCTGTGTTGCTAAGAACTGTGGGCAGGCGGAGAACCACAGGTGAGGCTGAAGAGGCAGGCTGGGGCCCATTGCCGAAGGCCCTGAGTAAACCAGTTTGAGTCTGTACGTCATTGTCTGACCAGCATTTGTCAACCTCACCATTCTAGTACAATGGGTGTGCCACAGGTAATTTTGAGGAATCAAAAGCAGTTTGTTACTAATAATAAATAAAATGTGGCTACTTTACATTTTAAAAATAAATCAGGACACACTCCCAGGGTCTAACAAAAGAAGCCACAAACAAAAGAAAACTTACTTCCATTTACACAGAAGTCAAAAACCAAAAGTAATCTCTATTGCTTCCATTCAGGACACAGTTGCCTTCAGGAGTATATAGTGACTAGAAGGAGAACTAAGGGGGACTTCTGGGTGCCACTAGTGACTTTTGACTGGGGTACTGGTTTCACAGGAATACCATTTCTGAAAATTCAACATTCTGTATACTCACATGAGCACCTTTTTGCATCTCTTATGCTTCAAGTTAAAAATAGTATGTTCATGACACTTTGTGTTCACTTGCTTTTACTGAGAGGAATAGGGTTACAGATGGCCCCCTGGAATCCCCTGGTAGATAAATATTACTCATTACCTGTTTCTTTATGGCCTAATCTGAGAACAACGTCTGGATATTCTAAAAAGCCAAGGACAGTCACCATATAACCAAGGGTCACCTTCAGCAATAGCAGGGCTTGGCATGGGGTGTGATGAACTGAAATGCACTCAGATGTCTGTTACACACTTGGCACTCCTACCAGATTTCTTTCCCCTCATTTTATGTACAATGAAGGATGGCGGTTTCTTATTATCTTCATAAAGAATTGTAGGCCAAACATATCTGCATTTGTAAGAGTTAAAATTCATTCAATATTTTTGTATCCTAAGGAACATTTTCTCAAAAAAATTTCATTAAAAAATATATATTTTTTACCTAGCTACAAGTAAAAGAACACAAAAAGATATGAGAAGTCAAATCTACTTCACATCTCTTTCTCAAGGTAACCACTGTTAACACACACACACACACACACACACACACACAAAAAAAAAAAAAAAAATTCTGGGGGCAGTCCTGGGGATTGAACACGGGGCCTTTTACATGCTTGGCAAATGCACTACCTCTGAACTACATTTCCAGCCCTTTTTATTTTTTATTTTGGGACAGAGTCTCCCTAAGTTGAAGAAGCTAGCCTTAAGCTTACAAACCTCCTGCCTCAGTCTCTTGAGGTCCTGCACATGCACTACCATGCCTGACTTCTCTTACACATTCTTAAAATCACCATTTATATGATCAGCCCTCAGTATTATGGATTCAACCATAGCAGATTGAAAACATTTGAAAAAATATTGCATCTGCACTGAATGTATCGATTTTTTTTTGTCATTATTCCCTAACCAACATAATGTCCATAGTATTTAATAGTATTAGTACTTAATCTAGAAGGATGTGGGTAGGTTATGTGCAAATAATGTGCCATTTTATAAAAGGAACTTGAATGAGAATTTTGGTATCTTGGCAGGGTGTGTGTGGGTGGAGCAGGTCCTGGAACCAATTGTCTGTAGATATCAAACTATATAAACACAAGAATGTGTATTACTCCTGCCCCACTATTTTTCCTAAATAAGTGGCTGCCAATTATAGCCATCTATTTTTACTAGAGATGTTCCATATCTATAAACATGGATACAACCCATTCTTTTCACAGGTATACAGCATTCCAATGATATTTCTAGTCTTTTTTGTTTTACAATGTGGCACTGAACATCCTTGCATATATATTCTTTAATGTACTTTTAAGTTATAGTGGAGCCAGATGCAGTAGCACACAACTGTAGTTCTTATTCCTTAGGAGGCTGAGGCAGGACAATCACTTGAGTCCAGGAGTTTCAGGTCAGTGTGGGCATCTCAAAAAATAAAAAGGGTAAAATAAATAAACAACTTATGGTAGAAACTGAATGAATGCATATCCTTACTAACAGTGTGCTAACAAATCTTTTGACCTTTGGATTTCTGTTTAACATAGGCACCTCATTATTTTAATTAGCAATCTTCTATTCAGTTCCACCAATCCTTCTACTTCTACCTTAGTAAGTACTACACTGGTTTGATTACCATAATCAAACATTAAATCAAATATTAATCAGAAGATAAATTTTAATGTCTAGTAGGTTAAGTCTTTTCTACAAAGGGAACATTTACAAAGTATTTTAAGGACATCATTTTAGATTGCTTTAATGACAGACTTACCAGCATGATACAGTTGCTGCTCATATTACACAAATCTAATAAACATAAAACTCCATTTACTGCTTCTGTTCAGAAAGACAGAATTATTCATATCATAACAATTTTAAATTAGAAAATTACCTGAAAAATTGCCTAGAAAAAAATTTTTAGAAGACTCATGTTCAAAAGCTGGAGGCATCACAATGCCTTATATCAAAAACATGCTGCAAAACTATGGTAATCAAAACAGAATGGGATTAGCACAAAGACCAATGGAACCCAATAGCAACTCCACAAATTAATCCACATATTTACATCCAACTGATTTTCAACAAAGGTGTCAAGAACAGTAATTGAAGAAAGGACAGTCTTTTAAATAAATGATAACTGGGAAAACTGGACATAGATATTTAGAAGAATAAAACTAGACCCTACCTCTTACCACACAAAAAAATCAATTCAAAATAGATCAAGGACCTAAATGTCAAACTGGGAACTATACACCACTCACATACACATACACACAGACACAGACACACACACACACACACACACATACACACACACACAAACATAGGGGAAACACTTTAAGATATTGGTATAGGCAAAAATATTTTGGATAAGACCCCAAAAGCACATGTAACAAAAGTGAAACAAGGGAAATGACACTTGTTAAATGAAGATGCTTCTGCATAGCAGAGGTAACAAGAGAATGAGGAGACAACCTGAAGAATGGGAGAAAATAATCTGCCAACTATACATCGGACAGAAGATTAATATCCAGAATATATAAAGAACTCAAACAACTCAACAGTAAAACAAACAACAACAAAAACAAATACTTCAATTAAGAAAAATAGTCAAAAGACCTGAACAGACCTTTCTCAAAGAAAGACACACAAAATCCTCGTAACCTGGAGTAGGGGGAGGGTGAGGGCAAGACAAATTCAAGTTTGAGGCCAGCCTCAGCAATTTAGGAAGACACTCAGTAACTTAGTGAGAACCTGTCTCAAAATAAAAAGTAAAAGAACTGGGGATGTAGCTCGAGTGGTCAAGCATCCCTGGATTCAATCCCTAGTACTATTAAAAAAAAAAAAAAAAAGATGACGTGCAGATGGCCAGTAGTATATGAAAAAATGATCAACACCATAAATCAGAGAAATGCAAATCAAAACCACAATGAGATAATATGTCACCCTAGTTAGAATGGTTATTGTCAAAAAAGTCAAAAAACAAAACCAGAAAAACAAATATTGGAGAGAGTGTGCAGTTAGAACTCTTATACACTGTTAGCAAGAATGTAAATTAGTACAGCCATTATGGAACATAAATAGTATTGAGGTTCCTCAAAAAACTGAAAATAGAACTACCATATAATCCTATCACTGGGTACATATTCAAAGGAAATGAAATCAATATATCAAAGAGATACTTGCATGTATATGCTTATTGCAGTACGATATAATAGCCAAGATATATAATCAATTTAGACATCCATCAATGAAATAATGCATTAAAGATGCATTATATGTACACAGTATACACATGATGAAATATTATCCCATTAAAAATAATGGAATCCTGTCATTTTCCAGCAATATGAATGGAACTAGAGGATGTTAAGTGCAGTGAGCCAGGCACAGAAAGACAAATGCTGCAAATTCTCACTCTTGTAGAAACTAGGGAAGTTGATCACATAGAAGAAAGTAGAAGAGAGGTCACTAGAAGCTAGGAAGGTAGGAGGAAAGAAGGGGTAGAGATTGAATACTGGGTACCACGACATCGTTAGATGGGGGAATTGGTTATAATATTCTACAGCACAGGAGGGTAACTGTAGTCTACAACAACATACATTTCAAAATAACTAGAAGAATTTGAAGGTTCACAACACAGAACCGATAATTTTGAGGAGTTGGAGATAGTTAATTACCCTGACTTGCTCATTACACATTATATACATGTACCCAATTATAATACTGTGCCCCTTAAATACCTACAAATATTATATGTCAACTAGAAATGTTTAGAAAGAGAATCACATTCATGCAGTAGACCATGTTCATACAATAGACCTTCATTCCCAAAATCCATGTCCATCTGGAACGTATAAGTATGATCTTATTTAGAAATAAGGTCTTTACAAATGTAATCAAGTTAATACAAGGTCATAAGGCATTAGAATGAGTCCTACTCCAATGACTGTTGCCCTTATAAGAGGGAAAATGGACATAGACACACACACACCATGCCATAAGCAACCAAGACTAGAGTGATGCAGCTACAAAGCAACAGACCCCAAGGATTGCTGGCAATACCAAAAGCAGGGAAGGTTCTTCTCTGCAGCCTTGAGGGAAAGCACATCCCTGATGACACCTTGATTTTGGACTTGTTACCTCCAGAACTGAGAGAGAATACATTTTAGGGGTTTTAAGTTGTTAAGTAGGTGGTAATTTGTTATGGCAGCCCTAGGAAACTAATACAATAACTGTCCCAAATCATGTATGTTTGAATCACCATCAATTTCAAGAAGCATACAATTACATCAAGTGATGTGGCATTTGCTTCACCTTTTTCAGGCACTAAGCTGTTTCCAATAGGTAAAAAGATTTAGAAAACCCTTTAGTGTTGGTTTTTGGTTTTTAACTATTATCTCGTTGAGACACAATTTACACTGAGGAACACCAATTCATGAAGTAAAATGCCACTGTTTCACAAAGGGCTCACACTTTTATTACACAGTGCCTCTGTACTTTTTAGCAACTTCAAAAGTGCAGTTGGATTATATGGGAAGAGATTTTTCTTTTGCAAACGGCAAATGGCATCTTGTAGCTCTTTGAAGCATTTTATTATTCTATAAAATATTCTTGCTTCAGAGACAGTGTTATTTGGGACTGCTTCACAATCAACGGAGAAGGAAGTAGTAGATTCTTCTGGAATCAGAGACCATGATTGAAGCTCATGGCTAAGTTCTTTTTTATCCTTGCTTGACCCAGCTGGGTCTTGAATTTTCTTAAGTGCTTCTTGGTGCATAGATGTCTGTTCATAGATGTTTGCTGAACACTGGTTTGTGGATTCTGCTTCAGAATCATCAGAGTCATCATAATCTACTAGACTGTGAGAAGCCTGGAGGGAAGACAGACTATGATCCCTCGTGATATGGGTTTCCTTGGACATCACAACCTGGTTTAGTGGTTCAGAAGAATCATCAGAAGCCCAGGAGATCCAAGTGTGTTCCTTTCTGTGACTATCAGGAGTGGTCAAATGATGAGGTGGTATGGGGTTGGCGCATCTGTCTTGGACTAGTGAGGGAACACAACCACAAATATTTGTGCCATGATGAGATTCAGACGCATCAAAGAACTTACAAATAGTGAAAAAATTATCCCAGTCTTTTTGCAGTAATTTTAAATATCTAACAAAATATTCAAGAAAACAGGTTTCTGATGAAATCAAAAAATCAAGAAGAACTGTAGAATCAAATCCTATATTTTTTAAGAAGAATAAGAAAATACAGTGAGGATTATAGCCATATTCATGGGTGTGGCACATCCACATTTCCTTTTCTTGAGTCAACCTTTTGGTAGCTTCACATTCTCTGAAAATGAAGGTAATGGTGAACTCAGATTAATGACGTTTTAAAAACATAGCAGTTTTGACAGATGTAATCTGCATGTCACATATTTACCTGTCACCTTACTTTTTAATCTACTCATTACTTTAAAAAAAAAAAGAGTTCAAAACCAATTCTTTTCCCCACAAACTATAAACGAATTTGACTCAATAAAATAAAGCCTACTGTCTTGGGCATTTCCAGTTTTTGTCTGACCAAGGGAAGTCCTGTCATCTTTTATCCTGACATCAGAAACCCTCATTCTCTTGGGCAAACAATTCCATGTGATAAGGTGGAGCTGGAACCTAAACCTCCTTCCCCACTCTCCTCAGCAGAGGTGGGCAAGTGACCCAGACTGACCCATCAGTGCACTTCATGCTCCTTGCTGGTCACAAGGACTGGTCTGGTAAGAATCTGGAACTTAAATGAGTTAATCAGATCTCTGCTGCAATTTTTACTTGGACTATGAAAGGTTATAATTCTAAGACTGACATAAGCCTGATGAGCTGCTGGTAGCCATGCCTAGAATGAATTCAGAATTGTGAGACAGCAAAAAAGAGAAGTAACTGATGACAACTGAATCTCTGATGCCAACTGGATCCCTTAGAACTCCCCATTCGGAGCCAATAAATCTTTGTTTGTTTACACCAGTTTGAGATTTCCATCATTTACTACCAAAAAAATCTAATACAACTACATTTTTAAAAAAAGTATGTATGACATAAGTGTATGCCACCCTGAACATTGAACTGAAGAGAGAAATTCATATATAAAACTAATTTAATTAAGAGGCTTCCTCTTTCTTAAGGAGTAAGAAGTCAACTTTGAATACAATTAAGATATACTCTTAAAGGACTGTGTATTTTCAGTATGAATTTTTATTTTACCATTTTTGAGCCTAATTCAAATCACATGCAGGAATTTTGTGTTCTTGATTAGAACCTTTTGAAAATTGGCCTCAAACACTAGGTCTGAAAGCAGCCACTGCCAGCAGTGTCATAACACAGCAAGTACTGGCAGCACAATGCTGCACTGCCGATCATTAGTGAGAAATCCCTTTCTTCCAGGCCAAGAAAGAAATGGAAATAAAGCAAATACTTTAGGGGTTTAATAAAGCAGAGCAGAAATAGTGGAAAAGGTCATCAGTTATTAATTTCATAAGCAATTATAGATATTTGCCACAAGAAGATATTGCTGCATGTGCAGCTGTTTTAATAAAGCAGAAATAGAATCAGTATAAAATGTCACCAGTAACAAAACTTCAAAACTAATTTTACATATTTGCTTGAAGAAGATATGAGTCAAAATGTGGCTGTAGATTACAGTGAAAATATAGAACAGCTCCTTTGATTATTTATAAGTTGGTAGTTTTAAAAGATAAAAAAAAATCATCTTACAGAAATTTAATACAGAAAAGTAAAGTCTCAGAGGTGAATAATGATCTTACCCAACAAATGTGATTTACCCCTAACTACACAGGTAAAGCAGAGGTGCAGACTACACAGGAACCCCAGTTTTCAGATTCTAGTCTAGTTCTATTTCCACTGCCTAGTCTGCCAAGTTTTCATAATAACTCAAATGTAATCTTGTTTGCATGAAAGGCAAGATTAAAGAAAGGAATTAGAACTTATGAGGAAACCACAAGATCCATCCCCCAATGATGGAAGGTAAATAATACATTCAGCACATTTTCTGAAATGTTTCCTGCCTTTTTGGCTTACAGATAGTTCAATAATTACTGTCAACTACACTAACCTGATCAACTTTAGGTAGATGCCCATTGATGCTTTGGCAGCCTCCAGCATGTCATCATCTTGTTCTATGAAGACCCTGGACAGCCATTCACACGGATTGTGTATTTGTAGTGAGGGCTGAAGATGAGGCTTTAAGAAGGTCAGTAACTCAGACATGAACCTGTGTAAATCAACTTCAGAAAATGCAAATTTCAAAGTGTAGGCAATAGTTTACAAATACATCAATAATATCTTGCCTATATACAAATTCCTAATGTCTAAGTACCTTAAAGTGCTAGATCATAATTCACACCTTCTGAAAGTCATGTAAGTTAGGGATTATTTCTGTCTTATAAACGAGGAAACTGAGGCTCAGAGAAAAAAGTGATTTAGAAGGCAGGCATTTAAAAAGTACAGACAAATGTCTATTTGGCACAATTGCCAAATAAGTAATTATAATACAGCTGATAAAAAAATTACATGGTGATCTTTTGATAAAAGCATATACATAAATGATGAAAAAAGAGGTCTTTTCATTGGACACTATAGCTGCTTTACTAGAGACAATACAACCAAGCAAGCTTTTCCTTCAAAATAACAGAAAAATAATTTTTTTTTGTTTATTTAAAGCATGAAAAGAAAGTCTTGCTTAATATTAAGCAAATACATCAAAAAAGGTTTATGGAGTTTTAAAACTCTGAATTATACAATAGATGCCACCTAGTGTTCCAAATTGTAACTACACAAAATTATAACTAATATGTAGTTATTAAAAGCTCAATAATATTCAAAGCAGTTCAGGAAAGTCATTGCTTACAATTTATGCTTTTCACTGAACTAGTAGGCTGCCTAGTAGACATTTATTATTCATTTTTCTCAACTGAAATAGAGAACGTGTCTTTCCCAGTACCTACACTGAAAATCATACTTTACCCAGGCTTTCTTTGAACACTTGATTTATCATCTTGGAAACTTTATGCAACAATTTCTTCATCAATATAACTTCTTACACATTAGTTTTAATTCAATTTCTAATGATCAACAATCCACATAAGTAGGTATACTACATTCATAATTAAATAAAATACAAATATTTGAATATAAGTTGACTTCTATCACTTACTATGAGATGACCAGAGAGTGATTTTTTTGACTGAAGTCATTTATTATGCTACGCACATTCAGTTAGTCCACAGAAAGCTGCATATTCCTTCAGGTTATTATTCTCTTTTTTGGGAAATAAACTTAAATTGGTGGAATTTATACTAGTCCTGAGACTTCATAATTATGAATTGTTTTACTTAAGTAAATAATTATATTTAGTTTGCACAAAAAAGGAGTTTGGAGAATTACCTTTCATTTCATTTGTTGAGGTACCATTTTGAAACTTGATTTCTAAGGATTTCATTGTAATTAAGCTTGCTGCTCTAAGGATCACATGATCTGGACCACAGAGATGTGCACATCCAGGCTGAACTTCATCACCTCCAAAGCAGGAAGGTTTTCTGTCAACAGACAATGTCTTCAACAACCCCAGGTGCACAGTTTGCAAAACAGCATTAGCTAAAGCCAACATATCTGTGTCTAAGTGATGATCTGGTGATACTGCAGCAGACACAGAGCCACGACAGAGGTCTTCGCCCACTTTACAGAGAAGGCACTTTTTGATGAATATGATCAACTTTCTTTTGACAAAAGCCTGAATAGGCCAAGTGAGAACATTTAGCACACAAGAAGGTTTCAAAAATAAAATCCTTTGGCTCCTGCAATGTAACTTCAGGTAGATTCTGGAGGTTATGAGAAGTTCAAGCAATTCCAGGAAACATACCAAGCTGTTTATTATTTTAGAAGGATTCTGACAGTTTTCAAAATGCTGAGAAAATAAGGAATCGTAGAATACTTCAAGAGCAGTATCAAAAGGAGTCAGGAACTGCTTTAAAATTTCTGCAATTATAAAAACAGTAATTATAGACAACAGGGAAAACAAAAGCTTCTTAAAATATAATTTTACAATTCAATTTTTATAAATACCACTTTGTAAGAGAAAAGATATGTTTGGAATATTTACCTAGAGCATGAACAAATGAGAACAGAGATTAACAGCTAATTACCATGGTTAACATTCACTTTTCAAACACCAATAGCAGATTATATAAAGAATGCATAATAAATAAAAGCTTTATTTTTTTTCCTTATAACTTTTTTCACTTTAAAAAAGTTATCCTTGAGCTGGCAGCTCAGTGGTAGAGTACTTGCCTACTGTGCAGGAGGCTCTGGATTTGATTCCCAGCGTGCATACACATGCAGGCACACACACACAAAATACGGGGAGTTTTTTTTTTTTCATACTTCAAGATAGATCAGAAGTAAAGTAAGTATTTTTTCTTGATTATAAATATAATGATCCTGGAAATTAGATGATGACTGTTTATGGGGCAATGTAATGTGTACCTGTTTTTTCTGAACATGTATCTTTAAAGATTTCTTTCATTAACACTGTAAGAGTCCAGAGACAATGTATTGCTTCATCACTTGCAGAATATCCATAAAGATTTTTTTGGCAGAAAGCAATCCATGAATTACTTAATGTTATCTATAAGGAAGAAATTTAAAAATGTAGTTATGATTCAGTATTTTCTTTAAAATCATAAATTACCTAATTATATGTAATACAACTATACACAACATTGTTTACTTGTTTGCCTAAAAAAAGGGCATGATAACATTTGGTTAAACAAGAAGCGAGTAAAATAACCTAATATTCTTTAAGTGAAGAAATTCAATATACCAGAGAAATAAAGGAAACATGCCAATATTAGCAGTCTTATCTCTAGGTAATAGAATGATATATAGCTTTTATTTTGTTCTTTATACTTTGTCACACTGTCCAAATTTCCTACTACCAATAACATCTTTTTATGATTAGAAAAAAAAGTTATTTTAAAAAGGAAACAAGTCATTATAGCTGAAAGAAGTCAGCAGATACTTAGAATTGCTTATTAACAAATTCACAGATAAGAGAATAACTGATTCTAATATATATTTTTGTCCATATATTTTTTCCATTATGCTGAGGTTCATTCTCAAACTTTATCTACATTAAACCTGTGAAATCAGGCTTGGACTCAAGCAGAGATGCCTAAACTTTTTTTTTGAAGAGGAGTCTAACCTACTTCCTTGAGAATGTGAAGAAAGTTATGGGCTCTGATGTGAAACCCACCTCTTAAGGTTAAGAACCTGATTTATTATAATTTATAATATATTTAAGACGCTAATCCTTGATTTAAGTCACCATGATATTATTACAGTCTTAGGTTTCTGTGGACTTCTACATTTGTTGGGGTTTTCAGGACCCCCAGCCTTGGGCATGGTCAAGATGGCGCCTGACGCTGAGCCAAAAGCGGCCAGCTATACAGTAAACAACCAGCGAATTCCAATGATTGGCTAGTTAACGATGTGACTAGAGCATGCTCCCCTCGTGTACCTATCCTATGCTTGCAGCTGTCCGCGTTTACCTCGTGTACTCTCCCCTGATTGGTTGAAGTGTATATAAGCCTGGTGGGTGGGAGAGTGGAGAGGCAGAAGCGGCAGAAGCGGCAGAAGTGGAAGAAGCAGCGGAGGCGGAGGTTGAAGCTGAGCTGGAAGCTGAGAGTGCGCGGAAGCTGGGAGAAGCTGAGAGAAGAGAAGTTGGGAGTGCGCGGAAGCTAGGAGTAAGGGAAGTGTAGGAGAGGGACTGTGCATAATAAACTTCCAAAGCTTCAGACATTTGTCGTGTCTCTCTCTGCGGGCAGAGGGAGCGCGATAACTGGTGCCGAAACCCGGGACATGAAGGGAAGATGAAGGCCTTATAAAAGGAAACAAGGTAAGATATTTGAAAAAATTTTTTTGTATACAAGTTAAACCAATTATAAAAAAGTTAAAGGGTATCAGGATACGCTATCAGCGGTCCTGGGGACACGCGGAGTGCGGTCCGGTTGAAAGGTATCGGGACGCGCCATCAGCGGTCCTGACGCGTAGAACGCGGGTTAAAAGGTATCGGGATCCTGACGCGTAGAACGCGGGTCAAAAGGTATCGGGATACGCCATCAGCGGTCGTGACGCGTGGAACGCGGGTTAAAAGGTATCGGGATGCGCCGTCGGCGGTCCTGACGCGTGGAACGCGGTCTAATTAAAGTGAAAGTAGAAACATGTTTGAAGCGGTCCAATTAGGGTGTAGGTAGTACGTGAAAAGCCGCTATAAAAATTTTAATGCACACTTGATAGTTTTCCTTTCAGTAATCTCGTTGCTCCTGGCAGCTAGGCCACTGTTTGTTATTGTAACTGCCATAACTAAAGCTATTCAAATTAGTAACAATGGGGTCTGAAACGTCTAAATTCAGAATGCAGCAACCTCTCAGGGAGTTATTAAAAAACCATGGGACGCCATTAAAGGAAAAAACAGCTAAAGTATTTCTTGATACTGTGGAAAGGATTTCCCCTTGGTTTTTGGATGAGGGCCTTTTGAATACCCTACAGTGGGAACAGCTGGGGAAAGACCTTCGTATAGCGGATAGGCAAAATCCTTTGCCAGTAGGCACTATGGCTATTTGGTCTCTTATTAAATCCTGTCTGCAAGATAAAAACAAAAAACCTTCACTCACCGAGCCTTTAGCTGAGGGAAGACAGGTTTTGGAAGAAATAAAAGAGGAACGCTCATATCTTTCTCAAAATTCAGAAAAAGGAACTAACTCAGATGAGGAACTATCGGAAGGGGAATTATCAGGGGAGGAACTGGAAAAAAGAGTACAAAGATTAAGACTAGATAAAAAGCCCCCTCTAGTGCCCGTGTTGCCTGGTGCACCTCCCATAAATAGGGAACCCCCTCATGAAGTGTCCGGTTTCGGGTTATGCTCAGAATGGAGTCATCTTGGATCTGTAGCGTATCCTGTTTTTGAGGATGCTCAAAATCAAAGATTCCACCAACCCTTAGACTTTAAAATAGTGAAACAGTTAAAAGAAGCAGTTAGCACATATGGTCCTCAGTCAGCTTTTACTATAGCCTTAGTAGATACCTTGACATCATTAAACTTAGTGCCCCAGGATTGGACTAATCTTGCTAGGGCCGCTCTGTCTGGGGGACAGTACCTTATGTGGAAAACATCATGGCAAGAAATATCTATGGATACCGCCCGCCGAAACGCAGCGGCGGGGAATCCCCAAGTCTATAGGGACATGCTTATGGGCATAGGACCTTATGAAACCCTTCAGGCACAGCTTAATTATCATCCAGCAGTCTATGCGCAAATTGCCGTGGCTGCAACCAAGGCCTGGAAAACATTACAAGGAGCAGGAGATTTGCAGGGCCAGTTGTCAAAGGTAACTCAAGGGAATAGTGAGCCCTATGCGGATTTTGTCGATAGGCTAATTCAACAGCATCACGCATCTTCGGAGATGCAGAGCAAGCCATGCCCCTAGTAAAACAGTTGGCTTACGAACAAGCTAACAGGTGGTGTAGGGAGGCCATAAGACCATGGAGAAACAAAGACTTGTCCGCCTACTTAAAAGTGTGTAGAGATGTAAATGATACTTCAGCGCAGAGCAGTGCCTTTGTAGCAGCCATAGACAGACAAACCACCTTGTTGTCTGCTGCACTTGCACAAGCCCAGGGGAGGTTCCCTTCAAGAACTAATAAAGAGCCTTTAGGATCATGTTTTGTGTGCGGACAGAAGGGACATCTAAAAGTCACCTGTCCAAACAAAAGGCCACCCTTTGCCCGGGGTGGGAACATCTATACAAAGAATAACCTGGGAACCGGACCTGGGCTATGTCCAAGATGCAGAAGAGGAAGTCATTGGAATAGTGCCTGTCAGCCTATTAGAGATAGGGAGGATAATTTCCTAGGGTTGAATCCTAAACTTCAAAAAAACGGGAGACAGGGCCCTCCCCGGGGCCCGCAACAAATATACGGGGTAATTCAACAAGTTCCCCGACGGTGGTATCCTCCCACAGAGAAGGGGAGCACAGAGCCACCTCAGGAAGTGCCGGATTGGACATCCGTGCCACCTCCAGACTCATACTAACCCCAGATATGGGGGTGCAGATGATTGATACTGATTGGCATGAAAAAATCCCACAGAACAGTGTAGGACTATTACTAGGTAGAGGTTCCTCAACACTAAAAGGACTTATAGTACACCCAGGGGTTATTGATCCTGATTTCACTGGACAAATAAAAGCCTTGATCTCTTCACCAAAAGGAATTACGGTCATCTCTCCAGGGGATCGCATTGCACAAATGCTTATATTGCCCAGTCGACATTCTTTGTGGCCCAGTAAAAATACAAATAAAAGACAAGGAGGTTTTGGATCAACAGGAACCACTTTAATAAACCTTACTATGGATATGGGACAGAGGACCCTCCTAAAATTAAAAGTGGGAAATATGGAATTTACAGGTTTATTAGATATGGGAGCAGACAAAAGTATTATTAGTGCAATGGTCTGGCCAAAGCACTGGCCATTGATCACAGCAGCTCAGAGCTTGAGAGGCTTAGGAGTAGCAGAAAGGCCCAAAGTGCTTCCTCATTATCGTGGAAAGATACAGAGGGACACACAGGAATATTTCAGCCATATGTCTGTAATGTTCCTATTAGCCTATGGGGACGAGACGTCCTGCAGCAAATGGATATGAAACTCACCACTGATCAGACTTACCAAGGGACTCCTGTAAGAAATATGTTACAAAATATGAACTATGATGATAAAAAAGGATTAGGAAAACATAGTCAAGGATCTACCCAACCACTGCCTTTACTTCCACCAAAAAATGATTCTCATGGATTGGGTTTTTCCTAGGGGCCACTGATAAACCATCAATCCCTATAATATGGAAAGATGATAAGCCTCGCTGGATTCCACAGTGGCCCCTAACAAAAGAGAAGCTAGAGGCAGCTCATAAGTTAGTACAAGAGCAGGTACAAGCAGGTCATTTACAACATTCTACCTCTCCTTGGAATACCCCAATATTCTTAACAAAGAAAAAATCAGGAAAATGGAGGTTATTACATGATTTAAGAGCCATAAATGAACAAATGTACCCTATGGGACCCATCCAATGTGGACTCCCTCTTGTCACTGCATTACCAAAAAATTGGCCTACTATTATTCTGGATTTAAAAGATTGCTTTTTCTCTATACCCTTACACAAAAATGATTGTTGGAGATTTGCTTTTACTTTGCCCTCTCTTAATCACACTCAGCCTGACCAGAGATTCGAATGGACCGTGTTGCCTCAAGGTATGGCTAACAGTCCTACTATATGTCAAATATACGTAGATAAAGCGTTAACAACTACTAGACAAAAGTTTAAGAGATTGTTGATTTATCATTATATGGATGACATACTTATTTGCCATCCAGAAAAAGAAGTTTTGTTAGAAGCATTACAATTTATAACTCAAGCATTAGAAAAGAGAGGACTAACGATAGCTCCTGAAAAATTACAATTAGAGGAGATCCAAGAATATCTGGGTACAAAGCTCACTGCTACTACAGTCAGACCAACAAGGTTGACCATCAGGACAGATCAATTGAATACCTTGAACGATTTTCAGAAACTCTTAGGTGACATTAACTGGATCAGATCCTATTTAAAATTATCCACAGGGGAATTAAAACCTTTATTCGATATATTAAAAGGTAATCCTGACTTGAATTCCCCTAGGAAACTTATTCCCGAAGCACGGATATCCTTACAGCTAGTAGAGAATAGACTTCAGCAGTGTTACGTTGATCGTTGTGATCCTACTCAACCATTAAGTTTAATCATAATCTCAGAGAAGCATACCCCTTTTGGCATAGTTTGGCAAGGAGGACCTCTGCAAAGTATAAATCTCCCTAGCTCTCCGGCTAAAACATTGCAATCATATCCCCAAGCTATTGCTCAGGTAATATTCAAGGGAATAGAATCTTGCATTACTGTTTTTGGAATCCATCTGTCTATTATTATAACTCCTTATTCCACTCAGCAAATTAAATGGCTAATTAATAATGATGATGATTGGTCAGTATTATATTGTTCCACTTCAGCTCAGTTCGATAACCATTATCCCCAACATCCCTGGATTCAATTCTGTAAAAATACTCCCATAGTTTTTCCAAAAGTGACTAGTGTCCAGCTTCTTAAAGACTGTGTAACCATTTTTACTGATGGCTCCAAAAATGGAGTAGGTGCAGTACTTATCAGTAAACAACTTCACACCATAATAGTTCCACCCAACTCCGCACAGGTTACTGAACTTGCAGCTGTAATATTAGCCTTTAAATTAGCAGATAATCAGTCATTCAATCTTCTATCTGATAGCTTATATATCGTTAACGCTTTACAGGTTCTTGAAACGGTACCTCATATTTCTTCCATGTCCACGGTAGCTTCTTATTTTACTACGCTACAAAACCTTATCCTACAGCGTAAACATCTATTCTATGTAGGACATATTAGAGCTCATTCTAATTTACCAGGACCTTTGGCCAATGCTAATGACTTGGTAGATATGGCCACCAAATCGATCTTTGTTTTTTCCATAGAGGAACAAGCAAAACTCTTTCATGAAAAATTCCATGTAAATTCCACTACTTTGAGCAGAAAATTTCCTATATCTAAATGTATGGCTCGACAAATAGTAAAAAATTGTCAACATTGTGCTCCTTTAATCCCAGGACAATCCTTTGGAGTTAACCCCAGGGGACTGCTGCCTGGTCATATTTGGCAGATGGATGTAACCCATATTTCTGAATTTGGTACTGTTAAGTATGTACATGTGTCAGTAGACACTGCTTCAGGGGTCATTATGGCTTCCGCTCATTCTGGAGAAAAGGTAAAAGATGTCATTCAACACTGCCTACAAGCATTTGCTGGCTGGGGCATACCTAAAGTTATTAAAACAGATAATGGTCCTGCTTATACTTCCAAAAGCTTCCGGTTGTTTTTACAAACATTTAACATCCAATCAGTCACTGGCATCCCCTATAATCCTCAGGGACAGGGCATTGTGGAAAGAGCACATCTTACTTTAAAAAATTGTCTAAATAAACAAAAAGGGGGAATAGGAGCCTCCTACAAGTCTCCTAAAGATAAACTTAATTTAGTTCTTTTCATTCTAAATATCTTAACTCTGGATAGGGACGGCCATTCTGCAGCTGATCGACATTATAATCCCCATAATACTCCTCAAGTATGGGCAAAATGGAAAGATATCCTGACAGGTTGTTGGAAAGGACCGGATCCAGTCCTTCGTTGGGTCCGAGGGTCTGTTTGTATTTTCCCACAGGATCAACAGACTCCAGTCTGGATTCCAGAAAGGCTAATCAGAGTTTTACAGCATGCAAGTGATGCTGCTCCTCCTCGCAATGGCGAGTCTGAGCCTTCCTCCAATAACAAAAACTCAGACGGAAAGGCAAACCCGGAACCTATGGGCCATTGTTAGCCTGGCCATATTTTTCACTTCTAACTAACACATTTTTTATCCTTCCTTTTCTTGCTTTTCACCAATTCCTCTACAAGCCTGTCAATTCTACTGATGATTTTTCAGGTCGTGCTGTTTTTGGTGACAAGGATATCTCTAGTCTTTCTTTGCTTTAACAGGAGGAATTTCTGCACTTTGCCGTTGGAATCATACTACGAATCAGACCCAGAGTAGAGCAACTCGTTCTGCTGACCCTAGCTGTAATATTGCTTTTCCTCCCACGTCAGCTTGTGTATTTCCTCCCTTTTATGTTTCTACCAACTAACATTTCTAATAACACCTCTTAACTGTTCACTAACCGTGTGCTATCTCTCACAATGCTGGAATGGTTCTTTTGCCACCCGTGCAATTTGCACATTTCTATCTTTCTACCAGTCCTAGTTTCTGTTGCAGATGTAGAATTGCCAGTGCTATTGTCGAGAAGCAGGAGAGGCTTTGACATTGCAACAGCCGTGATCATTGTCATCACAGTCTTTGCAGTAGCAGCATTGACACAACCATAACAACGATCATTTGGTCAAAGATACAGCTGCAGCCTTACAGACCATAGAGACTCTATCAGAGAGTGGACTCATTATAAGAACAAGTGGATACCTTGCAAGAACTTTTGGGACTGGGATGCGTTTATTCCCTGAGAGCTGTTTTGTGTTGCCCGTATTGTAACTCTACTGGGATGTATATTGTTTCTGTATTTAATATGGCTATATGGTTTTTCTTCTGTTTATAGATTTGTCAAACAGCGGGCAGGCTTAGGAGCTATGGTGGTACTCCTCTGCCTTGGCCCTCCTTCTCTTCATTCGTTTTGGCATGCATCTACGAGCTAGCCAATAGAGAGATCAAATTATCTTTCATCAGGCCATGACCGCCCTAAAGGCCGACAGCCCCCCATTAGTATGGCTCTTGATGCTGGACCGGTAGTCAAAGACGGGTAATGAAGGAGGTGGCTGTGTACCAACCTAAGACAGGAGCTGCAGCATGCTCTGCAGGCTCTGATGACGGGTAAGGACATATGCTGACCACTCAGCCTAAGACAGACACGGTCCCGAGCCTTAGTTTAATAGTAAAGAAGGGGGATCTGTCGGGGTTTTCAGGACCCCCAGCCTTGG
The DNA here is from genome assembly GCF_902686445.1 of Sciurus carolinensis. NCBI lineage: Eukaryota > Metazoa > Chordata > Mammalia > Rodentia > Sciuridae > Sciurus > Sciurus carolinensis. The sequence goes on from NC_062214.1 coordinate 67,997,271, forward strand.
GCATGGTCAAGATGGCGCCTGACGCTGAGCCAAAAGCGGCCAGCTATACAGTAAACAACCAGCGAATTCCAATGATTGGCTAGTTAACGATGTGACTAGAGCATGCCCCCCTCGTGTACCTATCCTATGCTTGCAGCTGTCCGCGTTTACCTCGTGTACTCTCCCCTGATTGGTTGAAGTGTATATAAGCCTGGTGGGTGGGAGAGTGGAGAGGCAGAAGCGGCAGAAGCGGAAGAAGCGGCGGAGGCGGAGGCTGAAACTGAGCTGGAAGCTGAGAGTGCGCGGAAGCTGGGAGAAGCTGAGAGAAGAGAAGCTGGGAGTGCGCGGAAGCTAGGAGTAAGGGAAGTGTAGGAGAGGGACTGTGCATAATAAACTTCCAAAGCTTCAGACATTTGTCGTGTCTCTCTCTGCGGGCAGAGGGAGCGTGATATACATTATTACGTAAGCAAACATTTTATTAATGCAAACACTTGAAGGGGTAAAATCAAGTGCCAAAGAACAACTTTGAAAATATTAGAAGAGAAATAATAACATAATTTGATTACTAAGCTTACCTTTTCTCTCAATTGAAAATATAGAAGCAATGCAAGGCACTTTGCAGCCATGTGAGACAACAATTTGTCTGAATTTTGTAACATGTAGATCTACAGCAAAATAAATACATGTAATCACTACTGTTGAGTATTTTTAAAACTTTCATTTTAAATATCTAGATCTTCAAAAATGATAACCATGGCTTACCAATTTAGAATCAATTTCAGTTGACTGCAAAAGAATTTTAATTATATCTCTGTATTTCTCCTTTGCATGGATCTCAGTTTCAACAGACAATATCCTGGTTATCATCACTTTGATCACAGTTAACTGAAAGAGCATCATCTCTTGGGCACTGCTCATCTGAGAGTGTCTCTTCATACACACAGGTGCTTCAGGAATGTTAGTCACCTTGATGGAGAGCAACTGATGCTGGCCTGGCACAGCACTGGTGTTCAGCCATTCTAAGGAGCTGGCTGCAGAGCAATCTTGGTCTGAAAGTGCTGGGTTGAGATAAAAGACGTAATCATGGCTGTCATTCTCAAGTGTGGCTCCGGAAAGTACTTTTTGGTATAACTGTTCTAGAACTTCACAGAAGGCTTTCATTTTGATTTCCAACATGAATCTTTAAGATGGCTGGTAACTCTAATCTGTAAATATTCGTATCTTAGAAATGTGATGAAACCTCTATAATGCTTCTTCAGTGAAGCCTGAAATATAGAAGAAGTAATTTTAAAATTGAGAGTTACATACATATCACAAAGGAAAGACAACTGTTTCCACTTAATCACAAAGTCTTAAGTAAGGGTAATGTTGGTTGCTGAATTTCTAATATGGAAATTCATAATAAAAACATCACAAACATCACTTAAAGACTATAACAATGAAATGTATGCTTTCCCTATAGATTTAAGGGCATAAAATTAAGGGTAATTTTATCACAGCAAAAGTGTTTGCTTTCTTCTAACAGTGCTCAATGGGCTGCAAGGGTTTCTTGAGCTCAGTGCTGTTAACATTTGCAGCTAGATTATTCTGTGGTCAAGAGCTGTCTTGGGCTCCGTAGGATGTTAAGCAACATTCCTAACCTCTACCCTCTACATTCCAAAGCACTCCCAGCCTCACCCACCAGATTCTGACAACCAAAAATGCAGACATTGTCAAATGACCCTTGCGGGCAAAACTGCCCTAGTTCACTGGGGTAATTCAAATTCATTAATTCCAATTTATAGATAAAAATCTGAGTTTAAATTGCTATATGGCCAAACTATATTATAGCTATTACTCATTAAGTTCCAACTCAGAAGTATATAATAATAGCAAGAAACCCTGATTATCACCAATATCACTAAATTAAAAAAAATTTAAATGTCATCTCAAGAAAAAGACAAAATATGAAGCAAAAGTAATCCAAACATGAGCAAACTGTATTTGCAGCTGGATGCAAATTCAGAAATTCCAGTTGTCTAGGACTCCCCTGACATGAAGGAGACCTGGGAGAGTAGGGGGAAGGATAGGACATTTAGGGTCAGACAGGACTTTTAAAGCACAGAATATGGGTCATTGACTGATGGATCAATATCAGAGGAAGCATGTAGTATAAAGACTTTGGCATAAGCAAAGTTTTATTCTTCTTATGGAATACTGGTGTCTCTGGGAATGACCTGATCCTGTGGGTGCTCTGACCTTTTCATTGCCTTTGAGCTATTTTACATCTCTTAATTGTAGATAACTGATACCAGTGCAAATAATTCTTATCCATAGAGAAGTAAATAATGTTCTGACAGAGGGGCATCACTTTCCCCAGTGGGAAAGGTTTTGCTTCCACTTGAAAACATTTTAATATTCCTTAACTCCATACAAATTCATGGTTCTCTTATTTCTCCCTGAAATGGGCTGTGACATCTGATTCCTTTCCCTCATGAATTAATGAGTTTAGTAAAACCTGTGGTAAATTGTTCAAGTTTTAGGGGTCATGATTTTGTCCTCTTAAAACTTAGTGTTTAACAAAATCCTTTCTAGTCCATCTGGACCCGTGTATAAATGCAGGACTCATCTTTAACCTCCTTCTTTGGAAAACTTTGAAGATGACCGCTTACATTGGACCTCACTTCTACAGTGTGGCCCACCATCCTAGCTATGGTCTTCCACCTCTATACACTGGCTTCTTCCCCCTATTTAACTTCTAAGGAATTTCAACTGCTGACCACCCCACCAGACAAAGCTGCCCTGTTTCAGTCCTCTAGTACAGAGCTAAATATAAGAAACCTATAGATTTTAAAATTATGAACAAAGTTTTGGTAAGTTATCTCTGAAAACCATTTTCAAGCTGCAGTGTACATCCAAGATGACTGATTAACATATCTAACGGTAACCTTGTTCCATTTAACAGTGTTAAATTTTATCAGAGTACTGTGCTTCCAGAAAGCAGCTACAGTTAAGAGCACTGTGCCCCTTTGTATTCCAGGAAGAAGCCAACCAGGAAGGATTAGCCCATGTTCTTATTCCCAGATAGGATCTACCTCTATCTTCCTCCCATGACTCCTTATTTTTTATTTTTTATTTTTTTGAGGTGAAGGTCTCTCTAAGTTGCGAAGGCTGGCCTTGAACTTTAGATCCTCCTGCCTGAGACTCCAAGAAGTTGGGATTATAGGTGTTGAATGGCACACTGCTTTCTTTGTCCTATAAAAATCTTATCTTTTCTTCCTCCTTCTTAAGAGGTTTCCCACTGGTGAACATTCTCTCTATTGCAATATCCTTTATGAAATCATCACTTCAGCTATTGTCAGTTACACATTAGAAATTGGTTTTCATATTCTACTTCAATGTCCAATTTCATCATACTTATTTTTCTTTATATTTTAGTTGTAACAATAACATTTCTTCTCAATGAAACTACTGACACTTTAAAATAGAATCTTTTAGGCTTCAACTAAAATCATATGCTCAACTCATTAAAAATTTTAGCAACAAATGAAACTATTTTTATTTCAATCCTACATCAACAACAATACTTCTAATGATATTTCTATGGGCACAAATTCTTAAATTTTACCATAAATGAAAATGAACTTGCTATTTGATCATTTCTATGTGTACAAAGGGCAATTTTGCACAGTTCAATCTTTTTAGCATACAAACAAAAGTGAGTATCAGTAAATAAAAATTTCAGAGAGAAAATAACCTGTTTTCTATCACGGTGGGACCCTGTGGATATGAGAAAGAAATCAGGGTGAAAAGTTGTAAACTTTAAATTAAAAATACAGATTTAAGCCAGGTGTGGTAGCAAGTCTAAGGTCAGCCTCAGCAGTTCAGTGACACCCTCAGCAACTTGGTGAGATCCTGTCTCAAAATAAAAAATAAAAAGGGATAGGGATGTAGCTCAGTATTAAGGTACCCCTAGGTTCAATTCCCAGGACCATAAACACATAAACAATCCAGAGTCAAATGGAATCTTTATAAACAGAAAAGAAATGATGGAGTCACAAAAGCCTAAGGGCCAGGTAGATGACAAATGAATGAGGACCAGTTGTTAGGTTGTTCTGTTGGGACCAAATCAAACATAAATTACACTGTCTCTTAAAATATTTATGAAGGCCAAAGAAATCTGCACTAAAGTAAAAGTGAAAATTGAAAATTGCATGTTTTTTTCTTTTTTAAAAGCAATTGTAGTGTTAAATAAAAGGGCAAAAATTGAAAAAGCTAACTAGGGAGATGAACTGACCACTTTTTTTCCAGAAGTGCCTGCTCTGAGGTTGGCACATGGCGAGCTGCATTATCGTGCTGGCCTGGAGTAAGGTGTACCCTTCAGACACCAAGCTTGTAAGAGACAAGAACAAAGCAGAAGGCTACTTTGGATGCTGTGAGGCTTTGAAGCTGTTCATACATAGTAAACAAGAGAGGTCTGTCTAGCCTGAAAAGGGAGTAAATAACTAGAGAGGTCAAATCAGGACAAGTGAACAAGCAGTGCATCTCTTGGTGTCTACAGAACATGCCTCTTGGCAGGGAAGAGTAGACTCCCACTCCTGGCAGCCTAAGAGGGTACCAAGACAAGTTACAAGGCAAGTGCAGTTCTTCAAATTTCCTCTGCTGCCCCAAAGCCCAGAATGACAGGTGAATAGCAGACCTTGGATAAACTTCCTAACAGTAAGCAGTAACTCATACAGCCTAATCTTGACCGTCTACTCTCTCATTGTACCATTAAACAGAATACCAATCCCCAAAATCATTTTCAAGGTTAAATACTATGTAATTTACCAAAACAAACCAGGATTTAATTAAAAAAAATATTCAGCAACCAAAGGTTGGAACATTGATCAGAACAAGTTGATTAAATTTTTAAATTAAATTTTAGTAGGTACAGCAAACCCAGCAGCTCCTCATGAAAATTTGTAATGATCCTACTTTGACATCAGGTCATCGACAGCTTAAAGGTACTATGAATATAAGTGACTGAGACTCTGTACTACAATTAAAATAATTTTCATCTTTTACAAAATTAACTCAAAATGGATGTAAAACAACCTTTCAGAAAAAGAAAAGGGACAAAATCCTTGGGATCTAAGGTTAGGTAAATCCTTGATTCCAAAAGTACAATTTGCAAAGATAAAAACTGATAAACAGAACTTCAACAAAATTAAAGTAATTGTTATCCTATTAAGAGGATGAAAAGACAAGCTACAGACAGAAAATATAAACCATATATCTGACAGAAAGCAAGTACCTAATATACATAAACAACTCTTAAAACTCAATGTTAAAAAATTCAATTCGAAAATGGGTAAGGGATATGAACAGACTGAAGAGGATACACAGGTGGCAAATAAACACATGAAAAGATGGTCAACCGCATTAATCATTAGAGAAATGCAAATTAAAACTACAGTGAAAGACCATTCTCAAAATAGCTAAAACAAAAATCAGTGGCACTAAATGCTGGTAAGAACAAAGAGAAACTGGATCCCTCTTATATGGCTGGTGGAAATATAAATGATACAGCTACTCTGGAAGACAGTTGTGCAGTTTCTTAAAAAGCTAAATCTGTACCACAATGTCCTCCCCTGGGTGAACGGGTAAGTAAACTGGGATGCATTCACACTATGGAATGCCTCTCAGCAACAAAAAGGGAAGAACTATTAATACATGCAACATCAAAAGAATTAGGTTGGGGGGGAGATAATTTCAGAAGGTTGCACATTGCATGATTCTATTCTTGAATGGTAAAGTGAGGAACAGATTAGTGGCTGCCAGCTGGTAGGGAGGCCTCCTGTCCTCCTGTCCGGTAGGGTTATAAAGAGTAATGGAGGGATCCTTGTGATCATGAACTGAGGGGCAGACTAACTTACATAGATAATAAAATTACACAGAACTAAGTACACATTCAAACAAATATAAGTAAAATGGGAAATCTGAATGAGATTGGTAGATTGTGTGGATGATAAGATCCTGGCTGTGCTGGGAATATAGTTCAGGGGTAGAGCACTTGCCTAGCAATTCCTGGCTGTGACATTGTACCACAGTTTAGCAAAATGTTGCTCTGTAGAGGGAAACTAGGTAAAGGCTACATAGTATCTCTCTGTACTGTTATTATTTCTTTTTCTTTTAAAACATTTTTGAGTTGTCAATGGATCTTGTATGTAATTTATTTATTTATATGCGGTGCTAAGGATCAAACCCAGGGCTTCGCACATGCCAGGCAAGTACTCTACCACTGAGCCAAAACTCCAGTCCCTGTTACTATTTCTTAACAACTACTTGTGAATTTATAATTATCTCAAAGTGAAAAGTTTAAATAAAACCTCAACAACTTTGGCAATATACATCAGCCTTTTGATTCCCGGCATTAATGTACAGAGGAGTTTGTTAATATCCATTGTTTTAAAAAACACACTAGAATTTTGAATTTGAAAATATCTAGACCTAAAACTAAACAGAATGGTATTTTTAAAAAGGTTTTTTTTTAAAAAGGTTAAAAATGTTTTCTTAAAAGTATTTCCTACATAAGACATAGGTAGAGTTTCTAAGCCTATTCATTAGAAAACATTCTCATCACTTAATTTCAAAATTATCAAAGAATAAGCTACGAATAACTTCATCCTTTCTATGTGGGGAAACTACTTTAAGGAGTCTTTAGTTTAAATTAAAAAAACAGAAAAGCATCTATTTTCACAGTCAATGTTACTAAAAGTCAAAAACTTTCTCATATGACTTGGCTAATATAGTTTGCTAATAAGACTCAATACTGGGGCTTTAGCCTAGTTCAACAATAGGTTCAAATCTAACCAAATCTGAGAGGCTACTTAGTCTAGATGCTAAGATACTTAAAGCAGAAGTTGAGGCACTCCAAACAAATGTTTCTTCCAGGATTCTGGTTCCCTCCCCCAACAAAATAGCATTAACTTTGCCAGAAAAAACAATATTGGTCTGGTTTGGCTCTTCAAGAGCACCTCTCTCTGCTGTCAAAAGAAGGGAGGGGGGCATCTTTCAAACAGCAAGACATGTGCTGGGTATCTTCCCTTTGCCTGGCTAGATTCACTCTTTACCCTTCTCAGTGCCCCAACAGACTCCAACAGGAGATTTGAAGGGCTGGAAAGAAGGAAGGCCACTCTCTCAACTACCAGGAACTGAGTTTCTCCTTACCCTCAGGCCTGACAGGGACAAGTAGCAGTTACTAGCCCTAGCTGTAGGGTGCAGTACTACCCCTTCTTAAAATAATGGTGCTCAAACTTTGGCCTGCATCAGTATCACTTGAAAGGCTGTAAAAACAGACTGCAGGGCTGTTTCAGGTATGGTAGTTCTGGGATAAGGCCCAATAATTTGTATTCTGAACAAGTTCCCAAGTTATTGCTATTAATTTTTTTTTTTTTTTAAGTATAGGAGATCGAACCCAGGGCCATGGCACATGCTAGGTAAGTGCTCTACCACTGAGTTACACCCCCGGCCCAGAACTCTTAAATTCAAGTGTTTATAAATTGTCTTCCAATTAAACTTCTGTCCTGGGATTCTAATAATGGTCAAAAATTTTATTTAATTTTTTAGTATGAAGACAAAGGCTGACAATCCAGTTAGAGAAAAGAGACTCAAAAACTTAAAGTCATTTTGTGTTGAAGTGGTATATCCAATAAAAGCTTGGGATTTGGAGTCAAATGGCTTCACTACATCAAAGTCGTCATGGGGGCAAATTATCCTCTAAACCTCAATCTCCTGTATTCAAAGGACAACAATGATACTAAGCTTATAGGATACTGGGAAGGGTAAATGAAATCCAAGTGTTCCTGAAATATCCGCCTCAGCTTCTGTCTATGATTCTTTTGCATTTCTATGAGTGGAATAAATATGTTTGTGAAAAAAAAAAGGATGAACATGATTTATTTTGAGAAAGATAGCCCCTCTCCTCATTTTATAGAGGGGCAGAAGGAAAATACTGATCACCAGAATATATATATTTTTAATGGTAGGATGCCTACCAGACTTTTAGTAAGGAAGTTTAGTAAGAACTAACTAACAGATATGGAGCTTCTGGAAGGGAGGAAGGACATGAACTAAAAGATGGGAAACAGTGCAAAAGAAAGATGTCATGGGCGTCTGAACCACATAAAACCTGACTGCACTCATTGCAGTTCACCTTTAACTAGGCAGATGCAGATATCAGTAAATGCAGAGCTGCTGGACAGATTCATAAGCAATTGGTATTAGTTTTAGACAAAAAATGAAATAGTTTTGTTTTTAGGAGCATGGAATAACAGGGATTATAGCATTTAACATAAACTTCATCATTAGAAAATATCTGCATGTATCTTTACCAGGTAGCTCTATTATTTGACCACTCCAAAAGCTAACTTTTCTCCAGCGTAGCACAAATTGATGCTGAACATCAGAATCGGAGGTTTAGGCTGGGGGTGTAGCTCCGAGATAACAGTGCTTGCCTACCATGCACCAGGTTCACTCCCCAGCACCACACACACATACAAACAAAAACAACATCACCACCAAAACAAAACAAAACAATCACAGTTCATTGTCAGAAGAAATATTGGAGATGGTTTAGATCAATCAAACTCTAACACTGGAATTCCCTGCTAGGCTTGTTAGAACACAAATGCTGAGAGCACCGCCACAAGATTATGATTTTGTGGGTCTCAGGAGGGTCCAAGAAAAGGACCTGGGCCTACACTCAGAGAATCACTGACCAATCTACCCAATTTTTCTGATGAGAATCTAAGTTCCTTAGGTTTATATCATATTGTATGAGTACTAAGTATTTTAAAAATAGACACTCTCTAGCATATTAATATTTTTAAAATGAAATTTTTCTACTCAGTTGCTAAAACATGATTTCATGTTTTAAGTGGTCCTTCAGAATGAAATCTTTCATTGAAAGATTTTCTTCACTCATTTACTCTGCAGTCCTCTCCTCTACCCCCAAAATGTGCCACCAGTGGCAGGTAGAATTTAGTGACTGTCTGTAGATATAGACTACCCAGATTTTATAGAACTGCTGAATTTTGTACTATTTGGTTTTCAGTTGATTAAAAAAGTGTCTTCCTCAAAGGAGTAGCACACACTTAAGGTATGGCTTATATGGTGAAAAGATTTATATAACTCAAGGAGGATGTTAATACTCCCTTAGTCTCCTTAAAATGTTCTTTCCTGACTCTGAACCTTGATATTGTGCTGTTCCTTCTGCCTAGAAAGTTCTTTCATTCACTTTTCCTTTTGCTTTAAGCTGAAATATGACTTTCTCTGAGGTCAGGCCCTCCTCAGATGTTCTCTGTCTCCCAGTACTAATACTTTGCCTTACAGAACATGTCACTATTATATTTTCATTGTTTGTTCAATGATTTGTATATTTCCCATGCTAGATCATAAATTCAGTAAGAGTTGTCTGCTTAGTTCATTACTTCTCCAGTTTCTTGCATAGGAGAGGCACTTATATTTGTGGAACATATTCCTGAAGATAAATGTAGTAGCATATATATCTAAAACAATATTAAAATTAATTCCAACATGTTTTTGTCTGTCCTGCCTACCCCCTCATGCTGGGGATTGAATTCAGGGTCTTCAAATGATAGGAGAGCAATGTACCATTGAGCTACATCCCCAGCCCCTAATGCCATGCCATTTTTAACTTCTGAATTTTAAATTACAATCACAATTTCAAATAAAAAATTTACAAACATATTATATAGTAGTATCCATAATAGAACAGAGTTCTGAGCTCACTCAGTCTTTATTTTATATCTGACAATGTACTCAATATAAGTCATATTTAAAGTGGTTGTGGTAAAGTACAAATTAAAACTATCCTTAAAGAAAAAAATCCCTGAAATTACCAGCACAAGAGCTACAGGGAACGCAAAAGTTATCAGTTAGTTTCCTTTCTTTCAGTACCTTTTATACTGGGACAAAGGTACCAAGGTCTACAGTAGAATTTCTCTACCTAGCTCCATCCCTGCTTCCTGCAACATACAGCTGACCTCAGGCTCCAAGATAGCTGATAGGAAGCCAACGTAATGCATGTGTCTATGATAGCTCTATTCACTAGACCAGGTCCCTCAACAGTGCCCAAATAAAACGTACTGTCAACCAGAGCATAAATTGCTCATTCTTTCAAATAACAAGTGCTTTAAGGGCCAGGATGTAGCCTCCTGGGTGGGAGTTCTAGACCTTGGTCACACACTGAAATCACTGGAACACTACTAGGAAAAATCCGTGAGCCCTGAACTTTCCAGAGACCAATTAAATCAGAATTGCTGCACTGGGACTTGGGCATTTTACCAATGATAATTTTTTTCTACTCAAGGAATAAACTCAATTCTGGCTGAGTTAGGGTTTTATGAATTAAACTTCATAAATATTTATCCTGAGTTACTTCATTTATATGCTGTGAAATTAGTACTTCCATTCCTATCAATTTGATATTACCTAAATGAATAGAAAATGATGTCCATTAAAACCGAATCAATGTTAACTTGTTAAAAATACTCTGTAATCTAGGGTAGGGTGTGTAACTCAGTGGTAGAGTTATTGCCTAGAGGCCTGGGTTTGATCCCCAGCACTCTGCAAATGAAACAAACAAATCTCTGCATATGTGAGGCCCCTGATTGGATCTGCAGCACTGAAAATAAAACAAAACAAACTCCAAAACCTTTGCAATCTAAATTATTTTTAAATCAATAAAAGTTGTAATTTAAGAATTAGAAAATTTAATAGCATGATTGAATAAGTCCATTTAGTAATATCTCTCTATCATTTGAAAAGTCGTTGCAACCTAAACATAGGATTTTATGGGTAATCAAACCCAGAGATTTGAGTTACTGTGCAAGTGCTCTACCATTGAACTACATCCACAGTAGGTAGACTTTAAGTGAAGAACAAATGGCCAAAAATAGGGAAGAGCTGACAATCAGGAAACAACTCAGAGAGCAGGTCCCTCACCAAGAACTCTTACATATTCAACTTTCAGGTGAAGCAGTATTTAGAGAATACACTATCTGAGCTGCATGTGTGCTACTACAGCTATAAGACAATATGTCCTCCATAACCATTTACATATTTATACACCTCTTTCTCTCCTTTCTTTCCTTTTTAGAGTTTGAAATTGCCTGATTTTATAATAGTACATGTTATAAAACTGAACTTATAAATTACATATGAGCTGTTAAAAAACAAAATTTTAAGAAATTTAGTTTAAAGAGCTAATAACCATTTTATTTACTTGTGGTTCTGGAGCTTGAACCCAGGGATTTATGCACACTAGGCGAGGGCTTTACCATTGAACTCCAAACCCAGTCCTTGTTTTAAATTTCAAGACAGGGTTTTGCTAAGTTTCCCTTAGTTTCCCTAAATTTCCCAGGCTGACCTCAAACTTGCAATCCTATTGCCTCAGCTTTCCCAATACCTGGGATTAAAGGTATACACCACCATGTCCTTCTCTAATAGTTCTTTTTTTAAAATTAATAATTCATGAATTGAGCTGCATTTAATCTAAAGATTGAGAAAAGGTGTTCCAATGAGCTGAGTGGGAGAGAAAAACAAAAATGGATTGGTTATTTCAAAGTTATTTTCCTTACTGGGTTAAAACAGAGGAGCATCCTTATGCTAGTTCAAGCACACAGGGCCCCTTCTGATTTGTTGCTGGACATCTCATGTTTTTCAAAGTTCCTTAGATTAGTGGCATCTAACACAAGTGACTCCATTCTGGTTTGGTCTGGTCTGTTCACAGGGCTTAATACAGCAACATAATCCAAAACAATGGCCTCCCATATAGTTCTTTTAACAATGCTAATAAGACACCACTTTTAATTTTTTTTTTTTTTTTCTCTCCGCATCACTTGAAGAATACTGGGACCATGGTGCAGAGATCAAGGTTCCCAGTAAGGAAACTTCTTGGGATTTGCTTTAGATAGAATGAATGATTAAGTCTAGAAATTCATAGCACAAGTATTGCTACAGCTTTGTAAAATCTATTTAAAGACAAAAGTAAAGTACAAAAATATAGTAGGCCAGCTACACAGGAGACTGAGGCAGAAGGATCCCGAATTTGATGTTGGTTTGGGCACATAGTAAGACTCTGTCTCAACAAACAACAAACAAACAAAAAAAAACCACGGTAATATAGTTGAGTTAAAGGTGAGGTATTTTAAAAGTTTTTCAAAACTTCCTGGGATGTTGTTTTGTTTTTATAATAAATTAGGAAAAAATCATGGTAGAGTTAAAAGACCAATGGCTACTATAATTTAACACCATTTAATTACAAATGCTATTCTAATTATTCCTAGAATTTAATGGTTTCTAATTATATTTCAGCTATCTATTTTAAGGAAAAAGGGAAATTTAGAGATTTAAAATTTTGAAATATGACTGATTAGAAGTATAATGAGATTAAAAATAAAGCTGATTAAAATTGGAATTTGCATATCCCAAAATAAGTAGTATTCATCAAAGTGTTTTTTGTTTTGTTTTGTTTTTAGCAAGAGTTACCTCATTTTAAATGCGTCACTGTTCTAGACGTTTCCTGAAATCTCTCTTTTGGAATTGCTTGCAGAGTTTGGCATTTATTCTTTTGAATATACAGTTATATAACTATACTTTCTAAAGGGATTTAGCTTCAAGTAACAACCAGAAATGATGAAAATTTCTTGCATGATTTGCAACCTGGTTCTTACTGAACAAAACTTTTACATTTTATAATTCAAGCAAATGTTAATAAAGATGTTCTAAGAGTCTGTATTTTCTGAAAAGCCTTACACAGAACAAAAGGAAGTCTTACACTCACCAGATATGTATATAAATCAATAATCTATAATGTTCAAGTGCCTTCTCTACCAGTTTGAGGTGTCAGACTTTAAAACACATCATTTTACTCTTCTCTCTCTACTAATCTGTTTTTTCCACTTATAATTTCATTGGTGAAATTCCTGGTCAAAGGGAAAAATTCCTTACACAAAAAATAAGCATATGTTCATGTCCATAACTGTGTAATGGAACTCCTTCCTCTCTGGAAGGTCCTACTCAGTCACCTTTATTGGATCCTCTTCCTCTCCTAGTCTCTTATATGTTGGGATCTGTAAGTGTTCAGGCCTCTTTAACCTTAGAACAATTTCATGGACTTTCAATATCTTTAATTATTACCCTTCAGAGTTATAGGTTAGTTTTTTTCTAAGTTCTCTATGATGCTCCTTGACTTACAATGGTGTTATTCCTGTTAAACCTATCACAAGTTAAAAATGCATTAATACATCTAACCTAACTGACATCATAGTTCAGCCTAGCCTTCTTAAACATGCTTGGACCCTAACATTTGCTTTTAGTTAGGCAAAATGATCTAACTATTTTTAGATCATTATTATTATTATTTTTATTTTTATTATTATAACTTTTTATTATTATTTTATTTTAACTAAGCCCATTTTATAAATAGTGTTGAATAGCTCATGCAACTTATTGAATATTTTTTGAAAGTGAAAAAAAAAAACAGAATGATTATATGGATACAGGAGACACAGATGGGCATTTTGTAGATTTGATGGGACGCAAAACCACAAAACACAATATCCAGAAAACATCGGCAATGCAGTATGCTATAGAGTTCTGGTGGTTTCCTCTGGTGATCCTGTGGCTGACTGGGAACTGTGGGTCACTACCACTGCCAGCACTGAGAGAGTAGTGGACTGCATTATTGCCAGCCTGGAAAAGACCAAAATTCAATATTTGAAGTACAGTTTCTACTGATACTTACAGTAAGTTGAACCATCATAAATCACACTGTCAATACTCAAGTACCAACATGCCTCCTGGAGAGCTCCACTTGGAGGTTTTACAGGCACCATAAGTAAACTCAACACTTTTTCTCTTCCCTCAACTTACTTTTCTCCTACACTCCTCAGTTTAATATGACTTCCATATTTCCTTGTTACCCAAGGTAGAAACCTGGGCATCTTCTAACCCTTCCTTGACCCTCTTCCTCCATCCTCACCATCATTGCTGCATTCACCACTTTTGTCCTGAACAACTGCAACTAATTCCTTCCTAAATGGTTGTATCTTGGCCTACCCCACATCCACTTCCTTCTGAAAAAATGTTTACTTTCTTTGGAATAAAGTCCAAGCCCTTTAAACATGGTCTAGCACGTCCTTTGAGATCTAACTATTGGGGTCTCCTCACTTCTAAGGTCACAAATTAAGCTCCATACTTTTTCTAACATTCCTGGAAACTGTGCACTTAAGAGACTCCCAGGCTGCATGTAGCCCACTTTTTCTGATTAAATCACATTCAACCATCTTCTCTCCACCCTCCACCTTCAACTTGGAAACCATTACCCCCAGAGAGTCTTCTACATATCCAAGTCAGGATCAGAGAGTTCAACCAAATAATCCCTAAATCAATACCACAGTATTTGTCTCACTGAATTCTCAACTGTTTTTTAGTTTGGTCCCCCTGCCCCCACCAACACACACACACACACTTGACTGTGAGCTTCTCTGGACAGGACTGAGCCCTGTTTGTCCACCTAAGCATGTAGGTGGTTCATGTGGGAGGAACCAAGCAAGTATTCTTGAATAAATGAATGACAGATAGAAGAAAACAGTAGGGAACAAACAAATGGTTATGATCCCCACCTGCCACAAAATATCTTAATATATCTTATTAAATAAAAGTAGTTGATACATTATAATATTTCCTTCATATATGATCAAGCAGGTCTTTCATTTTTTAGGATATTGGTGGGAGTCAAATGTCTGGTGTATTGGGTGACCTTAGTCTGAGACATTATCTCTTGCCTGGACAAATATGCTGTCCATAATTGCATTAATCCAGTCTTAATCCACCAGTTTCCACCAGTTTAATTAATCCACCAGTCTTCTCTATTGAGCAAGTCAGTGGTCTATTCAAACATAAATAAGAGACTGCCAAAGCAGTCCTTATAATGTCCTGCAAGATCTGCTGCCTGTCCCACACCTTCTGCTCTTACCAACCCAACCCTTTACCCTGCTTCAGCTACAGTGGATTTCTTTCTTCAGTTCCTGTGAACAGCCAAGTTTATTCCAGCATCAGAAGCTTTGTACTTTTTATTCACTCTGCGTGCAAATTTCTTCCCCTACATCCTGATGTGGCTAGCTCTTTGTTGTTCAGACTGCTGATCAAATGTCACTCTGGGACCTTTCTTAACTACCTAAAACAACCTATCACATTCTCGTCAAATTCGATCCCCTTATTTTGCTTATCTTCATATAGACTGTCCCTGATCATCCTGTATTTGTCTGCCTTGATAAAAAGAAAACACAAGTGATTGCCTTTCTCTCGCTTTCTGTTGTCTCCCCAATGACTGGAACAGTGCTTGGCCAGTAAACACTTGTGAAATGAAGAAACGTATTTAATAAACACGTCTTCATATGCCCACCTTTTATCTTTCCCACTCTCACATTCCCTTCACTCACAAGGACGTGGACCAGAGGACCGCTATCCCTCCAGGAAAGTCCTTGAGCCAGCATCGCGATTCCAAAGACAATGCTATCTTGCACCCTACTGGAGGCATCCCCAGCCTGTAGCTCACCGGGTCTCTGAGACCGACAGACGCACCAAGGACTAGGCAATCGAGTCTGAGAAGCGCTGAGGAGAGGCGACGGGACACGGACTTCCTCTTCTCACTTCGTGGAGACCGCTGCCTCCCCGGCTCTGGTACCAGTCCCTCAGTCTTCTGTACACACGCCTCTCCTGTCGCTCAGCTCAACAACCGCTTGCGGTTACCTGTCCCGGAATTGGCTCAGGACGCTCTGCCTTCGCAACGCCATTCGTGTTCACATCTGTTCTCTCAGGGCCACCGTCGTTCACAGAATGTATACGCTAATCCACTCCTCCCGCATGCGCACAGGTCCCATTCGGTGTACAGCGTCTCTTAGCAACCACTTCGAGTCCCTCTGCCAGGGGCGGAGCCTTGGAAGCCTCCGCGGGGAAGCCGAGGGGAAGTGAATGAGACCAATCGGAGACGAGACTTAGCACCGTCCGACACGCCTCCTCTAACTGTCGCGAATTCGCAAGCAGCTTTACGGCAGGCAGGGGGTGGGGGCTGCCGGGGGAAGGAGGAGAGAAGGAAGCAACCAACCAACCAAGTCGCCCCCACCCTCCCACCCCCTCCCACCCCGGACCTGGTTTACGGCTCAGGGCTCAGGCTCCAGTGCGGCCGCTGATTGGCTGCTGAAGGATTGGTCCCATCCCAGTGACCCCAAAGTGCTGAAGGGAGGGGGCGGGGGTGGCCCAGTGCAAAGTGCATCCCGAAAGCCCCCTGTCCGGAGACCCAGCTGCTGGCACTTCGGACCCTGTACGACCTGGGACCTAGCTGTCCCGAGACCTCCTGAGTCCCTCTGTAACTAGAAGCCTCCGGCCCGGAGCGCGACAGCCCCCTGTTCCGAGCCCCTGGACCGGGACTGCACCCCCCATCTCCGAGCCGGGACTTCCTCCTGCACCCCTGTCCCGAAGCTGCCTGGAGGCCAGGACAGCCACCCGTACCCTACTCGGCTGTCTGGATGCTCTCCGGGCCAGGGCCGTGAGGCACCGAGGAGGATCGGGAACACCCGTGTCCGGCCCTGCCTGGGGTGTTTCTTCAATGGAGAAGTTGGTGAGTGTGGAGGAGGTTGAAAGGAGGAAGAGAAGCAGCAGCTGAGGAAGCAGGTAAAGTCAGTTACCTCCTCCGAGGGGGCTACCTGGGGGTGTGGGAGGAAGGAGGATCACTGTTCCTGCCTGTCTGCCCTTGCCACTTTCTAGCTTTTTCCTTTGCTCCCTCTTTCTTAGAACCCTCTCCTCCTCGCCCCTGGGGCACTGCACCACTCACTGGTTTCTGTTTTCCAGGTGTGAACTGACCGGAGGACACTCGGGAGCAGGAAAGGGTCTTGTCCACTCACCAGAGAAGCAGCAGGCAGAGTGCCTCTAACCAGCATCTTCTATAAAGGTAATGAGCCAGACCTCCCCTCCCCCATTGTTTATTCCTGGCCCCTACCTCATTAGGCAGTGCATTATTTTCAGGGCGGTTGCTTGGTGATGCACCCTTTCCTAGACCCCAGTTTCTTAGCAAAAACAAAAACACTGTGGGGCCTGATCCTTAACATTTTAATAATTTCTCTATTCCAGAAACGTATTTTCCTTTTCCTCTCTGTTCAGTCAGTGTGTTTCCATGTTTTGCATTATCTTTTGATACACTGTGCCATTTGCTCTGAGCTTTGAGACCTTTTTGTAGCTCTACCACCTTCCTTACTCTCATAGGAATTCTTCAATTCCATGTTAATTGCTTGTTAATTCTGAATGACTGCTTTTTAATTAAACCACAATTTACTGTCCCCCCCCCCCCCATTTACTACTATCACCTCTTCTGTACCTGTGTCAGAAAACCTTTCAGTTACCTGAGAACAGTCTGGTAGTAGAGGGTAAACTAATAGCTTGAAATTTTTATGTTTCAAAAATACTTTGATTTTTTTTTCCATAGTAAAAAGTGAATATATTAACCTTTTGAGTGTGAATAGTATGAAAAAAGTATTAGCCCCAGAAGCACGTATGTATGATTAACTCTTTAGGTTTTCATGTTTTTGTGTGTGACAAATATGAATAGACACCAAAGTTGTTACAAAGAGATATTTGTTATATCACAGGTATTCTAGACAAACAAAAGTTTACACAATATCTTATTAACAATTATTTGACAGTCATGAATGCAAAAATAAAGGAATATTTTGATGTGTTTAGATAGCTGGGGTTTAATTTTGGCCCTCTTAATGAAAAGTTTTCTCATTTCAAAACCCTTTCAGAGAATTTGCTAGATTGAAATTTAAGTATCTAATTCATGTTATCACATTTCTGCTGCCTATTTTGATGCTGCCTTTGAAAATGTACTAAAGGTTAAGTTTAGGACATTAATGTAGTTCCTAAAGAGGACATATGAGCACAGAAATTATATAAAAGTTCATTCAGAAATCAGCCAAGTGAATGACTTTTCTCGCATCCACTAGCAAGAGTATAAAGTGACTTATTAACCTCAGGGTTATTTTAATATCTCAGATTGCATAAGGGTTTTTTGGTACAATAAAGTACTTCAAATAACATGATTTTTTACTTACTCTGTTCCACTGGACTTTCTACTTTCCATACTTATTCTGCTAATTCTCAAGATATAGCTGAAGGTACTTTTAAGGGATTTTCATGTTCTGGAACCGGATGTCAAAGGGAGAGTATATTCTGAATGTAGTTAGAAGCACCATCTACCAGTGACCGTTCTATGGTGAAAATATAGGTTGGCCTTTGTATGTATACAGGAATCAAGGCTAATTGATAATTTCAGTAAAAACTAGGCACAAAGCTGTCAAGTTAAAGGTTGCTTTTTATTATTTAAATATGGAAGTAACCAGAGATACCTAATGATTACTTTAGAACCTAAAAAATATGCTAAATACTTGAGATATGACTTAAAGATTAAAATGAAGTAAATGTTTTCTATTTAGCCCTCTTGCTGAAATACTTTTTCTGCTTTGGATTTAATCCTAGTAAGTCTTCATTTCTGAAGGCTATCTCCATTATCTGAGATAGTAAGGAAGGGGAAGTCTGTCACTAGTCAAACTTGTGAAGAGGGCATTGCTTTTCCCATGTTTCCCACCTGTTCATTCTCATTTCTTACATAATATTGTGGATCGGCTCAACTTTTGTTTTTCTAAAATGAGAGTATTTGGTCTAGCTTATGCCAAACATTTAAAATATTTAATTTGGGTACTTACTACCAACATGTTCAGTTAGGTTGTTTGTATTTTTTCAACCTGGCTGCCAACTTTGTGTTAATTCTATTGCCAGACACATCATTTTGAAAAAAAAAAAAAAAAAAAAAAAAGCTTCAATTTATTTGATCACCAAATAATACATTTATAATCACATAGGGGAGACTAATTGATTTTAATTGATTCTATTCAATGATGCCTCTTTAGAATACTGTGGATAATACATTCATAATTATTTAGTAGCATGACAATATCTCCTTATTTTGTTCATTTTTAACTTTGGTGACATAGAGGTATATGCTACTCCTAAAAAACTTAAAGTCATTTAAAGTTTATGTTGTATCTACTACCTGACTTTCAGCCTTTCGTTTCATTTTCCAGTGAATGCAACCCACAGTATAACACTTGTCTCCTTTCTTGAAGACTTTCCACTTACTGACCCATGTATTGGCATACATGGGTTATTACAATAATATTGACAAGGTAGCATCATTCTTAATACTTGTGATTTAAGCTTTGAGTTGAGTCTGGATAAGTGAATTTTAAAATTTCATTTATTGTCTCATCTACATTTTAGGATATTGGGTTTTCTGCTGAAAATTAAGTGAGTCATAGATATGTTGTACATAATAATAAATCCCTGTTATTCCCAGGCCCAGTAATTTGGAGGAACTACGAATACCCTCATATTTGTTTAGGAACATAAACACTATGCTATGTTGAGCGATTTTAAAATAACACCTCCACTTTATTTTGGGTTTCAGGCTCTTGATCATATAAGTAGAACTCGTTAACATGCATTTCAGCTATGTTGTATGTGTTGATTGGGCCTTGGGCCTTGGAGTGTTTCTGTATCCATCTTTCTTCTTAGGTCTTGTGAGTCACTGGTAGATTGTTTCCCCCCTTAGAGCCAGTATCCTTGAAGTTGCTGATTTTATTTCTTTACCAGCTTATATCTTTGTTTACTCTGTAAGGAAATACTTATTTCTTTTTTCTGAGTAGCAAGCTGTTATCTTGTTTCTAGTTTGTGTGAAATCATAAAGACAGTTCTAATTTGTATCACTTAATCAAAAAATGTGTGAACTTTTAGTGAAAATAATATGCAAAAGCAACTAAGTTCTAGTTATTTATACTGAAGGAAATTGGAGAAATGTGGTCAAACTTGGTGAAGGTTTTATAATTTTGGACAGGTTTAAATATATTTAGTTTTATGGGGTTTTTATTTCACTATCATACCACATATTTTCTTTTAAATATGTGAAACAAGAAGTTTTGGTTTTACTAAATGAGGTTCACTTGACCCCTATATGGAAATTAGATGGTAATTTATCTTAATTTCTGAACTTGTAGTTTCTAATATGATTAAACAGTATAAAACTTTGGGAACCCAAGATTGCTTTCTTTTGACCCCCATGAGAGAGGAAAAGATGAGTTAGCAAAATTTAAACACAGTGTTAACATTGGGCAATAAGATCGCCTATAAAAATGATACATATTTTAGAACTGGTTCACTTTGATACATACTTCTACAGTATTCAGTGTTTGTATACTTTTTGCTTTATTCTGACTGTGAAACTTAGAATGGAATTTTTAAAGATTGTATCCTTAGAGGATCATTAGTTCCTGAGTCCACAAGTCATCAAGACAGCCTCACACTGAATATGTTATTTAAAAAATTGTCTCCTTTGCCATATTCCTTTTTTTCATAGGTGACTTCCATGAGCTATCAGATTTTTAAACACATACTCCCTGAGGGAAAATGGGCTCTTCTCCATTCTCATCTGTGGATTTCCTTGATGGTTTGTAATAGGCCCTTTTACCAGTGAAAGCAGTATTCACTTTTAAGTTCTATGGTCTTTTTTTTTTTTTTTTTTTTTTTTTAATACCCTATTGGGTGCAGCTCTCATAAAATAACACCAAGAGAAAATTGTCTGATGCTTTGGACTATTGGCTTGTTTTGGTAATAAATCAATGCCCTCCATAATTCAAAATGATGCAATTGACAGGGATCATGTTACATAGTACATGGTTTGTATGTGTTTTTCCCTGTATTGAATGATGAATCAGATATAATTAAGGAGTTCTTTCTTGATTTAAACCTGCAGTTATTAATAGTGCTTGGTTTTATCAGATAAGGGAAAAATAATCCTGAAATTTCTAGGATTTAAAAAAATTCATTTTATGTATGCAGAACTGTCTATTAAAATACTCCCCAGAGCTGATGCCTGTGGCCAAGGCCTAGCACAATCCTGGTCAGCTCAGACATTCAGTGGGCATTCATTTGTTTGATTGAAATAGCTTATATGGAATTATCACAAGTTACTAATGTTCATATATCTTTCTTGTGGGAAGAAATAATTTAGTCACTTTATCTTTTAATATCCAGTCTTTTCCTGATATTATTAACAAATACTTTTTTGTATTTTCCTCAGTCCCCCAGCTGTCATGAACTCCTCCCCATCATGTCTACCCACCTCCATGGTAGTGGTGATGGCTATTTAGAAGCCAATAAAAACCATAAGGATCTTATGAGCTTGAAACCACATTGATCTTTACTTTTGGGAGGCAGGGACTGCTAGGACACACTTAGAAATAAGGTATCCAACGATGTTCATTTTTGACATGTAAATGCCATTAATGTGAAAAATGATCATAGGTCATATGTGGAAATGTGTGAGGATCACCATTGGAAATAATTGATTTGCATTTTTTAAATAGACTTTATTTTACCATAGCTTAGAAAAATCACAAAGATAGTACAGAGTTCGCATATATTCCATAGCCAGTTTTTACTATTAATATACTATGTTAATATATATTTGTTACCTTCTTGAGTGGGTACTAACTACACACATTATTTGGAACTCTGAACAGGGGTTTTATTTTTCTTCCCTTTATTTGTTATTTATTATTTATTTCAGTCATTTATTTCAGTGTGTGATCAATGGTATTTATTTTATATTTTGGATTATAATTCAGTACTATTTGAAGTATTTTCTTGCTCCAGTTGTTTCATCTTTGGCCATTGAGGGCTCTTTCATTTGGTTCCTTTGTTCTCTCCACTTAGTCCATGGTTGAGTTTTTTTCCATTGACACAGGCTTTTTAGTACTACAAGCTGCTCCAGGCTCATCTTTTATATTTCCTGCCCCAGTCTTAGACTTAGTCATTTCTATAAGAATTGTTCTGCATTCTTTACACTTTGCCTTGTAGGAGGTGCTCTGATCTTATCTACTTCATTTATTTAAAAACAATAAGGTAGAATTTAAAATTTTATTTCCCAGTGAAAGTTAACAGTCTTTGCCTTCCTTGGAAAAGTTTGACAAAGAAAAATCAGATGTGAAAAGAGCAAAAGACCAACCCAAACTATACTAATTTGGGTTGGTTGAAAATTCTAGCTTGCAGCCAGCAGCACCTACAACAACTGCTACTTTTTCCCTGCGGTTTGTCAGGTTGCCAGGTAGTCTGGCCATTCCTCACCTGAAGGTTTAAGTGATAGGGGGCTTGGCACCTCTGTCCTGTCACCGTGGGAAGGGATGGTGGTTTTCCCAATACATAATTCCTAGAGTGATTCTCTTGTGATGTGTGGAAATCACTTTGCATGTGTCCTTAACAGAGCTAGTATTCACTTGACATGGAGAAAGATCCCTTTTCTTGTAGATACAGTGAGAGTTGTTCCCACCCCCGCCAGGATTCATATGGGGAAGTTGACAAAAGTATTGTTACTGTTTTACCTAGTTTGATGTATGCATAAAGAATTAATATTTTTGACATTATTGAGTTGATGCCTCTTGAGCATATGAGACACCAGCATTTATCCTTTTAGTTGTCATAGATTCCATTTTGACCCTGGCCGTCTACTATATTCAGTGTGTAGATTTTCTCCTTTTAATCTTGTTTAGAAAGCACAACAGGTAACTCATGGTGTCAGTTAAAAAGTAATTCAAATGAAGTGTTTGAAGATACATTCTCAGGAGAGGAAAAAGAAGAATCTGTGCTTGCATCCAGAATCCAAATGTGTGATTTCTTCCTTTCTTTACTCTTCAAAAACAAAAAACTACATGGGGGGGGGGGGGTCTGTAACTAAATCATATTTGATACCACCTTGAAAAGTATTGTAAGTAACAAGATCATTTTCTCTAAGAGTTTATCTGAGTTCTTTCTCTCTGTATAGATTTATTATAAAGTATTGAAATTTAAGCTCACCATAAAAGACTCTGCAAGTGGCTACAATTTCTTTATTATTTTTAGGAATTTCCCTGTGATTGTTATTTGATTTGTTTTTAGGTTAAGAAGGCTCTTTTGCTCTGCAACCTGGACAACCCTCTGAACTCCTCCCCACAATGCTATATGTACACAATGGTTATTAGGCAATCTATACACCAGGAGAAGGGACTCTCTTCTGAAAGGTAAGGTAAATCAGGGTTATCAATCAGATGTGCAACATTGGGCCATTTAACTTTCACTTTTCTTGAAATCAGCTAACATACTGGGCTGGGAGAATAACTCAGTAGTAGAGCACATACTTAGCATGTGTGAGGTCCTGAGTTCAATCCCAAACATCAAAAATAAATTAATAAATTAAATAAAGAAATGTGTAAATTATGAATTAAAAAATAAATCAACTAATGTGTACCACATATACAACTTGGTGAAAGAAAATGCAGGTTTGTTTTTGATACTGTTTCAATTTTTTGGGGGGGAGGGTGACATAGCAGCAGTATACTACATACAACACTTGCTAAAAGAAAATTCAGGTTTGTTTTGATACTGTTTCAGACTTTCTTGCACAGCAGACCTCCTTTAAGTGCCAAGAAAATCATCCCACTTACAAACATTCTGTTAAAGATGATTGCTTTGAGTATATAGTTAGTTTGTATTAATTCTTTCTGATGATCTTCAACTTTTCTCTTATAACACTGAGAATAAGCAAAAACCTAATTCTTTAAGACTTCTAAGACAAGGTTTAATATCAGTGAAGTAACTAAGTGAAGAGATAGGGGAAAATCTTATTTTTTAAGAGAACAAATTGTGAAGAACTTTCTAATTTCCGTATTTTCTCTGAGAAAACTATTTGTAGCAGTAACTTCATATTTTTAAATTACATCACTTAGTAGTGATACTTATGAATATGTAATTACATAATGTTCCATGTATAAAATCATATGAGATATTTGTACTCTTAAGCTGTGATGGTTTGACCTAAGTTAGGCTTAGTTTAAACTGTATATAGTCTATAAGGAGAAATTTTGCAAGGTAAATTATTATTGGTCACAAGAGTATCCCAAAATGTCTAACCTACATATGAGAACAAAATGTCTTTAAATGGCCTTATCACATAATTTTTAATTTTTATTTTTAGAAATGGAAACTATTACTTAAAAGATGAGTCTAATCTATTCTTTCAAATGAGTTCAATTGGAATATCTTCCTAGAAGCTCATTAGAGTTTAAAATGTTTTTGTACTCACATATATGAGATATAGCCTTTCACCAATTCAATTTGGATTATTCCTGTTTGCATGAAGATCTCATTTTATATTTAGTTTGAGTATGCATCTCTTTTGTGACCTACTAGAGCTTATGGGAATTCTAAGTATTTTCCTTTAAAATATTTTATCATGTAATTAATCAACAGGTTTTTCAGATTCTTAAGAGTTTTAAAATAGATCATGATTTTTCTGCTTTGAATATTAATAAAGTAAAACTTCTGGAAAACAAATTAGAAATTGCAAAGAGGATGTGACAGAAAAGGAAGGTAGCAGCTCATACATCAGATAACCTAAACTTGGAAACACTGATAGAAAAAAACAGAAATAGACAAAAGGAAGGTATATATAATAAAATATTTTACTCTAATTTACTTAACTCAGTCCACTTTTCCTTCCCCCGACCTTCCACCATAGGCTAAAAATAAGATATTATTGATTTACTTTAAAGAACCAGCCTAAAGATTTTTATTTTTTTTAACTTCTCATAATTGTCTACAGTCTTTAAAGAACATGGATTGTCCATTCAATGTTTCATATTTACTACTTCTGATCAGTGATAGAATCCTTGAATATTTGTGACCTGAATCTCTTCTGTGGTACACCACATAAATCAGAACTCCTAATTTGGCCCCTTTGGTGGTTCCCATTTTTTTTTAGCTACCTGGTGTAACCTCCCATTTTATCTAAAGTAAAACTCTTATGCCCATATGTTGTTTGTTTTGAATTTTCAAAAGGTTGAAGAAGAAATGTTTTGTTCCAGGAGTTCAGGGCAAAATCATTTGTCATCTTAGTGAAATTTTGATCTTAATGTTAACCAGGAATATGAACTATTATTTATTTAGGTGTACTGACTTAGCAAATGGAGATAATTCTGTGATATTTTGTGCATGTAGTATTAGGAGCCACATATTATATTCTAAATTTCATAAATTCTACCTTCCTGAAAGGCTGATCCCTGTGACCTGATGAATCCTTTGTAAAAAGTAGACTCGCTAGGATGTTACACCACCATTGTCGAAGGAACCCTGAACTCCAGGAAGAATTGCAGATTCAGGCTGCCGTGGCCGCTGGGGATGTTCACACAGTGCGAAAGATGTTAGAACAAGGCTATTCTCCAAATGGCCGAGATGCTAATGGCTGGACCCTGCTTCATTTCTCTGCAGCAAGAGGAAAGGAAAGATGTGTTCGAGTATTTCTAGAACACGGAGGTGAGTTTATCACAAACCTTTCTCCCCATGGAGAAACTTGAAATCATGTTTAAAGTGCATGTGTGCATGTGCCCATGTGTGTATGTAATTTTTAATGCCTCTTTTTCGTTAATACTCAACATCTTGTTCCCCCTTCTTTGTGAACAATTGGTGAACAAAACAGTGAGTTTTGTTTAAAACCAGATTGTTTAAAAGATGAGTTTAACTTTCCCCCCTACATATATAGTTTCTATATACAGCCAGGTTTTCTCAAGTAATTTTAACTAATCTGCCCTTCTTGGGTTGTGTAGTTAAGTTTTGTTTTCAGAAGCAGAAGTGGTTGAGGTACTTATAATTAGAGAATTGCACAAGTTTCCCCTGTTGATAATTGCTCAAGCAGAGAGACCTTAGTGCAGACTTCTTTTAAACATCTTGGCTCTAATCGTCTTATACTTAGAATTTGTCTTTCTTTTTATTTTGGATTCTTGCTTTATTATCATTGCTTTAGAGTAGTCACCTTTTCCAGAACTGTACATAGTTTCTAGGTATCCTGCAAGAAAACTGGTTTTTCTGAGGTCTAATTTTGTATAAATATATGTAGTTGGAAACTACATTTGTCATTTGATGTTTTTGCTTCAAAAAACTGTGCCTCTCCCTAAGATTTTGTTTTTAATTTTTTTTTTTTTTTTTTTTTTTTAATTTTGGTACCAGGGATTGAACTCAGGGGCACTCGACCACTGAGCCATATCCCCAGCCCTATTTATATTTTATTCAGAGACAGGGTCTTACTGAGTTGCTTAGCGCCTCACTTTTGCTGAAACTGGCTTTGAACTCGAGATCCTCCTGCCTCAGCTTCCCGAGTCACTGGGATTACAGGTGTGTGCACAACTACTAAGATTTTTAAACTAATGATTGTTCCACATCAGTTTACTTTTTCTCTTTCTTCCAGTTGAACTTCAACTGCTTGATTTTCCTAAGGTGAATTATTTATTTTTTATCATTTGTACCCACATTAGCTCTATAAATTATGGTATAAAACAGCTTGATTGGAACTCAGGTTACACATGTGCCATTCTAAGTCCTGAATTGCTCATAAACAATAGACTTTCATTCTTAAACCTGTGCTTTGTTGCAAAGCTAGCCAAACTTCCTTGCATTCTAAAGTGCATAAACATGTTAGAAGTCCCACAGTTCTCATGAGGATTGTGTGAATTATGTGAATTATGAGTACAATGTCTACAAACATGGAATAGTTGCAGGACAAAGCGAAACCTGAGATTGGAAGTAGTCACACATCCCAGGGGCCCTGAAATGGGAATCATATGCCTGAAATAAGTGAGTTGTCAACAGGACCCAGAAATTCATTGGCCTGTGCCTGCTTTCTAGTTGTCTTCCACATCATTTCACCATACAACTTGAAAACCTCAGTTCCGAAGTTAATGAAGGGGAAACATAAGCGGAATGCCAGGAAAAAGATTGAAAAAACAAAAAGGTGGGTGTAGGATCAAGAACACTTAAAATTCTGGCAGTACATTGTAAAATTAAGACCAAGATCAGAGCTCACATATTTTATTCTACGTAGTCTTGTTACTTTCTGCTTCCATCAGCCTTGCTTAAAAAAAAAAAAAAAATTAATTAAAAATAAAATTAAGAAGAAAAAGTTTGTTCAGGTAATACATGGATACTGTCTCCTTAGCACAAATAAAACACATCTTCAAATAAATTACAAGTAAAGCCCAAGTCCCCTTTCACCAAACCCTAGCCCTTGTCTGCCTTCCACTGCCTGTAAGTAACTATGGGTATAAGTTTCATTTGGTTCTTATCTTTCCAGAACATGACCTAATACCATTGCATGTACTCATAAGTATTATACTGTTTTGTATAATGTATGGTTTTTGACCGTAAGCAATATGCTTACTTACTACTCTACAGCAGTTGCTTTATACTCAGTTGTATGACTTAAAGATATTTCTGATATCAGGGGTTTGCTCTTGTAATAAGAAGGCAGCTTTAGGTCATATGTGAAAGGTGTGACTGTTCCATTAAAACCTTTTTTATAAAAATCAGTGGTGGGCTGGCTGCAGTGGTACGTGCCTGTAATCTCAGCTATGAGGAAGACTGACTCAGGAGGATTGCAAGTTCCAGACCAGCTTAGGCAACATAATGAGACCATGTCTTGAAACAAAATGAAACAAAACAAAACAAAATCAATTGGGGGAGGGGAGGAAAACCAATGATGGGCCACATTTGATTTGTGGGCCACAGTTTCTAACCCCTGTTCCCTCTGTATACGTATAATTCTCTGTGTGTGTGTGTGTGTGTGTTTGTGTGTGTGTGTGTTAGTGTATTTACAGCTTCATTTGTATGATTCAAAGGAGTTGGTGTAGCTCAGTAGTACTGTGTATACCTAGCAGTGTGAGGCCCTGGGTTTATTTGATCCCTAGCATCATAAATAGATACAATTCACATACAATTCACTCATTTAAAAGTGTACAATTCAGTGACTTTTACTATATTTATAGAGTTGGATATCTGTTACCACAATTAATGTTAGAATGTTGTCATTACTCCAAAGAGAACTATCACATGAGTTCTATAGTAACGTGTAACGTGAAAGCCGCCATAGATGATATGTTATGTATGTGACTGGACTACTATACCAGATCTAGAAACCATCATGAACACCTTTTTCCTAGGTCCTAATATGATTAATACTAAGTCTTAATGATTCTACCTCATAAATAGCTGTCAATAAACACATGTTGAAGTTTCAATATGTATTTATTAATATGGATTTACTATCATTTGTTCTCTTTTTAATTTTTTGAGAAAGGACAAAATTTTCTCAAGAGATCTTATCTTTTGAGAAGGTAATATGTATATACCTTAATAAAAACAAAATTAAAGGTACCAGAGACTGGTCAGAGAGGAGGAAGTAGATCCTCATTAGTCCTAGTCCCAGTCTCAATCTCCTTCCTAGAGGCCATAACTGTTCATCGTTTTTTTAAATACCTGCACAGATAGTCTGTGCATATAGGCATAATTATTTTTCCATCCTTTACCTTCTAGCCTGCTCCCTTTTCTTAATATTCTGTTCTGTATCTTGCTTGTTGTCACCTAACAGCTTAGTGATAATTCTTTGTGAGATTATAGTTCTATATATAATTTATTTATGTAATTTATTTCCACTTAACTCCTGTTTTTGGACACATTAAATTGTTTTCATTTTCCTGCTAGTAGTAGTATTACAGAGAATGTCCTTGACTGATCTTTTTACATATGTAAGTTTCTCTCCTTAATAATTCCTAGACATGCACTTGCCACGTCAAAAAATTTTTAATGGATACTGACAAATTATCCTCCAAAGAGGTTATAATTGCTTATGTCCTTACAGACTAGTGGGACAGTGCCCATTCTCCTACCTTTGCCAGTAGTGTATCAGCAGATGGTTTGCTCTTCCTGTGTGTGACATGCTTGCCTCTTTTTTTTTTTTTTTTTGCAGAATCAACGAAAAATTATGAGACTAGGCTTTCTATTTTTTTCTTATTGACTGGAGGAATTGCTTATATATTCCCCTTTGTTAGTTACATATTACAACAATCTTCTCTGAATTTGTAGGTTTTTTTTTTCCACATTCTTTTTAATTTTTACTAATCATTTGTGGTACTGGAGATTGAACACAAGTCCTTGTTCATGGTAGATAAATGCTCTACCACTGAGCCACATCCAGCCCAGTTTTTCCACATTTTTGATGTTTTTGTTGTTGGGCAAAAATCTACATTTCAATGTATGTGTGTTCTGTTTCTCTTTTGTCTTATGGTTTGTGCCTTTTTATGTCTTGTTTAGGAAATACATCATGTCTTGGGATCATTATTTGCCTGTATTTTCTTCTGAAAAGGTTTGTGTTATTTAGGTTGGTCCAGAATTGGTTTTTGTGCATGTACAATTTTCACCTCTTTTCCCCAAAGATAGCCTCATTTTTCCTTCTTTCCTCATGGTGATGCACTGTTGGATCAGATAAAGTTTTCTAACGGGGAGTTGAAAGAACTTCACATGTGGTTCCATTTATTCTGTTTTAAGTACTGTTATTCTATAACACATTTTAATAAAAAAATTTTTTTTGGATAAACCCTTATTTGTTCTTCTATAGCATCCCTTTCCTGCTCCTTTTATCCTAATAGAGTAAGAGCTTCAGAGAATATTTTTTCTAGCATATTATGAACCAATTCAGACAAATTTATTTGTGGGAGAGGAAATTCCTCTTACCTGCTCCCTGTGACCATATACAATGCTTAGGCATGTTCTGTACTTACTAGCATAGTCCTGCCTTTCCATTCTCACAACTTGTGGGTATCACGGCATGGTACAAGCCACTACCCCCACTATGTTCTTTGCCAATAAATGGCACCACAGTGTAGGGCCACAATGCCAGAAGTCTAGAAACCATCTCAAACACATTTTTCCTTACTTCTGATGTGATCAGTTACTAATTCGTATTGATTCTTCCTTGTAAATAGCTGTCAACTGTTTCACCTCTTTTCATGGGAGACGCTGCCCGACTCTTAGGCAGGGAAGCCTCTTTCTTCACCAGGACTGTTGAATTGGTCTCCTTCATCTCCACATCATCTCGCCCCACGCCCCCCAACCCAGCCCATCTCCAAATAATTTTATCTGTCAGAAATGGAAATTAAAATATTTCTTTTTCAAAATCCATCAGTGGTTTCCTATTTCCTTGAGGATGCTATTTTAAGTCCTTCCTGTGATCTGCTTGCAGAACCTGACTCCTCTTACCTTTCCTGCTGAAGCTTTGAGCCCCACCTCCTTTACACCTTTGCTGAGCTTGGGCTTTTTCCTGGATAGGTCACTCTTATGCTTGCCTCACTCTGACCCCCTTTCCCTTGTTTATGCTTATTTCTCCCTCAAACCTCTCCTGCCACTCTCTCAGGTCAGCTGAGATCATCGCTTATGTCCCTGTTGTATGATAAAATACTGTTCCAGTAAGATATTCTACCTCTATTGCATGGTATTGTTCCCTGGACCTTCTTATTGTAGCACCTGTCAATAAGCATGGTAAATTAGTTTACTATTCAATATCTCCATCTCCAGTTAGTCTGAAGTTTCATTAGGGTAGGAACCACCCCCCCTTTTTTTTCCTCTTCAGAAAGAGATAAAATTAGCACCAGTTATCTAAAATAATGGTTTACCAGCCTGATAGAGATAACACTGATCTTCTATCAAAAACTATTGCTTGAAAATGGGCTAGCCTTGTGATAGAGTTAGAACATTACCTGAATTTATCAGACCTTCTCTTTTCAAAATCACCAAAGGGGGAAATGAGTGAAAAAAAAAATGTGTAACAAGAGTTGAACATTTGGCTCTCTCCAACCTTCTCCTTTCCTCCTTCTATTCCCCTTTCTTTTGTGTGTGTGTGTGTGTGTGTAAGAGAGAGAGAGAATTCATAGGTGAGTTGTCCATTTGGTTCCCTCTAAATAATTTACTCATGTATTTATTCAGAAATTATTTATTGAGCACCTATATTAGGTACCAGGTTATGGAAATAAACAAACATGGTGCTAACCTTCCGGCATTTTAGTTAAGTGACTGGACAGATTTATAGCCATATTTACTGAGCATTTAAGATATGCCAAAGTCTTCACAACTATTAAGGTACTGTTTTTGATTTTCACAATGAAAAAGCAGCCACAGCAAAGTAGATGATTCACCTAAGGTCATTCACTTCACTAGTGTTGGACCTGGGAATCAAACCATTATCCTAACCATGACTACTCCTTGGAAGAAAATGTGGTATTTCCAACAGAGTGAGTTAAGTGCCATGTACTGTAAGATCCCCTTTGTCTGCTGGGGTTGGGGTTGGGGTGGCAAGGAAGGATTTCTTGAGAAAGTAGGGTTTGAGTGGAGATTTTGAAAGGTGTGCAAGACAGTAGTGTGGGTGCAGAAAGAATGGGTTGTGGAATTAATCCAAACACATGGGACAGTGAGCAAGAAGGTTGAAGAAGAGAAGGAACATGTTTGATTTTAGGAACTGAATAAAGTTGAGTATGATTGGAGCATATTCAATAATCTATTCTAAGGACATTGTGAGCTTCAAAATATTTAATGGAGAGGAATGGGAAAAACAGATTGTGTTCTAGAAATTCTCTGGTCGTAGTAAGTGTATTAGAAGGGCCTAAGACCTAAGGCCTAAGGAAGTGGGATATGAGCTGGGAGTGAAAGCAAGCAAGAAGAGATGAAGGTTTTGATTTGAAGATCTGGAAGAAAGAGTTACCGATTCTTGAAATGTTAAAGATTAGCAAACGAGCAGGAGAAAGTTAGCTAGATGCAGTTTAAGAAACAGGAGATGTTTAATATAATCCACGCATAGAACTACACATTATTTTTTTTTAAATAAATTAAAGGATCAGATTTTACCAATCTGTACACCCGCGTAGTAAAACCACTGATGAGTGTTTGCAGAGTTAGCAAAGCTCAGAGCTAAGAGGCCTCCCATGCCTCAGAGTGGATGTGAGTGGTAGGACCATAGGCAGAATCCTGCTGAGGAGCATCTATACTTCTACTATGGAAGAAATCCGGTTTCATTAAAAAAAATAAGCAAGTTTGAATGAGATGTATTCGAATTGTATGAAGTATTTTTATGCATAATATACAAGTGAGTTTGTTTTAAACATAAATACAATTGACAATAGCTTATATTTCTCCTCAGATGCACTTGTGGAAAGGAATTATAATTTATTCAAAAAATTATTTAGGAGTTCCCCAATAATATCTAAAAAAACCAGCCTTAATTATGTAAAATAAGTAAATGGCTATAGATTTCTGCTCCTAATAATTGTTTAATAAAACACTTGGTGACTTGGAAAAAAAAAATAAGCAAGTTTGAGATGGATACTAATAATGTCAGTACTCCAAAAGGGGGAAAATAAAACTCTTTCTACAGTCAATTCTAAACCTGTGTAGCATAGCATGGGAGACTATTTAAATTTCAGTTAAATAAATTCAGCTCCTTAGTCACATTGGCCATGTTTCAGTTGCTCTGTAGGCACATGTGACTAGGGGCTCCTGTGTTAGCACAAGTATAAAACTTCGGCCTGCACAGGTAAGTGCATTTTGTTGCCTTACTTTTAAACATCATGTTTCAAAATGATAAAAACTTAAGAGTTTTATAAATTTTCAACACAAATAGAATACATAAAGTGATACCTCTGTACAAATCATGGCAGCCTTTCTGTGCTAATAATCTAGTGTCCTGTTGGAATTGTAAGAGAAGTCTATTACAAGGGTAGGAATTATTTAAAAAACCCTTATTATCTTCAGTTTCCACTTTTGAATCTTTCTAAAAATTCCAAGATAACATTGGACAGTTCAAGAAAAGAAATGAAGATACCATATCTTAGTGTACTATATTATTTTTAGATTGAGTGCTTTTGTAAATTGACCTGGAGGACATTAGACAAAAGCTCTAAAAGTTAATTGTATAGAGCAAATCCCCAGAGGAACCTGAGAAAAGCATCTTAAGTCCCCTCTCAATAAAGTAAATAAGCCATGCGCAGTGGTGCACACCTGTAATCCCAGTAGCTGGGGAAGCTGAGACAGGAGGATCACAAGTTCAAAGCCAACCTCATCAACTTAGCAAGACCCTATATCAAAACAAAAAAATACAAAAAAAAAAGCTTGGGGTGCTGGAGATGTGGTTCAGTGGTAAAGCGCCTCTGGGCTCAGTCTCTGTTACCAAATAAAATAAAGTAAGTAAAACTCTCTTGGTGTGGAATACATGAAAATAAATGAGATAAGGGAATAATCAGAGACATCCACAGAAGAATGGTAAGACCTTTTTTTAGATTTTCAGAAATGAAAGGCGTTGCAAATGATAATGCCAAGCATGGTGGGAATTTGTGAGAAGACTTTTCGAAAGCAATTTGGTATATTTGTAACCTTAAAACTGGTAGATGTTTTTGCCCATTAAGTGTACTTATGTTCTAATAATTTAAATTCAGTTAAATTAATAACTGAATCCTCTTAATTTATCCCAAGTACATAGGCTTAGAAGCAAGAAATATTTTCTCTATAAAAATGCCACTTCCATTACATGTAATTTAAAAAACTGAGACATTCTCAGAGCCCAAATTCAGAGAAAGGGCTGAGTAATTAGAATGTGATTATGATTACATATAATATTTTTTTAAGTAGGAGAAAAACTGAAAGTCTGTTATTACATTAAACAGTCATTATTAGGAAATACTGTTTTTTTACCTTTGAGTGGTTCTGTTGTAAATAGTATAAATATACTTATACTATATCAATATACTTATCTCAGGAATTCAAGGTTTGTTTAACATGTAGAAGTCCATAGGTGACTAATTTACTCTATTAAAAGATAAAAAACCAAATGAATATGTTAATAGACGCAGAAAATGGTGTGATATCATTAAAATTCTCATTCCTGATTAAGGCTGAAGCAGACCAAAGAAGGCAACTTAACGTAAGGAAGTATATCTATGAAAAGCTACAGTTTGTGTTCTACTCAGGGATGAACTATTGAATATTTTCACTCTATAAGATAAGAAATAAGGCAAGGGTATATGCTTTTACTATTTTTATTCAATATTTTATTTTGGGTTCTAGTCATTGGAATAAGAGAAGAATAATAAAGTGAAAAGGAAAAAGTATAATTATTTGTAGAGAACATAATTTACATGTAAAAAATTATAAGAAATCTGCAAAAATGGACTAGAACTGAGAATTTAGCTATGAGCCAGTATTATAAAACTCAATTTAACTTTTCTTTCTGAGCAATTAATATGTAGAGAATGAAATTTTAACTCACTATATATGGCAAGGAAATTTTAAATTTGTAGGAATAAATTTAAAAATGTATAACCCATGCACTGAAATATAGCTGAAGGAAATGAAAGAAGACTTACATAAATGGAGAAATATTCTATTTGCTCAGTTTTGAAAAAATCAATATTGTTTGTATCATTTTGAAGAGATTGCCATTTTTGGAGTCATTAGAGTTCCAATCAAAATTTCAGCAGGCTTATTTGAACTAATTGAAAAGTTGATTCTAAAATATATTAGCCAAATTACTTTGAAAGAAGGTAGGAGTATTACCCACTTTCAAAACTTTAAAGTTACAGTAGTTAAGACACTCTGGTATTATATGGATAGACTTTTAGATCATAGAATAAAACAGAGTTCAGAAATAGACCTGCACTTTTATGGGTAAATTGATTTTCATTGAAGGTATCAAGGGAAATATAAAAAGACAGCCTTAAACAAATTACACTGAAAGAAGAAGATAACTTTATGGAAAATAACGAACCATGACCTTACCTTACACCAAACATAAAAGTTAACAAATAGTAGATCATTGACCTAAACATAAGAAAGTGAGAAGTGCAAAATTTCTGGAGGAAAAGAGAATATCTTTTTGAAAATATATTCTTTTTGTTATATACAATACCAGGATACACATCCTGACATAATCACAAAAGCTTGGAACCGGACCCTCTCCAATTCAGTCCCCAGCACTTGCTCCCTCCCTGCCCCTATTCCCTCCCTCCACTCCACCAATTCCTCTTCAATCCATTTGCAATTTATTTTTTTATTATTATTTTACATTAGTGCCCTGTGGCTGCACTCAATGCTGGGACCCACTGTGCCACATCCATGCATGCACATATGAAAGTTTGGTTAGATTCATTCCACTGAAAACAGAATGTCTTTGTGAAATTGGTGGGCAAAGCTTTCTTAAACAGGATACACAAAAAAGAAAAAAAATGATAATGGACTAAATAAAAATTTTAAATTTTTACTCTTGAAAGCATATGGTACAAAGAATGAAAAGGTAGTCAAAGAGAAAAGGTAGACTAGAAGAAATATTTACAAAGGATATCTCACAAAGGTCATACGTTTAGAATATATAAAGATTTTTTTTACAGCATAATGAGGCACCCCAATAAAGATGGCTAAAAGATGTGAAAAAATAATTTACAAAAGAAAGTGTATAAAGTGGCCCAGTATTACTAGTTATCAGAGAAATGTAAGCCATGAAAT
Source organism: Sciurus carolinensis (assembly GCF_902686445.1). Taxonomy (NCBI): domain Eukaryota; kingdom Metazoa; phylum Chordata; class Mammalia; order Rodentia; family Sciuridae; genus Sciurus; species Sciurus carolinensis. The sequence goes on from NC_062214.1 coordinate 68,032,806, forward strand.
CATAAACCATGATTTCATTCTGTAGGTAAAATTGAAAGTATTGATGATGCCAGGATATGTTACTGTGGCTCTCATATATGGCTGTGGCAAATGCAAAACTGTATAACCATTTAGAAATTAACAGTTGGCGATTTCTTATAAAATTAATGTATATTGAACATATGACCCAGCTTTCAAATAACTTCACATTGGTAATAACTTATGTCCACCTGCTTTCAAATGGATAAAAAAAAATTGTATACTCATATTTATGGAATACTATTAAGCAATACAAGGAATGATCTGTTGATACAACAACATGGATAAATTTCAAAATATTGTGCCAGGTGATATAAGTCAAACAAAAGTTTACATATGATTTCTTTTATATGAAATTTCAGGAAAGGTAAAACTTCCTTTTTTCCTCATCTGTGGTTTGCCAGAGTTCAGGCAGGGAGTTGACTGAGATATGAAAGAACTTTCTGAGGTGATGGAAATGTTCTAAATTTTAACTGTGTTTCTGTTTATGTGACTGTATGCAATTGTCACAGTTCCTCAATCTCTACACTTAAAATGAGTGATTTTTATTTCAAAGTTCTTAGAAAGAACCCCTATTCATCATAGGAATGTTTCTTTGCTTTTATTTTTATATGTATAAGAATTTTTCAATAGATTTAAATGGATTTATTGAGATTAAGCTACAGCTTGTTTAAAGTAAGTCCTACCTAGAAAAGAAAATGTTTGCTAAAGGAACAGATGAATAGGTTTGGTGGGGTTGCTAGTTTAGATTAAGTGTTCAGGGAAGGCTTTTTTATAAAGGTACATTCTTGCAAACATAAATGTAGGAGGTTAAGTAAATTCAAAGAAGTTTACTTTGCATGTGCCTTACATATTTTTTTAGTGAATATCTGTCTAGCAGGTGTTCTGTAGTTTCTGTTGCCATTCAAGAGGAGATCTTTTTCTTATCTTATTGCATTGGCAAATACTAATCCTGAAACTAAATTTTGTTTGCACCTTCATTTGCCTCATGATCTCTCATTTGGTTGTTAATATCTCCAGAACAGTAACTGTACAAATTTTATTCATTATTACCCTCCAGTGCTTCGTTCTGTGCCATGTTCCCAGGGTGTGGTCCGTTAATTTATTTGAGTGGGTTTTGTTGTTGTTGTTGTTTTTCTTACTGAGACTAAGCAGATCATTGTTGTGTATGTTAATCTGTTTTTCCTTAGCTCAGCATAGCACCAAAATATGAGTAGAATCTAAAAAAGACCTCACCCGACATGGTGGTATATGCCTATAATCCTAGCAACTCAAGAAGCTGAGACAGGAGGATTGCAAGTTCAAGGCCAGCCTCAGCAATTTAGCATGATCCTCAGCAACTTAGGGAGACCCTGTCTTAAAATAAATAATCAAAAAGGATTGGAGGATGTAGGTCGGTGGTAAAGCACCCCTCAGGCTTCAATCTCCGGTACAAAAACAAAAACAAACAATAAACAAACCTGAAGTGGAAATCAGAGGTGCAAGAGCAGTTTCATGTAACACAATTTTAATTTAGAATGAGTATAGGATACAAATAAGGATGTTGACTGGCACTTTTGAAGACTCCCCTGGTGGATGAAAGGTGGGAGAAGTGAAAGAAGGTATTCTTAAATTTTACTCACAGGTAAAGAAGTAATGTCTGGAAACAGTTGCTTGGCCAGGTATAGATTGAAAATGACATTTTGGCAAGATTTCTTACAACATTTGAATAGGAGGGGATCTTTTGGATTTCATGCCTGTCTTTGATTTGTCTATTTAAGATGAACAAAGTTATGTGAAACAGATTTGATCTACATCATCTGTCAAAATAAAACTTAATAGTTTATGTTCACACCATACCCAGTAGATGGCAGCAAAATGCTTTGCTAAAGTGTTCTTGACTGCCTTTTTAAAGTTACAGTAAATAGATGCTGTATGTTTTTCTTTTAGTTAAAACCAACACAGATGATACCCTCATTTTCTCTAAACAGATTAAATTGACATTACAATTGTATTTAGAAATTCAAATGATACAGTTTACCTAAAAAACATTACTTTTCATAGTTTTTGTTAGCAAATCCTTCTTAAGGGAAATTTTCACTCTACATGGGATTATCCATATTTTAACATAAGATTTTCTGCCTTATAGACTTTTCTAACAGAATCCAGCCATTGTAATATGTTCTAGAACCTAATAACATTTTACTAAACAACATACGAGTGTTTAATCACATAACTTTAGAGGCATTTTGCATGTGTGTGAAAAATGCTATTGGCTTTTTCTTTTTCATAAACCAACTAAAAATTCGGGATGATTTTTATAAGAAGAAAGCATTTTAATTCTAGTAGTTATGTTTGGCCAGTTTATATTCTACATTGAACTGCTGGCTTTCAGGAAGTAGCCTATGTATTGTGGAGGAAGCAGACCTTGAACCTGTTCTGCCCACTGTGCAGGAATGCCAGAGGGATTCAAGCTACAAAGAACTGAACTCTGCCTCAATGAGAACACTGGGACAGGTGACAGAAGTCTGTGACTCAAAGGTCACATTGTAGATAAATTCTAATACCTTTTCCCCCCCAAAATCAATTTAGGAGAGGTTTTAAAAACTGTTTTGGCACATAGTGTATATATAGTGTTGAGTTTCTCCCAGTTTTTCACATACTGTGGTATTTAATACTTTTAAACTCCTAAGACCATGTAAAACAAAAATTCAGTCATATTTTATGGAAAGATGATTTATCAAGATCACTTTAACATACATCTTGCATGCTTTAGAATTTTTACACACCCAGAAAAACTTTTTTTATTATATATTTATTTATTTATTTATTATCAATTATGCCCTAAAACAACACAGTCTGCCAGAACATAGTATTATCCATAATTCAGAGCAACAGATGTTGCTGCACGTGCTTCTCTTTAGGACCAAGAAGTGCAAGAGAAAATGAAACATTCTAAACAAAAGAGAAACATGAGATAATGCAGAGATGAGGGAGTCGGGTAGCCAAAGGAGTTGGTTAAATTAGCAAAGAGGGGATATGATGATCTGAACTCTGTTTTTAGTATATATTAATGTAAACACTTTGTACGTGTTTTTCCTTCCATTAGCTCAGGCTTGATAACTTTCTACTATAATTTGTTTTTCATGGAAACTAGACTTCAGTTAAACTGAGGGGAGAAAGTACTTGATGTTCTTTGTAATGTTTGATCCCTTCACATTTTGTACGAGAATTGGCTAGACTTGGAGTGCTGTGCCATGGGAGAGTACATTGTTTTGTCTTAGAGTCTGCTAACGTTTCGTTTTGGTTTTAACTCTAGCTGATCCCACGGTTAAGGACTTAATTGGAGGCTTCACTGCTCTTCATTACGCAGCCATGCACGGCCGGGCCCGGATTGCACGCTTGATGTTAGAATCAGAATACAGGAGTGACATTATTAATGCAAAAAGCAATGATGGCTGGACTCCCCTCCATGTGGCTGCTCACTATGGTAGGGACTCATTTGTCCGACTCCTTCTGGAGTTCAAGGCCGAGGTCGACCCGCTCAGTGATAAAGGTACAACGCCGCTTCAGCTCGCCATCATCCGCGAGAGGTCAAGCTGTGTGAAAATCCTCCTGGACCACAATGCCAACATCGACATTCAGAACGGATTCCTTTTGCGATATGCTGTGATCAAAAGTAATCACTCTTATTGCCGAATGTTCCTTCAGAGAGGGGCAGACACAAACTTGGGGCGTTTAGAAGATGGACAGACTCCTTTGCACTTGTCTGCCCTTCGGGATGATGTGCTGTGTGCACGGATGTTATATAACTATGGAGCGGACACAAACACAAGGAACTATGAAGGTCAGACCCCACTGGCTGTTTCAATAAGTATTTCGGGAAGTAGTCGACCGTGTTTGGATTTCTTACAAGAAGTCACAAGTATGTAATATAATTATTACTATATTATTGCCTCTTTTTAAAAAAATTTACATATCTTGAGAAGCTCAAGATTTTTTTTAATAACCAAATGACTAGACAGTAATTGTTCCTATAAACCCTGCTTGGTAAATAATGCCCATTCATCCAAAAATTTTTAAAGTTCTAAGTTCAATTGTGTTAGTAAAAGTAACAGGGTAGATAGTAAGGATGGGAAAATAGACGGGGAAAAGGACAGAGAGGAGAATTTTCAAAATAAAGATCTGTGTTAGAACAAGGCTGTTCCTAAGGTTAAAGGGATCATCTTTCTAGAATTCTGTAGTTTTCAAACAGGGGAAATGGAGAATTTTGGATTTTAGATTCCTTAGTTATGGGAATGTTCTAGAATATGTGCCTTATTGTTAAGTTGTTCATGTTTTAGTTGTGGCTTTTCTATTCATGTGAATCCACATGAAATGGAATGGCAGTATTATTTATTTAAGTACCCTGGTAATGGAGGCTAAGGATACTAGAAATTGTTGTAAGAAAAAATTCGGTGGGAAATTAGGCTCTGTTGAACCTGGGATTCACAGCTTCCATTAGTCTGACTTGTTTTTGTATGGCACTTTTTTTTTAAGGGTTTGGAAATATCTACTTTATGTAGTAGCATGTGCATCTGAGTTATTTTCTGATGGACTGTTAGTTTGTGTGGACTTCGCTTCCCTCTCTTGTCCAGCTTCCTTGTGACCAGTCAAGTACATGTCCCCGAGGTTAACATCCAACACATGAAGTTAAGTCTATAAACAAAATTGATTTTGTTGTCTGTTGTACTTTCTAATGAATGCCTTTTTCCTAGCTGATTTTGAACTTTCACTCATGATTATAGAAAAAGACATTAATATCCTGGGTACATGGGTGAGGGATTTCACTTGACTTACTTATAAACAGTCTACTCTAACCCTTGAAACTGAACTTTGGAGTAAAAATTTGCTTTATCAAGAAATGAAATGTAATTTGAATTTTGTATATTTATAATGGGGAAGATGAACTTATTATGACTAAATGTTTTCAGACTAAAGCTTCAGTGCAGGCCAGTAGAACTTTTTGTATTGATAGAAATGTTCTCTCAGTGCTGTCCAGTATGGTATCCATTGGTCCCATGTGGCCATTAAGCACTTGTTATGTGGCTAATGCCACTGAGGGGACTAATTCTTAAATTTTATTTACTTGTCATTAGTATAAAGTTAAATGGCCTTGAGCACTAATGACTCTCTGTTGGTCTGCACATATCTGCCTGCCCCTGGAGAGGTGTTTGGGGCTATCTGGCATGTGTTTCCTTGCAGAAAGCTTTTGAGGCACACAGAAGTAGCCAGAGACTGAAGATGTGGTATATGTGGTGCTACAGCCACTAGTTACCTTGTGTCTTTTTGTCATTATATTCTTTTAACTTCTACACTAGAGAATCTTGGTTAAAGTAGTATGACTACCCTCAGGAATACCTGATACTTAGTCACATAAATGTCTCAACCCCTTTTGTTAAATATTTTGCTCAACAGAGGCATAGACTAGAGATAGGCTGCTGAGTTCCAATCCTAAGTATACACTTTAGCTGTGACCTTGGGTAGGGTTATCTAACCTCTCTGCACCTCAGTATTCTTATCTTAAAATTAGGATGATGATAATATCTATCCTACAGGCTTGTTATGAGGATTAAATAAGTTAATATTTATAATCTACCTAAAATAGTGGCTGGAACATTTTAAATGCTATGTAAGCATTTTTCAAAATAGACTATAACTAATAAAGTGAGGGTAGATAAACAGCAAGGACTGGCTTACTACCAATTGAATGAATCCTATAGATTCTTATTCTACCCCAGCTGCCTATTTTCAACCCTGTAGAATCTGTGCGTGGAGACATGCAGCCAAATGGCTGGGAGGGAGCTGCTGGGCATGTACTTAAGATTAGGGGCAGGAATAAGCATCAGTAGGGACTTGTACCTAGCAGATCCTCAGTAAATGGATGGGTACACAGAGGGGCAGGGACTGAGTAAACGCCATTCTTTTTGACTCTCTAGTGGTGTTTCCTGCCCAAAGAAGATTTGGTACCCCTGCTTCACCCATGTGTTCCTTGACTAACAGATTTTGCCAGTAAAAATGTTGTGTGCTAGAAGGAGCAACTATAGCTGCTACTCATTAGAGCCCTCCACTGAACCCTCTCTTGGAACCAGAAGCAAAGAAGGTTGGGCAGTTCAGAGGGCACCAAGTCAACTCTGTGAGCTGCTTGAGCCCCTAATGTCACTGAGCACCAGAGCTCTGGGCACCAAGCCACTGGCTTCTAATCTGAGAACTCAAATTCCTCAGGTACAAGAACCTCTGAGGTGCCACTTGGTAGTCTTTCATCAAGGCCATCTTTTCTATTATTATTATTATTACTATTATTATCATCATTATTATTTTCTTTTTTTGAGATGTTGTCTCATCATGCTGACGAGGCTGGTCCTGAACTTCTGGGCTCAAGCCATCCTCCTGTCTTGGTCTTCTGAGTAGCTGGGAAAAGAGTGGATGCCAAAGAACCTAGTTATTCAGGGCTATCTTAGTTGATTATTGCACCATTTTGACTAGAAGCAGATTATTCAAATTGGAAGAGACCCCAGAAATCTTAATCCTGGAATTTAAAAACTAAAAACTTGCCATAAAAACTCTGATATGTTCTATATAGAAACAGTGGTTCAGGTGACTTGGTCATAAAGTAGGGTCTTCTGGTGGAGGGAGAAGCCACGAAGGTTTCCTGTCGCGTTCTACCTACAGACTGAGCTATCCAACAGTCCTCAGAGACCTCCACCTTCTACCATGGCTAGAGCTCAACTGGTGGCCTCCTCCAGAAAGCAGCCAAGTGAAGGAGCAGCTTCTTTGTGCCCAGGAGCAATAAAAACAACCAAGATTTATATTAATAATTATAGTTACTTTAAATTCCCTGGCTGGTAGTTGCAACTCTGTGTCATATGTTAAGTCTGGTTCTGATGCTTTCTTTGTCTCTTCAGACTGTTTTAGTATGACTTTAATCTTTAGTATGACTTGCAAATTTTTATTGAAGCAAGATATGATATAGAGGATAATAGGAACTGAGGTAAATAAGCCTTTAATGTAAGGTGTTCTAGTAATCTGCCTAGGAGTCAGGCTGTGTGTAATGTTTGCCTTAACTGTAGGTGCCAGAAGGTTCATATTCCTCCAGGGTCCTTGTTTTTGGTCCCCCATGCCCTTGACTTTGGGCTTCCCTAAGTACTCTTCACAGAGGAAGTCTATATCTGGCAGCTCTTCCAGCTTTAATCCTTCGTTACTGCATGGGAACCCTCTTAGTGTAACTGTAAGGCATGGGGAAAGGCCATAGTCTGTCTTTCAGTGTGCCTGTGTCCCTGGGCTGTGATCTTCACAAGTGCTTCTTCTTATGTAGCACCCCTCCCACACCCCGCATCCCATGAGGTGAGATAGAAAGGTTAGAGGGGCCTGAAGTCAGAGAAATATCCATTCCCCAAATGAGCTGAAACTGACTCAGGTCAAGTCCTTTCTTTGAAGAGCAATCCTTTGTTACGGAGAAGCTTTGGTGGAGTGGGAGGGGGTGCTCTAACCCTCCCCTAGGGGCCAGAGCCATGAGGGGATCTTTATTGGCTCACTTAGGACCTGGTGGGATTCCTCAAAGTAAAACTCATATCCAGAAGGGGGCTTCTTAAGACTGTGGCTCTCAGTAGGCTATATACAACCTCCAACAGTTCCTCAAACTTGCCGTTGAAGTGTTCCTGTCAGTTTATGGCTCCCATGGCTCCTACTACAGGTAAGCAGATCTCAACTGTGGCTCTCAGGGTTTATTTCTCCATAGTGTATGGTAAAGTGTTGCCCTGCAACCTCAATTTACTGATTGGTTCAAGATAAGTCATTAATTTTAGTTTAAGGTTTTTTTCTTTAAGGATGGAAACGACAACTTCCAAATACTTTGCATGTTGGAGCTGAAACCGGAAGTAAAAATTTTTACCATTTTTACTTAAAATGTGAAAAATACATCCTATCTGTGGTCCTTTAAGCTGAATAATATTTTGTCCACTGGAATCAGAGACACAGGTCTCCCTTATGTCAACAAGGTCTCTCTACCATTCCTGTGTCAGAGGTGCTGTTAAATCATCAGGATGAGTTGGTTGAGAGAGCTGCTAATGGGCTCCTGTCTGACTTGCCTAATAAATATGGACAGACTTTTTACCCTTCACCCTCCATCACTGAATCTTAATTTCCTTTTCTGAACATTGGTGGAATTGGTCCATAGTCCTTAAGATCCCTCCCTTAACGTCTTTACTGGTGAAACTTTTTTTTTTTTGTATTGGGGATCGAACCAGGGGTACTCTACTACTGAGCTACATCTCCAACCCTTTTTTATTTTGAGACTGGGTCTTGCTAAGTTGCTGAGGCTGGCCTAGAACTTTCAATTCTCCTACCTCAGCCTCCTGAATCACTGGCATTAAAGGCGTGGGCTATGGTACCCAGCTACCAGTAACCACTTTTAAAGACAATGACTTCCTATTGCTTGCTATTTTAAAAAATTTTTTTTCTTTTTTTTTTTGATTCACATAGAACTGTGTTTCTCACCTGGCTCCTCCAGGTCTTCGAGACTGTTTTATGTGTCCATCAAGTCCAAACTAATTTCATAAAGTATTATTTGCCTTTTTCACTGTGATGACATTTACACTTTATGACATTAGGTAGACAAGCTGGAGGATGAACTCTGGCTTGTTAACATGAACATAAGCAGTGGCCCAACCAGTACTCATAATCATTGCACCTTTCCAACAGGCACTATCAGTAAGAAGTATTCTAGTCGCATTTAAGAATGCCTTTGATGAAGCAGTAATTTTATTAAATATTACCCTTTTGTGTCTATACTTTCTTAATATTCTGTGGGATGGAAATGGAAAATATTTTCCCCATGTACCAAAGTGTGGTGATTGAATTGAGGAAAAGCAACTGTTATTCGTTTGAGGGGAACCAGCAGCTTTTTTCATAGGGCACCATTTTTACTTGAAGATTAACTAACAGCCAAACAATAGATTCAGTCTCGGGTAACTGGCAGACATTTTCTTGAAAATGAATAAAATTCACTGGTCACTTTAAGGAAAACAATGGACAGTATTGGTGGCTAGTCAAAATTTGAACTCTGAAAATGAGAATTTGGGAAATTTATATTTGCCACTGTGAGATTCCTAATGTGTAAAGGCTTTGTTAGAAAATCATACCTGGGTAAAAGATCCAAAGCGCAAAAGAAACCAGTGAATTTTAATCTAAAAGAGTACATAAAGTTTACCAATTGGGTTTCAGATTCTGTGTTTCAACTAACCTTTAAAAGAAGGCACCACTTGTGTAGTTTCAATAGAGTATTGTAGATGATCTTTACTTATCTGGGGAAAAATCTATTAAAATATTCCTTTATTTTCCAACTGCATGTCTGAGTAAGGCTGGGTTTTCTTCAGGTACTCCAGTCAAAACAGCATATTACAACAGATGACATGTGGAAGCAGATCTGTGAGACCAGATATTAAAAGAGATTTGTAGAAATGTGAAAATAATTCCATTTGTCTCATAATCATTTTTGTTTTGGAAACAGCTCTATTTTTTTTTCAATAAGAATTTATTTCTACTTCAACTGATAAATTTATTACTGTTACTTTAAGTGAATCAGTTCAATAAAGGTTTCTAAAATTTGTTTTCTAAATGTGGTAAATATAGATAAATTCAACTCACGTAAAGAATTCTGTGAGGTCCTACTATTTTAAAAGTGCAAAGAGGTCCTTAAACTAAAAAGTTAAAATGTAGTCATATGTAATTTCTACATTCAGATTTTTAAAGGGTATCCAATTAGCCTAGTATTTTAGAATTTGATGAATCTCTGTTGTATTTTCATTAAGTTAAAATTTGTGGGTAATATGAAATGTTTTAAAATTATTGCTTGCCCGATCCTATCATATTTATTTACTACATAGACTCAGTCGAGATCGATGATTCCTGAAATTTGTTTATGAAATTGTGGCCTAAACAGATTCATGATTTGTATCAGTTGAGAAGACTGGTATATTGGATCCCAGAGGCCAGTTACCGAGATTTGCCATGCAGGGTAATGGTAACGTGTAAAAAGTGCCAAGCCCCTGAGTAAATAAACCGTTTAACTTTGTTTGCTAGTGTCAGCAACTTAACTTTCCCAGCTTCCTTTTACACACAGCATCTTTTATTTCTATGGCAAGCTCTGGTCTAAATTATTCGTAGGGCAGAGAGTATGCTAGTTGGGTTTGTGTTTGAATCCAAGGGAATCTGAACTGAGGCAGTGTGATCTGTGTTCTGGAAGACACTGCTCAAAGACTGGAAGCAGCCATCAATATGTTTCAGTGGTGTGTAGAAGGTAGGACTGGGTAGGATTTTGATTTGTATGTTTTAGGAAACGGCTAATATTTCCAAAAGAAAAAGATTAAGTGGATGGGAATTGAGTTGTGTAAACTGTTTCACAGGAGACAATCTGTCAACTACTTAAGCTAGTAACTTTCTGGACCATCAATCACAGATGTTTAAAAATACTATTTTATAAATATCACAGTAACCAGAAATATGTTTTTGTTTAGATTTCAGCAATAGTCAAGTACTATGTTTTTGCAAAAACAAAAGTACTATGTTTGCAAAACTAAAATTTTGAAAACAAAATTTCAAACTTAAAAAAAAAAAAAAAAGAAAATTAGGGCCGAGGCTATAGCTCGGTGGTGGAATGGCTTGTTTAAGGCTTTGGGTTCAATCCCTAACACTGCAAAAACACACACACACACAGAACCAATAAAAATCATGGTGTCTTTTTTTTTTTTTTTAATTTTAAGAAAGGGAAATCAGCTGACACCTTCTAAGCTAAAGTCAGTATAGCAGTACATGAACTGATGATCATGCAAAATGCCTCTAATATCAGCTGCCCTTACTGTCCTTTCCAATGCTGCTTTGATTGTTTTTTTGAAGGATGATTTATTTAAAACAATATTATATAGTGTAATTCTGTGGAGATATTTGTGTAACATTTTAACTAAGGTTATTTTTTATTATTAATTTTTTTCTAATGAATAAGGGATTTTTGCCAAGCGTCTACATCATAATCTTACTAGGTTTTCTATTCTTAATTATTAAAAAATCACTAATCATTTCTAGTTTCTAAAATTTAGAAATTTCTAAAATTAAAAATCAGTAGTAAAATGTTATGTCAAATTATATCACTTTTTAAGATTTAATGCTACAGAAAATGTCTTATTTTGTACTTTTTTCATAATATTTTTATTACTTTCAGTTTTTAATCTCGGCATCTAGAGATTTCTTTCCATTTGTTAGTAAGCCATGTATCATTTTTTGTAACATAGTGCCAAGAGAAGATAGAGGTCAAAGCTCATTTGTGTATGGAAAAAAATGTAACCAATAGGCAAATGTCAGAAGGCTGATAGTGGATACATTTGGACTCTTAAGTGAATACACCATAATTTTTTTTTTAAGGGAACTAGAAACTGCCTTTGGACCTATAAAGTAAAATTTGTTTAGCACATTTCATACTAAGCCCCAGTGAAGGGTATTCAGAGGCAAGAACAAAGGGATAAAATGTGTTTATGGTAGGGTTTTAAAAATGGGAAGTTGAGATAAAACAAAGAGGTATTGGGAGACCACTCCAGATGCTGACTTAAGATGGAGAAGATCCTGAAGGAGCGACGGATCATATAAAGTAAACCAGAGGAGACTAAATCTTTCCCTTTATTTCTTTACACACTTCTCTTCCTCCAGTCTCCCCAGGCTCCAAAGAAAAACCTGGAATCTGTTTTGCTTTAATGTCGTCCACTTTGGTATTTAAAATGTTTTGTGTCTCTGTCTACCTGGATGAATCCAGATAATTTTATCCAAATAAATAAATTTATCTTATCACAAGTACACTAATGGTGATGTCAAAGAATGTAGCTGGTTCTCATTTTGTAATTTATACTAAACTGGTGACCCTTTAAAAGTTGATTTCCTATTTTATACCAGCCCAATTACTAGTAATGATGGGCTTCTTTACCAAATGGAAAGACTAATAACCCTTTGAACTATTATGTAATTCCGTTGTAGTTGGTTAGCCTGTACACCTTATAGTTTTTCTGCATCCCCCAAAGCATTTATAATTCCTTTAATTTTACTCTTTTTGAGAGGTGTCCTACATGTTTTTCCCTATTAAATTCCCATGGACTAATTGTTATTTAGTAGGAATTAATTTTCTAAGAGCCTAGTAAATAATATGCATATTTGTCCTGATGTTTTTGCTTTCATTCTCTTCATTCTTTCTCTTCCTCTGCTATTCTTTCTTCCCTTGCCCCTTTAATCTTTAGTACAGTGCATTGTTTAGTATGTAATAGGTGCTCAGTAAATACTCCTTAAGTGTTCTGTTGACAGGAATTAAGTACTAATGCTTTAATCATAATCTATTTCTAAAATGCTATTCCTGGAGACTCCTAGAATAGTCTAAGGATTAACAATTACAATGAGTAGCCCTTATTATTCTTTATTATTTAGCCCCCTGTTAAATCAACAATACTGATATATAAAAAGATGAGTTAATATCTCTATATAAGCCTATAACTACTCACTTCATCGCATCTTTTTACATAGTTAAAAGTCATGCAGTGATTTCCAGAATATAATTTCCATCAATTTTCCCAGGACTATTTCCCAGTAATAAATTACCAGTTGCTCCTTACTGGTTATACTAATTAGTTTTCTTACTACATAACATCAAAAAGATGAAGACTTTACCTTCCAAGAAGGGGCTCTTCTGTTTTTTTGTTTGTTTGTTTGTTTGTTTCTGGGAACAAGAAGCAAATATTATCTTTACAAATATTTAAAAATTCATTTACCAAATACTTCTTTTGTGTTTGGCACTATTCTTAGCACTTTTCCAAAATTAACCTTTTTAATGCTATAAAGTCTTTGAGATAGATGCAGTTATTTTGAGGATACTGAGGCAGAACCTAAATACCTTGGTCAAGATCATGCAATCGTAAGGGCCAGAGGCCCCAGAAGCCAGACCCAGGCAGTCTGACTCCAGGACTGATGCTTTTAACCACTATGATATGTCACTATCATTAAGGAGTTCTATAGACAGGAGTTACACAGGCTTGAGGAATAAAGATCACATGCTCCCCAAACATTAAAGGATGCCACAGTACAACTGCTTGAAGGGGAAGAAAAACCACCAAATTGAGCAAAGTGTTCCAATGTATTTAGGCCTAGAATGTTCATTAGTTAAAGCACTCCAATATATTTAGTCCTGAACTGTCCTGACTGAGCTCCCAGCCATCCATCTGAGTGGGCCATTTTGCAAGAGGAGAGGCCCCAGTCACGCCTCTCCAGAAAACACTGCATGAAGCAGAGAAGAGATAATAATTGTTTTTAAACCACCAAATGGCAGGAGAAATCACTAAATACTAATGGTAGGAGTATCAAGTGTAATGATGATGAAAATACTGCCATTCTTAGAAGTTATTTATCTTTCCCAGTCATATAGTGTTAAGAGTATCCAGCCACATTGCACAAAGTATGAAGGACAGGAAAAATTGTAATCATCTTTGGGGAAGACAGTCTGCCACAAACAAGACTACCAAAAGAGCCCCCATTACATAACCTTTTGCCCCAATCCCTTCTAAGGGATAGAGCTGGCAGATTCCAGGGATTTTGTTTTTGCCACTTTGTGGATGATGTTTTCAGTATGAATGTATACTTGCATATGTCAGTTTAAATGGTACTTGAACCAATAATCTATTAGAAAAATCAAATTCCTTTTTTTTTTTTTTGTACTGGGAATTGAACCCAAGGTTATTCTACCACTGAGCTACATCCCCAGCCCTTTTTATTTTTTATTTTGAGATGGGGTCTTGCTGAGACTAGCCTCAAACTTAGGATTCTCCTGCCTCAGCCTCCAGTGTCATTGGGATTATAGGCATGGGCCATCACACCCAGCAGGAAAATAAAATACTTTAAAAAAAAAAAAAGAGGAGTCAGATCTAATTCATATTCTGATTCGCATTTTCAGGTGAAATAGTATAAGTATTTGTTGAAAAATGACAGTGGTAAGTCATTCTCTTTCCCAAGGTAGCCCATGAGTGGTGCGAAAATAATTCAAAACAGGTTAGGAAATGACTTGCTGTTGACATGGGCATGTTTCACAGTATATTGACTGTTCTATATTTTCATTTATGTTTCATATATGTTCTATGTATTCATTTATTCCACGTAATATTTGTTGAGTACTGTGTCACGTCTTGGGTTTACATTGGCAAATGGTGTCTGACATGTCCCAGGCCTCATGGCATATGCCATATGATGAGAAAGATGAGCATTAGTATGTAAGACCCAAACATGTTCAGGTAAAATTACAGCTTGTTATAAAGGAGGGAAGCTCTGAGAGTTTCCACGGGGAGCATGATCTAGTCTCCCAATGAAGTGCTGTTTTGGCAAAGACCTGGAAGCTGGATAAAATTCAATCTTGTCCAGAGACCCCTGAGTGTATAGGTCACATCCTGCATGAATCCTTCTACAGACATCTGTGGTTACACATACCCCCAGTTGAGGTATTTCCAAGGCAGCAGTTGCTTCTGCTGTGACTCTGCCAAGAATCCACATATTCACTATGCTCTTGGAAAAGTGTTCACCCAAGCCTTCTAGAACAGTCGTCTGAGGACTGGGAGCCTTTTTCACTCATGAAGAATTATTTGAGTAATGGTGATCACTATAAACAAGTATAATTCAAGTAAGGGGTTACTGAGGATAGCAGTGGTTCTGCAAGTGCAGCCTGAGGAGCCTTAGAGTCCCCTGATCCCTTTCAGGGTATCTGTGAGGTCAAAATGATTTTCATAATAACATTAAGATGTTATTAGCTTTTTCATATTTCTTCATGCATGAGCATAATTGAAATTTTCCACAGACTAGATGGTACAATTCTTAATAGACGCATATGTGAAAATTCAGCTGTCCACTTTTTTTTAAGTAGTACTTTTTTTTAATTTTTAAATTTGTTTTAATAAGTTACACATGACAGTAGAATGCACTTTGATACATCTTATATAATGGAGTATAATTTATTCTTCTGGTTATATGTGATGTAGAATCCCACCCATCGTATAGTTATATATGTATACCACTTTTAAGACAGACATTAAAAAGTATTGCAAGAATGTGAAAGAATGCCGCTTACAATTTATTTTTAGTTTTGTTTTAGAAAATACATTTTTCATAATGTTATTTATTTTCATATGTAATGAGCTATTACTTTTAAATGAATTAATAAATATCTCTAAAATTTCTATTTTAACTACTTATGGTAATTATCCATAGAGGTAACCCACATCAAAATTTCTTTTGGCTCCTCAATCATTTTTAAAAGTGTAAAGGAGTTTCGAGACAGAAGTTGGAGAACCAGTGAAATACAGCATCTACCTGACCATACATACCCATGTTACTTAATCTCTCTGAGACTGTCAGTAAAATGGGAATGATGATCAAAGTACTTCCCTCATAAAAGGATTAAAGGAGTTAATATGTGTCAAGAACTTATAACAATACATGGCACAGAGTAAGCAGTTAATATATGTTAGCTCTATTATCATTACCACTTAATGGGAAAGCAGAATGTATGTGACTCCAAATACATTGAAACATTGTTGAACAATTTTTTTTTTGTTTTGTTTATGACTTTCTGTATTGTTTAGGAAAGTATTCAAAAGTGGAATAAATTGGCTTTTACTTTTTGTCCTTCGAGTGGGGGATAAGCAGGGGTTATTGGCAGGTGGTCAGGGTGTGAGGTGTGACACAACATGGATTCAGACTAGCTAGAGGTGCCTGTTTACATTCCCTGCCTGCTGCACCTCCTAGCCCTCATCCTCACAACTAGGGTTCTGCTCTGTCTAGAATGACAATGGAAAAAATGGGCAGATGTCCTTTAGAAAGCTCCACAGAGATTGAGAGACATCAAGGCTCCAGACCCAGAGCTGAAAGGGCTCATAGAAGAGTGTCTCATTTGGTGCACGCTCTTCAGATGCTGCCTCTTGCCCAGAGAAACTGCTCACAGAGGCTTCTCTGTGTATTAGAGACCTCATCAGGATGAGAACCAGAGTTCTCTGATGGAAAGATCAGGCTCAGACTCAGAGCTGGTTTTTAGTCTTAGTCTAAGCCTTAGTTTGTTGTCTGACATTGAGCAATTTACTCAACTCTCTGATACTGAGTATCCTTATTTGTAAAATGGAAATGGAAATTTCTACCATATTATAGAGGGTTGTGAAAAGGACTGACTGAGACTTCACATGAAGATACCAAGGATGTGTCATTTAGTCAGTGTCCTTCTGATCTGTGGTTTTTAAAATCCAGAGAGCACTCCCAGTGAAATAAAGTTCTTTTCAAAACCTCAAAACCCATCTTAAATATTGTCCTTGGTAACAAAGTAACATTTTCTTTTTTCTGTCTTTTTAGGACAGCCCCGAAACTTGCAGGACCTGTGCCGAATTAAAATTCGACAATGTATAGGCCTTCAAAACCTAAAGCTACTTGATGAACTACCAATTGCCAAGGTCATGAAAGACTACTTAAAACACAAATTTGATGATATCTGATATATCAGAACTGTGAGCAAGATTAGGAGTTATATTCCAGATACTTAAAAGGCTTTTTGCCTTGCACAAAGTATATCCTATGCAATTTCTGATTTGCTGTGAAGTCAGAAAGCAGGTATACACTTTTAGGTTTTTTTTGTTTATTTGGTTGGTTTTCATTGTAGGGGAGGGATTTTTATATATATACATATATATATATAAACATACACCACATGCTTGAAAGTCTTAATTTGGTTTCTTGGTCCAAGTTTAAGAGGTCCAAGCTTTCTATACAATATTGCATTTAGAAAAATTGTCTTTCCTAAATGACACAAGCAGGTTTGAAGTGGAGAGTTTACCCTTTCCAAATTTCTAGTTTCATTGGTGAGCACGGTACTAGAAACCAGCAGCACACTTGTTAAAGTTTGAGGCACAGTTTTACCCAGGAGTCTTGGGTTATACTGGAAAATGCCCTAAAAATTTTTTTAAAGAAATGCTGTCACGTCATTCATTTTTAATAAGTACAAATTGGCTGTTTCAAACTGTTCTTTTTTTTTTTTTTCCCTACTTGATGTAGCTTTCAGATGATAAAAATCCAGTACCTCCGCTTTCCTTTTGGTGTGCTCATTTTTAACTTATTTTTTAACAACAGTAGGACACTACCGTGAGACACTGCGTCTCAACCTCTGTCTCTAGTTGAATTGTGCTTTAAAAAAAAAAAAAAAAAAAAAGTCAATGAGATAGAAAATAACTTTACAAAGCCAGTGTATTCTGTTTTTAAAACAGTGCCTCCAGTGCAATACTCTTTCTGGTGTATTCTATCCATTATTTCACTTGCTGTTCATCATTCCATGGCCGGCTTTGACATGCCCAGGAGAACAGGAACCGCCACTTTAATTTTCATAGCAGACCCATAGTGTGTCAGTTACAATTTCTATTTTAAGCTTTGTCTTTTATTTCATTTTAAGCAACAAATTTCGTATCCTGGTGGTAGAGTTTTTCCTAAAAATAGCCCAAACTATTGTTAAACCATTTGCCTTTAATGGTTAAATAATTTGGGGTGGTTTCATGGTGGGTTTTTTCTTCCCAGTTTTAATCATATGTCTACATCTATATAGATATAGATATATTTTTTAAGGGTAATATCTCTAATGGGTGCACATTTGCAAGTCTGGCTAATTCCTAATATGCTAATTAAACATTTCCTGTCTATTTTAAGGTTCTGTACAGTGAAGCTCTTCAGGACAGTTATTTTCTCTTCTGGGTTGATTGGTCATACGTGTGCAGTGTAAACACGGATATGATAAAGTGACAATGGAAAAGGGCCTAGATGCACTAGGCATCTAAGACCTGGCCGACGTGTCGTGTGCTTCATTCATTATCATGTTAGTTTCAGAAGCACCTCAAGTGTCCCAGTATCATTTTTAGTGATTTGGGAAATGTCACAATATTTATATGCTATTAATAAATTGGTTATCAGAAGTTTACAAGATGAAGGGCTTCTCTTTTCTTGTCTGAATTTCTACTTTTAAGTCATAAAGTGTAAAACTCTTTCACCTAGAAGCATAACTACACAGAACGAGGAGATGGCTCTGGCTTTGCCTTTTTCAGAGCCGGTAGTGCTAGTTTCTCAGGCACAAAGTTTGCTCTCTTGGCTGCAGAGTAGCCCTGGCATTAGAGGGTCTGATATGCTCCTACCTAAGCGGTTCGCAGGTTTCTGAAGAAAGTGCAGTTTTGGGAAAAGGATCATTAGGGGAGGTGCTGATGTGGCCTGTAGACTCTTGCAGGCAGCTAATCAGCAAAAGGCCAGTTCTGTTAACCATCCCCAACTATTGCTGGAGCCTGATGGATAGGAGTGGGTAGTCAGATGATTGCCTCTTAAAAATGTCTCCAAAAAGTTATCTGCAGAGAAAGTCCCTCGTGAAGACAGTTGCTGAGCTGTATTTTCATTCTTTAAACCAATTCCCAGATCAGAGCTGATATGCAGAAGCAGCATTAGGGACACATGTGGCCAGAGATGAATTGGGTGTTACTTCTCCTAAAACCCCAAGCCCAGGGAGATGAGGAGGCAAGAGGGTACCCAGGGTCCTGCGCTCTTTGCGGTAATGTTAATATTCCATTTGCACAGTGCTTATATCCACATATGTGTGTTAATTTATTCAGTTAGTTTAAAAGGATATTCTCTCCCCAGCCATTCAAAGATTTCCAAACTAAGTTAGCCACTGAGTTTGAGTCAGGGAATTCCAAGTAAAAAGATCAGATTAAGGTAAATTCTTTGTTCTGTCTTGCTGCTGTGACTTCCGAAAAAAATTATGGGAACTCTTCCTGGAATTGAAATTTCTATTTAATGAAGAAGTGTATAATTGCATTATTTATTGTTTGAGGTTTGATTTATCTGGAAGCTTCAAAAGAATGTTTTGTGTTTGTTGTCAATAAAGTCCCAATCACATATCATATTTAACGTTAACTAAAATGTCTTGCAGTTGGTAATGGTAGAAAATAGCAGTGAACACACAGGTCCACACTCGAATTTGATTGCCAGAAAAGCATTTTGTGGTCACATATTGAGTAGAAAGAACAGGTATTTTCAGGAAATCAACTGATTAGTTTTTTCAGAACCCTGATTAAAATGTTCAGCATATTATCAAATTTATCATTGATTCCTTGTTTCTTTTGAAATTTATTATTGAAACTTACTACTAAATCTTTATAAGAATATATTTGGCAGGTACACCAAAGAAACCAGTTCGTAAAAGATTTATGATAATTAATGAACTGCAAACCTCATTTTTTGAAAACAAGTTTGGTTTTTTGTTTTGTAAATATTTGTGTTTATAAATGTACAGCAGAGTAAGAGTGTTTTTTAGATTATTTAATTCCCATATTTTGAAACTGTTATTACTACAGAATAATCCATGCTTGTTAGTTAAGAGGACTTGACTGTTTTGTTTTTTAATTCATTATCAGTCATGCTTGGAACAACATTTCCACTAGAGAATTCAGTGTTCTGGCAGTGGCAAGAGTACACATCTGGAGCAGGAGGGAGTCTAGCATGACTTGTCAGATGCACACCCTGAGAGACAAGAATGTGTAGCTTAATTACCAGAGTGGACCATACAAAACTGAGATTCTAACTTCCCTGCAGAATTGCTCATTAGCCCAGGATGTGATTGGGATGAGGCTGTTTGCCCACAAATTTAGCTTTCATGTTAACTCCCAGTGTGTTATATCATAATGTATTTTGTTCTTCCTTTGTAATGTAAGTTTTGCTTTGGGTCAATTTGAATTAAAAAAAAAACTTAAATCTGGTTTAAAAAAACAATTGGAATTGTGTTTTATTTCTGGTCTGCCTTCACTTTTTAATATTTCTAGCTACTTGGTGAAAAACAAAAATCCATCTATCATTCATCAACATTTTAGATCACTGAGAAATAAGTAGGAATGTGATACAGAAAACAACCCCACTTTACATCAGCATTGAATAAGCCAATTTTTACCCTGCTGTTGAATTTATGGTTTAAAAATGCATTCTGCAAATACCAACAAAAGACTATCAGTCTTGGGTGTACTGGATACAGCACTGAACCTTCTTGGGTCATATTCATCACCAACCTCATGTATGTACACCTTGACCAAAAATGGAGTTTAGATCACAAAATTCTAAACACAGGACAGTGAATGTAGTCACAGTGCATCTGAAGTAGTTTATTAGCCGGCAGGAGCTTGAAGCAAAATAACTTGGATTTCTCACTTCCTCCCTATGACATCAGCACAGCTTGAGTCAGGAGAGACCTGAAATTCGTATGAATGATGGTGTGCGAAGAGAAAGGGAGGACAGACTGTTTAGCACCCTGTGCAGAAAGGGGCTGTTCTGGAATTATAACCTTGATACATACTTGTCCAGGGTTTGGCACACATGAAGGCCAAGAATGGGACATTTGAAACGATTTCTAATGGTCAGCAGGGGAGTTTGAATTTGAAAAATAGCTGTGTTGCTTGGAAATCTTGAGGTCATTCTTTTTCCAGTATGATGTAAGGAGTGTATTGTTTTCTCAGCTGAAAGACAGTTTATAAAAATGGTTTACTTGCTATTGATAAAACAGATTATCTGCATGATAGAAGAAATATTTTCCCCATCCCGTGTTATTGGGTAGCCAAGAGGAAAGAAGATAAGTTTGCATCATCTGCCTATATTTATGTAACTTAATGTAACTCTGTGTTCTGTTAAGTGGAAGGAGTGATGCTTTACAAATTTTGATGTTAGCATTTTTACCAACTTAACTGCCAGATACTGGGATTTAGGCTTTAGTTGTTGTGGACTCCCAAGATACAAAGATGATTTTCTCTCTTCTATTTTTGGCTTTTCTTTCACTACCTGTTATGTCTTTTAAATCTTAGATAATCAAAATAAAGGGTCCCAGCAAAGACGCTACTGGATCTCACCACTTTCTGTATGCCACTAGTACATAGCATTCAGTTTTGTATTCTATTTCTTGAAGACCATAGTGCATTCCCTAAGTTTAATATCTTTCGAAGATTTCTGTGATTCCTGAGCAACAGTTCACTTTACAAATCACACCGGAAAAGACTGAGGCAATTTGTGAATGTTCTGTATTGGCAGGGAACTAAAGCCTCGACCCCTAGCTCTTATCAATGCAGTGCCCTTAGCAAGTGCTTAGCCCTTTGACTAAGTGCTGAGAGATGCCCTTTCAGTTCCATTCATTCAGCTATGCCCAGAGGATCTTGTGTTGCATTCCAATTGTGCATCTTCAAGTAAAATGATTTTTCAATTCTGAAGACCCACAAACCATTAGAAGCAAAGGATCTAATTAAGGCAAATTACTTTTCCCTTACAAATGTGACCTTTAAAAAAATCAGTAATCATTTGTAATTATTATAAGTATATTTTAAATTAAATCTCTCACTCAGAATCTTTTCTGTATTTCCTTTCTATTAGGAAATTGTTTGAAATTAATATGAGTGTAATTTTATGTCACATTAAGAAGAAGTAAAGTGATTCAGTTTCCTATGGAACAAAAGTTTATTAATTAGAAAAGAGATGACTGAATTTGGACAGCAGGATTCAGTTTAAGTTGAGAAACCGGGTTATGTGACCAGTAGACTGACCCTTTGTGACGGATGCAGAGGTAATCCAGCTGCACAATTTCCTATTTTATCTGGCAAATGGAGTCATATTGTTCTTGCTGCTCAATCTTGAGCTAATGTTGCTTTTCTTCCTCTGATAGTTTTGGGTCAGGTCACTGCTTAGTTTTCTTTTTCTTTACCAGAAAAAAAAAGAGGGCATGGACTTACTGTACATTAATGTTTTAGATTTCTCTAGAGGCTTCTAGATTTCCCCTCTTAATTCCGGTTACTTAGCCCCTAAGCCAAGTGCATGCTTGTACACAAGTTTAAGAATCGACCTGTTAAATTGCTTTAGTTTCCCAATTTTAGAGTTCTGGAATTTTCTCTGCCTTACCTGGGTAGAAATAAGGATCAATATTTTGGAAGAATGCCTACTAAATTAGTCTGGGCTATAACCACTTCCCATTGTGGCACTTCAGAGGACAAATTACATTTCTTCCTAGTTACCAGCGTTCCTAAGAAACCATGTGCCCTGAGTCCGTGGGCACAAAACTCCTTGAGAACAGACCCTGGGTTTTATTTGCTTGCTTCTCCAACAGTATTGCCAGAAGAATCCATTTTCCCAAGCTTTAGCTACGCGTGGCCGTTGGTCTTTAGCCTGTGGCTATGCTTCAAGCCTGCAAGAAAACCAGGACCAAGTGGATGATAACAACTGTATTCCCTAACTCCAAGCCTCAGGTAAGTATAGCCTTGGTTCCTGCCAGCATTGCCTTTTGTTGTTTCTTCCTCCAATCCTCAGCCCCCATCCCTTCAGCCAACCCCCTGTCACAGTCACCAGGCAGCAGACGCTGTGCTGTACTTTGACGTGGGTACCATGATGGTGAGCTTTGGAACAGCCCACTGAACTCTGGCTGCAGGGAATCATATAGTCAGGAGTCCCTGCCTGAGCTCCTATGGCACTTGGAGGCTCTGAAAGAGCAGGGGTCCACTCTTTGCATGTCCAGTTTAGAGCTGCTCAATGGATCCCTGACTGGCTGAGGTATTTCCATGAGTTCCAGCTCTGTTCAGAGCTCTCCTCAGTTCTTCGGGCAGCTAGATGGAGACTGAGGGAGAGCCCTGTCCCATCACCACTTCATGTGCTCTTTCTATGGTTTTCCACATCCTGCAGAGAGGGTGTGTGTACTTTTTGTGTGTATTTGTGTGTGTGGTGCTGGAGATGGAACCCAGGACATAGTACATGCTAACCAAGTGCCCTGCCATTGAAATACAGCCCCAGCCCGGTATAATTTTTTATGTTGTAGGAAAACCCTGGCATAGTTTGTCCTTTTTCTCATTCTCGATGTGGCTTTTAATCACTGGTAGTATAGGCTGTAGAAGCCAGGCCTGCCTAACCTTTTACTGGATCTTCAGTGCTCCACCGATTAGCATAGCTTTGCTTTTGCCCAAGTCACTTGTCTGCCATGGAACAGAAATCAACCCGCTGTTAAAGAGAGCAATAATAGAACAACACACATTTTGGCAGGAGTTGGTGAGTCAGGATTTCATAGGTATACTTCCTAGATTTGAAGCCCACACATCCATAAAATGCTCATAACTTCCTACAAAATGTGTTCTGAGCTCAGTCTTGGCCTCCACTTGCCTTTTTGAATAATCTTGCTTGAAAGGAAACAGATCATGTTCTAGGGACCCCCTTAACTACTTGTGCCCTTTGCCAGCCTTGTGAGCATGGCCAGACCAATTTCTTCTGTGGCTCTGTGTTTTTGTTTCCCACTGTGAATTTACAAGATGGATTGGATAGAACGTGTGAGCCTGCACTAAGATGCCAGTGGTGTGTACACTAAGCTTTTTCTTTTTCTGTTAGCTTTCATTATAGGCAGCTAAGAGATTGAAATACTACCAGCCTTTCATCCTCTTATGCTCCCTCATATTTATAATACATACTTCCACTGAGAGTTAAAAGGATCTTGGAGAGAGAAGAACTAGGATATTTTGCCTTAAAGATTAAGTTGAATTGAAATAAACATCCTGGTATCATATAGCAACTAGTTGATTGTTGCATACACTTTAGAGTTGCCACTTACTTACGTGGAGAATTCTGAAGTTTATGTAAGAAGCTGATAGATACACTATTCTATCAGTTTGTAGACCTTTGCATGATTATCTGTCAAGTAAATAGTAAGACTGCTAGTGGTAGACTGAGTGTCACTTCTGACTTGGAGAGTATTGAGTCATGAGAGTCTACTCTAATGCACCAGCCCTTGAAACTAAGGTAATGTTGCTCGTCCCAGAAAGTACTCTTGGTTCAAGTATACTACCCACAGAAATGTTTGAGGTCCTGTGATTAAAATCACATTGCATGTGTCCATGACAAGGTAACTCCTTGTTAGACCCAATACAGGGTAGATTTTCAGTCTCCAGCACCACCTCCCCAGCCTCCACTCCCATCCCTAGCAGGTGTTTCTTGGACATAAGCTGTAGTGACTTAGAACTGCCACCTGCTGAGGTAGGACCTGTGGAGGAGAGGTGAACATTGCCTGCTGCATGACTCTTATGGAAGAGCCAGTCCTGGAAGGAATGGAGTGGCCACAGCCAAAGTCTGATGATAGACTCCTAGGTGTGCCTGGAGCCACAACAGAGACAGAATGGTAATCATGACATCCTTGCCTTTGGGGTCCTGCAAAGAATGGAGTGCTGCAGAGTTCTGTGCAATGCCCTGCACCCACCATGGTCTAGAAAACAGCAACTTCTTTGCTGCAACCTGTTCAGAACACCCATCAATTAAACCTGTCCTCAAAACAGATATGTCCTGTAACACATAAAAGACAAATTACTGTTATCACCCACCCTGAGAGGTCGTATGTGTGTGATAATATTAACATAAAGCCTAGAGGAACAGGGATGAGGTTCTGATAAAACAAAAACGTTGAGAGAAAACAGCAGCTGTGTCCCTGTCCATGGAGGTGAGTTGGCCCATGGATTCCAGAGTGGCCAGCTGTGATGAGCACAGGGTGGAGGAATTCCAGGCTGTGAACCTGTGGATTTGTAGTCACTTGGATTCAGTCAGTCTAAACCGGATGGGAAACTGAAGAGAGCAATTTATGTAGATGACTGGGCTCAGGTTCTAAAGTTGCCTGCTAGTTCTATGGCTGGGGAGAGCAGTGAAAGTGGTCGGTGTCCTGCTGGACACAGGGCCCATACCACCCAAAATAGCAGTTAGTGCTTCCTCTGGGGCCAACTTCTTCAAGGTATCCCTATTCCAGTTGGAAGGGTGTCTTCGCCCTCTGTCTTCCCATTCCTTGACTCTGTGTATTTGGAAAGTCCTGGTTGGAGTTCTTTCTAAAGGGGAAATTGGTTTGTTTTCTGTTTCCACCTGCTGTGTTGTAAAGCCTCTGAAAGTCAGGGATCTGGCCTTGTGCTAGAATGGTGCCACATGTAGTCACTGACTGGCAGGTGTCTGGTGAGTGGGGAGTGGTGGGTAGCCCTGCCCACAGCACTGGTACTAGGAAAGAGAACCATAAGAGAACCAAAGTTTGATAGGTCCCAGTACCTACCCTGTAAAACTGCTTTACATTTATTCTCATGGGTTTTCATCACCACCCTGTGAGGTACTTCCTATTATTTCCAAAGATGAAGAGGCAGACGGTGAATCTTCTGACTCCCTCCCCACCCCATCCCTTCTCTGCCTTCTCAGCAGGAAGGCTTCCCCAAGCTTCTGAGCTGGCATGATTCACGCTTCCTAGGGTTCCCACAGACTTGCTTTATGACACACATCTCCACAGCCTTGTTCTTTGTGTGTACCTGTGTTCCTCCAAGTTCTAAATTCAGAACTGTGAAACACTTCTGAGTGTGTGCACAGGAGACTTTTCCCAAGAGAGAATCTATGGCATTATCACAGTGTCAGAGGTCTATAACCCTAATGGCTTAAGGGGCACTTTGAGGGACATTGTGAGAGTTCCCAAGCATGTCTGCTCCTCTTGGTACCTTAACTGGAGTGCTGCATGTGCTGTGCTGAGTGGTGACATGAGTGTGGTACACTGGCTCCTGCCACCTTGCCTGACCCTAATTCAGGTTGGGTGGGATTCAGAACCTGCTTGTTTTTCCTAACTTTCTCCCTGTGTTAATCTGCTTTACCCAAAGCTATCAGCTTATAAAGAGAAAAGGTTTATTTTGACTCTGTTTTAGGGGTTTTAGTCCAGGATTGGTTAGTACTATTGTCTTGGGTGTGTGTTGACACATCATGGCAGGAGCATGTGGTGGAACAGAACCGATCGCCTCATGGCCAGGAAGCAAAAGAGAAAGAGACAGGGTCCCAAGATTCTCTTAGGAATGTGTCCCCAGTGACCAGAAAACCTTCCAGTATAGTCTCCACCACCTCCCAATAGCACCATGCTGGGGACCAAGTGTTTCACCTATGAACCTCTAAGAAACATTTCAGATGCGAACCGTAGCACTTCCCTGGCTTTCTTTTCATTTCCTCACTTAACTCTTTCCATGTGAATCCTATCTTAAATGCAAAGATTACAGAGAGCAGAGAGTTTGTAAGCTCAAAGGGGCTTCAAAGAATCGGGTCTGCAGTTTAGTGGAGAGGAGAGGGCTACAGGGCTTGTGCATGCGCCCCTGCTGGTGATGACACTGGACCAGGCTTGGGTGCTCATCATTGCCATCCATTCACTGTGCTCTTCTCTGCCCTGACTTCTTGCAGGCTCTCGTGTTCCAACATGAAGCTGGCTCCCTCTGCCGAATGGGCTTCGAAGACAGATCCTCAGTGCTGTGAGGGAAATCAACAGCCATACTGAGTATCTTGGTGATGAGCCATGATATTACTGCTACAAGGGGGCTCACCTGCTTGAGAAAACCACCAGGAGGTTACTGTACAACTGGCACAGGCTTGCAGTGGCCCGTGGCCCAGCAGGGTGGGGATGCCAGCACCAAGTTCATGCCTTTGGTCGGTTGCCTCATCCCTGAGCCAGGCTGGCTCCCCAGGGTGTTTAACTCCTCATTGCATCCTCTTCTGGACACCTTTGTGCATTAAGATAAAAGGGCTAGTATATAGGCTCTGGCATGGAACATCTAAACCCTACATTATACAAGGATCCTGATGATTCCTTTGAGAATTCCATAGAAATACTTAGTCACGGAGCCTATAATTAAGTAATTCTGGCTAGCTTCATGGAAATGCTTGATGTTTAGGAAGCTATTAGGGTGTTAAAATAAAAAAAAAAAAAGTCCTACCCTGAGATTAACTGATACCATTACTTCCTACTCCATTTAATAATTGTTTTAAATTAAAAAGTGCTTTAATCACCTTCTGTTTTGACAGGAAATAATAAAATGTGCCTGCCTAGTAGAAGCCCACATTTGCAGGATATGTAGGTTGGGATATTCCACAAGTCAGAGTATATCCTCTGGAAGTGACAGGATAAAGATCTCAAGAGGAGTCCTGAGTCTGCCTAACCCAAGTGTAGGATTCACAGGAGATAGATGCCTTATGTGATGTTTACAGACTCCACCGTTGTGTTCTTTCCTGAGCATACTCACAGAATCCAGGAGAGTTTAGAAATGATCCAGTTGAGGCTTTCTCGCTCATTCAGTATGCATTGTTTGACTCTGGCCATCTAGAGTTCAGAAGGAGCCACACTGAACCCAGCTGATTGACAAGAGGGAAAAAGCAGGGTTAGCTGGGTAAAGCCAGGGTAGGCCAGTGTGTGTCAGCCAGTGTATGCCTTGGCATCGCCCAGGAGGCAGGCTGCCAATGGTGTGTCCACTTTCCAAATTCTAAATGGAGTGTGGAATTATGGTGCTGTACTGTATACATTGGTGCAACCAAGCAAGCATCAGAATCCCCTGGAAGGCTTGTTAAATATTGCTAGTTTGTATGGTGGAAACTTCTGTAATTCCAGCAATTCAGGAGGCTGAGGCAGGGTGCAGGAGAATCACAAGTTTGAGGCTAGCTTCATCAGTTTAGTGAGAGCCTTTTTCAAAATAAAAAGTAAAATTGGCTGGGGATGTAGCTCAGTGGTACAACAGCCATGGATTCATTTTTCAGTACCACACGTGCACACACACACACAAATTATATATATTTTGCTGGTTCCCACCCCTAGAAGGGTGAAGCCTAAGAATCTGCATTTCTAATAAGTGTCCAGGTGATGTGGATGCTACTAGTCCTGGGGCCATACTTAGAACCATTTCATTAGGGTATTTGGACTCTCCCATGGCAAAAAAAACAAAAACAAAAAACTAAACTGAAAAAGAATCTAACACTGTAAGATATTATAGAAACCACCTACTTGATTCTCTATGAGTTGTGAATAAAAGTATTTCTGGTGATTCTCAGGGCCCACATGTAAAAACGAGTCTCCTGATTTTATGGGCTAGCCTTGAATAGTTCTGTAAGTGTTATGTTAACAAAGACTGCAAATCTGTCCTGCCACATTACAAGCTAACTCCACGTCTAGACCTTTATGTCTCCAATTATCTTTTGCAACTACTTAATTTAAGTTGGGCACAGACAAAACTGGTAGCCTGTAGTTCTGTTATCCTCCTGTTATTGTTCTCTAGCCTCGTTTAGTAGCTCATAAATAATATGTGTGCCAAACATTAATAATGACAGCCCTAACCTGTTTGGGGGTGGGGGAGACAATGGCTCCAGTTGCCTTAGCCAGCATGTGCCTTGGCTTTGCTCAGGAGGCAGGCTGCCAACGGAGTGTCCCTGAGATCAAAGCATTGGCAGCATGGTCCCAAGTATTGATTGCAGAGAGAAAACACCTTGCCACATTCATTTGGCTGAAACTAGAGCCCCCCCAAAGCAGTTAGAAGGAACCGCTGAACCTACAAATCCTTTCCCAGCCCCTGAATGCAGCCTGGGCTTCTTGGGGGCTAAGCTAGTGTTACTTGATTTAAAAGACAAACAAATGAGTGAGGAGGTGAGGCCACCCTGCAATGGATGCTGCTTCTGCTGCTGCTTCTGCTCCCAGAAGACACTCAGAACCACCAACATGAATAATCTTTGCAGAGATGAAGAAATGTTTCCTTTTTCTTAAAAAGCTTTATTGTGATGTAATTGCTATACCCACCCCCCAAAAAAAATGATCTGCAAATATTGAATGTATGCAGTTTGGTGGGTTTGATTGATTCTCATATAAAGGTAGAAAGACAACCATGAAAGAAGAGGGATGTGCAAAAATAAATAAATAAATAAATAAATAAATAAATAAATAAATAAATAAATAAAAAGAAGAGGGATGTGCAAAGTTTCTGCTTCAAGTATGAAGGCTGCTATTCACCAGCCAGGGCCTGCGTCCAGCCTACCCCTTGCTCCGAAGCCTGACCAAGCTGGTCTAGGAGTGGGTGGCTTCAGGTCCACCTGCCCCAGTGCTGTCAGTCTTGGAGCTCCTTCCTGCCAGCAGTGAAGCCTGCCAAGATGGGAGGAAGAAGGGGATCAGAAATCCTTCATCGGGCGAAAGTGTATAACTAAGTTTTTAATGGTCATCTTCTCCAACCCTCCTATCTCCTAACTGTCCAATGGAAAGTTTTTCTAAAGGAAAATGCAGTCAAATCCCTGGCCAACTAGTTCAAGATCACAAACAATTCCTGGTCTACTACAATATTGATTTGACTTGTCTATTTGGTTTTGGGAGGAACAAAGTGAATAAAACATGATAAAATGATGTGTTTCGGAAGTCAGTCCATGGCTGTTTATGCTATTTGTTATTCTGAGAGCCTTCATTTAAAATTTTTTATTTTTTTTCTCCAAAATGAAAAACTGTCACTTTACCTACTGGATTGTAAGGTTTTGTTTGTTTGTTTTGTTTTGTTTTTGTTTGTTTTCTGGTTTTTTTGTGGGCGGGGTCTGTTTTTCTCTCACACAGCTTGGCATGTCACTCCTTACTTGGAAGTTTTATTCTTTTAGTTGAAGAAACAGACTCCTGAAGTTCATGGGGTGGTTATTTATGTAGACAGATTCATTCTTTCCAGTCCTCCCTCCCTCCTTTCCTTCCTTCCTTCCTTTCTTCCCACACAGTTGTATCCAGGGCACTGCAGTCATTCCTGGAAGAGAAATGGGATAGGAACCTGCCTTCCCCACATTCAGACCTTGGGAAAAGAGAGGAGACAAGGGCAAGTGAGTTGTGGGGCACCAAGACAGTGAGGACCACTAAAGGCTACAGATGAGGGCTGCTGCAGTTCTGGGTTGAGTCACTCGCCAAAGACAGAAAAGATTTCTGACTTGAGCATCCCATGGCTCAGGCCACAGTCCAACTTTGCTGGTGACGGGTGGCACCAAAGACTGTACAGATCTCTTGCCCAGTATTAGAGGGATGAGCTAGAACCTCCTTGAACAAGCCATACTGTAGGATCCTAAGGTTCCAGAGAAGCAAGAGGGGGAAAGACAGGCACCTAGGACAAAGCTCCAGCTGTGAACCCCGCAGGTGGTTTGTTAACATACTCCCCGCCCCACCCTCTCACAATGGCTTATTAGGGGTGGTTTATGAGAAGACTGGAATCTATGCTCGGGGCCGCCATTCTGGTAGAGGCTTTAGCAGCAGCAAACTCACTTTGTGAAAGTGCAGCAGCTGTGATAAATAAGCTTAAGCCTCAGTAATCACTTTTTCACTTTTACCAATTACTCTGGGCTGCTTTGTGACAGAAGTTAATACCGAGTAAGAATTTTAAAGAAGCCTCATTTTCCTTGTCTAATTAAATTAAATACTTGAAAGGTGATTCACATATTGATTTTCCCCCCATTTAGTCAACTGAAAATTACAGGGTCTTTTAGGAGTCCCAGTCACCTGATTCGCCTGCTCAGCCTCTGGGGTCAGGAGCCTTCACCCTGGGACGCACTCCTGCTGGCATCCCACCCACCAGATTCTTGTGTGCAGCTGTCCCCTCGGTGGGACTCTCAGACCAACGCTGCCCAGGAGAATTTGGGGAGGGCTTGCCTTGTTAGTTTTCTAGTTCTTGCACAAAAACCCATACTGGATGTCTTTGTCTCCAGTTTTTAAAATATTATTGTTGAAGTCCACTGCTTTTTAATTATTTTAAAATTGACATGTCCAAATTGTACATATTTATGCATACATTGTGCAGTGTTCAAATCAGGGTAAGCAAATCTCCTTGAACATTTATCATTTCCTTGTACGGAAGACATTCAGTATCCTTTCTTTCAACTTTTTGTGAAATACACAGAACACTATCATTTTGTATAGTCATCCTACTGTGCAAAATCACACGGAGCTGCTTTCTCCTAACTACAACCCAGTACTCTGTTTCCAGGTTGTTAACATTCCCAACACGAAGCAGTTTTTTTTAGTGAGTGGGAAACCAGCAAGGACAGGGTCACCCTTTCCTGTTGTTTCTGTTGTAACCAGTCACAGTGTTCACCTGGGTTGAGTCCATCAAGTCAGCATCTCTAATCTTCCTCCACAGTGAAGATCTGGATTATTTAACTACTACTAGATCCTGGCAAGTTATTTTGGTGGTACTAAGAGGATGCTGACATTTGAAATTTGGAATACTTTCTTTATTTTCTATTCTTATGCCTCTTCCTTTGTTTCTGAGATAACACATGAGCATACTCTGCCCCTGTCTTTCCTGGGATACAGGAGAGGCCTCAGGGAGCATAGGGAACCTGGCTGATGGCTAATGTGTGAGTGAGCTGGCTTTGCCTAGATATCTGAGGAATAATCACTTATAAAGTGACCTTTTTGGTGTAGGTTTCATGATTGAATCAAATTATTCAACAACATTACGGTTCCATTTCCCGGTCATCTCTCCTGTTGCACATAATCATAGTGTACCTCTTTAAAGTCAATTTTTTTTTTTCAAAATAAGCATATACCCTTAAAATATAATCCATGAACATATACATTAGGGCCAGCCCAGAATGAGTGAGGGAGCCCTGTGATCTCTGGGGAGAAGTGCTTCTGGCAGAGGGATGGTAAGTGCACATTAGGGCAAAAGCTAAAGCCCCTCCGACTTCCCTCTTTGTGTTACCCACATAGTGTGGGTGCTTCCAGTTCTTTCTCTGTGTATCTGTCTCTGTGCACATTTAGTTTTATAAAAATGATCTTTCTGCAGCTTGCTTGTCTCTACTCACAGTGACCCTTTCATGTTAGTATGTGCACATGTGCCTGATTCTTATTGATTGCTAAATAATACTCCACTTTCACTTTTTCAAAATCCAACCAATATATAACAAGCACCTTTCATATGCCACCATACTCTCTAGGGAATCAGGAATGGGTTCTTTATGTTGTCTTTTTCTTGCTGATTTTCTTCTGGATCTAAAGTAATATCCAACCCACTTTCTAATCACTATATCATCAAGGGCTTTTACTTTCTCAGGCTGAAATTTGCTTGGTGTGTATTTGTTTATTGTCCATCTACATTAAAATATAAACTCTAAGAGATCTATGACATTGCCTGGCTTGTTTACTGAGAGATTCTCAGCACTAAAACAATATTTGGTCCATACCAGAAGCCCCAACACTTTTGATTCTATCTATACACAGCTGAATGAACAGATGCATGGATGGCAGGATGGATGGATGAATGGATGGATGGATGGATGGATGGATGGATGAATGGATGGATGGATGGATGGATGGATGGATGGCAGGATGAATGTATGACTCCTGTATTTCCCATGAATAAAGGAAGCTGGGGAAGAAGTCAAACTGCTCATTGATGACCTTGATTGGGTTTTTTTTAAACTTCCAACTGCTTTAGACAGTTAAATAAAGACATGATTAAGTCTTAAGTCTTATTTGTGTTTATTTTGCCTTTAGCATGTGCTTATCCATTCTTTTGTCAATATATTGACTACTTATATACAGGGGCAAGTAGGCATGGCCTGAGCCCTGCAGTTCCCTGTACCCCACTGCCCGAGCCTCTTGAACCTCAGAGACCTCACCCAGATGCAAGAGCTGCAGGTTGGCCCTGACCCCCAGGTGTATACTGTGGCCCTGGCTCTGTGCAAGGACCAGCATTAGTTCTAACTGGTTAGATCCCTTGTCTCACAAGTTGCTCAGTGTTTTGAACATAATCTCTGCCTTCATGGATGTGCTAATGTTCTGTTTTTGAAGAATATTAATCAGATTCCACCTTTAAAAACACAAATCAGATGTCACTTCACTACTCAAAACCTGCTGATTGCATTCCATTGCATGAAATGTTTACTGTGCCTTCAAGACCCTCTCTGACCTATATCCCTTCCTGGAGTGTTCTGAACCCTGTGACTCTCAACATGCAGAGCACACTCCTGCCCTACAACTTTTCTGTGCACTTACTGAGCCTCTGCCAGAAGCACTTCTCACCAGAGATCATAGGGCTCCCTCACTCATTCTGGTCTGGCACCAAGGGCACCTTCTCAGAGAGCCCTCTCCCGGCCCACTGGTCCAAAGTTAATCCTGTTTCTAAGTTCCTTCACATTATGTAATTTTTCATAGCCTTTGACATGTATATATGTCTAGATGCCTGTATATATGTTACATTATCTTTATGACATCTGTATCTATTTTTCTTTCTATCTCTATTATCTATCTGCATCTAACATATATCCTTCTATAAAAACATATACCTATCATCTATCTATCTGTATCTATCATTTGTCTATCATCTATATGCCACCATCTCTCACAAACCTGTCATCTATCTATCTATCTGAACTATGACAGATCTTCAGTAAATATTTGTAGAATAAGTCAGGCACAGTGGTACGCACTGGGCATGGTTTGGGAGGCTGAGGCAGGAAGTTTGTGAGTTCAAAGCCAGCCTCAGCAACTTAGCAAGATCCTAAGCAACTTAGTGAGACCCTGTTTCTAAATAAAACATGAAAAAAGGGCTGAGGATGTAAATCAGTGGTTAACGCCCCTGGTTTCAATCCCTGGTACTTAAAAAAAAATTGTAGAGTGGATAAATAATAAATAAACTGAAACTGCCTATAATGAGTGAACCTATAATGAGTGAAGATTTTTTTTGTTTTGTTTTATATTTTTTGGTACTGGGGATTGAACCCAGGGACACTTAACAACTGAGCCACATCCCCAGTCCTTCTTTTATATTTTTATTTTGAGATAGAGTTTCCTAAACTGCTTTAGTGCCTCACACTTGCAATCCTCCTGCCTTGGCTGCTGGAGTCACTGGGATTACAGGCAATCGCCACAGAGCCTGGCTGAGTGCAGTTCTTTCTTCACTGACCAGAAGACTGAAGACTGACATAAGAATATTTCTTATCATTCTCATAACCAACCACAGGAACTGGGTAGTATTTTAACTTGATTTTTAAGCCATCCTCATTGATCCACACATGGCCCTTTTCATTTTACTTGTTCATTTATTAATAATACATCATGTGCATGGAACTTTCACCCAAACCAAGAACTGGAATACTGACAACTATTTCCATGGACATCTGTGCTCTTCTCCTGATCCCCTGTACCAGACATTTTGATTTTATAAGCTCTTGTTTCCTTCCTTTTTTTTTTTTTTTCATTCCTAGTAGTTTTATCAGGCATAGTTACATACTGCTCCATTATGCTTTTCAGAAGACAAGGTAGTGGAATGCATGGATTTAATTAGAATAAATTTTTCCCCAACTTTTAAAAGAAATTTTTAGTTTTAAAAATATTTTCCTTTTATTTATTTTTGTTCTCTTGGCTTCTTCTTTATTTTTTGTTTTCTTCTTTCCCTTGCTTTTTCATAGGAAAGCATTATACAACAAATACCTCCATGTAGTTCCATTGTGACAATTTTTACATCATTGCTTTATATGTACACATGTGTATTTGTATTTTTTCTCTGCTATTTACAAATAGGAATGGAACCATCATATGGCACAGCTATCTTACTCCTCAGTATATATCCAAAAGATCTAAAATCAGCATTCTATAGGGAAGCAATCATATCAATGTTTACAGCAGCACAATTCACAATGGCCAAACTTTGAAACTAATCTAGGTATCCATCAACAGATGAATGGATAAAGAAAATGTGGTGTTTATACACAATGGAGTTTTGATTTTTGAGCCATCCTTACTTGAGCCATAAAGAAGAATGAAATTATGGCATTTGATGGTAAATGGATGGAAGGGGAGAACATCAGGCCTGGTGAAATAAAGCAATCTCAAAAAGTCAAAGGTCAAATGTTTTCTCTGATATGTGGAAGTTAGTCTAAAACAAGGAAAAAGAATAAGGGGGATTTCATCAAAATAGAAGAAAGATCAGTGGAATAGAAGAAAGGGATTGAGGGGGAAGGAGGGACACCATAGGGAGGAATGTGGAATGGGTCTGACCTAACTTTCCTATGTACATGTATGAATATAAGGTGAATTTCACCTTTGTGTATCCACAAGGAATTAATTAAAAAAAAAAAAACTAGAAGTAGGTAAATAGCAGAAAGATCAATAGAGTAGAGAGAAAGGAACCGGGGGGGGGGGGGGGGGGGGGGGAGAGGGAAGGGAAAGAAAAAATAGTGGGGAATGAATTAGGGGAGATCATATTCCATGCTTTTATAATTATGTCAAAATGAATTCTAACATATATAACCAAAAAAAATAAAAAAATAAGTTGCAGACATCACGATACTTCACCCTACATCCAAGAATAAAGACATCCTTCAATATAACCACAATAACAACATCATTCCTAAGAAAATCACGGTAATGCCACAATCTAAATCAACATAGAGTCCATGTTCAAATTTCCCCAGTTGGCATACGACTGTCTGTTAATGATTGTTTTCCTGTTACTTATTTAAACCATGATCTAATCTAGATTTATACATTTCATTTGGTTGTGTCTTTTTGCTTTCTTGTGTTCCAGAAATTACACTCTACCTGTTTAAAAAATATAATAATCTTAGATTGACTGAAAGATCCAAAAGGATCATCTTGGAGAATGTCCCACAGGCTCCACATGTGTGACTGCCTGTTCCTGGTTTCCAGTTTCTGTTCCTCTACCTTCAGTATTTCCTGTAAGCTTGGAAGTCTGGCAGCAAGGTTGGGTCCAGAGTAAACACTTGGCAAATGTGCTTTCTGGTTGATGCGGTGAACACACTTTCAGAGCTTCGGCTCCAAAGGCAGTTGAAATTAGACAGCTGCCAGGTTTTGCAGAATGGCTACTAATCTACTCAAGCATTAAACAGGCAAGAATCATTTCTATCCTAGGAAAGCCCTAATGAGGAAAACATCTGGCCCCTTTGCAGAGGCTGGGAAATGCTTGTGTCCCTTCCAGGAACTAGTTGGTGTGGCCTAGCACTTGGTCTGACTTGCATTTTCCTACCTGCTGAGGCATCCTGCGCCCGATGGATGGAGACCAGAGCCTGGGATGCCTGCTTTTGTTTGGATGGAGGATTTTGTCCCTCATTTCTTTATACCATGGTGGGGTTTTTTTTTTTTTTTTTTTTTTTCTTCCTATTGTTTTTTTCATTTATTTTAATTTTTAAATTGGTAGGGGGAGGTGCTCACTCTCATGCCTGTGCACATTGTTTCCATGTTTCATCTCTCAGACCAACGACTGAATAACAAAGAAAATCCATGGCCCAAATTGGTTAATCCAGAGTTGGAGCATACAAGACTCACTTGAAAATTCCTTCCCTTAGATTTTTAAAGGCTGTGACTCAGCCTTGCTTGTGTTTACAAACACACACACACACCCCTCATAGAAAGAGGGCAGGAAGAAAGTGGAGGACTGAGGATCATTCTGTGTTCTCACCTAATCTCAGTGATCATTTCTAGATGCTGTTTTGAAATCGTTTCCTTCCTGTGGTAGGAGTCTCTTGAACTGAAGAAACCCACCTTTCATGACGTTGTGAGTTATCGAAATTGTGAGTGTAGAGGTGTGTGGTGCCCAGGCTGGCTCTACCTGCCCTGAGTCTTGCAGTGGGCCTTCTACTGGCCATGGATTCCTCATCTGCACCAGATGAGCCCTTGGGGACTCTGGTCCTGATGGCCTAAAAACTGTGATTACTGGAAACCTGCAACTCTGGCACATGACTGCATACACCTGTATGTGTGTGCTTACTGTATACTCCATTCCATTTAACCCTTCAATGACCCTAGGAGGTAAAACCAAAGCAAAGAGACTGACTTGCCCAAAGTCACACACTGAGGAAGTGGTGCAGGTGGGATGGTGACCCATGTGTCTGTCCTGGACACTTTCTGAGGCTGCTCTATAAGCCAGATGGCACTGCATTTATTCCCACTGATCCCTTGGGCCAAGTCTGTCAGCACAACAGGGATTTGCTTGGTTTTCGCAGGGTAGGCCCAGTCCCCACACCCATCAGGTGAGTCACAGAAAGTTTCCCTGCTGGGTAAACTGAGTCCTGATTGAGGCAGGTTTTTGTAAATTAAGCTACATGTTTGAGGAGCATATTGTCCGATCCCTAAGTCAAGACTTTCTTTCAATGGTTTTGTTGCTGTTTGGGGATCTAGGAAGCAGCTCATGGAAGAGTATTTTTCTAGCCAAAATTTGAACTTATGGTACATTTTGATGACTCATGAAAACTGAGGTTTAGAACATTTGGAAGTGTGATTTTTTAAATTATTTATTTATTTATTTATTTTTTTGAGAGTACAGGGTGTTTGGTCACTGTGTTAGCTTAATAGGGCTGCCACCAAATACCACAGCATAAGTGACTTGAACAACAGAAATTTATTCTTTCACACAGACCTCCCTCCTACTTCCAGTGGTTTGCTGGTGGTCCTTTGGTATTCCTTGGCTTGTTGAAGAGCCATCCAGTTTCTGCCATCATGTTCACATGGTGTTCTTCCCATGAGCGTCTCTGTGTCCAAGGGTCTCCTTTATATGAGGACACCAGACACATCACATCAGAGTCTGCCCTAGTGATCTCATCTGAGCTTGGTGCAGTCTGCAAAGGCCTTATTTCCTAACAAGGTTGCACTCCAAGGTACTGGTGATTATAACTTCAACACATGGGGGTATAGCAGTCACCATAACTAGGTCACCATATTAAGCCTCCCTGGTCTGTGACCTTTTTGGTCTAGCCAACATTTACTCATCCTTGGACACTTGGTTTAGACAGGAAGGCAAGAGCAGGGGTTCAGCTTTCTAAGAGTGTTCACTCAAATGATAGGTGGCTACAGGGATCCATGCTAGTAGGGATGGGCCTGGACATGAGTCCCTCACAGAGAGAAGAAGGGATGAAGTGTGTCATGTAAGCTATTGCCTCAGGAGCCATGAGCTTGGCTCCTGGGCTGCCAGCACCAGCCTTATCAGTAGAATGTTCAGGGAGTGTTATGGCTTAAATGTCCCTCTAAAACTCCCATTGAAACGGAATTGCCATTGTGACTGTATTGGGAACTTTAAGAGGTGATTATATCATGAGGCTCCACTCTGTGAATGGACTAGTGCTGTTATCATGGGAGTGGTTAGTTATAAAAGTGAACTCTCTCACACAAATGATCCCTCTGCCATATTGTGATGCAGCAAGATTATCCTCACTAGAGGCCAGCACTTTGATTTTGGACTTTTCGGCCTCCAGAACCATGAACAGTACATTTCTTTTCTTTATAAATTATACAGTCTATGTTATTCTGTTATAGCGGCAGGAGATGATCCAGGACAAAGGGCTATCCCCATAGCATGGGTCTGAGCTCCGGCACTAAGACCTACACCTGCAAAGGCTTGAAATTTTTTCTATATTGAAAAAGAAGCTCCCACACTTCCTGAGGGCTGCCAGGTGAGCAGGGATGGAGGCTGACATGTCATCCTTGGACCCCGCTATTTTAGTATAATTTAAATATTAAATTACATTTAATATACTTTTAATGGTAATTTCCTGGAATTCACAGGAAGTGATAAGCCCTGCCAACTATTGCTGTTTAAGCATTCCCAGCACAAAGTTGGGGGCAGAGATGGAAAGAATCTCAAGTTTGATGAGCCTCTCCCTAACCAGTGACCGCTCCTGAACACAAAAGTGCTGTGGGGCAGGGACATGAATTCCACATACCGGTTTCCACAGAGAAAAGCTTTAAGGAAAGTCAATTAGTAAGTCAGGTGAGGCACCACGGGTGCCATACCTATCTCTGGGACTCTCTGGGGTTCTCTGCAATTAGATGCACCTGTATCCCGTCCTGTTTTCTGTGATGAGACACATAGACTTCTCACTTCTCTGTGACTTGTTTCTCTCATCCAGTCACTGGGCTCCTGCAAAGACTACTAAGAAGAGGTGTGTCAACAGGCACTGCCAAGGGATAGCCAGTGAGCAAAGCAAACCACAGCCAGCAAAATGCCAGCCTGTGCTCTGCTGGGTCATTCCCTCCCACCCCTGCAAATCCATATCATTACATAAGGGAGGTAACAAGCTCTCCCTAAGATACTCATGACTCTGATTCCTGCAATCATCCACATACTCCTTGGTATTTTTTTCCCTTTTAAGAGGAATTACCCAATAGAGGTTGGAATTTGTTTATTAGTGGTCATTTGTGCACATCTGCAAAAAACAGGAGACCAGTGGAGACAGCACACACAAGTGCCTTGCTTTTTGTTTTGTGTTTTTTCAAATGAGTCACAGTTGCTGCGGCATGATCTGTTGGTCATGTGGATTACCGAATATTCAAGAGTCTAAGACTTGATGGAACATTGATTGTAAGTGGCACCATCATTTTAGTAACAGCTTGTCCCTGGAAAGAACATTGGGGATTGACCCTTTCAGCTCTCAGGAACCCTTGCCTAGAATCTTTTTTTTTCCATTTTAATCTTTATTTTTTAATTATAAAATTGATGTATATGTTGAATATACACATCCATTGGATGAGACATCATGATTTCTGAAGCATTAGCAAGTGGGTAAAATGCAGACCTTGAAATGAGATAGGTCTGTGTCAGCATTCTGTTGCTGTGATAAAATACCTGAGATAAACAACTTAAAGGAGAAAAGATTTATTTTGGCTCACAGTTTTGAAGGTTTCAGCCCATGGTCACCTGGCCCCTTTGTTGTTGTGGGTCTGGTGAGGCAGAACATCATGGAGGGAAGCAGTGACAGAGCAAAACTGCTCATTTCATGGTGGCTGGGAAACCAGAGAGGGAGAGGAAGGTGCCAGAGTCCCAATATGCCCTTCAGGACACACACCCATTGACCTACTTCCTCCCACTGGGCCCTTCCTCATAACGCTTCCACACCTCCCACTAGTGCTACCAGCTACCACATTAGTCTTTGGGGGACATTTAAGATCTAAAATATGGTGTATGAATCTGACCTTCTACAGAAGCAAGGAATGGCCACCTCTTAATAGGAGTGGGAGACAGAGTTGGGGCTGCTGTTGAGTTGGGGGTTTGAAAGAGTTTTGTAGGGAAGAGGGAGAGCCTCATATGGTGAGGCCCTAGTGCCCCCCTCAGAAAAAACACAGTATTGTCCCTGTCATCTCCACACCCAATTCAGGAACCCTTGCCCAGAATATTTTTTTTCTTTTTAATCTTTATTCTTTAAATTATACAATTGATAAATTATAGTTGTATGCATTTATGGTATATAAAGTAAAGCTATGATTTATGAATACAATGTGGAGTAATTTAGTCAAGCTAATTAATGTATCCGTCACTAAAAACACTTTTTTTGTGGTAAAACATTTGAAACTTAAGTCTTGTAGTGATTTTTAAATGTACAACAAATTGTTATTTACTATACTTGGGACACTGTGCAATAGATTTCAAAGAAAAAACACACATTCCTCCTGTTTGAGACTTTGTGTAACTTGGCCATCATCTCCCCAGTCCTTCCCGCTCCCAGTCCCTACATCCACCATCCCATCTGTTTCTCTCAGTTCAATTGTTTCAGATTCTACA